>NC_064642.1:739062236-740342236 GCF_023864345.2 Schistocerca serialis cubense
AAGCAGTCAATCAGTTGCACCCAGCAATGTTGAGTAGGTGCAAACACCAACAAGTGATGTCATTTCAGTAGAAACAGTCCATCAGTTGCACCCAGCAATGTTGAGAGCAGGTGCAGACAGCAAAAAGTCACATCTCTCAGCAGAAGCAGTTCGATAAAATTCACTAGCACTGATCACACTGTTCGTCAGCAGAAATTAAACACGACCAAATGTCACACATCATGTTGAAAAATGCAGGTAACAGTTCAGAATATTTATCTTCACTAATCAGACAGTTCAGGCATGAACAACAGTTTGAATGCACATACAAATGCTTTTACAGTAACATACAAATCATAACAAACACATAAATGATATCAGATAATTGTCCTATTAACTATTACAATACACAAATACCAGTAAACCTATAATATTCATGGGTGTCAGTGCAAGCCACTACAAACAAATAAAATAATATTTACGAGATAGGTGGGTAGGATTAGGAAAGGAAAACACACAGAACACACTCACTCATCTTTCATTCACATTAAATACTACTGTGTAATTGAATAGTGTTAACTGTGTAAATGCAATTCTGTCAAAATTTAATGTTCATCATGTGTATCAAGTAGTAGTGGCAGCAATGTATAACAGTCACTAATAGTTAGGTCAACGTCATAGTCATCATGTCAAGACCAATGTTTGCCAAGCCAGATCAAATGTACAGTTGTTGAACAACTGTCAGTGAGCCAAGATATGCAATTACTTCCTCTCTCCAAAAAAAAGTATATACTGCTTAGTGATTTAACAAAGTGTGTGTATAGACTGTCTTCTTTCTACTTTAGTGTTTTAGTCTGCTCTCTTCATCCTCTTTGTTCCATAAGACCAACAAAAAAAAATATGCTCCTCACTTACTTTACCTCTTATCCACCAAAACTCCAATAATCATCTGCATCACATAATCTCAATGATACCTCAATAATACCTCTTCAATACGTCTTATCATCAATATCATTTACCTTACCTCTTGTCCACAAAAACTCCAATAATCAACAACTTAATATACTCTCAATACCTCAATAATACGTCGCTACATATAAACCTCAGCACCAATATCATTTCACTTCCATAACAACTCTTTCCTCTAGTCAGTCTCCTTGAACAAGTACAGATAAAATCCTAATGCAAACCTCATCATCTCATACAATCCGAAGACACATTGTCAACACATAACCTCTGTGTAATCCATCTGACCCAAATTTTCTACTCATTATAAATTATAAGATACATTTTGGTTCCTTGTCCATCATTAAATAAAAGAAATGCATACCTGACCTCTAACAGACTTAGTTCGAATAACTCTCAGTAATTAAGTACGATTACGGAGTGTGAATGATCATAATATTTCACAGTGTGTACACCACTTCAAGAATCATAGCAGAAGCAAACATGTGGAGCATTTTTTGTGTCAAGTGTCACTTCCTATTTCAATTGCTCACGAAAAATGCAGTGTAATAACTGTTAATGGTCTAAACCTAGTATTGGTATGTCATGTCGTTAGCTTCCTTCCTATTAGCATAAATTTATACAGCTTTCATAAAACCTCAGCTCATGTGACTTCTATGACTCTCTTGTACTAATGTCGTTCGTCGAATTATAGCAGTTAATTTTCTTATCTTAAAAATATAAGGCACTGAGCGTAAGCAAAACAAGCAATAGCGAGTAAATACACCAGTAGAGAACAGAATGTCAACTAGTGGATGCAGCACAATTCCTACAACGAGGCTTTGCCAAGCGAACAATCTATAATTAATCCAATAGTGTGACCTAAACTCTATGTTTATACACAGTATATCAGCATTTCTATATACCAAATTAAAGAGTAGTTATGCCAACAAAACAGAAATGTGTAAATATGGAATCCATACAAAAAGCAGCAAACATATATCTTACGTAATAAACAGGTCATTATCATCATATCAGCATGAGCAAATAAATGTTCATATGTCATCTTAATAAGTAAACATGGAGGCGCAAGCAGATAAATCACAAAGTACAACATACATACATAATCACAGTCAGCACAATTAATCAGATAACAATTATAATTTAAATAAATAAGCTCAGCAGGCACATAATTAAAAAATATGACATCAGTGAAATAGCAGTGCAGCCAAGCGATGCATAATATATACAAGTCACAACCCAGTTCATTAATAATCATTGTCAAAATCAGTTAACGTACGCAAGCACGTCGCTTCACACGTAAATTCATAGAACATGAAATTTAGCACAAAGTATGAATCACGTAATCGCGAGCAGCAAATTACGTCTAAAGTACGTACCTAAGTGGAAATATGTTACCTGAAAAATGAACTCAATTAACAGTTACCTTTTTTAGTTTATTAGTTGCTTCTTCGAAATTACATTCTTCCTGAAATTTTCTCGATAGCAGGTCGTCTTAACGTCGGACACGCACAGAATTTACCTGAAGTTCTTAAATACTTTATACAACCGTATCCTGCAAAATACTAAATGTTAATAACACAATTCAACAAGTCCTTATAGCTTTATACAGAATTTAGTCGGAGAAATTAGACTGTGTGTTTGTTTACGGCTGTCAGTGCATTCGCACTGTGCGCTCGATCAGCTGTAGGCGCGTGACGTAGGAAGCAATTGTTCGCGGTCAACGACTGCCTTGTGCGGCGCGCAGACTTGACTGTTGCTTTGAGTATGTGCCGCCGCCAAAACACAGCGCGGTATCCTTGTACTCTCCGCATGTTTACATCTAGCTGTTAGTTTCTCACAAGTATGTTATTCCACAAAAATTTTAACGTTTGATATGTGATGTATTCCTTTAGAGCGTCGAGATTTAAGAGTTTCTACTTCAACAGTGTTATCATGTATAATTTTGCGAATTCTATATGGACCGTTATAAAGCAAAAAAAATTTGCGACATAAGCCTTTTCCTTTGTGAGACAAACGGTGGGACTTAATTAATACCTTCTGACCAACCGACAAGAATTTTGAACGACCAGGACGCTTAGCTGATTTCTCTCTTCTAGCAGCCGCAGATGCAATATTTTGTAGAGCCAGGTTGACAACTTCAGAATGCCGCAGTTTCCGTGAAGGCGGAAAAGGAACGATTTCAGAAATGCGATTTGTCGGTGCTTTATTTTTTAATATCAATAGAGGCGGTAAAGAAGTTGAGTCATTAGGAAGTTCATTCAGAATGTTTTGAAAAATATGAAGATACTGATCCCAAGTTCTGTGATTCTGATGACAATAAAGACGACACAATTTATTGATTTCCTTCATCCATCTCTCTGAAGCATTAGATTAAGGGTGAAAAAGTGAAATGAAGATTGGTTTAATTTTACGACGCTGTAGAGTACGAAGCCAAATTTTAGAACGAAACTGTGATCCATTATCTGATATAACCTTATCAACATGACCAACTTCTTTAAGAAAATGTTTGATAAAAGCGTTAGATACTGAACGAGCTGTTGCTTTGCGTAAAGGTGTAAAACACACATATTTTGACGTCAGTTCCACTGCTACGAAAATGTACGCAAAACCATTAGTAGAACGAACCACTGGACCAAACAAATCGACTGCAGCCATCTCCTTTAATTTCGCTGGAATGATGGGAAACAACGGTGCTCTGTGAGAAATCGTTGGAGGCTTAGCCATTTGACATAATTTGCATTTGGCAAGAACAGATCGAATACGTTTTTCCATATTACTGAAGTAACAATTTTCTCGTAATTTATGAAAGCATTTTCGGGGACCAAAGTGTGCATAACTGAGATGCGTATACCAAATCAATTTATTGACCCACTCATCAGGAATACAAACTAACCAAACGGAGTTGTCGACCGATTTTCGTTTAAAAAGAATGTCATTGCGAACTGAATAGCAACTAGTTTCTCTGGATCAGGAAGAATACCTTCTGTAGAAATAATGTGACCGAGAAATTTCACCTGAGAACGACCAAATTCAGATTTTTCTAAGTTCACTGTCATGCCAACTCGTGCAAAAATACGTAATAATGAGTCCAAAATTTTGTTGTGCTCACTCCAAGAACGTTTAACAATAAGAATGTCGTCAACATAAGAAGTAAGGTTGTCACGAAGATAAACAGGTAAAATTTCATTTAAACTACGAATGAATGCTGCTAAAGATACAGTAAGTCATATGAAGTAATATTGTCACGAATATAAACAGGTAACATTTCGTTTAAGCTAAGAATGAATGCTGCTGAAGGTACAGTAAGTCCAATCGGTAATTTCCAAAGTCACTTTTGGGTAAAACAGTCATATCCGGTTATTGTTCTTACTCACTAGATAGCTTGATAGTCGAAGAGTTGGTTTGACAGATGCAAAGAACAGTAAAAGAGTAGGCAGCGGTACAGAAAACTAAAAGAGAAATAGCACCACTACAGCTCGGGGCCCTATGCTCGCTACGGCACATATTCACTTAGAGTAGTGAATCCCCTGAGGACATTAATAGCTGCACATAATTTCAAGTTTGTAACTTAATGGCAACTTTGGCGGAAGTACGTACGTAAATTGATCTAGCCATGAACATGGATGTATGTCGTTCTTCGAATTGCGAAGTATCTTAATCTTCCGAACAGTTAAGAAATGTTTATAGTCAATGTTTGCACCTCGTGGCGACAAAGACCTACCGCGTCTGTCCCGGTCCAAATGTCGATTATTGTCAAGTTCGCGCGCCTGGCGCTCTCTTGTCGCATCCCGTAAATGAAATAAAATATTTTCTTCATACCCTACTGCTAAACTAACACTTGTCAATTTATCTGAGATCATCTCAACTCTTTCCGATGAGTCACTTAATTGTTCTTTCTGTCTATTTATGTCTTCTGTAAATGTCGCGACTCGGGTTTCGGTGTTGTCACATTTAGTAGTTAACTGTTCACACTGTTGCGTTAAGTTATTTATTCTGTCATTTGGTACGGATCCTTCGATTCTCTCAAATATTTCTTTCTTATCGTTTGCACGTTGTAAATTTAACTCTGAAAATTTCTGTACTATCACGCGATCATTTTCTTCCCGTTCTCTGTCCTGTTCCTCTTGTCTGATTTCTGTTGAAATTAAACTATTATTGTGAGCCTTCAAAATCGGTTGTACTTCTTCTCTAATTTCATTATTTGATTCGTCATTCGTATTTTTGAAACATGTCCTTATTCGTGAGCATAACCGTGTTGTCATTGCTTCCATCTCAGTTCTAATTGTTCCCATCTCAGTTTTAATTGTTCCTATCTCTGTTTTTAATTCAGATTGAAAATTTAATATTACACTCATCAACTGCTTTATCTCTTCTGTCGTTAATCTCGTAATCTGTGAATTTTCTGATTGAGAAACATTTTGAACTGTTACCGGACTATTTTCCTTGCTTATTAAATTGTTTTCCACTACATTACTCATGACACTGTTTTCCTCTGTTGGCGAGTTCGCCATGTTAACAATTTCGTTATTCTCACTATTCATCATTTTTGCCTGTTGCATTGACCGCGTAATCATTTGCAAAACATAAAAAAAATTCGTCACTGTTCGAAAATCACACACAATGACTCCTTATCTCCAACAATACTATTCACACGCAATGTCTCCCTCAAACACGATCAATCGAACAATTGCAATAATTGCACAAAATTGTCAAACGCGTATACAAGGCAATAGAAAATTAAATTTTGAAAAATACGATTAGAAGAATGCCAATTACCAAATCTACACATGCAAAATAGACTACAATTAATAAACTACAAATTACCACAACAATACTAGAGTCTACAATTTTCACAATCAGAAGAATCCAAGGGACGATCCGAAGCAGCGGTCGCCACGTGCATGGGGGCTTAATTAAATATATTTGATTGAAAATATTTTTTAATTTTAGTAACTGTAGCTGTATGTCCGATTACGTAAGTCTCGTAACCGGCTGGCCCTGACCAGTATTATTACGCTATCTGACTGCAACAAACAATGTAAGAAAATTTTCGTAAACACAGTTAATTAATTAAGACCCCAGCAACTATAAAAATCTACAAAACCAATAAGCACTAGTGTAGCTGTTCTGTATGTGGGAGTGTGACTCAACGTCCACATCTGGCACGGTTCTTTTCCAACAAGACAAGAATTTTGATACCAATTATACTGACGTGACAAAGAAATTTAGAAAAACTATGATTACGCAAGAAAACCAGAATTCACTCTAATACAAGAACACAAGCCAGATGCTTTGTTGACTGAACCTGTAGTGACGCATTATTTCAGATACACAAATAAATAAACGAACATGATAAATTTTACCTTCATATATATTGACGAATGCACTCATTACAATATCATCTGCTATCTCTCCCATCAAATAACTGCATAAGACATGAAACAACGCTCTTTACTACAACATCTCGCTCCAACTTCACGACAACCCCGAGCTCTGCCCACGCACACACTGTCTCTATGAGTTCTTAACACGCACTGTCCTCTCCGATCTCTTAACAACCACTGACTTCTACGATCTCGAAACACGCACTGTGGAGGCGGCTTAATAGTACTCTTTGGCGCACTCTCTGGCGCAGTGGCACAGTGTAGCCACCTTTCAACATCCATGTCCGAGGCAGGATTCGAACCTGCGACCGTAGCGGTCGCGCGGTTCCAGACTGAAACGCCTAGAACCGCTCGGCCACACAGGCCGGCCGGAATGCACAATAGACGTGAATGGATGCAGGTGATCAGATAGGACGCTTACGTACGTGCTACCTGTCAGAGTCGTATGTAGACGTATTAGTGGTCCCTTATCACTCCAACTGCATACGCCCCACACCATTACAGAGCCTCCACCAGCTTTAACAGTCCCCTGATGACATGCAGGGTCCATGGATTCATGGGTTTGTCTCCATACCCGTACACGTCCATCCGCTCGATTCAATTTGAAACGAGGCTCGTCCGATAAGGCAACATGTTTCCAGTCATCAACAGTCAAATGTCGGTGTAGACGGGCCAGTCAAGGCGTAAAGCTTTGTGTCGTGCAGTCACAAGGGTACACGAGTGGATCTTCGGCTCCGAAAGCCCGTATCGATAATGTTCGCACCCTGACACATGTTGACGGCCCAGCATTGAAACGTGCAGCAACTTGCGGAAGAGTTGCACTTCTGTCAAGCTGAGCGATTTTCTTCAGTCGTCGTTGGTCCCATTCTCACAGGATCTTTTTCCGGCGGCAGCGATATCGGAGATTTGATGTTTTACCGGATTCCTCATAATCACGGTACACTCGTGAAATGGCCGTACCGGAAAATCCCCACTTCATCGTTGTCTCGGAGACGCTGTGTCCCATCGCTCTTGCGCTGACTAAAACACCAAACTCTCTAAAATCTTGATAACCTGCTATTGTATCAGCAGTAGCCGAAAGACACTTGTTGCGTTGCCGACGGCAGCACCGTTTACACATCTCTGCATTTGAATACGCATGCCTATATCAGCTTCTTTGGGTTTCATTGTATTTCTAAGAAACATATTAGCACCTCGACCTAAAAAATATCCTTCGATATTCCAGCTATATAAACTTACATAAGAGATGACCAGAGCAGACAACCTTCAGTCTCTTTGGATACAGCTGCCTCGACACCGTCTACCCTCATTTAGATGAGTGTTAAGATGCTATCTATTTTTCTATTGTCTGGTGGTGAAGTCTTTCTTAGAGAACTGTTCTCGTCCTTTGAGAACTATCCGTGAGTAATTTCTTCAAATACAAATCACCAAGATTTTGCCGTTGAACGAATTCTAATCACGGTTTTAATTGCCTATTTACACATGGTGTTCCAAAGGCAATGGATTTTAGTCTTAGGCAAGTATAACAATGCAACTATTAATTAACATTGTCCTCTTCTAATGTCGCACTTTTATCAAAGAACAGAATATTAGCGTTGAATAGTTGCATACTTGCCGTTAGATGTTGAGAAACACACTCAGAAGGAAATAATTTGAACCTTATTGTTTCATCATTGCTGTCTGAATTTATGTGGGTGGTTTAACTGGGTTTGACGACGCGCTTCGTTAAGAAGCTTCAAAAATAATATGTGCAGCATTATGGTATTTAATTTTGAGCGTGGGCTCATCGGAAAACGTAATAGGAGCTTGGATAAACTCAAAAGGCAAAATACTTTGAAGGAGACCAATTTTCTTCTTAGAAATTTAGATTCTGTAGAGCTACGAGATACGGATTAAGAATTTGGAAGTAGATTTTCGTTTTTTACAAAATTATAGAAAAAGTTATAAGACGAGCTCAGTTGACCGCACAGTGATTTGTTGCTGTTAATGTGCTGAGTAAGCAGAATAGATTAAAAGACCATATTTCATTTATTCGCTTCCATAGAGAAACATACGTATGCGCTCGTTACGCCCCACCACAGGAATAACATCGGTACATTTTGGAGAACAAAACACATTTGTGTAAGTATCTACAGAGATATGTGCTGTCTGTAGATCACTTCTTTAACCAGCTTGTGCTTCATGTCCCTGACGCATGTTTTGTCCGTGACACAAGACTGTGAGAGGAAGACATAGCAG
The DNA here is from genome assembly GCF_023864345.2 of Schistocerca serialis cubense. Classification (NCBI taxonomy): domain Eukaryota; kingdom Metazoa; phylum Arthropoda; class Insecta; order Orthoptera; family Acrididae; genus Schistocerca; species Schistocerca serialis. The sequence goes on from NC_064642.1 coordinate 739,070,807, forward strand.
GGACTACAATCACACAGTCTGTATCTCTAATGGCGCCTTCTCTCTCTCTCTTTCTCTCTCTCTCGCCCTCTCTCTCTCTCTCTCTCTCTCTCTCTCTCTCTCTCTCTCAGCAATCGCCACAGAAAATGGGAGAACGGATGTGTGGATCCTTTCCTCTGCAGGTTTCATCTGCCGAGTCTTAACAAAAGACATTGTCAGAGATAATTCCTTTCAAGGTCGGTTCTCCTCTGTCCCAGTGACTTCAGGATCTGATGGAACAGTCGATCGAACGGCCCGCTATAAGAGACAGTCAGAGGTTGTGAACAATCTTCCTCCTCTTTCGTCCCAGTTCCAGCGTCTCAGAAAGGAGCGATCATTGGTCGAATTCGCCGCTTCACAACAGCTGGCGTTAGAACGTTGATGGCCGCCCTTAATGACTTGTTAGAACATAAAACCTCGTGATTTAATAAACTAGAAGCGCTTTTAGCGTTACCGTTTTATCAATAACTGACGCAGTGTGACAGGGATTGTCTAAACATTACATTTAACTCTCACAAAAGAAAGTAAAAATAGCAATTAGCTGTTGTTAATAAGGCGTTTATTATGAAAAATTGCGCTGTATCGGTTTCTAACCGGCAGGTTCATTGTCAGATGGCTGTTCACGTTTATCGTTTAACTGAGTTTATGCTGAACACGAGATGTTGTTCCGCAACCTCCTTTGAAATGTAGTGTCATCGAAAATCCTGCGTTAATTTGTGTTACTGTTCACTGTATTTTAAGATGAAACGTCCCCTTTGAACAATTGTACAAGATTGTGCTTAAACTGACATACAATATTTTCAGCGCAACGCAATCTGACTTTCAAAAATCCCTACAAAAGAATGGCCCTGACTAACATTAAACTATACCTTTCAGAAATCACTTACCTCACAAAAATCTTCATTACTCGAACTACTGCAATACAGCGAGCGCCACTACTGCCAGCTAAATAAAAGATTCAAACTACGGAAGGCACTAACTACTGATAGGGATAGTTAGCAAATGAAAGATATTAATAGAGAACAAACAATGTATTTACCTTAATAGTCATAGTCATAGTCATAGTCAGACTGCACACAGCACAGCCAGTGATTTTCATACAGAGGTGGCATTACCAATAAAAAAAACCTAAACAGCCTACTTACAAAGAGCTTCATATTTAGTCGAATAGTAAGCAAGATTCAACAGTCTTCCTAATTTTGGACGTAAGGAGAGTGTACAGATCGTAAATATTTTGCATATATATCTGACTATGATTCTGTAGGTCGAAACTTGTAACTGTTCTATTTATCTTTAGTAAATAGCATTATCGATAGGGAACATTTTTTAATTCTTTACAGTTTCACATTTTATATGCGAGGAGTTACCTTACTCTACAGAAAAGGATTGAGCTATTCAGTGACATTTTAAGTCTACATCATTCGGTGCAATATTACCATTCGCAGTTAACGTTTTAGTTTCATGACTTTTTAGTTGGTATGTTACGTACTATGTGAGCGTCAGCTAATGTAGCTACTTTAGAGTTCAATATTCGATCAGCAACATCCTAACGACTTCAGATTCTTCTCTGCCGACGCCTTTGACCTATTTACCATACCCTAAGAGAGATCTGCTGCTTACCTCGCTTAATAAGCGCACGTTTAATCAAGGTTGTAACGCTTGAACTTAGTGAAGACAGTTAACTTCTGACAACACGTGGCTACTAAAAATGATGCCGTCGTTTTGAAAGCACTATATTTTCCATAGTATTACGTTTACACATATTTTTCATGCATGAATAGAACCGTAAACTCATTGGTTAAGCATTTTTCACTCTACAGATGATCTACGAGTGCCCCTCTGGTCCCGCAATGCGTGTACAAGCGGTAGTCGATTTCATTCCACACCTTAAGTAGTACACCCTGTCAGTGGCCACGCAGTAGCATTGAAGAGTACTCTGTGGTGTTTAAGTGTTCGTAACAGTGGGGAGATAAGTCAACATCTTCCTTAGTGTACCCCCTAACGTCAAACGCTACAAAGCGTTACGTGAGACGATTTGCGGGAAGTGCTAACACAGTCACATTATCTTGACCACTAGCCCAATCCAATGATGTGGAAGTTCGTCGCTCAGGTAACGAGGGTGCTGCTCCGTCCTGTTGAAAGATGAAATTCTAGGAGTCAGCTGTCAATTGCGACAATAGTCACAACAGCAACATCGTACAGAGGTAAGAGGTACCCGTCACAGTCATGTCACAGAAGAAAAAGCGCTCGTACAGTTTGGTCTTTGACGTCGCACACAAAACAACGTTTTACGAATCTCGTTCATGTATCACAATTTCATGAGGATTTCCAGTGAAACACACTCTCACACTGAAGCGATTAATCTTTAGAGATAAATGGAAGGTTCCTTCGTTCGCTGAGTATGAATGTGACAGTGAAATGTTCCTTCTGAAGTTCTTCCAGCTCTGTGATGCAAAATTGACGCCGCTGTCCATAATCTTAGCGTTTCAATTGTTGCACAAGTTGCAGACGGCACGGCGTGGGCGTAGCCGCTCGATCTTAGGAGCCCTGCCACGGTTCGCGCGGTTCTCCCCGTCGGAGGTTCGAGTCCTCCCTTGGGCATAGGTGTGTGTGTCGTCCTTACCGTAAGTCAGTTCAAGTTAGATTATGTAGTGTGTAAGCCTAGGGATCGCGGACCACAGCAGTTTGGTTCCATAGGAACTTATCACTACCACCACATTGACAGCACGTTTTGGAATTTAACTGAGGCAAGATCTTCCGGACAGTTTGCTGCCGTATCCCACATTTCTGGCTTGCCCAACTGTTAAGACCCCTTTTTATCAGGGACAGTTAGAAGTATCTGTGTTTGCGTAATCTGTAGGCAAAGATGAAGCGCGAAGATCGACTAGTAGGCGCTGGATCAAGTGCACCTATCACGATACAGGCCAGAGACACATTCACAAGACAAGCGCTGCCAACGCCATTTCGACAGCATGAATGTAGGCCGCAGCAGCGGACTGGAGGGCCTCACTCAATCATCCAGTTTGGCGTCTGCCAGTTCACTCGCAGGGCGGGTTTAGTTTGTCACAGACAATGTCAGCGCGCTGTGACCACATTAGTGTCTATAGAGGGACTACCTTAACCAGAATTGTACTTTACATCAGTGTGCAAGAGGACTATTACTGATGATCTCGTACCACAAACAAGGACTCTATTCAAGTTAAGTAAATGTTTCCAGTTCATGTAAATTAAGAACCGTATTAATCTACTTGTGTATTAGTGTTGTAGGAAGAGGATGCTGGCTCACTCTTGCTTCCTTGCGGTACAATCAAGTTGAAATTTATGTCACATACTAAGGTCTCCGGTCCCTTGGTGCTGTGAAATATTTAAGCTTTTAAGTCAATGCAGTCAAAAGGTACTACCATTCGAGTCACATATTTTGATACTCACAAACTCACTCACAAAAAGGTGTACAGCGCTTCCATTTTTACCTTGAGACTGAGAAGCTTACGTCCACGAATCAACATAGTCTCACAAGGCATCCCTGGTGTGAAATTCAGCTTGCCCTTCTCTCACATAATATACTGAGAACTATGGATGGAGGGGCAACGGCCTGCCGCAGTGGATACACCGGTTCCCGTCAGATCACCGAAGTTAAGCGCTGTCGGGCGTCGCCGACACTTGGATGGGTGACCATCCGGGCCGCCATGAGCTGTTGCCATTTTTCGGGGTGAACTCAGCCTCGTGATGCCAACTTAGGAGCTACTCGACCGAACAGTAGGGGCTCCGGTCAAATAAAACAAGCACAACGACCGGGAGATCGGTGTGTTACCCACACGTCCCTCCTATCCACATCCTCAGCTGAGGATGACACGGCGGTCGGATGGTCCCGATATGCCACTTGTGGCCTAAAGCCGGAGTGCATGGATGGAGGGTAACAGGCAGTTTCCATATTTCTAGACTTCCGGAAAGCATTTTACACAGTGTCCCACTCCAGGCTGTTAACGAAAGTACAAGCATATGGGATAAGTTCACAGATATGTGAGTGAGTCGAAGACTTCATCGACGGTGAGTGTTAATCAGAGACAAGAGTATCGTCAGGAGTGCCCCAGGGAAGTATGAAGGCGGCGACTGTCGTTCTCTGTATATATAAGTGATTTGGTGGACAGGATGGGCAGCTATCTACGGTTGTTCGCTGGTGATGCCGTGGTGTACGGTAAGATGTCGAAGTTGAATGACTGTAGGAAGATAGAAGACAAACAAAATATCCAGTTGTTGTGATGAATGGCAGCTAGCCCTAACTGTGCAATAATGTAAGTTAATGCGATGGGTAGGAAGATCAAACCTCTAATGCTTGCATTCAGTGTTGCTAGTGTCCTGCTTGACACAGTCAAGTCGTTTAAATATCTGGACGTAACGTTGCAATGCGATATGAGGTGTAACGAGCATGTGAAAACTGTGGTAGGAAAGGCGGATGGTCTACTACGGTTTATTGGGGGAATTTTGGGAAAGAGGGGTCCACCTGTAAAGGAGACCGCATATAGGACGCTGATGAGACCCATTCTTTAGTACTGCTCGAGTGTTTGGGATTGAAGGAAGGCATCGAAGCAATTCAGAGGCGAGCTGCTAAATTTCTTACTGGTAGGTTCGAACAACACGTGTTACAGAGATGCTACGGGAACTCAAATGGGAATCTATGGAGGGAAGGCGACATTGTTGTCGAGAAACAGTACTGAGAAGATTTAGAGAACCGGCATTTGAAGCTGACTGCCGAACAATCCTACTGGCGCCAACAAACATTACGCCCAAGGACCATGAAGATAAGATACGAGAAATTAGGGCTCATACGGAGGCATGTAGACAGTCGTTTTTCCCTCGCTCTCTTTGCGAGTGGAACAAGAAGGGAAATGACAAGTAGTGGTACAGGGTACCCTCCGCCACGCACCGTACGGCGACTGCGGAGTATCTGTGTGGATGTAAATGAAGATGATGTAGATATTTAAATTTGACAAGAAGCAAGGTTTAATACTACAAGTAAAGGGGAAGTCCGAAAATTGTTAATCTGTAATTTTCACACATAAAAACATTTTTGTACCATTTGTTGTTTGTCTCTGTCTGTCTGTCCCTCTGTTAAGGCCTCTTTTTTTCCCGAAGAGATAGAGGTATCAAGTTGCAATGTGTGTCATGTTGTAAATCTAGGGCCCCATGGCGGTGTAAATAATTTAAGCTGTAAGTCAACGCAATCAAAATATACGGCCATATACCGGAAAACTCACTCGTCAAAAGCTACAGATGAACTACACGTACGGATGTCGTGCCTGTTGATCTAGTTACAGGTCACTAGTACATCTGGGAGCACCGAGCGCTTGCTTGTTTACTCTTCAGCTCCGCCGAGTTGTAGTAGTTCGTTGTTTACGCGATGTGTTGTGACTTCTGTGTCTGGTTATTCGTCAGTGAATTGTCTTTTCTGTTAATTTAAGTGTGTTTTTGGCAGCTGTTCCCAGCGCTTCGTGTGAACATGTCGTCCAAGCTGAGCCAACGCAAAGTTACTGGTAGTTCTGCTTTTGACAGGTCCATCCGTAATTGCAAAAAAAATGGTTCAAATGGCTCTGAGCACTATGGGACTTAACTTCTATGGTCATCAGTCCCCTAGAACTTAGAACTACTTAAACCTAACTAACCTAAGGACATCACACAACACCCAGCCATCACGAGGCAGAGAAAATCCCTGACCCCGCCGGGAATCGAACCCGGGAACCCGGGCGTGGGAAGCGAGAACGCTACCGCACGACCACGAGATGCGGGCCATCCGTAATTGCAACAAAGTTCGTACGAAATTCATGATTGGTTAGAGAAAACATTTGGTATTACTTCGGATCAGGTTCACACCGCATATTCTGATACTGGGCTTATGTACTGTTTGTAAAATTCATGGACCTTTTCGAAGTAGACAGATTGTTACTTGAACACAGCAGTCAGTTTTATTTCTGCCATAGAGATGAGTCAGTTAACGTTGTCCTCCTTGGTAATGCAGATGATAATATACCAATTTATTTATTTATTTATTTAACAGTACAGAGTAACCCACCACCTTGAAATGTAAGGCGGATCTGATGCTTCTAAATCTAACAGAAAAGACTTCTCATTGTTACAATCTTATTGGGCCACAGTTGTTAATGCTTTTTTAAATAGTATACAGAACATAATATATAAAAATGTATCTAAGGTTACAGCGGATTGAATGCTTAACAGTTGTTAAAATAGTTCTATATAATTTGTTTCTGCCTAGTTGATGAGAATAGAATTTACATAATGCAAATGTCAAAGAAAAATAAAAAGAAAACTCTAATCAATGTGTGTGGGGAAAATAATTTGCAATATGTAGAGGGAAGTGGCATATTGTATTTGGATGTGTAACATAGTCTAAGTAACATGGTTGCTTCCATTCTAAACGAGATTTTTCGGGGAAGAGTTGTTCCTGTGAGCTTCGAAGGTGGTGAAAATTGTTGTCATTCCGAAGTTCAAAATGCTTCGAATGCCTCTGAGCACTATGGGACTTAACATCTGTGGTCATCAGTCCCCCAGAACTTAGAACTACTTAAATCTAACTAACCTAAGGACATCACACACATCCATGCCCGAGGCAGGATTCGAACCTGCGACCGTAGCAGCCGCGCGGTTCCGGACTGAGCGCCTAGAACCGCTAGCATTCCGAAGTATCACAGCCGTTTAAGTACAAAACTGTTGCACGGACTGTGGACAGCAGATTGCCCTAACTACCTGGTCGTACGTTTGGTAAACATTAGTGGTGCCTACCTGGCCGTACAGCTCTGGCAAAATATAGGGTTGTATTAGAACTATCCTTCCTGCTTATCCCTTTTTAGATTTTTCTAAGGCGTTTGATCGTGTTAGTCACGAGTATCTCTATCGCCTGTTGGAGGATGTAGGCTCCTGGACGTGTCGTTCTTTCTTACTAATACAGGAACGTTGCAGCCTCAGTGGATGTCAACAGATGGCTGCGGGTTTAAAACTCACAGGGGGGAGCCTCATCATTTGGGCGTATGACGATGACGCAGTGGTGTGCGTTCGACGATTAAGGAAGTCTGCTTGCTAAAAGTGATAATCTATCACCTCTTTCGTACTTCATGTGCGTACTTAAATGAATACAAATGCAACTCCCTCAACCTAAGCGGCCTCGAGGTCGCTGTCCTTCTTTAGATACGTTATGTAGATCGTCATACATCTTTCGGTTTGTCGTTGATCGTCGCCCACTGAAGATGGTGGTTTTGAAATGGAAATCTGTTACTGATAAAATTCAGGGCGCCGGACTGGAACGTGAATAACACACGATTGTCATTTCGTAAAAAGTAGGGATAATGGATACCTATATTTTAATTAAGGCATATTATATCGCACATATCTGTACCCTCCGCAAAATCGTAGCGAAAAAATTGCGACAACTGTCTGGTTGATTAATTTGAGAAGACCACATGTTTAAACTGCGTTACGGCAATCTGACGACGCGCGCGGAAGCGATCTTGTTTCTCTCAGATATCACACGGAAGGTGTCTGTATTGTATATACGACGCGTGATGTTGGTTGATAGCCGTGAGCTGCATACTGTCACGCCATGACTATTCACTCTTGTACAGCCAGCAAGTTTTGCTTCGCCTGTCGGCGTAGGCCGCATTTATGTCAAACTGCGTCACTTTATAGAGAATTGTATTCTGCAGTGACGTAGCTAAGTGACGACATCTAGAGGCGGTAAGTGGTCACGACACAACTCCCGCTTGCCCGTGGGGACAATGTGGTCTGCTACAGTCCCGTCGGACTTCCGCTTCTCCTTTGGAAGGTCGTATGGACCAACGTGAGTCTCCCGATTCACGCGATGAAAGTGGCTTCCTATTGGTACAGGATGATTAATATCTAAGGACCGATAGGAATTTCGGTTACGGTTTCGGACAAAAATATTGGTTTCGGCCACAGTTTTGGTTTCGGCCAGAACTCAGCCGAATCTTTGACTTGGCCAAAAGCAGCTTACGTGAACTCACGCATGAAGACGTGTCCCGTTCCGAATGGTGTAGAGCTTGACCTCAGCTGGTGCGGTGCCTTTCAACTATTATGAGAGCCTTTCCTTCAGCGTGAAAAGCGTATTTCGTTGTTAGTCATAATATAAAGTTGTTCAAATGTTTGTGAAATCTCATGGGACTTAGCTGCTAATGTAATCAGTCCCCAAGCTTACACACTACTTAACCGAAATTATCCTAAGGACAAACACACACACCCATGTCCAAGGGAGCACTCGAACCTCCGCCGGGACCTGCCGCACAGTCCATGACTGCAGCGCCTCAGACCGCTCGGCTAATCCAGCCCGCCATAATATAAAGTTATCGTATCTGACAGTGGTATTGTTATACTGAGTTCATAACAGTTTAACTTACTTAATATTATACTTAACGAAATGGATTGTCATATTGTTATGCTGAAAGACTTTGTGGATGAGTTTTCTTGAAAGCGGAAGGCTTCTTTTATAGTAACCAACATGGGTTTGCAAAACATTGCTCATGTGGTACACACCGTGTCCGGTTCAGTTTGTGTAATATCACAACATACTGTTTGTTGGAAATGAGACGTTATTGGCTCTGAGCACTATGGGACTCAACTGCTGTGGTCATAAGTCCCCTAGAACTTAGAACTACTTAAACCTAACTAACCTAAGGACATCACACACATCCATGCCCGAGGCAGGATTCGAACCTGCGACCGTAGTGGTCGTGCGGTTCCAGACTGTAGCGCCTTTAACCGCTCGGCCACTCCGGCCGGCTGAGACGTTATTTTTCGAGCTACTTTCCGTAGCACTGATTGAAGTTGATTTACTGACTGTAACTAATATGCGTTACGTAATTAGGAATGAGAAACAGCAGACATGTCAGGTTTTTCGCTGATTGCAAAAAAAAAAAAAAAAAAAAAAAAAAAAAAAAAAAAAAAAAAAAAAAAAAAAAAAAAAAGGTTCAAATGGCTCTGAGCACTATGGAACTCAACTTCTGAGGTCATCAGTCCCCTACAACTTAGAACTACTTAAACCTAACTAACCTAAGGACATCAAACACATCCATACCCGAGGCAGGATTCGAACATGCGGCCGTAGCGGTCGCGTGGTTCCAGACTGTACCGCCTAGAACCGCTCGGCCACCTCGGCCGGCCTCATCGATTGCAAATATGGGAGTGAAGATGACTGTGAAACTAGCGTTCTCAAGAATGATATTCTACAGGTACATTACGGAAGAGGAGGTAGGCGAAGATGAAATGGGAGATACCATAATGTGTGAAGAGTTTGACAGAGCACTGAAAGACCTAAGTCGAAACAAGGCCCCGGGAGTAGACAGCATTCCATTAGAACTAGTGATAGCCTTCGAAGAGCCAGCCCTGACGAAAAACTACCATCTAGTGAGCAACATGTATGAGACAGGCGAAATACCCTGAGACTTCTAGAGGAATATAGTAATACCAATCTCAAAGAAAGAAGGTGTTGACAGATGTGAAAATTACCGAACTATCAGTTTAATAAGCCACGGCTTGCAAGATACTAATTCTTTACAGGCGAATGCAAAAACTGGTAGAAGACGACCTCGGGGAAGATCAGTTTGGATTCCGTAGAAATATTGCAACACGTGAGGCAATACTGACCCTACGACTTATCTTAGAAGATAGATTAAGGAAAGGCAAACCTACGTTTCTAGCATTTGTAGACTTAGAGAAAGCTTTTGACAATGTTGACTGGAATACTCTCTTTCAAATTCTGAAGGTGGCAGGGGTAAAATACAGGGAGCGAAAGGCTATTTACAATTTGTACAGAAACCAGATGGCAGTTATCAGAGTCGAGGGACTTGAAAGGGAAACAGTGGTTGGGAAGGGAGTGAGACAGGGTTGTAGCCTTTCCCCGATGTTATTCCATCTGCATATTGAGCAAGCAGTAAAGGAAACAAAAGAAATATTCGGAGTAGGAATTAAAATCAATGGAGAAGAAATAAAAACTTTGAGGTTCGCCAAGGACATTGTAATACTGACAGAGACAGCAAAGGGACTGGGCGAGCAGCTGAACGGAATGGACAGTGTCTTGAAAGGAGGGTATAAGATGAACATCAACAAAAGCAAAACGAGGATAATGGAATGTAGTCGAATTAAATCGAGTGATCCTGAGGGAATTAGATTAGGAAATGAGACGCTAAAAGTAGTAAATAAGTTTTGCTATATGGGGAGCAAAATAACTGCTGATGGTCGAAGTAGAGAAGATATAAAATGTAGACTGGCAATGGCAAGGAAAGCGTTTCTGAAGAAGAGAAATTTGTTAACATCGAGTACAGATTTGTCAGGAAGTCGTTTCTGAAAGTATATGTATGGAGTGTAGCCATGTATGGAAGTGAAACGTGGACGATAAATAGTTTAGACAAGAAGAGAATAGAAGCTTTCGAAATGTGCTGCTACAGAAGATTGCTGATGATTAGATGGGTAAATCATATAACTAAAGAGGAGGTATTGAATAGAATTGGGGAGAAGAGAAATTTGTGGCACAACTTGACTAGAAGAAGGGATCGGTTGGTAAGGCATATTCTGAGGCATCAAGCGATCACCAATTTAGTACTAGAGGGCAGCGTGGAGGGTAAAACTCGTAGAGGGAGACCAAGAGATGAATACACTAAACAGTTTCAGAAGGATGTAGGTTGCAGTAGGTACTGGGAGATGAAGAAGCTTGCGCAGGATAGAGTAGCATGGAGAGCTGAATCAAACCAGTCTCTGGACTGAAGACCGCAACAACAACTTTACGGAAACAAATAAAAAACTCCTTTCTGTGTATTTGGCAGTATGGTGTGATATGCCATTAGTCACGTCCACGCTATACCATTTTGTAGTACCTACTTAGCAGGTTTGCGGTATCCCTAAAAAAAATCTTCGTACAAGAAGCTATGCAGAACTGTGGCGTTTTTAATATCTAGCTAAGTTTATTTATTCTCTAATTGATACTAATTTTTTTTAGGTACACAGCGTCACAGTGAAGAGGAAAGAATCCTGTTTGGAAGTACTTTATTAAGAATACCATCGATTTATCTAAAGTCATTTGCACAGTTTGCAACATAACACTTTAGATGGGCAGTCATGAACCCAAATGTCACTGCATGGACTGAAACAAAGTTAATCAGAATTTTGTTGCCAGAATATGAACAGGTTTTAAATCGTCAATCAGAATTGACAAAATGAAACCAAATCAAAGGGGATGGATTCACAAGCCTTCCTGTTTACCTGTACGGAGATGGATGAAAACCCAATCTAATTCAGATAACCTTCCTAATTTGACCACTAAATGTGCACACTGGCCATACGACCATGAAGTTATGAAAAGAATAGACTAAACTATTATGTATTTGAGATGATGTCGTATTATATGGTAGATGACGATGCATTCTGACGGCTCAGTTTTACTGATCCATAGGCGGTCCACGACCGTCCGCTCAAACCTGAAAAATTATGTAGAACAACACTGATGCCACAGAGTTACGACAAAGTGAAAGCGAAAACAAAGAATATGATCCCGAAATGCCAGTGGTTAAGCGTCACCACCGGCGTATGGACCAACGCAAGCGGGAAATGCTCACTCTTCAGTCTTATAGGGCCGCTTCATCACTGAGCACCAAAGTTTCAAAATCATACTCGGCGCAACTGTGTTACAGCATGATCATACAAGTCAGTATATCGAACAAAAGTTAACAGACACGGTTAATAAATGGAGCGTAAGTGGCAAGATTTATCTGATATACTTGATAATTCACCAAATATGATTTGTGCAATGAGTAGGCAATATGAGTCTTTGGGTTGTGAGTCACATACGCTGCCATTGGCTTTGTTTTTACGTGGCACGTGACGTCAATGTCTATGATGGCGTTAGAAAGAAGGTATTTAGATTTTTTACGTCCAGAAAAAGGATCACACTAGTTTGTGTTATCCTTATTGAAATGCAGGCAGGACGCCTGAACTTCGAAATAGTCTATGTTTACTTCACGTCATTGGTCACAATGAAAGAGTATGGAAATGAGACATTTCATGGAAAAAATAAATAAAATTTCCTGATCGATTTTCTGTCTGACTGCTTGTAGCTCTGTCATGAGGAGGCTACAAATGCATCTTCTGTGAAACTGGAACCAGGAACCAAAGCAGCGCCCACTTTACAGACGTCGACGTTACCTCACAACTAGCGGAATTGTGCAGCTTTGTGCTCTTCCTTGCTGCTCCATCACAGATAAGCTTCCACATTCATTGATGAGATTAATTGCAGATTCCACGTCGAATGACTTTCCTGGACTCAAAACGTAAGTTCGTAACTTTATTTCACAACTTACATGAAAATCGCTCAGGTTAATTAATGGAAATGATACGAATATATCAATGGAATTTTGTATTCTAATTCTGTGTCATCCAGGAAGTAAGTTATCGGTCACAGAGTTATCAAACATATCCTGCGTTGTTTCCAAGATTCAGTTATACTTCTAGCAGCAAGTACCAGCTTTGAGCGGTCTAGGAAATGACAACAGTTCGTATCTAAAAGATGTGGCGGACGAGCGCCAAAATACCGAAATTATTTGTCATTGAGCCTTATTTGCGTTTCTGTAACTGGGTTTAGGGCCTAATAACAGATGCGCCAATTGAAAACTAAGCAACACAAATCAATAACTGTCACAATTATTTGTATTTTTGTATCTTAAGTATACAGAAACTTAAAAGCTCACCGCCATATTTTTAGAACAGTAGCTACACTGCATATGTTATGAGTACCTACCACATTTTTTATAACAGACTTAGAAACTATTTTTCTTGAGATAGATGTCAGTGGCACTATCCATGAAAGAGAGGCACACAAATGAAAAGACAAAAACACAGAGTCCATTGCAAAACGTAACATTCACAGGGAAGCTGCGTAGGCTATGAATAACATGAAGTTCCATATCAAGAAAGGCTGCTATGCAGGAAACCATAAGAAATGACAGAAACTGTAGGCGTTAGAAATTAAACTAGTGAAATACGCAGTGCAACTTCGATTCCAGCTTCTGCAGTTCTTATGAGAGAGTGGAACAAGGAAACCAAAACACTGACACTAAGTCATCCTTGGATAAAACTGTCATTCAGTCCACAAATGCTAAGAGAAAGATAAATATCGACTATTCATTACGATTAAAATATATCAGTTGCTGATGCTTTGCACATTAATAGCGAAAAACGGCTATGTTGGAGAGTTTTTCAACAAATGGCTCAAATGGCTCTGAGCACTATGGGACTTAACATCTGAGGTCATCATTCCCCTAGAACTTAGAACTATTTAAACCTAACTAACCTAAGGACATCACACACATCCATGCCCGAGGCAGGATTCGAACCTGCGGCTGTAGTAGTCGCGCGGTTCTGGACTCAAGCGCCTAGAACCGCTGCGCCACCACGGCCGGCGCTTTTCAACATTCAGTATGCTTAAGACATGAGAAAAAGATTGAATAATCAACGAAAGGATAACGTTCTACGAGTCGGGGCGTGGAATGTCAGAAGCTTGAACGTGGTAGGGAAACTAGAAAATCTGTAAAGGGAAATGCAAAGGCTCAATCTAGATATAGTAGGGGTCAGTGAAGTGAAGTGGAAGGAAGACAAGGATTTCTGGTCAGATGAGTATCGGGTAATATCAACAGCAGCAGAAAATGGTATAACAGGTGTAGGATTCGTTATGAATAGGAAGGTAGGGCAGAGGGTGTGTCACTGTGAACAGTTCAGTGACCGGGTTGTTCTAATCAGAATCGACAGCAGACCAACACCGACAACGATAGTTCAGGTATACATGCCGACGTCGCAAGCTGAAGATGAACAGATAGAGAAAGTGCATGAGGATATTGAAAGGGTAATGCAGTATGTAAAGGGGGACGAAAATCTAATAGTCATGGGCGACTGGAATGCAGTTGTAGGGGAAGGAGTAGAAGAAAAGGTTACAGGAGAATATGGGCTTGGGACAAGGAATGAAAGAGGAGAAAGACTAATTGAGTTCTGTAACAAGTTTCAGCTAGTAATAGCGAATACCCTGTTCAAGAATCACAAGAGGAGGAGGTATACTTAGAAAAGGCCGGTAGATACGGAAAGATTTCAATTAGATTGCATCGTGGTCAGACAGAGATTCCGAAATCAGATAATGGATTGTAAGGCGTACCCAGGAGCAGATATAGACTCAGATGAAGAGTAGGCTGAAGTTGAAGACATTAGTCAGGAAGAATCAATACGCAAAGAAGTGGGATACGGAAGTACTAAGGAATGACGAGATACGTTTCAAGTTCTCTAACGCTATAGATACAGCAGTAAGGAATAGCGCAGTATACAGTACAGTTGTAGAGGAATGTACATCTCTAAAAAGGGCCATCACAGAAGTTGGGAAGGAAAACATAGGCACAAAGAGGGTAGCTGCGAAGGAACCGTGGGTAACAGGAGAAATCATTTGATTGATGAACGGAGGAAGTACAAACATGTTCCGGGAAAATCAGGAATACAGAAATACAAGTCGCTGAGGAATGAAATAAATAGGAAGTGCAGGGAAGCTAAGACGAAATGGCTGCAGGAAAAATGTGAAGACATCGAAAAAGATATGATTGTTGGAATGACAGACTCAGCATACAGGAAAGTCAAAACAACCTTTGGTGACATTAAAAGCAACGGTGGTAACATGAAGAGTGCAACGGGAATTCCACTATTAAATGCAGAGGAGAGAGAGCAGATAGGTGTAAAGAATACGTTGAAAGCCTCTATGAGGGTAAAGATTTGTCTGATGTGATAGAAGAAGAAACAGGAGTCGATTTAGAAGAGATAGGGGATCCAGTATTAGAATCGGAATTTAAAAGAGCTTTGGAGGACTTACGGTCAAATAAGGCAGAAGGGATAGATAACATTCCATCAGAATTTCTAAAATCATTGGGGGAAGTGGAAACAAAACGACTATTCACGTTGGTGTGTAGAATATATGAGTCTGGCGACATACCATCTGACTTTCGGAAAAGCATCATCCACACAATTCCGAAGACAGCAAGAGCTGACAAGTGCGAGAATTATCGCACAATCAGTTCAACAGCTCATGCATCGAAGCTGCTTACAAGAATAATATACAGAAGAATGGAAAAAAAATTGAGAATGCGCTAGGTGACGATCTGTTTGGCTTTAGGAAAAGTAAAGCGACGAGAGAGGCAATACTCACGTTACGGCTAATAATTCCATTATAATGGAAGCAAGGCTAAAGAAAAATCAAGACACTTTCATAGGATTTGTCGACCTGGAAAAAGCGTTCGACAATATAAAATGGTGCAAGCTGTTCGAGATTCTGAAAAAAGTAGGGGTAAGCTATAGGGAGAGACGGGTCATATACAATATGTACAACAACCAAGAGGGAATAATAAGGGTGGACGATCAAGAACGAAGTGCTCGTATTAAGAAGGGTGTAAGACAAGGCTGTAGCCTTTCGCCCCTACTCTTCAATCTGTACATCTAGGAAGCAATGATGGAAATACAAGAAAGGTTCAGGAGTGGAATTAAAATACAACGTGAAAGGATATCAATGATACGATTCGCTGATGACATTGCTATCCTGAGTGAAAGTGAAGAAGAATTAAATGATCTGCTGAACGGAATGAACAGTCTAATGAGTACACAGTATGGTTTGAGAGTAAATCTGAGAAAGACGAAGGTAATGAGAAGTAGTAGAAATGAGAACAGCGAGAAACTTAACATCGGGATTGATGGTCACGAAGTCAATGAAGTTAAGGAATTCTGCTACCTAGGCAGTGAAATAACCAATGACGGACGGAGCAAGGAGGACATCAAAAGCAGACTCGCTATGGCAAAAAAGGCATTTCTGACCAAGAGAAGTCTACTAATATCAAATACCGGCCTTAATTTGAGGAAGAAATTTCTGAGGATGTACGTCTGGAGTACTGCATTGTATGGTAGGAAACATGGACTGTGGGAAAACCGGAACAGAAGAGAATCGAAGCCTTTGAGATGTGGTGCTATAGACGAATGTTGAAAATTAGGTGGACTGATAAGGTAAGTAATGAGGAGGTTCTACGCAGAATCGAAGAGGAAAGGAATATGTGGAAAACACTGATAAGGAGAAGGGACAGGATAATACGACATCTGCTAAGACATGGGGGAATGACTTCCATGGTACTAGAGGGAGCTGTAGAGGGCAAAAACTGTAGAGGAAGACAGAGATTGGAATACGTCAAGCAAATAATTGAGGACATAGGTTGCAAGTGCTACTCTGAGATGAAGAGGTTAGCCCAGGAAAGGAATTCGTGGCGGGCCGCATCAAGCCAGTCAGTAGACTGATGACCAAAAAAAAAAAAAAACGACAGGAGAACCCGAAATAACAACAGGTTTACCTGCCGGTAAAGTACATTCTTGAGAACACTAGTTGATTGTAATACGTAACAAGAGACTTAGAAATTGATAAAAATTGTATTTCAATTTTTTTATCTACATTGTATTCAAAAAATAAAGTAATTTGGTAATAAATCGAAAACTTTTATTTTACCTTAATAGGATAATCTGTTGCAAAGTTAGGAAAAACTAGTGATTTGGGGTATAATGTAAATTCAGCGAAATTTTTACTTAATCACGTAAGTTTCCATTACGGTTTCGGCCAAAACTAGAAGACGAGCCGAATATTTGGTCACGATTTCGGTTTCGACTGCAAATTATGTTTCGATCTGATTATACAGATAACTTATTTTTAAAAAAGCACTCCGTCAGTAGGCCACAAGTGGCCCATCGGAACAATGCGACCGCCGTATCATCCTCAACTGAGGATGCGGATAGGAGGGGCGTGTGGTCAGCACACTGCTCTCCCGGTCGTTACGGTGGTTTTCTTTGACAGGAGCCGCTACTGTTCCGTCGTGTAGCTCCCGAATTGGCAACACGAGGCTGAGTGCACCCTGAAAAATGCCAACAGCGTATGGTGGCCCGAATGGATACCCATCCAAGTGTCGGCCAAGCCCGACATCGCTTAACTCCAGTGATCTGACGGGAGCAGGTGTATCCACTGCGGCGTTACCAATAAGTTATTACCTACTAACGAACGCCTACATGGAACTGGACTCCTGGCAGGGCTGCATGTGGTCGGTGTGTTTTCGTGGACACGCTTCCGCATACATTTAACCTACAGTGGTCACTTGGCGAACTGGCGCTTTCTGCGGAAGCCTGGTTTCCTCAGCGGAACTTTGTCACTGCTTACCCTGCCGACACTATGCTGCGTCCAGTCTCCTCTTTCCTTCCGGAGTCGAAGGCTAATTGCTCATTTTGTACATTTCATTGTTGTTGGTGTGGGGGATGACGACGTTTTCCAGCACTTGTTTACTCCATACTGGAACACCTCGCAATTTCCCCGTTATATGGACATTTTTGCTAGCACTTAGGGAGATGGAGCAGTGGTTAGCACGCTGGACTCTCGTTCGTGAGGACAACCCCAATCGAACCCGCGTCCTGCTCTCCTCATTTAGGTTCTTTGTGATTTCCCTAAATTGCTTCAGGCAAATGTAGGGATGGTTCCTTTCATCCCCATCCTTCCCTAACCTGAGCTTGTGCTCTGTCTCTAACAACCTCGCTGTCGACAAGACGTTAAACACTTATCCCCTCCAAGTTTTCTGAAGCGCTAAATCTCACGTCTACCAGATATGACGTTGATTGGCGTGGTCCTCGGGTGTGGCCCTTATCAGATAGAGATGCCGAGGAGCCCTATAAGGGTATCATTTATCGCGTCTGTCTTGAGCAACAGTTTCATCGATTTAAAAAAATTTTAAGTGGGTGCTGTAAATTGGAAGAGGAGAAAAAAAAGGCTGGAAAAGCGGATGCTGGGGATCCAGAGGTGGCGTGATCGAATCTCAGTTGGACTAAGGATTGTTTAGACTTCATTTTAACTTAGCCTTTACCTCATAACGAAGTGAGGTGTCGCCAGAAATAACACGTGGTTGGGATTCCAATTTAATCTGTCGCTACCATTTTCAGGTTGGGTAACTGGGCTAAGTCAGAGACAGGCAGCTCCTGGAAGTGGCGTCCAGTGGAAAGACTTGCAGCATCTCCACGTTTACGTATGATACACTAGGTCACCCGATGCTTTCCGGTTTTGAGAGGCCATTAGTGGCTCTAAATTGTCTACGCCAACGCATAATGCTTGATTTATATGGCGTCTCTTTTCAATAAATTCTCCTGAATGCACGGTGCACTGTTGAAACAGATAAATATCTCGCGTATTCCTACTCACTAAAATTTTGCTGCCTTTTCGTAGGGTTCTAGTCATGCATCAACCATATCTGTGAATGTAACACAAAACTTTGAAAACAAACGAATCATTTCTAGCAGCCTTGTCTATGCCAGTCGCAAGATGTGCGGTGGCACATCGCCAACAGGAGCGAATGGCTTGCTGCAGTAACGTTGTATTCGCAGAGCAGGGTAACGCACCGAGGAAGCTGAGTACTTGGCAGCCCAACCCAGGCGGTATTCTGGGAAGCAGACATGATGAGTCCCTTGCTGGCTCTGTCACCCAGACATGATATACTACCATCTCTCAGAGAGGAAGCGTCAAGTCGCTTATTCCGATCTTCTTCATCAGCTTGATGCTGCATTATGGTCGCTAGCGAGCAAATTTGCTATGTGACATATCACTCGTATCTATCTTTACTCGGACTACGTTTAGGAAGGTAACGAATTTTATAATTTCGTATAACCGTATCACTTTAACACCAAGAATTTTTCGTTCTTTTGTTGGTAAACGTGTCTGACAAGTGTCTGTACAGAGTTAGCTGTTTCGAATCTTTGTTCTTCTATAACTTGTCAAAAAGGTTGGTATATCGGCGATTGATTATTACATACAAAAATGTATCATAGGTTTTGTTTTAAAATTTGCAGCAAGAACCGAGTAAAGTGCAGCAAAGTTTTAGAAATGTTGCATATTGCTTTTCTAGAGTCTGCTTGGAGTTAACCGAATGTTTACAAACGGTATATGTGTTTGGCAGTAAGCTGTGAAGACGTTGACGATGACGAGCGCCTTGGCCACCCAGTACATCACCAACCGCTGAAATAATGGACAAAGAGAATGAAACGAATGTGAACGATCGCCGAATCACTATCAGACGAGTCAGTGAAGTTGGAATAACACTCATATCAAGAAATTTTCTTTCGGGTATCTTGGGTATGAAACGCGTGAAAGTAACAAATGTTCAAATGTGTGTGAAATCTTATGGGACTTAACTGCTAAGGTCATCAGTCCCTAAGCTTACACACTACTTAACATAAATTATCCTAAGGACAAACACATACACCCTTGCCCGAGGGAGGACTCGAACCTCCGCCGGGACCGGCCGCACAGCCCATGACTGCAGCGCCTGAGACCGCTCGGCTAATCCCGCGCGGAGTGAAAGTAAAATTCGTTGAAAAGCTGGTGAATTTCGAACATAAACAGCGACTAACACAGTTTTCTCAAAAATCACTGAATAAAGTCGATAAAGACACAGAACTAACGAAATGTGTAGTGATAATTAGTGAAATATGATTTTACGATTGCGATGTCTAAATTAGGAAATTTCTGGATCGTCAAGATCCAAGAAGCTCGACAAGTGCGCTCGTACACGAAAAAAACACACATGGGAAAGCAGTACAGTGTCACGCTAACGTTGACCGGTGAGGTTAACGATCCAAAGAGTTGGAAGACATTGTGCCCATGGAACATTATGCTTCCCCACACTATGACACCTGGAGCATCAAAACTATCATGCTCGACAACGTTCCAGGGTGCTTTCTGTTGTGTTGGATTTAGAGCCAACACTGTGTTGCTAGAGGAGGCCGAAATGCACGCGTTTTAATCTCACGCAGGCTGGTGTCAGGTCTGGAACAGGTGAAGTAATTATTCTATCAAGAAAAGTACGTAGCTTCTGGAATACTTAACTTTAATCCATAATTGGTGAACATCGCTCTTGAAGGTACATGTATTACAATCAATAGTCACTGGTAATGGCGCCTTGCTAAGTCGTTGCAAATGACGTAGCTGAAGGCTATGCTAACTATCGTCTCGGCAAATGAGAGCGCAATTTGTCAGGGAACCATCGCTAGCAAAGTCGGCTGTCCAACTGGGGCGAGTGCTAGGAAGTCTCTCTAGACCTGCCGTGAGGCGGCGCTCGGTCTGCAATCACTGACAGTGGCGACACGCGGGTCCGACGTATACTACCGGACCGCGGCCGATTTAAAGGCTACCACCTAGCAAGTGTGGTGTCTGGCGGTGACACCACACTTTCCGTGTTTCCACCTCTCGCCAAATGAAGGTATGTCCAACATGGTCGAACATGATCGTTTTGATGATCTGAGGGAGGTGCGGTGAGGGGTGGCATAATGTTGCATGAGTGTACTGATCTTCAGATCTGTCAATGCGGTACTTTCAGCTGTCAGCGTTGCTATCTCACTGTTCTCATTCTCTAAGTGCGGCTTCCCGGCTGTGCATTCAGCCCTGACTTCATGCGGAACAGCATCGAATACTGCAAGTGGAAGACCTCTTGAAACAAGAAGATATTCGTCGAACGGACTGGCCAACCTATATGCCATCGAACACATGTAGGGTGTGTTGGAGATACGTGTTGCAGCACTTCCACATGTACCAACGATCGTCCAGCAATCGTCAACCGCGCTAGCGCACTACCACAATAGCTTGTCAACCTTGCGACCAGCATGTGAGCATGTGGCAAAGCATGCACTGCCTCCGTGGCTATCAGACACCCAACTAAGAATCATGTAGCGCCTTTTGTAATGTCGAGGGGACCATCATAAATCGCACTGACTCCTTTCTCATCACTGTATTTGAATAAAAGTGTCATTTTCGTTCGTCTCATTCCGTATTTCTTTCAGTTCTCTACCGCCGCAGTTATTCTACATAAGAATCAAGTTTCATCGAGTTATAGTACTTCGGAAGCAGTGGTTGGGAAGGGAGTGAGACAGGGTTGTAGCCTATTGCCGATGTTATTCAATCTGTACACAGAGCAAGCAGTAAAGGAAACAAAGGAAAAAGTTGGAGAATTAAAATCGACGGAAAAGAAATAAAAACTTTGAGATTTGCCGACATTGCAATTCTGTCAGAGACAGAAAAGGACCTGGAAGAGCAGTTGGACGGAATGTACAGTATCCTGAAAGGAGGATATAAGATGAACATCAAAAAAGCAAAACCATGATAATGGAATGTAGTCGAATAAAATCAGGTGACGCTGAGGGAATTGGATTAGGAAATGGGACACTTAAAGTAGTAGATGAGTTTTGCTATTTGGGGAGCAAAACAACTGATGATGGTCGAAGTAGAGAGGATATAAAGTGTAGACTAGCTATGGCAAGGAAAGCGTTTCTGAAGAAGAGGAATTTGAAGATCGAATATAGATTTAAGTGTCAGAATGTATTTTTTGAAAGTATTTATGTAGAGTGTAGTCATGTATGGAATGAAACATGGATGATAAATAGTTTAGACCAGAAGAGAATAGAAGCTTTCGAAATGTGATGCTACAGAAGAGTGTTGAAAATTAGATGGGAAGATGACGTAACTAATGTGAAGGTACTGAATAGAATTGGGGAGAAGTGGAATTTGTAACACAACTTTTGACAATAAGAAGGGATCGGTTGGTAGGACACGTTCTGAGGCATCAAGGGATCACCCAGTTAGTACTGGAGGGGAGCGTGGAGGGTAAAAATCGTGGAGGGAGACCAAGAGATGAATACCCCAAGCAGGTTCAGAAGGATGTAGGTTTCAGTAGTTATTCGGAGATGAACAGACTTGCACAGGATAGAGTAGTATGGAAAGCTGAATAAACAGGACTGAAGAACACAACAAGAGCAGCATGGTACTTTATAGTGACGCAGTATGCGAAAGTTTCTTCTCACGTTGTTCGGTGACGTAAATACGACAACCGCTCTAAGGGCCTAAATAACTACCTTTTCCAACATGGACCGCTGCCAGACGGTCCGCAGGAGAGTCAGTGAGGTTCTAGAATAGAGTCCTGCATGACCGAGTACGCGAGCACGAAATACGAGATGGGGCGAGCGCACCCTAACTGGATAGGCTGCCCGCACTAGTTCAGTGACCAAACATTGAAGCCGTGACCGAATACGTAGCATGGAACTTCAAACACATTACACGTGTCATTATCCGTGTGAGACTGCAGCCAGTACGGGCTTCTCATTTGTGGTGCGTCTCTCTCTGTAATCAAGCAGCGCGAGGAAGCCAGTGCAGTAAGACCTAAGATTGAAACCATTGAAGGAATGGGAAGGTCTAAAAAGCCAAGTATGGAGTACATTTCTGTTAGTTGTAGACGAAAACAGTGCGACTACTGGGTTAATATCGTGCATAAACGGCTCCACATTATTGTGTTTCCAGTCGAGAAACCCTCATTTAAAGAAACACAGTTCCAGGAAACCTCGGTCACAAAAATACAGCTCCCTCAGGAATACCAGCACTAATAAAAAATAGTATTACAGCAAAATGTGTTGCAATCTGTGCTAAAGATATGAGACCTTTTAATGCTGTTTCCGGTAAAGGTTTCAGAGAATTAGGCCAAGAATTACTACATCTAGGAGCGCATTATGGAGAAGTTAACGTGGCAGATATCATGCCACATCCCTCTACTATAAGCAGACATGTCAAAGAACAAGCTGATGCAATGCGAAGCAGCATAATGCCTTCTGTTATTGCGGAAGTTATTAATAAAACAAGTGCTGCGACAGTTGAAATGGCTCTGAGCACTATGGGACTTAACAGCTGTGGTCATCAGCCCCCTAGAACTTAGAACTACTTAAACCTAACTAACCTAAGGACAGAACACACATCCATGCCCGAGGCAGGATTCGAACCTGCGACCGTAGCAGTCGCGCGGTTCCGGACTGCGCGCCTAGAACCGCGAGACCACCGCGGCCGGCGCGACAGTTGATATGTGGACTGATTCGCGTAATCAGGTGCACTGTTTGACACTTACAACACATTACTTTAACACAGATTGGTCTCCTGTGAATAATGTTTTATTTACAACAAAATTCCCTGACGTTAAGAAGACGGGAGTAAATATCATGAAAGCAATTGAAGAGAGGATGGCTGATTGGGACATTTCGCTGCTCATGTTGCACAGTTTTGTTTTTGTCTCCGACAAGGTTGCTAATGTAATAAAGGCTTTGGAAAATCAAGAAAGGATTCCTTGTGCTGCTCATTGCACAAACACAGCACTTAGCCATACTTTCGATGAAGATAACTTCTTGTTAAATCATGCCCGAACATCGCATCAACAATATATACTGCAAAATGCATTGTAAGGTTCATTAAGCAAAATGGCCTCTGCTCGTCTTTGAAATAATCGTTGAAACAAAAGGTCTGCACACGCTGGGCCAGCTTGTACACTATGCTGGAATTCTTACACACTCAGTATAACGAAGTTGCTGCTTTGCTGACGGAAAAGCACTCCGCTTACAGATTGCAATAATATGATAGTGAGCTTGGAGGAAAAATTGCTGATTTTCTGAGACCATTTAAAGAGGCCACAGATGAATTAGAAGGCGAAAAAGAACCGACAATCCAGTTAGTTCTTCTTCGGTTTCACAAACTGCAATAAATTTGCAATGTCAACGACACTGACTGTCAAGTGAGTAATTACTGCAGTTAAAAGCACTGTTTCATTATGACACGCCATAGCTTTATAATTAACTAGTGTAATTGATGTGTACTAACAGATATGTATTTTTTAAGAGGAGGTACAAAGGATTAAAAATCGACCCTTGACTTTCGTTTGTGAGAAGACTGTGATGACTTCCAGACATAAAATTGCTACATCTCCTATTCGCGATTGTGTTGAAATATCATATTACTTTACAAGTGCTTTATGAATTTAGCTGTGTCACGTACTCGTTCCTGGAAACGTTACTTTTGTATTAAAAGAGAGAGAGAGAGAGACAGAGATAAATACAGTGTCTGTGTGTGTGTGTGTCTGTGTGTGTGTGTGTGTGTGTGTGTGTGAGAGAGAGAGAGAGAGAGAGAGAGAGAGAGAGGGAGAGAGAGACGGTGGACTAGTACAGTGCAGTGCAGCGAGCCGGGGCGAGGCGAGGTGAGACGTCAGCGGTGAGCGGTCACGCTCGGTTATCCGCGTGTCCGGAATCCGGACATCAGACATGGGGCGAGTACGTGACCGAGCCGAGTCGTGTGGGGCCGGACACGAGCGGCTCGGTCCCCCCATCAACAGGCGAGCCGTGACCGGTCAAACATTGAGCGTTGCAGCACTCTATTCTAGAAGCTATCGACGGAGATGTGGAGCCATGCTGACTGCAGTGCCGTGTTCAGCTGCACTACGTTTCGCGCCTGAACATCCTGGTAGTCTTCGAACCACTTCGAGCTATGTGACACGTTGCGCTGTCCTGCTGGTAGATGTCGTTGTGCCTGCATGTAGGGGTGGGCAAGTTCCTCAAGAACAGATGCATACCGTGTTGATCCACTGTGCCTTTCCGAGTGATGATATCACACAGGGAATGCCACGAGAACTCTCTCCAGACCATAATGCTCCCTCATCTGGTCTGGACACTTCCAACGATTGTTGCAGGGTGTTTGCTTTCAGACGTTTCAGGCCGATCACGCCAATGGACATCTCTCTAACGGGGTACAAAACGTGATACATCTGGAAGGGCACCTGTCGCCACTCAGCGGCTGTCTAGTGTCGCTATTGGCGTGAAAACTGCAGCCTGCGTCGCCGACGAACAGCAACCAGCATCGGTGCACGAACCATGCGACTGCAGCAGAGGCCCATAGACGGCAACGTTTGCTGAGCTGTGGATGAGGAGACTGTTGGAAGCCCATCGGTGTAGGACGCGCATAATACCATGGCCAACGCACAGTGACAAGTTTTCGTCCAATGAGTTGGGCGAGTTCATTCGTTGGCTCAGAAGGGGAGGCCGACAAGTGTTTGCCACCTTTCGGCCAGTCAACCTTGACACAATCGACGCGCAAGCCCTGCAATCTTTCTCAAACGATTTTGCAGAAACTATACGGTAAAAAACTTCATTTCTATTACACTTGTAACTTTATATGTCAGGTTCATTATGATGTGTCCATCATTTCGTTAATGGTCCTACTTATTGTGATATTTACGTGGAAGTAACACACCGCACGAAATTCGAAAAAATTTGGGATGAAAAATAGGGGTCACTATGATTTTGCGTTTGGTGCATATTACATAATATGTTGTGCACATGGAATTTAGCTAACGTACTGAATCTTTCTTTAGACTTGGGTGGATGTGTCTGCCTATCACCAATATCGTGAAAACTGATCAGGCGTAGCGCATTCATTAGCGATCGCACTGTGCCAGCATTAGCCAGAGTGAAATATCCACATCATTCCTCATATTTCTTAAACGGTTTGAGATATGGGAATGAGATTTTGGTAAATGATAGCACACATAGAGGAGAGTATTTTGCCGTATGGTTATTATGCAAGACTTCATTACCTGCCGCGTTATTTCATTAACTACAGACTTTCCCATGAAAGGATGTCATTTTAAGGGCCATCGATAGATGGTGAAACGAGAAATGCTATGAGGTTTAGAACAACGTAAGCACATCTATTTTGTAGCGGGATGTGCTTTTCTTATAAGATGCTGACCTTACTTTTCCTCAGTTCCTCGCTTAATAAACTTAATAAACCAATGTTTCAGAATTCTCTGGCAGTTGCATCTGCACAACATGTTAGTGAGGCGAGACAGGGTAAACTCCACTGCGTTTTGGCAAAGGAAGCAAATTTTAACATGGCAACTAGAGAAACGTGTAGGTTTTACTCAAAATTCGCCACTTGCAACGCTTCTATGAAAGCTATAAATGGTTAACAAGCCAGGAGAAAATAGATCACTGCATTTTCGGCGGAATTCATTTTAGATACTAACCAAAGAAGAGGTGAGAGGAGTTTTTGAACAGTCAACATGCAAGGGTAGGCGTGAAGGGGCTCCCTTAATATTTACAAAAAATGTGATTCTAGACTTCAGTTCAAAAGGGCACTTCCCCCCCAGTGATTGGCATTTCCCCTATAGCGCCTACCCACAGCCCCCACCACTCTCCTCACGCATTTCCTGCTGTCGCCACTTCTACTGGCCTCATTATTCTGCACGCACTACGCATATGGGCGGTCAGCTGATCAACAGTTGCACATCTATTCACCAGTATACAGCTACGCAGCAGTCGTTCACGCCTGTCATGTGTGGCTCATCGTGCACCGCATTTGCCTCGGCACTACTTTTGCTTAGCACAGTTTAGCCATGCACGGTCTGCTTTAACCATGGTGGCACGCAAACAGCTTACAAACTTAGCCGGTTCAGAAATACTAACATCATTTGCCCGAAAGCCAATGATTATGCTTATCTGAACGTCAGATAAACCGCTCTGTTTCCGCATTACGACAATGACTGCACTGTTGTCCACATTCCCCTGAGTAGCTTTATGTGCCCTGCATGCTAGTGCTGCCACTTGCTGTGTGGAAGTGGTTATTGCACATTTATCCCGACTGACTCACTTATTCACTGACTCATCGTTGCCTACCCCAAATCGTTAAGGATAGAAACTTGAAATTTTGCAGAAGGTGTTGATCTTACACCACAGGTGCCATTTAAGAAGGGGTTTTCGACATTCCACACTTAAGGATGTGAAATAGGGGATGAAAGTCTTTTTAAAACATTTCACTATAAGGCAATTGTTAGGCTACACCTAAGAAAATCTGTACTTGGTTTCTCTGTCAAAAGTAAAGTCGTATATGTCTCAGAACTTTTTAAATTTAAATCCTATGGTGGAAAAATAGTGGGTGAAAGATTTTTTTTTCGAGGATGAGTCATCAAAGAGCTACTGAAGTATTTTTAAACCTAGATCTATAACAGTTGGTATATGACTTCTCAGAAATAAAAAAAATACGTGTGTCAGTGTTTTTTGGAAATTTAGTCCCTATGGAGCTGTTTTATGAAATATTTGATAAGGAATACATTTTTAAACCAAAATATATCAAAATTGGAATTTGGATTCTTGTTTTGAAATAAGAAACACATGTTTCACTGTTCTTGGAAACTGAATCCTTATGGGGGTGAAATACAGGATGAAAATTTTTATGAAAATACTTCATTATGCAAGCATTTTTGAAGCTAAATCATTGAAAATTTGTATTCACTGTTTTTGGATTCTCGGAGCCTAAAGGGGAGAGATAGGGCGGTGAAATGTTTCATGAAAATATTTCATTGTGAAGACATTTTTAGAGATACACCTGTTACAGTTCGTGTATGGCTTCTCAGTTAGAAGTCAAAAAAATACTTGTTTCACTGTTTTTTTTTTTGGAAATTCTACTCCTAAGGCGGTGGAATAGGGGCAGACTGACACACTGACAGGAAATTTGCACAGGCTGTGAATCTTTTACTGTGCGCATCATTAAAGAGGGTTTGTGCGAAATTACAACTCTAAGGGGATGAAACATTTTCAGTATTTTTAGAAATTCAACCGTTAAGGGGGTATAACAGAGGATGAAATTTTTAAGAAAATATTTCGCTATATTAAACAAATTTTCAAAGATAAATCTATGAAAACTGATATTTCACTTCTCGGTTAGATATAAAGAAATACGTGTTAGGGGATGAAGTTTCTGTGGAAGTACCACCACAAGAACGCAGAAGACATGGTTAACAAAAATCTTGGATTCCTACTCCCAGAATCTTTTGTTGGTCAGAAGTATATACAGCAAACACGACGGTACCGTAACTTCATTTAAGGTGTTAAGTTAGGAAGTGTTGCAGTTTGCAAATAATATAAAAATTCGATTAAGAAGGAAAAATCTGTGCAGCCCACATCATCAACGCGAGCGAAGCAGCCGGCATTATGCTAATATACAGCTTCAAATTCCTTCCTTCCAAAGTTTCATTGTAATTGATCACTTCAGGGGGAACAACTTTTGTCCTAGACAAAATGTTCGCTGATGCTTCCTGGTGACGCTAGGCATCTTTTTGTTATTGATTAGCCCCCTGAGAGGCCGCACTATGTATGCGCTCTTCGGGGTGCGTAGGCAGTTTGTGTTGCCTGAAATCCAGTCATCTGCAGTGCGTGAAACGCGATAGGCAGAAAAAAAATTAAAGTTCCCGATTCGCTCTTAAAATAGCTTTCTCCGCTTGGACACACACATTCTTAAGATTTTCTTGTTGAAAATCGAACTATCAGTGTGCTGGGGTAGGTATTAAGCAAGTTGGGACCCCTGGTTAGGAGACCCTGCCAGCTCGGTGAAATATCGTCGTCACGGGGCCGGCGAAATCAATGAACTGTCGGCGAACATTTCGTCGCTGGTCTCCCATAACGCGATCTATCATCCCTAGACGTTTGATGAGAGTCAGAGGAGTTCAACAGTGGCAGATATCTGCCTTCACTTATGACCTTGGATAGCAAAGTAAAGTCTAATGTGGTCCGTTGATTGGTTGGTTGATTCAAGACAGGGGACCAATCAGCGAGGCTATCAGTACCATCGGATTAGGTAAGGAAGTTAGCTGTGCCCTTTCCAAGGAACCATTCGGGCATTTGCCTGAAGCGATTTTAGGGAAATCACGGAGAGCCTACATCAGGATATCCGGTCTCGGGTTTGAACCGTCTTCCTCCGGAATGCGAGTCCTGTGTGCTAACCACCGTCTCCCGGTGGTCTAGGGAACAGCACCGCTCCACAGTGTAGACTCCACAGAGGACCTGTCAGCCTGCCGCTAGCACACGCTACCTTCATCTGACGATACGGAAAGCTGTATCAGAGCTACCTGCAGAGATATCTCGTCTCAAATGGTAATCATTGTTCAGAAAACGACGAGTAAAGGACTAAAAGTGTGTAACACAGCTGATGGCATCACTTTCAAAGTAGTTAGTTAAAGGGAAAACCCTGCAGCCGTAGCCGCACGTAATTTTCCAGTGGCTCTTCCAGTTGGCGGGAAACGGTCCTAGATTTCATCACTGCATTAAAAAACGTACAACAGATATCGTCACTGTGCTTAGAATCATATCTTCTATCAGCTTTAACGTAAATATCTATTGAAGATATGTTCATACGGTGCTATTAACAATTTTCATTTACTGTTAAAATCATTGCATATTTACACTTTGTACCAGTTTGTGTGTGTTATTTCAAGCACACAAAATAGCTGATTACATGCACATCTCGCGTCGTAAATATTGGCACTGATATTTTATGTCAATTACCCTCCACAAAATTAAAATTAAATGGCAGGAGTTTTTTTGAAAACAAAAAAACTTCCCACACATTTATTTAGTAACGAATCAATGTTCTATTTATAAACACGGCATTTGCTTAATATGTGGTGAAACTCAAAATAAAACACAACAATATTCGATAATTAACCTGCACCGTTCACATTTCCAAGAACTTCGAGCAAATATATCCCAGAAATAATTGGACATATATTTCCATGAATATTTCATCGAGATTTTTCTAAAATCGAATAATGAACTGACAAACACTTTTTATAAATATGCGAAATACCAGTTTGCAGCCATTATTTTCTTAATTGTCCTCTGGCTCGAGTGTGCAAAGGCAAAATGAAACACCGACCCTCAAGTTGAATGTCTAATAAACTCGAGTAAGGATCTGAACACCGCATCTAAACATCCAATTTAAGGTCCATCATTAAGCACAAATTACTCCTGCCCCTGACTATTTGTAATAACGCATCTGACTTACATGAGTTTAACTTGGTACCTCTTAATAATGCATCTGACTTTCTTGAATTTAAATTTAATACTTCTTCATAACGCACCTGCCTTACGTAACTTCAAATTGGTACTTCCTTCAAACTGCACTCACAGTCTAAAATTTCAGGAATGAACGATGCTACTACTTCAAACAAGATGTAACATTCAGTGAATACCGTTTATTCAAATGGCTCTGAGCACTTTGGTTCTTAACATCTGAGGTCATCAGTAACCTGGAACTTAGAACTACTTAAACCTAACTAACCTAAGGACATCACACACATCCATGCCCGGGACAGGATTCGAACCTACGACCGTAGCGGTCGCGCAGTTCCAGACTGAAGAGCCTAGAACCGCTCGCCCACAACGGTCGGCAATACCTTTGAATGGAAAGAAATTACCCTGAGTCTTCTCACCTGGGTTCCCTAGCATACCGCTCGGCGCTGTTCGGTGTGCGTTCTACGTGTCGGGTCTGTGCTTATAGACTCGTCTGGCCGTGGTTGAGTCACGACTAAACCATCCATATGCTGAAATAATTTTCGAGAAAATCCTGTCCCAATTTAAGTTAAAGAGGACGACGCTGTGCGTCCGGATCAATAGCAAAACTAATGCAGACTTCAACACTGAAGAAAAACTTCTAAAGGAAGAGTGAAACGTAGGCTCTTGAGTGAAGCTCCTGAATAAACAATTGGAGCCAAAATATTCCTAACATGGAACAGAGAACGACAATTTTTCTCACTCCTTTTCACTTTCCGTGATCATAACCAGCAGTCTGCCACATCTTGCTGTTATGAACAGAGCTTACTCCTTCACAAGTGAAGGTTAGACAGAAAACTGTTTACTTGGCTGTATGTCAAGGCAGTTGGCCGGTCTCTACTTGCCAGTTACCAAGCAGAAGTAAGTAGCTGCTGTCCTTTGCGAGGGCAGCAGGACACAGGGATGCCCGTTATCCTCGGCAAGCAGTCCGCCTGAGTCAGAAGATACCGGAAGAATTCTCAAGAGTGAAATAAGGATGGAATGACGCCAGACTGTCGCGTTGGAAATTACGAAACTTCCCGTTCCCCACGTCCTATCATTTCTTTCACGACTCTCCCAGTTACAGGACAGAGCATATTGTATTAGAAAACGAAAACAACAAATTCTGTCCAATCTCATGTGGTGTTCCATTCTATGCTTGCCAGGGAGCCATTACTAAAGTCACAGCGTTCCCACGCCTGGTTCTGAATTTCTCTAAAAAGAGCAAAACTAAACAGGAGTGTTCGAAGGAGGAATTGTACCGTTCCTCTGCCGAAATTCTTAAGATTTTTACTTCCATGCGAGGCGCCTCACGAGCGTGCAGTGAAACGGCGACGAGAAAGCTTGTTCAGAGATTTCGCAGAACCTGAAGCCGAGGGCTTGCCACTGGTGGCCGTCCCGTGTGAAGCCTGCATTCTCGCTCAGCCCTGGCGCACTCTCCTCTGCTGCAAGCCAACTCACTGCAACTAAAAGCTGGATGAACTTCCAGAATGCTGGAGTGGCTTGTTCAAAATGGCTCTGAGCACTATGGGACTCAACTGCTGTGGTCATAAGTCCCCTAGAACTTAGAACTACTTAAACCTAACTAACCTAAGGACATCACTCACACCCATGCCCGAGGCAGGATTCGAACCTGCGACCGTAGCGGCTGTGCGGTTCCAGACTGTAGCGCCTTTAACCGCTCGGCCACTCCGGCCGGCGGAGTGGCTTGTATCAGCACCTTCTGTTAAACAGTAGAACGGAAATCCAGTCCAGGCAGCAAATTTTTACTTTTTGTTCATTCGGTGGTTACACTACTGGCCATTAAAATTGCTACATCAAGAAGAAATGCAGATGATAAACGGGTATTCATTGGACAAATATATTATACTAGAAGTGACATGTCATTACATTTTCACGCAATTTGGGTGCACAGATCCCGAGAAATCAGTACCCAGAACAACCACCTCTGGCCGTAATAACGGCCTTGATACGCCTGGGCATTGAGTCAAACAGGGCTTGGATGGCGTGTACAGGTACAGCTGCCGATGGAGCTTCGACACGACACCACAGTTCATTACGAGTAGTGACTGGCGTATTGTGACGAGCCAGTTGCTCGGCCACCATTGACCAGACGTTTTCAATTTGGTGAGAGATCTGGAGAATGTGCTGGCCAGGGTAGCAGTCGAAAATTTTCTGTATCCAGAAGGGCCCGTACAGGACCTGCAACACGCGATCGTACGTTATCCTGCTGAAATGTATGGTTTCGCAGAGATCGAATGAAGGGTAGAGCCACGGGTCGTAACACATCTGAAATGTAATGTCCACTGTTCAAAGTGCCGTCAATGCGAACAAGAGATGACCGAAACGTGTAACCAATGCCACCCCATACCATATGGCCATGGCGAATACACGATTCCAATGTGCGTTCGCCGCGACGTCGCCAAACACGAATGCGACCATCATGATGCTGTAAACATAACCTCGATTCATCCGAAAAAATGACGTTTTGCCATTCGTGCTCCCAGGTTCGGCGTTGAGTACACCATCGCAGGCGCTACTGTCTGTGATGCAGCGTCAAGGGTAACCGCAGCCATGGTCTGCGAGCTGATAGTCCATGCTGCTAACAGTCATTGGATCTCGACAAACGCGATCAGCAATGTCGCGGTACGATAAACCCGAATCGCGATAGGCTACAATCCGACCTTTATCAGAGTCGGAAACGTGATGGTACGCATTTCTCCTTCTTACACCAGGCGTCACAACAACGTTTCACCAGGCAACGCCAGTCAACTGTTGTTTGTATATGAGAAATCGGTTGCAAACTTTCCTCATGTCAGCACGTTGTAGGTGTCGCCACCGGCGCCAACCTTGTGTGAATACTCTGACGCGTAGTAATTTGCATATCACAGCATCTTCTTCCTGTCGGTTAAATTTCGCGTCCGTAGAACGTCATCTTCGTGGTGTAGCAATTTTAGTAGCCAGTAGTGTAGTTTCTGGCCGAGACCCAATTTCAAATCAACGTAACATGGTCGAAAACGGCATTTCCGAAGGTGCCAGAAATGCGCAATAAGCATTTACAGTGCATACAGATACCTAATGTTATTTGTATACACTGTAAATGTTCATTGCACATTTTTGACATATTCGGAAATGCCAGTTTCGTCTATGTTATAATGATTTGGTAGTGGACACCGTGGTCTAGGGGTAGCGTCTCTTCACCTTTCGCAACGGTGAGGTGCGGACGCATTGTTTCCGCCTCGCCCGTTGTGCTGCTTACGAGCGAGCGCGCGTTTATGTACTTCAGCGTAGACAAGCGTCGCAGAGTCCGACTTCAACGATCGTCATGGGTTTTTCTTACCGCCAGGCCAAAAAATTAAATTAATTTTTTCATTAGATCACGAACGACTGAAGACGTATGAAGCTGAACGTTTTACACGGGATGAAATGCG
Organism: Schistocerca serialis cubense; assembly: GCF_023864345.2. Taxonomy (NCBI): domain Eukaryota; kingdom Metazoa; phylum Arthropoda; class Insecta; order Orthoptera; family Acrididae; genus Schistocerca; species Schistocerca serialis. Next base: position 739,104,073 of record NC_064642.1, read on the forward strand.
TGTTCCGCCACAAGACCTTCTCGGAATACATTTTTCGATCCTCAGTACTGACGAGCTGTGCGCCGATGTTGTGCGGCACCACGCTGACGATCTCAAGTCCCGATACCCTGACGGACATACAGGGACTGTCGTGGTTGATGACGCTGGTTTTGGCCACCGGACGTTGCTGGTTTTCGAACTCCCGTTTGAAGAACCGTCGAACGTTGTGGTGGCCGCCTTTAAATCTTACGGCAACGCCGTCAGCCACGTGGCTGCAACGTGGAAGACGTTCGAAACATACCGTGTCCTCTATGGTGTCCGTCAGTTAAAAACTGAACCACGAAACAGGGGCCTTCCTACTTGGTCATTGCAGACTGCAGGGCTGTCGTCCTGTAGGATGGCCAGCCGCGCACCTGTACACGCTGTACCCAGGAAGGCCATATCCGTTCTGAATGTCTCCGACGTAGACTGGTTTAGCCGCCCTTCGTCGCTCTTCCAGCGGCGCCCACTGTGTTACCCCTGTCCTACGCGTCTTCGGCGGCGCTGCCTGCTACGCCCCTTCTGAACTAGTCGGTACCGGTGTCGGCTCCTCTCAACGATTGCGATGGACTTTTCGCCTATCTCTCCTACACCCTAGCCGGAGGCAATACAAATGAACGACGACCGTCAGCAGGCACAAGCTGTCTGTCCCGAATCTGTTGATCGTAGAGCTGTACCTACTTCCACCTTTCTGCCTTCTGACCACAAGTCGAACGATAGACGCCCGCCATCCAACAGGGAACAGCATGTTAGGAAGCAACGGTCGCCAGGGAAACGGAAGAGACAACGCCATACCCCTTCTGAGACTGCTAGCAACGGAAGGCTGACGACCCTACCCTGTCCTCTGACGCCCTGACCCCTGACAAGGCGGCGTCCTTCCCCGCCTCCATCTCCTGTCAGAGTCCACCTCCGGACACCGACCTTCCTCCCGCCTGCGCCTCATTCGGTTGTCTCCGTTTCTGTGTCTGATGTTACCTGTGGACGCACCTCTGAACCGGGCTGGTGACCCATCTGTCTCCTGGGCTGACGACGTCGATGCTGAGGATGGACATTTCGGAGGTGTACAGAACGACAGACCCCCCTTGGTGGGGTCGGCTCCCTCCGCGTCACCGTGATGTGTGCTTCCGAAGTCTGCAAGAGCTGACAAGTGCGAGAATTATCACACAGTCAGCTTAACAGCTAGCTCATGCATCCAAGTTCCTAACAAAGATAATATACAGAAGAATGGACAAGAAAATTGATGATGTGCTAAATGACGATCAGTTTGGCTTTAAAAAAGGTAAAGGCACCTGAGAGGCAATTCTGACGTTGCGGTTGATAATGGAAGGAAGAGTAAAGAAAAATCAAGACACGTTCATAGGATTTGTCGATTTCGAAAAAGCGTTCGACAATGTAAAATGGTGCAAGATGTTAGAAATTCTGAGAAAAATAGCGGTAAGCTATAGGAAGAGACGGGTAATATACAGTATGTACAAGAGCCAAGAGCTAATAATAAGTGTGGATGACCAAGAACGCAGCGCTCGAATTAAAAAGGGTGTAAGACACGGATGTGGTCTTTCCTCCCTATGGTTCAATCTGTACACCGAAGAAGCGATGATGGATATAAAAGAAAGGTTCAGGAATGGAATTAAAAATCAAGGTGAAAGGATATCAATGATACGACTCGCTGACGACATTACCCTCCTGAGTGAAAGTAAAGAACAAGTACATGACATGTTCAGTGGAATGAACAATCTGATGACTACAGAATATGGATTGAGAGTACATCTAAGAAAGACGAAAGTAATGAGAAGTAGCAGAAATGAGAACAGCAAGAAATTTAGCATCATAATTCATGGTCACAAAGCAGATGAAGTTAAGGAATTCTGATACCTAGGCAGCAAAATAGCCAATGACGGATGGAGCAAGGAGGACATTATAAGTAGACTAGCACTGACAAAAAGGGCATTCCTGGGCAAGAGAAGTCTATTAGTATAAAACATAGACGTTAATTTGACGAAGAAATTTCTGAAAATGTACGTCTGGAGCACAGCATTGTATGGTAGTGAAACATGGTCTGTGGGAAAACCAGAACAGAACAGAATCGAAGAATTTGAGATATGGTGCTACACGCAAATGTTGAAAATTAGGTGGACTGATAAGGTAAGGAACGAGAAGAGGAAAGGAATACGTGGAAAACACTCACAAGGAGAAGGGACAGGATAATAGGAGTAGTGGGACAAGGTTCGTATCATGACACACTGCATTGTTGCCAAATTTATTCAAGATGATGGCGATGACGTCATCCAAGATGGCGCCATGTAGACTTGGCAACAGCGCATGATGTCATCCAAGATAGCGGATTTTGGCGGGAAAATAGACCAATTGTGCTATGTCCACTAACCTAACCTCCAGAAAAAATGGCGGTATTTTTGAATTTTGGCGGGAAAATGGACCAACTGGGCTACATCCACTAACCTAAGCCTCCAGAAAAAATAGACGCGAAATTCAAATTCCAACAGCATAATGCTTGCAAAACTGTACTTGTCTTTGTTATTATTCATTATCATTTATTAACATTCATTATCATTTATTATCATTCATTATCATTTATTATCATTTATTATTATTTGTGTTCATTTATTATCATTTATTATTATTTATTATTATTATTGGCCTACCCCCACTAGCATAGAAAATGGCGCCAAGTTCAATCATTTATTACTATTTTTTATTTTTTATTCAATACGCCTGATTTTGGTGGGGAGAAAGCCGATTCCGTTACAACCATAACAAAAATTCGGTCAAATTCCAACACGATAATAGGTCACACATACTAAATAGTGCACCTCATCCTACCAAGTTTTAATTTTTTCGCGGTCACTTATTGTTTCACTCGTAACCTATGAAAATCGAATCAGATAATAATAATAAAAAACTGCACTTCCACTAATCTGAGCCAACTCCTGTGAATTCGTGGGCAAAGGACTGAAATCTTTATTTCAAACAGTACGGTCATCACTTGTTCTCCAACATACTTAGTACACATCTTCGACATCGCAGCAGCATCTACCGTGCTCGCTACGAGGTCCGGAGTCAAACTGTGTTTTAGTTCGTATCTCAGCCACCCGAGGACGTCGCCGTGACGTCATTTAAGATGGCGGCAACAAAGCCAATTGGGCCACGTCCACCAAGATTGAATTTTCGCGGGGTCACTTATGCTTCCGCCGCTAAATTATTAAAATCGCGCCACTTATACTAACCTAAGTCACCAAGTGGGGAAATGACTTTATTTCCGGCATTACGGTCATGCACGTGTGTCCCAACTGACTTTGAGATGCTCACTCCACGAACTCCTGAGCCCAAATGGTTTAGTTAACGTCGTCACCAGCAGAGGGACCTACCACCCGGCCCCACGGGTCTGCGCTAGCAAACTATACAAGAAACAATCAATGCCTTCTCTGCGCGATAGCAATGGAGATACTATCGAAGACAGTGCTCCCAAAGCAGAGTTATTAAATATAGCCTTCAGAAATGCTTTCACAAAAGAAGACGAAGTAAATATTCCAGAATTCGAATCAAGAGCAGCTGACTACATCTACATCTACATCTACATCTACATGACTACTCTGCAATTCACATTTAAGTGCTTGGTAGAGGGTTCATCGAACCACAATCATACTATCTCTCTACCATTCCACTCCCGAACAGCGCGCGGGAAAAACGAACACTTAAACCTTTCTGATCGAGCTCTGATTCCCCTTATTTTATTTTGATGATCATTCCTACCTATGTAGGTTGGGCTCAACAAAATATTTTCGCATTCGGAAGAGAAAGTTTGCGACTGAAATTTCGTAAATAGACCTCGCCGCGACGAAAAACGTCTTTGCTTTAATGGCTTCCATCCCAACTCGCGTGTCATATCTGCCACACTCTCTCCCCTATTACGTGATAATACAAAACGAGCTGCCCTTTTTTGCACCATTTCGATGTCCTCCGTCAATCCCACTTGGTAAGGATCCCACACCGCGCAGCAATATTCTAACATAGGACGAACGAGTGTAGTGTAAGCTGTCTCTTTAGTGGACTTGTTGCATCTTCTAAGTGTCCTGCCAATGAAACGCAACCGTTGGCTCGCCTTCCCCACAATATTATCTATGTGGTCTTTCCAACTGAAGTTATTCGTAATTTTAACACCCAGGTACTTAGTTGAATTGACAGCCTTGAGAATTGTACTATTTATCGAATAATCGAATTCCAACGTGTTTCTTTTGGAACTCATGTGGATCATCTCACACTTGTCGTTATTTAGCGTCAACTGCCACCTGCCACACCATACAGCAATCTTTTCTAAATCGTTTTGCAACTGATACTGGTCTTCGGATGACCTTACTAGACGGTAAATTACAGCATCATCTGCGAACAACCTAAGAGAACTGCTCAGATTGTCACCCAGGTCATTTATATAGATCAGGAACAGCAGTGGTCCCAGGACGCTTCCCTGGGGAACACCTGATATCACTTCAGTTTTACTCGATGATTTGCCGTCTATTACTACGAACTGCGACCTTCCTGACAGGAAATCACGAATCCAGTCGCACAACTGAGACGATACTCCATAGGCCCACAGCTTGATTAGAAGTCGCTTGTGAGGAACGGTGTCAAAAGCTTTCCGGAAATACAGAAATACGGAATCAACCTGAGATCCCCTGTCGATAGCGGCCATTACTTCGTGCGAATAAAGAGCTAGCTGCGTTGCACAAGAACGATGTTTTCTGAAACCATGCTGATTACGTATCAATAGATCGTTCCCTTCGAGGTGATTCATAATGTTTGAATACAGTATATGCTCCAAAACCTTACTGCAAACCGACGTCAATGATATAGGTCTGTAGTTCGATGGATTACTCCTACTACACTTCTTAAACACTGGTGCGACCTGCGCAATTTTCCAATCTATAGGTACATATCTATCGGTGAGCGAGCGGTTGTATATGATTGCTAAGCAGGGAGCTATTGTATCAGCGTAATCTGAAAGGAACCTAATCGCTATACAATCCGGACCTGAAGACTTGCCCGTATCAAGCGATTTGAGTTGCTTCGCAACCCCTGAGGTATCTACTTCTAAGAAATGCTAGCAGCTGTTCGTGTTTCAAATTCTGCAATATTCCTTTCGTCTTCCCTGGTGAAGGAATTTCGGAAAACTGCGTTCAATAACTCCGCTTTAGCGGCACAGTCGTCGGTAACAGTACCTTCGGCACTGCGCAGCGAAAGTATTGACTGCGTCTTGCCGCTTGTGTACTTCACATACGACCAGAATTTCTTCGGACTTTCTACCAAATTTCGAGACAATGTTTCGTTGTGGAACCTATTAAAGGCATCTCGCATTGAAGTTCGTGCCAACTTTCGCGCGTCTGTAAATTTTAGCCAATCTTCGGGATTTCGCGGTCTTCTGAACTTCGCATGCATTTTCCGTTGTCTCTGCAACAGCGTTCGGACCTGTTTTGTGTGCCATGGGGGATCAGTTCCATCTCTTACCAATTTATGAGGTATGAATCTCTCAATCGCTCTTCCTACTATATCTTTGAATTTGAGCCACATCTCGTCTACATTTGCATAGTCAGTTCGGAAGGAATGGAGATTGTCTTTTAGGAAGGCTTCTAGTGACACTTTATCCGCTTTTTCAAATAAAATTATTTTGCGTTTTTTTTTTCTGGTGGATTTGGAAGAAACGGTATTTAGCCTAGCTACAACGACCTTGTGATCATTAATCCCTGTATCAGTCATGATGCTCTCTATTAGCTCTGGATTGTTTGTGGCTAAGAGGTCAAGAGTGTTTTCGCAACAATTTACAATTCGCGTGGGTTCGTGGACTAACTGCTCGAAATAATTTTCGAAGTAACGTAGAAGTAAATATCCTCGTAGAAGTGAAGCAACTTAAATCACTTAATAAAAGCAAGTCTTCTGGCCCAGCAGTATACCAGAGTATGCTAATGCATTACCTTCACACTTGACAATCATATACAACCGTTTGCTCAACGGAAGATCCGTACGCTAAGACTGGAAAGTTGCATAGGCCACACCAATATTCAAGAAAGGTAGTAGCAGTAATCCACTTAATTACAGGCACATTTCACCAACGTCAGTAGTAGGGCAAGGTCGGCGTCACCCCACTCTCCATTGTTGCCAAATTTATTCAAGATGGTGGCGAAGACGTCATCCAATATGGCGGCTTTGGCGGGAAAATAGGGCAATTATCCTACCTCCATTAACCTAACCTCAAGAGAAAATAGCGGAAAATTTGAATTTTGGCGGGAAAATTGTGTTACATCCACTAACCTAAGACTCCAGAAGAAAAAATGGCGGGAACTTTGAATTCCAACAGGATAATGCATGCAAAACCTTACTTTTCTTTAATAATTATTATTATTCATTATCATTTATTAACATTCATTATCTTTTATTATTACTTAATATCATTTATTCTTATTTATTATCATTTATTATTATTTATTATTATTGACCTGCCTCCACTAGAAAATTCCCTTCAAATTCAAATTCCAACAATTATTATAGGCCTACCTCCACTAGAAAATTGCGTCAAATTCACATTCCAACACGATAATCTCTCGAAAACTGTACTTCTATTTATTATTATCATTTATTATTTATTCACGATGTCCGATTTTCTCGGCTAGAAAGCCATTTTCCTTACATCCATAACAAAAATCTATCACAAGTTCAAATCCCAACACCATAATTGAACACACGTACGAACTTTCTCCGTCACTTGTCTTTTTTCACTGGTGGCCTATCAGAATCGCGTCAAATAATAAACTGCACTTATAGTAACCTAAGTCACGTCCTTTGATTTTGCAGGAGGAAAGGGACTGAAGACTTTATTTCAAGCAGTACGGTCATCACTTGTTCTCCAACACAGTGAGCACACATATCTTTAATATTGCAGTGCAGTCTCCACGACGTCCACGCTCCAACTGAATTAGTTCAAATCCTCGCCACCACCTGGCCAGCACGTGGAGCCACTGCCGACGCCTGTCACGCGAGGCGGCCGCCCACGCTGGACTGCCGGTACGCTGGGAGCGAGCACAGCGATCGCTCCCACATCGTAATAATGTTTTCGCTGAGCAGGCTGGAACTTGCCGAATTTGACGTCACAGCAGTCTCTTGTCCACTCACCACGTGTATTTGTCACCTCCGCACGTTTCCCGACCAAATTGTTGGCCTCGGAGCTCAATTAGACAACAGTCGGCCGTTCCCTGCCGCACTTTTGGCGCCAAAGTTGTTTTCCTGCGCACGTTCAAACCTGTCGATGCCGACCGCTCACCGTCCACCACGTCTTCTTGTGCGGGCAAGCAAGTGCGCAGTGCTACACTTTCAGCGGCAAAATTTCTTCTACAGTGGAAACCGCCATGACTATATAACAGCACGTTTGGTCCGCACTGGAACTCTCACTAATTGACTCTCTCTCGCGCGCGCGTAATAACTGTACAGTCGCTGCGCCCCCGCACAGCCTACGTCACACACCCTCCATACACGCGACGTACATAGTCTTCTGTAAATACCTAAGTACTTAATGCCATTTCGATTTCAATCATATTAAATAATTCAATTTACAATTTCATATACGTATGCAAAGGTGTTCAACTACCTAATTTCAACTACTTTTCGAGGACCAGACAGCCACCTCTCCCTAGGAACCAGCGCCACATTTGAAATCTGCCAGTAAACGAAGCTCACTTGCGCTTCCCCCCCGCCCCCCCACCAACCTAAGAAAATTGTTGCAAACGAAGCTCATCACCACTAAACTAAGTCACGAGCACTTAACCTCTTCCTACACGTTTCGGGTAAAAGGACTACCCTGCACTAGGCCCATGGTTGGAGGAACCAATTTACTTTATTTAGGAATGGAGTGCATGTATCACACCGACATGTTCCACACCATACAGACCTGCAAAACACTCCTACATAACTCATTTATAATGCTCTAGACACATGCTTGCGCCGGCCGTGGTGATCTAGCGGTATAGGCGCTCAGGCAGGAACCGCGCGACTGCTACGGTCGCAGGTTCGAATCCTGCCTCGGGCATGGATGTGTGTGACGTCCTTAGGTTGGTTAGATTTAAGTAATTCTGAGTTCTAGGGGACTTATGACCACAGATGTTGAGTCCCATAGTGCTCGGAGCCATTTTGAACACACGCTTGCTAATTGTAAACCGAAAAGATAACTCATAGCACTGCCTACAGACATGCGAACCGCTCGTAAATAATGCAAGACATTTACGTCCAAATAGCCAAACAACTTCTAATTTTAGGAAATAATTTCAGTCCATAGGCTGATCGAAGCTGGAAAGAGTGTACTTTATTTATTTGGGACATATCTTTTTGAAATTTTTGCATCTCATAGGTTTCGATATATAAGGCTGACATAAGGCAGTTTCTGAAATCCAGTAGTGCACTACACGTGGCAACACAACCACACCCACCAAGATATTCATTCCAATCCAGACCTCTAACTCCTCTACAGATAAATTTGTCCATTTATCTGTTGACTCACTCACAGTCTGACCAGATTGCAGTTTTTGCACAAAAACCACTCAGACTGCGCTGTGCTGCTCGGGGAAGTAAGTAACGGCTGCACCTTATTTATTTGGAGCCCTTTTATGTAGTCGTGGAGTATATTTGTCACAAAACACCAGACCTCTAACTCCTCTACAGATAAATTTGTCCATTTATCTGTTGACTCACTCACAGTCTGACCAGATTGCAGTTTTTGCACAAAAACCACTCAGACTGCGCTGTGCTGCTCGGGGAAGTAAGTAACGGCTGCACCTTATTTATTTGGAGCCCTTTTATTTAGTCGTGGAGTATATTTGTCACAAAACACCCGCACTGATCCGACTGTGGTCATCTGACACAGGCCACAAACACGTAAACAACTCCTAACTTCACCACGCAATAGCAAACAGCTCTTAAATAATGCAGTACATAATATCAGCAGACGAGCTCTGTACTCTTAAACTCTCCAAATAAAGCACCGCACAGTGCACAGACATGCCCGCAAAATAGAGCAACAGACGCGCCCAAACACCCCCAGCTGCCTAACCGATCAAAAGTCTCCGCTCGGCCTCCCCCAAACATGACCTCAACACAGTCGCATTCGCACCTATCACCGGAGAAAGTGATATCGCCCATGCACCTTAGATTACGCTCCAAGGCAGGCCGCGCGCGTCGTACCCAATGCACAGATGCGATGGATAAGACACCACCGATCTACCGTAATCTTATCCATCACAGCTGATATCGCGAAAAATTTACAGTAAGTCCAACACTGGCCAATCATGTGACAGCTTGTTTTCTTAATTTCAGTATCATAGCTAAACCATACATCCTCTACTTTGCAAGTATCATTGCGAACATTTGTAGGTGACTGCTCAGCACGTCCATTCACACTCAATTCTCGAACACATAAAGACGATCAAATGATACCAGACAACGCTATACATATTTCTAAGACCTCACGCATAGTACTCGATCAATCTCTCTGCGTATGACGGTCACAGAGCTATCTATTCCTCTTACGTTAAAAGACTATCATCACCTCGGCATTGACCAACCTACCCAGCAACATCGCTACCCAATTATTCCTCAACCGAGCAGACGAATACAGCTACACTACACCTTTCTTGACGGAATAGAGCTTTCCTAGTCCTAACCCCTCCAAGTGCACCACATTTCTCGAAATGTAACTAAGTCTTGGAGCGTAGCACACCATAACGACCTACAGTAACAGATCTCAAAGTGCCTTAATTTAAGAGCATATAGTTAAGAAGAACAAGAACGGAGCGAAATTTATACACAATGTAGTTCGATAGATTTTTAAGTAAATCATCCAATCTATCAAGTGTAAAGTATTGTTCTAGAGTCCATGATCGATCGAAGGTTCCGGTAGGAGAGAGAGAGGGAGAGACAGGACATAAACACACACACACTCCTAAGTATAGAACGTTCAGCACTTAAAAACGGGCAATAGCCTTAGATCGCTTACTTTTCCGACCTGTCAGACATACATCCTTCTCTCCGGTCACCCTACGCTGAGCTATCTCTACCCCAGTCGTAAAACTTTGCCTTTCTATGATACGAGCCCAATATACCCCTGAGGACACGTCTAGTGCCCAATGATCGCACTAGATCACGAGTCAGAAATAATACTATTACTCCATCAGGTCTATATAAAAATGTTAGATATTAGAAGCCGGTACATCCTACAAGCAAACAGATACGCATAACAGCAGCGTCCAACATGTGAAATTTACAAGTCATCCCGTGACCTGCCGGCCGCTGTGGTCGAGAGGTTCTAGGCACTTCAGTCTGGAACTGCGCTACCGCTACGGTCGCAGGTTCGAATCCTGCCTCGGGCATGGATGTGTGTGATGTCCTTAGGTTAGTTAGGTTTAAGTAGTTCTAAGTTCTAGGGGAGTGATGACCTCAGATGTTAAGTCCCATAGTGCTCAGAGCCATTTGAACCAGAGCCATCCCATCACCAATGCTGTTAACACCCGTCTGTCGGGTAAGTGTGTACACAATGATTGCAGCCCCTTACAAATACCCACAGCTAACTTAGTTATGACGCTGAAGTCTCGATTTTACACCAAGCATGCGACAGGGTGTGGATCGCGTAAATCAAAGTGGGTTTTGAGGAATGTGTCAACTTTCATCACACATGAGATGGAAGTCTTCTGATGACCGACGGGTTCACCGTTAATGATCGCAAGTAGACAGCGCTTTAAACCACATACCAAACACGTAGCCACATACGACTAGAACGCTGGCTGTATCACGTGATTAAAGCATCCAAACAGAATACTGGAAAGAAGAAATCTACCTTCAGCAACTTGTCCTTCTCTAGAATAAATGAGTCACCGTTTGAATAGTACCTAGTTGCAGCTCTGTCTCAATCGATCATCCCATACACCCTCTGTTATCATTTAACACAGATGTGGCTAAGTTTAGACTTGAATCATTCTCTCTCCTCCTCAAAAGTGTTGAGGATCTGTTGTACTTGTACCTAGTTTGGGGCGTACAACATTGCGCGCATTTCCGGCGAATGGTCAAAACAAGATCCTGTTGTAGTAACTGAGGTCGTTCTGTTTATAGACAGGTTGCAGAAGGTAATAGATTTGTCTTACTCCGACTTAAATTGCAGAGATCAGATGTGTGAAGATAAATGCATACTCACCTATGCGTAGGAAGGGAGAATGCTTTTTTATTATTAAGTGAGTTTTCGTAGGAGTGAATATGGTTTTATATATGCAAGTGGAAATTGTCAGCGAAGGGTGAATGACGTCGGGTTCGCTGGCTGGGAGAGACACTGTTTACATGTCCTGTTGGAGATGCAAGGGGGAAATAGAGATCTGCGCTATTCAGGAATCCATTTGTGCAGTGTATGTCGTTAGACAATAGCTGGATAGCAGGTATAGGGAGAGCACACTTCAGCATTCTGGTCCTGGGGCTGAGTGGACGGCTGTTTAGATGGACAGCTATGTGGCTTTGACATGTCGCCGCCGGCGCTCGGACACTCGCTTTGTAAGGCGCTATGGGATTAGTTTGAGCATTTAGTACTTGTTTCGGTGGTTATTGGATTAAGAACTGTAATATTGAAGGTCATGTCCTCAGCTGTGTAATTGAGTAAGTGTGTTTACGTATTTGAAGATATGTTGCGCGAGTGGTGATGTTAAGTTGATGGCACAGTTTAGCTACGACTGTAAAAAAATAGCTGCCTGCTGCTGAAAGAAATAAAGGGGCGACCTTGCCCCCAGACCTGATGGATGAGTTATTAGATAAGAGCAAGTGATAGTTGAATGATGCTACGTGTTCGGATATAGGAGTCTCTAAACGGCGGGGCGAGATTTTTTTTTATGTGGAAATTTATGCAATTTGTAGATAGTGAAATTCGACCGCTAGTGACAACAGTTAAGAGCGGAAAAACACGTACAAATCGAGCGCTGCAGAATGTTGCGGCAATGGTAATAATATTTAATTCAAGGTGGAGGTGGTAAATATGGACCAGGCTTTGAATATTGGTGTGAGTGTCGTTTGTGCTTGATGCTCTGTATAAAAGTTTGAGTCTTTAATTGCGTTTGATATTTCAGGGTGTGTGTAAAATTAATTTTACTGTTGAATGTGGGAGAAAGTTGACAGATTGGTGTTTAGATAGAGGCTACGTTTGTAATTCGATAAGAGGGGATGAGAATGGTAAATTGATTGATGGGTGAGGTGTTATATGAGTGTCAAGATAGGGTTGAGGACGTTTGCGTATGTTGATGGTGGGACGGGTGTGAGGTTAGGTGCGGTGGGAGGTGTAAATTAGATCTTATTTTTTTTTTAAAAAAATGCTCAAAAGTAAGAATAATATTGAGAAGGTTTTAGATGGCTGGTCAAGTGACGAGGCGAGAGCAGGGATGTGTAGTTATATTTAGTTAAAGGGCCGTGTAATGTCGTGTGAGGAGCATTGGGCAGTATGCTACAGTGTCATAGGAGGCAACGACATGTACTGCTATGATGTGCCTAGCGTATGGAGGCTGCGCTTTGGAATTATGCTACGTTGATATAAAGTTGACTTTCACCCACGTTCGGTGGTCACGGCTCGGGATTGTGACGGATCGCGGTCCTGGACGGACGTATGTGTGTGCTTTGACCGCTGACGAGCGCGTTGACCGCGCCAGCTCACGATTGCGGAAGCCGAGCAGGGGCTGTGTGAGGTCTGAAATCAGACGGATGGGTGACTTCACGATCCAGTGGGCAGGGTGCGGAGTGGAGGGTACCTGCGCACGTCTGCTGGGTTATGTTGCGCGCGGATCTGCAGGCTCTGCTATGCTTTATTAGGATAGTTTACGAGTACTGAGCGTATCTACACATCTGTGTGAGGTGTTATTTAGTAGCAGTTTGCTATAGCGTGTACTGAAATTATCATTGGGTGCGTGTCTGTGGGCTGTGCAACATTGCCCAGAGCACATCTGGGATTGGTGTTTTGTGATAGCGTGATAGATATACTGTATGGTTAAATAAGTTGTTCGTAAAAATAAGTAGAGTGTTCTCAATGATTACACGCGCCTGCAGCGCAGATCAGAGCAATTGGTTTCCCGTCACCATCCCGGTTGCATGCGAGTAGTAAATGTTTTCCCTGCCGCGTTAATCGTGTGTGTCAACGAGCTATGAGCTATTCTGACAATAGACGTGAAGGCAGGTCCAGACCTGAGATGCCGGCGGTATACATGAGAAGAACAATGCAGCTTTCACATGTGTCGGCTGTCACGAGCGCTCGGAAGCTGAACTTGGCTGGAGACTCTGGAACCTCCTTCCCCGCCGACCGCACGCGCGCGGGGCCTGCCTTGGAGCGTAATCTAAGGCGCATAGGCGATATCAATTTCTCCGGTGATAGGTGCGAATGCGACTGTGTTGAGGTCATGCTTGGGGGTGGCCGAGCAGAGACTTTTGGTCGGTTTGGCAGCTGGGGGTGTTTGGGCGCGTCTGTTGCACTATTTTGCGACCGTGTCTGTGCACTGTGCGGTGCTTTATTTGGAGAGTTTAAGAGTACAGAGCTCGTCTGCTGATATTGTGTACTGCATTATTTAAGAGCTGTTTGCTATTGTGTGGTGAAGTTAGGAGTTGTTTACGTGTTTTTGGCCTGTGTCAGATGACCACAGTCAGATCAGTGCGGGTGTTTTGTGACAAATATACTCCACGACTAAATAAAAGGGCTCCAAATAAATAGAGTGCAGCCGTTCCTTACTTCCCCGAGCAGCACAGCGCAGTCTGAGTGGTTTTTGCACAAAAACTGCAATTTGGTCAGACTGTGAGTGAGTCAACAGATATCTGTAGAGGAGTTAGAGGTCTGGATTGGAATGAATATCTTGGTGGATGTGGTTGTGTTGCCACGTGTAGTGCACTACTGGATTTCAGAAACTGCCTTATGTCAGCCTTACCTATCGAAACCTATGAGATGCAAAAGTTTCAAAAAGATATGTCCCAAATAAATAAAGTACACTCTTTCCAGCTTCGATCAGCCTATGAACTGAAATTATTTCCGAAAATTAGAAGTTGTTTGGCAATTTGGACGTAAATGTTTTGCATTATTTACGAGCGGTTCGCATGTCTGTAGGCTGTGCTATGAGTTATTTTTAACTGTTTAAAATTAGCAAGCGTATGTCTAGAGCATTGTAAATGAGTTATGTAGGAGTGTTTTGCAGGTCTGTATGGTGTGGAACATGTCTGTGTGACACATGCACTCCATTCCTAAATAAGGTAAATTGGTTCCTCCAACCATGGGCCTAGTGCAGGGTGGATTCTTTTACCCAAAACCTGTTGGAAGAGGTTGAGTGCTCGTGACTTAGTTTAGTGGTGATAAGCTGAGCTTCGTTTGCAACAATTTTCTTATGTTGGTGGGGGGGAGCGCAAGTGAGCTTTGTTTACTGGCAGACTTCAAACTTGGTGCTGGTTCCTAGGGAGATGTGGCTGTCTAGTCCTCGAAAAGTAGTTGAAATTAGGTAGTTGAACACCTTTGCATACGTATATGAAATTGTAAATTGAATTATTTAATATGATCAAAATCGAAGTGGAATTAAGTACTTAGGTATTTACAGAAGACTATGTACGTCGCGTGTATGGAGGTTGTGTGACGTAAGCTGGGCGGCAGCGCAGCGATTCTACAGTTATTACTCGCGCGAGAGAGAGAGTCAACTAGAGAGCGTTCCAGTGCGGACCAAACGTGCTGTTATATAGTCATGGCGGATTCCACTGTCGAGCGAACTTTGCCGCCGAAAGTGTAGCACTGCGTTCTTGCTCGCTCGCACAAGAAGACGTGGTGGACGGTGAGCGGTCGGCATCGACAGGTTTGAACGTGCCCAGGAAAACAACTTTGGCGCCAAAAGTGCGGCAGGGAACGGCCGACTGTTGTGTAATTGAGCTCCGAGGCAAACAATTTTGTCGGTAAAAGTGCGGAGGCGACAAACACACATGGTGAGTGGACAAGGGACCGCTGTGACGTCAAATTCGGCAAGTTCCAGCCTGCTCAGCGAAAACATTATTACGATGTGGGAGCGATCGCTGTGCTCGCCCCAAGCGTACCGGCAGTCCAGCGTGGGCGGCCGCCTCGCGTGACAGGCGTCGGCAGTGGCTCCACGTGCTGGCCAGGAGGTGGCGAGGATTTGAACTAATTCAGTTGGAGCGCGGACGTCGTGGAGACTGCACTGCAATATTAAAGATGTGTGTGCTGACTATGTTGGAGAACAAGTGATGACCGTACTGCTTGAAATAAAGTCTTCAGTCCCTTCCCCCCTGCAAAATCAAAGGACGTGACTTAGGTTACTATAAGTGCAGTTTATTATTTGACGCGATTCTGATAGGCTACCAGTGAAAAAAGATAAGTGACGGAGTAAGTTCGTACGTGTGTTCAATTATGGTATTGGGATTTGAACTTGTGATAGATTTTTGTTATGGATGTAAGGAAAATGGCTTTCTAGCCGAGAAAATCGGACATCGTGAATAAATAATAAATAGAAGTACAGTTTTCGAGAGATTATCGTGTTGGAATCTGAATTTGACGCAATTTTCTAGTGGAGGTAGGCCTATATTAATGAATAATAATAATAATAATAATAATAATAAATTATAATGAATGATAATAAATTATCATTAATGATAATGAATGTTAATGAATTGTAATGAATAATAATAATAAACAAAAATAAGGTTTTGCATGCATTATCCTGTTGGAATTCAAACTTCCCGCCATTTTTTCATCTGGAGTCTTAGGTTACTGGACGTAGCCAAATCGGCCTATTTTTCCGCCAAAGTTCAAATTTTCCGCCATTTTTTCTTGAGGTTAGGTTACTGGAGGTAGGACAATTGCCCTATCATCCCACCAAAAGCCGCCATATTGAATGATGTCATGCGCTGTTGCCAAGTCTACATGCTGCCATATTGGATGACGTAATCGCCGCCATCTTCAATAAATTTGGCAACAATGGAGAGTGGGGTGACGCCGGCCTTGCCCTACTACTAACGTCGATATACAGCAGGGTTCTGGAACATATACTGTGTTCGATCATTATGAATTACCTGGAAGAAAACTGTCTATTGACACACAGTCAACATGGGTTTAGGAAACATCGTTCATGTGAAACACAACTAGCTCTTTATTCACATGAAGTGTTGAGTGCTATTGAGAAGGAATTTCAGATCGATGCCGTATTTCTGGATTCCAGAAGACTTTTGATACTGTACCACACAAGTGGGTTATAGTGAAATTGCGTGCTTATGAAATATCGTCTCAGTTATGTGATTGGATTTGTGACTTCCTGTCAGAGAGGTCACAGTTCTTAGTAATTGAAGGGAAGTCATCGAGTAAAACAGAAGTGATTTCTGGCGTTCCCCAAGGTAGTGTAAACGGCCCATTGCTGCTCTTTATCTATATTAACGATTTGGGAGACAATCTGAGTAGCCGTAATCGGTTATTTGCAGAAGATGCTATCGTTTATCGACTAATAAAATCATCAGAAGATCAAAACAAACTGTAAAATGATTTAGAAAAGATATCTGAATAGTGCGAAAATTGGCAGTTGACCCTAAATAACGAAATGTGTGAGTTCATCCACATGAGTGCTAAAAGGAATCCGTTAAACTTCGGATACGTGATAAATCAATAAAATACAATGGCCGTAAATTCAAATAAATACCTTGGAATTACAATTACGAATAACTTAAATTGGAAGGAACACATAGAAAATGTTGTTGGGAAGGCTAACCAAAAACTGCTTTTTATTGGCAGGACACTTAGAAAATATGATAGTCTACAAAGGAGACTGCCTACGCTACGCTTGGAAGACCTCTTTTAGAATACTGCTGCGTGGGGTGGGATCCTAACCAGATAGGACTGACGGCGTACATCGAAAAAGTTCAAAGAAGGGCAGCACATTTTGTATTATCGCGAAATATGGGAGAGAATGTCACTGAAATGATACAGGATTTGGGCTGGACATCATTAAGAGAAAGGCGTTTTTCGTTGCGACGGAATCTTCTCACGAAATTCCAATCACCAGCTTTCTCCTCCGAATGCGAAAATATTTTGTTGACACCGACCTACATGGGGAGGAACAGTCACCACGGTAAAATAAGGTAAATCAGGGCTCGTACGGAAAGATATAGGTGTTCATTCTTTCTGCGCGCTATACGAGATTGGAATAACAGAGAATTGTGAACCCTCTCCCAGGCACTTAAATGTGATTCGCAGAGTATCAATGCAGATGTAGATGTAGAAGGCGAAAATATGTGCGCACAATTACTACTCATACCACTAACAAAACAGATTTGCATAAGCTCCAGATTTAATGCTCTGTAGTCACTCGGAAATGTAGTTTTAAATGATTAAAAGTATGAAGAACGATGCGTACATTATTCAATTTCGTAACGATATACTACTTTCGTCCTCCGTAACTTCTAAAAAAATTTTTCAGGTACGAACCAGCTTCCTTGTTATTACTAGTAACGATCAAAACTGGTACCAGTAGGAGAGGTTTTGACTGTAGCTAACGATGGCACAGGATTTCATTACTTCTTTGTCTAGGAGTACTTCAACCTCCGCCTGCGGGTTATACAGTGTGACAAGTATAACTATATGAAAAGAAAAATATAAATTAGTTACTAACTATGGAGTGCAGACATTTTATTCAATATGGAACCGTCACTACAGATATTCAGATTTAGGTTATGACATGTTCGATATGCCTGCCATCATGGGCGATGATGTGAGGCAGACGAATAGCGAAATTCTGCATGACGCTCTAAAGTGTCGGAACATTGATGCTGGCGACGACCTGCTGAATGGCTCTTTTCACCTGAGCGATGGCTTTGGAGTTGTTGCTGTGCATCTTGTCCTTAATACAGCCCCACAAAAAAGAGTGGCATGTGTTCAGATCCGGAGAATATGTCGGCCATTCGAGGCCCATGCCACTAGCCCCTGGGTACCCCAGAGCCAGAATGCGGTCACCTGAGTCACATTACACGCTCTCCTGCTTTCATAGCGTCGAGTTCCATTTTGCATGTACCACATCTTGTCAGAATTAGGGTCACTTTGGACAATGGGGATGAAATCATCTTCCAAAACTGACTTACCGTTCGGTAGTCACCTTGAAACGTCCCCTTGGAAAAATTTATGAATTACTGTGCTGGAAAACATATTACGTTATTTTCTTTTCAAACAGCTGAGCAAAACTGAACGTACTCAGACATTACTCTCTTTACTTATTCTGCTCAACACTAAACTGACACACAATATTTTTAGCGCAACGCAATCTGACTTTAAAAAATCCCAACAAAAGAATGACCCTGACTAACAATAACCTATACCTTTCATGAAAATCTTCGTTACTCGAACTACTGCAATATAGCGAGTGCCACTACTGCCAGCTAAATAAAAGATTCCAACTACTGAATGCACTAACTACTGATAGGCATAGTCAGCAAATGAAAGATTTTGATAAAGAACAAACAATGTATTTACCTTAACAGTGTTCAAAAGTCATAATATATATCAGTTCATGACATCCAGTCTTACAAATTTACTGTCTCTGATGGACACACGTCCAGAGCATCCGCTCTCCAAACTCCGACATCTCTCTCCCCACATCCACCACTGCTGGCGGCTCACCTCCAACTGCGCAACGTTATGCGCTGTTAACAGTCAACTGCCCAACACTACACTACCCAACAACAATGCAAACCAGCCACAGACTGCACACAGCACAGCCAGTGATTTTCATACAGAGCGCTACGTGGCGTTACCAATAAAAAAACCTATACAGCCTACTTACAACCTCGCCGTCGAGAAATATGGCACCGATTATTTCGTGACCGAACGTTCCACACCACACAGTCACCCGTTGTGGGTAAATAGACTTCTAAATCGCGAAATGCTGTCCTCTGTCCATCAAATGCGCCAATTGTATTGACGAAGCAATCCAAATGTAAGCGGGCTCCGTCACGAAACCAAACCTCACAGCGCATACTATTTGCAAACGTGCCCCGCGGCCAACAGTACAGTTCGAACGTCATAACGCAAACCGTTCAGAAGTTATGACAATTTTATCTCATATAGTTCTATAATTGACAGCGTGTAAGAAGAAGAAAGAATGTTACTGAATTAAAGGATAAAGAGAGTAAGAAGACGAAAATCCATGCATACTTAGTGACTACTCATACTCCTACCACAAGAAATGTGCATAACCTCTCGATGTAGTGCTCCGTAGGCACTCAGAAAGGTAGTTTTAAATGAGTAAAGGTATGAAGAATGACACGTACATCCTCGACGTTTTTCTAATATATTATTCGATTTTGTAATGATATACTACTTCCGTCATCCATAATTTTTCAAAAGTTTGTTCAAGTATGTGACCTGCTTCTTGACTGTTACTATTAACAATTGAAATTGGTAACAGTAAGAAAGGTTACGATTGTAGCTACCGATGGTACAAGATTTCATTACCATCTTGTCTAGGAGCGCTTCCACCTCTGCGTGTGAGATACATGTATAGGGAACAGATTAATGGTCACTTACGTGGTGTGGGCTTCCAGCCCGCTCTCACCTTTTCGAGGTTAAACAGTTCTTGAGCCACCTCCCATAGATGCTGATGGCAGAAGCGTACCAAGAGCCGAATTCGACCGCGTTTACAAGATGCTCGTTCCCGTCGCGGTCGCAAAGGTTCTGCCACGTCATTACCTAAACTTTTGGAAGTCAATCTGCGTTGTCCACAGTTCCATATAAGAAAATTATGTATCATAATCGGAAAGAAACTTGTTCAAAATTTATGTGACCTCGGACTTGAGGTTTTACAGAACACGGTAAGCTTTCATGTAGACCTTAAGAATGCAGATGAATAGGAAAGGACCATGTCCTTTTCCCTATCTTTTGTCCTGTATGTGTTTGTGTCTGCTGCTAATGACGTGGCCCTCGACTTGAGGATAAATCTTTATCTTTCTTCCTTCTTGTTTCCTGTTGGTGCACCGGTGACGCGAAGTGACAAGAAACTGAATTACGAGCCTTATACGGGAAGTAACGTTAGAAGAATTATTTAAGTCCGAAATAAAATTTTCATGCATTGTAGTATAGATCTTGCCTTATTTTTCCACACAATCACAATTTACCTCAATAAATTTTGTCATCTGTGGGACGAGTTTTTTCATTCCTGTGTCATAGACGTCTCCCGCCGCCTTTTTCAGCCAGTACTTCACTTTTTTTCACCTCGTCGTCGTCGGATACGCGTGTTCGACGAAGGTGATCCTTCAATTTAGTGAAAAGGTGATAGTCACTAGGTGCGGGATCGAGGATGTGAGAGGGGTGACTTAAAATATCCCAACTAAAAGAAATGAACAACTCTTGTGTTGCATGAGCGGTGTGTGGACGGGCGTTGTCACGAAGGAGGCAGAATCCTGTTGTCAAAATCTCGCGAGTTTTCTTTTTTTTTTTTTTTGTGTGACTCTGCAAAGTTTCTTCATGGAATCACAGTATCTTTCAGCATTTATTGTTTCACCTCTTTCCAAAAAAATCAACAAGGAGAAACACTTTTCTGTCCCAAAAGACTGACACCGTGATTTCCTTCGAAATTTCCTCAGTTTTGAATGAGTATGCCGCATCCTTTGATTATTGTTTGCGGCACTGGCTGTTAATTTTTTGTGCATCGGTATCCATCTTGGGCACCCAATGCGCACACAATCTGCGATAATTTAGCCGATCTATTACGATTTCATGAACAACAGTTCGTGAAATATTTAGACAAACTCCGTGCAGGTCGTTAATAGTCGAACGGCGATCAGAGAGAAGATATTCTTCAATTTTCTGCGCTACATCATCAGTCACAATAGACGGCCTTACGCTTCTGTCTTCATCGTGGATTTCCGTTCTTCCAGAATTGAAATTCCGAACCCACTTCGCAGCATGCTGCCATGACATTAAATCATTTCCACAAAATGAATCACAGCGGCGTTCACGCCCTTAGCATTTAGGTAGCGAATTACAGCGTCATCATCGCACTTGGCGGCAGCCGGAGTGAAAACGCTTATTTCTAACAGTCACCACAACACTAATCGACGAGGTAACTGACTGTTGGGAATGTGGGAATGCTCGTTCCACCTGCTGGCTTCTGCACAGCACATTTCATGCTAAAGCTACATGCCTTACCTTAGTTTCCGGATAAGAATACTTGCGGAAAGCGTTAAGCTGTAGTTACTGTAAGACTTGAACACTTTCGCCGCAAGGCAGTTTTTTTTACTTAAAAAATTCTTTATTGTTAATCTTTTATTATACATACAACCCACCACCTTATGCAGTTAGTGAGTCCTTTAATTGTTACAATGATTTTTGCAGCTAGTTTTCGAAGTTTACAAATGAGCTACAAGTAGTGTTAGTTACAATGGGCGAGGTACTTTACTACTGATGTTGTTCTACTTACTCTAGTGGTGTACTTATGAACTAAACCTCTACACTACCTGCAGCGTCATAGGTGTGCGAGTCGAATATATAAATATACATTGCAAGGCCTTGCCCACCGAGCTAATCCCTCACACTGGACAGGCCAAAGATATCTTGACTATTCCGCAGCAGGTTCCTATCGTTTATTTCCTTATATCTAAGTCCTACTTACTAGAAAATCTAACCTACGTCATTTCCGGTGCTTTGTCTGGTTCGGTGTTGTTGTACTCCACTCCCCTAGTCCTGCACGTGGCGGATTCCAGCTGTAACGGCAGTCGACCTATCCACGCACAGGCGGTGTGGGATTGGGCTACTGGGATACATTTTGCTATTTGTCGTTACTCACGGTTGTCCCTCAGATATTCCAAAAAAACTTTTCGTGATACCTCGTTAGCCGGGTTGTTTAGTACTGGAAAGTGTCGTGGTTCGGTACTTGCTGACATAGCGCAGCTGCTACATCATTATAAAGGGGGCACTCGTAAACCACATGGTCGGGGGTACCCTCCGTTACACTACAGTCGCACAAAGGCGTAGCCCTTCTCCCAAACCGACACAGGTATGTCGGATAGGGCCCATGACCAGTGACAAAGTGGAACAATACCCATGTTGGCTTAAAGTGTCCCAGACCTAATGTTCTTTGACATCTGGTAGGAATTGGAGAGTTCTTCGGCCGGTGTCATCGGCTTCCCATGTTTCCTGCCACAGCTCTTCACCTTTGCTCTTGATGGCCCCCTTATCCCCAACCTGAATCCCCAGAACATTCAATATTTTCCCGATCTTCCCCTTCTTCGCCCTGAACTATGGAGCCTGTTTTATTTTGATGTCAAGGGGGCAGAGCCCCATTATTATCAACAGGACCCCACCCGGAGATGTCCTTCAGGCCCCAACTGACCTTAATATTGGTTTGCACCCTTATCACCATCATGGCGGGCACCACCCTCGTGACACTGTGCGCCCAGACTGCCGAGCCGTAACACACTATTGATATTAGTACGCTGTAATTTTTGTATCCCGCCTGGATTGACGGTGCTTGGATCTGCTCCTGCGAACTGCTTCTGTAATATAGGCCGAGAGTGAAGGAAAAGAGCAGGAGAGATAAAGCACTTCGGTACTGCATGTAACTTTAAAGCTTTTAATAGAGTCAAAAACACAAATCAAATGCGCACATGACTTTGGCTAGGATGAGCACGTAGATGTGAAGCCGTAGTCAGGGTCTAATTCTGTTCAGTTAGGATGAGTGTTCTGTATAATCTCAAAGCTAACAAATACTAGTTGCTGTCCAAACTTTAGCTGAACGTAACTAATACAGAGTCTCAATAGCAAGCTAGCCCACTCGGTAGTGGAAGCGATATTTCCAGGCAGTCTGCTCTTGATGAAATGGGGCAGAAATCAAGACGGCACTCGCTGAGCTCCACAGTGTCGGCCAGAGGGCGAAGTGGTCGGCGAAGTTAGTCTTCTATCCTAGTGCCAACTTACGACAGCGTGCACAGTTATTATATTACTTTATTATTCAGGAGGAAGATGCATCTTTTATGTCCAGTGCATATGACGTTATTAACCACGTCTAGGCCTCCTTGGGTTACGGTTTGAATTATGACTCCCAGGTAACGTGCCTCTCGTCGCCGGAGAACTGGTGAGTCCTCGATTCTCGCTGTTGGTTTCCTAAGTACAATACTGGCCTTTAAAATTTCTACACCACAAGACGACGTTGTACAGACGCGAAATTTACCCGACAGGAAGACGATGCTGTGATATGCAAATGATTAGCTTTTCAGAGCATTGACACAAGGTTGGCGCCAGTGGCGACACCTAGAACGAGCTGATATGAGAAAAGTTTCCAGCCGAATTCTCATACACAAACAGCAGTTGACCGGCGTTGCCTGATGAAAGGTTGTTGTGATGCCTCGTGTAAGGAGGAGAAATGCGTACCGTCACGTTTCCGACTTTGATAAAGAT
This sequence comes from Schistocerca serialis cubense, assembly GCF_023864345.2. NCBI lineage: Eukaryota > Metazoa > Arthropoda > Insecta > Orthoptera > Acrididae > Schistocerca > Schistocerca serialis. Next base: position 739,127,567 of record NC_064642.1, read on the forward strand.
CGGATTGTAGCATATCGCGATTGCGGTTTATCGCATCGCGACATTGCTGCTCGCGTTGGTCGAGATCCAATGATTGATAGCAGAACGTGGAATCGGTGGATTCAGGAGGGTAATACGGAACGCCATGCTGGATCCCAGCGGCCTCGTATCACTTGCAGTCGAGATGACAGGCATCTTATGCGCATGGCTGTAGCGGATCTTGCAACCACGTCTCGACCCCTGAGTCAACAGATGGGGACGTTTGCAAGACAACAACCATCTGCACGAACAGTTAGACGGCGTTTGCAGCAGCATGGACTATCAGCTCGGAGAGCATGGCTGCGGTTACCCTTGACGCTGCATCACACAGGAGCGCCTGCGATGGTGTACTCAACGACGAACCTGGGTGCACGAATGGCAAAACATCATTTTTTCGGATGAATTCGGGTTCTGTTAACAGCATCATGATGGTCACATTCGTGTTTGGCGACATAGCAGTGAACGCACATTGGAAGCGTGTACTCGTCATCGCCATACTGACGTATCACCCGGCGTGGTGGTATGGGGTGCCATTGGTTACACGTCTCGGTCACCTCTGGTTCGCATTGACGGCACTCTGAACAGTGGACGTTACATTTCAGATGTGTTACGACCAGTGGCTCTGCCCTTCATTCGATCCCTGCGAAACCCTACATTTCAGCAGGATAAAGCACGACTGCATGTTGCAGGTCCTGTATTGGCGTTTCTGGATACAGAAAATGTTCGACTGCTGCGCTGGCCCGCACATTCTCTAGATCTCTCACCAATTGGAAATGTCTGGTCAATGGTGGCCGAGCAACTGGCTCGTCACAATACGCCAGTCACTACTCTTGATGAACTGTGGTATCGTGTTGAAGCTGCATGGGCAGCTGTACCTGTACACGCCATCCAAGCTCTGTTTAACTCAATACCCAGGCGTATCAAGGCCGTTATTAATGCCAGAGGTGGTTGTTCTTGGTACTGATTTCTCAGGATCGATGCATCCAAATTGCGTGAAAATGTAATCACATGTCAGTTCTAGTATAATACATTTGTCCAGTGAATACCCGTTTATCATCTGCATTTCTTCTTGGTGTAGCAATTTTAATGGACAGTAGTGTAGTTGTCCTTTCTACAAGAGATAGGTTGAGTTTTTTGGTGATATCGCCATTTTAATATTTTGGCACCATTGTTGTAATGCTTCCATGGCCCTTTGAATCTTCACGGCTACGGCCGCCTACCAACAGGAGGAGGTCATCCGTTTAGGCACATCTTCGCTCTGTTGCGAAGCTGTACAATTATGGTTCCCTGTGGATGTCCCAATTTAAAGGGCCAAACAAAGAATCCTGTGGGCATATCTTTGTTGTGGCAAGGCAGTTTGAGCTCTGCTTCGGTGGCAGGTAGCAGGTAGCTCAAAGTAGCACAGGTAAAGGCGACCGACCGAGCCTACGAGGGCGGCAGCCGGCGGCGGATCGGCGACCCGCCGCCAGTCGTCGGAACATCATTCGGGCGTTGTCTGCGCTGCCGCCCAAAGCAAATGTTTCATAAAATATGCATGACCTGGCCGGCCCGGCCCCGGCCAGGATCCGCTCCAGCTTCAAAGCCCGCCTCTGTCTGCAAACGCGGCGGCGGCGGCTGGGCTGGGCGCTCAGTGCGCCGCGAAAACTGGCCCGCCTCCACCTGCTGGGCCGCCGTTCCGCCCTGCGCCGTCCTGTTCTCCACTGCGGCCGATATCTGGCTCGCGGTGCAGCCGCGTTCCGTAAAGGCCCGCCGCACCGCGTTACCTCCGGAAATATTCACCGTAACAGCGGCAGACGTCTGCAGGACGCCAGCTGAGGGAAAGACTGTATGCAGTTCTGAGGGTACCATCCGGTCCATTACTCGTTTTAACCTGTGTACTAATATTAAACTCTTTCAGGCAAAACTCTCTGCTGATTGTGTGTAAAATGTTATGCACAACCAATTATTGTCGAACATCCGTGCTGTAATTTCCTTCCGTCAAAATACTGAGGATTAGCTTTTGTCCAGAATGTTCAAATGTGTGTGAAATCTTATGGGATTTAACTGCTAAGGTCATCAGTCCCTAAGCTTACACACTACTTAACCTAAATTATCCTAAGGACAAAAACACACACCCATGCCCGAGGGAGGACTCGAACCTCCGCCGGGTCCAGCCACACATTCCATGAGTGCAGTGTCCCAGACCACTCGGCTAATCCCGCGCTTTTGTCCAGAATATCCTCCTCAATCATAAGATTACATTTTATGAATAAATAGTGTGGCAGTCAGCTTGTCGTCCTGGGACAGAATAAGACTAAATTACTAAATTTTAAAAAAATTAGCGTCATTTACTAAACTTCTAGAACATTTATCTTATAAAATAATTTAAATATGTGCAAAACTTACAAACTCAACGAGAAACATAAAAAGTTATGAAAACAGTGCCACTGGGATGTGATGTATAGGTCATTGTTGAATATAGACAAAGTACTGTATCAAATAAGATACATCGTTGTATTCTTCTGATGTAATAAACAATCTCTTGTTCCAGAGTGTAGGTTATATTAAAATATCACAGTATATTCTGAAAAAATTCTAGCCCAAAAATACTAAATATAAACACAAAGCATCTTTATTTCTCAGAGACAGGTTCACAAAGTGGAAAACACCTCTCTTCATGCAGCTGCCGCCAACTACCAGAACATGCAGAAACAAAAACAACTGATATACAGAGGGCAAATGGTTCAAATGGCTCTGAGCACTATGGGAATTAACATCTGAGGTCATCAATTCCCTAGAGCTTAGAACTACGTAAACCTAACTAACCTAAGGACACCGCGCACATCCATGCTTGTGGCAGGATTCGAACCTGCGATCGTAGCGGTCGCGCGGTTCAAAACTGAAGCGCCCAGAACCTCTCGGCCATATACAGAGGGCACATGGTGTACAGTAGTAGTAGGGCAAAGCTAGTGCCACCCCATGTTGCATGGTTGCCAGATTTATTCAGAATGGCGGATCTAAGACGGCAGCTATGGATGTAGCAACATCACAGAGAGGTCACGGCTGGAAGTTCATATTTTGGCTGGAAAATAGGTCAATTGCGCTACCTCCACTAACCTAACCCCATCCCCTCCCCCAGCCTCCACTCCCCCCCCTCTCCCCCCATCTGGGAATTGGTGGGAAAAGCACTCAGTCTGTGCTGCATTGCTGGATAGACTGGATGTAAGTCTTTATTTTGTATAGATTGCTCCCCTCCGCTCTTCTCCCCCATAAGGCAATTGGTGGGAAAGGGATGGAGTCCACACTGGGCTTGTGGATGGGATGGATGAAAGTATGCATTGTTTATTTAAACAAATTGAGTTCTTATACCCAATAGCTCCATCTGGTTTGTTCACCCTGAGTTCCAGAGTCCAACTACCTTAGTTCACATCATCACCTCCAGTAGGTGCTATCGTCCTTCCACCTCTACCTTCCTGCGATGTAATCCAAGATGGTGGTCTAGGAAAAAATGGGAGAAACAGACTATGTCTAGCTGCTGGATTGGGAGGACAGTCGTAATTGTGTACTCTGTTCAATGGATGAGATGTATGTGCTGGAGAAGGAGGAGTATATTAGCATCTGAGGACTGTGTCGATAGCAATGATATTTGGTGAAGATGAATACATTTCATCATATAATGAAGATGGGGCTAAATTATGCTTCATAACTCGTGCTGATAAATGAGTGTGCTGTAACTGTAGATCATTTGATGAAATCCAGTGTCAGTCTGTCTTATGAAGTGCAACAGGCAAAACTTTTACCTGCTCTGGTGTAAGCATCCATGTTTACAATTGAGGAAATGGTGGTGATGAGCAGAGATGAATGTAATATGTGTACTACGTGCAATCACTCAGCAGAGAACTATATCCATACCCTCCTACATAAAGAGTGGAAAGAAAAGATAATGGATGAGAGTGTGGTGAATATTTTTCGACAAATAATGGCAATTCAGCAGGATGCCGTGAACATGCATGTCAGTACTCACACAGATAGATGCTTGTGCTAGAACTGCCTACGTTTTCTGAACACCTCACATCAACTTAGCCCTTTTCCAGAATGAAAAACAGGTGTTCACCTTTAGGGTTGGAGACCAACTCGCCTAGTTCTAAACATCGCCACCAGAATGCGTTATCAGCCCTCCAACACCACCCTCTCCCATGACGGCAGTCCAGAAAAATGGGGTGGAAACCAATAGGAACCCTGAATCCAGTCACATCTTAGACTACAGCCAATAGGATGGCAGTATCCAGTGACATCGTTGGAAGGGAAATAGGGCAGCCTGTGTCATCCAGCAGCAGCAGCAGAAAAAGAAGAAGAACCATGAAGCATCAACAGAACTCGAGATCCAACCCAGCACTGCAAGACAGGAAGAAATGTAAAAGCAAGTATCCAATATCACATCTTTGTCCGTAGTTAACCTTATTGTCATTATTGTTATTATTGTTATTGGTTGTTTTCGCGTCTTGGTCCACATATAACACTTCCTCCTCTCCGTCCAGCAATAGCCTTCGACATGTAGCCTGCAGGGGGGGGGGGGGGGGCGAGCACCAGCATGTCGACCTCTGCCACACCCAGACCTGCAGCAACCTCAGCTGCCATCTTGTCAAGACCTGTAATGATCACGTTGGAACGTGTAGTACACATGGCCCACTTGCTGGAGCAGGACATGGAGCTGTTATTGTCTGTCCCACTCATCGATTTGTGTGACGGGTACATGCAGTCTGCTCCAAATGCATCGGCCAGCCGGTGTGGCGGTGCGGTTCTAGGCGCTTCAGTCTGGAACCGTGAGACCGCTACGGTCGCAGGTTTGAATCCTGCCTCGGGCATGGATGTGTGTGATGTCCTTAGTTAGGTTTAAGTAGTTCTAAGTTCTAGGGGACTGATGACCAGAGATGTTAAGTCCCATACTGCTCAGAGCCATTTGAAGCATTTTTTTCCAAACCCATCGAATGCTGTTAGTGGTCCTAAACAAAAGCGAGGTGGAGAACAGTACTGGTCATCAACGTACAACACATCCCAGCAGAACAACCCTGTGCAGGCACAGAGTACAGATACTGTGGATAAGAAGGTATCAAGTGTACCCATGCTTTTCAGTTCTGCACACAATTTAACTCCTAGGGAACGTGGGTATAGAAGCACACCATGACGGGGGCTTGCATGTGAGAATAGAAATTGAAAATGCATCGAAGGGTGTTAAAGTGCCTATTTCTGAGTTCAACCGCAATGAAATATGTCGTACAGAGTGCTACATCGATCAGATGATGACTAGAGATTATTATCCAACTCATCCTCCAAAGACATTCACCTTACTGGTGTGACACTAACACAACAGTGTATGATGACAGCGAACTATATGTGAAATCAGGTGACAACTGTGTTTATCTACAGCACACCTCAGTTACGAACTTATATGATCTGGATGCTGCATTACACTTGCCCTACATCCCCTCTGATGACGTCACTGGACACTTCTGTCCTACTGGCTGAAGTCTAACAAATGACTGGACTCAGGTTTCCTATTGGTTTCCGCCCCTTTTTTTCCTGGACCACCATCTTGGACTATATCATGGGAGAGGGTCGTGATGGAGGACCGACAGTACACTCTGGTGGCGATCTTTTGAACTTACTCACACGTTAAACACCTGTAGTTCATTTTGGAATATGGTTAGGTTGATGTGAGGTGTTCAGAAAAGGTAGGCAGCTCCAGCACAAGCATCTACCTGTGTCAGTACTGAAATGCATGATCACACCATCGTGCTGCACTTAATTTATTTGTCGAAAAGTATTCGCCACATGCTTGTCCATTATCTTTTGTTTCCACTCACTGTATAAGGAGCAATGGATACAGTCCTCAGCTGTGTGCCTGCATGTAGTACACGTATTAAATTCATCCCTGATCATCACCAGCATTTCCTCAATTAAACTAGTGGCTCTTTTGCAGGTGTTATTTTCTGTAGTTTAGTGTCGTCGTAACTGCCGTCTGCGTTACATCTGCTGTGCAGCAAGCTACGTTAATTTAAGTATTAACTGTATTTTTCTTATTTGACACTTCTTCTTCCGTGTGTTTCTGCTTTTAGGTTCAAAATGGTTCAAATGGCTCTGAGCACTATGGGACTTAAAATCTGAGGTCATCAGTCCCCTAGAACTTAGAACTACTTAAACCTAACTAAACTAAGGACATCACATGCCCGAGGCAGGATTCGAACCTGCGACCGTAGCGGTCGCGCGGTTCCAGACTGTAGTGCCTAGGACCGCTCGGCCACCCTGGCCGGCTTGCTTTTAGGAAGCTCTAATTTTCGAGTGCTAGTAATAGTGTTCCATAGATTTCGTGTTTGTTTTGAATACAGTCAGAGAGAGTCCCTTTAGTTAGTCATAGTGCCAGTAGTGTCAGTGTTGTCGTAACTGCCGTCTCCGTCACGTCTGCTGTGCAGCGAGCTACGTTAATTTAATTATTAACTGTATTTTTCTTAGTTGTCACTTCTTCTTCGGTGTGTTTTTGCTTTTAGGAAGCTTTAATTTTCAAGTACTAGTAATAGTGTTCCATTGATTTCGTGTTTGATTTGAATAGTCAGAGAGAGTCCCTTTAGTCAGCTGTTATGCCAGTAGTGCTAGTGTTTGTTTTGAATACAGTCCAGAGACAGGTAGTGCTATTTTCATTCTTTCAACAAGAAGTGTCTAGTTACCACAGTTTAGTCAGCTATCAGCCGCCTTTAGTGAATTAGTACTCTATTTAAAAGTTGATTAACTCTCTACAGTAAATTGATTTCTTAAGATGGATAGGATGTGTGACTGCTGTGTATGGACGCAGGAGGAGCTGGCCACTGTTCGCGAACAGCTGAACGTGTTGATGGCCGCAGTCAGCCTTCTTCACTCTGCAGCCTCGTAGTGTAGCGGCAGTGGGGAGTCTGGTGCGTCGCATGGTGCACCCCAGGTATTACATGCTTCACCCACGGTTTCTACTGTTGAGACATCTTCGCAGGTACCGGGCGCGGCTGAGTCACCCTCTCTCCAAGGGGAGTGGCGGGTTCAGCGGCGTTAGCGGCGCACGAGGCGGAGGGTCAATATGGAAGCTCGTCGTGTGGCATCGCCCGGCCTGTGTAGACAGGTGGCCGCTCCTTCAACAAGGTCCGAGCAGGCACACAGGGGGAGTGGTTTATTAGTGATTGGGAGCTCCAACGTTAGGTGGGTGATGAGCCCCTTAGGGAAATAGCGGAAAGGTCGGGGAAGAAGGCCAGTGTTCAATATGTCTGCTTGCCGGGAAGGTCTCATCCGAGATGTGGAGGATGCCCTGCCGGCGGCGATAGAGAGCACTGGGTGCACCCGACTGCAAATTGTTGCTCATGTCAGCACCAATGTCTCTTGCCGTCTGGGTTCAGAAGTCATCCTCAGTTCATACACGCTGTTGGCGGAGTTGGTGAAGGCGGAAAGCCTCGCTCGCGGGGTGGAATCTGAGTTAACTACTTGTAGTACCGTTCCCAGAACCGATCGCGCTCCTCTGGTTTGGAGCCGAGTGGAAGGCTTAAACCAGAGGCTCAGACGATTCTGCGGAGATCTGGGGTGCAAATTTCTCGACCTCCGCTATCGGGTGGAGAAATGTAGGGTCGCCCTGAATAGGTCAGGCGTGCACTACACGCAGGAAGCGGCTACAAAGGTAGCGGAGTACGTGTGGAGTGTACATGTGGGTTTTTTAGGTTAGAGAATTCCCTCCCTAGGCCCGACAAGGTGGCTCCTGAGACGCGACAAGGCAGTAGTAGGCAAAAAGCAGCAGGGAATAACAATGTGGTAATAGTTAACTGCAGGAGCATCTATAGAAAAGTCCGAGAACTGCTCTCATTAATAAACGGTCACAATGCCCACATAGTACCAGGGACAGAAAGTTGGCTGAAACCAGATGAAAACAGTTATGAAATTCTAAACTCAGATTGTAATGTGTACCGCAGATACAGGCTGGTCACTGAAGGGGGAGGCGTGTTTATAGCGATAAAAAGTGCAATAGTATCGAAGGAAATTGGCGGATATCCGGAATGTGAAATAATTTGGGTGAATGTCCCGGTTAACGCAGGCTCAAACATTGTAATTGGATGTCTCTATAGGCCCCCTGGCTCAGCAGCTGTTATGGCAAAGCACTTGAAGAAAATTTGAAAAATATTTCGAGTAGATTTCCCTACCATCTTATAGTTCTGGGTGGAGATTTTAATTTGCCATATACAGACTGGGAGACTCAAACGTTTATAACGGGTGGCAGGGACAAAGAATCCAGTGAAATTTTTTAAAGTGCATCATCTGTAAATTACCTTGAGCAGTTAAAAAGAGAACTGACTCGTGGCGATAACATATTAGACCTTCTGGTGACAAACAGACCCGAACTATTAGAAACAGTTATCGCAGAACAGGGAATCAGCCGTTACTGCATCGATGATTTCAGTCGTAAACAGAAATATTAAAAAAGGTAGGAAGATTTTTCTGTTTAGCAAAAGTGACAAAAAGCAGATTTCAGAGTACTTGACGACTCAACACAAAAGTTTTGTCTCAAGTACAGATAGTGTTGAGGATCAGTGGACAAAGTTCAAAACCATCGTACAATATGCATTAGATGAGTATGTGTCAAGCAAGATCATAAGAGATGGAAAAGAGCCACCGTGGTACAACAACCGAGATAGGAAACTGCTGCGGAAGCAAAGGGAACTTCACAGCAAACATAAATGTAGCCAAAGCATTGCAGACAAACAAAAATTACGCGAAGAGAAATGTAGTGTGAGGAGGTTTACGCGAGAGGCTTTCAATGAATTCGAAAGTAAAGTACTATATACTGACTTGGCAGAAAATTCTAAGACATTTTGGTCTTATATCAAAGTGATAGGTGGATCAAAACAAAATGTCCAGACGCTCTGTGACGAAAATGGTACTGAAACAGAGGATGACAGACTAAAGGCTGAAATACTAAATGTCTTTTTCCAAAGCTGTTTCACAGAGGAAAACTGCACTGTAGTTCCCTCTCTAGATTGTCGCACAGATGACAATATGGAGATATCTAAACAGACGACAGAGCGATAGAGAAACAATTAAAATCGCTGAAAAGAGGAAAGGTCGCTGGACCTGATAGGATACCAGTTCGATTTTACACAGAGTACGCGAAGGAACTTGCCCTTCTTCTTGCAGCGGTGTACCGTACGTCTCTAGAAGAGCGTAGCGTTCCAAAGCATTGGAAAGGGGCACAGGTCATCCCCGTTTTCACGAAGGGACGTCGAACAGATGTGCGGAACTATAGACCTATATCTCTAACGTCGATCAGTTGTGGTGTTTTGGATCACGTATTGTGTTCGAGTTAATGACATTTCTGGAAACTAGAAATCTACTCTGTAGGAATCAGCATGGGTTTCGAAAAAGACGATCGTGTGAAACGCAGCTCACGCTATTAGTCCACTAGACTCAGAGGGCCATAGACACGGGTTCCCAGGTAGATGCCGCGTTTCTTGACTTCCGCAAAGCGTTCGATACAGTTCCCCACATTCGTTTAGTGAACAAATTAAGAGCATATGGACTATCAGACCAATTGTGTGATTGGATTGAAGAGTTCCTAGTTAACAGAACGCATCATGTCATTCTCAATGGAGAGAAGTCTTCCGAAGTAAGAGTGATTTCGGGTGTGCCGCAGGGGAGTGTCGGAGGACCGTTGCTATTCACAATATACATAAATGACCTTGTGGATGATATCGGAAGTTCACTGAGGCTTTCTGCGGATGATGCTGTGGTATATCGAGAGGTTGTAACAATGGAAAATTGTACTGAAAAGCAGGAGGATCTGCAGCGAATTGACAAATGGTGCAGGGAATGGCAATTGAATCTCAATGTAGACAAGTGTAAAGTGCTGCTAATACATAGAAAGAAAGATCCCTTATCATTTAGCTACAATATAGCAGGTCAGAAACTGAAAGCAGTTAATTCCATAAATTATCTGGGAGTAGGCATTAGGAGTGATTTAAAATGAAATGATCATATAAAGTTGATCGTCGGTAAAGCAGATGCCAGACTGAGATTCTTTGGAAGAATCCTAAGTAAATGCAATCCCAAAACAAAGGAAGTAGGTTACAGTACACTTGTTGGCCCACTGGTTGAATACTGCTCACCAGTATGGGATCCGTACCAGATAGGGTTGATAGAGGAGATAGAGAAGGTCCAACGGAGAGCAGCGCGCTTCGTTACAGGATCATTTAGTAATCTCGAAAGCGTTACGGAGATGATAGATAAACTCCAGTGGAAGACTCTGCAGGAGAGACGCTCAGTAGCTCGGTACGGACTTTTGTTGAAGTTTCAAGAACATACCTTCACCGAGGAGTCAAGCAGTATATTGCTCCCTCCTACGTATATCTCGCGAAGGGACCATGAGGATAAAATCAGAGATTAGAGCCCACACAGAGGCATACCGACAATCCTTCTTTCCAAGAACAATACGAGACTGGAATAGAACGGAGAACAGATAGAGGTGCTCAAGGTACCCTCCGCCACACACCGTCAGGTGGCTTGCTGAGTATGGATGTAGATGTAGATGTAGCTGAATCCTTGACGATCCAGGGTCAGGAGAGGGATCAAGGGAAGTGGGCAGGCCGCACTGAGAGCTTTATCTTGGTTTTCAGAGAGGACAATGACCCAGGATGAAGCGTTACTAGTGGCAGGTACATTCCAGTCATTGTTTAGGATGGGTGTCTGTGCGCCACAGTCTGGCAGCTTTTCGCATAATGCACTCTTTGCGATGTGGTTTCCAGGACTTTATTCATAGAGTTGTCTAACGTAGCACGGCGAACACCAGTGCTCAGGCAGAATTTTAGTTTTTACGAGCAGGAACTTTGCTTGGCACTGGTCGGTCACCTTCCAAGAACGCATGTGTAGAGGGAAGTCGGTACCAGACAGAGAACCTTGTATTCTGCGAAAGCAAGGTTCTGCGCTGTGGACAGCAATTCATTTTTCTTTGTAAAGCAAAGGGGGCTTGCACAGGATGAACAACTTTCTTTCTAACAAGTTATAAGAAGGCTCCTCATTAGTTAATCTTAAGAAAGTAACAGAGAAGGGGAAGTCAGGACGCTAGTGTCAGAGAAATGTGTATGTGGAAACTAGTGTACTGGATGAAGCGGAAAACTTAGCTGGAGTGCAACTTAGAACTGTTTAAGAATTGTGTATGTAGGTATAAAATGACTGGTTAATATGGTAAAACTAAGAGAGGAGACTGTCGTCTTGTTGGCAAAATTATCATTGGCCAGCACTTTGCAGACCCTTTTTCCATTGGTGAGTCGGTATTCCACGAGCATATACATAGAGTTAACAGTATACTGGCAGGGAACCGTGCGGCAGGAGACACGGAATGATACTCCTAAATGGCACAGATAGTGCCAATTTATATATTCATTGATGATACGGTCACTGATGTCATTTCCATGTCGTAGTTTTTCATCCTTCTGACTTTTTCAAGCTGTCACTTCATGTATCTTCCAATAACTCATTCGTAGATTATTGTTTATCCCAGTCACCTAAACTACTCAGTTTTTCTGAGGAGATCTGTTAGAGTAGTACTGTCCCATGACAATAATCGTCAGTCATCATTTTCTCTGTATTTCTTGAGCTTGAATAGGTCCTGTAATAATTCCTCATTCATGTGTATGTTAGCATGGAACTTTATAATGAACAGGAGTTCATATGGACCATTTCTTCGTCGTATGATAATCTGATTGTCATATTTTATGTGATAAAACACCCAAGTCTCAACTAAAAACTGTCCTATTAGTTATCTCTTGTGTGACACCTTGTGTTAAATTCATAAAAGCCCAAGGGAAGTGCTCTGACTGACAGCCAGAACAACTGTTGCAGACGATTCTGCTACCAACAGGGGTACGCCGAAAGCTCAGGCGTACCCTTGCAGCGTGTCCACACCAGCTGACAGCCTCCTAGGTCTGCTCACATTAATAGACACAGTCACTGGTCTGCTAGCACCACATAGCCCAAGGCTATCAGACGTCGACCCCGGCAGATCCATCTGTCATGTGCCACCACTCAGCAGTCCATTGACTCCACAGCTCATGCATGGGCTCGCTGTCCACTTCAGGGCTTTGCCATTACTGGCTGCCTCAACAAGGCTACCTTTCCAGTGTCTGCTAACATTGCTGTTCTCGTATTCTCGCACATCAGCGATTCCCAGCCATGGGCTCTGGACAACCTTGACATGGACAATGCACTCTCAATAAAAGCTGTGTATCTCTTAAAAGTACTCTTTGCTTCCACCGTTCCATGTGGATTCTGCTTTACCCAACCACGATGTCACCCCTACAGTCGAATTCTAACAGCCAGGTGTCTATTCTGCTACCGTTGGAAGACGACATTGTGGTTAGAAACCCAGGACTACTACATACAGGGTCCAGATCTTTCTTCAATTGTAATTTCATTATTTATTTATCTGATAAAGATACAGGATTTACCATCATGACAGAATGAAAGCTTAAAGCTCAAATATACAAACATATGGAATACATAAGAATGTTTTTACCAGGATAGGGCATTTGATTGCAGTGGCGTTGCTGAGAGAACCATCCAAGCATTGGTTGAACTGATTTTGGAAAACCTAAGTAAGGACTGCTGGAAGAGCAAACTCCAGTCTCTCTAACATGAGGTCTGTGACGTAACAATGCACAATCTCATTGGTTGTTTCTACAGTGTTTATACACAGTTTGCACAAGGTAAGTTGTAAGATGAAAACAGTTTTGCACTGGTTCTTTGCATACCTCTGTACTAACACGGCTTACAATGCAGATACGTACTGGTGAGTGACTGCAGGACGATACATGTGCTCTTATGCCCCTTCCACTCCCATCAGTTTATCCAGGAAAGTGACTCCAGGAGCTTAAACATGCTGTAATGCCTCATGGACATTGCCATGAGGATACGACTGATTTAGCTGCAACATGGGTTGTGGTGTGTTGGTGGGGGTGGCGAAGGGGGGCAGCACAGGTACGTTGTAGCAAATATTATGACTGATATTATGACTGACAACACCTCTCATAGCGTATCACATCAATGAAAAAACGGATTACATTGAAATGAACAAAGTAATCATAAAACCTTAATTGTAGCTCCTTTAACAAATCCTCAAATCAAAGTGCAAAATCTTACGTCAGTAAAATACAAATAACAGCAGAACTAAATCACGCTTCAAACATATACTGTCAAAAACCCATCGCATAACTGATTCTAGCTCAAACAACTGAATAACGGCTTAAAACACAAAAAATTGCCTACACAACTCAGATGTAAAGTACAGAGAAACAAGACAAAGATTCGAGTGCACAAGCAAGAGACACATACAGAATTTGATGGACACCAGACACCTGTGGGAACTCAAATTTATTTTCACTGTACACGCTTTTTAGAGTGTTAAGGCCCTGGTTCTGATGTAAAAGTGTAGCAGCAATTTAACTTTCTGGTAATTAGCCTTGCACATGGCTAATAATTGACTTTTACTGTTCACTGACCATGTTCAGATTTATGTTTATGAGGGTGTAAGCCAGAAATAATTTTGAAGCCAATGACACAAGTTTTCTAATAAGCAATTAGCAGATACGAATGCCGAGAGAATCTACCTTGAGCAAAAATAATTTCACCTGCCCTTGAGGAAAAATTAACTTTGGCAGAAAGTTGTCAAAGATAAAGCTTATATTTGGAGTGGACAGCATTGTGAATAATCTCTACCTGAGTTTTGGTATATTACGGATATCGTAAATATGAAATAATTTCCAATTCTCAGTTGCAATTTTCTATCAGCACAGGTAAAAGGACGTTCTGTTAGCTCTTGTAAAAGTGATTACTTTTTGCAAGCTTCTTGAGTGGTAACATGAACAAATAACTTTCACTTTTTATGGACTTTATTACGATAGATCGTTAGTAACCACACATATGTTCACAAAAAATCTTGACAGTAAGACGATAATAAGCATCATGTATCTGTTTAGCCCTTATTGATTCAGCAAGTTGTCTCATCGTTCTACTGTGCTCTCCACAGCTTAAAAAAATAGGTCTGATATATGTCTCCTGGCGCTTAAGTAGTTCTAGTATTGCTCAGCACCACAGGAAGCTGAGACAAGATTCCAGACACAACATTTTGTTCTTTCTTTATTCATCGTATCTCAAAATCGAATTTCTGAAGATAAAGTACTCACTGCATCAATCTATGATGCATTAAGCGACAGTTCATAACAATATTTAATGGCTGATCATCTGTATATTATATAATTTTTCTCCATGCTAAAAGACAATAGAACTCTTGGTACTTCCACATTATAGCGAGAATTTCAATTTACATGGCACAGTAATTTCTTTCAAGCTTGTTTAAAACTCGACTTGCATAGGCGATTAGGTAATGTAAGCTGTTAGTTGCTTAATTCCTCTACAAACACCTCCCAAGACTTTTCATAACCTGTGGCATCTGTCGACATTTTGAACACCTTCTCGAGATTAGTATTCAGCAGAAATAGAGCATTTACCAAGTCTGTCTTTAAATGATTAAAACCGCTCTTTTCTTCCTATGCACAATGCCATACCGATTTCTGTTTAAATCGGTGTAACAGTTCAGGAATGGTCAAGCTGATTCCTGGTATAAATTGCGCAAAAAAGAAAAAAAGAAGAAAAACACCATCCCTAAAACGAACGTATGTGTTATGTATTTCTTGGACTAGAACACTACTATCTGTAATATGCCCCAGAAATTTCACTTCCCAAGGAAAGGTTTTGATAGGTTAACTGTAATTCCTTTCTCCTTTAGTTACATAAATAATTCCTTAATACAGACATATGCTCATCCCATGTTCTGTTTATAGGTAATACATCATCCACATGAAGAACTAATTTCTTTAACAGTTGTTCCCCTAAAGTAAATTCTAATACCATTATGGAGCAACAGCAACCAAAATTTTCAATCCGAAAGGCGCACCACTCAACTACCTTCGAAAAGGAAAGCTGTGTACATTCTCGAAACTGGATGATAACGGATCTGCCAGTAGCTGACCATGAAATCCAAGCTACTGTTGCCCAGCAACCCATTGTCCCCGTGCACTAATAACGATATTGCTCTACTCAAACGGTAAAAAATAAAACCAAGTTCTACTCAGAGGGTGTGTCACAGCAGTAACGTAGAACATGGGAATAGTGAAAATATTGCAGAAGCAGGGCAACTCTCATCACTCATTCGCACACAGCAGACTCATAACAAGCAGCACATATCGTGCAGTATGACAGCAGCCAGCATGTCGTTCAGCAAACTCTACAGTACGGAGTAATAACACGCAACATCTAAGCTCTGCCGTTCCAAAGCATCCTAGCACCGTTGAGAAATGCTGTGGCAGGAAAAAACGTGCATGTCTGAGGCACCAAGGTGCGGATAGGACGGCTGACATCTCTGATTAGACGAGGGCACATGGACGTCTAATGTACTAAAAGGAAGGGTTGTCTATCGTTAAATATCTCCGTTTGAGACATCGGAGTAGTGGAGCTACTTAAATCACTTAATAAAAGCAAGTCTTCTAGTCCAGGCTGTATACGAATTAGGTTCATTTCGTAGTATGCTGGTGCAATAGCTCCACACTTAACAACCATATACAACAGCTCGCTCGACGATAGATCTTTGCCAAAGGACTGGGAAGTTGCACAGGTCATGCCAATATTCAGTAAAGATGATAGGAGTAACTCATTAAATTACAGCTCCATATCATGAACGTCGATATGCAGCAGGATTTTGGAACATATGTTGTGTTCGAACATTATAAATTACCTCGAAGAGAACGGCCTATTTACACACAATGAACACGAGTTTAAAAATCATCGTCTTTGTGAAACACCAAATAGGTCTTTACACACACCAAGTGTTGAGTGCTGTTGACCAGGGATTTCAAATTGAGTCCGTATTTCTAGATTTCCAGAAGGCTTTTGACACTGAACCACACGAGTGTTATGGGACTGGGTTCGTGATTTCTTGTTAGAGAGTAATTGACGGTAAGCCATCGAGCAAAATATAAGTGATTTCCGGCGTTCACCAAGGTACTACAATACTGGCTATTAAAATTGCTACACCACGAAGATGTGCTACAGACGCGAAATTTAACCGACAGGAATAAGATGCTGTGATGTGCAAATGATTCGCTTTTCACAGCATTCACACAAGGTAGGCGCCGGTGGCGACACCTACAACGTGCTCGCATGAGGAAAGTTTCCAACTGATTTCTCACACACAAACAGCAGTTGACCGGCGTTGCCTGGTGAAACGTTGTTGTGATGCCTTGTGTAAGGAGAAGAAATACGTACCATCACGTTTCCGACTTTGATAAAGGTCGGATTGTAGCCTATCGCGATTGCGGTTTATCGTATCGCGACATTGCTGCTCGTGTTGGTCGAGATCCAATGACTGTTAGCAGAATATGGAATCGGTGGGTTCAGGAGAGTGAAACGTAACGCCGTGCTGGATCCCAAAGGCCTCGTATCACTAGCTGTCGAGATGACAGGCATCTTATCCGCATGGCTGTAGCGGATCTTGCAACCACGTCTCGACAGATGGGGACGTTTGCAAGACAACAACCATCTGCACGAACAGTTCGATGACGTTTACAGCAGCATGGACTATCAGCTCGGAGACCATGGCTGCGGTAACCCTTGACGCTGCATCACAGACAGGAGCGCCTGCGATGGTGTACTCAACGCCGAACCTGGGTGCACGAATAGCACAACGTCATTTTTTTCCGATGAATCTAGGTTCTGTTTACAGCATCATGATGGTCGCATCCGTGTTTGGCGACATCGCGGCGATCGCACACTGGAAGCGAGTATTCGTCATGGTCATACTGGCGTATCACCCGGCGTGATGGTATGGGGTGCTATTGGTTACACGTCTCCGTCACCTCTTGTTCGCACTGACGGGACTTTGGACAGTGGACGGTACATTTCAGACCTGTTACGACCCGTGGCTCTACCCTTAATTCGATCACTGCGAAACCCTACAATTCATCAGGATAATGCACGTTCGCATGTTGCATGTCCTGTACGGGCCTTTCTGGATACAGAAAATGTTCGACCGCTACCCTGGCCAGCACATTCTCCAGATCTCTCACCAATTGAAAACGTCTGGTTAATGGTGGCTGAGCAACTGGTTCGTCACAATACGCCAGTCACTACTCTTGATGAACTGTGGTATCGTGTTGAAGCTGCATGGGCAGCTGTACGTGCACACGCCATCCAAGCTCTGTTTGATTCAATGCCCAGGAGGATCAAGGCCGTTATTACGGCCAGAGGTGGTTGTTCTAGGTACTGATCTCTCAGGATCTATGCACCAAAATTGTGTGAAAATATAATCACATGTCAGTTCTAGTATAATATATTTGTCCAGTGAATACCCGTTATCACCTGCATTTCTGTTTGGAGTAGCAATTTTAACGGCCAGTAATGTAATGCGGACCGCTGCCTTTCCTTATCTATATGAACGCTTTAGGAGACGATCTGAGCAGCCGTCTTACGTTGTTTGTAGATAATGCTGTCGTTTATCGTCTAGTAAAGTCATCAGATAAGCAAATAAAATTGCAAAACGAATCAAAAAATATATTTGAATGGTACGAAAATTGGCAATTGACCCTAAATAATGAAAAGAGTGAGGCCATCCACATGAGTGCTAAAAGGAATCCGTTTAACTAAGGTTACATAATAAATCAGTCTAATACAAAGGCCTTAAATTTAATTAAGGACAATTATGGACAATTTAAATTCTCCTCCGAATGTGCAAATATATTGTTGACGCCGACTACGTGGGGACAAACGAGCATCGTAATAAAATAAGGGAATTGGAAGCTCGCGCGGAAACATATAGGTGTTCATTTTCTTCTCGCGCTTTTTGGATTTGAATAATGCAGAATTATTGTGAAGGTGGTTCTGCCGGGCACTTAAGAGTGATTAGCGGAGTATCCATGTAGATGGAGATCTCGGCCTCAGCATTTGGTCTGTCTGTCTGCGTCACTGAACCAGGCTGAATGACAGTCCGCTAATTACTGGTTGACTCTGCAGGCGAACTGTGATGTGCTGCTTGCTGCCTGGAGACTTCAGTTACAGGAGTGCAGCCTGCTGGCCTTGTTCTGACTTCACCGCCCAACGCTACCGCTACAGACTGGCTTGAAAAATGGATCAAATGGCTCTGAGCACTATGGGTCTTGACTTCTGAGGTCATCAGTCCCCCAGAAATTAGAACTAGTTAAACCTAACCTAAGGACATCACACACATCCATGCCCGAGGCAGGATTCGAACCTGCGACCGTAGCGGTCGAGCGGTTCCAGACTGAAGCGCCTAGAACCGCTCGGCCACTCCGGCCGGTAGATTGGGCGCAGCAGTGACTGACAGGAGATGCGGACCCGCGGGCCTTCCTCTGGTGGAAGGTCCAAATTTCCAGACTGCAAGCTGCCGACTTCTGCTTCCTGGGTGGGCCCCTGTAGACACGTCCCGGGCGGTACGTGAACCTCCTGCCAGCCTAGACATGCACCCCCTCCCTGGCTGTACACTGTGTGTGCTTCCGCCATCCTGGAGATGCTGTAGGTTCAGGTCTAGGCGCCCGTCCATCTTTGAGAGTGCTGGTGCTCATCGCCAGTGGGTCGCCTCGCTGGTCCCCGCTACCGCACCCCACGCCGCCTTGCAGTCGGCACAGTGCCTAAGCTGTCGCAAGACACGTGACCTGCCCGAGGGAGTGCTGTGGCTAGCATTCCTCGCTGACGCCATAGCGAGCAGCTTGGCTCATTTTCTGCACACTAGAGAAGACAATATTCACTGTGGTAACCACGTTCCAATGGCGACACAAGGTGTTGGACTGGAGCACCTAGCAGCCGTCGTACCTTGGCCTCCGACTTTGGCAAGGACACCACCAGCTCACCCATCCAAACTCGCCGCCCAGTGACTTCCTCACATTGTGAGGATGCTCCATTGAGGGTGCTCCATTGAGCCCAATCAGAACTTTATCCATGAGAACAGGGCAGACCTTCTCCATTTTGATAACCTGATTGAAAGCCCTGCCATGCAAACGTAAACTATCTTTTATTGGATTTAGGTTCCGCCTTTTATGCAAAACACTGTTTTTTTTTTCTTACTCAAATATGTTTCGGCACCTCTGTCCCATCATCAGTGGGTTTTGTTGATTGAAAACTGTAAAAAGTGAACATATTTTAGGTTGTAAGTCATCCACTAAATTGAAACATAAAGAAAGTTTTTGTTCGTTTTTGTTCTAATCGTGAATTTAAATTATACGGTTTTGCAGGACCACTTGTATGGCGTTGCACATCTGCGCATCAAACCATGTAAATGTGACTTTGTTGGGTGGGTTAACATACCCCTCGATTTTCTAAAAGAAAAGCGTGATTTTGGTGTGGCTAAATGTTTTACGTATATATTTGTTATTACTCGCGTTTTGTTATGACTGACCCTTCTTCTTTTGCGTTCTGAGGCGCTGTATACACACTAATGCACACCACCTCCTTGATTCATAACAGGTAATACTGTGTTATTGAATGGAATATGTAGCCTTTACAAAATCCCTTGTTTAATCATTTTTGTGATATCTGTCGCAGTAGCATCCTTTAAGGATATACACTCCTGGAAATGGAAAAAAGAACACATTGACACCGGTGTGTCAGACCCACCATACTTGCTCCGGACACTGCGAGAGGGCTGTACAAGCAATGATCACACGCACGGCACAGCGGACACACCAGGAACCGCGGTGTTGGCCGTCGAATGGCGCTAGCTGCGCAGCATTTGTGCACCGCCGCCGTCAGTGTCAGCCAGTTTGCCGTGGCATACGGAGCTCCATCGCAGTCTTTAACACTGGTAGCATGCCGCGACAGCGTGGACGTGAACCGTATGTGCAGTTGACGGACTTTGAGCGAGGGCGTATAGTGGGCATGCGGGAGGCCGGGTGGACGTACCGCCGAATTGCTCAACACGTGGGGCGTGAGGTCTCCACAGTACATCGATGTTGTCGCCAGTGGTCGGCGGAAGGTGCACGTGCCCGTCGACCTGGGACCGGACCGCAGCGACGCACGGATGCACGCCAAGACCGTAGGATCCTACGCAGTGCCGTAGGGGACCGCACCGCCACTTCCCAGCAAATTAGGGACACTGTTGCTCCTGGGGTATCGGCGAGGACCATTCGCAACCGTCTCCATGAAGCTGGGCTACGGTCCCGCACACCGTTAGGCCGTCTTCCGCTCACGCCCCAACATCGTGCAGCCCGCCTCCAGTGGTGTCGCGACAGGCGTGAATGGAGGGACGAATGGAGACGTGTCGTCTTCAGCGATGAGAGTCGCTTCTGCCTTGGTGCCAATGATGGTCGTATGCGTGTTTGGCGCCGTGCAGGTGAGCGCCACAATCAGGACTGCATACGACCGAGGCACACAGGGCCAACACCCGGCATCATGGTGTGGGGAGCGATCTCCTACACTGGCCGTACACCACTGGTGATCGTCGAGGGGACACTGAATAGTGCACGGTACATCCAAACCGTCATCGAACCCATCGTTCTACCATTCCTAGACCGGCAAGGGAACTTGCTGTTCCAACAGGACAATGCACGTCCGCATGTATCCCGTGCCACCCAACGTGCTCTAGAAGGTGTAAGTCAACTACCCTGGCCAGCAAGATCTCCGGATCTGTCCCCCATTGAGCATGTTTGGGACTGGATGAAGCGTCGTCTCACGCGGTCTGCACGTCCAGCACGAACGCTGGTCCAACTGAGGCGCCAGGTGGAAATGGCATGGCAAGCCGTTCCACAGGACTACATCCAGCACCTCTACGATCGTCTCCATGGGAGAATAGCAGCCTGCATTGCTGCGAAAGGTGGATATACACTGTACTAGTGCCGACATTGTGCATGCTCTGTTGCCTGTGTCTATGTGCCTGTGGTTCTGTCAGTGTGATCATGTGATGTATCTGACCCCAGGAATGTGTCAATAAAGTTTCCCCTTCCTGGGACAATGAATTCACGGTATTCTTATTTCAATTTCCAGGAGTGTAGCTTATGGTCGCTTAAGAACGGCTCGGTATTGTTAATTCTTAACTTACACCCTGTGTTCGTCTATTCAGAATAGACTATTCCTTCAATTCTGATTCTATAAACGCAACAATAGAATGAAATTTTCACTCTACAGTGGAGTGTGCGCTGATATCAAACTTCCTGGCAGATTAAAACTGTATGCCGGACCGAGACTCGAACTCGGGATCTTTGCATTTAGCAGGAAAGTGCTCTACCAACTGAGCTACCCAAGCACGACTCACGCCCCGTCCTCACAGCAAAAGACAAAGGTCCCGAGTTCGAATCTCGGTCCGGCATACAGTGTCACTGCAACAATGATTTCCTAATCTCTGTTTTGTTTATTAACAACAAATCTAATAAAAGTCTTTGATTCCTAAGTCAGTCAATCCCTAATAATACTAATGTATTGAAGTCTGGTACTACTAGAAGTGTCTAAATACTTCTCCGTTTATAGTGAAAATAAGACACGCTTCCGTTGTGACTGACTGGCCTTTACATCCCCCTACTCCTATAATCCTGACGTCGTGACAGGTAACGCAGAAAACCCTAATTTTTTGCGTTTAGATGCACACAGTTAGGTGGCCAGAGTACTAATGTCCATACCAGATTCTTGAATAATACTCACCAATGTGATATGAAATTTTCCTGTAATGATCGGTTTTCAGTTTATAGCACTTTTAACTACATTGTTTTGAAACACGAAATCTTCCTGCAAGCTCCTATCATCATTTCCTACAAAATTCTTGATTAGAGGTCTATCATGTTTTAAAGTGAACTGTCGTTGTAGTTGACACACACCTCAGGAAGCCATCAGTTTTCCGAATTGTATATGATAACGTCCGCAATAGGGTGTGCATTTTCCGTTATAGCCTGGTTCCCTTGTATCCTGCATGATTTTTACCCTTTCTGAACATGTTCCTTGCCCCATACAGCCGAATTTTGTCTCTTCACACGGTATTGTCTGCTTTTTCCGTCGTTAGTCCTTTTTTGTCGTAACTTACTTCCTTCTTAAACCCATTATTGTTAAATCTCTCGTATTCTCTGGGCTTATTCAAAATATCCAACTGTTCTACATGACTTAAAATAAAGTTTACCTTGGACCACTCTTTACAAATTATCTTTCCTCTCACATAACCAGGCAAACAGCTATTCAGAACCCTGTTTAAGCGACATTCATTAATGGGTTCAATCACAAATTTTCCTCTATTTTAATTCCACTCGAAATATTTACTAAAGACTCCCCAGCCCCTAGTACAAAGGGATTTTTGAGCGGTATTTATCTTTAAATTGTTGCGAAAAATCTGGCCAATTTTTGAAATACTTGTTGTGAAGGACTGCACATCCTGCTGCTTCACCCTCCAAAGGTTCTATCCCAAACTAACTGAAACATAACTCTTCTCCAGGCATGAAACCAGGGAAACAGTTATGTCACCACCATTGACTAAACTAAATTGTTCCCACCTCTTATTCAGAGACTGGGATTTAGTCTCATTAGCATGGTGGGGACACTGGGAAACATCATTGCTGTTTCAGGGTCCGGTGACTCCACTGAGTCATTCGAAATATGTAACTCTGTTCCATCATTCCCTGATTTTTTGATGCATGAAACTCAGTGACAGTTTGCTGGATTGCTGCAAGTGGTTAAATTCTGAATCTAATAACTAAGGGATAATGAGACATTGTATTATCGTCTCACCTGCGTTCACTGGCGTGAAAAGACTCCTGTTCATCTAACGCTATGGAATAATGTCAGGCAAGAAGCTCATAAAAAAACTAAAACAGCTAAACACAGTATCAGGAAACATTGTAGTGTGATCCTGATTTCCACTAACTTAGCAAATTTTATAATTGTTTTAGCAATGTAAAAATTTATCTTCCAGAGAATATCCCCAAAACACAAATTGTAACAATACCTGCCAGTATAAGCTTCATAAGTCTGCATTAGCTGTAGAGCATGTGATAATTCCAGAGAATAAGCAGAGTGGTTCTGAAGTTTAACCAAGGGTGCCATTCTTGGTCATTCTTCTGAACTACAGGAAACAGGATCTGATAAGGCCAAGTACTCCATCTCAACGTATGCTTGCATAATTTTGATCCACATGTTGGGGACCCCAGTTTCATCCCTCTTTCCAAACATTTTGTAGCTAAAAAAGCATGTATAATCGTCCACAAAACTGCTAAAGGGGATGAATTTTGCTTTGCACCGTCGCTTCTAGTTATCGATAGAAATTACTCGACAAATGCAGTGTATACAGATACTGTACATACCAAATTTATAATATTCGTTAGCTTTAAAACTTCAAAGACCTCTAATTCCCCGTAAAACTCCAGAACTTCAAAAATTCGATAGGTAGATCCCAGACTCTTCATGTTTACAGCCTGGATGTATGTGATGGCAAATGAGAAGAAGAAGAGGAAGATAACAATGAGCACACTGTGCAGAATGAAGCAAAGCATGAAGTAGTTGGACTCCTGTACTTTTCTAATTTAGCCAGTTAGTGCACCAAACAAGTAGATTTGTTACTGTTCTCTGTAGGAAGGAAGCAGCCTACGTTTCAGTCATAAACATGTCTCCCCTTTGTCAAAAAATGATGATGCAAGGTATTCTTTCCAAAGATACCTCAACTCTTTTAGCAGGAGTGAATACCTTGAAAGATATCTCATTGATTGCTGTAGCCAGGAACTGGTAAGTGTGGAAATGCCTGAAGTTCTTAAAGTTTAAAGACAACCACCACCACGTCACTTCATCATACACACTGACTTAGATTGCCTTGTGAAGGTGTCCCCAATGCCTCTCATACCATCTTCATAGTCGGGAATGTACTGTGTGTGTCATGATATTAGTTAGTAGACCCACTGGTCTAGGGGTAGCGTCTTTGATTCATAGTCAAAACGTCTTCGGTCCGGGGTTCGATCCCCGCCACTGCCTAAATTTTGATAAATAATCAGCATTGGCGGCCGAAGACTTCCGGCATAAGAAGCTAGCCTCATTCTGCCAACGGCCTTGTCAAAGAGGGCGGAGGAGCGGATAGAGGTTCAGGGCACTCTCTTCAAGGTGAACAGATAGAGAAAGTGTATGAGGATATTGAAAGGGTAATGCAGTATGTAAAGGGGACGAAAATCTAATAGTCATGGGCGACTGGAATGCGGTTGTAGGGGAAGGAGTAGAAGAAAAGGTTACAGGAGAAATGGGCTTGGGGCGAGGAATGAAAGAGGAGAAAGACTAATTGAGTTCTGTAACAAGTTTCAGTTAGTAATAGCGAATACCCTGTTCAAGAATCACAAGATGAGGAGGTATAGTTGGAAAAGACGTACCCAGGAGCAGATATAGACTCAGATCACAATATAGTAGTGATGAAGAGTAGGCTGAAGTTCAAGACATTAGTCAGGAAGAATCAATACGCAAAGAAGTGGGATACGGAAGTACTAAGGAATGACGAGATACGTTTGAAGTTCTCTAACGCTATACATACAGCAATAAGGAATAGCGCAGTAGGCAGTACAGTTGAAGAGGAATGGACATCTCCAAAAACGGCCATCACAGAAGTTGGGAAGGAAAACATAGGTACAAAGAAGGTAGCTGCGAAGAAACCATGGGTAACAGAAGAAATACTTCTGTTGATTGACGAAAGGAGGAAGTACAAACATGTTACGGGAAAATCAGGAATACAGAAATACAAGTCGCTGAGGAATGAAATAAATAGGAAGTGCAGGGAAGCTAAGACGAAATGGCTGCAGGAAAAGTGTGAAGACATCGAAAAAAATATGACTGTCGGAAGGACAGACTCAGCATACATGAAAGTCAAAACAACCTTTGGTGACATCAAAAGCAACGGTGGTAACATTAAGAGTGCAACGGGAATTCCACTGTTAAATGCAGAGGAGAGAGCAGATAGGTGGAAAGAATACATTGAAAACCTCTATGAGGGTGAAGATTTGTCTGATGTGATAGAAGAAGAAACAGGAGTAGATTTAGAAGAGATAGGGCATCCAATATTAGAATCGGAAATTAAAAGAGCTTTGGAGGACTTACGGTCAAATAAGGCAGAAGGGATAGATAACATTCCATCAGAATTTCTAAAATCATTGGGGGAAGTGGCAACAAAACGACTATTCACGTTGGTGTGTAGAATATATGAGTCTGGCGACATACCATCTGACTTTCGGAAAAGCATCATCCACACAATTCCGAAGACGGCAAGAGCTGACAAGTGCGAGAATTATCGCACATTCAGCTTCACAGCTCATGCATCGAAGCTGCTTACAAGAATAATATACAGAAGAATGAAAACGAAAATTGAGAACGCGCTAGGTGACGATCAGTTTGGCTTTAGGTAAAGTAAAGGGACGAGAGAGGCAATTCTGACGTTACGGCTAATAATGGTAGCAAGGCTAAAGAAAAATCAAGACACTTTCATAGGATTTGTCGACCTGGAAAAAGCGTTCGACAATATAAAATGGTGCAAGCTGTTCGAGATTCTGAAAAAGTAAGGGTAAGCTATAGGGAGAGACGGGTCATATACAATATGTATAGCAACCAAGAGGGAATAATTAGAGTGGACGATAAAGAACGAAGTGCTCGTATTAAGAAGGGTGTAAGACAAGGCTGTAGACTTTCGCCCCTACTCTTCAATCTGTACATCGAGGAAGCAATGATGGAAATAAAAGAAAGGTTCAGGAGTGGAATTAAAACACAAGGTGAAAGGATATCAATGATACGATTCGCTGATGACATTGCTTTCCTGAGTGAAAGTGAAGAAGAATTAATTGAACCCCTGAACGGAATGAACAGTCTAATGAGTACACAGAATGGTTTGAGAGTAAATCGGAGAAAGACGAAGGTAATGAGTAGTAGTAGAAATGAGAACAGCGAGAAACTTAACATCAGGATTGATGGTCACGAAGTCAATGAAGTTAAGGAATTCTGCTACCTAGGCAGTAAAGTAACCAATGACGGACGGAGCAAGGAACACATCAAAAGCAGACTCGCTATAGCAAAAAAGGCATTTCTGGCCAAGCGAAGTCTACTAATATCAAATACCGGCCTTAATTTGAGGAAGAAATTTCTGAGGATGTACGTCTGGAGTACAGCATTGTATGGTACTGAAACATGGACTGTTGCAAGTGCTACTCTGAGATGAAGAGGTTAGCACAGGAAAGGAATTCGTGGCGGACCGCATCAAACCAGTCAGTAGACTGATGACCGAAAAAAAAGAAATGCTCGTATTTAAATCACAAATCGGGAAGAATCCTACGAGAAGCTTGCTCTCTGATCTCGAAAATCTTATGTTTGTAGTTGATGGAATATAAAGCAATAACGTTCCCATGACCGACTCGCAGGAGAATAATGCATTATAGAAAAAGACAGCTGACTGTCTCATTTGTGGGCTGCCTTTGGATAGGAAGCAGAGACTCCACCTTCATATCACTGTCACCTAATGGGCAACCGGCAACGCATTCAAATTTAAATATCAACTGACACGACACATAACCGCCTTCTTCCATAATTCGAATGGGTATGATGCTCACAACCTTGTTGAGCACTTGTGTGATTTTGGATTGCAAGATGATAAGGTCAGCGTCATTCTTGACGCCGCTGAAAAGTACATTTGATTTTCCAGGCGAATCACGCCAAACATAACTCTCCGTTTCCTGGATTTACTACTTTTCATGCTGTTGTCTCTCCAGAAAGTTGGTGAGACAATAAATCAGGAGGTCATGCACTTAACCAGATCTGTCTATGTGGCTCATGTAAAGTTTAACTTGTGATGCAGAAGGGGGTTTCCGTGGAAATACCTGGATTCAACGGAGAGACTCCACAAAACCACATTGCCCAACGTAATCGCATTCTCCATTTAACTAACAGGCACTGTCGTGTCGGATGAGGAGTAGGAGCTTGTGGTGAATGTTTGGCAGGAATTCAGTAACCCCAATTTATGGTAATATGGTAAATTATACAAGAACATATATTTTCATCTACTCGCAGATATTTTAGAGACATTCTGAAGTGTACCCCTACGCTCATACTCAATGGATCCTGCCTCCTATTACACCACGCGAGAGCTTTCGTGAGATGAAATATTAAGAAGAGCGCTTGTCAACATCGAACAGATGATCGATGTTGATATGTTGGTGTTCTTTTAACAACAGTTTCAGTTACGGCCTTTATTTGGATTTAAATAACCTCTACAGGTAATCCATGCAACAAAGTCTCCCATTTGGAAGGTTCCAATGGATGTCCAAACGCAAAATCATTAGACTCGAGGAAAATATCAGTGATGTCACTGCTGATTCAGCAGAAGGATATGTTCTGCAGGCTACGTCCAGAGCGCCTAGCCCCACGAATTGGTCCCATCTCGAAGCTGTTGACTGGGGCATAAGCAGCGATACGTTCTACACTACATAAACCTTAGGCTGGAGACAGGACTTGTGAAGATCACCCATGACATCTCCTTCAAGCAGCGTTGCTGTTTGAATGAGTACATAGATGTAAACACCAGACAGAGGGCTCGTGTAACGTATGATTTTGAAAAAGATTTTTGCGAACCAATGAACAATTCAGTTTTACAAAAAACCATGTAAAATGTTAGAGAATACCGTGAAATACAGTTAGTTCACTGGTGGGGTTGGGAGTCAATACTGCGGAAGAGTTTACATTACCAGACCCGATTTCAAGCAGGTCACTATCTTCAACGAAGGATTAATTACTGTGAGAATGTCTAAGGTTTCAGAGCAGTTCACGAAGCCATCTACGTTGGTATATGTGTTCTGGACCTCATCAAACTTCACATGTACCGATTCCACTATGAATTTGCAAAGCCAGACTTCGCTGATCTCAAACTTCATCTACTGGATGAAAGGCTGCGACCCATATGAAGCAATTATAGGAATTCGACACCTCTGATATTAAATAACACCAAAAATCGAGGAGGTTATCTCCTGGAGGAAATACCAGGCGAATGGTTTACAGATTGTGGAGTTCGTGGGCCTCAGGTCGAAAATGTACACATACCAACATACCACATAGTTCCAGAGACAACCTAGATGTGAGCCGAGGATATGCATCATCTGGCCTCAAAGTCTCTCATGATGAAGGATTACAAGAGGTGGCAGTTTGAGGGTGCTGGTGCTACTCTGCAGATGGTGTGACAGGTAATCTCTCAGTTGCAAGACCATGAGGTGTATACTGCACTGCAGCTCAAAGTCAGGCTGTTCACACAGCTGATCTGTGGGGACAGAATCTGAACAATTATTCACGAGTTGTCATGTATGTGGCTGTGTATTTATTTATTTGTAAATCTTAGCTGTGTGAGGAATAGTTTCATGAACTGCTTGTCACAGGTCTGTGTTTGTGAGCATGTTTGAATTCTTGCACACTTTATGTGCAGGTAATTATTGTTTATATCTGTGGATGTGTGCGTTTTTTTCTTTACCTTCCACTGCTATTTCCTGTTACCCACATATTGTATACAGAAAAATGTTAAAAAATTTAAACATTGTGTATATAACCTGAAAAATTATTGTTAACAGACTGTATTTTAAAACATTGTTAATAAACCACAAATTCATTTGCTACAATTCTGTTATTATTTCCTGACCCGTTCCCTGCAGAGAGGACATTACTGTTTATAACAACGCACACCACCCTAAGGTGTCCAGCATTAGAATGAAGCCGCACTTTCAAGCACTCTAGTATTAAAAGGAGGAGCAAGAGGGAGAGCTTCAGTCACATTCATCTATAGGGTGACCATCCTCCCATTTGGAAACCAAATGACCGGTTCCTGGAAATCATTATCAGTATATTGAACCAGTTTAAGGTAGTACGTAAGGTAAATTGAGGTTGGTCTCGAATACACCCAGCACAATTGCCTCATGTGTAACCTGATATCACCTCCCAAGGTCAAGACTTGACCTTGGGAGGTGATATAAGGTTGTGTAACCCGACACTTAAGTAGATGTGTGGACAGGCCAAGGGGGAACGGAGGAGGAACGATCTTGAGTAGATTACACAGTGTAGGCAGTACACTGGGTGGCCCTGAACACAACTCATCCAGTTATATAATCAGGAACTGAAGTGAGGTCATTAAACTAATTACAATCGGATCTTCACTCGTACTGTCCCCCTCTGCCCAACTACTTACGAGTTGTGGCATTATCTTAACAGTGATCCTTTTGTGAGTGCTATTGGAGTGTTTTGTGATTCAGAACTTGCACTGTGTAACTACTTACCACAGTTCTATAGTCATAGACATCGACGTAATCTCTGGTATGATATGGAAGTACTTTGATTTGGTGAAGTCTCCATAACACGGCTTGGTCGACTAAATAAAACACCTGACGGCGAATAGAAATTTCCTGACTTCTTTTTTGTGTCTTGGAGAATATCAGGTTATTGAGTACCAGCAGTTCCTAAAATATCCTGGCAGCGTGGTTGGAAGTCCCACGTGGCAGGTAGCAACTATCATACGCTGCAAAGCATAGGAGAGTGGTGGCAGCTTGACAGGGTAAATTCATGTGCAAATGACTTTTACTTTATTATCAGAAGTGTCGGGGCAATAGAAAGGAGTGTGTGTGGCGTGAACTCCATGGACTGAGAAAGAAGGGCTTGTATCTTTGTGCAACTGATGTAGTTTATATACTCCTGCAAAACTGGAGGACGCTGGGCCTCATCAATATATTAAGGCTTTACCAGATTTGTCTGTGACGATTTATAAGCGTACCTATCTCCACCACAACGGTGTTATCTTAGAAATTTTTTTTTTATCACAGCTCGTCTGGTGAAGCTCATCATACCAGCAGTTGCACTGCACGTAAGATCAGGTGACTTTAATAGGTCTCGGATGTGTAGTTGAACTAGAAGTAGAGCCAGCAGGTAGGTCTGCTGTTTAACAGATCCACACACCCCTGTTAGACTTCCACTTGCTGATACAAGCGTTTTGTTTCTGGTACGCTGATGGTTAGTGTATGGACATGAGCTACTATATCTCGTTTCCAATCGTTGTGATTTCTTTCTACTGATGCTAAACTGCTCCATTTCAAATTAAGGTAAAGTCCGAGAGCGAGCAATGAAGAATGTTTTACTGACTGCATGCTAATTACTTTGTTTGGGGCACTGTGCGAGCGACCACACGCGCCACTCGTCACGTGGCAGCCCTGGGACGGTTCTTTGTGTCAGACACACACACACACACACACACACACACACATGCGCGCATGCATATGTGCACCGCGACCACTCGGACGGCCGGAACAAGCGGCGCGCAAATTCATAGTGGAATCGGTACATGTGAAGTTTGATGAGGTCCAGAACACATATACCAACGTAGATGGCTTCGTGAACTGCTCTGAAACCTTAGACATTCTCACAGTAATTAATCCTTCGTTGAAGATAGTGACCTGCTTGAAATCGGGTCTGGTAATGTAAACTCTTCCGCAGTATTGACTCCCAACCCCACCAGTGAACTAACTGTATTTCACGGTATTCTCTAACATTTTACATGGTTTTTTGTAAAACTGAATTGTTCATTGGACCCCGACCAGATATTGGCCCTGTCGCGGCAATATGTGCCGGCAGCGCGCGCCCTGTGCACCTCGTGGCAGCCTGATTGAATATTGCTGACGCGGAAGGGCGAGAGCGGTACAGTCCGGTCCCGACTCCTACCCCACCGCCACCTGCCGCAGCCGTTGCACAGCTACACAAGTCCCTCCAACATATCCCTCCCTCCCCCCCCCCCCCACCCCCCGTAGGTGTCTGCCACAAGCCAATCAGAGGCTCTCACTGTCTGTCAGTTCTTGCAGTTGTTGTTGTCTGTCTGGCCAGGGACGCGCATGCAATCACGAAGGACAACACGGTGACCACTCTTCTGGGGCGTTGTTATAGCACTCGTCACACACAGAGATGCTCTCGGCGCTGTCACAAATCGTCTTTTTATTTATTACATTTATTTATACATTCTTCTCACTGCTTGATGCGATCCACTGGGACTTACTGTCGTGTATCATACTATTCTTCATAGTGAAGCACTTGCTACCAAAGTTCCCACTCGTTTGTTGCATACACTCCCTCTACATTCCCCTACTATTCATGTGTTCTAGAGCAGTAGTACCCAATCTTTCTGAGACTATTATTGCCGCGCGGGACTAGCCGAGCGGTCTAGGGCGCTACAGTCATGGGCTGTGCGGCTGGTCCCGGCGGAGGTTCGAGTCCTCCCTCGGGCATGGGTGTGTTTCTCCTTAGGGTAATTTAGGTTAAGTAGTTTGTAAGCTTAGGGACTGATGACCTTAGTTAAGTCCCTTAAGATTTCACACACATTTGAACATTTTTTTTTGTTGAGACTATTACTCCTGAGTGTAATCAGATATTAGGCATTACCTTCTGTACACACTATCAGGAACATTACGCCAAAGTAAATTAAGAAATATAACAGAAAATTTCTGTTTTTAAAATATCTAAAGATAAATGATGTTAAGTTTTGTGGATGTTTTATTAAACCGCAGACTAATGAGTCAATGATGTAACCACTATTCCTAATTTCCGACAAACTTTTTCATATAACGATGATGAAAAATGGTTCAAATGGCTCTAAGCTCTATAGGACTTAAAATCTTAGGTCATCAATCCACGAGAACTTAGAACTACTTAAACCTAACTAACCTAAGGACATCACACACATCCATGCCCGAGGCAGGATTCGAACCTGCGACCGCAGTATCAGCGCGGTTCCAGACTGGAGCGCCTAGAACCTCTCGGCCACATCGGGCGGCTGATGAAGAAATTCTCAGTACGTCGCGAGTGCTGCCTAGAACTGCTTCTTGGAAAAGAAAGCTAGTTACCCGCTTTGAGGATAGACGATTGTTACGAAACATTCCTCCTCTGTACCACCACTATTATATCTAGCACCATGTCCTTCACCTCCACCCTATTTCAAACAAACCAAATTAAAATATTCGGAGAACGCTCACTGTTTGTAAATCACCTGACTGCTGTAGCCCTTATTTCTAATCTGGCAATAATCGGAAACTCTTCAGCCTACTAAGCTTTGTATCCCACCGCTGCCAGTAATAATACTAATAGTAATAGTAATACTGTGAACGTCTTGCAGCAGTGTAGTAACCATCACGTGGTTTCTGTTGTGTTGTACTGTGAATTGGTTCGTCTGTGTGTCGCGAAGCGAATAATGAAGCGATTACCGCTCAGTTGCGGGAACTACTTACTACTGGCAGAAGCCATCTTCATCAAATATTTAAGAATATGTGATGTATGTGTCTCAGTTTTGTTACCATGCGTACATGGTACAAAGTAAAAATTATTTGTGTAGTGAATCGACGGTTGTTGTTGTGGTCTTCTGTTCAGAGACTGGTTTGATGTAGCCCTCCACGGTACTCTGTCCTGTGCAAGCTTCTTCATCTCCCAGTAACTACTGCAACCTACATCCTTCTGAAACTGTTCAGTGTATTCATCTCTTGGTCTCGATTTTTACCCTCCACGCTGCCCTCCAGTACTAAGTTGATGATCCCTTGATGCCTCAGAACA
Source organism: Schistocerca serialis cubense (assembly GCF_023864345.2). Classification (NCBI taxonomy): domain Eukaryota; kingdom Metazoa; phylum Arthropoda; class Insecta; order Orthoptera; family Acrididae; genus Schistocerca; species Schistocerca serialis. The sequence goes on from NC_064642.1 coordinate 739,160,222, forward strand.
TGTCCTTTCATCCGATCCCTTCTTCTAGTAAAGTTGTATCACACATTTTTCTCCCCAATTCTACTCAGTACCACCTCATTAGTTATGTGATCTATCCATCTAATCTTCAGCATTATTCTGTAGCACTACATTTCGAAAGCTTCTATTCTCTTCTTGTCTAAACTATTTATCGTCCATGTTTCTCTTCCATACATGGCTACACTCCATAAAAATACCTTCAGAAAAGAGTTCCTGACACTTAAATCTATATTCCATGTTAACAAATATCTCTTCTTCAGAAACGCTTTTCTTGCCATTGCTAGTCTAAAATTTATATCCTCTCTACTTCGACCATCATCAGTTAACTTCGCTCCCCAAATAACTAAATTCATCTACTACCCTGTCTCTTTTCCAAATCTAATTCCCTCAGCAACACCTGATTTAATTAGAGTACATTCCATTATCCTCGTTTTGCTTTTGTTGATTTTCATCTTATATCCGCCTTTCAACACACTGTCCATTCCGTTCAACTGTTCTTCCAGATCCTTTGCTGTCTCTGACAGAATTACAATGTCATCGGCAAACTGCAAATTTTTTGTTTCTTCTCCATTGATTTTAATTCCTACTTCAAATTTTTCTTCTGTTACCTTTACCGCTTGCTAATTGTATAGATTGAATAACATCGGGGAGAGGCTACAAACCTGTCTCGCACCCTTCCCAACCACTGCTTCTCTTTCATGCCTCGGCTCTTTAGAACTGCCATCTGGTTTCGGTACAAATTGTAAATAGCCTTTCGCTCCCCGTATTTGACCCCTGCCATCCTCAGAATTCGAAAGAGAGTATTCCACAACATTGTCAAAAGCTTTCTATAAGTCTACAAATGCTAGAAACGTATGTATACCTTTCCTTAATTTATCTTCTAAGATAAGTCGTAGGGTCAGTATTGCGTCACGTGTTCCAACTGTTCTATGGAATCCAAACTGATCTTCCCCGAGGTCGGCTTCTACCAGTTTTTCCATTCGTCTGTGAAGAATTCGCTTTCTTTGGGATTGGAATTATTGCATTCTTCTTGAAGTGTGAGAGTATTTCCCCTGTCTCATACATCTTGCTCACCAGATGGTACAGTTTTGTCAGGGCTGGCTCTCCCAAAACTATTAGTACTTCTAATGCAATGTTGTCTACTCCCGGGGCCTTTTTTCGTCTTTCAGTGTTCTGTCAAACTCTTCAGGCAGTGTCATATCTCCCATTTCATCTTCATCTACATTCTATTCCATTTCCAAAATATTGTCCTCAAGTACATCAGCCTTTTATAGACCCTCTATATACTCCTTCCACCTTTCTGCTTTCCTTTCTTTGCTTAGAACTGGGTTCCCATCTGAGCTCTTGATATTCATGCAAGTGGTTCTCTTTTCTCCAAAGGTCTCTTTAACTTTCCTGTAGGCAATATCTATCTTACCCCTAGTGATATACGCCTCTACATCCTTACATTTGTCCTGTAGCCATCCCTGGTTAGCCATTTTATCCTTCCTGTCGATCTCATTTTTGAGACGTTTGCATTCCTTTTCTCCTGCTTCATTTACTGCATTTTTGTATTTTCTCCTTTCATCAATTCAATTCAATAACCTTACCGTTACCCAAGGATTTCTATTAGCCCTAGACTTCTTACCTACTTGGTCCTCTACTGCCTTCACTGTTTCATCTCTCAAAGCTACCCATTCTTCTTGTACTGTATTTCTTTACCCCGTTCTTGCAGGCGTTCTCAAATACTTTCTCTGAAACTGTCTACAACCTTTGGTTCTTTGAGTTTATCCAGGTCCAACATCCTTAAATTCCCACCTTTTTACAGTTTTTTCAGTTTTAGTCTACAAGTCATAACCAATAGATTGTGGTCAGACGCCACATCTACCCCTGCATATGTCTTACAATTTAAAACCTGGTCCCTAAATCTCTGTCTTACCATTATATAATCTATCAGAAACCTTCCTTGTCTTAAGGCCTCTTCCATGTACACAACCTTCTTTCATGATTCTTGAACCAAGTGTTAGCTATGATTGAGTTATGCTCTGTGCAAAATTCTACCAGGCGGCTTCTTCTTTCATTCCTTACACCATTCCAAATTCACCTACTACTTTTCCTTCTCTTCCTTTTCCTACTATCGAATTCCAATCACCATGACTATTAAATTTTCGTCTCCCTTCACTGTCTGAATAATTTCTTTTATCTCATCATATATTTCATCAATTTCTTCGTCATCTGCGATCCTAGTTGGCATATAAACTTGTACTACTGTGGTGGGTATGGGCTTCGTGTCTATATTTCCTCCAATAATGCGTTCTCTATGGTGTTTGTAGTACCTTACCCGCGCTCCTATTTTTTTTATTCATTATTAGACCTACTCCCGCATTACCCCTATTTGATTTTGTGTTTATAACCCTGTATTCACCTGACCAGAAGCCTTGTTCGTCCAGCCACCGAACTTCGCTGATTCCCACTATATCTAGCTCTAACCTATCCATTTCCCATTTTAAATTTTCTAACCTACCTGCCCGATTAAGGGATATGAGATCCGCTCTCCGATCTGTAGAACGCCACTTTTCTTTCTGCTGATGACGACGTCCCCCTGGGTAGTCCTCGGCCGGAGATCCGAATGGGGGACTATTTTACCTCCGGAGTATTTTACCCTAGAGGACGCCATCATCATCTATTCTGCGTATAATATTGTTCAAATTTTCGTTGCAGAATCTGTAACCTCCACCACATTGTTTTACGCGTAAATGCTACACTGGTGGACAAAACGAAAGGACAAAATTGTCTCATGACGTGTCATTGCCATGTAACGTAGGTAGATTAAACTGGAACCACACGTAGTAAGAGCTGCTACCGTATGCTACAGAAGGTAAGTGAAAGAAATACGCAACGAGGACGAACAGAAACGACACTTTATTTAAAGACAAAATTCCACTGAAGTCCCCACTATTATGATGGTCCACTGGACATTATAAAAGGTGTGACACTCTTCTCAGTCGTCACTGTGATCACGACAGACAATAGCATATACTCTGCAACGTGCTGACATGCTGGCTATAATGTTGGTAACGAGTTATCGTGGTACGTCGATCCATTCCCCCAACAGTTCGGTTGGCGGTGCATGTGGACATATTGAAACACGTCGTCCCAACGCTTCCCACAAGTTCTCGATGGGATCTTAGTTAGGGGAAGGAGCAGGTCTGTCCATTAGCCGAAAATTCTCTTGTCCTACCTGCACTGGTCTACACGCTCGCACTCAGAGTCAATGGGGTCTTTAAAAAAGCACTCTTGTGGAAGGAGTAAATGCCGCAATAACACTGACAAGTAATTGTTTCGTGTTCGAACAGGTGGAGGTCTCTACGGCCATATAGCATCACTCATCTACACGCTGTAATACCTGCACCACCTAAAAGAACATGTTCGACGATGGTGAGCAAGGCCTCGTGTGGCGAGGTGTGGAAACACGTAGTTCATCCAGGAATATTGTGGAACGTGAAGGCTTTAGTGGTTTAGGTGGTTAGGTGCCTGAGGAGGTATAATGTTCCATCTTGTAGACTGTACACTAATCCGCAGACTTTACTGTGACCTTGTACTCCCACCCCATGTGCATCTTTTCTGTGGTGCATTCGGTCCCGACTTCAAGTTTATCGATGACAATGCGCGACCACGTCAAAAGAGCGCAGGTGAAGAGCTGTCGGAACGGGAGTGTATTGGGCGAATGGAATAACCTGCCCGTTACTCCTGTTTAAATGTCATGGAGCACGTGGGGGGAGGCGATTGAGGGAGGTGGTGGGGGTAAGTTATTGCAGCATGTCGACATGCTCCATAGACCATCCAGCAGTGGTGAACCACGCTGATGGACGAATGGAACGCCCTGCCACAAACATTGTTTACCAAGCTTGCAGCCAGCATGAGAGCTCGCTGAATGGCGTGCGCTGTCGTCTGCGGTTTTCTCACGCCCTATTAAGAACCATGTCCAGCCTGTCTTAATATCTAGGTGTCCATGATAAATCGCGGTAATTTCACTGGAATTATTGTCTTTGAATAAAAGTGTTCCTTCCGTTCGTCTCGCTGCTCGGTTGGCATTTGTTCTACACTGTAGCAATTCTTTCTATGTAAGGTCCGATTCTCATCGAGCTATGCTACTTAGGAGTGGCGCAACGTACAACAGTTATTTTCGTCCATAAGTTTTGCACAACATGTAGTATTTAAAAAAAAGAAATTATTTGTAATTTATGTATTAAATTTGTTAATGGTAATGATATTTTAAAAATAACTTAATTCGTTAGTGAAACATAATCGAAACCTTTTGTTTTAAGCTTCAGAAAATTTCATTTTACGCCCCCAAGGGGTGATTACTCACAGGTTGTGAATCACTGCTTGGCAGCTACCTGAAAGATGATGGAAGATATTCAGTGATGTCGAAACACGTGTCCTGTCATACTGTGACACTTCTTCTTTTCAGGCGGGGTAACGCAGTGGAGAAAATTTCATTTTACGGCCCCAGGGGATGATTACTCCCAGGTTGTGAATTACTGCTTCGCAGCTACCTGAAGGGCGATGGAAGATATTCCGTGATGTCGAAACACATGTCCTGTCATACTGTGACACTTCTTCTTTTCAGGAGGGGTAACGCAGTGGTCAGCACACACGACTCGCCTTTGGGAGGACGACGGTTCAAACCTGTAGTGTCTAGGAAGCCTGCAGACCCGGTTCGCTAGACAAACAATCAAATAGTCGTATTACAATAAGAAAACGTACACTACTTAAATTTTGCAATGACACAGATGTGTCGCAAACAAAAGGCGAAGTGCAAAATAAACAATCTTCTTCAGTATAAACAATCCCAAATCTGTGCTACATAGTACAAGCGAAATGATCTAGCGTTGACGCTGCCATAGAAGTGGGCCGTCACCGGTCGGTCGCGGCGCTTACATCCTCTTCACATTTTTTTTTTTTTTCAGCGAGAGAATGGCTAATCTCTTCTCACAGCCATCTCTTCTGTCATTTCTGACTACGGTGCCGGCGCAAGACTTTGCGCCATAACAAAACCTGCATCTGGCCATCCTCATTAGGTTTTTCGTGATTTCCCTAAATCGCTTAAGGCAAACGCCGGGGTGGTTCCTTCGAAAGAGCATGGTCCCTTTGCTTCCCCATCCTTCCCTAGTCCGAGCTTGTGCTGCGTCTCCTATGACCTCGTTGTCGACGGGACGTTAAACACTAATCTCCTCCTCCTCCTGCCCCTCCTCCTGCACCTCTTCCTCCTCCTCTTCTTTTCAAACAATGGAAAGTCCAGGACGAAAAGTAACAATATATAGAAATGATAGCTGCCACTCACCATATAGCGGAGATGCTGAGTCGCAGATAGCCACGAGAGAAAGACTGTCCGAGAATGAACTTTCGGCCAAAAAACTCCCTTGTCGAAAACAGACAACACACACACACACACACACACACACACACACGCAAATGCAATTCACACACACATGACCACAGTCTCTGGCTCCCGAAGCCAGACTTTTTGCTGTAGGTATACCTATCTGCGACTCAGCATCTTCGCTATGTGGTGAGTAGCAACTATCATTTTCATAATATTTCTCCTGTCCTCAGTATTTCTCGCGTGGACCTCTCCTCTATGGAGCCCTCCATATTTATTATCAGTCCACCAAATTTTCAATATCCTTCTGTAGCGCCACATCTGAAAAACTTTAAATTGCTTTCTTTTCTAGTTTTCCCAAAGTCAGTGATTCACTTGCAATGCAACACTGTGCTCCAAACATATAGTCTAAGAAATTTTTCCTCAAATTAATGTCTATGTTTGATACTAGATACTCCTTTTTTGGGGGGGGCGGAATGGCTTATTTACTTATTTACCCGCTCTAGTTTGCTTTTTATTTCCTCCTACCATCATCCGTCATGTATTGCTTTACCTCCAAGATATACAACGCTTCTACTACATCTACTTCGTGGTCCCCAGTTTTGAAGTAAATTTTATCGCTAAGTAATCTTATTTCTCTTACTCCCCATTGCTTCCGTCTTTCTTGCGTTTACTACCAGTCTGTAGCGTTTCCTTCTTCGACTTTCGTTCCATTTCATAGCTCCTGCAGCGCCCTCACCTTCCTAGCGATAGCATCAGCTGATCTTAACACTGCTATCCTCTGGCCCTGAATTTTAATACCACTACTGACCGTGTCTTCTTTAGCCGTTACTGCTTCTTCTATGTATAGATGTAGGGAATGAATCTTCATTTTTAGTTTCACGCAAACTGATGGAAAAAGTCAAAACACCAAGAAGAATTTGTGCGACATAAACGAAAGTCGGTAACCGTGTTTCTACATCTTCAAGATATCTATCCAGATTTCTCGCCAGTCACATATGAGCAGCATTAGTTGCGCCACTGTAATTATGCAAATCAAGTTTGCTTCAAATACACGCTGTTGCGGTCGTGATACTTAGTTACCTTTGAGACTGGACTTGATGATGATTAAGAATGCTTTTAAGCCGACACAGTGGTCATTATCGACCACTTAGGGAGTTTGAATGAGGTTGTGTAATAGGGCTACGGGAAGCTGAAGGTCCTTTCTGTGATACTGCAGGAAGACTCAGCAGTTATGCAGCCACTGCACATTACTGCTGGCAGCGGTGGCAACGAGAATGTTCAGTCGCAAGAAGACAGCGTTCCGGACGACCACGTGGCACTACCGAGAGGGAAGATCATTGTGTTTGGCGTATGGCTCTGGCGTATCGTACTGCATCTGAAGCAGCAATCTGAGCATCACTTGGTACCATAAGGACAAAACGAACTGTAACAAAGAAGTTACTTGACGGACAGATCCGAGACAGATGCCCTGTGGTGTGCATTACACTGACCTAAAACCACCGCCATTGCGACCTCAGTAGTGTTAATCGAGAGCTCGCTGTAGTGCATTGCGGAGGTCGGTTGTGTTTACTGATGAAACCTGGTTCCACCTCGGTGCCAGTGATGGCCGTGTGTTCGTTAGAAGAAGGCCAGGTGAAGGTCTGCAAACAACCTGCCTGTGTGAGACACATTGGACCAGTACCTGGAGATTTTGTATCATAGCAGGAGTATTCTCATGGTTATCCGCCACACTCTGACTGCAAATTTGTACGTCAGTCTGGTAATTCGATCTGTTGTGGTGCCATTCAGGAAGAGCAATATAGAGGGTGTCTTCCAATAGCATAACGCTCGCCCACGTACCACTGTTGTAACCCTACATGGTCTACAGGGTGTAGACATGCTGCCTTGTCCTACTGTATCACCGGATCTGTATTTAGGTTCCCAACAATAAATGTTCCTAGAAATGCCTTCAGTAGTGGAGCTACGTTCAAACCATACCACTCTCCACTGTTGCCAGATGTATCCAAGATGACAGCGATGACGATATCCAAGATGGCAGCCTGTAGCCTTGGCAACAGCGCATGAAATCATCCAAGATGGCGCCTATGACGTCATCCAGGATGATGGATTTTGATGTGAAGATAGGTCAATTGGGCTACCTCCACTAACCTAACCCCCCTTCCCTCTCCTTCCCCCCCTCCCCCCCAGAAAATGGTGGTAAGTTCAAATTGCATCATCACAATGCAACATAACAAGAAAATAGGTCACGTGGGCTATCTCCACTAACCTGTCATCCAACTGCCACCTCTACCTAGGAACTGACGGGAGGTTTGAAATTTGGTGGTAAAGAAAGGTCACTTGGGCTATCTCTAAATCATCCGACTGCCACCTCATCCTAGGAAATGGTGGGAAGAGGACTCGACCTGTGCTGGATATTAAGTCTTCATTTTGTATGCACTATTTATTTAAACAATTAGTACCACTATCAAGTGTAGTCGCCATGGGGTCCAAAGTCAAATAGGCTTAGTATACAGTAGTGCCAACAGAGGGCACTGTCATCCATTCAAGACATAATCCAAGATGGCGGTCTGGGGTGGGGGGGGGGGGGGAAATGGCGTGAAACAGTATGGTCGCCATAGGGTCCAGAGTCCAACTGACCTAGTACTGTGAAGTAATCAAGATGGCGCGGGAAAATGGAGGGAAACAGTGTGGTTGCGATGGGGTCCAAAGTCCAACTGACCTAGTACACAGTACCATCACAAGAGGGCGCTGTCGTCCATTCAATTACATAACCCAAGATGGCTGTCTGGAGGGAAAAATGAGTCAGCTAATGCTGGGCTGCTGGAGAGAGGAAAAAGCGTACTTTTTTTATTTTGGAACAATTTATTGAGGGATGGATTTTAGCTAGTATATTTATCACACTGATACAAAACACATGCTCTGAAATGCTTGGGACCACACCACACAGCCTTCAGACCTGTAAACTACTCATTAATTACCGAAATAACGCGCTGCAGACACGCAACAACTCCTAAATTACCGAAATAATTTCAGTGCACAGCACACAGACACGCAGACTCTCCCTACATAATTCAGTACCCTAATGTGCAGACAAGACATCAATTCATAAACTGTCCAAATAACACATAGCACAGCCTACAGACCTGCTCGCAAAATAATGCAACAGGCACGCAAACAACGCGTGCAGGCACCATCTGCTGTTCCCTGTCCACTGGACCACACAGGAGGCTACCACACAAGCTCCCAGAAGTTGGGCTGCACCAGCAGGCCCTGTGAAGTGACACGGCTGTCAGTTTCCAAGCCACACACGGGTGCCCATTCCGGTGACTCAAGCATGAGCCGGACGCTGCGGCCGAGCGGTCCTGGGCGCTTCGGTCTGGAACCACACTGCTGCTATGGTCGGAGGTTCGAATCCTGCCTCGGACAGGGATGTGTGTCGTGTCTTTAGGTTTAAGTAGTTCTAAGTCTGGGGGACATAACCTCAGATGTTAAGTCCCATAGTGCTTAGAGCCATTTGAACCATTTTTCAAGTATGAGGCGGCGTCATCCATTTCATACTTGACACCTGGGAAATTCCTCTCGAAATATGTGATCACCTAGGCACCATTGCTGTCGCAATGATATGGGAGCGCAGGCCTATTTGCAGAGCACAGGCGGTACAAGGGTGTGTGCACATTCACTCCGCCATGAGCCACTGCAGGACGCAAGCCAGCATGAGCCATTACTCTCACACCGTTGCTGCCTACAGCGAGCATGTGAAAGTTGGATCTATTTTTGGGTATGCAGTTAGATATCTTCGAGTGTTATGCTGACGTCACAGAACAAGGCGCGCTCACTACAGTCCCATAGGAGAGACGCCACTAGGGAACATGTATATTTAGCAATGCTGATTCCATACCTGTGGATACTGACATCACAGGATAGCACAGTGTGCATTGCTCATAGCGATCCTAATGGGACATACAAGCTGCGTCTAGGCACGCACGCATTCCCAGTGTGGCTGACGCACCATGCAAAATGTTCGTCCTGCTGTCAATATACATCTCAGAAATGTTAAACGTTCTCAATGCTAAAAGCCTGTGCACGCCACGAAAACACCATTAATCGTAAAAGCGTTCTAGTTGTTTGGAAAGAGAGCACTCTCTAAGCACAGACAGGGAAGAAATCAGAACAATTACACATAATGAAATAAAGAAGAGAAAAAAATGGCCGGAATGCTACAGGTCTGGAGACAACATAATGCCACAGTGGCAGCATCCCTGCCAGGGATGGATGGTCTGCTTTAACTTGTCTTTGAACACTTGCTTTCTCAGAACTTTCCGTACATACTTTGCCTCCATCTTGTTCGAATTAGCTTGTAGGTTCTCCTACATCCTGGCATTAAGGATGTCTTGTGAATGTAAAGAGCATTACGATTGCATTTTGTACAGATCACCATATTGCACCGATAATTAAACCCTGCAAAGTGGCCTACAGATCGTCAAATATGGAAAGACTCTTACTCAGTTACACTGCTCTCCCACTGAGGACAAGAGCTTGAATATTAGAGCGTGAAAGAGATTTCCAACCCAGCAGTATATCACCACGTACTGTGTTGATGTAGTAAACATACAATTCGTATCCTGCGCCATGCAAAATCTGCCACTCAGCCCTCTTGCATCATTCGTACAGACAGCACCGTATACACTCCTCACAGCAGTAGATATTTCCCTGCAAGGTCGGCAGTCATCCACCCCTAACCGGTGCCCAGAGCGCCCTCAGCGGACCGAACTCACTCTCAGAACTGTTCTACAAATCAGGCTCGTTCCCCCCCAGCGCAAACGCATTACTGTTTCTGGTCCAGACCTATTTGCTTGCTTCCTCTTTCAACACCCATCTCCAGACTCTCGGATTACAAGAACACATGTATTTTCGCGTGGTTTGCCATAATATTATACCATTTTCGCGGTACTTATCGATATCAACCACAAAGCAGTATCCTACCGATCGCTCGCGCTACATAATTCCGAAGATAGAGACTGGAAATGATTTCTCTACGAGCCCAGAGCTTTAGCTAGGTGGGGTGTGAAGTAAACCAGTGACTAACTATAAACTTGTCACGTCTGTGAAGCCATTTACTCGGAAACACGAAAAAGTACAGAAAACTGATACTTCCACTCATGAATACCGATGTCGGTGATGTAGCAAATTCCAAATCAACCCTGCAATTTACAAGGTCAAATAAGGTGTTTCTCATGTCTAGAGAAATGGCAAACATGTCTTCCAATGTAGCAGATTCCAAATCATCCCTATAATTTACAAGGTCAACTAAGGTGTTTCTCACGTTTAGAGAAATGGCAAACATGTGTTCCACATGCTAGTTGCACACACCACAATCGATCGTCTCTCAACTAAATATAGATGTTAAATGTGCAGAAGCAGTCAACCATGCAATTTACGTGGGAGGGAATAACAGACCTGCATGAACACACCTCCATATTAAATGTTCTCAAAGTCCCATGCGATCACGAAAGCTATCCAACACATACTAAGTATTAGATCTCTATTCGGTCGTCTAGAGGACAGCACAGTTAAGTCATCTACATTCCTACATTCCAACAGGCCTCTCCATTTGGACAGCTCCTACCATTAATGGGAAATGTGAATCATCCCCACACAGGTCACCAGCGCTGCAAGCCAAGCACGCACAGGTAGAATTATCATCCTAAGAAATCGGTCACATTATATTTCATCCCTGTACTTACAACTAAATGTTACAGTCATGGTCTCAGTTGAATGACATTCGACAATGACCGAAGTATTGGAAATACACCCTGTTGACAGCGGTGACTCTGGAAATAGAAATATCAGTACCATTCTTATGACTTGTAATACTACTGTGTACTAGGTCAGTTTGACTCCGGACCCCATGGCTACTACACTTGATGGTGGTACTGTCTCTAATTGTTTAAATAAATAGTGCATGCAGAATAAAGACTTATCTCTAGCACAGGTCGAGTCCTCTTCTCGCCATTTCCTGGGACGAGGTGGCGGTCGGATGACTTAGGTTAGTGGATCTGGCCGAATGACCTATCTTTCCCACCATTTTCTTAAGTTAGTAGAGATAGCCCGAGTGACCTTTCTTTGCTGCCAAAGTTCAAACTTCCATCCAGTTCCTAGGAAGATGTGGCCGTAGGATTACTTAGGTTAGTGGAGGTAGCACAAGTGACCTATTTTCCCGCCATTTTCTTACGTTAGTAGAAGTGTGTTGCTTTGTCCTGATGCAATTTGAATTTACCACCATTTTATGGTTGAGGGGGAGGGGGGTTAGGACGAACATATCTCCACTACTGTCTTCCACAGCTACTCTTTTGCAATCCACAGTGATCTTTCGATATTCTGAGACGTCACCACTTAAACAACCTTGTTCGTTCATCGATATCAGTTTCATCTTTTACTGGTCTTCTGTACGTCCTTAATTCACGTAGTTTCTAATCAGTAACATCAACTCTCGCTGGAATGATTGATATTCGCTCTTTCTTCTTAGTCTTTATATATTGGTAACCTCTCGCCTTCTTACTAGAGTTCTTCGCCTCAGCGCTGTCTGTAGCATTTACTGCAACCGATCCCCAACTTTACAATCTGAACAGCACTTCTATCTCCTGACACCTGCCTAGTCGCATGCCCGGTCGTTACGTACTAAGATACAGCTGGCTGCTGCTCGACAAAGCTTTCGCTGTCAACAACACTTGTGTGTCCCGCGGGAGGTTCCAGAATGTCAGCTTAGCTGGCTACCGGATGCTAACAAAAGAGTACAAGCGTACCAGGCACACTATTCTTACAAGGGGTGAAGTGACTGCGTCCCTTAAAATCCACCGAGTTAGGTGGTGCAGTGGTTAGCACATTGGACCCGAATTCCGGTGGAAGACGGTTCATATCCGCGTCTGGTCGTCATGATTTAGGTTTTCCGTGATTTCCCTAAATCGCTTCAGGCAAATGCCGGCATGGTTCCCTCGGAAGGCCACTGTCGACTTAGTTCCCCATCCTTCCCTAATCCGATGGGACCGATGACGTGGCTGTTGGCGCCTGAATCAACCAACCAACCAACCAACCTTAAAATCACAGAATTTCGTTCTTATTCTTCTGTTCTTATTTTTCACTCGTGCTTCGTTAACGTATTGTATCGTACAGTCTTTCTCTACAGTTTATAGCGGTTTTCCAGGGAATTTTCAACGTTTAGCATTACTACACAGTGCTGCCCGTTTTTTTCTGCCTCTACCAATTCTGCGACTCAAATATCTCTTATCACTCGTATTTGCAATGGTTTGAGAATTAAACTGGGGCATTAATCATGTATCTGCTTTTGTAAATGTACGTTTGGGAAAGGACTGCAGAGTTTCTCTCTTTGCTTTGCTACTGTCAGTTTCAGATCCTCTGTCATCCTCCAGTGTCTGGACACTAACTGAGGGGCCATTGAGAACCTTTAAATATGACCAAAATTTCTTTGAGTTTTGCGCGACATCTTTCGATAATGTTCTGTTTCGGTACTCACTGAATGCATCATTCACAGCCACTTTGAAAGATAAACGCGTTTCATTTAGTATCTCTTTGTTTATCTTGGCTGTTTCTTTACAAGTATCATTACTGTGGCTGTCTGCCATTGAATAGCCGCGCGGGATTAGCCGAGCGGTCTTAGGCGCTGCAGTCATGGACTGCTCCCTCGGGCATGGATGTGTGTGTTTGTCCTTAGGATAATTTAGGTTAAGTAGTGTGTAAGCTTAGGGACTGATGACCTTAGCAGTTAAGTCCCATAAGATTTCACACACATTTGATTTTTACAATTGACTGTTATCTCCCATCACGAACTGTTCTACTAGGTACATGTCCGTGCAGTTCTTAATCTATTGTACTTCAAAACCTCGAACCGCAGTTCTTCTAAATGCTCCTGCCACAGCCAATGTTTCTAGTTCCTACATGAAATACGACACCTCTGGCTCCTTATTCTTTTCTTTCTACGCACACAGATTTTCTGGATACCTTAGTTCCAACGGTCTCGCATCACGCGAGGCTGCCGCTTATCTACGTGCTGTGTGCGTCTGCATGCTCGTGAAACGGGAAAGGAGCGCTCCCAGTAGGTGTGTTTTACACGCGCGCGATGTTCCATGAGATGAAATGGAGCACGGCATCAAACTACTGAAAAAGACTGATGACCGTAAAATGAAAGAAAAAAAACGTATTCTCCGTGTTTACGAGCGTCGTCTCTTGCACTGCAGCAAGCACGCTGCCGAACTGGGTCAGCGGGCGCCCTCACGGCCATAAAAATCTGCGTAGCATCCAGTTATCTGGAATCTCTAAGAACACGCCGTAATTTTACTCTTTCGCCCACATAATTAGTGGAAGATGTCGGCAGCACATTGATTAAAACATGCGCTCTGTTACCGCCACCAGACTACATGGGAGAAAAGAAGTATACTTGGCATTAAACAGTTTCCCGATACAACGAATCCTCTCAGAGTCTTACGATTTCGACGTTGCATGGTAAAACAATTGCACAATGGACTGTTACTCATTCTACGATAAAAGCAAGCAAACTATTTACACAATTCTTTAACAGTATATGTGTGGGTACATAGCTTTAGAGATAATGAAGTTTTCTTTCTTTCGGTAATCGGCTTCCCCACTCTGTTCATTAACTATGTCAAAGGTACATCAGTAATTGTGCATTTGTTTCATTGTATGCTTTGCTGCAGTTCTTAATTACGTAATAAACCAGGTACATTCGTACCAGTTTGTTTATAAGTCAGCAAACGGTTTCGTCATTCGTCCCGTTTCATGGCAGACTATTGCTCCTATTCTTGTCTTTCTCCTTTCACTTTCCCCCGTTTTTATTCATTCATATCTCATGCAGTAGTTCTATTTCTCAATACTCATACGGTAACATTAGTGGTACACAATGTCCATCATTCCTACCAGTTGTGAGACCAGTGCATCGTGCTGTTTGAAAAGTGGGAAAGAATGGATTGAAAGCATCGTAATGGTTGCTTTTTAACTAAACTGAGCACATAAAAGATCTGACTTGAATAAACATGCCCTGAAAATATTCCTTTTCATACAAGCTTTTGACCAGTAATGAATATTTACGATATCTGACCTCTGTTTAACTGACACAGTCAGTAGCAGAAAATACTTTCATTGCACAATCCAAGAAAGGAGGAGAACGAAAAAATATATGACTAATAGGAATCATTATAATATAATTTAAAAGCAAAGACGCAATTATCCTGCAGAGATTACAGCTCTGGCACATGTAATAAAATCTGTGTGAATTTCGTGAATCAACTATTTTAAAAATTGATGTTTGACTCACTCTTGTTTCAACTCTTGTCTCGCCGCTTGTCTTGAATACTTGTTATCTCCCTCTCTTATCAGCCATTGGATGAGAATGTCACGTACCATCATTACTCTATCCGATAATCAGTTAATAATAATATATTGAAAATTGCGTTCTGTTTTATTTACTAGAAGACTAGATGCCAAACACCTCTACTAACTACAAATATTTTATGTGGTTTCAGACTATTAAGCCCGATAGAAGTGGTCGGTTTGGTGACGTTACGACCGCACGCCATTAGCGTGGTTTTGTTTTCGAATTACACATTCCAGCAACATTAACGTGACCACTGCCTTTGTCCGGCGTCAACACGCAATAACTACTCACAGACGGCAGATGGCAGCACTAGCAGTGGAGGGTAAAAAAAGCGTGTCGGGGGAAACGCCAAAAACTATAGCAGTTGTAATGCGTGTGACACTCCACTCTTTTCATATTCGTCAGATATCAGCAAAAACACCCTGAGAGTACGTCAGCTTCACTAGAATAAATTAATGGGGTAGGTGTGGATCCTTATTCTACGACACTTATTCTACGACAGAGCACATCGGTGTTTAGCTGTACAAAACTGTTTTATTTACTGTATTATTGTCAATGAAGTACTCCGGTTTAAATAGTGTGTGACATGACAATTTCAGGACATTTTTCAAGATAACGTCCTGATTAGCAGAAATAACACCAAACGCAAAAATAACGGATTTAAGTAGAAGTTCTCTACAAAATTTGTGTTACATCTAGACAGTGAAGTACTGTCTGAGTTGGTCAATGTTACCTCAAATTATCCGATTCCAGGTTCTAAGCTCGGTACTATATAGGATGACAATCAATTTTACGGAGAGTGGTCAGTTTCTGTGACAAGATATGCAAAAGATTACTCAAGGTTGCTCGTGTTCACAGTGGACACGAGCTGGTTATCCAATAGTTTTATGCCCCTGCCAGAGACATTTACCTTTAGCTGCGACGTGTTGTCGGTTGTATGGCTGCCCTCGACCTCTGAAAATCCTGTAAAAAGCTAATCAAAATCCTTACTGATTTTATCAGCTGAAACTGCCTTATGTTCCTTGTTAGGCGAGAAAACATGCACTCGTCGCTAGTCTGGAAATATGGCGATATACACACGCAAAGATGGAGCAGCATGTGTACTTCAACGCCTTTTCAGTTCTCGCAAGAGCAATTAAGTACGTGGCTGTTTCGTTTCTCAACTATTGGAGCTCAACGACTTTTTCAGCCAATTTCTAGCTGAATCTCAGTGTTCACACAAAATTCCCCTTTTTGCGTCGTGAAGAGAGTGATACGCCCTGTTCTACACTTGATACTGGTTCAGAGGAAAGTCCCCAAAGTTTTCGGTATTCTGTCTGTCGTAGCAAGCTGTCCTCCATCTGTGTCCTTTCGTGCTTCGCGTCAGAGCTTTTTAGACCAATGGAAGCGTTCCTTTCATCTCGTGGAAACTACGCCGCCAATCACCAAAGGAGTACCTTCAAACTGCGCCATAATCTCGCCATTTCATCTTCTTTGGGGTTTACTTCGGACAATCGGACATTTTGTGGACGCTCCTGACGCCTAAAAGTTATTCGCGTGCATCACAAGAGCACCACGGACCTGTCACGTGATCAGAAAATGTGACTCTATTTAACTGCGTCTCAAGCCTGTTTGTAGCCATCTGGAAATTCCCCCAATGTAATTTTCTAAAGAATTTCTCCGTCGCAGGCAGCGCTTGGCCATCACCTGCTCCCTTCGATGGACCACCTGGTATGTTCGCCATCTCCCCCTACCACGGGTCACACCACGCTAATAGCCTTTCGCTGTACGTGGGCAGTGGCCAGCCAACCCAAGTCCGCCCCAAACTCAAGCCTCTCTTCCAGCAGCTTTTTTCCACCTTTTGCTCATTAATAAGCAGGATTTGGGTTAGTTGTGTTAATACCATCGAACCAAGTGTCATACCTTTTTGCACCACACACAGTAGATTTTACTGGCCGCTGTGGCCGAGCGGTTCTAGGCGCTTCAGTCCGGAACCACGCTGCTGCTACAGTAGCACGTTCGAATCCCGCCTCGGGCATGGCTGTGTGTGATGTCCTTAGGTTAGTTAGGTTTAAGTAGTTCTAAGTCTAGGCGGCTGATGACCTCAGATGTTAGGTCCCATAGTGCTTAGAGCCATGTGAACCATTTTGATAGGCAAATCTGCTCACTGTCACCAAAGTATATGATGCAACATATCAATCTACTCATTACGATGTATAGAAACTCATGTAAGTTGCGAAATTAACATTCATTCTAGCTGCCACCTTACACGTGGAAATGGTGCCGTTTATCTGACGTCCTGAATGGCATGTCATTGGCTTTAAAGCAAAGGGCAGAAGCATTCCAAAATGGCTAAGTTTGTAAACTGATCATGCGCTGTCATGGTTAAAGTATACCGTGCATGGCAAGGCGCTATCCAAAACCGGTGCCAAGGCAACTGTAGTGCACCATAGGCAATGGATGATGGGGGTGAACGACGGTTTTGTGGAGATATGTACGAGAGAATTGACGCACAACTGTTGAGCAACTGATCACCCAGATGAACCCAGGGGACACCAACAGTGTCTCTACAATTACTGTTCAGCCACCACAGCCTTGTCGGTGCTATATCTTGCAGAACCTCATGGATTGTCTTCCTGCATGTCTCGCAGCAGCCTGCACTGCAAAAGGTGGCTATTCAGGCTTTCGACAAGTAGTCACGTTAATGTGGCTGGACAGTGTACTATGTTCTTCATTCGAGATTGCTGTCTACAAAATTGAGGAAGTCCAATTACAAATATTATCCTCATGCAAAGCTGATTTTTCGCATCAGCTGTCAGGAATCACAAACCTAACTACTTTCCAGCTATAACCCAAGGCTTTGAGACTTATATAGATACAATGAGAAAATATACATATGAAATTAAAGACAATCTTACACCATATCGTTGCGATTAGGAGCCAAATGCTTTTTTCTTTTTTGCCGTCTATGTGCCCCGCCATTCAAACATTCAACTCTGAACAGTAACACCCTCTGAAACTTCCTGGCGGATTAAAACTGAGTCCTGAAGTCGGGACCTTTACAAAGGTCACGAGCTCGAGTCTCAGTCGGTCACGCAATTTTAATCTGCCTCACATCAGTGCACACTCCACTGCAGAGTAACACCATTCTCTTTTCATTTTGTTTTCTGGAATACATTACAGACTTAAACATCAGGACCTCCGTTGCAGTCAGATAACGTGCTATGGTGATACGAGACCTCACTTGGTACGCGAAACACCCATTTACAGCTGAGCATGAAATACAATAGGCAGGTCGAACATCGTCAGGTTCAAAATGTAGTCTCGGAATTTACGTCAGTAATGACTTACCTTACTTGCTGTAATATGCATGGAAATAATTCACAATACTTGTCCTAATGGCAAGTCGTTTCTGAATCTTTATTCTGCTGAAGACAGAGTACGCTTGATAACTTGTGCTCAGTACTACTACAAGTGTTTCACGTAAAAATGTAGTTAAGAGTCCATGGTAACAACTCAAAAACCATGCAAATTTCGTAAATGATTGTGAGATGAGAATAATGCTCGATGTCATTCAAGGAGTGGAAATAACATAATTGCATTTGTACTGTGGTGGCCCATGTGGAGTACAGTTTCATGAAACATGAAAATCAGAGCAAAAGTCAACCTTACAGAATCTTGAATTCCCGTAGAAATGTTACAACATTGAGAAGGTAACGAATGCCATACCATACCCTAACGGTTGAATAACTGGAATATTGATGTTGTTCCAGAGATGCAGAAAAAATCTCTTTCTCTGAACAACAGATGTTAAGTTTTGACGCAATGGAAAGTAAACCTATAACCCGCAGAGCGTTGAGAACAAAACATTACGCCAAGTTGCCCTTGCAAAGCAGCGATGTCACCACAGATTTGGTAAGCTATGACACAGAAGCGGCCGTTGAAACTACACATCGGATTACTACATGAAGCATCCAGCCATATGGTCCCAATGAGTCTGGAAACAGCCAACCTCGAACAGCATTTAGAACCAGCATGATGAAAAGCAGGAAGCAAAGTGACTTCGTCTGATATTTACACCAACATGCAACCACCAAACTCTGCCCGTGACTGATCAGTTCACTATAGCTCGCTAGGTACCAATTATACACAACTGGCCATTTAAACTGCTACACCACGAAGATGGCGTGCTACAGACGCGAAATTTAGCCGACAGGAAGAAGATGCTGCGATATGGAAATGATCAGCTTTTCAGAACATTTACACAAGGTTGGCGCCGGTGACGACACCTACAACGTGCTGACATGAGGAAAGTTTCCAACCGATTTCACATACACAAACAGCAACTGATCGACGTTGCCTGGTGTAAGAATAAGAAATGCGTACCAACACGTTTCCGACTTTGATAAAGGTCGGATTGTAGCCTATCGCAATTGCGGTTTATCATATCGCGTTGGTCGGGATCCAGTGACAGTTAGCAGAATATTGAATCGGTGGGTTCAGGAGGGTAACACGGAACGTCGTGCTGGATCCCAACGGCCTCGTATCACTAGCAGTCGAGATGTAAGGCATCTTATCCGCATGGCTGTAACGGATCGTTCAGCCACGTCTCGATCCCTGAGTCAACAGATGGGGACTGTTGCAAGACAACAACCATCTGCACGAACAGTTCGACGACGTTTGTAGCGGCGTGGACTATCAGCTCCGAGACCGTGGCTGCGGTTGTCCTTGACGTTGCATCACACACAGGAGCGCCTGCGATGGTGTACTCAACGACGAACCTGGGTGCACGAATGGCTCGACGTCATTGTTTCGAATGACTCCAGGTTCTGTTTACAGCCTCATGATGGTCGCGTACTTGTTTGGCAACATCGCGGTGAACGCACATTGGAAGAGTGTATTTGTCATCGCACTACTGGCGTATCACCCGGCGTGATTGTACGGGGTGCCATTGGTTACACGTCTCGGTCACCTCTTGTTCGCATTGACGGCACTTTGAACAGTGGACGTTACATTTCAGATGTGTTACGACCCGTGGCTCTACCCTTCATTCGATCCCTACGAAACCCTACATTTCAGCAGGATAATGCACGACCGCATGTTGCAGGTCCTGTACGAGCCTTTCTGGATACAGAAAATGTACGACTGCTGCCCTGGCCAGCACATTCTCCAGATCTCTCAGCAATTGAAAACGTCTGGCCATTGGTGGCCGAGCAATTGGCTCGTCACAATACGGCACTCACTACTCTTGATGAACTGTGGTATCTTGTTGAAGCTGCATGGGCAGCTGTACCTGTACACGCCATTCAAACTCTGTTTGACTCAATGCCCAGTCGTATCAACGTACTGATTTCTCGTGATCTATGCACCCAAATTGCGTGAAAATGTAATCACATGTCAGTTCTAGTGTAATATATTTGTCCAAAGAATACCCGTTTATCATCTGCATTTCTTCTTCGTGTAGCAATTTTAATGGCCAGTAGTGTATATAAATCCTATACTCTTTTCATTGTATCAACAGTATTTTTCTACTGCTAATAGCACATCCATGCCGGTGACCTCTGGTTGTACCTAACTATAAGCGCAAAACCAATAAACTAGAAGATAACTTACGAGAATCTCAGTACCGACCTGTGGTCGTTATCGAAATGCGCGGAGGATGTGTGGTTAAAGCTCAAGGCATCGAAAACCCGAGCGGTACTGGTTGATCATTGTAGGCCCATTAGCCCGAGATATTGGGAATTCCTACCATCTTTATCCCAAAATGATCAAATATCAACTTCTCTCCTTCAGCACAGAATCTAGAAGTAATAACAGAGGAAACTCTAAATTGGCAATGTGCAAGAATGTATCAGCAACTCTCCACGTCCTACAAAAATATGAAAATCTCTTCCCTCTTGTCCTGGAAAAAAAAAATCTTGTACAAAATCTTATACTCCCCCTTACTGATTACAGCGATGCTATCCCGCAAAGTCTTTCTCAGGGAAGTTCACGGCCCCTGGAACTGGTTATGAATGCCCCGTTCCTTATATCTGTGATGTTCGACTCTTTGCTCACATTTCACCGCCATATACACTGGCCGCATGCTGGTAAGCGGAGAGATTTGCGCACACTCTGTCTTCCCTACTGTCTTATAAACGAGCACAGTTCATCATATACTTCCTCCACCTAAAGGCTCTTAACAATATCGCAAAACACCCATTCTAGTAAGAGCAAAATCTCTTCTGTCCCATTCCATTGTTCTGGCATTTTCCTGAAGTCCTTGTCAGTAGCAGGAACCCGACTCTGGAACAATCTTCCGCTTTATATTAGAGAACTGAACAACATCGCCAACTATACAAGACGGTTAATGACATACCTACTGAGGCAGAAATAGTGATTACCACTGTTCTTGTACGCACTCGTTACCCTTGTACATCCTTCTCTTCAACCAGTTCTTCCTCTTTTCCCAGTAGTCTTAGCTGGCGCAGACATCTTAAACTTCCTTTCCGCAGAACTCGCTCTCAGAAAACATCTGTCAGCCAGGATTTACGAAAGGTAGCGTAAGTATGAAGCCCCTTGTGCGATGTAAGAAACGACCAGTAGGCTCTCAGCAGATCAGGATTTTTTTTTCCGCCGTCAGTCTTCTGACTGGTTTTATGCTGTCCGCCACCGATTCCTATCCTGTGCCAACCTCTTCATCTCAGAGCAGCGCTTGAAAACTACGTCCCCAACTATTTGCTGTCTTCCTCTACAGTCTCTGCTCTTTACAGCTCCCTCTAGTACCATGGAAGTCTTTCCCAGATGTCTAAAACAGATGTCTCACCATCTTGTCCTTTCTCCTTGCAGTGTTTTCCCCAAATTCCTTTCCTATCCGATTCAGCGCAGAGCAAAGAGTCGAACATCACAGATATAAGGAACGGGGCATTCATAACCAGTTCCAGTTCCTTACCTTATCAGTCCACCTAATTTTCAACATTCGTCTGTAGCACCATATCTCAAATGCTTCAATTCTCTTCTGTTCCTATTCTCAAATGGTCTATGTTTTACCACCATGCAACGCTGTGCTCCAAACTTACATTCTCAGAAATTTCTTCCCAAATAAATAAGTAATCAAATTAAGTACATATATAGCCTTCATCTTTGTCAACCAGTTAGTAGTCGATAACTTGAATGGAGAATTTCACTCCACTGTCTGACTAATTTGTAGCTCGCATAAATATAAACAATTTGAAGGACGACTTTTAGTGAAAAGCTTTCTAGGTTCTTACTACGACCCGCTTAAATTCCAGTTCACCCACGCAAGGTCACCAGTCATAAAATCGTCGGTAACTTGCCCGTGACACACGAGGCTAATAATAAAACGTGAACAGCAACCATTAGACTAAGACCCCCTCACTAGGCACGCCCGGCTAGCCGCGTGGACTAAGGGGCTGCTTGCCCGAGCGCGAAGGCGTGCCGGACCCCGGCACGAATCCGCCAGGCGGATTAGTGTCGAGGTCCGGTGTGCCGGCCAGCCTGTGGATGGTTTCTAAGGCGGTTTTCCATCTACCTCGGAGAATGCGGGCTGAGTCCCATTATTCCGCCTCAGTTACACTGTATCGGCGATTCCTGCGTAGACACCGTTTCCACGTCAGCATACAGCATAATTATTCTACCACGCTACACTCTCCTAGTATTAGACATCCCGGGGGGGGGGGGGGGGGGGGAGTGTGTCCACTGGGGGCCGAACGCACAACAACAACAATCCTGGCATCAGTGTGGGGCGGCGGTGGGGTGGGTGGACTGCTGTGGCCTGTTGTGGGTTTGTGAACCACTGAGGGCTACGGAGGGACGAAGCCTCTCCGTCGTTTCTAGGTCCCCGGTTTAATATAATACAATACCCCTCACTAGACGAGAAAAACACTAGTGAAATGAAAAAAAGTAATATCGAGTACCGGCACTCTGTGCGCTGCCCGAGATGACAAATTGCTTAACACATTTTCTTGTCTGTTCTATCGACAACTGCTTATCCCACTTTGATAATCAGCCGTCAGAGATTATCGTAGTTGGAGTCCTCGACTAGCAAAGAGATGTGCTTATGTGCATGTATGCTGAGGCATGAGGGAAAGTTGTATAGATAAATAGCCCAGTAAAATTGTTAATGTTCCGGTCCGTATATCTGCTGCCTGCCTCTTATATGCTGTAGAATTCAATGGTAACAGACATTAAGAGTCGCCCGAGTGTGTCAGCGGCTTCTGATGTTTTCTGTCAAGAGAGGACTACTTCTCTGGACCATTCAGTAAGTAGCCGGCAGCGGTGGCCGAGCGGTTCTAGGCGCTTCAGTCCGGAAACGCGCGACCGCTACGTTCGCAGGTTCGAATCCTGCCTCGGGCATGGATGTGTTTGATGTCCTTAGGTTAGTTAGGTTTAAGTAGTTCTAAGTTCTAGGGGACTGATGACCTCAGATGTTAAGTCCCATTGTGCTCAGAGCCATTTGAACCGCTAATTCTATTATCATCGTATGCAGTGCCATACAATTCAATAAACAAAATGCTTCGCGATCCTATTCAACTGCGATTATACGTTTAAAAAAAGGTGATAGTACAACAATTAATGAATATATCATTTTCAATTTGTTACCTGGAGCGGCAAAGGTTTATCTCGGTTCTGAATGTGTACAACTCGAAGAAATAAACTGCATTCAACCGCACCACGTAGAATTCTTGAACTCTTTAAATCATGAATTTCTTTTATAGAAAAATGCTATTATTATGTCAATTAGAAATATTAGTGCTGATCAGGCATTAACTGGTGGCGCACGATTACTGGTAACTCACTCATGAGAAGAGTACATCGTCACTGCAGAATTCATTAATTCCAATAAAACTGTGTTCATACCCCTTATTAACCTCACAACATCTGATACAACTATGCCTTTCCAAATGATAAGAAAACAATTCCCGACGAAACTAGCCTTCGCTATGTCCATTAATAAAGCACGAAGTCTGACTCCTCGAAGGGCAGCGTTGTATTTACCAGATCCTGTTTTCTTCACATGGACGGTTATACGCGGCTCTTTACGACGCAGATTCACTGCTATCTATGTTTGTATTAACGACACTTATAGCCAAAAAGTAAACGATCGTCACATTATAACTGCTAATATTGTTTTCAAAAAAGTTTAGTAAAAGAAAGAAAATTTAAAAATAAAATCAGTCTGACGCTATCTGCTTGTATATGTTTTACAATTGACCACAATGTATTTAATGATATCGATTGTTACATTATGAGAATAATATCTGTTACTACTATTCAAAATACAATAAATTTTATTAGTAAATACTTGAATTCACTCCATTACAATGTTAGTTACCCGTGACTGATCAGGATGGAGTGTCAGTTACTGACACAGATCAACTAATGTAATACCATCGAAATATTGTATGAAACAAATGTCACAAACTGGTGTCAATCGTATTAGAATGGCATCAACAGCGCGTGTCTTTAGATTCGACTTTCAGCTACTTTTCTGTGCTCAGTAGTTTTTGGTACTCTAAATGCGATGACATTAGACTTGTTGACGGAGTATTAGGAATCCAATTCGCTCTGATCAGGTGGAGTTGCAAGATTATAAAGTAAAATACAGGCGAAACATTATCATGTTACTTGAAGAAAGGAAAATTCTGTCAAACTACCAACACAGGTTCAAGGGACTCCAATAGAGTGAAAGACAGCTTATGTTATATTCACATACGATATCTGGCAAACAGCAATTTTAGGTATAACATTGCTGGCTCGTGAAATTACAAGCAATATTCCCAAGTTTTATATCCCATCTGAGCTAAGCGTAGTATCTGACACATGAAGTCATAAAGTGGAGTGAGGTAGACACAACAGCTGCGCTCATCTATCGCCATTTGTCATGAAAAGTGCGCCAACTGAATCGTCTTCTATTCTCACTGGCTGCTGTGGACAAAAAGTCATATTTCCTTTTGTTAATTGTTATTAATGGCCGGCGGGAGTGGCCGAGCGGTCCTAGGCGCTACAGTCTGAAACAGCGCGACAGCTACGGTCGTAGGTTCGAAACCTGCCTCGGGCATGGGTGTGTGTGATGTCTTTAGGTTATGTAGGTTTAAGTAGTTCTAAGTTCTAGGAGACTGATGACCTCAGAAGTTAAGTCCCATAGTGCTCAGAGCCATTTGAACCATTTATTTGTTATTAATGTGTAATTCATATTTTATTTGTAACGATAGGGGACAAACTGATAATATCGAGCTAACATTACATAATCGAACATGCGCTTTTCTGTCAACTTTTCGGAAACATTTGAGTAACGAGAAAGAACTTAATCAGTTCGTGAGACATCGGATTTGCGCCAAATCAGCAACTGGCGAAGTGGGTCGTGCCAAATCGTTCAACTGAAAGTAACGTTCTACAGTCGTTACTAGAGATCAAACGTCTCAATGTGGAGCGTTCCATTGGCAATATTTAACTGCCTTCAAACTTTACATACTTACCTGCAGCTCTATTGGTCGGTACATCTGTGCTTTCGATTGTGGGGCGAAGAACAAGCTGCGGAGAGTTTCATGAGACGGCCAAAGTGCCACTTCAGTAGGCAAAAATTGTTATTTCTCAATTTATGCTTTACATTTCTCACATCTACAGGTTTGCCGATGACATTGTAATTTTATCACAGACATAAAAGGACTTGGAAGAGCGGTCGAACGGAAGGGGCAGTGTCTTGAAAGGAGGATATAAGATGAAGATCAACAAAAGCAATCCCAGGATAATGGAACTTAAATCAGATGAGGGTGAGGAAATTAGGTTAGGAAATGAGACGCTTAAGGTATTAGACAAGTTTTGTTACTAGGGGAGCAAAATAACTGACGATGGCCAAAATAGAGTGGGTATGAAATTTAGATTGGCAATGGCAAGAATAGCGCCACTGAAGAAGAGGAGCATCGAATGTAGATGTAAGTGTCAGGAAGTGCTTTCTGAAAGTATTTTCATGGAGTGTAGCCTTGTATGAATGTGGACCATGGATGATAAACAGTTCAGACAAGAAGAGAATAGAACCTTTTGAAACGTGATGCTGCAGAAGAATGTTGAGGACTATATGGGTAGATCACGTAACTAATGAGGAGGTACTGAATAGAATGGGGGAGAAAAGAAATTTGTAGCACAGACTGACTAGAAGCAGGGATTGGTTGGTACGACACATTCAGAGATCGAGGGATCACCAATTTAGTACTGGAGGACAGCGTGATAGGTAAAAAACGTAGAGAGAGACCAAGGGATGATTACAGTAAGCAGATTCAGAAGGATGTAGGCTGCAGTAGTTACTGGGAGATGAAGAGGCTTGCACAGGATAGAGTAGCATGGAGAGCTGCATCAAACCAGTCTCTGGACTGAAGACCACAACAACAACAACATCTATACTAAACATCTGCATCTATAGTTCTATGTTGAAGTTTCCCATTTGTTTATTACGTTTTCATACATCTGTTTTTCCATTTCCTATTCGTTGTCTCGCCTATTAGGGAGGTTGTTCACTATGTGATCAAAAGTATCCGAACACCCACAAACACATACGTTTTTCATATTAGGTGCATAGTACCGCCACCAACTGCCAGATACTCTATATCAGCGACCTCAGTAGTCATTAGACATCATGAGAGAGCAGAATGAGACGCCCCGCGACGCTCACGGACTTAGAAAGTGGTCAGGTGATTGGGTGTCACTTGCGTTATAGGTTTGTACGCGGGATTTCCACACTCATAAACATCCGTAGCTCCTTTGTTTCCTATGTAATAGTGAAGTGGAAACGTGAATAGACACGTACACCATAAAAGCGTCTGTTGACTGACAGAGACCGCCGACAGTTGTAGTGTGTAACAGGCAGACATCTAACAAGACTATCACACAGGGATTCCAAACTGCATCGGGATCCGCAGCAAGTACTGTGACAGTTAGGCGGGAGGTGAGAAAATTTGGATTTCAAGATCGAACACCTGTTCATAATGCACTGCCTATGGCGGGGTGGTTACATGACAATAACATCCCTGTAATGGACTGGCCTGCACAGAGTCCTGACCTGAATCCTAAAGAACACGTTTGGGATATTTTGGAACGCCAACTTCGTCCTAGGCTTCACCAACCGACATCGATACCTCTCCTCAGCGCAGCACTCCGTGAAGAATGGGCTGCCATTCCCCAAGAAACCTTCCAGAACCTGATTGAACGTATGCCTGCGGGAGTGGAAGGTGCATCAAGGCATTGAATTGCATTACCAATGGAGGGCGCCACGAACTTGTAAGTCATTTTCAGCCAGGTGTCCGGATATTTTTGTTTACATAGTGTATGTGCGTCTATGTGTGATACTTCCATGTAGTTTGGTTCTTAGGAAGGAGCTGCTTGAGTGGTAGTGGCAGTTTAACCAAATTGTGCTGGGCCAAAGAAACATTAGCGGACACTTGTCAGCAGCTGATATGGAGGTTGGCACATGCAGAGGAAAGACGTAATCTCTGCTCGTTTCCGCCCATACCCGTAGACTTCACTGTTCACTTGGACGTCAGAAGATGAGGTTGTCTGTTATGATCACGTCTTGTTATGTAATTTTACCTAGTTAGAAAGAGTAAGGATTTGGTTTGTTTTGGGATGCTGGTGCGTTTCGCAGAAGTATACTCTTGGTAAATCATACCAAAGTATCTATTCATCTGTGGAATGCGATGATGCTTATTAATATTTTGGTTATTTAACGTCATTCATTGTCCTACGT
Source organism: Schistocerca serialis cubense (assembly GCF_023864345.2). Taxonomy (NCBI): domain Eukaryota; kingdom Metazoa; phylum Arthropoda; class Insecta; order Orthoptera; family Acrididae; genus Schistocerca; species Schistocerca serialis. The sequence continues at coordinate 739,187,732 of NC_064642.1, forward strand.
CCGCTTATCTATACGATAGTGAGCCGCGCGTGGCTCTCATGTGCCCGCCGTCGTGTATTTTACACCCTGTTTTTATCGTACTTCCACCTCACTACGTTAATTTAAATTATTATTGCTGCTCCGCCAGACCGTGAGCGGCATAACAGCACGTATCGATACATCCACTCTCGTAGTATCTTTGCTCGACTGGTATTACTTCCCGGTCGTTGTTTGTCGGAGGCCAGTTCGGGGTTGCGAGTTCGGGCTGCCAGTCAGTTGGAACGCGTCTGGAGCGCAGTCCGGACCTGCCAGTCCGGCACTTGCAATGCGGCACCGGTGCAGTCGGGTTGGAGCAGCAGTGAGGTCTGCGTCGACATGGCTCGCCCGACCATTGCCGCCACTCATCACTTGAGCCGGGCCACGGTCTTGGTGGATCGTCGGTAGGTCGTCCTAGCGGACGACGCGTTATGGCTCGCCGATCGTTCATGGGTCGGCTCTGTGTGTGTGCATCGGCTCCTGATTTGTCTTCGTGTGTGCCTAGTACTGTTGTGTATCGTTTAGGTCTTCGTGCAAATGTTTGTCAGTTTGTGTGTATAGTTCACGTTATTTCCTTTTACAAGTTATTTTAAATGTTGTCGGCCTACTGCCTCTGAGAGGTAGTTCGTCTCAACGGGCGACGTGTAACTGGTTCTCTGAGCGCTTGTGAGCCCCTTCAGTTACCATCTTGTGGAACTTGGGTCGGTCCTTTCCTGGTGCAGGTATGTCGTTTTGCCAGTGAGCTTGTTTCCTCTGCACGTTGGGTCCGAGCCAGTATTTCCGCCGTCGTGTGTTTGGAAGTGAGTGGGAGACGCACTAACAGTGCAGTCGCGACGGAGCAGCAGTCGCGGACGGACCAGCAGGCAGTCGGTCGCTTGCGGCGGAGCAGGGAGGATATATCCGTGCACTGCAGTCGCTGCCGGTCCCTGCGCAGTGTCGGAGCGTGTGTGGAGCTGTCCGATCGCTACGAGCTTCGTCGTTCACCGACCCAGCACGTCCGAGTTGAGTGTGTAACGTTTGACTTCTTATGTACTGACCGGTGGCAAGCAGGTCGTTGTATCGGTCGGTCCGTGGCTGTCCCCTGGTTGGGTTCCGACGGATCAAGTATAGTTTGGCTCACCACCTGTCTCACCTAAGTGAACGAGGGCAGACCGACCTCCCTGGAGGCATTCTGAGTTTGTTTTCTTAAAATTTTGCAAAATTAATTTTTAAATTTATCTTTCAAGCTTAAACACTGAGGCCTTCTGCCTTTAAAGATTGTGGTAATATATTTTTAATATTTTTGGAGTAATTGTGTCCCTCAGCCATTGGTATTGCACCTTGCATATGTTGCTTCTTAAATTATTTTACTGCTTTGTTAATTTTTAAGATTTCTTGTTGTTAAACATGCTGGCCTTCAGCCTTTAAAAGTCTATAGTAATATATTCTAAAATTTTGGAATTTAATTGTGGCCCTCAGACATTTGTATTGCATTTGAATATGTTGTTTTTTGAATTATTTTATTGCTATCTTAATTGGATTTTTATCTTGTTAAGATTTCTTGTTGGAGGCCTTCAGCCGTGGAAGAGTTGCATTCGGTTAAGATTCGGCTATGTGCTTCTTTGGTTGTAAAGGTTGTTAAATTATAATAAATGACAATTAGAAGCAGAAACTGACCTCAACCCTTGGCTGTTTCCACAATACCACCTGTTCTGCCCAGCGTGTTTAGCGGAAGTCTCAGATAGTGCTTGATTCAACCTATATCTCGCTTTAGTTAGTGTGAATCTTTTATGTGTGAATGCGTTGTGTATGTGATATCCGTTTGTCGTGTTAGAATTCTTTTCCACATTTCAGTTTTAGATTCATTTCTAGAGTTTCAGGTTTCTTGTTGCGTGTGAATCGATAATAGAACACGTGCTTACCACCTGGTGCATTACTTCGTTCCTCTCCATAAATCTCTTGTTCTCTTTCTATGATTTCTTTTTATATGGTTCCTTATTTGTACAATTTTACGTTATTTGAATAATTCTCGTGAATTCGGTATTTCTTTGTGTTGGTTAGCTAAACTAGACTACACGCCTTTCCACCACGTGGTTAGCCTCTAGCGCAGTGTTATTATTCATCCAAGCACGCTGTTAAATATGAATTTGTAATCGTGTGTGAATTTGCTTTTATCCCGTACTCTTCCGAGATGGAGAATTTCTACGTGAGCTATTAGCCATACGGTTGATCAGTATAGCTAACGTCTGTCTGGCCCATCGTTTTTCAGTCTGGTGTATAAATTTACTCACGGTAAATGATAACAGCCAAACAGTTGCAGGATAAAGATTTATTGAAATCCTTGACCACGGTTTCGGTATAACTAAATATATCTTCAGCATAAGCAAAAATACACTAAAATTATATCCTGCAGTGGAGATACGTAAACCAACCGTGTCAAAGGCGTCGTCAGTAGCTAAAATTAAAATATCATCTCCGTCTGTACAGCATAATTATGAATATGTGGTCGATGCAAACCCGGCATATTATCAGTAATTTATGTTTTTTTCTTTCAGTGTGCATAATGCGACACGAATTTACGAGTGCATTTGATGATACGAATCCTTCCTTATACCAAACCAAGGCTTTTTCCCACCATTTAAAAAATACAATGCGCAAGAGAACTAAAGGATCACTTTTTCGAAACCCCATAATTGTCTCTCATTCTCACACATGTTTGAAATATTGCTCACAAGTGCCTTCAGACTTCCCCTGTAATAGCGCAAAAGCATGATGCCCTACCACTTCATCCTCTCACTCGACGACGCTTCACACAGCAAGGTGTAGAAATACGCTGAAAAAAAAAATTTAAAAAAAAAATAAAAAAACCAGAGCTCAGAAGTTCACGTGACGCCTTGAGTGGGTTAATTACGTCACATCGGCAGCAGATTTCACCACAATTGTGCCCAGCGTCACAGTGGATGTGTCGCACGATGGGAAGGTCGTCACAGCCCCTCTTACCTACAGTTCTGGTCTCTGCGGTGGAGGCCAGAACCACTAAGCCCAGCGTTGAAATCACGACGTTTCCTTATGGGTGGCCGAGGAAAACTTTTCAGAAACACCGCCTCTCAGAAACGAAACGAAAAGGCCTCAGGTCCTAGGCGCTACAGTCTGGAACCGCGCAACCGCTACGGTCGCAGGTTCGAATCCTGCATCAGGTATTGATATGTGTGACGTCCTTAGGTTAGTTAGGTTTAAGTAGTTCTAAGTTCTAGGGGACTGATGACCTCAGAAGTTAAGTCCCATAGTGCTCAGAGCCATTTGAACCATTTTTGAAATTTGAATGTCTTCTGATAAACAAATGATCTTTAAGCTTTGTCAGTATTCCTGTAGCACGTCCTGCTGTGGCGTGATCACAGAAGGATGCGACATTGACACAAGCGTGAATAAAATGGCGAAGGATCCCTCTGTGACCTCCTCAGTTCGGCAAAACGCTCGGTGGCTACCACCCAACTTTGTTGAGTACTTTACAAACATGTCTTAGAAAACCTGCGAAATACTCCTAGGTGTCTGCTGGCAGGCTACTTTGCAGGTTTGTTCTGTAAAGGTACATGTTTGAAATACTCAATAAATGTGTGCTGGTACCTTCGAGGGCTTTGCCGAACTGGGTGCAGTTAGAAGGAACCTTTGCCGTTTATTCTTGTATGCGTCAATGTCACATCCCTTCACGATCACGCCACAGGAGGGTGTGACACAGGAGCACTGAAAATGCATGATGACACTTTACTGGTTCACGTCACAATAAAAATTTGGCGAATATTTTTGAACTGTTTCCAGTGATTCCAACCTGTACACGAGGGAAAAAATTACGGTCATTCTCCACTCAAAGGGTGGCGATCGCGTTCAACGTGGATGCAGTCCCTCGATGTCCACAGAAAAGGCTTTAAGGGTGGGGAGTGTCAAAGGTTGTCAAGAAATTCTGCCTGTTGCTAATTGCAGCGTGAATCGACGTCTTTGACCACGGAATGTGAGGGAATCAGTATCACAAACAGAGGAGGGGTGGTTTAATTGACGCCATTCATGCCACCCACTTAGGCCTTTTCGTTTCTGTTCAGAGCAGCTGAACTACACCCTGTTTTTACAGACACAGTAAAATTATTGGGTCTTGCCCACTCGTCTCGTATAGGGAGTCTAAGCGATGCTGCGTTCTCCGAACGCTATGCACTTCAAGCAAATAACATTAGTATTTTTATTTCTATAAAGCAGATTTACAATAGTTAACTTCGAGATTTGCAAGGAGTAGTCGTTAGCGATGAGCGACAGGTAAACAGTAATATTCTTGGCTATGAAATGTTCCTGCAAGTTTGACACATGTCACTAATAACTGACCTGCGTGTGCCGGACTAGAATTGTGCCTATACTACTCTACTGACCATTAAAATTGCTACACCAAGAAGATGACGTGCTACAGAGGCGAAATTTAACTGACAGGAAGAAGATGCTGTGATATGCAAATGATTAGCTTTTCAGAGCATTCACACAAGGTTGGCAACACCTACAACGTGCTAACATGACGAAAGTTTCCAACCGATTTCTCATACACAAACAGCAGTTGACTGGCGTTGCCTGGTGAAACGTTGTTGTGATGCCTCGTGTAAGGAGGAGAAATGCATACCATCACGTTTCCAACTTGGATAAAGGTCGGATTGTAGCCTATCGCGATTGCGGTGTATCGTATCGCGACATTGCTGCTCGCTTTGGTCGAGGTACAATGACTGTTAGCAGAATATGGAATCGGTGGGTTCAGGAGGGTAACACGGAACGCCGTGCTGGACCCCAACGGCCTCGTATCACTAGCAGTCGATATGACAGGCATCTCAACCGCATGGCTGAAACGGATCGTGTAGCCACGTCTCGATCCCTGAGTCAACAGATGGAGTCGTTTGTAAGACAATAACTGCCTGTACGAACAGTTCGACGACGTTTGAAGCAGCATGGACTATCAGCTCAGAGACCGTGTCAGCGGTTACCCTTGACGCTGCATCACAGACAGGAACGCCTGCGATCGTGTACTCAACGACGAACCTGGGTGCACGAATGGCTCAACGTCATTTTTTCGGATAAATCCAGGTATTTTCAAGAGGACATGTTTTTGATAAACAGGCGGAAATCAATTTTGCCTAGTTCCTTGTAATAAATTCAGCATCATGATGGTCGCATCCGTGTTTGGCGACATCGCGGTGAACGCACATTGGAAGCGTGTATTCGTCATCGCCATACTGGCGTATCACCCGGCGTGATGGTACTGAGTGCCATTGGTTACACGTCTCGGTCACCTCTTGTTCGCATTGACGGCACTTTGGACAATGGAAGTTACATTTCGGATGTGTTACGACCTGAGGCTCTACCCTCCATTCGATCCCTACGAAACCCTACATTTCAGCAGCATCATGCACGACCGCATGTTACAGGTCCTGTACGGGCCTTTCTGGTTACAGAAAATATTCGACTGCTGCCCTGCTCAGCACGTTCTCCAGATCTCTCACCAATTGAAAACGTCTGGTCAATTGTGGCCGTTCAACTGGCTCGTCACAATACGCCAGTCACTACTCTTGAAGAACTGTGGTATCGTGTTGAAGCTGCATGGGCAGCTGTACCTGTACACGGCATCCAAGCTCTGTTTGACTCAATGCCCAGGCGTATCAAGGCCGTTATTACGGCCAGAGGTGGTTGTTCTTGGTACTGATTTCTCAGGATATGTGCACCCAAATTTAGTGAAAATGTAATCAAATGTCAGTTCTAGTATAATATATTTGTCCAATGAATACTCGTTTATCATCTGCATTTCTTCTTGGTGTAGTAATTTTAATGGCCAGTAGTGTATTCACTAATGTCCGTATACTCAGTGGATCTGAGCGGCCGAGGCTGGCAGGAGCGGTGCTTATATTCACTTCTTGCAGACGTCGCTCCCGGAGCGGCGCAGTCCTATTCCACCGCCTTCTCTGGTCTCCCGTTCTTCGCCTTCGTTCCGGCGCTTATGGTTACGCCGGAATATTCCTCCCCCCCATCCTCCCTCCCCCAAAACAAGGAACAGACCGTCGGCGTGTAGGGAGTGCGACCACGGCGGGGGAACAAAAGCGCAACGTCTGGCCAGAAGCTGTGGCTACAGTGGACGTCAAGCTTCTGGCCGTACCCCGCCATCCGGCCTGCGCTCTGGCTGAAACGTCCCCCGGAAAACGACCAGAAAGGTATGAGTACACCTCCTGCTGCCATGAAACAGATGAAGAAGGCGGCGACTGCTGCGGTGTGGGGTTATCGGTCGGAGGCGAAGGCTCCATAGGGTCTTCCTGCGACCCTCTGGCGGCTGCAGTGGTCGCTCTGCCCTCTGGACCAGTGAATCTTGGGAAGAGAGACTGAAAGATCATCATGTAGATGACTGGCGAAGTTGGTTTTGACGTCGGCGCTGCAAGCCATCGACACCTGAAAGAAGATACACGCAAGCGCAAAGCCGACGGATGATCTCGCCTCGCGCCCACAGTCTCCTGTAGCTGTGTGCACACGTTGACAAGGCTATTGCGACTTACGCTAGGCAGAGAATGAAACTTCCTGGCAGATTAAAACTGTGTGCCGGACCGAGAGTCGAACTAGGGACCTTTGCCTTTCGCGGGCAAGTGTTCTACCAACTGAGCTACCCAAGCACGACTCACACCCCGTCCTCACAGCTTTACTTCCGCCATTACCTCTAGGCTGTGGCTAAGCCATGTCTCCGCAATATCCTATCGTCCAGGAGTGCTAGTTCTGCAAGGTTCGCAGGGGAGTTTTTGTGTTGTAAAGTAGGAGACGAGGTACTGGCGGAAGAAAAGCTCTCAGGACGTGGAGTGAGTCGTGCTTAGGTAGCTCAGTTGGTAGAGCACCTTCCCGCGAAAGGAAAAGGTCCCGAGTTCGAGTCTCGGTCTGGCACACAGTTTTAATCTGCCAGGAAGTTTCATATCAGCGCAAACTCCGCTGCAGAGTGAAAATCTCATTCTGGAAAAAGAGAATGTTTGTGGCGGAGCGGACTGATTTTCCACACATGAGTGACAAGGTGACGTTATCTGTTCTACTCGGGCGTCCACACCCTGTCAAGTGCAGTGTCGACGCGCTAACTTTTTCGTACGAACAATCCCCAATGTCCTTCGTGAAGTAACTGCAACACTTGTTTTTGCAGAGCTTTAGGGATCAACACACGTGACTGTCCATTGTCATTCTGAACAAGAATCACACCCTTCTGACACCAAGGCTATGCCGAAGTGCAAAGTATCGGCGCAATACATAGTTCTTTATGCAGTGCAAGGAACGAGGCAAAGATGTGCGAATGTAATTGAGCAAACTGTTCAAATCTGAATCAGCTTCCGTAGCCTGTGCAATCTTCCTACAGTTCAGCGGAAAAGACTGAAACAATTCAGAATCCTGAGAATCGGTGTGACAACAAGATACAGCAGAAGCGTCAAAGTCTGTATCAGGGCCGATCGGAAGATGTAAAAGTTCGTCCACATTACCATGTTTAGCTGTCGGACGATACCTAATCTCGTACTGGTATTGAGACAGCAACGAAGCCCATCTTTGCAATTTTTTGGCAGTTCGTACAGGAATCGGTTTCATCGGATGAAACAAGGACTGCAAAGGCTGTGACCAGTCACTAAGTAGAATTTTATACCATAAAATTAGTGGTGACATTTGGTGACACTATACACAATAGCCAAACCCTCTTTTTCAATTTGTGAATAGTTACACTGAGCTTTGGGCAACACTTCTGATGGGAAAGCAATAGGCCTGTCTTACCACCAATTCTGTGCGAAAGCAGTGCACTGATTCCGTAAGGGGAAGCGTCAACTTGCAGCAGAAGTGGTTTGTCAGGATCAAAATGAACCAAGCATTGATCACTGAGCAATGCATCTATAAGTTTTTGAAAAGCTACTTGGCACACATCTGTCCAAACAAAGGGGACATTCTTGTGACGCAAGCGATGCATTGGAGCTGCGATTTGTGCAGCATTCGGTATGAACCGAATATAGTACCTTATTTTCCCTAAGACATTGCGAGGTACTGGCAAATGTCGTATGGCTAACAAATGCAACTGCCGAGGATGTACACCTTGACTGTTTATGGCATGACCAAGATACTGCAATTCAGGTTCAAGAAAATCCCACTTGTCCGGTCTACACTTCAGTCGTGCATCAGGTAACACACGAAACAAAGCACTTAAATTTGCGATATGTTCTTCAGGTTTTCGACCTGCTACTAGAATATTGTCCAAGTAGTTTGAACTGTTTGGCACTGGTGCAGTCAGCTGTTCCAAATACAATTGGAAAATGGCGGGTGCGGAAGCAGTGCCAAATGGCAAACACAAATATTTAAACCAGCGCAAATGAGTATTAACTACACACACTTTTTGAGATTCTTCATCGAGAGGTTTTTGAGGATATGCGTCGAGCAAATCAATTTTTGAAAACTAGCGTCCAGGACCTAATTTGTGCATGAGATCTTCTGGGCGTGGCAACGGATACGTATCAATGACAATTTGTGGGTTGAATGTACACTTAAAGTCAACACAGAGGCAACTGCGACCCCAAGGTTTGGGGATCAAAATCAGTGGACCTGCCCACTGACTAGCTGATATGGGTGCAATAACTCCGTTATCTTGCAATTCTTTCAGCAGCAACTTTGTCCAGTAATACAATGGGAACAGTTCTGGCCCGGAAAATTTCGGCTGAGCATTGTCTTTCAGAGTAATATGTGCAACGGAATAGTTAGCCTTGCCTAAACCTTGTGAAAATAGTTCTGGAAATTCTATTAGCAATCTAGCTACACTGTCTTTTTCATTGAATGCAGACACTGACAACACATAGTCCTGAATGTCAAAGACAAACAAATCAAAAGAATCAAGCCCAAGTATGTTTTCACAATCGTGTGATTGTAGCACTTTAAAAGTCACTGTTCGCGTATGCGAGCGATATGTGGCAAGCAAAGTACATGTTCCGAGAACGGGAATGTCTTGTCCATTATAAGCCGTCAGTTGAGTGCTAGATTTAGACAGTCGTGGAGAGCCTAACAGTTCATATGTCTGACGATTTAACAATGTGGACACCTGTGTCCAACTGAAATTTCACACGCTTCCCACAAATAAATAAATGAATAAATGTTTGACTGACGTATCACTGAAGGAACTGGACTCTTGCTAGTTTTGCTAATGCCCGTTTCTGGCCTTGAATACACTGTACTAACGACATGGGCCTTTTGACTATATTTTTGTGAGTGGGCCGAAGTCTTAAGGGGAGTTGGAACGCCCTATCACGACAATGTTAAATTTAGTGACTTGGCTTCCCCGTATTTCAGGAAACACTGTAGGCACTGACATGAAACTTTTACAGGAAAATGGTTCAAATGGCTCTGAGCACTATGGGACTTAACATCTATGGTCATCAGTCCCCTAGAACTTAGAACTACTTAAACCTAACTAACCTAAGGACAGCACACAACACCCAGCCATCACGAGGCAGAGAAAATCCCTGACCCCGCCGGGAATCGAACCCGGGAACCCGGGCGTGGGAAGCGAGAACGCTACCGCACGACCACGAGATGCGGGCAACTTTTACAGGAAATTAAACCCTATGTTATGAGTCTACTGACGTATAATAACTGGATTTCAGCCCCTACTTTCGGAAATACAATTTTTTAACTACGCGGTTAAAATTGTGTGTACTTTTCTGTATGTAGTCATAAATGTTTTTTGTTAATATATGCTTAACTTTTTATTTTTACTCACTCAGAAGCACCCTGCACCATACTGTATGTCATCCTCTTGATCTTTTTTCGAGTTTTTTTCTTTTCTTCTTTCTGGACTCCTTAGTGGCCAACTGTGCTGCATACTCTGCTCTATCAATGCGAACCGTGTCCATCCGCTCAAGTTCTCTGATCCAATTTGCTCCAGGATTAATGCCCATATGCCATCATTAAAAGCAATAACAGTATCACTGACCCCCCCCCCCCCCCCGCCCCACTTTAGTGTCTTCATTCCAACAAAAACATTTTTTGGTAAGAGAGTTCATATAAGATAATTGAACGATTCATTGGGATTTTGAGTCTGGCCATGCAGACACTTCTTCAGTAATTCAGGATTTGCCAGGTCTCTGCAAATACGTTTTATGATATCCATGACTGCTGCTGCGATGGGATGTTTATGGCTGTATGAACTGCTTGAGTACTGGGCATTGCAGTAATAGCACCATGAATCAGGTCCCGGAGGACAAAGGTAGTGTACTGGTATTTCATCAGTTGACAGTCTGTGGAAGAAGGTAGACCAGACTGCCTTCTTCATTTTCAACAAATCCTCATTATTATTTCTAATGACAATCCCATAATACTGCTGTAGGTCATCAATCATTTGTCAGCCTGCCTCTTATGGTTTTACCACCAGAAAGTTTCTTGTCTCTCAAACTTTGTTTCAAATTCCTCAACCTGGTGTCTCTCCTCTTCTGGACATGACCTTTATAACACAGCAATCTACAGCCTTCTATATAATAAAATTACCGATTTTATTAGATCTTGAAGAATGCACGTAAAAATTTTAACATTTTCAGCTGGTGCAGTTTATATTAAAAAATTAAATAAAATACTTTCGATGAAAGTATATATATATATATATATATATATATATATATATATATATAAAAATAATCATTTTATTCGGAAAATTGCCAGTTTTGTAATGAGATAAAAATCCGAAAATGTGAAAAAAATGTTTTTGCCGTTCTAACTTCCCTTTAGTTTGTTCCGTTGCAAACAGACAGATTGTACGTGTCCTTTCCTACCCCAAGCGTAACACTGAGCTTGTCGGGAGAGGCAGCCTTGGCGTTTGTGTCATGTATAATACCTATGGCAAGACTTAATTCTGTTCTCCTGTGCAGCCGCCTGTGTAGCAAACTGCTTACGCAGCGTGGAAGGTGGTTTACTTGGCGTGGCTAGCGCACGCCTGCGCTGTGGAATGGGACGATCGCAACTAAGGGGCTCCACCTGACACATAGCTGGCTGCTCAAATGTACGAGGGTCACTCCAAAAGAAATGCACACTATTTTTGTAAAATCACAGTTTTCATTCTGCATGTGTGAAAGTTTTACAGTGTGGAGATACATCCTTCCCGCTTGCTTTCAAACTTAGTTCGACCTGTTCTTGTGAGTGGCGCCGTCACAACATGTCTTCAAGATGGCTGCTACACTTGACGTTCGTCAGAAGCAACGTGCTGTCATAGAATTCCTGTGCTGTGAAAACGAGACAGTGCGAGACATCAATAAGAGGTTGAAAAAGGTGTATGGAGATGCTGCTATCGATCGCAGTACAGTTAGTTGGTGGGCAAGCAGGTTACGTGATGAAACTTCCTGGCAGATTAAAACTGTGTGCCCGACTGAGACTCGAACTCGGGACCTTTGCCTTTCGCGGGCAAGTGCTCTACCAACTAAGCTACCGAAGCACGACTCACGCCCGGTACTCACAGCTTTACCTCTGCCAGTACCTCGTCTCCTACCTTCCAAACTTTACAGAAGCACTGCTGTGAACCGGGCGTGAGTCGTGCTTCGGTAGCTCAGTCGGTAGAGCACTTGCCCGCGAAAGGCAAAGGTCCTGAGTTCGAGTCTCAGTCGGGCACACAGTTTTAATCTGCCAGGAAGTTTCATATCAGCGCGCACTCCGCTGCAGAGTGAAAATCTCATTCTGGAAACGTCCCCCAGGCTGTGGCTGAGCCATGTCTCCGCAATATCCTTTCTTTCAGGAGTGCCAGTTCTGCCAGGTTCGCAGGAGAGCTTCTGTAAAGTTTGGAAGGTAGGAGACGAGGTACTGGCAGAGGTAAAGCTGTGAGTACCGGGCGTGAGTCGTGCTTCGGTAGCTCAGTTGATAGAGCACTTGCCCACGAAAGGCAAAGGTCCCGAGTTCGAGTCTCAGTCGGGCACACAGTTTTAATCTGCCAGGAAGTTTCATATCAGCGCACACTCCGCTGCAGAGTGAAAATCTCACTCCGGTTACGTGATGATAGCGGGCACGGCAATATTGACGATTGTCCTCGTAGTGGCAGGCCTCGTACTGCACACACTCCAGACAATGTGCAGAGAGTTAACGAATTGATGACTGCTGACAGACGCATCACAGTGAACGAACTGTCACGCTACGTTGGGATAGGGGAAGGAAGCGTTTTCAGAATACCGAAAGTGTTGGCGTTAAATAAGGTTTGTGCCAGATGGGTTCCCAGGATGTTGACAGTGGCTCATAAAGAAACAAGAAAAATGGTATGCAGCGAACTTTTGGAACAGTACGAGAATGGTGGAGATGAATCTCTTCGAAGAATTGTGACAGCTGATGAAACATGGCTCCATCATTTTTCGCTAGAGACGAAGAGGCAATCAATGGAGTGGCATCATGCAAATTCACCCAAGAAAAAACAAAATTCAAAACCACACCTTCTGCTGGAAAAGTTATGGCTGCAGTGTTCTTCGATTCTGAAGGACTCTTGCGTGTGGAGATCATGCCAAGTGGAACCACCATTAATTCTGACGCATATGTGGCGACACTGGAGAAACTTCAAGCTCGACTGAGTCGTGTTCGACCACATCGGCAACAGTAGGATGTTTTGCTGTTGCACGACAATGCACGGCCATATGTCAGTCTAAAAACCATGGAAGCGATCACAAAACTCGAATGGACAACACTGCAACACCCGCCTTACCGTCCTGACCTGGCTCCATGTGACTATCATCTGTTTGCGAAAGTGAAAGACTCTCTTCGTGGAACAAGGTTTGAAGATGATGTCTCCCTTGTGCGCGCTGCCAAATAGTGGCTCCAACAGGTTGGTCCTGAATTTTACCGTGCGGGTATACGGGCGCTGGTTCCAAGATGGCGTAAGGCAGTTGACAGGGATGGAAATTATGTGGAGAAATGAAAATATTGTCCCTAAAGGATGTATCTACACATTGTAAAACTTTTAAACATGTAGAATAAAAGATGGATTTAAAAAAAATAGTGTGAATTTCTTTTGGAGTGACCCTCGTATATCTACATAGATACTCCGCAAGCCACCGGATGGTACGTGGCGGAGGGCACCCTGTGACCCTCGTATGAGCCGAGAAGGCACCGGAATCGTACTGATCTAGTATTTGCGCTACGTGCTGAAATGATGGCTTGGACTGTTTCCACATCAGTTCTCTGAGTTTGACATTTGGCACATTGTACACGATTGCATCACGCAACATAACATCTGAATATTAAAACTCTGCAAGCACCTTTGAATTTGCATTTCCTTGTCGTACCATGAAAATCTGTTACCCACTCGCCATTAAATTGTTCTGACGTTTTTTGCAGTTAAAGAACTGATACCTAGCTGCTACCGCATTCATTTGTTGGTCATAATAGTTTGTTGGGTGCTGTACTCTTTGGTCGTACGACATTTAACTCGGGGTGGCGTTAGGATATAACTTCTGGATAAGTCGGCACACTGCACTTCCTACCGTTGATAATAGCTAGGAAGTTTCACAGTACCTGCAACATAGTGGGCCAGTAAATGTGCCTCGAAATGTGATCACCATTCGAGCCATTCCTCTTCTTGGTCACAAAGCTGTCGAAAAGGTGGTATAGCAGCTGTAGTAGACGGTGCTTGTTCTGTCGGGCGTGCAGCATTGGCCAGTAGCTGCTACACCGTGTTGAGTAGTGCTGGTATTTGCTGCGTCTGGAACTGAAACATCTGCATTAGCTAGCTGTGTGGTATCTAACGCTTGCGGCTGTGGCGCCGGAGCAAGGGGCATGACAGGATTGGTGGGCATGTGGGATGACACAAATGCAAAAAAATATACAAGGCAAGCAATCTAAATAACGACAAAACCAAAGACAAGTCCTGCAACGCCCAAGTTAAAACACTGATTAGCTAAAACGACGAGAGGCTGTTAAAGCAATATGCACCCCTGTAAAGTAAAGACAAGAGGCAATTAAGCCAGCCGCAAAAAAAGAAAAAAAAAAGTTCGTGGCCGTCGGGCACTGGATTCTGAGGATTCTTGTCGCCAGTCGTGTCTTTCACACTTGTCTCGTAAGGGTGCCTAAGGGGTGATGCATCCTCGGAACGCTATACAACAATTCAAGCAAATAACATTAGTAGTTTTATTTCTTTAAAGCAGATTTACAATACTTAACTTGGAGATTTACAACGAGTAGTCGCTAACGATGGGTGACATGCAAATAGTAATATTCTTGGCTATGAAATGTTCCTGCAAGTTTGACACACGTCACTAATAACTCACCTTGTAAGTAGGCTATGAAACGTCCCCTTTTGAACAATTATACACGACTGTCCTTAAACTGACACACAATATTTTGTTCGCGCAACGCAATCTGACTTTCAATAATCCCTACAAAAGAATGGTCCCTGACTAACATTAAACTATACCTTTCACAAATCACTTATCTCACAAAAATCTTCGCTACTCAAGCTACTGCAATACAGCGAGCGCCACTACTGCCAGCTAAATAAAAGATTCAAAGTACTGAAGGCACTAACTACTGATAGGCATAGTTAGCAAATGAAAGATTTTGATAGAGAACAACCAATGTATTTACCTCAATAGTCATAATATATATAGCAGTTCATGACAAATTACAAAACTCCGCCATCTCTCTCCCCACATCCACCACTGCTGGCGGCTCACCTCCAACTGCGCAACGCTACGCGCTGTTCACATCCAGCTGCCGCTGCCCAACACTATAATGGCAGACAACAATGCAAACTAGCCACAGACTGCACACAGCACAGCCAGTGATTTTTATACAGTGGTGGCGTTACCAATAAAAAAACCTAAACAGCCTACTTACAACCTGCTAGTGCCGAACTACAACTGTGCCTACACTGTCCACTAATGTCCGTAAACTGAGTCGATCTGAGCGGCCGAGGGTGTCAGGAGCGGCGATTGTATTCACTTCTTGCAGAGGTCACTCCTGCTTGATGTCTGCCGAATCTCTAAAGGGGCGCATATCGAATATTTGTGAATGCCTAAAAAAACTTTTTGAGTTTTTTAAAGTGTGTGCAAAGCATTGTGAAAATATCTCAAATAATAAAGTTACTGCAGAGCTGTGAAATCGCTTCAATCATTTGTAATAACCCTGTATATATATTACAGAGTTAAGGATTAATATTTCTCTAATTTACCCCATTACCTTAAATGGCACAAAATGCATATACTATGTTTATAGAATTATTTATTCCTATTCAAGAATTCATCTATGGTATAGAAGGAGATATGATTTCAATTTATTTTTGAAGCTATTACTGCTGTCTATCAGACATTTTATTTCATTTGGTAATTTGTCGGAAATTTTCGTAGCAGCATGTTTTTCCCTTTTCTGTGCCAAAGATAGGTTGAGTAAAGAATAGTGTAAGTCTTTCTTTTTTTCTGGTATTACAATCATGAATGTCACTGTTGTTTTTAAACTGGTCCATGTTGTTGAGAACAAATTTAATTAGTGAGTAAGTGTACTGTGAGGCTGTTGTAAGAATTCCCAATCTTTTAAAAAGATACCTACAAGATGTGCGACTATGAACCCCACACGTGTCTTATGGTTACGCCAGAACAAAAACAACCGATGATCTTATATTTCGCGTTTAATTCAACATTCAGTCAGCTGCTTAAGTGATTTGAAATCCTGTCTATATCTAACTTCAGTTGTGATATTTCAATATTTCGTGTTTTTCACTTGTCAACTAGCTTTCAATCGATGAAACCTGAAAGTGACGATATATACTATATATAATCAATATACTCGTATTCTCCTTGATAGTTTGAAAACACTTTTAGGTACTATAAATATTAGTAAGTATACAGTATGAGTGGACTTCCATTCGCAGTTACGTTGATCATGTAACAACATGAGTGGACAAGGAACTAAGTTAAATGTCAGGCACAGGAAGATTCAAAGGGTATAACATAATGTTGACTCTGACCTGACAGAAAAGTTTGTTCTTCATCTTGTTCATCTGGGACTGTAGTACTTATTTGTTAATGTAAATTCCACAATTCCTAAGGATGTGTCTTCACATAAACTCCAGCAATAAAATGAGTTTAGGTTAGTTCCTTGATAGTGTGTGTGATTGTGTATTCGTGCCATTTAATTATTGTTCACACATTGTAACGGAGTTCCTTGGATTGATATTCACGGTCAGCAATAAGGTATGTCATTTCGGCAAACCAGATATTAATGCAGTTGCAGACGGTAAACTGGCAGAAAAATTTTGCTTGTTGCTGCCTATATTTGGACTTAGGAGGGTAACCTGCTACATACAATTTTCACAGATAGAGGGATGTTATGAAACACGACAATCAGTTTTGCATTCTTATTTTTTTCAATCCGAGGTTATTAGGTAGTTAGAGGGAGATAACGGCGCAGAAATCTTGGGCAATGCTTTTATTTAAAGTATTTCGAATGACAATGGCTGGACATAATGCACTCTTTCTATGTTCATTTTCTTTCATTTAACACGGTGCCAGGATGGATTGCTATCTGGATGATTTTGTGTGTGTGTGGAGCACAGCATGTTTGTTTTAAGACAGGATGGACAAAGAACATTACAAAAATAAGGTATTTTGCCACCAGCACAGCGTGGAGTCTCAGGTGGCGGAATTTTCAGAAGTCTGGATGCCAGGGGCGAGTCTAGGTGTTGCTGGCTGTTGTGTATTTACAAGCTGATCACTGCTCAGAGGCCGAACTGTGGCCGTGGTGCTGCTCCAGCAGCAGGAGAACGCTGTCCGTCCGGGCTTTACTGACAAAGAGAGTTTTTTGTACATAACCATTACTCACTTTCCGAAAGAAACGCAGTATGCAGAAAATAATGCCGTAGCCTCATAATTTGTTTTCCAGATTCAGAGGACCTCTCATGTGAGGCTTGTGCGGGGGTGAGCGAAAATGTACCTTTGGTAAATTACCCACTGACATCATGGAGACAGTGCTGTGGCAGCTGTTTCTTAGAGGTGGGAACACGTCTTGTGACTGACGTTTTCTTGGTGGGATTTTCTGTGATGGAAGGATCCACGCTATTGGGCAAGTGCGTATGGATCTTTTGTTATTGGTGGGCATCCAGTGTTTGGCGGGAAATGATAGCAGGATGTCGGAATTAGTGAAAATTAGTGTGGGTGTTTATGCAGCGAATCAGGAGTGGAGCTGTGCACATCTATGCATATCAGATGTGTACATTGGAGCTGCCTCAGTGTACATCCTAGCATCCGAAAGGGGTCCTGGCCTGTGGCAACAAACAACGTGCTCTCTCATGATAGTGGCGTTCACCGTGGCTGTCCGTGAATAATTATGGTGAGCAGAAGTAGCAGCACTGCCACGATGGGACACACCTTGGTCCGCGCTTACAGACATCTGTACGATTGTCTGTCTCAGGTTCAACATTGTTGTATTGAATGTCTGAGCCTCTTGACTAACCAGCATGCTTACAGTCTTACTGTCTAGGGATTCTGCAGAGCTACTGTCCATATGTCGCTAAGTTTCATTGCCTCCTCTTCCCTATTAATATTATCCTGATGCTTATAAATTTCAGTGGCTTCCCTACATAGTCGTGGATAGTAATTTGACGTTGCGGATAAAATTTCTGATTCAGTAAACTTCACTTCGTGGTTTCCTGACTGAGGAACATGCTCTGCTACAGCTGATTTCTCTATTTTCCTTGGTCGGCAAAGACTTTTGTGCTCTTTTAGCCTTTTATTTACACTCCTCTTGGTAGTTACAATACAAACTTTACAACACGTTAATGGAATTTTTATACACCATATGTCGACATAGGAGGGCGTTTATCCTTCACAGATCGGAGTACTTGACTTATTTTCTTTGTTGGTCTAAAGACCGGTATGGTGTCATGTTTCTGTAAAATATAACCGATCTGATCTGTGACTTTTTTAATAAAACGTAGAGAAACTGTATTTTTCCATCGTTGTGGCTCATCCTTGTCCTTCAGTCTTCTGTTCCTTGGTCGCAAAATTCTCTTTACCTCTTTCTCTGAGTAACCATATTTGTCGAAAGCCTGCTTCAGATGTTTTATTTCAGCGTCCAAGAGTTCCGAAGTGCATATCCGTTGGGCTCTATCGACGAGACTTTCAGTGACACCTCTCTTTTGTTTTGGATGGTGAATGGAGTTTTTATGCAAATATCTGTCCGTATGTCTTACTTTCCGAAAAACTTTATGTTCCGAACATCCATCGGTGTGTCTCACAACTAAAACATCCAAGAAAGATATTCTGTTAATCATTTCCCATTTCCATGGTGAACTGGATTTTTGGATTAATTTTATTTAGATGATTAAATAATTCATCCAAAGCCTTTCTACCACGGGACCAAACCAGGAATGTGTCATCTACAAACCTGTACCGGTGAGATGGTTTCTTATTTGCTTTCTCCAGAGCCGATTGTTTGAATTTCTCTATATAGAAATTAGCGATCGCAGGACCTAATGGGTTACCCATTGCTACACCATCAAGTTGTTCATAAAATTAATCTTACCACTGAAAGTGACTCGAAGTAAGGCAATGACTCAGCGGAGGAGCGCCTCTGAGTACGTCCAGCGGAGCCCTGGACGAAACGTCAGGAAGAGTTTCTTGGATCACGACCTTACAGCTCGTAGTTAGTTTTCTTGGTCTTGGTAAGTTTATGTCTGCAGCAGGTTTCAAACTGTGGTCGAGGAGTCACGGCATGGGGAAGCGTAATGTCGCTCAGACGTCCTGACCATAAAAAATCTGATCATGGTACACACACCAGTTTATGTTATTGTGGCGCTGTGATCACTCCCCATGTGCGTCTCTTCAGGAGTGCATTCGACACTTTTTTTATGGATGAGAATGCACGACCGCATCGAACAGCGCAGGTGGTGTAGCTCTGTGAAAGGGACGATATTCGGCGAATGGGCTGGACTGTTCGTTTCCCTGACTTAAATCTAAACGAGTACGTTAAGGATACGTCGGGGAGACTTACTGCGGTATATCCACATGTACCAAAGACGATTCAGCAGTTGTGAACGGCGCTGGTGTAGGAATGGAACGTCTTAGCTCAAGAACTCTTTACCACCTTCAGGCTAACGTGGAGCCCTTTGCAGGGGTCCGAGCTGATCGCACACACTATTAAGAACCATATTCCGTCCTTTTTGTCCAGAGGACCAACATGAATAACAGAGCCTCCACTGTAATTATGGCTTCTTTTTGCCATCGTTTCGGCCTGCTACGGACCAAGAAGATTTTTATCTCTTTCCTGATTGTGTTTTCCTCTTTTGCCAGTAGATTTTCATTTTGGCTGACTGTGCTTCTTTTCGCTCTTTTTGACCATTTGCAGGTAGGACGTGGAACTGGCGTAGTAAGCGAGACAAAGTTTTTAGTAATTTTGACATTTTCTCTGAAAACTTCTCGATCCTTAATGTCATCAAATGAAATTTCAGCTTCCTGTAAATCCTTTTTAACTTGGCTTGCCCATTTTGAATACGATTTTGTTTTTGAAATTGATGAATGTATGCGATGAGTAAGTCTTTGCGGGTTCATTCCTTCCAGAAGACCAAAAAACATCATTCTCCGCTTCCTCATGCTGGTAACAACGTCTTCTGTATGTTCGTATAATTCACAGTTGTGTCAAAGATGGAATTCTCCGTTTTCTTTGATAGGGCCAAGGATTTTCCTTAAAATTTTTCGTACTTTATTTCAAGTTTTCGTAGTCGTCCTTTCTTTGTCATGTTTAAACATTCTGATCCATACAAATCTGACGGTCTAATTATGGTTTTATAATGACAAACTTTTAGGTTTAAAGACAGACTTTTGCTTTTGTATAAGTCCTTGCACAGATGAAAAGCACTTTCTAATTTAGAACAGCTACTTTCTACAGCTGCATTTTCTGAACCGTCAGGCGTAATTATTTCTCCAAGATATTTAAATTTCTTCGACTGCTTGATTTCTCTTGTTGTATTTCAATATGAGAAGGAGCGTGTTTGATGTTTGTGCTGAATTCAGTTTTGTTAAATGCTATTTTTAGGCCAGTCTTAGCAGAAATTGATTGTAGGCTGGCCACTTGAACCTTAGCTTCGTCAATATTATTTGCAATGAGTGCCAGATCATCAGTACAAGGCAAACAGTTTCCACTGAGGCCATTTCTTTTGGGTCCAATTTGAATTCCATACCCTGGCGGTACGGTTGTTTTCCACTCTCCGATTATCTTTTGCAGGACACAGTTGAAAAGCAAAGGAGAGAGCAGGTCACCTTGTCTCACCCATGTACAGATTTCAAATGGTTCTGATAGTTCGCCTCTGAACTTGACCTTTGACAATGTGGTATTTAAAGTGGCGCTTATCAGATTGATGTTTTTCCTATCTAGACCAAATTCGGCAAGGGTGTTCCATATTGTTTCTCCATCAATTGAGTCATACATTTTTTGAAAGTCGACAATGGTCACAACAAACGTTTTTGATCTTGGTTTGGGGTATGATATAACAGATTTCGGGATATGGATCTCCTCTGGACAGGATCTTGATGTCCTGTGAAACCAGCTTCATATTCGCCCAGTTGTTGATCTAAGACTGACTCAGCGCTGTTTAACAACAGTCTGGAAAAGATCTTGTACGTCGTTGGTAACAAATAGATTCCTCGGTAATTATTCA
This sequence comes from Schistocerca serialis cubense, assembly GCF_023864345.2. Classification (NCBI taxonomy): domain Eukaryota; kingdom Metazoa; phylum Arthropoda; class Insecta; order Orthoptera; family Acrididae; genus Schistocerca; species Schistocerca serialis. The sequence continues at coordinate 739,208,397 of NC_064642.1, forward strand.
GATCACTCTTATCGCCTTTTTTTATGAAGTGGCTGAATAATTGCGACGGTCCAATCTGGAGGTAGAGTTTCAGCTTCCCAAATCTTCACTATGATACCAGGGAGATGTTTTATTGTATCATGATCTGCGTGTTTCCAAATTTCAGCCAAGATGCGATCCTCACATCCAGATTTGTTATTTTTCAAGCCTTGTATAGTTTTCATGATTTCATCTAATGTGAGAGGGAGACTACCTGCAGGAGGGACAGTAGGATATCAAGCTTTTCATTTGGATTTTCAGCTTTCAGTAGATATGAAAAGTAATTTCCAAAAGCTGCAGCACATGATTTGTCATTCAAATTTAGTTTTCCATCGAGTCCTCTTATATGTAACGTAGGAGGTTTAAACTTCGATAGTTGTGATTTAAAGGCTTTATAAAATTCCCAAGTGTGATGTCTTCTAAAATTTGCTTCTATTTCATCGATATGGTTTTTGTTGAGAAGTCTCTTAGTTGTTCTTAATACTTTTGATGTGTCTTTCCTAACCTTCAAGAAGTTTTCGTGATTTTCGGAGGTTTTCTTGCTATTCCATTTTACCCAAGACTGTCTTCGCTTTTCAATTGCTTCATTAAAATCTTCGTTCCACCACGGGTGTTTATATTTTTTATTGGTTAGTGTAGTTTCAGTGGCTGATTGTACCATGGCTTCTTTAATTCTGTTCCAGTCTGTTTTATTGTGGTTTATGAGTAGAAGTGTATTTCTTTTCATCTCACAGTGTATTTCTCTCAGCAACCTTCTGTATTACTGTAGAGGGTCGAAAGATAAGAGTGATGGAGTTATTTAAAGGTAGGAGTTATGCAGCAACTAAGTTAAAATGGGAAGGAGTATTGGGAGCAAGATGTCATAGGTGTGTTACATCCGGTTCCGCAGTTCAGCGCTATGATACCGTGGCTTAAATGGGTCGACGGAGGCTCCAGTTCAGCAACATGAAGGAGAACGCTGTGTCATCGGCCAACTCGCTGCAGAAGGCTCTCCACACACCAGGGTGTCGACATCGAAGGCGGTAATCTGGTCAGTTACGCCAGTCGAGCAACAACAGAATATGCCACCGACCTACTGGAGAAGAAGAACAGCAGACATCATCGGCAGAAAGCCGTATTTAAGGACCTGCAGTCAGTTTCTCAACATCGTCCGCCGTGAAGTGTTGGAGTGAGACATAGCCTGTGTCACCCAGCGCCGCCACCAGTTCAGAGTCGTCGCTGCCATCGTATTGTAGGTCGTCGCCGCAATGACGCCGCCGCCGTAACTATCGTCGGTCGGCGTCAAACAAGCAGCCACCTGTCAACCGGTACTTCGCGCTAACGCACTGTCGCCATCGTCGTGGGACACTGCGGACACGAATACCGTGACTGGGGCAGGAACCGGGGACCATGGCCCGCCGACGCCAGGCAGACACCGCCGGGGAGTCCGCTGAGACAGGTCACTGCCCTGCCCTGCTGCCCCCCCCCCCCCTCCCAACCGCCAGCACAGCAGAGGCCCGTGGCGTTTGGTTCCAGCCGCCCCAATAAGTCTCTGAAAGGCCGGAACGCCGGTGCTGAGGCAAACGATTCGATTTACACCATGTAAGTAGGCTGTTTAGGTTTCTATGTTGTTAACGTCACGTAGCGCTCTGTATGAAAATCACTGGCTGTGCTGTACGCAGTCTGTGGCTGGTTGGCATTGTTGGAATATTCGCTATTGTAGTGTTGGGCAGTTGGATGTGAAGAGCGCGTAGCGTTGCGCAGTTGGAGGTGAGCCGCCAGCAGTGGTGGATGTGGGAAGAGAGATGGCAGTTTTGAGAGCGGACGATCTGGACGTGTGTCCGTCAGAAAAACGAAATTTGTAAGATTGGATGTCATGAACAAGAGTCGAGGGACATGAAAGGGAAGCAGTGGTTGGGAAGGGAGTAAGACAGGGTTGTAGCCTCTCCCCGATGTTGCTCAATCTGTATATTGAGCAAGCAGTAAAGGAAACAAAAGAAAAATTCGGAGTAGGTATTAAAATTCATGGAGAAGAAATAAAAACTTTGAGGTTCGCCGATGACATTGTAATTCTGTCAGAGACAGCAAAGGACTTGGAAGAGCAGTTGAATGGAATGGACAGTCTTGAAAGGAGGATATAAGATGAATATTAACAAAAGCAAAACAAGGATAATGGAATGTAGTCTAATTAAGTCGGGTGATGCTGAGGGAATTAGTTTAGGAAATGAGACACTTAAAGTAGTAAAGGAGTTTTGCTATTTGGGGAGCAAAATAACTGATGATGGTCGAAGTAGAGAGGATATAAAATGTAGACTGGCAATGGCAAGGAAAGCGTTTCTGAAGAAGAGAAATTTGTTAACATCGAGTATAGATTTAAGTGCCAGGAAGTCGTTTCTGAAAGTATTTGTATGGAGTGTAGCCATGTATGGAAGTGAAACATGGACGATAAATAGTTTGGACAAGGAGAGAATAAAAGCTTTGGAAATGTGGTGCTACAGAAGAATGCTGAAGATTAGATGGGTAGATCACATAACTAATGAGGAAGTATTGAATAGGATTGGGGAGAAGAGAAGTTTGTGGCACAACTTGACCAGAAGAAGGGATCGGTTGGTAGGACATGTTCTGAGGCATCAAGGGATCACCAATTTAGTATTGGAGGGCAGCGTGGAGGGTAAAAATCGTAGGGGGAGACCAAGAGATGAATACACCAAGCAGATTCAGAAGGATGTAGGTTGCAGTAGGTACTGGGAGATGAAAAAGCTTGCACAGGATAGAGTAGCATGGAGAGCTGCATCAAACCAGTCTCAGGACTGAAGACCACAACAACAAATATATATATATATATATATATATATATATATATATATATATATATATATATATATATATATATATATATATATATATATATATATATAAGACTTTTGAACACTATTAAGGTAATATATATTGTTTGTTCTCCATGAAAATCTTTCATTTGGTATCTATGCCTTCCAGTAGTTAGTGCCTTCAGTAGTTAGAATCCTTTATTTAGCTGGCAGTATTGGCGCTCGCTGTATTGCAGTAGTTCGAGTAACGAAGATTTTTGCGAGGTAAGTGATTCATGACAGGTATAGGTTATTGTTAGTCAGGGCCATTCTTTTGTAGGGATTATTGAAAGTCAGATCGCGTTGCGCTAAAAATATTGTGTGACAGTTTAGTGTTGATCAGAACAAGTAAAGAGAGAAATGTCTGACCACGTTCAGTTCTGCTCAGCTGTTTGAAAATCAAATAACGTAAGGGGCTTATCAGCACAGTAATTCATAAATTTTTCTAAGGGGACGTTTCAACTAGAGCAGCTTCAGACGCAGTGGCGGGCGCACGTGTGAACGTCCGCCGGTCACCTCCGTGGCCGCCAAGAATATTACGAGTGGAAGAAAACCACGTGCAGAGGGCCCAAACCAATGTATTTGAGTTGATCAATACATGTTTTTCTGTCATCAGGAGCCATCTGTGGACACACCCACACACTCCTCTTCCTCATGCCTAGCAGAGCACCCACATTCGAAACTCGCAACGGATAGAGGAGTCTCGTTCCGGTTAACATGGCCTGTTTATACTGTTATGAGATGGAGCTGTAATACCATACAGTACTGTACTGCAGCAGTTCATTCAAACGGTTCAAATGGCTCTGAGCACTATGGGACTTAACTGCTAAGGTCATCAGTCCCCTAGAACTTAAAACTACTTAAACCTAACTAACCTAAGGACATCACACACATCCATTCCCGAGGCAGGATTCGAACCTGCCACCGTAGCGGTCGCGCGGTTCTATACTGAAGCGCCTAGAACCGCTCGGCCACCCCGGCCGGCGCAGTTCATTCCCTTTATGGTCCAAATTTCATCCAGCTATGTTATAAGTATTCGACAGTGACACATTATGTGAAAGTTACTTGCGTTCTTAAGTCTTGCACGTCCGTGTACTCTACACAAGAAACTGGTTTAGCGGATTGATTGGTACCAGATGTATTCAGCATTGTCGAAAATCCTGATAATACAGAAATCTCTAATCTTTTAGTGTTGTGCTTGCAAGAAACACATTTCGGCACTTAAAGTTTACAGATTCACTACCCTACTAACGTTTATTTTCTGAAATAGTTTTTAAGTTTCTTTTGTATGAAGCTTTAATGGCGTTTCGGGGCAGCACGATCGCGTAGACGTTTCGCTAACATTAGTCAGCTAGAGTTGTTTAGGGCTGATGTTCCACGTAGACCATTAGTTTTTCCAACTGTGCCGTTCCCCATCCACTCACACTTGCCCATTTTCACTATCTCTTTGTGTCTCTCTGTCACTGTCTACTGTCTCAAAGCCCCACTCTTTTGTTCTGCTGCTACTACAGTCTCCTATCACTGTCGCAGTCTCCCTCTTGCTCTAAGTTACTGCTCTTATTGCATTCATTCCTTCCTTTTCGTTGTCTCTTCTCAATGTCACCTCCTCTCTCTTCCTCGTTGTCAGTGTCATGCACTCTGTCTTACCCAGTTACATTTTCTTCTTCTTTCATTCCTCTCCCACTAACACTGTCTCCTTCTCTCAATTCTCAGCACAATTCTGAGCACTATTCTGTCACTGTCAACTATGTTCCACTGTCGTTGTGCTCCTCTCTTTCTATCACACTGCCAGTGTCTCCTTCGCTCTTTCTACATCTTCTCTCTACTATGTTCCAGTATTTACTGCATTCCCACCTCCTCCCCGCTGCCACTGTCTCCTTCTCTCTCCGCTTAAAAAGCGCCAATATGTCTGCATGCCAAAATTTGTGCTATAATTTTTGAAGATGCTGAGGACGTTAGAATGAGGCACTAGCTCACTTTTCAGTAAGAGTCTTTCGAACAGGCGCATATTCGCCTTTTTTGTGCTTCAAAATGAATATTTATTCTCTGGTTTGCCTTCTTTTCCATGCCGCAATAAGACATGACATAGAAATGAAACTTTTGGTAGTTTACTTACGGTAAACTGAAATGATGGAGAACTCATTTTACATCTCTGACAGGATTTTACGTGCACGATGAGTTTGCATGTGCTTCGGTACTACTGCATGACGTTCTCAGAACACTTCCGATGATGAAGGAGACACTTCCCAGCAGATTCCTCTACACTTTATAAACTACGTTTCCACCTCACACAGGATTTTACCTGCGTATTTTATATAGACAAGTTTGGTAAGTTTGAAACTATGCTTCTCGGAAAAGATAAAAGTATCAATAAAATTGTCAAGATCGTTCGTGATCGGAATGTTAGGAAAATATCGTAAAAATTTCAGCCATTTGCTGGGAATAGCCGTCTTAGAACCCGCGGCTCGTATTTGATACGAAAAATTTGTGCGAAACATTTTCTTTTTTTATGGGGGAGGTGGGGGGGGGGAGACTTCTCAGCAACCACCCATGGACTAATTGTGCCTCTGTAAGTGTCTCAAGACGCATCGTAGATCGCATGAATGGAAAAAGAAGAAGCAGAATTCCTCCGTTAGCCTAAGCAGGAGGAAGTGTGTAGTATTCATAATGTTACCATGTCTGTGGGATAGTGACATTAAGCCGATCCTTCTGTTGGATTCACAAATGGTCCACAGCCCGAGGGCTGCCCTAAACACTTGAGTCTACCTTTCTGTCCAAAATCGAATCCAAATATGAGCGCCGGAAGAATCTCTTTTTTATACGGGCCATTTCGAACATATTAGACGGCACACGTTGTCGCATGCGTATTTCCACTGAGGGGAAAAGAATCGTAAAACCAAGAAGGAGTTGTAGGCGTGTTTCTACATCTGAAAGATAATATCTTCTCAAATTTGACACCAGACACATGAGAGCGGCTGCAGTGGCGCCACTGCGAGGATGTAAATCAGTTTTGCTTTAAACACACGCTGTAACTGTCGTGAGGCTTAGTTTCCTTCGAGAATGGACGTGATCAGTTGATGTCAGTCAAGAACGTCTTTGGGCAAGAAAGAGGCTGTTATTATAACCTCACTGACTTTGCATAAGGTCTTGTAACATCACTACGAGATATTGCAGAAAGACTTGGGAGGAATGTAGCCACTGTACATGATTGCTGGCAGCGGTGGTCACGACGGCGTACGGTCACAAGGAGATCGGGCTCCGGACGGCCACGTGGTACTACCGAGAGGAAAGACCATCGTGTTCGGCTTATGATTCCGGTGCACTGCACTGCATCTGCAGCAGCAATCTGAGCAGAAGTTGGCCACACTGTAACACAGCGAAGTATTACAAATTGGTTGCTTCAGGAACAGCTTCGATCCATACGTCCTGTAGCGTGCATTCCACTGACTTCAAACATTCCCTATTTATAACTTCAGTGCTCTCAAGCGAGTGGGTGGAGGTCTGTTGTGTTTTTTAGCCGAGCGGTCTAAGGCGTTGCAGTCGTAGACTGTGCCGCTGGTCCCGGTGGAGGTTCGAGTCCTCCCTTGGGCAAGGGTGTGTGTGTTTGTCCTTAGGATGATTTAGGTTATGTAGTGTGTAAGCTTAGGGACTGATGACCTTAGGAGTTAAGTCCCATAAGATTTGAAACACATTTGAACTTTTTGTTGTTGTTGTGTTTTCTGATGAAACCCGGTTCTGCCTCGTTGGCAGAGACGGGCGCTTGTTTGTAAGAACGAAGCTATTTCAGGGTCTCACACCAAACTGTCTACATGCTAGACACATTGGACAGACACCAGCGTTACGTCCTTGACTGCAGTTTCTTACTGCGGCAGGAGTACTCTCGTGGTTATCCTACGCACACTGACTGCAAATTTCTAAGTCAATCTGGAGGTTCGATCTGATGGCAAGCCAATCTAGAACAGCATTGTGGAGGGTGTTTTCCAACAGAATAGCGTTCAACCACATACCGAGGCTGCAACCCAAGATGCTCTACAGGGTTTCCACATGTTCCTTTGCCTGCTCGATACCCGAAAATGTTTCCAATCGAGGCCATATACGACACCATAGGACGTCAACCACAACAGCTACCACAATTAGCATTAATTGTGTTGTGTCTAGACAAGACAGCCTAGACACAATGAGAGGAAGCCGAAAGGCACGCGCTAAGCTAAAGCGGGATGTCGTGAGGTCTGAAACAGGATACGCAATGAATGCTATAAAGAAAAGTACGTAGCTTCTGGAATACTTAACTTTAATCCATCCTTTTGGTACATCTGCAGATTGTGGCGATACAAGTGAGACTCTAGATACATGCAATGTTACTAATGGCGCCTTGCTAGGTCGTAGCTATTGACTTAGCTGAAGGCTATTCTAACTATCTGCTCTGCAAATGAGCGAGGCTTCGTCAGTGTGCATCGCTAGCTACGTCGTCCGTACAACTGGGGCGAGTGCTGGTCCGTATCTCCAGACCTGCCTTGTGATGGCGCTCGGTCTGCGATCCCTGACAGTGGCGACACGCGGGTAAGACATGTACTAATGGACCGCGGCCGATTTAAAGCTACCACCTAGCAAGTGTGGTGTCTGGCGGTGACACCACATTCCTCCCCCGCAAATCGGCGAACGGTCGTGTTATAAGGCTTCCGCCCGCCGTGGGGAGGACCCCATGTTGACGTATGCGATGGGGTGGGGAGCCTAACAACAGGCGAGGCTGTGCCACCCGTACCTGGCCATTCGGTCCGAGGGGATATAGGAAACACCTGAAAACCTAGTCCAGGGTGCACGTCAACATGCGGTGTATGCGCCCGGAAAGAGACAGGAGGGGCCGAAGGGTCGAGCTCCATTGCGTCGGGGTACCCGACGCGCGATGACGTCATGTGGTCCGGTGTGGGAAAGAGTTCCATGGCGGAGGACAGCTGGACACGGGAAGCGATCGGCGGCGCGTGTCCCAGGGAGGTGCTTGGCGGCTGCAGCGAAGCGTCCACTGCGGGCGGCGCCGGCTGAAGGACAGGCGGCGGCGGCGGAGGCGGCGGCGGAGCGTCGCCATGGGGCAAAATGGAAGGCATCGTCGGTAACACCTGGGGATGAGGCGAGCCAGTAGATGGGTCCCCAGGGCGCTGACCGGACGGCACCGTCGCTGAAAGCAGACGGGGAGCGGCAGAACCCGTGCGACGACAGAGGCGCAGCTGATTGAGATGCCGACGCACCTCACCAGAGGCCCCCAAAACCAAATACATCGAGCGGCCGAGGCAGCGAAGAACGTGCCCTGCGAGCCAACGCCGTGAACCTCGATAGTTGCGATAGAATACAACGTCGCCTGGAGCAAAAGCAGAAGTCTGCCGCTGCACAGGAATCTGATGCGGCGGGTGCAGCAAAGACATCAAGGTTCGATGAGGACGACCGTGGAGCAACTCAGCCAGCGAGCGACCATCTCGGGGCTGAGAGCGATACGATGACAAAAAGAGCAACAACGAGTCCTCCCGAGAATGCGACTCTTTCAACTTCAACATCTGTAACGTGAAAGTCCGGACCAATCGTTCAGCGGCACCGTTTGACTGAGGCGAAAACGGCGCGGATGTCAGATGTGGAATACCATTGGCCTGGCAGAATGACTGAAATTCTGCGGACATGAATTGTGAGCCATTGTCGGAAACAATAGTCTGCGGAAGACCTTCAATGCAAAAGATAGCAGACAACGAGTGGATGGTGGCAGATGACGTCGTGGAAGACATCCGGGCAACAAAAGGAAAATTACTGAAGGCATCTACCACAACCAACCATCTAGCATTCCAGAATGGACCAGCAAAATCGATGTGCACGCGTTGCCAAGGGGAAGTGGCTTGTGGCCATGCAAAGACTTTCCGCGGCGGTGCGGATTGTTGTTCGGCACACGCCATGCAAGAAGAACACATATTCGTAATCGCAGCAAAGATTCCGAACCAAGTACAGTGCTGACGAGCAAGTTGTTTCGTTCGCACTATACCCCAATGTCCTTGGTGAAGAAGCCGTAAAACAGAGGACTGTAACGAACGTGGGACCACGACTGTGGACTGATCATTATCAGAACGCAACAACAAAACACGACATCGTACAAAAAGTCTCTCCTTATGAGCAAAAAATCGGCGAACCAACGGATCCTCGATCCGTGACTTTGACAAGGGCCATTGCGTAACAACAAAACGCAAAACGGTAGCAAGGACCGGGTCAGCAGCTGTGGCTGTAGCTACACGACGAAAATCAATCTGAAACGATTCGACCACGTCATCGGTTTCCGAATCAATGAACATGCAAGAAAGTTCGGAACAATCGAAGGCTCTATCCTCAGCAACAGGCAAACGGGACAACGCATCGGCGTTTCCGTGCTTAGCAGTGGACCGATACAAGATATCGTAGCGGAACTGCGAGAGGAAAATAGACCAGCGAATGAATTTCTGCGCTGTACGCGGAGGTACAGGCTTGTTCGGATGAAAAAGCGATGTCAAAGGTTTGTGGTCTGTGATGATGGTAAAGTGACGACCATACAAGAAATCATGGAACTTAGTAACACCAAACACAAGAGCCAAAGCTTCTTTCTCTATCTGTGAATAATTTCTTTGCGCAGATGAGAGCAATTTGGACGCAAAGGCAATAGGGCGATCATGCGATCCATCTTTGTGCGCAAGCACAGCTCCGATCTCGAAATCCGATGCATCTACAATCAACAAAAGGGGTTTCTGGGGATCGAATGGCGTAAGGCAAGTATTTGAAAGCAACGTCGATTGCAACTGGCGAAAAGCGCGTTCGCATTCCGTCGTCCAGACGAACGGAACACCTGTACGGCGTAAGCGATGAAGCGGAGCTGAAAGAGAAGAGGCATTGCGCACATTCAATCACACCTTGTGATCCCAAATCGTGTAATGTTCTTGCTACCTCATCACGCAATGCGTGGGGAACATTGCGCGCTCAGAAAAATTTCGGTTGCGCGTTTACTTTCAGTTCCAAATGTGCTTCATAGTTCTTAGCGCAACCAAGGCCCGGTGCAAAAATGTCTGCAAATTCGTCACACAGATGAGAAACACTGTCTGAAGGCACAGTCTGATTCACTGATAGGACCTGATTTACTATAGACATGTTAAACAATTGAAATAAATCTAAACCAAACAAGTTCACTGCAGTAGAAGAACGAAGAACGTAAAATGACACAAGTTTTGTTTGTCCCTTGTATGTTGCAAGAAGAGTGCACTATCCTAACACAGGGATATGCTGTCCTGAATAACTAGTGAGCTGAACATTTGCGGCATGCAACGGAGCTTTGCCCAGTTGTTTGTACGTGTCGTCATTGATCAAGGAAAGTGCAGCTCCCGTATCGAGCTGGAATGGGATCACTTTGCCTTCGAAGTCTAAGTCTACAAAAAGTTTATTGTCCTGCTGACGACAAGAGCGACTTTCTCGTGCAATGTGAACTGACACTGGCACAAAATCACTTGCGACTTGACGCGATTTCCGGCGACGTCGACGCACAGTATTTGTGGGACGAACACAGTCACTGTTAGAGACAGTGGCACTGGACAAAGTGGAATTAACTACATGAATGTCCATGGGCGAAGGTTCACGAGCCTGAGTATTCTTGGTTCGATTCCGGCGCGAAGCAAAGGGCCTGGAATGGTTGTGAGTGTCTGATCTGAGCTTTTTCTGGCAAACACTTTGAACATGCCCTTTCTTATTACAGAAAAAGCAAATAGCTTGGCGTGACGGGCAATTTTCACGTGAATGTCTAGTAGCACACTGCAGGCATGATTTCACTGCAGTTGTATGCTGTCGCGGCACACCTGGTTTAGAGCGCGAGGCGGCAGCTGCGCGGACGTGTGCGAGGGCAGTTTACCGGGCCGTGCAGCGCGCCCGTCGGGCCGGTTAATGTTACACACGGCCGGCGAAGTTTCAAATGATTCCTGTGCAAAGTCAAGTGTGTCTTGTCCATCTAATATGTCTATCACTTGCTGAAGGGACGGATTAACTAGTTTCAAAATCTGTTCCCGTATACGAAAATCAGAAACGTTCTGTGCAATTGCATCACGTACCATTGTATCTGAATAAGGGAGTCCACATACACACTCAAAAGCACAATCCCTTGTAAGGCCTTGCAATGTTGCAACCCACTCCCTATTAGTTTGACCGGCCGTACGTTTTGTACGAAGGAAAGTATACCATTTTGCAAGTACATTAACTGTTTCCTTGAAATAGGCGTCCAATGCCGACAAAATTTCTTCGTAGGACAGAGTTGCTACTTCGCGTCGGGGAAATAATTTCACTATCACACGGTACGTTTGCACCCCTACACACGCCAATAAATGAGGCTGCCGCTCGTTACCTTGAATTCTGTAGGCGGCGAGATGAAATCCAAACTGGCGTGACCACTCCGTCCAGCTTTCCACGTCTGCTTGAAAATTACGGAATGGGGGTGCAACTGCATGTTGTGGCTGCGGTAGCAGTGAAGCGGCGGCTGCCGCATCGTTTTGCAGTGCACGTTGACCCTGGACGAGCTGTCCAAGGGCATCCAATAACGCCTGCGTCTGCTGATTCTGCAAGCGATAAAATTCGGACAGTACATCTGGCGAAGCCATGACACAAGTAAATGGAAGCAATTAGAAAGAACAAGACCCTTTCCGTTGACTCGTCGCCAAAAATTGTTGTGTCTAGACAAGACAGCCTAGACACAATGAGAGGAAGCCGAAAGGCACGCGCTAAGCTAAAGCGGGATGTCGTGAGGTCTGAAACAGGATACGTAATGAATGCTGTAAAGAAAAGTACGTAGCTTCTGGAATACTTAACTTTAATCCATCCCTTTGGTACATCTGCAGATTGTGGCGATACAAGTGAGACTCTTTAGATACATGCAATGTTACTAATGGCGCCTTGCTAGGTCGTAGCCATTGACTTAGCTGAAGGCTATTCTAACTATCTGCTCTGCAAATGAGCGAGGCTTCGTCAGTGTGCATCGCTAGCTACGTCGTCCGTACAACTGGGGCGAGTGCTAGTCCATATCTCCAGACCTGCCTTGTGGTGGCGCTCGGTCTGCGATCCCTGACAGTGGCGACACGCGGGTCCGACATGTACTAATGGACCGGAAGTGTGGTGTCTGGCGGTGACACCACAAGTTGTCCCTGTGTTGACTGACCAAGTCCAAGAGACAGGGAACTCCATCCCACAAACTGACATCTGGCACCTGTACAACACAATGCGCGTACATTTGCATGTTTGCATTCAACAGTCTGGCGATTACACCGGTTATTAGAGTGCCAGAATTTCACACTTGCAATGTTTTATCTCAAGCTTACATTAACCTGTGATCTTTCAGTGGTAATCACACAAACTCACTACTGGACATTAAAATTGCTACACCAAAAAGATGATGTGCTACAGACGCGACATTTAACCGACAGGAAGAAGATGTTGTGATATGCAATTGATTGGCTTTTCAGAGCATTCACACAAGGTTGGCGCCGGTGGTGACACCTACAACGTGCTGACATGAGGAAAGTTTCCAACCGATTTCTCATACACAAACAGCAGTTGACCGGTGATGCCTGGTGAAACGTTGTTCTGATGCCTCGTGTAAGGAGGAGAATTGATTACCATCACGTTTCCAACTTTGATAAAGGTCGGATTGTAGCCTATCGCGATTGCTGTTTATCGTATCGTGAGATTGCTGTTCGCGTTGGTCGAGATCCAGCAGAATATGAAATCGGTGGATTTAGGAGGGTAATACGGAACGCCATGCTGGATCCCAACGGCCTGGTATTACTAGCAGTCGAGATGACAGGCATCTTATCCGCACAGCTGTGCACGAACAGTTCGACGACGTTTGCAGCAGCGTGGACTATCAGCTCGGAGACCATGGCTGCGGTTACCCTTGACGCTGCATCACAGACAGGAGCGCCTGCTATGGTGTACTCAACGACGAAACTGTGTGCACGAATGGCAAAACGTCATTTTTTTGGATGAATCCAGGGTCTGTTTACACCATCAAGATGGTCGCATCTGTGTTTGGCGACATCGCGGTGAGCGCACATTGGAAGGGTGTATTCATCGCCATACTGGCGTATCACCCGGCATGATGGTATGGGGTGCCATTGGTTACGGGTCTCGGTCAGCTCTTCTTCGCATTGACGGCACTTTGAACAGTGGGGGTTACATTTGAGATGTGTTACGACCCGTGGCTCTTCCCTTCATTCGATCTCTTGAAACCCTACATTTCAGGAGGATAATGCACGACCCCATGTTGCAGGTATTGTAGGGCCTCTCTGGAAACAGAAAATGTTCGACTGCTGTCCTGGCCAGCATATTCTCCAGATCTCTCGTCAATTGAAAACGTCTGGTCAATGGTGGCCGAGCAACTGGCTCGTCACAATACGCCAGCCACTACTCTTGATGAACTGTGGCACCGTGTTGAATCTGCATGGGCAGCTGTACCTGTACACGCCATCCAAGCTCTGTTTGACTCAATGCCCAGGCGTATCAAGGCCGTTATTACGGCCAAAGGTGGTTGTTCTGGGTACTGATTTCTCAGGATCTATGCACGCAAATTGCGTGAAAATGTAATCACATGTCAGTTCTAGTATAATATATTTGTCCAATGAATACCCGTTTATCATCTGCATTTCTTCTTGGTGTAGCAATTTTAATGGCCAGTAGTATATGTTACCTAGAGAGATTTATTCGCAAAATTTCATTACTCTACATCTATAAGTTTTTCATGTTCCAGATTTTCATCCATCAGTGTATTTCGGAGTACTGAATTTAGTATTTTGGTGTTCTCTCTTTGGTCTCCCGTTTAGGAGCCATTACGGCCAGTGGGCGATTGAAGAGGCGTATTTCGATGTGATATTAATCCTGACCCTGAAACAGACTGGGAGACCCGCGCCGGCTCGCGTCCAGTGAACTACGGCGGCGTCGCCTCGGAGCAGCGCGGACCGCCTGCACTCGCGGCCCCGGCCGGTCCTCGGAGGTGCCTGTGCCGGTCCCCTGCCGGCCCGTCGCGTAATTAATTTAGCGGCCCGCCGGCTGTCTTGGCGCCGCTCGTCACACGCCGCTCCCGCTCGCACTCATTTATCTGGCGCACGGCTTAATTAAACAAATGAACCCCGCCGGAGAGGCGGGTGTGGGCGTGGGCGTGGGCCTTCAGAGGTAGCGAGCGGGTGGGCCGCGCCGCGCGGCGTGGCCTGGGTTGGGCGTGTGCCGCCGCCGCCGCCGCCGCCGCCGTGAATCGCGTGCCGGCCGCGCGTCCCGCAGGGACCAGTGCTGGCGCCGCCACTGTGGCCGCGGAAATAACTCGCGACGGCGGAAGTTAGCGCCGCCGCTGCATATGCAACGCCGGGACGCAAGTTCTGCCCCCGCTCGCAGTTCGTTCGGCGCAGCGCGTTCACTTTGTTACCTCACACCTAACTCGTCCACACCGGCGCCCAGCAGTGGCTGGCGGACGTTAGTCGGTTCAGGGAGAAATTAGTTCAGAGGAAAAGTGGTTACTCTGCAGCGTGGAGGGACACGAATTTATGAGAATTACTCCGAGAACAGTCGCAGGGTAGAAAGCTGCGCTAAGTGATGGCTGCGTAACCCATCTCCCCTTACATCAGGGATACAAACACGGTGAGTCAGGAGGAAAGGTACGTACTTCGAGCGGTAGTATTGGTCATTGTCAACTGTTAAATCCTGCCTAGTCGTCGAATATGGTTCGTGTAGGAAGCCAGCTTTCTCTGATCGCTAGACAAAATTCAGACAAATCGTAATAATAAGGTTTATTATAAAATGAAAAGGATTACAATACTTTGCGATTAGACAAATGTGTCGCAAGCAAAGGGCGACGTGCAAAATAAGCAAGGTTCATCAATATAAACAAACCTAGTACAAGCAAAGTAATAAAGTTGACACTTCAGGTCGTTAGTGTAGAAACTTCTCTTCGACTGGGCCGCGACCAGTCGGGCGCGGCGCTTATGTTTCTTCGCATAGAGACCTATGTTGTCGCGTTGTTGTCTTGGAGAGGGGTCAGCGTGCAGCTGGCTGACGTCTTGTTACAGTCCTCCCTGGTCTATCGTTCCCGGCGGGCGTGCCGTAACATGAACAAGAAACTTCACATGAACAAACGCTCTTCTTTCAACAGTATCCGACATGAATTGAGGTGACGAAAGTCATCGGACACCTACTAATATCATCTACATCTACGTTTATACTCCGCAAGCCACCCAAGGGTGTGTGGCGGAGGGCACTTTACGTGCCACTGTCTTGACCTCCCTTTCCTGTTCCAGTCGTGTATGGTTCGTGGGAAGAACGACTGCCGGAAAGCCTCCGTGCGCTCTCGAATCTCTGCAATTTTACATTCGTGATCTGCTCGGGAGGTATAAGTAGGGGGAAGCAATATATTCGATACCTCATCCAGAAACGCACCCTCTAGAAGCCTGGACAGCAAGCTACACTGCGATGCTGGGCGCCTCTCTTGCAGAGTCTGCCACTCGAGTTTGCTAAACACCTCCATAACGCTATCACGGTTACCAAATAACCCTGTGACGAAACCCGCCCCTCTTCTTTGGATCTTCTCTAGCTCCACTGTCAACCCGATCTGGTACGGATCTCACACTGTGTGCAATACTCAATTATAGGTTGAACGAGTGTACTGTAAGGTACGTCCTTTGTTGACGATTTTCTAAAAACTCTCCCAATGAATCTCAACCTGGTATCCGACTTACCAACAACTAATTTTATATGGTAATTCCACTTCAAATCGTTCCGTACGCATACTCCCAGATACTTTACAGAAGTAACTGCTACCAGTGTTTGTTCCGCGATCATATAATCATACAATAAAGGATCCTTCTTTCTATGTATTCGCAGTACATTCCATTTGTCTATGTTAAGGGTCAGTTGCCAGTCCCTGCACCAAGTGCCTATCCGCCGCAGATCTTCCTGCATTTCGCTGCAATTTTCTAATGCTGCAACTTCTCTGTATACTGCAGCATCATCCGCGAAAAGCCGCATGGAACTTCCGACACTATCTACTAGGTCATTTATATATAATGTGAAAAGCAATGGTCCCCTAACGCTCCCCTGTGGCACGCCAGAGGTTACTTTAACGTCTGTAAACGTCTCTCCACTGAGCACAACATGCTGTGTTCTGATCGCTAAAAACTCTTCAATCCAGCCACACGGCTGTTGTGATATTCCGTACGCTCTTACTTTGTTTATCAGGCGACAGTGAGGAACTGTATCGAACGCCTTCCGGAAGTCAAGGAAAACGGCAACTACCTGGGAGCCTGTATCTAATATTTTCAGGGTCTCATGAACAAATAAAGCGAGTTGGGTCTCACACGATCGCTGTTTCCGGAATCCATGTTGATTCCTACAGAGTAGATTCTGGGTGTCCAGAAATCACATGATTCGCGAGCAAAAAACATGTTCTAAAATTCTACAACAGATCGATTTCAGAGATATAGGCCTATAGTTTTGCGCATCTGCTCGACGACCCTTCTTGAAAACTGGTACTACCTGTGCTCTTTTCCAATCATTTGGAACCTTCTGTTCCTCTAGAGACTTGCGGTACACGGCTGTTAGAAGGGGGGCAAGTTCTTTGGCGTACTCTGTGTAGAATCGAATTGATATCCCGTCAGGTCCAGTGGACTTTCCTCTGTTGAGTGATTCCAGTTGCTTTTCTATTCCTTGGACACTTATTTCGATGTCAGCCATTTTTTTTCGTTCGTACGAGGATTTAGAGAAGGAACTGCAGAGCGGTCTTCCTCTGTGAAACAGCTTTGGAAAAAGGTGTTTAGTATTTCGGCTTTACGCTTTATATCAGACATTGTTATGCCCGGAGTGGGGCGGCAAGCTGATATGACATGGATTCAACCAGAAGATAGAAGTCCCCTGCAGAAACACTGAGCCGTGGATTTCCGCAATGAAATAGCAGTCCATAATTGCAAATGTGTTGCCTGTTGTCACTTGTTATGCCCGGAGTGGGGCGGCAAGCCGATATGACATGGATTCAACCAGAAGATAGAAGTCCCCTGCAGAAACACTGAGCCGTGGATTTCCGCAATGAAATAGCAGTCCATAATTGCAAAAGTGTTGCCTGTTGTGACTTGGCAAGACAGCCAAGCCACTAGGAGGTGAAGGAGAAAGGCACGCGTTTAAGCTCACGCAGGCTGGCTTGAGGTCTCGAACAGTTAAAGGATTTGAGTCTAGCAAATAAAGTACGTAGCTGTTGGAATACATAACTTTAATCCATAATTGGTGAACATCGGTCTGACGGTACATGCATCACAAGATAAATAGCAAATGATAATGGCGCCTTGCTAGGTCGTAGCAAATGACGTAGCTGAAGGCTATGCTAACTATCGTCTCGGCAAATGAGAGCGCAATTTGTCAGCAAATCGCTAGCAAAGTCGGCTGTACAACTGGGGCGAGTGCTAGGAAGTCTCTCTAGACCTGCCGTGTGGCGGCGCTCGGTCTGCAATCACTGACAGTCGTGACACGCGGGTCCGACGTATACTACCGGACCGCGGCCGATTTAAAGACTACCACCTAGCAAGTGTGGTGTGTGGCGGTGACACCACATTCCTCCTCCCCAAATCGGCGCACGGGTGTGTTATAAGGCTTCCGCCCGTCGTGGGGAGGACCCCATGTTGACGTATGCGACGAGGTGGGGAGCCTAACAACAGGCGAGGCTGTGCCACCCGCACCCTGCCATTCGGTCCGAGGGGAGCTAGAAAACGCCTGAAAACCTAGTCCAGACAGAGACAGGAGGGGCCGAAGGGTCGACCTCCATCTGGTTGGGGCACCCAACGGGCGAAGACGTCCTATGGTCCGGAGCGGGCAAGAAGTCCATGGCGGAGGACAGCTGGTCACGGGGAGCGATCGGCGGCGCGTGACCCAGAGAGGCGCCCGGCGGTTGCAGCGACGCGTCCACTGCGGGCGTCGCCGGCGGGAGAACGAGCGGCGGCGCGTCGCCATGGGGCAAAATGGAAGGCAGCGTCGGTAACACCTGGGGATGAGGCGAGCCAGTAGATGGGTCCCCAGGGCGCTGACCGGACGGCACCGTCGCTGAAAGCAGACGGGGAGCGGCAGATCCCGTGCGAAGACAGAGGCGCAGCTGATTGAGATGCCGACGCACCTCACCAGAGGCCCCCAAAACCAGATACATAGCGCGGCCGAGGCAGCGAAGAATGCGCCCTTCAAGGCAACGCCGTAAACCGCGATGGTTACGATAAGAGACAACGCCGCCCGGAGGAAAAGCAGGTGGCTGCCGCTGCACAGGAACCTGATGCGGCGGGTGTAGCAAAGGCATCAAGGTTTGATGAGGACGACCGTGGAGCAACTCAGCCGGCGAGCGACCATCTCGGGACTGAGAGCGATACGAGGACAAAAAGAGCAATACCGCGTCCTCCCGAGAATGCGACTCTTTTAACTTCAACATCTGTGACTTGAAAGTCCGGACCAATCGTTCAGCGGCACCGTTTGACTGCGGCAAAACGGCGCGGACGTCAGATGTTGAATACCACTGGCCTTGCAGAATGACTGAAATTCTGCGGACATGAATTGTGGGCCATTGTCGGAAACAATAGTCTGCGGAAGACCTTCAATGCAAAAGATAGCGGATAACGCTTGGATGGTGTCAGATGGCGTCGTGGAGGACATCCGGACAACAAAAGGAAAATTACTGAATGAATCGACCAGAACCAACCCTCGAGCTGGACCAGCAAAATCGATGTGTAAGCGTTGCCAAGGGGAAGTGGCTTTTGGCCATGCAAAGAATTTCCGCGGTGGTGCGGATTGTTGTTCGGCACACGCCACGCAAGAAGAGCACATATGCGTAATCGCAGCATCGATTCCGAACCAAGTACAGTGCTGACGAGCAATTTGTTTCGTTCGCACTATACCCCAATGTCCTTGGTGGAGAAGCCGTAAGACAGAGGACTGTAACGAACGTGGGACCACGATCCTGGACTGATCATTATCAGAACGCAACAGCAAAACACCACGTCGTACAAAAAGTCTCTCCTTGTGAGCAAAAAATCTGCGAACCAACGGATCCCCGATCCATGTCTTTGACAAGGGCCATTGCGTAGCAACAAAACGCAGAGCGGTAGCAAGGACAGGGTCAGCAGCTGTGGCTGTAGCTACACGACGAAAATCAATCGGAAACGATTCGACCACGTCATCGGTTTCCGAATCAATGAACATGCAAGCAAGTTCGGAAGAATCGAATGCTCTATCCTCAGCAACAGGCAAACGGGACAACGCATCAGTGTTTCCGTGCTTAGCAGTGGACCGATACAAGATATTGTAGCGGTACTGCGAGAGGAAAATTGACCAGCGAATGAATTTCTGTGCTGTACGTGGAGGTACAGGCTTGTTCGGATGAAAAAGCGATGTCAAAGGTTTGTGGTCTGTGATGATGGTAAAGTGACGACCATACAAGAAATTATGAAACTTAGTAACACCAAATACGAGAGCCAAGACTTCTTTCTCTATCTGTGAATAATTTCTTTGCGCAGACGAGAGCAATTTGGACGCAAAGGCAATAGGGCGATCATGCGAACCATCGTTGTGCGCAAGCACAGCACCGATCCCGAAATCCGATGCAACTACCATCAACAAAAGGGGTTTCTGGGGATCGAATGGTGTAAGGCAAGTATTTGAAAGCAACGCCGATTTCAACTGGCGAAAGGCGCATTCGCAGTCCGTCGTCCAGACGAACGGAACACCTTTACGGCGCAAGCGATGAAACGGAGCTGAAATGGAAGAGGCATTGCGCACATAGCGATGGTAGTAATTTATTTTACCCAGCACACTCTGTAGCTGCTTCAAATTCTGCGGCGAAGGCAAGTCTTGGATGGCACGGAGGTGCTCTGGACTGGGATGTATGCCTTGGACATTGAGTACGTGGCCCAGATATGGTAAGTCACGAGCAAAAAACACACATTTGTCCTTCCGCAAGCGAAGACCATTTTGTCGCAAGACCTGAAATAATGTTCGGAGGTTGGCTAAATGTTCTTCTTCCGTCTTTCCGGGGATCACAATATCGTCAAGATAGTTTGCTGTAGTAGGGATCGAGGCACAAACAGTTTGCAGATATTGCTGAAACAATGCAGGGGCGGATGCACACCCGAATGGCAGTCTTTTGAATCGGTACAAACCCAGATGCGTGTTAACCACCAAGACGCACTGGGATTCGTCGTCCACTGGTATTTGCAAGTACGCATCTGCTAGGTCCAACTTCGAAAAATATTTACCCGGGCACAGTTTGTCAAAAAGATCTTCCGGGCAGGGTAAAGGAAAAGTTGCAATCACTAGTTGTGGATTCACTGTAGCTTTGAAGTCCACACAAAGTTTCAATTTTCCGGAAGGTTTTGGCAAAATTACTAAGGGTGATGCCCAGAGTGAAGCCTGCAACGTTCAATCACACTTTGTGATTCCAAATCGTGTAACGTTCTTGCGACCTCATCACGCAATGCGTGGGGAACATAGCGCGCTCTGAAAAATTTCGGTTGCGCGTTTACTTTCAGTTCCAAATGCGCTTTATAGTTCTTAGCACAACTGAGGCCCGGTTCAAAAATGTCTTCAAATTTTTCACATAGACGAGAAACACTGGCTGAAGGCACAGTCTGGTTCACTGATAGGACCTGATTGACTATAGACAAGTTAAACAACTGAAATAAATCTAAACCAAACAAGTTCACTGCAGAAGAAGAACGAAGGACGTACAATGACACAAGTTTTGTTTGTCCTTTGTATGTTGCAAGAAGGCTGCACTGTCCTAACACAGGGATGGCTTGTCCTGAATAACTGCTTAACTTAACATTTGCGGCACGCAACAGAGGGGTGTTCAGCTGTGTGTACTTGTCTTGATTGATCAAGGAAACTGCAGCTCCGGTATCGAGCTGGAATTGTATCACGTTGCCATTAATGTCCAAGGCTACAAAAAGTTTATTGTCCTGCTGACGACAAGAGCGACTGTCTCTCGCAACGTGAACTGACACTGGTACAGAATCACTTGCGACTTGACGTGATTTCCGGCGACGTCGACGCACACTATTTGTGGGACGAACACAGTCACTGTTAGAGAGAGTGGCACTGGGCGGAGTGGAATGAACTACATGAATGTCCATGGGCGAAGGTTCACGGGCCTGAGTATTCTGGGTCCGATTCAGATTCCGGCGTGAAGCAAAGTGCCTGGAATGGTTTTGAGTGTCCGATCTGAGCTTTTTCTGGCAAACACTCTGAACATGTCCTTTTTTATTACAGAAAAAGCTAATAGCCTGGCGTGATGGGCATTTCTCAGACGAATGTCTAGTAGCACACCGCAGGCATGATTTTAACAGTGCATTTGCTTGCTTGCGCAGCATACGTGGCGGAGGGCTTTGCGGCAGCTGCCCGGACGGGCGCAAGGGCTGTTTACTGTTCCGTGCAGCGCGCCCGGCGAGCCGGTTAACCTGACACATGGCTGCCGAAGTTTCAAATGATTCCTGAGCAAAGTCAAGTGTGTCCTGCCGATCCAATATGTCTATAACTTGTTGAAGGGAGGGATTGACTAGTTTCAAAATCTGTTCTCGTATACGAACATCAGAAACGTTCTGTGCAATTGCATCACGTTACATAGTATCTGAATAAGGGAGTTCACATTGACACTCAAAAGCACAATCCCTAGTAAGGCCTTGCAAGGTTGTAACCTACTCCCGATTAGTCTGACCGGCCGAACGTTTTGTACGAAAGAACGTATACCATTTGGCAACTACACTGACCGATTCTTTGAAATATGCATCCAATGCAGACAAAATTTCTTCGTAGGACAGAGTTGCTACATCGCGTCGGGGAAATAATTTCACTATCACACGGTACGTCTGGACGCCTACGGCGGAAAGGAGAAAAGGCTGCCGCTCATTACCTTGAATTCTGTAGGCGGCGAGATGGAATCCAAATTGGCATGACCATTCCATCCAACTTTCCAGTGCCGCATCAAAAGGATGAAAAGGTGGTGCAACTGCGTGTTGTGGCTGCGGTAGCGGTGGAGCGGCGGCCGCCGCATCGTGTTGAATTGCACATTTACCCTGGACGAGCTGTCCAAGGGCATCCAGCAAGGCCTGCGTCTGCTGATTCTGTAAGCGATAAAATTCGGACAGTACATCTGGAGATTGTGGCGAAGCCATGACACAAGTAAATTAGTCTATCACTACGAACGCAAAATCCTCGTTGTCATTTGTTGTGACTTGGCAAGACAGCCAAGCCACTAGGAGGTGAAGCCGAAAGGCACGCGTTTAAGCTCACGCAGGCTGGCGTGAGGTCTGGAACAGTTAAAGGATTTGAGTCTAGCAAATAAAGTACATAGCTGTTGGAATACTTAACTTTAATCCATAATTGGTGAACAACGGTCTGACGGTACATGCATCACAAGGTAAATAGCAAATGATAATGGCGCCTTGCTAGGTCGTACCAAATGACGTAGCTGAAGGCTATGCTAACTATCGTCTCGGCAAATGAGAGCGCAATTTGTCAGTGAACCATCGCCAGCAAAGTCGGCTGTACAACTGGGGCGAGTGCTAGGAAGTCTCTCTAGACTTGCTGTGTGGCGGCGCTCGGTCTGCAATCACTGACAGTGGCGACACGCTGGTCCGACGTATACTACCGGACCGCGGCCGATTTAAAGGCTACCACCTAGCAAGTGTGGTGTCTGGCGGTGACACCACATTGCCAGTCCAACATTTTGAGCACTAACTTACCTCTCATTTATGTTCCATAAATGTTCGATGGGAGTCATGTCGAACAAACTGAGTGAGCCAACGATTCGCTCTAACTGTCCCCGAAAGCTCTTCAAACCAATCGCGAACAATTGTCGCCCGGTGAAATTGGTATTGTCATCCATAAAAATTCCATGATTGATTGGGAACGTGAAGTCCATTAATGGCTTCAAATGGTCTCCAAGTAGTAGAACATCCAGAGGACCTAGTCTCTTCCATGTAAACAAAGCCCACACCACTATTATGGCACCACCAACTTCCACAATTCCTTGTTGACAACTTGCATCCATGGCTTCGTGAGGTCTACGCCACATTCGAACCGTACCATCAGCTCTTACCAACTGAAATCGGAACTCACGTGTCCAGTCCACGGCTTTCTAGCCATCTGTGGTATAACCAACATGGTCACGAGCCCAGGAGAGGTGCTGTAGGTGATGTGGTGCTGTTATGAAAGACACTCGCGTCGGTCGTCTGCTGCTTTAGCCCATTGATGCTATACTTCAGGGCATTGTCCTGAGGGAAACGTTCGTCGTACGTCCCACGTCGATTTCGGCGGTTATTTAAAGCAGTGTTGCCTGTCATTCAGCAATGAGAAGTCTACGAATACGTCGCTGCTGTCGGTCGTTAAGTGGAGGCCGCCGGCCATTGCGTTGTCCCTGGTGAGAGGTAATGTCCGAAAAGTGGTACTCTCGGCACATTCTTGACACTGTGGATAGCAGAATATTGAATTACCTAACAATTTCCGAAATGGAATGTCCCATGCGTCTAGCTCCATTTTGCGTTCAGAGTCTGTTAATTCCGCCAGTGCACTGTTGTATACCATGTGGATGTACTGTCCCGTAACTTTTGTCGCCCCTGTGTAGAATCTTCTTCATTTCACACTGAGTTACCGATCTAAAGAATAACTACTATGAGTTGACAGGAGCGTTTTCTTTACAAGCACGACTCGTATCCCGTATTAGATGCATGTAGCTTGGTGTTCATTATTCCCATTTCAGTACGATCTTGAGCTGACAAATCAACTGTAAAAGGAGGTTACGTCAGCACACCCGCGACAAAGAACATTAAATCTGTTTCACTCGTACTCTTCAACATACTTCCCATGTAAATTCAGACTCTTGCACCATTCTTCAACATAACCTTGAAATCCTGCATCAACGAACTACTGTGGCAACTGTCACATACTACCTCTCAGTATTTCCACTGAAACATAATACAATGAATTCTGCTGTTTAAGGAGTTCTATGGGCAACGGCCTTGCCGCAGTGCTTACACCGGTTCCCGTCAGATCATCAAAGTTAAGCACTGTCAGGCGTGGCAGACACTTGGATGGGTGACCATCCGGGCCATCATGCGCTGTTGCCATATTTCGGGGTGCACTCAGCCTCGTGATCCCAATTGATGAGCTAGTCGACTGAATAGTAGCGGCTCCGGTCAAAGAAAACCATCGTAACGACTGGGAGAGCGGTGTGCTGATCACACGCCCCTCCTATCGGCATCCTCCGCTGAGGATGACACGGCGGTCGGATGGTCCCGATAGGCCACTTGTGGCCTGACAATGGAGTGCTTTTTTTAAAAAGTTTTCTTGTTTGTGGTGATTTTATTTCTTCAGCCTGCATTTGGTTTAACTATCATAAAGTTGAGAAGAGCCTACTGTAACTTTAATGTCCTTATATTTACACTGAGGTTACAAAGGTCATGGTTTAGCGATATGCACATATACAGATGGAAGTAAGATTGAGTACTCAGGGTACAAAATGACAGTGCATTGGCGGAGCTATTCTTTGTACTAAGGTGTTTCATGTGAAAAGGTTTCCGACATGATTATGTCCGCACGATGGCAATTAACAGACTCTGAACGCAGGATGTCAGCTAGAGCTAGACGTATGGGGCAATCAGGTTCGGAAATTGTTGGCTAATTCATTATTTCAAGATCCACACTGTCAAGAGTGTGTCGAGAATACCAAATTTCAGGCATTACCTGCCACCACGGACAAACCAGTGGCCGACGGCCTTCACTTGTCTGTGAAATAATCGCAGAAATCAGTGTTAGACATTCAACGGAATTATCCGTTAGGGCAGTTCGGTGAAATAAAGCGTTAACGGGCTAGAGCAGCAGACGACCGACTCGAGTGCCTTTGCTAACAGTACGACATCGAGTGCAGAGCCTCTCCTAGGCTCGTGATCATAACGGTTGGTCTCTAAACGGCTGTGGCCTGGCCAGATAAGCTCCGATTTCAGTTGGTAAGAGCTGACGGCAGGGCCCGAGTGTGGTGCAGGCGCGACGAAGCCATGGACACAGGTTGTAAACAAGGCACTGCGCAAGCTGTGCTGCCTTCGTAACGGTGTAGGCTGTCTTTAAATGGACTGGGTCCTCTGGTCCAACCGAACCGGTCATTGACTGGAAATGGTTATGCTGGGCTACCTGGAGACTATTTGCAGCTATGCATGGATTTCATGTTCCCATGATAATGGGCCATCCCACGGGATCACAGCTGTTCGCGTTTGGTTTGAAGAACAACCTGGACATTTCCAGCGAATGATTTGGCCACCCAGATAGCCCGACATGAATACCATCGAACATTAATGGGACAAAACTGAGGCATCAGTTCGTGCATACGGGCAACAATTTTGCAGTTATGGACGGATGTAGAGGCAGCATGGTTTAATATTTCTACACACAACTTCCAACGACTTGGTGACTCCATGTCACGTCGAGTTGCTGCGCTACGCCTCGCGAAAGATGTATGATCCGATATTAGGGGTATCTCATGAATTTTGTCACTTCAATGTATCTTATATAGCGACGCTGTCATCATAACCTTGTTTATTGGGCTAGATTTTCATCGCATTTATTTCTTAGCAGTCGGACTACTTCCTACCGTTTCCGTTGCACAACGCTTTGACGGTAATTGGATTCATGGGAGCAGTCCGTTTCTGGACGGTCTAAGCCTATCAGGCGTTTTAATCTAACTGTGATTCGAAGCTCAGACGGCGCCTTTCTACATCGTGTTAACCGTGGTAATGAGTTTTGTTTCTCGTCTTTCTAACTCTGTGTCAGACGACAGTACAATTGCATGGCACATACCTCTTGTATAAGGCGGTTTTGTTCTGTTCAACACCTTGTATGCGACATATCTCCATTAATTTATGCTAGAGGCCACTTTGCTCTTCCGTTGTTCCATGAAAGTTTGCTCAGTACCTAATATTTCATTAACTGTAGTCACATTGCGTTGATGCTTTTCGTGGATCAAATTTCATACAGAGGCCAATATTTTAATGGCATTAATATCGGAGTCACAATTTGACATGTACTTATAAGTAAAACTTAGAAAGCAGTAGCAGCTTTCAGCATGTGCAGACCATAGTGAAAGACGGCCGATATTCAGTGTGAACAACAACGAAGAGAGAACAGTAAACATATACGACCAATGGAATCCTGAGCTATGTATGTGTAAATGACAGAGAAATAAGAGCACGAATATGAAACAGTAAGCACCAAGACCAAGAGCAAAGTACTCGGTATTTAAAAATGCTTATGACAGAGATATATTCTGTCTCCGCTACTGTTCGACGTGAATGTCGAAGAGTCAATGAAGGAAATAAAAGTAAGGTTATAAATGGGGTTAAAATTCACTGAGAAACAATACCAGTATTGAGATTTGCTGATGATATTGCAGTTACTGTTGACGTTCTATCCGATGATGAAGAGATTGGGCCAGGTGCGGAAATAATTGTGGCCACAAAAACCAGTCAGATGAACGAATGGCCACCAGAGGTAGGAAGAATTCATGGGTTTCCAGTTTCTTATTGGCTTAAGAAGGAAGGGGGGCGTAAAAGTGTGAATGAGCCCGCCCAAGTGTTCCTCTGAATAAGGAAGTGTTGTCAGTATAGCGTCGATCTACCCTGCATGGACTGGCATGGGTGTGTATGTGTTCGTCCTTAGGATAATTTAGGTTAAATAGTGTGTAAGCTCAGGGACTGATGACCTTAGCAGTTAAGTCCCATAAGATTTCACACACATTTGAACATTTTTTTTACCCTGCGTGACCAAAGTTAAATCTGCCAAAAACTTCCTCACAAGGACGTTGTAAAGTGGGAGATGAATAAGTTAAAACGATAGAAGCCAAGTCAAGCTGCCAAACATTATGCCTTTTTACTCAAACCCTTCCCTCTTACATAGTTCGGTTTATTTCTTGATAACCTTGATTTTCTGTTCGATCCGTGTAATTACGACGATTTCTTCTTTTCTCCACTCCCCTTGATTTTTTTCCCAAAATCTTTCGTTCTACCACTAAAAAACAATTCCTTATGTTTTAGTTAACGTCGAAAAATTTGTTGTGTTGTTGACAGTTACCACAAGGCCTTTTCGAACGTAGATTGCTCAGAAAAAGATCTTCATTAGATTTTCTTTTTGTTCTCACCAGAGCCATATTTCCAGGGCTTTCTAAAATGGTTCAAATGGCTCTGAGCACTATGGGACTCAACTGCTGTGGTCATCAGTCCCCTAGAACTTAGAACTACTTAAACCTAACTAACCTAAGGACATCACACACACCCACGCCCGAGGCAGGATTCGAACCTGCGACCGTAGCAGCAGCGCGGCTCCGGACTGGAGCGCCTAGAACCGCACGGCCACCGCGGCCGGCTCCAGGGCTTTCTATCATCAACAGTGTCCATATTCCAGGTGACTGTCTTGACATATTACTTTCTGCACTGATTGACTGTTCCGTCAGTTCTTGGTAAAATATTTTATACATTATGAACGAAAACACACACGACGCTGTTGTAATATTCTAAAATATTTATTATTTATTTAGTTATCAATTATTTATTTCAGAAACCGGTTTTCGGCTGTTACACCATCATCAGGTACAAAGATAAATATGTGGAGCAGTAAAATTTTTATAGTATCCAAGATTTTAAACTAGTGCATCTACAGATGAAGCTAAATTCCATATTTACGTAAAGTCTCACTGAACGTAGCCATATAGCTTAAATCCAGAAATTTACCGAGCGAGGTGGCGCAGTGGTTAGCACACTCGGCTCGCATTCGGGAGTCATCCTAATTTAGGTTTTCCGTGATTTCCCTAATTCGCTTCAGGCAAATGCCGGGGTGGTTCCTTCGAAGGGGCATGGCCGACTTCCTTCTCCCTCCTTCCCTAATCCAATGGGGTTGATGACCTCTCTGTTCGGTTCCTTCCCCCCCCCCCCTCACCCCCCCACCCACCCCCCGCCCCCAATCAACCAACCAACCAATCCAGGAGCTTTCTAAAATCATTTTATGTGCACAACACTGCTAGATACTTTTTGCCCAAAAACGGAACTTCATCTTTGGAAAAGAGTGGAATATGCAAAATCACTAGTAATTGTGGCAGATTCTATATAGATCAGTATGGGAGAGCAACATGCATCGTCTTGAAGGAACTTCATAGGAGTTGATAACTTGAGAAAGTAGACTCTACTTTCGCAAACTACCTGCTTAAACAATAACGTAGTTAAAGGTGCCATATCAAGTACTGCGTCGTCACATCCATAGAGGATGGAAGAAGAACCGCCTTGAAATGAGGAAAATTAATAAATATATGTCCATCTGCCAAAGCTTAGTACTGACTGGCCAGACACAATTCCAGTACTCGCCACTTCTAACTACAGATACTACTCATAATCCCACCCACGTGATGTCGTAAATTACGACTCTTACTCACATGCCCCATTTTTCCTTCATTTCATTTGCTGTAATTTCTCTGCAATAGTTTTCGGAAGGATTGCTCTTCTGTCACGTTGAACGATTCTCTTCAGTCGGATGTCGGAGATCTGACGTTTTACCGGATTCCTGATATTCACGGTACACTAGTGAAATGTATGTACGGGAAAACGCCACTTCATCGCTCTCTCGAAGATGTTGTGTCCCACCGCTAGTGCGCCGACTATAACACCACGTTCACGCTCACTTAAACCTTGATAATGCGCCACTGTAGCAGCAGTAACCGACCTAACAACTACTCCAGATACTTTTTATCTTATAAAGACGTTTTTGACTGCAGCGCCGTATTCTGCTTGTTTACATATCAGTGTACTTGAATACTCATGGCCTATACCAGTTTCTTTGGCGCTCCACAAGTACTCTGCTACCCGAGTAGCTGCCTCATTGTGAAATGCACCCCTGACTTATCAAGGGCACCCGATAACGCAGGTCCAGAAATCTGCAGCCAAGACCGTCATAGAGTCGACGAATCTTTTGCTTGAGACCCCCCACACGGCTTTAAACTAAAGGACCCCTATCGACTCTTGGAACAATGCTGCAAACTATGAGCTCTGCTTGCACACTACGCGCGAGGCCAGCAGTCTTCACCACCTCCACCAGCCGCCTGTATGAACTGAGGGTGGCCTCAGAACCCAAGCGACATGCGTCGTTCGTGCCGACGTGAGCCCCAACTTACAGCCGACTGCACCCTGCACGCTCGACAGCCACAGGCAAGGCCTTCTCCACATCTCGGATGAGGACTCCCAGCAGACACACCGAGTGCACATAGGCTTTCTCTCTGATCCTGAACGCTGTCTGCTAAGGAGCTCCATAACAGGCCCAACGTTGGAGCTCCCGATAAAAAGTAAACCCCTCTCTTCACGGTTGATATCTTCCCTAACAGTGACGACATCTTCCAGAAGTATAACTCTCCACGTCACAAATCCAGAAAGATGCTAGAGCGCTTTGAGAACTGTGTCAATGAACTCACGTTCATGTCTTGACCACCAAATTCGCCTGATCTGAAAGCGATGGGACTCATCTGTGGAGATATCGGGCGCCAGCTCTCCAGGCATAAACAACTTAATCTACTTGTCCTGGGAAATCTGTTAGCAGGTATCTGCGGAAAAAGGACTTGTCGAATCTATGACACGCAGAATCGCTACTGTATTGGGTTCCAGAGATGGACCACTATGCTTTTAAGCGAGTGGTTATGATGTTATAGCTGCCCAGTGTATCCTGTACATGCTTTTCCAGGTCAGAATTTACGATAACAGCATCCGAAAAACTTACGGAGTACATATCAGTTCGCTCACCTCAGCTCGAGGCAATTTCCATTGAAGATGATCATAGCTTTATCGACGAAAACTGAACAAATGCAATTATAAAATGAAAGGTAGTGAGACGTGGGACTTAGGGAAAGCAGGAAAGGTGTGGACGGGACCTAATCAGTTGCCGCTGGTTGCACAGAAAACACATACACTTTATTTTTAAAAAAGAAAACTCTCAACAACAATTTTTAAAAGATTTTGCTACTCTGGCGGCTGAAAGCCTTATTAGAAGAATTGCAAGTTATTGTCGGCTGAAGGCCACAAACAATGTTACACACAATCAACGGCTCAAGGCCTAATTAAAAAGGTTCAGTATTATTCGTCGGCTGAAGACTAGAAACAATTTCAAAATACTCAACGGCTGAGGGCTTAAATTACCAATAAGGTGGACATTTACACGTTAAAAATACCAATAACCATTTTCATAATCTTAATAACTGTAACAAGCTATAGTGAGCGCTGAAGGCCTCACTAAAACAGGATTGAAAATTATTTGTCGGCTGAAGGCCACAAGAAATGTTACAACCAATTAACAACTGAAGTCCTGATTAAGAAAGGATTCAAATTATTGGGGGTGAAGGCCACAAGCAATTTTCAGAATACTCAACGGCTGAAGGCCTAATTACAAGTAAGGAAGGCAGTTGCATGTTAAAATACTAAAACCTTTTTAAAACAATCTTAATGAACTATAACAGGTTACAGCGATGGCTGCAGGCCTTATTAAGAGAAAATCAAAAATTATTTGTCGGCTGAAGGCCACAAGCAGTGTTACAAACAATTAATGACTGAAGGCCGGAATTACAATAGGAGAAGGCGATAACATGTTAAAATATTAGAGTAAATTTTAAACAATTATGACAACTTGTCCAAATAAGACGGAGTGATCCACAGACACTGCTCCCTGGATCGACCTGAAGAAGGTGACTACAGCTGTGTAAGCGGTGAGACAGGCAGCCAAGAGTTGTACTCACGAAACAGGATGGCAACTCAGATTACGGGTAGCTTAAGCGCCGGCCAACCGACTAACCAATCCGCCTAACGCCCGATCACCGGTAAAACGATGGAATATTTTTAGGCAAGGGCGAAGAGACGGACAGCACCACGTCTTCAGAAACACACCCAAGGCCGAAGGAAACACTAGAACCAAGGCAGACCTCCAAAAAACACATGCACAGTCCAATTCAAGAAGCTGTAGAACTACACGCTGTGTCGGACAGCAACAACACGACAAGGAGAGGTATACTTCCGGAAAAGTAAGCTAACCTCCAGGGCAAGTAAGTGGGGCGTTAGCGGCCACAAGGCAGAAAATACCGCTGGTTGCACTTCACTAACAAGAACAATACTACAGCCAAACTAACATCAAGGAGTAGAAGGTGGCTAATAGCTTCGGCCAGCCAGCCAGACTCCACTTGTTGCGGTTGGTCTCACCGACTCTGGGAGCAGCAACACGCAAACAACAGCGAGGTCTCAAACAGTGGAGGTTTCAGTACTGGACACGGTTCACTCAACTTCAAATGTCCTCGGCTACAGCCCCCCAGTCCGACAGTGCCTGCACGCCCCCAGCAGTGCCGGTATGCCCTCGCGCTGCGGACCTCCTCGCTGCTCCGTCCGAAGCCGAACTGCCTGACACACACGACGACCCGGAATACTAGCCGTGGCACCAAAGATAGTACAGCTGCCACTTGCGGACAAACAATACTAGCAAGTCAGTGGCACCATTAACACAACAAGGAATCGAGACGCCACTACCGCTATTACAGAACGTCAAGTTACCAACGGCAAGAACGCGAGCCGCACACGGGTCAGGTAGTAGTTAATTAATCACAGTAATGAGCGTTTATTATCTTTAAACACAAAACTACAGCTATCGATCAGTGCACTAAAAGGATTAATGAGGATTGCTTCAGCCAACTAAACATTTACAAGAAAATATGTTATGGTTACGTGTTCCACTAAGAAAACTGGTAAGAAACAATCAGTAACATTTTGTTACTGCAGACATAGCTCACTTTATATGCATAGTGGATAGGGAGAATAGTGCGAGACAGCGGCATGTGAAAAAAATTCATTCGGACCCACGTAAATTACCAGACTATCATTGAGAATTAGAAACTAAAAAGGACCTACAGACGTTCGGCTGCTACTGTGGAACTGATTAAGATTAAAATAGAGCGAGTGCAGCCATGTCACAGCTCAGATATCGAACTAAGAAAGAATACTTTAAATTCTACATATGCCAAAGCAGAAGGAATACATTCCCATATAAGTATTCGTTTGGGTCACAACTAGGTTAAAACAAGAACCTAAATAGCAATAATGCTTCACTAATGTCCAGTTTCGATTCCATGTAGAAGTCATCTTCAGAAAATTAGCACTTTAAGGACAAGCACAGCAGAGTTACAGAAGGTTTGGTAAGCAATAAGTCTGGTAAGTAGTAAGTGTCAGAGGAAAGTGAAATGGAATAACGGTGTTGCCTTTACCAGCCTGGCTGCTGCTGGCGGCTCCTGGGACGATCACGTGGCAACACGATCGTAAACTGGTGACTGACGGCTGTAGATAAACGGGTTAAGTGGTAAATCTCGAACCGAAAACGGATTATGTTAGCCCAAGCCAATGGTAAACACCTCACAAAATGTGAACTATTGAAGTTGTATGGAATTTACGAAATAAGTTATCGTAAAGTAAATACGAATATATAAATAGGCAAATAGTTACATATCGTAACAAAAGCAGTCTTTTTGATGTCAGGAAAAGTGAGCTTACAGTTCGAAAGAAGATGAAGTTCCACCTAGTGGCACTGGTACAAGTTCCAAAGACAAACTTCTTCATAGCTTTCAGCCGATAAGTAAAAGAACAAAACAGATTTTTTTTGTTCTTTTATACGTCCTGGCATATCGTGATATACAACTATCAATTAATGGCATTAAATGATGAAAATATTAATATATTATTCACGTATGGCCCATTAGGGCCACGGGAGATATAATAAATCAGTGTCGCTTTTGATGGTTAGCCTTCCCTTGTGTCCAAATTTGTTTCAGCCTGTCGGAATTAAGTCTATTTCCTTCATGAGACCACGGTGTTCCAGTCCGTTTTCTAACTTCCCTCTGACGAACTTTCCAATCAAATATCTTTTGTCTGAATGTTTTTCTATCTGTAATTTGTACCTGAGCTGTACCTGCTACTTCAAGATCCATCTTAATCGCAGGCACCCATTTAATTGGCTCAGTTTTGGCCTTACTTCTGTTTTAATTGATATCTATTATTTGTTTTGTCAGCCTAGTAGGTGCCATTCTTTTAATGTGTCCATAAAATTTAACCTTCGTTTAAAAATGCTAAGTAATGCCCTGCAGTGTGTACTCAAAATGACTCCGTTGTCAAGGTAACACAGTAACAAAGATGGCAGCTAGGAAATCAGAGAAGCACACACACACACACACACACACACACACACACACACACACACACACACACACAGGGACGCCAATTGCAGACGTGCTATCGGTACAAGTAGATGTCTTCAAACATGTGTGCGTCAATGACCCATGAGAGAGGCTGTTAGAAAACCACTTGACGACTTTTAGTGGATAAATAGCGGATATTGGCAAAATATATCTTTATGCACCGGCGTTCCATTGCGCATAATGCAATGAAAAGCCAGGTACTAAAAAATTAATATTAAAGGAACAATGTGTAACTAGTAACAGGTAACTTCTAATGATGGTAATAAGATGCTGTTGCCATGGGACACCAACTACAGCCATCGGAACGATAAATTGTTGGTATTTTCAAAGAACTTTGTGTGGAATATTCATGAGTCGCTAGGAAACTTCTTCATTATACATATTAGGTTGGTGCATAAGATCGCAGCGTTTCCGTTTTCCATGGTGGTATTCCGCTTGCTTATTTATCAATTGGAATCTTTCATTTCCAGTTCACTGTCGTTATTTGAGTTTACATATTGCCATTTTGTCATTTGGAGATAGTGAGTGGAGCTGTGGACGCTAGAAAATGAAGTGCCAAGTGGAGAAATCGAAACATTTCAGACATATTCTTGTGTCTGAATTCAATACAGAGGTGTCAGCAACGGAAGCAGCCAGAAACATTTACGCCGTGTATGGGAATAATGCCATTGGACAGACCAAGACATGAAAATGGTACTCTAAGCCAAAATCATAAATATCAGCAGGTGGACAAATGTTCATTTCTGCTTGATCATCAGTTGCTTGTGAAACACCGACCAGTTCTATCCTGTATAGTTACTGGTGACGAGAAGTGGTGTCTTTTTGCGAATATAAGGAAAAGAAAGGAATAGGTGGGGCCAAACAAAGTATCTCCCCGTATAGAGACTTGCGTGCATCTACAAAAGATAATGTTATGAATCTGGTGGAACACCGAAGGTTTGGTGTACTACCAATTTTCCCTGAGGTGCAACTATCTCTGCTGACATTTCCTACCAACAACTGAGACGTCTTGGAGACGCAATCCAAGAACAACGACCAGAAAGGCTGTGTGAAGTGATGCTAATCTACGATAACATCCGCCCGCATTGTGCTAGACTGACAAAGAAACACCGCACAAGAGTTATGTTGGGAAGTCACTCAGCAGCCACGTTACGCACTTGGGTGTGTGCTCTGAGATTTTACCCTTTCCCGCTCTCTATCGAACAGCCTTCAAGGAACTTTCTTTACGGATGAAAATGCTCTCCGAACTTGCATCTTCCAGTTCTTCGCCTCAAAACCACGTGATTTCTACAGTCGCCGAATGAAAGCTACCCCAGCGTTGGCAGACTGTTCTACATAGTGAAGGTGGATATATTATTGATGAATAAAATCTCTGTTATATGTATCTGTTGTGTTTATTAAAGCTATGGATAAGCGCATATGAACAGACTATCTGGAAACAATATAAATAGGCCAAACTTAATTTAATAGCAGTTTCGTAAACCAATATTTAAAATTTACCAAATATCGGCTGGGTCCTATACAAGATATACAGGGAACAATTAGTGAACTGTATAACAAGACGTAAATTACGGCGTCCTCACACTTTATTCAACATGTAAACGTCACTACAGATATTCGGATTTAGGTTATGAAATAACTGATATGCTTACTATCATTGGTCGTGATGTGGAGCAGACGAATAGCGAAATTCTACGTGACCCGCTGAAGTGTCGAAACATCGATGCTATAGCTGACCTCCTGAATGGCTGTTTTTGCAGCTCAGCAATGGTTTTGCGGTTATTGCTGTACACCATATCTTTAATACAGCCCCACAAAAAGGAGTCGCATGTATTCAGATCCGGAGAGTATGGCGGCCAATCGAGGCCCATGCCAGTGGCCCCTTGGTACCCCAGAGCCAGAATGCGGTCCCCAAAGTGCTCCTCCTGGACAGCAAACTCTCTCCTGCTTCGATGGGATTGAACTCTGTCTTGCATAAACCATGTCTTGTCGAAATCATTACTTTGGGTAATGGGGATGAAATTATGCCGGCCGGGTTCGCCGAGCGGTTCTAGGCGCTACAGTCTATAACCGCGCGACAGCTACGGTCTAAGGTTCGAATCCTGCCTCGGGCACTGATGCGTGTGATGTCCTTAGGTTAGTTAGGTTTAAGTAGTTTCAAATCGAAACTGAAGAGTTTCCTCATGGGTCACTCCTTCTATTTTGTCGAGGAGTTCCTTGAAAAATTAAGATGATTCTCATTGTATTGCTGATAGCGTTTGCTTAAACTTATGGACTGATTTTCTTTCAGGTTCATGAACATTTATATTTATCTGTTATTACTTTTTATGTTGTAAGTTCATGTACTGACACGTTCCATGACCTTGGAGATTTGCTCCTCAATTTGGTCCTACGGAACTTGACATTTAAATAAAATAAATAGTTCTAAGTTCTAGGGAACTCAGCAGTTAAGTCCCATAGTGCTCAAAACAATTCGAACCAGTTCTTGATCAAACCATCTTCCAGAACCTTCAGCTACTGTTGTTCTGTCACAGGGCCATCAAGGAATATCGCACCGATTATTCCGTGGCTGAACACTGCACACTAAAGAGTCACACGTTGAGGCTGAAGAGATTTCTCGATTGCGAAATGCAAATTCTCAGTCCCCCAAATGCTCCAATTTTGCTTGTTGACGAACCCATCCAACTTGAAGTGGGCTTCGTCGCTAAACTAAACCATACCACGCGCATATTAATTCCCATCTTGCCCAACGGCCAACCGTGCAGTTTGAACGTCCTAACGCAAACCGTTCACAGTTATGACGATTTTATTTCATACAGTTCAGTAATTCTCACTCTGAGCTTACGTATTGGTGTTCCACTGCGCTAAATATAACGCAAACGAGGTACTGAGTGAAAAGATAAATATATTAAAACTCGATGTATAGTTGTCGTACAATATCCCTAGTGGTACTTGGACGTCTTAGAGGAGACACCGTTGCCATGGTGTCATGGTAAAAAAATGGCGGCTGGAAGTCAAAAAGTATGCTTTGTTGTTTGTTGGCAATTCTATTTGCAACAATACGAAGTGTGACACTGTTTGTTAGGGCCTAATTGAAGAATACGTTGCAAATTGTGCATGTGACCCCTAAGTACAGTATCGAGTGAAAATCAGTGCTGATAAAAAGTTCTCAAAAAATGGTGACAACGCAATGGCTAAAAAGAATCGCTTAAAGTGCCAATACAGTCATTTAAGCACTTCAGCCTGAGATCTGATCGAGTACTGAACCGTGTTGGTGGGCTCACCTACAAGGGATGGATACTAAGACACGAGCATACATCTTAAGATCACGTGAATATTGATAGCAAGGATTTTAACAGTTTCTGGAATACAGAAATGAACTAAGGCATGAAACTCTCCATTCCCTGACGTTAAGTGCACCTGGGAGCATTCCCTCAAAAAACAAAGACTATCTCACTAGTATCCTTGTACGAGTGCAAATGTTTGAAAATAAGCAAAACTATTTATTGCAAATAATTACTCCGTTATAAGTGAAAAGCAACTCAAAGTATTACTTGATGAAATAACTACTCTAAACTACAACAGTAAGTTCATCAAGAATTCGATATCGAATTCACACGAAGGTCACCAGAAAAGCGTCCTCCGATTTCAACGGGGTCGTTTCTTCGGACTGTAGGGGATAGTCCCTACTGTTAACTGCCTTGACAACCACAGGACAAAGTGGTTCCAAGCAACAAATCATCTTTGACGCTGTATTCTTCGTTACACCTGTGACTACCACATTATTGCAGTGTTGGTATACCTCAAGCGGGATGGAATTGAATCTTTGGTCGCCGCGGAACATTTGAAACATGTTCACTTATGCACCAATTCAAGAAGGCTTTTAGGATGGAAATTGCAATATCAGATATCAATGGGTGATAAATTCTGCTCATTCTCCCTCCAGAGGCCCCTGTAACAGTAAGAAAGTCAGATGAAATGTTACTCACGCGGAACAGTCACCCGTTTGGGCAGTGACAGTTTATGTAACATGGAAATGACTGTGCCGTTTCAGTGCATAAGCAAAAGCAAAGAGAAGAAATTTTCCAAGACTATCGCAAAGGAGAATCATAGAAATTTAAAATCTGAAGAAAGATAACAACAAGTTTGTATTGGAAAAGTTCCAAGTTTCTTGTTTAAGTCAGGTTCAATTACCGCAAAACTGAGTCGCAGTGAATTATGTGTGCTTCCGCAGTTTCATGCACATCGCGAACGCAGCGGGTGGGATGAGGCGTGAAAACTGGTAGCGTCGGCGACGCGTTTGCGCTGCAGCGTTGGCTGTGAAAACCGTTTTTGAGCTGCCTTACAGCTCGTCGTACGTAGGAATTGTTCTCCTTTCGCTTCAGCAGAGCGAAAGAGAATTCCAATATTCGAGTGCACCAGAGTGAGTGCTTTTCTTTCCTCCGCTCTCGATGACTTCCCGTAGCGCTAGTGCCCGCGGAAAAAAAAGAAAAAAAAAGTTCTGAGGAAGATATCCACTGCACGTCAAACGAGGTCCGCCAGTTCGAGAAGTATCCTGTCACTTAGAAAAAAAACTCTGAGAAGCTTGTTCTGTCCCTCGGTGTGACCCACATACGGTCAGTCGCTACCCATCTCAGTATATTTGCAGTCTGTATCGTTCTCGTATTGCATATACGTGCGCCATATAGGACGTTGTGCTGTTTCGGCGTAATCTTGCATTT
Organism: Schistocerca serialis cubense; assembly: GCF_023864345.2. Lineage (NCBI taxonomy): Eukaryota > Metazoa > Arthropoda > Insecta > Orthoptera > Acrididae > Schistocerca > Schistocerca serialis. The sequence continues at coordinate 739,246,316 of NC_064642.1, forward strand.
TCAGTCGTAGTTCTCCGAGTCAAATGCTGACTGAAACAAGCGCAGTGAAAGAAGCAAGTTTACCTGATCCATCTAGTTGCGATCCACTCTCTGCCTCTGCAGGATCAATTCCGCTAGTAAATCTCTTCCTAAGAGGGTGGTTGTTGGAGTGTCCATGTAACTCAATCAGATGACATCTCCCAGAAAACAGGGGTCCGTGCACGCATTGCGAATCAGTAGGTGGGTTTAATATGTCATGGTTTTTCACAGCAGCATACATTCAGCTTCAGAGCAAATAATGGAAGCTTACACAATTTTGTCGAAACTACAAAGCCATGTAAAGCACCTCTAATGAAGATATCACCGTCTAGATAACGTACTTTTTTATTGTAATGACGGGTTTCAGCCGAATTAGCAGGTTATGAGCACTACCTCATAATGGTGAGGGCTATTACGTTATTCACATTTTAGATCTGAAGATCGGCTAATTTGGACGAAATCCGTCTTCATAATAAACAATGTATGACCTAATCTATGCTTTGTTCACAAAAATTATAAAACAAGATCGCTGTGCACACAGTTATGCATTGCTGTAAATAAAGCTGTCTTCTACAAAAACTTGACCAGTATCAGACTCGGATATGCATTTGGAAAAGATGATTCTTATTGCATGACACTATACAAACGTTTGCCGCAGCTTAATCGTGGGTTCATCACCAGAGGTTAGGGCTGTATGGGAGCAGTGTATGTTCTGGCAGGAATTTCGCTGACATCAACATTCCTGGAATTGATGACATTACCATCTGTCGCTTTTCCATTTTCTGCTGAACAATATTCCCCTTGTCTGCAGTCACACGCTCCTCCATTATCATTCCTGTCCATTCCTGATGTAGAAAGCTGTGAGCAACTTTCTCTGATGGATGTTTACAGCGAAGAGACTTCTTAATGTCTTCTTTGGTCAATAGGAGAGTCTCGTCAGTTGAACACATGAGGCCTAGACGTACATACAGACAGTGAATAAATTATGGCATTCACGGAAACTGATTATAAAAGTTAAATTTGCTCAGAGGGCAGAAGGCTCAGCTTATATGGCATTGGTGCCCCAGGACCCCTCCACATTTCCGCAGATCACATAACGCCATTGGTCGCAGGGGGCTAGGGAAAGGGGCAGGGGAGGAGGGAATTCCTGGAATTATGTCACTGACTGAGTTCTGGGATCTGGGGTCAGTAAGACAATGCTGAAATCATCAGTTTCAGGAATGCTGATTCTGAGGTCAGCGAAATTCCTACCGCAACATACACCGCTCCCCTACTTAGGAGTAGCATCTTTGACTAGTAATCAGAGAGTCCTTGCTCCTGAAGACTTCCAGCATAATGAGCCACCTCTGTTCTGCCAATGGCCTTGTTAAACAGGGCGGAGGAGGGAAATGAGTTTCAGGAAACACCCCTGCCATAGCGGTGGGCACACGCCCTCAAAACGCAGAAGAAACGGTAATGATGAACTGCATGAGGTTGCAAAATGCAACGGAAACCGCTGATTTATATGTAAATATGCATCCACAGGATTTGTGGGCTATAACTGAAGAAGTGCCACAATGATTTCTCCATCACCGATTCGGTGACCTCTATGGTCTATGCTCCACCTGTAAGCATAACTTATTTGCGCATCCCAGAGAAGAGGTTACTAAATAACGATCTGAAATATCGTCTCCGTTATCAGATTTCTGGATTGAAGAGCCTGAATTGTTTGTGATGTTGGAGAATCTGGATTCACTCGCTACTGCTAAAGCACAATGACTTTTTTTGTACAGTCAAGCACGTGCCTTCGCTTAGTTTCTCGCGTAATAATCCCCTTTAAGTCTCTTACTGAATCGTAGGATAAATTTATGTTTCCTGCTACGTTTGTGGATAGCTAAGGGGTGACAGTTTTGGTGCAATGTGAGCGCCAGCGAAAAGCAAAATTAATGATTGGCAAACGGCTGTTTAGTCCAGTGTTAGCAGGTAATATTTTGACAGGTTTGTTGATAACTTTTGACGGTCAGTTAGTGAGCTTGTCATCGTAATACTCTTTTGTTCTTACTAGAACATCCACTTGCGATCAGCTGAGAGATCTTACGTCTCCTAATATTTCACGTCGTACTTTCGGTGCTTCACGTTCAGTCCGTGTTCCGTACTCACTGTACTCGTTAGAGTGTTCATTCCATTCAAACCGAGCGAGGGGCCGCAGTTGTCAGCGAAGTCGGCTCCCATCCCGGAGAACCACGGTTCAGTTCCGCATCCCTCCGTTAGGGTGTCCATGATTTCCCTAAATCGCTCTAGGAAACGCCGGGATGGTTCCTTTGAAAACACACGATTTATAATGACTCAGTTTTCTACGGGACATTAAACTCTAATCTTACTTACTTTTCATTCCGTTCAACAATTCCTGTAATTCTTTTTCATTTTCGATAGGAGTAACAATGTCAACAGGGGATCTTAACGTCTACATTCTTCCACCCAGTATTCTAATCACTCTTTTGAACCGTCATTTTATTTCCGTCATTGCTCCTTCGATATGTAAACGGAACAGTAAGTGTGAAAGACTACATCCCTGTATTGCAAGCTTTTAATCCGAAAATTTCCGTGGGAGTGGGTAGAGGGCAGGCTAGCCGTCGGAACCTGCAGACTGGAGGCAGAGGTTGAGTAAGTCACCAAGCGCAGGCCCTAAGCTCTATTGTTCGTGCAGCCCGGGAACAGCCGTGGAACTACAGGCACGTATATAATCTGCAACAGAAAGGGACTTCAAAAGCTGACTAATGAACACATCCTGTGGTCTTAGGAGATACAGACATCGAACAAACAAAACGCGATTACGATTGAATGCTATCAGAGAGAAATTTTCTTTACAGCTAAGTTTGTTTGTTTTCTTTTTTCTTTATTAGCTTAGAAAAAGGTGGTAGTTGCTGATGAATAATTTGTATCGCAAGGAGATGAACCAGAGCTGATCTATTACATACACTGACATGTCTGTTCAAAAGTTCACAGAAAGCTTCACCTATACGCCTGAAGTTAAGACACGCCAACGTTTGCTGGAACGTTGTGCTCGACTTTTCTCGTCTCTCTCTCTCTCTCTCTCTCTCTCTCTCTCTCTCCGTGTGTGTGTGTGTGTGTGTGTGTGTGTGTGTGTGTGTGTGTGTGTGTGTGTGTGTGTGTGGTGATCGATGAATGACGGTGGCAACCGTCACAATCGGTGGCTGATTGACCACGTCCATCTCGTCGCAGCTCCACTGACGTCAGCCCTCACTCAGATGCCACCGGGAAATCTTGCAGTCAAGCGCACCGTGGTCAGAGCTGAAATCGTCCAGTGACGACACGCTATTAAGCACTCCCGTCGTACTCCACCTAGCAACGATTCATTTGTTACATAGTAACGATAACTAAAACTCGGGTGCAACAATGAGAGTGTTTATATGGCGGGTATTTTTTATTTTCCTGTTTCAATCATAGTGAAACAAAGCTACTAATTCTTCTGTACACACTGTCCGTCCTAAAAGTAGCCGAAATTAATTGCCCACCTCCAAGAAAACTTTAAAAGCAACTAAAGCGGTCTAGTGGTCCAATCTATTTATCTATTAAATTAACTTCAAATGCCACATTTCAAGTGCTGTTACGTTGTTGTTTCGGTCTACAGTCGGAAGACCGGTTTGATGAAGCACTCCCCAGTAGACTCTTCATCTCTGCATAACTGGCGTAACCTACAACCGTTTGAACTTGCCTGTGGTATTCAAGCCTTGGTCTCTCTCTATAATTTTTGCCCTCTGTGCTTCGTTCCAGCACCAAACCGACGACTCCTTCATGCACCATGATGAATCCTGTCAACCGACCCTTTCTTTTGCTCACGTTGTGTCACAAATTAATTTTTAACCAGTATTATAGAGTACCTCCCGATCAGCAATTTGACGTACCAGCTAATTGTTAACATTCTTCGGTAGCACCACATTCCAAAAGCCACTATTGTCTTTCTGTCTGAACTGCCAATCGTTCGCCTTCACTTTAGTACAACTCTTCACTCCAAATGTACAGCTTCAGAAAAGACTTCCTAACGCTTCAATATTTATTCGGCTTGCGAACTGCCCCGTCTTGACACTAAGCATCCACGCATCGACCACTTGTCTGGCTTAGCGGCAACATATACACAAAACTTCCTCCCGATTCGGTCAGTCTATTAGTGAAAACTATATCAGTCCCAACGTTAGTTTATGAAATTAGCCTTCAAATACTCACAGAAAAATGTGGCGGGGGATTTTCATTTATAATGTGTATAGATGATAACAAATTTCTCTTTCTCGGAGACGCTTTCGTGCTATTTATGGTCAGCCTTCATTTCGTATCCTACCTAATTCAGCCAGGCACCTGGTATTTTGCTGTCCAAACATCAAAATTCATCGTCTACTTTTACTGCTACATTTACTTATCTAATCCTACCATCAGACCCGATCTAATTCGTCATCATTCTATTACTTTTGTTTTAATTTCGTTCATCTTGTAATCTTCTTTCAAACACCATTCTTTAAATTCAACTGTTCTTCAAACACTTTGCCATCACTGGCAGTACTACACTGTCACTGACAAACCTCAAAAATTTTGTTTCTTCTTCCTTGACCTACAAAGAGCACAAATCGAGCCAAGGGACACCGAAGACAAAAACATATACAGAGACAAGATACACAAGTGGAATGTTAGGTCAGAGACTGAAGTCCGAAAGAAGCTAGGCACAAAGCACATTGAAAAATAGGAACAGACGCCATGGGAAAAGATATGAGGATCGTGGAAGATCAGAAAGAATGCTCAGATGAAGCAGAACGCTTTGCGTGATCAAAATGGCTCTGAGCACTATGGGACTTAACTTCTGATGTCATCAGTCCCCTAGTACTCAGAACTACTTAAACCTAACTAACCTAAGGACATCACAAACATCCATGCCCGAGGCAGGATTCGAACCTGCGACCGTAGCGGTCGCGCGGTTCCAGACTGAAGCGCCTAGAACCGCTCGGCCACAGCGGCCGGCTTTGCGTGATCCTTCTGAGTGATAATAGTAATACATGACAGGGCAGAGTGAAAGAAAGCAAACGACCAGAGTTCAAAAAACTAGATTTATCTGTTGGTCAGAATAAGTTAATCTTTCCTTGCAAAAAGTATATTCCACTTTATGAACTAGTGCTTTTTTTTAAATATATGTATGTTTATATAACAAAAACAATATGCCTGACATGCTGGATTTCACGTAATATTTATTTCAACACACATAAAGCAAGGCGTAAAATCAGTATATACACAGTATTCACAAAAAATAACGGAAGAATTTACAAGAATATATACACAAAATAAGTATTGCAGTTTACGTTTTCCTGTACAATTGACGTGCTTTTCATCACCTTAAAATACTCGTAGCACAGTTTACGAACAGTTAATGCGCTTGAAATGCCTGGGGTAGCAGGAAGGAGCGGATTAGATTGTGGAAACGGGCCAAAATAAGTTGCTGTCAGTTGCACTCAAATACAAACTTCATTATCAACAAATAATGCCGCATAATGGGGCATGGTGTGTGTGATGTCCTTAGATTAGTTAGGTTTAAGTAGTTCTTAAAGTCTAGGGGACTGATGGCCTCAGATGTTAAGTCCCATAGTGCTCAGAGCCATGTGAACCATTTTGAACCAACACTCAATATTACAAAAAGGATTCAAAAACACTCAAAACTTCAATCGACCTTCTTTGATTAACTTTAGATTGGCTGAAGGCCACACTCAAAATCCAAGACACAAAGCCTAAGGAAGAAATTGAAATATAAGGTTCTTCTTGAGGTTTCACCCAAAAATATTTTCTAAATATTCAATCTAAACACGCTAAAGGCCTTAGAAATTCAATTTTAATGGAACTTGGCTGGAGACCGCATACTAAGCAATAAGAAGAGTTTCAATCAAAAGACAGAAAGCCTTAAAACATTTCATGCAAAATTCGGCTGAAAGCTCCATACAAAGCATAAGAATGTTATGCCTTAAGGGCAAGACAAGAACATTAAATTTAAGAGATATTAATACTCGGATGAAAGCCACATATCAACAAAATATGTTTAACGGCATAAGGCCTAGAAAAAGAGTTTCAATTTAAAAGACATGAGGCCTTATCTTAAAACGTCTCATGTAAAATTCGGCCTAAGGCCCCATATAAAAGAATAACAATCTCATGCCTTAAGGGCAAGACAAGAACATTAAGAGATGTTGATACTCGGCTGAAAGCCATACACAACCAAATAACTAAAACCCAAACAGGGAAACTACTATGTAACACACAAGCAACGGTGCTCAGTAGTTTCCAAGGGTTGGCCGGAGATTGTAACACTGACGCCCGTTTAGGTGAGACAGCCAGCTTGTCGAACGACTTCTTAAACTGAAAGCAACCCAACCGACAGACAGCCGACCGAGCCATCAACAAAATCAGTTCCTCTCCACGCAACCAACGAGACGACCACAAGATTTCAATACAACGACACACACAGAATACTGACGCCCACAACGACTGCCATCACCTCAGCTGTCGAACTATATGCCGCACTGGACAGCAACAACACGACGAGGAAAATACACTGCCTAAAATTACGACCAGGGCAGGTAACCGGAACGGCCACAAGGCAGAAGATACTGCTGGTCAACTTCAATAACAGGGAATAAATTAAGTTAAATTCCACAGGAAGATGGCTGGAATCTTAGCCTACTTGAATTCACAGACGTTGTTGCTCGCGGGAATGTCCCAAAGCGACAACCAGGATCAAACGAAGAAACGTAAACAGTTGAGGCTTGATAGAAGTTAAGTGAGGACTCAACTTTGATCTCCAATATCGGTGGGCGACGAACTTCGTAACACCCGCAAGCAGCACCTTATACTGCAACCCCGCGCGCACACCGCCATCGGCCCTGGCCAGAGAACGCTCGCCAGAGAGTTCCTTGCTGTCCCACGCCAACCATCCGACTGGTCACACACCTCCCAGCTGGAAACTATATGCGCCACATCAAACATAGTACAGCAGTACTAGTATCGATAGAGAGGACAGCAACATTACCGCGATAACTGCAGGAGAAATGAAACCACAGGACTGCAACCAAGGTTTAACCCAAGACAAGCATGAATCGTGCCATCCACGGCTAAGCACTTATACATTTTCTTCCAACAGCCTGGAAAAGTCGTAGCACAGTTTATGAACAGTTTAAAGGCACACATTTTCTGCAATTTAATTACATCTGACATGTAATTTTTCTTTACGGTTTCCCTGCGAGACACGACGCAAATCTCAATATAATCTCTTTTGATACGGCCATCAGTAGTGAAATTTAACATACTTTGTAGATAATACACATAGTGCGCAAAATAGTATAGCTCACAGTGCACAGAACAAAAAATGACATACATAGTGTGCGAAAAGAAATTCACTCACATACACACCATGCAGTCACACACCATATACACTTCAAGATTTATACACCTATATACGCAGGTGATCAGACAGGATGCTTACGTACGTGTCACCTATCAGAGTCATATCTAGACGTATCACGTGTCCCATATCACTCCAACTGCACATGCCCCACACTATTACAGAGCCTCCACCAGCTTTAACAGTCCACTGCTGACATGCAGGTTCCCTGGATACATACCCGTACATGTCCAACCGCTCGATACAATTTGAATCGAGACACGTCCGACTAAGCAACTTGTTTCCAGTCATCAACCTTGCAATGTCGGCGCTGACGGGCCCAGACGAGGCGTAAAGCGTTGAGTCGCGCAGTCATCAAGTGTACACGAGATGGCCTTCCCCTCCGAAAGCTCATATTGATGATGTTCCGTAGAATGCTTCGCATGCTGACACTTCTTGATGGCCCAGCATTGAAATCTGCAGATATTTGCGGAAGGGTTGCACTTCTGTCACGTTGAACGATTGTGTTCAGTTCTGGTTGGTCTCGTTCTTGCAGGATCTTTTCCCCGCCGCAGTGACGTCGCAGATTTGATTGGTTGGTTGGTTGTTTTGGGGAAGGAGACCAGACAGCGTGGCCATCGGTCTCATCGGATTAGGGAAGGATGGGGAAGGAAGGTGGCCGTGCCCTTTTAAAGGAACCATCCCGGCATTTGCCTGGAGTGACTTAGGGAAATCACGGAAAACCTAAATCAGGATGGCCGGACGCGGGATTGAACCGTCGTCCTCCCGAATGCGAGTCCAGTGTCTAACCACTGCGCCACCTCGCTCGGTGCAGATTTGATTCCTGATATTCATTGTACACTTGCGAAATGGTCATACGGGAATATCCCCACTTTATCACTATCTCGGAAATACTTTATCCCATTGCTCGTGCACCACGTTCAAACTCACGTAAATCTTGATAACATGCTATTCTAGCAGCAATAGACGATCTAACAACTACGCCAGACACTCGTTGGCTTATACAGGGTGGTTCATTGATAGTGACCGGGCCAAATATCTCACGAAATAAGCATCAAACGAAAATACTACAAAGAACGAAACTCGTCTAGGTTGAAGGAGGAAACCAGATGGCGCTATGGTTGGCCCACTAGATGGAACTGCCATAGGTGAAACGGATATCAACTGCGTTTTTTTTTAAATAGAAGCCCCCATTTTTTATTACATAATCGTGTAGTAAGTAAAGAAATATGAATGTTTTAGTTGGACCACTTTTTTCGCTTGGTGACAGATGGCGCTGTAATAGTCACAAACGCATAAGTACGTGGTATCACGTAACATTCCGCCAGTGCGGACGGTATTTGCTTCGTAATACATTGCCAGTGTTAATATGTGTGGTGTCACCGCCAGACACCACACTTGCTAGGTGGTAGCTTTAAATCGGCCGCGGTCCATTAGTACATGTCGGACCCGCGTGTCGCCACTGTCAGTGATAGCAGACCGAGCGCCACCACACGGCAGGTCTCGAGAGACTTACTAGCACTCGCCCCAGTTGTACGGACGACTTAACTAGCGATGCAACACTGACGAAGCCTCGTTTATTTGCAGAGAAGATAGTTAGAATAGCCTTCAGCTAAGTCAATGGCTACGACCTAGCAAGGCGCCATAGCAATTGATAGTTATCGTATGAAGCATGTCTCATCAAGAACGATGTATACAAATTATGGATTAAAGTTAAGTATTCCAGAAGCTACGTACTTTTCTTTATAGCATTCATTATGTATCCTGTTTCAGACCTCACGCCATCCTGCGTGAGCTTATAGCGTGCATTTCGGCCTTCTCTAGCAATATAACAATATGGACCTCTTTCCAATTGCGGAAAAGGTCGGTATCGTGTTGATGTATGGCTATTGTGATCAAAATGCCCAACGGGCGTGTGCAATGTGTGCTGCTCGGTATCCTGCACGACATCATCTAAGTGTCCGGACCGTTCGCCGGATAGTTGCGTTATTTAAGGAAACAGGAAGTGTTCAGCCCCGTGTCAAACGTCAACCACGACCTGCAACAAATGATGATGCCCAAGTAGGTGTTTTAGTTGCTGTCGCGGCTAATCCACACATCAGTAGCAGACAAATTGCGCTAGAATCGGAAATCTCAAAAACGTCGGTGTTGAAAATGCTACATCAACATCGACTGCACCCATATCATATTTCTATGCACCAGGAATTGCATGGTGATGACTTTGAACGTCGTGTGCAGTTCTGTCACTGGGCACATGAGAAACTACGGGACAATGACAGATTTTTTGCACGCGTTCTATTTAGCGACGCAGCGTCATTCACCAACAGCGGTAATGTAAACCGGCGTAATCTGCACTATTGGGCAACGGAAAATCCAAGATGGCTGCGACAAGTAGAACATCAGCGAGCATGGCGGGTTAATGTATGGTGCGACATTATGGGAGGAAGGTATGGTGCGATGTATGCTGATTTCCTACGTAATGTTCTACCGATGTTACTACAAGATGTTTCACTGCATGACAGAATGGCGATGTACTTCCAACATGATGGATGTCCCCCACATAGTTCGCGTGAGGTTGAAGTGGTATCGAATAGCATATTTCATGACAGCTGGATTGGTCGTCGAAGCAGCATACCATGGCCAGGACGTTCACCGTATCTGACGTCCCCGGATTTCTTTCTGTGTGGAAAGTTGAAGGATATTTGCTATCGTGATCCACCGACAACGCCTGACAACATGCGTCAGCGCATTGTCAATGCATGTGCCAATATTACGGAAGGCGAACTACTCGCTGTTGAGAGAAATGTCGTTACACATTTTGCCAAATGCATTGAGGTTGACGGACATCATTTTGAGCATTTATTGCATTAATTTGGTGTTTACAGGTAATCACGCTACAACAGCATGCGTTCTCAGAAATGATAAGTTCACAAAGGTACATGTATCACATTGGAAGAACCGAAATAAAATGTTGAAACGTAACTATGTTCTGTATTTTAATTTAAAAAACCTACCTGTTACCAACTGTTCGTCTAAAATTGTGAGCCATATGTTTGTGACTATTACAGCGCCACCTATCACAAAGCGGAAAAAGTGGTCCAACTGAAACATTCATATTTCTTTACATACTACACGAATATGTAATAAAAAATGGGGGTTCCTATTTTTAAAAAAACGCAGTTGATATCCGTTTGACGTATGGCAGCGCCATCTAGCGGGCCAACCATAGTGCCATCTGGTTTCCCCCTTCAAGCTAGACGAGTTTCGTTCTTCGTAGTTTTTTCGTTTGACGCTTATTTCGTGAGATATTTGGCCAGGTCACAATTAATGGACCACCCTGTATAGGCGTTGCCTACCACAGCGCCATAGTCTGCCTGTTTACATATCTCTCTCTATTTGAAAAGGCATGCCTATACGAGTTTCCCTGGCGCCTCAGTGTATATTAATAGTTGTGCCGATTACTTTTGAAACATAGGCAATCATCACCCGCTCCTTTCGTCTCCATGATTTCTACCTCACCTTTTATGGTCGTCCCATCCAGCTCACCCCACCCTGTGAGACCCTGCCCTCACCCTCGACCGACACCTCACCTGGACCCCTCACCTCCAGACCCTCTAGCAGAAAGCCCATTCCCGCCTCCGCCTTCTGAAACTCCGGTCTGGCTGGACATGGGGATTGCATCCTTCCAGCATCCTCCAGATCTACAAATCCCTCATCTGCCCTATCCTCTGTTATGCCAGTGTTGCCTGTATCTCCACACCCACCCGCTTTTACAAGGCCCTCCAAATCCTTGAACGCCATGCACTCTGCCTTGCCTTCCCTATTTCCGTATCCGCCTTCCTGTATGACCTCATCCCCTTCCCCTACCTCCTCCTGTTCCTCCAACATCCGCATTCTTTACATTGTCTGCAGGATTGATCCCCCCCACCCTCTGGTTTCCTCTCCACCCCCCGCCTGTTGCCGCGCCTCTATCGCTGCATCCCTCCCTCTCTCCACCTCCTCACCCTCCATCTCCTTCATCAGGGCAATTTCCAGTACCTCCCCCTCCCGGTGATGAACTTCGCCATGACATCTACCCTTCCTTCCATCTATAACCTGGCCTTGTTCCCCCTCCCTCCCCAGGGACCCCTTCTTCCTCTCCCCTCCTTCTCCCAGAGTGGATTTTCCTCCTTCCCTCCCGCCCCCCCCCCTCACGAGACCCTGCACCCCATCCTTCCCTCTTTCCTTAACACATCCCTCCTTACCTGACCCTCTTCAGCGCACCCCCCGCCCATCTCCCCCCTCTCTTCCCCTCCCTCCCTCCCTCATCTCCTTGCGCCTGGCAGGTCCTCCGTTTCGATCATCGTCAGTGTGCCACGTCAGTGTTGTGTTTAGTGCTGTTTCTCCTGTGCGAAAAGAGATGTGATTTGAATTGTGTGCTGCCTCGAGGTTCGCTGTCAGTGTTTGTCATGTGCTACGCCATCCGTCGATACTTTTATGCTCTGGTCATACTGTGCCTTGTGTTCTTTTAATTGTCCCAGTGTGTGGTTTCTTGTGTGCGCTACTTTTTTACGGTTTTTATCTCCATTTTACAGTCGCCCCTTTTTTTGTCTAATGCCTTCCATGATGTTCCCCCTTTTTTATATCGATGTTCCCCATATTCTCTCCTTTGTATATTTCTAACTGTCTTCTATTGTTTGTTCTATGTCTTTCAGCTGAAGAGCAGCGCATATGCTGCTGCCAGCCCGCCCCGATGGGGCAACAACAAACAGTTTGCTTAGTGTTTCCCATCTGTCTCACTTTCATTTAACTGCCGCTTGTAAAATAAATTAATTTGTATTGTTCGTAAACTGTAACAGCACGACGGTTCCAGTACAGTGGTGGAAGTGATCCACGAACGAGTAGAAGTGCAACAACTGCTACTACCAGTAGCGCCACTGGCGTCGGGCCAGTGTGACGGACCTGCGTTGACGGCTCCGGAGCACGCATCGGGGCTGGAGGCGTGACGCCGCCGGCCGGCTTGACGGAGTGGTTTAATTATCGGCCGGGAGGCCGGCTGTCCCGGATAACGCACGAGCCCCAAATACTCGGGCCACTACCCGGACGCGCCGGCACGCCGCAGGGCGCACTCCCCCTGGTGACGTGTCCGCCCCGAACCAGTCAGTCCGCAGCCGCTCACAGCGCATAGCCCGCTCTGGCTGTGTGACTCCGAAACTAGAAGAAGTTCCATCGACAGTCCACAAATGCCTCTCAGCGAGGAGGTGACTCTGGATGTGGAGCAGACGCAGACGCACGTGACGGAGGGTTGAACCCTCTGCTGGGGGCGAAGTCTTAGCGCCTCTGGGGCGCTTCTCCTTCTTGCATGGTGTGGTGGTGGGAAGATGACATGTTGGTTCTGGCATTTTACTTGGCTTTCCTGCTGGCGAACGGTCCGATTGACTGGCCGGCTAGGTATTGAAACACGTATGTAACGCAGCAGCGATGGCGAGGCATTGTAGCATCTGTGACCAGAGAGTATGCGCTTGACTGCGCGAGTGTTGCGAGCGGTTCTCAGTCTGTCGTTGCGAGTCTGTCAGTAGTAGTCGTTGCGAGTCTGTAGCTCTGTCTAGTTGAGAGCAGTACTCAGTCTGTAGTCGTCATGCAGAGCGGTCGGTCAGTAGTAGCAGCCCAGTGCGGTTGTGTGATGTAGGCGGTCGGCAACACTGGTCAAGATGAGGAATAAGGTATACTGTTAATTAATATAATCATTAGATAATGAAAAATTTTATTTATTGTAATTATTCTCCAACAAGTCTCCCAATAATAATTTTTTATTTCAAAAGCATTTTCTCAAAAATTTAATTTTTTATTGAACTCAAGATTTCGTTGCACTTCCCATTTCATTCCACTTCTTTTGAAGAAAAATTCCAGTAAAATCACAAAAAAAGAGAATATTATTATTTGCAATGCAGTTCCTCCAAGCGGTGCGCAACAACAACAGCAGATATGTGACATTGATTTATTCTGAGGTAAGACTTTAATTCTGATTGTTTTACACAGGGCCAAAGACCGATATTTCGGTTTAATTGAATTTTCTTGTCACTGAATGGACTTTAATTTTTTGAAGGATTTATATTTGAGTCAGATTGCGTATTTCACATTTTTGTTGCCATTGTCAGTACATTTCATTGTGGGCAGGTTACGCTTAGAGCAATGTCCATCAGCATTCATAATTAAATATTGTCGTGTTTCTTTCTTTCAAATCTTTGTGGGGAGGTTACACTCGGCTCCCATTTCTATTAAGTATTGTCCATTTTCTTTCTTTTAAAATTACGGTGGGGAGGTTACACTTGGCGACACCCAGTCCAGGATCGTATTTCGTTGAGAGTCTTTTGAACAACAGTCAGATATCTGCTCTTGTTTGCTTAGATATAATTAGGATTTAGCGCAACGCTGTTAATAATATTGTGACTTTCTCTCTACAGGTCAACGGCAGTTTGTTGCTTTGTTGTATTTGTGTGTTGCTTTTGCACTGTGTTTATTTATTTTGTGAAAAATTGTGACTATTGTAAAAATGCCGCGAAAGACTGTGAATAGTGTATCGCGAGGTATTTTGAATGAAATTACCGACTTAAACAGCGTGACCGATAGTAATTGTGACACGCAGTGTAATGATGACAATCCTGCTTTCACTGACAATCAGTGCATTCCAACCACTAATGATGATTTTTGTCTTAATGACGAACAAACGAACTCGGTTATGTCCTCTGTTGATTTGTCGACAATCGATGACGCGGAACGCACTATTGTAATGAGCGCTGCCCAGCTTAACACAACTGGTTTAATAAATTCACGTGAGGAACAGACAAATTTGTCTAACGAAAATGGACAGTGTTCTGAAAGTACGACGGATCCATTTAATTCAGAAATAATGACCGACAGTGTACATTCGTCTGGCAAACCTTTTTGTAAATCTCAGAATAACCAAATGGTTACAGAAAGCGAGAGAATTCCAGATCCACCACTAAACAGCACAGAGAGTATAAACGCTAATTTTGGCTTTGATCGATTTTTGGCACTAGTGTTGCAACGACTTGACCAAATTTGTGAAAAATTTGATGAGCAGCACAAAGAATTTATAGAACGGAACAAACAATTTTCTGAAAATTTTAAACAGCAGAACGAAAAACACGACAACGTTAATGAACAGAAGAAACAAGTTAGTGAACAGATTACAGCTGTTACCGTTCAATGTCAGGACAATAAAGAACAATTACGTGAGGATACTGAGGATTGTGCTAAAAACAGTAATAAAGAAGTTGGCACTTTTGCACAAGAATTAAATAGCACACGTGTAGACACAACAGAATCACATAAAGATGAGATTATTGCAGTCACCGAACAATGTTCGGCAAACGCAACATTGATACACGAAATTAATGCAGTCACCGAACAATGCCGTAAAAACGCAGTACAGATTCGCGACGAGGTTAATTTAGAGTCAGTGGAAGTTTCACACACTCCGAATACGGAAGTTGACGAGAAATTTGCACGACAGATCAACCAAATTGACGAAAGTGTTACAGTAACAGAGTTGAAAACTATTCCAGTCACCAATACGTCACAGAATCCGCCAGTTTGCGAACATTTGTCTGACTCACGCAGCGTGTATAATGTGAATAATTTACAGAGACTACGCGAAGTAAAATCCGAAAAGCTACGCGACTTAAAATATGAAAAGCTACGCAACTTGAAATCCGAAATGACACAGACGAACAGATTCACACACAAACCTGAACGTGTTATCAAACCGAGTGACGAGAACGTAGATTTCGAGCAATTTGCATTTGTAAGAAAATGTAAAGAACTTAATAATGACAGCGTACAGGTACACGCTTTGCACTGTATACGACAATTTATCTTTGTACATTCACCGCTATTACCTGTAATGCAAAAGCTAGCTTTGAACCAGATGCGACAATTTATTTTTGTATTTTCATCAGCATTGCCCGTAATAAGGAAACTTGAATTAACATGGATACAACTATTTACTTTTGGAATTTTTCCGCTATTGCTTGCAACGCAAAAGTTAAAATTTATTTGCAGTGCGTAATTGACCTCAGGGGATTCATTACGCTTTAATGAATATGTGCCGTAGCGAGCATAGGGCCCCGAGCTGTAGTAGTGCTATTTCATCTTTAGTTTTCTGCACTGCTGCCTTTTCTTCTACTATCCTTTATATCTATCAAAACTGCCCTTTAACTATTGCTCTATCTAGAATTAAGAAATATTGTACTGAAAACCCGATATGACAAATCTTTTACCGAATGTGACAATGTTCAGTAGGCACTCCAGAACCAGCGTAATTTTAATAACGGATAAAATCGTAATCATCAGTATGTGTAAAATTAACAGCAAACGCATTTTTTGTAACAATAGACGTTTTTCACCACAATAGCATGAAAGTCAACCGCTTAGCTTACGTAACCAACAATGCAGTCTACAAGGTCAACCAAACTTTAATGTTTCGCCGCGTGCACGTATAGTCCCAGCTCCAACAAATAGTAACGCATGGCAGCAAAGAAATAACTACGTACAGATAACACACTATTTCAACTCGTATCGCAATGCGCCGTATAGAAATTACTATCATGACAGACGTAAAAAAATGATGAGCACAATTTTCAGCGTACATTTAATAACAGTCGATCTTATGAGCAGCAACAACATCAGCAACAACAAATAATCATGAATGGAACAGACAATAGGTGTCATCTATAGCGTAACACGTCAGTAAGAAATAACAGAACAGTTCATATAGTGGATATGCCACAACATTCTCCCGTAAATAATAACATGTACGATAGATTTTAACCAGATACAGCACAGATTGCATATTACAGAAACGCAAACATTACTTTTGACACGCAGAATTTTGTTCACGAGAATGTTATTTGAAACATGCTTTGTTGAACGCTCCACTGTTATCGCATCCAGATCTTACCAGAAATTTCTCCATTGCCACCGACAGTTCTAACACGGCTTTAGGCGTACACATTTTCCAGGAAATCGAAGAAGACGGTTCTACAGTAATTAAAAACATCGCATTTGCAAGTCGCATTTTGTCACCTGCTGAACGAAATTACTCTGTTACAGAATTGGAAACATTACGTGTTGTATGGGCTTTTACGAGATTTAGGCATTTTCTTTATGGCAGACATACCACCGTCTACACAGACCACAGAGCAATACAATTTTTGCTTTCAGCTAAATTTACTCACGACAGATTGAGCAGATGGAAACTATATTTGCAGGAATTTAATTTTACAATAGTTCACATTCCCGGCACACAAAATGTTATAGCAGACGCACTATCGCGTTCTCTCGGCAACAATCAGCAAGACGTAGCAACCAACTTCTGCAAAACAAATTTCAGTGTCATGTACATTCAGCAAGTCGCATTTGAAAACTTTATTTCATCGTCATTACAGGACATAGCACGAGAACAAAATAAAGACAACGTGTGGAGAGAAATTAAACAGCTTTGGCAAGATAAGAATAATGTTACGATTAGAAACCACTACACTGTATGCAATGACATTCTGTTTCGCCGCTCTCATCCTGACAGCAACAATTGGTTATTATGCATACCTGACGAACTGGTTAACAAATTAATTTAGTACACTCATTTAAGTTACGCACATTACGGAGCACGAAAATGTTTTCTTATACTGAGACAGAACTGTTATTTTACTAACATGGAAAAACGTATACGACGAGTTTTAGCGTCTTGTAAAATTTGCCAGAAAGCTAAATCAGACACCACTTCACATACTCCTCCTTTATATCCCATTATACCTGTTAAATTAAGACATATGGCCGCAGTAGATATTTTTGGTCCGATTCCGAGAACTAACAGAGGTTTTTGCTACATATTTGTCGCTGTTGAGCTCACTTCAAAATTTGTTACTTTCACTCCGTTACGCAAAGCTACTGCTAAAACTGTTTCGAAAGCATTTGTAAAACATTTTCTATCTCATGTAGGGCATGTGATGAAAGTAATTTCTGACAATGGATCTCAATTTCGTAGTAGTGTATGGACACGCATGTTACGAGCCAGAAACATTTCTCCGATCTATATATCCAAGTACCACGCTTCTTCGAACCCCTGTGAAAGATTAATGAAGGAAATTGGTAAACTGTGTAGAATATACTGCCACAAAAGACATATTGATTGGGATACACACATACTCTCATTCCAAGATGTAATTAATTCCATTCCAAATGAATCCACTATGCTATCTCCGACTGTTATACTGAAAAACGTTGAACCACCGAACAAAATTAAAGAATTAATAGAATTTCCCAAAAGTCGTCGCCTACGACACCACGAAATAATTGACATTGCGCTGAAGAACATCAAACGTGCCGCAGAGCGCCGGAGAAGACAGCAAAAACAGGTTTGTACACGCCGTGACTTTCACGTTGGACAGAAGATACTAGTACGTACACACTATTTATCCAGTAAATTAAAAGGTAAGTGCAGTAAATTTGAACTTCTATACGCAGGTCCGTATCGGATTCGCAGCATCCCTCACCCCAATGTTGTACATGTCGAAACTTTGAGAACTAGAAAATCGAAAGGCAATCACCATATCTCAAACATTAAACCGTTTATTGAGTGAAACCACTATATGATTTAACACACTATGATGTCTTTTACTAATGCAATTATTTCACTTGACTAATTACTGATGATTATCGTATTTTTTCTTGGCAAGTGCCCGGCAAGGTAAGGTTAGCAGGTCGCTTTTCTTGTCGTTACACATCAGACCGTGCACATTTTCCATTTTTTTTGTGTGTATGATTGTTTTCAAGTTTTGTTTGTATGCACTATGAAATAGTTAAGATATAACACACACCAGTCGACTTTGACATTTTTTTTGCCTTATGACATCTCAACATCGTGACTGTTTCACATTTTTTTTGCTACTGCATTGTAATATTCTGTGTACATTTTTGCATCTGAACACTGTCAATGTCTTTGACATATTACGTTTTCTGTCATGTTATGCTGTATGCTTAAGTATGTTACCATAAACCAGTCCTTATTTAGTGGGTATATGATTTAAATGCAGGACATTAATCTCTGTCATCAATTTCAGAAAGAAATGATGCATGTAAGAAATAAATTCAACAGAAATGGGAATTTCACCTACGGGATAAACGAAAGGAGATGCACTAACTTTATGAGGAAGAGTAAATGGATCAGGATTAACAAGCATTAACAAGACTATACTGTACTCATCACAGAATAGCAGTCTTAACTAATTTTTTCTTTCAGATTACAAGGTGATTGATGCAGGCTGTCAGACTGAACTACACATCTTAGTTTTAGTGATGAAATATGCTAGAGATAAGGAATAGTTATGTAATGAGTAATGAAGTGATTTTTTGCAGATGATAATGAATACTGATGAATAATGATGAAGGAAATGGTATTATGAATAATGAAGTTTTTCTTTACAGGTGATGATAATGGTGAAGTTATGATAATATGGATAATGAAGTTTTTTTCTTTACAGATGAGGATAATGTTGAAGTAATGTATTTATGCTACGTAGTTATTTAAGTATTTGTTGCAGTTTGCTTTGACAGCAGGTGTTACATTGCATAGTAGGATGACTGAAGGTTTTGGAAAGGACAGCTATGAAACACATTTTTATACACATTTCACTACCTGTTAATTCGAAGTTCACTACTTTTCAGCATAGTGTGCGTTTCTTCTTTCAGGTCAATAATCCGTTTTTGTATTTTTTCCAGGAGAAGTTTTTCATGACACTTACTAAACCTGTTAGTTATTATACCTGTTATAGTACTTGCATTTTTATTTTTTACCCATTTGTGTTTATCACTTCTAAATGTGATCACATGTACTGCCTTGTTACATAATCTTGCTACAGCTGACTCATGACGAATGACGTTACCTATCCTCATTTGCAGCAATAGGTCAAAAGCAAAAAGTATTATGCCTCAGCAATTAATTATCGATCCCAACGCAATGCATTGCTAACAAAAAACATGTATTACCAGTCCCACATAATGTCACTAGTTTATGATAATTCTGAATAATACTGATCAACTCTGAATAGCATGTCACTTGATTAATGACCTCTTAATGAGACTATATTCAAAATGATGCTTTGTCACTAGCTAATAACTGCAACTGTTTATTGTAATGATACCACTTATACTGCCAGTGATTATTAATGATTTGACTGTAATTAACTGATTTTTAATAATGACTTCGTAATAATCTGAATAATACTGAATGATGATTTTATTCAATACTTGCAGGCCACTGAGTGCCAATAATTAATGTCACTCCACGAATTGTTATTAATTATGCCATTGATTAGCTCTTGTTTCCAATGTTGATACTTTGTAATTTGAAATGAATGTGACTGTTTAATAATGCTTTGTAATTAGGAGAAGGCTAATAATTGTTAATATATTGGAATTTCAAATGATTAATTAACGATGCCATACTTTGTTGTTGGAAATGAATGTGACTGTTTCATAATGCTTTGTAATTAGGAAAAGACTAATGATTCTTAATAGATTGGAATGACACATAATTAATTAACTATGGTACTGTTTAATAATGCTTTGTAATTAATTAAGGCTAATAATTCTTACTATATTGAAATGACAAATGATTAATTAATTAACTGTAATTAGACAAATGATTAATTAACGACAAATGATTAATTAACTGTAATTATACAAATGATTAATTAACTGTAATTACACAAATGATTAATTAATGACAAATGATTAATTAACTGTAATTAGGAAAAGGCTAATGATTCTTAATTATACTCTGTAACTGGAAAAGAATGCGATTATTTAATAATGCTTTGTAACTAGGAAAAGAAGATTACTGATTCTATGTAAAACAATTAATGAACATTTTTCTGTAATACTACATACTTGGTACAGAAATGTTCAATAACTGGGCTATGAATGCCGCACACTACTACTGTAATTGACAATATTATGTGACTTAATGTCCTTCACCTTATGAGCTAACTACCCTGAATTACTGCAATGTCCATTTGTCCTGTTTATCCTAGTGATCATGGAGCACTATCTTTGGTTTTGCACTAATTCTACGTTGGTGTGCCTTGTAAGAGTGTGGTGTTGACACGACATGCTGTCCACCACCATGAGCGATGAAGACATTATTATGGTCCCACTGTTTGGTGTACCTAATGTACTGCCAAAATGAAAACATGGAACATTACTACGACAGTTCAGTGTCTTGGCTACAATGATAAATTCTGATGGGAAAAGAACTTTAAGTTGTGTCACTTGGTGTTGTACTTCTGTGGAAAGATATGGACTTTCAGAGCAGCTGTGTGCAATCTAAAGTGCTACAACCATGATGCAATCCTTCCCTTCCCTATCCTGATTCTTGTCACATAAAGAAAAAATTTTTGGTAACATCATTTATGTTCATAGGTTATACATTTTTCGATTCGCTAAACTCCAGTGTGAGTACACTTATGTCACTGGTCGACATGATGTTTGCCATTATGTTTATTTGTTGTGAAAATGCTAAAGACATTTTTCAGTGCATGTACACTTGTCAACATAATATTTTTTGCCAGTCTGTTTATTTGTTCTGAATATGCTAAAGAATTTTTTCAGTGCCTGTGCACTTTATCTGTCAAAAAATTTGTATATACTTTTTTATGATTTGCTACATTTTGTCTTTGTCTGATATATTTTGTACTTAGTGCGTGTGCACAACATTTAAATATTCTGTAAGTTGTAGAATTTTGTTAGTTAAAGAAAAATTTTGCCGCGCTTGGCAAGTCCAAATGACTCACCATCGCTGCCAAATTTTTGCCCCCCCAGTGGAGGGTTATGAAACACGTATGTAACGCAGCAGCGATGGCGAGGCATTGTAGCATCTGTGACCAGAGAGTATGCGCTTGACTGCGCGAGTGTTGCGAGCGGTTCTCAGTCTGTCGTTGCGAGTCTGTCAGTAGTAGTCGTTGCGAGTCTGTAGCTCTGTCTAGTTGAGAGCAGTACTCAGTCTGTAGTCGTCATGCAGAGCGGTCGGTCAGTAGTAGCAGCCCAGTGCGGTTGTGTGATGTAGGCGGTCGGCAACACTGGTCAAGATGAGGAATAAGGTATACTGTTAATTAATATAATCATTAGATAATGAAAAATTTTATTTATTGTAATTATTCTCCAACAAGTCTCCCAATAATAATTTTTTATTTCAAAAGCATTTTCTCAAAAATTTAATTTTTTATTGAACTCAAGATTTCGTTGCACTTCCCATTTCATTCCACTTCTTTTGAAGAAAAATTCCAGTAAAATCACAAAAAAAGAGAATATTATTATTTGCAATGCAGTTCCTCCAAGCGGTGCGCAACAACAACAGCAGATATGTGACATTGATTTATTCTGAGGTAAGACTTTAATTCTGATTGTTTTACACAGGGCCAAAGACCGATATTTCGGTTTAATTGAATTTTCTTGTCACTGAATGGACTTTAATTTTTTGAAGGATTTATATTTGAGTCAGATTGCGTATTTCACATTTTTGTTGCCATTGTCAGTACATTTCATTGTGGGCAGGTTACGCTTAGAGCAATGTCCATCAGCATTCATAATTAAATATTGTCGTGTTTCTTTCTTTCAAATCTTTGTGGGGAGGTTACACTCGGCTCCCATTTCTATTAAGTATTGTCCATTTTCTTTCTTTTAAAATTACGGTGGGGAGGTTACAGTATTTAAAAATGAAAGCTGACAGGACAATAGAAGGGACAGTGGGAGTTTGAGGAAAGAGAACGGCCCATTGGCTAGCCAGTAGATTACAACTAAATGACAGAGTAAAGGAGAGGACGAGGGACAGTTGGAGTTATTGAAAGCGAAAGGCCATTATCCTGGCCTCATCTTCGTGGCGGTGTCAATGATGGCGGTGGCAGACAATCTTGAGGTGGTTCAGTGGGTGGGGGGAGGGGGGAGGGGGAAAGAGAAAGAAGTCAGAGAGTGGCAGGTGAAGATGTGAAAGAGGAAGGGCCTGGCCAATGTTGGGGGAGGGGGGGGGGCAGTTTGATCATAAGTGAAAAGCTACTGTTCCGACCATATCGTGTCTGTTCTTACTATGCTGTATGACAAATACTAGGAAGCAAATAAACCATCGCTGTTGAAAGTTACCTAAATAAATAAAAAAAATGACTTACGTACTGCTTCTGATTATAAGCTCTGAGAAGCAATAATAGATGAACTGTCGTAATGTGAAGGAAAAGCTCCATTGTAAATATAATTAATTGTCGTAATGTAAAGGGAAGTCAGCACTGAAAGACCTAAGTCAAAACAAGGGCCCGGGAGTAGACAACATTCCATTAGAAATACTGACAGCCTTGGGAGAGCCAGTCCTGACAAAACTCTACCATCTGGTGAGCAAGATGTATGAGACAGGCGAAATACCCTCAGACTTCAAGAAGAATATAATAATTCCAATCCCAAAGAAAGCAGGTGTTGACAGATGTGAAAATTACCGAACTATCAGTTTAATAAGTCACAGCTGCAAAATACTAACGCGAGTTCTTTACAGAAGAATGGTAAAACTAGTAGAAGCCGACCCTGGGGAAGATCAGTTTGGATTCCGTAGAAATATTGGAACACGTGAGGCAATACTGAACTTACGCCTTATCTTAGAAGAAAGATTAAGGAAAGGCAAACCTACGTTTCTAGCATTTGTAGACTTAGAGAAAGCTTTTGACAATGTTGACTGCAATACTCTCTTTCAAATTCTGAAGGTGGCAGGGGTAAAATAGATGGAGCGAAAGGCTATTTACAATTTTTACTTAAACCAGATTGCAGTAATAAGAGCCGAGGGACATGAAAGGGAAGCAGTGGTTGGGAAGGGAGTGAGGGTTGTAGCCTCTCCCCGATGTTATTCAATCTGTATATTGAGCAAGCAGTAAAGGAAACAAAAGAAAAGTTCGGAGTAGGTATTATAATCCATGGAGAAGAAATAAAAACTTTGTGGTTCGCCGATGACATTGTAATTCTCTAAGAGACAGCAAAGGACTTGGAAGACCAGTTGAACGGAATGGACAGTCTCTTGAAAGGAGGATATAAGATGAACATCAACAAAAGCAAAATGAGGATAATGGAATGTAGTCGAATTAAGTCGGGTGATGCTGAGAGAATTAGATTAGGAAATCAGACACTTAAAGTAGTAAAGGAGTTTTGCTATTTGGGGAGCAAAATAACTGATGATGGTCGATGTAGAGAGGATATATAATGTAGACTGACAATGGCAAGGAAAGCGTTTCTGAAGAAGAGAAATTTGTTAACATCGAGTATAGATTTAAGTGTCAGGAAGTCGTTTATGATAGTATTTGTATGGAGTGTAGCCATGTATGGAATTGAAACATGTACGATAAATAGTTTGGACAAGAATAGAATAGAAGCTTTCGAAATGTGGTGGTACAGAAGAATGCTGAAGATTAGGTGGGTAGATCATATAACTAATGAGGAGGTATTCAACAGAATGGGAGAGAAGAGAAATTTGTGGCACAACTTGACTAGAAGAATTGATCGGTTGGTAGGACATGTTCTGAGGCATCAAGGAATTGCCAAATTAGTATTCCAGGGCAGTGTGGAGGGTAAGAATCACAGTGGAGGACCAAGAGATGATTACACTAAGCAGATTCAGAAGGATGTAGGTTGTAGTTGGAACTGGGAAATGAAGAGGCTTGCACGACATAGAGTAGCATGGAGAGCTGTTTCCCATCAGTCTTAAGACTGAAGGTCACAACAACAACAACAACAAGGAAAGGGAAGTCTTTCATACTGTAAAAGTTAGCAAACTGACTGCAAGAATTCCGAACAGTATAAACTGGCTGATTAATGAACTTTGACATGAAACCTGCGATAATTAGATTTGCAAAACTCATCACAAAAATTGCCTCTGAATGAGATAAGTTAACCCTAATTGAATAAATAGATAAAAATATTTGTTCTCACCTTTGTTCTGCGCAAATACGGATAATGTGTTACAGTACTGCTCTGTAATGCGCGCCGCTGTGCCAAAGCTGCAAATTACTGCATCTACACAGAGACACTAGAGAGGTGCAATGAGTTATCTGATAGTTGCAAATCGAAGTATTTGCCGAACAAACTTGGTGCCCTGATCAATTAAAAAATTGTAAGAGAGACGTTGGTAAAAAATGAAATATGCCCATGGATGACAACACTAAAATTTTTTGTTTACTGTGAAAAAGTGCTCATGGCTGATTTTAAATTTAATGAACGTCGAAACAATACACTTTCTTATCTCTCAAATCTAGCAACTCTCAGTACCAAGTACCAAGTTCGTCCAATGGCGCAGCAATAGTGAAAAAGAAAACGTCATTATAATATTTACCCCGAACATTCCATTAGACTTCTTGCTTTGCAAGTCAGTTTCCGTTACAATCTTAATATAAGCATATTCATTAAACACATTGGTAAATTGAGACTTTACATTTGAAACATAACATTGCCATTGCTTCCTCAGTCTAACAGAGTTTAACATTGTGTGACCCACAGCGCCCTCGCGCACGTCAGAGATAATCACTTAGCTTCTGCGATACAGCTTTACAACATAGCTGCTCGCTCACAATTATGACGCCTATCACCATCGTATATGAATATAGAAAACAACATTTAGCTTGTATAAGCGACAGTCAAATGAAAACAAACAACCGCCACAACGAGAGCTTGGAATGGTCTGCACAGTATTGTAGACATCGACGGATAACGTATCTACTGAATACACTGACCTATGAAGAGCAGTCAACTGAAAACGGAACAGCCATCACAACGGGACTATGGAATGGTCCCATTCGAAAGTAATCACCACACGTGTTAAGACATTTATCCCACTGGGAGACGATCACTTCCTGTTCCGTTAAAGTCAATCGCCTGCTGACAGATCCACAACCACACCCACTCTTGCACTCCTTCCTACGACTGAAACCGACGTCCACCCATGTCTTTCATCAGGTCGCCAAAGACGTAAAAATCGTACGGTGAAGGATCAGGGCTATACGGAGGACGTTACAGTGTTTCGCAACCAATCACCGAAGCGTAGCCTTCGTCCGGTTGTCAGTGCGGGGCGGGTTTTATCGTGCAACAGGATGATTCCGCCCTAAACCAGTCCCACAGCCCGATGGCAGACGGCAAAGCCAATAGTGCAAACATCCCACATCCTCCCCGCCAAGGGAATCCAAAGCTACTCGCACAAGCTCCGATTATGACCTTCTTCTTCAACTGCAGCGGTCTCTGTTCCCCATGTTACTCAAGCGTCGAAGCGCAATTAGTACACAGCGCTATGAAAATACTTTGCGGAAAATGCCAAGCGCCTTGAAGTCGAAATGTCCAGGATTGCTGTGGGACGGAATCATCCTTTAGCACGATAACGCCCGCCCCCAAACTACTAATAGGACGAAGGCTACACTTCAGCGATTTGGTTGGAAAACACTGCAACACCCTCCGTGCGCCGGCCGAAGTGGACGAGCGGTTCTAGGCGCTTGAGTCTGGAACCGCGCGACCACTACTATCGCAGGTTCGAATCCTGCCTCGGGCATGGATGTGTGTGATGTCCTTAGGTTAGTTAGGTTTAAGTAGTTCTGTTGTGGATTGGCAAGACAGCCAACCCACTATGAGAGGAAGCCGAAAGGCACGCGTCTTAGCTCACGCAGGCTGGCGTGAGGTCTGGAACAGGTCAAGGAAATGAGACTAACAAAAAACGTACTTAGCTGCTGGAATACTTTACATTAATCCATAATTGGTGAACATCGCTCTTGACGGTACATGTTTTACAGCATCAATAGTAACTGGTAATGGCGCCTTGCTAGGTCGTAGCAAATGACGTAGCTGAAGGCTATGCTAACTACCGTCTCGGCCAATGAGAGCGTATTTTGTCAGTGAACCATCGCTAGCAAAGTCGGCTGTACGACTGGGGCGAGTGCTAGGAAGTCTCTCTAGACCTGCCGTGTGGCGGCGCTCGGTCTGCAATCACTGATAGTGGCGACACGCGGGTCCGACGTATACTAACGGACCGCGGCCGATTTAAAGGCTACCACCTAGCAAGTGTGGTGTCTGGCGGTGACACCACAAGTTCTAAGTTCTAGGGGACTGATGACCACAGATGTTAAGTCCCATAGTGCTCAGAGCCATTTGAACTCTGTGAGCAAAATGATACTGAAACATAGGATGACAGACTAAAGGCCGAAATACTAAATGTCTTTTTCCAAAGCTGTTTCACAGAGGAAGACTGCACTGTGGTTCCTTCTCTAGATCGTAGCACAGATGACAAAATGGTAGGTATCGAAATAGATGACAGAGGGATAGAAAAACAATTAAAATCGCTCAAAAGAGGAAAGGCCGCTGGACCTGATGGGATATCAGTTCGATTTTACACATAGTACGCGAAGGAACTTGCCCCACTTCTGGTAGCGGTGTACCGTAGGTCTCTAGAAGAGCGTAGCGTTCCAAAAGATTGGAAAAGGGCACAGGTCATCCCCGTTTTCAAGAAGGGACGTCGATCAGATGGGCAGGATGTGGTAGCGATAGGAACGATGCCACG
Organism: Schistocerca serialis cubense; assembly: GCF_023864345.2. Taxonomy (NCBI): domain Eukaryota; kingdom Metazoa; phylum Arthropoda; class Insecta; order Orthoptera; family Acrididae; genus Schistocerca; species Schistocerca serialis. Next base: position 739,273,384 of record NC_064642.1, read on the forward strand.
GCGTAGGTGCAAGTTCATGAGTTGGCGCTACGAGACACCGACGACAGCGCCCTCTAGCCAGCGCTGTGGAGTTGCACGAGTGTCGCTCCGGATTCAACCCATTTGATTCTGAGGAGACGACCTAGCAACATTGTTTCTATTACACAGTGGGCGAACCACTACTTGTACGCAAAGTTAAGGTAAGGTGATTTTAGTTCACACTGGAGTGCCGAGAGCTCTACCTCACCTGCTCCTCCTAGCTTCCTACCGCCTACCTTTCAGTTTTCAGGAGCAGACCCAAAGGCCTCCTTCCAGGCGGGATATGAAACATAACTATATACCTTTATCTCTAACGTTGATCAGTTGTAGAATTTTGGAACACGTATTATGTTCGAGTATAATGACTTTTCTGGGGACTGGAAATCTACTCTGTAGGAATCAGCATGGGGCTCGAAAAAGACGATCGTGTGAAAACCAGCTCACGCTATTCTTTCACGAGACTCAGAGGGCCATAGACACGGGATCCGAGGTAGATGCCGTGTTTCTTGACTTCCGCAAGGCGTTTGATACAGCTCCCCATAGTCGTTTAATGAACAAAGTAAGAGCATATGAAGACCAATTGTGTGATTGGATTGAAGAGTTCCTAGATAACAGAACGCAGCATGTCATTCTCAATGGAGAGAAGCCTTCCGAAGTAAGAGTGATTTCAGGTGTGCCGCAGGAGAGTGTCGTAGGACCGTTGCTATTCACAACGTATATAAATGACCTTGTGGATAACATCGGAAGTTCACTGAGGCATTTTGCGGATGATGCTGCAGTATATCGAGAGGTTGTAACAATGGAAAATTGTACTGAAATGAAGGAGGATCTGCAACGAATTGACGCATTGTGCAGGGTATGGCAACTGAATCTCAATGTAGACAAGCGTAATGTGCTACGAATACATAGAAAGAAAGATCCTTTATCATTTAGCTACAATATGGCAGGTCAGCAACTGGAAGCAGTTAATTCTATAAATTATCTGGGAGCAGGCATTAGGAGTGATTTAAAATGGAATGATCATATAAAGTCGGTCGTCGGTAAAGCAGATACCAGACTGAGATTCATTGGAAGAATCCTAAGAAAATGCAATCCGAAAACAAAGGAAGTAGCTTACGGTACACTTGTTCGCCCACTGCTTGAATACTTCTCAGCAGTGTGGGATCCGTACCTGATCGGGTTAATAGAAGAGATAGAGAAGATCCAACGCAGAGCAGCGCGCTTCGTTACGGGATCATTCAGTAATCGCGAAAGCGTTACGGAGATGATAGATAAACTCCAGTGGAAGACTCTGCAGGAGAGACGCTCAGTAGCTCGGTACGGGCTTTTGTTAAAGTTTCGAGAACATACCTTCACCGAGGAGTCAAGCAGTGCACTGCTCCCTCCTACGTATATCTCGCGAAGAGACCATGAGGATAAAATCAGAGAGATTAGAACCCACACAGAGGCATACCGACAATCTTTCTTTCCGCGAACAATACGAGACTGGAATAGAAGGGAGAACCGATAGAGGTATTCAAGGTACCCTCCGCCACACACCGTCAGGTGGCTTGCGGAGTATGGATGTAGATGTAGGTGTAGACGTCGGTTTCAGGAGTGCGAGAGAGGGTGCCGATGTGGATCCGTCAAAGGACGACCGTTTTCTACGTTAAGAACTGATCGTCTCGCTTCCCAGTGGGATAAATGGCTTAAGCCGTGTGGTAATTACTTTCGAATGGGACCATTCCATAGTCTCCTTGTGCCAGCTGTTCGGTTTTCATTTGACTGTCCCTCATATTTTAATGTATTTAGTTAATACGTTAATCGTCGATATCTACAATACTGTGCAATTCTTGACTACCTGAGATATATTTGTGAATCTGACAACCTGAATAACTCAACGGAATAATATAAAATTCTTCACTGCACGAGGAAAGAGAATAGTGTGAGCTACTCGAGAACATTAACCGAGTCCACGAGAATGCACAAGACGTGAAGTACAAAAATGAGGTGATGTACTGTAGCGAACGAATCAGACTTCACTTACGAGAAGCAGTATTTTTAAATTTTATCTACTGTAACGGAGTATTTTTATATTTTATCTACTGTAACGGAATTGATAGTGTCTTGAAAGGAGAATATAAGATGAACATCAACAAAAGCAAAACGAGGATAATGGAATGTAGTTGAATTATGTCGGATGATGCTGAGGGAATTAGATTAGGAAATCAGACACTTCAAGTAGTAAAGGAGTTTTGCTATTTGGGGAGCAAAATAACTGATGATGGTCGAAGTAGAGAAGATATAAAATGTAGACTGGCAATGGCAAGGAAAGCGTTTCTGAAGAAGAGAAATTTGTTAACATCGAGTATAGATTTAAGTGCCAGGAAGTCGTTTCTGAAGGTATTTGTATGGAGTGTAGCCATGTATGGAAGTGAAACATGGACGATAAATAGTTTGGACAAGAAGAGAATAGAAGCTTTCGAAATGTGGTGCTACAGAAGAATGCTGAAGATTAGATGGGTATATCACATAACTAATGAGGAGGTGTTGAATAGGATTGGAGAGAAGAGAAATTTGTTGCACAACTTGACTAGAAGAAGGGCTCGGTTGGTAGGACATGTTCTGAGGCATCAAGGTATCACCAATTTAGTATTGGAGGGCAGCGTGGAGTTTAAAAATCGTAGAGGGAGACCAAGAGATGAATACACTAAGCAGATTCAGAAGGATGTAGGTTGCAGTAGTTACTGGGAGATGAAGAAGCTTGCACAGCGTAGAGTAGCATGGAGAGCTGCATCAAACCAGTCTCAGGACTGAAGACCACAACAACAAAATCTACTGTAAATGTTTGGTAAAAGCCTGCTTATGTAAAAGCAATGAGTTTATATTTAAAATAACTTTTTCTGCTACCCTTCACGGTTATCTTTCCTTTACTATTTTGCAAAACGTGTTTCAGGAAATTATCCCCATTTTTAGTGGGTTTTTCGTGTAAAATGGCATTCATTCGCTAGGTTTCGATGTGTGAGGTTCTGTACTGTCCTACAAACTCGCGAAATTTTATAATTAACGATCGATTTTTACAGAGAGTAAATGAGAATAAGTAACTGACAATAACTTCTACTTACGGATTTTTCCAGTTGCGACATTAACTCAAGACAAACATCGATCATTAATTACAAAATTTCGCGGGTCTGTGCACCGGCCAGTAACCTTAATGTGACCACCGCCCATTTTCGACGTCAGTGCGTACAGTGGCGATTGCGGCTTGGACCAAGCACAGAACTTTTGTGGCGGAGCGGACTGATGTTCCGCACATCCGTGACACTGTGACGTCGTCTTTTCTGTTCGGGTGTCGATGCCCTTCCAAGTACTCTGTCTACGCGCTAACTGTTCCGTACGAACAATCCCCCAGTGTCCTTGGTGAAGTAGCTACAAAGCATCTTTATGCAAACCTGAGGCAATGCCGAATTGCAAAGTATCGGCACACTATAGGGATCTCTATGCTACGCAATGAGCGAGGCCAAGATGAGCGAATGTGTTTTAGCAAAATATTCAAATCTGAATCAGCTTCCATGGCCTGTGCAATTTTCCTATAGTTCATAGAAAAGGATTGAAGAAATTCAGAATCCTGAACATCGATGTGATAACGAGACGTAGCCAAAGCGTCAAACTCTGCGTCAGGGCAAATCAGAAGACGTGAAAGTGCGTCCGCATTAACACGTTGAGCCGTTGGACGAGACACAATCTCGTACTAGTACTGAGACAACTACAAAGCCCATCTTTGCAATTTTTGTGCAGTTCGTACAGGAACTAGCTTCATCGGATGAAACAAGGACTGCAATGGCTTGTGATCCGTTACTAAGAAGAATTTTCTGCCTTACAAATAGTGGTGGAATTTAGTGGCACCATACACAATAACCAATGCCTCATTCCCTATTTGTGAATATTTGAACTGAGCTATGGGCAAGACTTCTGATGCGAAAGCAATAAGCCTGTCTTTATCACCAAATATGTGCGAAAGCACTGCACCGATTCCGTAAGAGGAAGCGTCAACTTGCAGCCACAACTAGTTTGTCAGGATGAAAGTGAACCAAGCATCGATCACTGAGCAATGCATCTTTAAGTTTTTGAAAAGCCTCTTGGCACTCATCTGACGAAACAAAGGGGACATTCTTGAGTCGCAAACGATGCAATGAAGCTGCGATTTGTACTGCATTCGGTATGAACTGAATACAATATTTCTTTTTCCCTAAGACTGACTGCAACTCTCTGACATTGCGAGGAACTGGCATGTCACATATCAGATAACACACGATGTAAGAGATCCATGACTAAGGAATTTATTGCTAGCGCACTCGAGCAGATGTAATTTCGATGGATTGCTCACGCGCTGCCTGCGAAATGTAAGCTATAAGAGAATCTCAGACCAGAGAGCAGTGCTGGCAGCAGTAGTAGTTGTAGCTTCGGCAGTAGGAGTAAGTAGTAGCTAGTAGTCTGGTGTATGGAGTTGGCGGGACCCGTCGTGGAGAGCGAGGGCGGTGCCCGAGCGATGTAATATAAGGTAACAGCAGTCGCGCGCATATCTAATTTGTTACAACTAAATTTGTACTATTGTTATATCAAGTCCCATGTAAATTTTTTAAAGAAACCTTTTAATAATAATTTTTTTATAAAATTAACTTTTTGACAATAATTCATCTGAATTTAAAGAATTTAGTAATTTCTGCAATCCATGGTCATCCCGATTATCGTAAAGAAAAATCAGTTGTTTCTTTTTATACATGACAAATCTAGTGGCCAGCATTGCACTGGGCTGTGCCAGAAGAACTTCTTATAGGAGCAGATATACACGCGTTATCCGGCGACTTAATTAAGGTAAGAATTTTCAGTTTATTCAAAATGATGTTTCAGGGCCATGACGCAGCACTGCTGACGTCCAAATTTACCATTTTAGATTCACAGTCAGTTAATTATTGAAAGGTTATACATGAGGCACACTCTTTATTGGGAGGTTAGTCACCTTATTATTGCGAGGCTACAGAATAATAGACTGTTGGGAGGTTACACTAAATGTGAATGTTATAGCATAATTTATATATTTCTACTGTTGGGAGGTTACAACGAAACACAGCACTCAGATTTGCAATGTGTTCTTCAGGTGTACGACCTGCTACGACAATATCATCCAAATAGTTAGAACAGTTAGGTACCTGAGCACCCAGCTGTTCCAAATAACGTTGGAAAATTACTGGTGCAGAAGCAAAGTACAAACGAAAATATTTAAACAAGCCGAAATGAGTCTTCAAAACACTCACGGTTTGAGATTGTAATATTAGTCATTTTCGCCTCACAAACATTAATATACGCTCAATAGTAAACGCCTGATGGCCTAAAGTTATCGAACAATTGTAAAGTAAAAGAAATGAACCAACGCATAGCACCGTCAGAGTCTATCTTTGCCGTTCTTGCGCGGTGCCTGTAAATCTCTATGTACATGTATAGATTAATGGTATAAAAAAAAAAGAATTCTGTTGTTTCAAGACAAATGAGGTTTTTGGCGCCTCACCTTTTATTGTTTGTATTTTATGAAAGGCGGACGCGGACTTGCTGCGTTCCGCAACTGTATTTTATATTTTATGTGAAAATGTTGAGTGAATATGCTAAATGTTATTTTTTTTCAATCAGAAAACATGTAGTTTCTTGTAACTGATTACGAACAGACAGCATCAAGAGGACATTTTGACTGTTATGTATAAAGTATTTAACCACAATGGTCATCTATTGTAATTTAATATGAAAAGCTACGTAGCATTAAAAAAAGTGTGTTACAGATAAGTGTGCTTATTTTAGTAAATTAACCTTGAGTATTTCCATCTCCTCATTCATTCAAATGATAATTATTTTGTATTAGTTCATCACCAGAAATTACGACCACGCTGATGGGCCGAACGCAGCATGAGGCAGAAGGAACATTATCGTTTTCCTATTATTTCAGAGCCAATTTTTTTTAATTGTGTAGTGTTGCATTTCTTTTAAAGTCCATAAATCTTCTGGTCCCTTAGTATTGTTCCGGGTATGACTACATCGCGAATATAAAAATGCATAGAAATGATAATGTTTCTCTTACTCAGGTATTTAATGCTCAACGTATTATAATAGTGTAATCAATCCCTGAGTCTGTTGCCAAGTGGCCCACCAAAATATTCACTTTTTCGACATTTTTTTAAAAAAATATAAAATAACAATTCTTTTTCTTTTTGCCCCCCAAGAACAACGCTACAAGATTCTTCATCTAGTGGTGTTTAAAGAAATGCGTCGCTCAAATTAGTATTTGAAAAGTCTCTCTGTCCATGAGATCCTTTGGGAGTGGGTTGACGGTAGACTTAAAGGCGAATGCGACATGGGCTTGCCCATTGACTAGCTTGCATGGGCGCAATAGCTCCGCTATCTTGCAGTTCTTTAAGTTCAGCAGTTAGTTTGTCCCGTAATGCAATGGGAACAGTTCTGGCCCGGCAAAATTTCGGCTGAGCATTGTCTTTCATAGTAATGTGTCCAAAAAAATTGTTAACCTTGGCTAAACCTTCAGAAAAACGTTGAGGGAATTCTTGCAGCATGTAACACCATAGGTCTAATGCTGTACGGATTTATTTTGCTTTTTTGCTTTGGTTTAATGTTATAACATTGAGTATCTGTAAATGTGTTTGAATAGGTAACACATAATTGTATACTCTTTTCTTTGTTTAGAATTTTGATGTCATGGTTTGATTCTATGTAAAGTAGTGTATCTGTCATTTTAAATTCTTTGTCCCACTTGGAGTGAAAAAATCTTACTGTTTCTAATTGTAATTTTCTGTGAATAATTTTTGGTAGAAATGTCAATATGTGCAAATATTCTGTTTTATTTAATGTATTTGGTTACTGTTACATAAACTGCTGATCCTCGCTTAGGGTTCTTAGTTATTCTGTGTATAAGAGGTAGTGTGGTTCCCCTCGGGAACGGAACTGCGTAGCGCGCGCAAATTGTGGTTGGCCTAGGTAGAAAAGGTGGAACAAGAGTCAGTCGGGGACGAGCTACCAAACTGTGCACTGACATGTAAAGGTTGTAAATTGTGTTGGTTCAGAGAGAGGCTTTTTCTGCTACTTTCCAATGCCTCGGATGGATGGATAAATAGCTGGAACGATTCTGGAATTGGTATTCATCATCGTCACCAAGAAGGGTTAGAGTCCAGCAATTCTGTCTGTAAATCCACCTACCAACATGCAGTTGCCACCACATTGCGCAATTACTGTAAAGGAGTACTATAATAATGTACATTGAAGGATAAGCTTATTGGGCGATTTAGTGTGCACAAATATAAGGTAACTTATAACTGAATTTATGTACCTACCTTAATTTTTTCCTTATCATAACACCTCTCAGGTTCCTCTCCGTTTGAACTAAAGTGATTACCGAGTGTCCCTACTGAAAGAACATTAAAGACCAGTGTTTTGCTGATTAATGCCTCTTGAACATAGTAAAAAGAAAGTTAAAGTTAATGTGGTAAGAGAGTGAGTTAAAGTAAATGATGCTTATTGAAAATAATTTTCCTATTAAAACTGCTTATTAAAGTGTTGTTGCCAACTTCAAAATTAAAAGTTCTTAAGACTGAGGCTTACAAAGTTTTGCTTAGTAAATGATCACGTTGCTGCCTGTTGTAAATCGCAGAATACGAGTCAGTATCTTGCAAATTTGTCAACATTGTGTCTCACTGTAGCAAAAGTCGTGAATTGCATTTATGGAAAGTTATATACTCGTTTTCTAATGTTTGTCTCTCTTGTGTATTGGAAGTGCATATTAATAGTATAACAGGATCCACTGTTTGTCTATTGTGTTAATGCTAGGTAACAAGTAAAGGGAAGACCACTATCTATGAAAACATTAATTTCTTTATTCAAAAGACAGTGAGAAGTAACCTGTTGATGAATTCCATATAACCGTCATTCTTAATAGAAAAGTATTTAGTTGAGAGAGACTTATCCTGTGATTAGTTCATAATTTTGCAGTGAACTACATTTATAATTTTATGTCAGCTAGGAAAATGTTTGAACAATAATACTGAACCTATGTCCAATTAATGATTCTGCAGTGAATATTAATAGTAACGTTATAAATACCATTCAGTTTGAATAAGCCCTGAAAGTAATTGTGTGTTTCGTTATCTGTTATATTTTTGTAAATAGTTTGTGCTGCTCTAGCTGTTTGTTCCAACCTTAACGTTAACATATGCAGGTGTCAGAGATCATTGCACTCGCGTGTGGCCAACTTTAGGTTGTGTTTGTCCGTTCAAATTACGCATACCTACTTTCTTAAACGAGAACGTTAATCTTTCTAGTGCCTAATTAGGCTGGCGACCGTTTTCCTTAGTCTTTAAACAGTGTTGCTGTTGTTGTGGTCTTCAGTCCGGAGACTGGTTTGATGCAGCTCTCCATGCTACTCTATCCTGTGCAAGCTTCTTCATCTCCCAGTACCTACTGCAATCTACATCCTTCTGAATCTGCTTAGTGTATTCATCTCTTGGTCTCCCTCTACGATTTTTACCCTCCACGCTGCCCTCCAATACTAAATTGGTGATCCCTTGATGCCTCAGAACATGTCCTACCAACCGATACCGTCTTCTGGTCAAGTTGTGCCACAAACTTCTCTTCTCCCCAATCCTGTTCAATACTTCCACATTAGTTATGTGATCTACCCATCTAATCTTCAGCATTCTTCTGTAGCACCACATTTCGAATGCTTCTATTCTCTTCTTGTCCAAACTATTTATCGTCCATGTTTCACTTCCATACATGGCTACACTCCATACAAATACTTTCAGAAATGACTTCCTGACACTTAAATCTATACTCGATGTTAACAAATTTCTCTTCTTCAAAAACGCTTTCCTTGCCATTGCCAGTCTAAATGTTATATCCTCTCTACTTCAACCATCATCAGTTATTTTGCTCCCCAAATAGCAAAACTCCTTTACTACTTTAAGTGTCTCATTTCCTAATCTAATTCCTTCAGCATCACCCGACTTAATTCGATTACATTCCATTATCCTTGTTTTGCTTTTGTTGATGTTCATCTTATATCCTCCTTTCAAGACACTGTCCATTCCATTCAACTGCTCTTCCAAGTCCTTTGCTGTCTCTGACAGAATTACAATGTCATCGGCGAACCTCAAAGTTTTTATTTCTTCTCCATGGATTTTAATACCTACTCCGAATTTTTCTTTTGTTTCCTTTACTGCTTGCTCAATATACAGATTGAACAACGTCGGGGAGAGGCTACAACCCTGTCTTACTCCCTTCCCAACCACTGCTTCCCTTTCATGTCCCTCGACCCTTATAACTGCCATCTGGTTTCTGTACAAATTGTAAATAGCCTTTCGCTCCCTGTATTTTACCCCTGCCACCTTTAGAATTTGAAAGAGAGTATTCCAGTCAACATTGTCAAAAGCTTTCTCTAAGTCTACAAATGCTAGAAACGTAGGTTTGCCTTTCCTTAATCTTTCTTCTAAGATAAGTCGTAAGGTCAGTATTGCCTCACGTGTTCCAGTGTTTCTACGAAATCCAAACTGATCTTCCCCGAGGTTGGCTTCTACTAGTTTTTCCATTCCTCTGTAAAGAATTCGTGTTAGTATTTTGCAGCTGTGACATATTAAACTGATAGTTCGGTAATTTTCACATCTGTCAACACCTGCTTTCTTTGGGATTGGAATTATTATTTTCTTCTTGAAGTCTGAGGGTATTTCGCCTGTTTCATACATCTTGCTCACCAAATGGTAGAGTTTTGTCAGGACTGGGTCTCCCAAGGCCGTCAGTAGTTCCAATGGAATGTTGTCTACTCCAGGGGCCTTGTTTCGACTCAGGTCTTTCAGTACTCTGTCAAACTCTTCACGCAGTACCTTATCTCCTATTTCGTCTTCATCTACATCCTCTTCCATTTCCATAATATTGTCCTCAAGCACATCGCCCTTGTATAGACCCTCTATATACTCCTTCCACCTTTATGCTTTCCCTTCTTTGGTTAGAACTGGGTTTCCTTCTGAGCTCTTGATATTCATACAAGTCGTTCTCTTATCTCCAAAGGTCTCTTTAATTTTCCTGTAGGCAGTATCTATCTTACCCCTAGTGAGATAAGCCTCTACATCCTTACATTTGTCCTCTAGCCATCCCTGCTTAGCCATTTTGCACTTCCTGTCGATCTCATTTTTGAGACGTTTGTATTCCTTTTTGCCTGCTTCATTTACTGCATTTTTATATTTTCTCCTTTCATCAATTAAATTCAATATTTCTTCTGTTACCCAAGGATTTCTACCAGCCCTCGTCTTTTTACCTACTTGATCCTCTGCTGCCCTCACTACTTCATCCCTCAAAGCTACCCGTTCTTCTTCTACCGTATTTCTTTCCCCCATTCCTGTCAATTGCTCCCTTATGCTCTCCCTGAAGCTCTGTACAACCTCTGCTTCTTTCAGTTTATCCAGGTCCCTTCTCCTTAAATTCCCACCTCTTTGCAGTTTCTTCAGTTTTAATCTACAGGTCATAACCAATAGATTGTGGTCAGAGTCCACATCTGCACCTGGAAATGTCTTACAATTTAAGACCTGGTTCCTAAATCTCTGTCTTACCATTATATAATCTATCTGATACCTTTTAGTATCTCCAGGGTTCTTCCATGTATACAACCTTCTTTCATGATTCTTAAACCAAGTGTTAGCTATGATTATGTTATGCTCTGTGCAAAATTCTACCAGGCGGCTTCCTCTTTCATTTCTTAGCCCCAATCCATATTCACCGACTATGTTTCCTTCTCTCCCTTTTCCTACAGTCGAATTCCAGTCACCCATGACTATTAAATTTTCGTCTCCCTTCACTATCTGAATAATTTCTTTTATTTCGTCATACATTTCTTCAATTTCTTCGTCATTTGCAGAGCTAGTTGGCATATAAACTTGTACTACTGTAGTAGGTGTGGGTTTCGTATCTATCTTGGCCACAATAATGCGTTCACTATGCTGTTTGTAGTAGCTTACCCGCATTCCTATTTTCCTATTCATTATTAAACCTACTCCTGCATTAGCCCTATTTGATTTTGTGTTTATAACCCTGTAGTCACCTGACCAGAAGTCTTGTTCCTCCTGCCACCGAACTTCACTAATTCCCACTATATCTAACTTCAACCTATCCATTTCCCTTTTTAAATTTTCTAACCTACCTGCCCGATTAAGGGATCTGACATTCCACACTCCGATCCGTAGAACTCCAGTTTTCTTTCTCGTGATAACGACATCCTCCTGAGTAGTCCCCGCCCGGAGATCCGAATGGGGGACTATTTTACCTCCGGAATATTTTACCCAAGAGGACGCCATCATCATTTAATCATACAGTAAAGCTGCATGTCCTCGGGAAAAATTACGGCTGTAGTTTCCCCTTGCTTTCATCCGTTCGCAGTACCAGCACAGCAAGGCTGTTTTGACTATTGTTACAAGGCCAGATCAGTCAATCATCCAGACTGTTGCCCTTGCAACTACTGAAAAGGCTGCTGCCCCTCTTCAGGAACCACACGTTTGTCTGGCCTCTCAACAGATACCCCTCCGTTGTGGTTGCACCTACGGTACGGCTATCTGTATCGCTGAGGCACGCAAGCCTCCCCACCAACAGCAAGGTCCATGGTTCATGGGGGGGGGGGGGGTGCTTTAAACGGTATAGCTAGGCAAAAATATTGTTTGTTACTGTTCGAATATTTACGTAATCCTGACTTTGATTTCCGATAACACGGTCAACATAACAAAATTCCTCTCAGTGGGTAACACTGCTCTGTTGCTTTATACCGTAATTGCTTTAACAAGATTGTTTTATTTCACGACCTGCCTCCAACTTTAAGGTTATCGTATAGCAGTAGCGGACGGTAGTGTTATATGTGGCTTTTCTGTGACAGGACTATTTGTTCAGTTGGGGCATAGTACGCAATAAAACAAATTTGGTATTTGATTACATAAGCTACGTAAATACGCTGTTGCAGTGTTATAAGCAAACTAGCTACACTGTCTTTGGCTCTGAATGCAGTCACTGACAGCACAGTGTCTTGACTTTGAAAGCCAAACGAATCAAAGTCACATATGTTCTCACAATCGCGTGATTGTAGCACAGCGAAAGGCACAGTTCACGCTTTCCAGTGATACAAGGCAGGCAAAGTACATATTCCGAGGACGGGAATGTCTTGTCCATTATAAGCCGTCACGTGAGTACTAGTTTTAGACAGGCGTGGGGAGCCTAACAGTTCATATGTGCTACTACTGAGCAATGTAACAGAGGCACCAGTGTCCAACTGAAATTTCACACGTTCTCCACTAAGATGCAAATAACCAAAAAGTTTGTTGGACTGGCGTAACACCCAAGAAACCGTTTGCTTGCTAGTTTTGCTAATGCCTGCAGCGGGCTTTGAATACACTGCACTGATTACATGGGTCAAGTAAATAGATTTTTGTGAGTGGGCGAAATTCTTCTGTTTGTTCAATTGCAAACATTTAACCTGTCTTACCACAAGCGTAACACTGTGCTTGTCTGGACGGACAATATTGGCGTTTGTGCCGTGAATAAGACCAAGGGCATGACTTAATTCTATTCACTGATGTAGCCACGCCTGTAGAGAACCTTTAAGCGGCTTGGAGAGCGCATGCTCTTTCTGCTTACTGGGCTGGTCGTGGGCAAGGGACAGCTCAACCCGACAGATTGGTGTCTACTCAAATTTATCGGCCGCTACAGCACCTGAATAACACTGATCTACAATTTGCACTATATGATGGATCTGACAGTTTCAAAATCTGTTCTCCAAGTTTGGCATCAGCTACATTGTACACGATCGCATCATGCAACATAACATCTGAATATAAAGCACCACAAGCACATTTGAATTTGCATTTCCTCGCCATACCCTGAAAATCTGTTACCCACTCGTGATAAGTTTGTTCTGACAGTTTCTTGGAACGAAAGAATTGTTACCTAGCTGCCACCACATTCACTTGTTGGTCATAATAGTTAGAGAACCTACAACCTGATCATAGGAAAGCTCTCTCGGAGTGGCGTTAGCGAACAATTTCTGAATGAAGCGAAAGGCTGCACTTCATACCGTTGACAAAAAGTGATATAGTTTCACAGTACCTGATACTCTTTGAGCAATGATGCGGGCTTCATACTGCTGCAAACACTCGAGCCATTCCTTCTCCATTTCATTGAACTGGCGAAAAGGCGGTATGGCACATGGAGCTACAGTTGTGGCATGTTGGTCGGTTGATCACTGCATTTATTGCTTGGTCAGTGAGTAACTGCTGTACTTTGTTTAGAAGCGTTGCAATCTTTTGTGTCTGAAACTGAAACATATATGGTAGTTGCACTGCATTTATTGCTTGCAACTGAGGCGCCTGAGCACAGGGTGGGAGAGGTGGATTGCTCATTTTGGAACAGACAAATGCGATAAACAGAGAATGCAAGCAACAAAAATAAGCAAGCAAGCGAAGAAAATTTCTGCAATGCCCACCTGAAAACACAGAACAGAAAAAGCACTTTAAGAGACATTTGAGCCGTGCGCGGCTGGTGTTCATGACCTTTATTGTTTGTCATCTGCTCTTTACGATACTACCGCCTCGTTTTCTTATTCGATTTACTGGTATCACTAAGTTCCTGTCTTACGTGCCTGTGAGTGGCAGCAGCAGCGCTTATCGATAAGAGTACTGTCGTATTATCTTTGAAGCGACCGCTAGTGTTTCCGGCTCGTGGTGTGTCGGGAGTTCGGTCGGGACGCAGCAGCAGTGAAGTAGGGGACGGAGCGCCGGTGAGGCGCGGACAGCCAGTGCTCACCGACCGCTGGCGACACACGCGAACTGTCCGACGGAAGGCGATTGGAGAGGGACGACCGTTGGTTGGCCGTCGGTCGGTTGTATCATCGTGCGACGTTTATTTGGTCCTTTGACCGTTTCTGGGCCTCGTCGTCATCTTACCGGACGCGGGTCGGTTCCTTCCTTGTGCAGAGATGTCTCGGCCAATGCGCAAGAGTTACCTCTGCGTGGCTGGGTCAGAGCCAGTGTGCCCGGGTCACCGTATCTCCGAATTCCGAACGGACATCGGGTTAAGTCGGGTTGGAGCTGCAGTTAGCTTCGGATAGCCGAGACTCGCCCGACCGTTGCCGACACACGTAACTTCAGTGGGAACGTCCTGGGTTGGTCGTTCGATCGGTCGTCTCACCGGACGACGTGTATTTGGTCGCCGACTGCTTGTGGAAACTCTATGTATGTCCAATTCATTCGTCCTTGTTGTCCCACAGAGATTACTTTTACGATTGTTCGAGTTCTTGTGCAAGTGTGTTTACGTGGAACCGAATGTAGCTTCTGTGATTAAGGCTGAGCAGATGAATGCGGACTTAGTACTGGAGTAGTCAGTCGGTCGGTTGAAACAGAGCAGCGAGTGTGTCGGGTGGAAGGGAATTGATGGAATTTATTAGACTGTTGGTTGGTCCTTCAGCCGCCCCTAGGTCGTGTTGCCACCCCATTGTTCAGTGTTACACTTGGCTGCCAGTCTCACCTATACTGTTGTTAGAGTTTCCTCCCCAGGTCGACCCTTGGAACACTTCTGAGCACCACTGTTGGTTAATTGCCAGTTTATTTGGGCGCAGGTACTGCGACAGGCCATCAGCCTGGTATTAATATTGTGTGTTTTATGAGTAGTACATGGTCTTCAGCCAAACTTCATGTCAACTATTTTAAAATTAGGCCTTCAGCCGTCTTTTATTTAAAATTCTTGTTACTCTGTATTTAGGCCTTCAGTCGCGTTTGTTTCAGAATCTGTGGCTTTAATATGTAAATCCTCGTCTGAAAGCCTACTCTTTAATTATCTTGAATTCTTGAAATGGCCTTCGGCCGTGTTCTGTAAATGTTTATCTTAAGGCTGTCTTTAATTATTTTTGAGTAATTGTTTGGACCTCAGCCGGACGGAGTGGCCGAGCGTTTCTAGGCGCTTCAGTCTGGAACCGCACGACCGCTACGGTCGCAAGTTCGAATCTTGCCTCGGGCATGGATGTGTGTGATGTCTTTAGGTTAGTTAGGTTTACGTAGTTCTAAGTCCTAGGGGCTAATGACGTCAGATGTTACGTCCCATAGTGCTCAGAGCCATTTAAACCATTTGTTTGGACCTTCAGCCGACAAGATACTTCAAGTTTTCCTAAGATGTTTTTCTGTTGTACTGTGTAAATTAATTCGAATTTTCCTTAATATGGCCTTTAGCTGAAAGTTTTAAATGCTTGGCTTTTAAGGAATTTCCTTAGCTGATCTGAAATATTACTTCGGCCTTCAGCCGAGAAGATATTGCAATTTTACTTAAGTAAGGCTTTCAGCCGTTTCTATAAAGCCTGGTGTTTTTGAAGAAGTTAGTTGCACAAGCTACTTGGGTCCTCAGCCGTGAATTGATCTTTGTTGTTTTAAAGAGAAAACTGCGCATTTGTTTCGAGGAATTGTATGTTTTGGTATAACTAACAGTAATTGAACTTGGCCCCTTTCCACAACCTGATCCGCTCTGTAATGCGAAACACCAGGTTACATTTAAACACACCCCTGCAAAGGAAAGACAAGGTAGAATTCAAAATTGGCTCTGAGCGCTATGAGACTTAACGTCGGAGGTCATCAGTCCCCTAGAACTTAGAACTACGTAAACCTAACTAACCTAAGGACATCACACGCATCCATGCCCGAGGTAGGATTCGAACCTGCGACCGTAGCAGTCGCGCGGTTCCGGACTGCAGCGCCTAGAAGCGCGTGGCCACCGCGGTCGGCTCAAGGTAGAATTAGTGCGGCACCAAAACACAGAAGCCCACGACAAAAGAAGAGAGAGACAATCTGTGGCAGGTGGTGGCTCTGGTTTCGAAACGTTAACAGGATGTCGCCATGTTGTTGCTTCTATATCGACGGCACCATGTTATGCGGACATCTCGTCGCCATGTTGTTGTGTCTAGGAATTCTGCTAACTCCATTCGCTATACAGACAATCAAACAACTCTTATTAATGAGTTCTATTATAACAAACAAATTCAAATACTTAACTTTGGCCGGCCGGTATGGCCGAGCGGTTCTAGGCGCTTCAGTCTGCAATCCCACGACCGCGACGGTCGCAGGTTCGAATCCTGCCTCGGGCATGGATGTGTGTGATGTCCTTAGGTTAGTTAGGTTTAAGTAGTTCTTAGTTCTAGGGGACTGATGACCTCAGATGTTAAGTCCAATAGTGCTCAGATCCATTTGAACTTCTTCAGAATAGACAAACACAGGTAACACTTCTGGTCCTAGCGACCGCTTGTAACAAATATGGTGAACTGCAGTGACTGCTGATCTCTAAAATAAGAGAGATTGCTAATGAAGGAGGTACTATGCGCCAGCTAACTAAGTGGCTAACGTTGAAACTGCTATCGAAGTGGGCAGCCTCCAGTCGTGCGCGGCGCTTATGTCGACTTCACGTAGCGGCCGCTGCTGTAGCGTTGTCTTCCTGCAGGGAGGTCGGTCAGCGTATGGTTGCCTGATGTCTTCTCACAGCCTTCTCTTCTTTGTAGTTCCCGACTGGCGAGCCGGAGCTGACTTTACGCCGTGCCTGTTGTCGTAATGCCGAAACGGAGCGCTTTTTCTAACGTCCAACATGGTATCGACATAGGCTTCAGAAGGGTTTCAAGGGTGAAAATCTTCCCGAAACGGCTAAGTTTGCAAACGTTTCGCGTGGCGCCGTGTTTTGAGTCTTCCTTGCATGTAAAAATGGCGCTGTCGTAAACCGGAGCCGAAGCAACTGCGGTTCACTATTGGCCGTAGATGACAGGGGTGAATAACGGCTGCGGAGATGTTTGCGGGCGAACAAATGTGCATCTGTTGAGCAACTGACCGCCCATTTGAAGCAAGGGGGTTGGCATCAATGGCCCCTCAACGGCCGTTCAGTGAACGTTGCTGTGTATGGACATCCGCAACAGGCGCCCGGTTCATGTTCCTTTGCTGACTGCTGTTTATCGGCGACGGGGGCAGGAATTTACACGCGAATACTGTAAGACGTGTATATTTCTATTGTCTATTGTCAAACCACAATTTATGAAAGATTTTTATATTTTATTAATACGATTAAGTAGGAATAATTAATATTTGTCATGTTGGAAATAATTGTGGTAGCAGGGAATGTTTGCACCAAAGTATTGTTGACAAGACAGACCGCACATTGACATAATTGTAAAAAGGACGGGAGAGACAGCGTATGGATACATTTTAAGAAAAGAGCGGGAAAGACCGCGCATTGATACATTTTGTAATGGTAGCAGGGATTGTCTCCACCAGAAAACATTGTTGGCAGGACAGACGGCACTTTAGCGTTCGTAGGAAGTCAGTAGTAAGCGAGATGTGACACGAGTCGGTAGCAGATCTGAAGCGAGAGGTTGAGAGGAGCGGTGTGCCTGCCAGCCACTAGCTATGACTTACAAGAGATTATAAACGGATGTACAGAGACACCAGCTAACTATTATCATAAGAGGAACTAATATTATTGAATTAATTTTTTGAGAAACCCAATACTACTGCAGGTATGTTTGCGCATAGCTAGTTGTAAGATTATTGTAAAAAGTAAGTCCCATTTGATTGTTTGTAAAATCATTTCATTCAGAATACAGGGTGATTCAAAAAGAATACCACAACTTTAGGAATTTAAAACTCTGCAACGACAAAAGGCAGAGCTAAGCACTATCTGTCGGCGAATTAAGGGAGCTATAAAGTTTCATTTAGTTGTACATTTGTTCGCTTGAGGCGCTGTTGACTAGGCGTCAGCGTCAGTTGATGCTAAGATGGCGACCGCTCAACAGAAAGCTTTTTGTGTTTTTGAGTACGGCAGAAGTGAATCGACGACAGTTGTTCAGCGTGCATTTCGAACGAAGTATGGTGTTAAACCTCCTGATAGGTGGTGTATTAAACGTTGGTATAAACAGTTTACAGAGGATGGGTGTTTGTGCAAAGGGAAAAGTTCTGGACGGCCGAGAACGAGTGATGAAAATGTAGCACGCATCCAGCAAGCATTTGTTCGCAGCCCAGGAAAATCGACTCGCAGAGCTAGCAGAGAGCTGCAAATTCCACAATCAACTGTATGGAGAGTTTGTAATGGTAGCAGGGATTGTCTCCACCAGAAAACATTGTTGGCAGGACAGACGGCACTTTAGCGTTCGTAGGAAGTCAGTAGTAAGCGAGATGTGACACGAGTCGGTAGCAGATCTGAAGCGAGAGGTTGAGAGGAGCGGTGTGCCTGCCAGCCACTAGCTATGACTTACAAGAGATTATAAACGGATGTACAGAGACACCAGCTAACTATTATCGTAAGAGGAACTAATATTATTGAATTAATTTTTTGAGAAACCCAATACTACTGCAGGTATGTTTGCGCATAGCTAGTTGTAAGATTATTGTAAAAAGTAAGTCCCATTTGATTGTTTGTAAAATCATTTCATTCAGAATACAGGGTGATTCAAAAAGAATACCACAACTTTAGGAATTTAAAACTCTGCAACGACAAAAGGCAGAGCTAAGCACTATCTGTCGGCGAATTAAGGGAGCTATAAAGTTTCATTTAGTTGTACATTTGTTCGCTTGAGGCGCTGTTGACTAGGCGTCAGCGTCAGTTGATGCTAAGATGGCGACCGCTCAACAGAAAGCTTTTTGTGTTTTTGAGTACGGCAGAAGTGAATCGACGACAGTTGTTCAGCGTGCATTTCGAACGAAGTATGGTGTTAAACCTCCTGATAGGTGGTGTATTAAACGTTGGTATAAACAGTTTACAGAGGATGGGTGTTTGTGCAAGGGGAAAAGTTCTGGACGGCCGAGAACGAGTGATGAAAATGTAGCACGCATCCAGCAAGCATTTGTTCGCAGCCCAGGAAAATCGACTCGCAGAGCTAGCAGAGAGCTGCAAATTCCACAATCAACTGTATGGAGAGTCCTACGAAAAAGGTTAGTTATGAAACCTTATCGTCTGAAATTGGTTCAAGCACTGTCTGCAGCTGATAAGATTAAAAGAATCGATTTCTGTGATTTTATCCTTGCTCAAATGGCAACAGATGAATCTTTCGTTTCAAAGATTGTGTTTAGTGATGAAGCAACTTTCCACACTAACGGGAAAGTCAACCGTCACAATGTCTGTATATGGGGCACTGAGAATCCGCGGGAAACAACTCAGTATGAGCGTGACTCGCCTAAGGTGAACGTTTGCTGTGCCATTTCAGCCAATAAAGTTTTTGGTCCCTTTTTCTTCGAAGGTGCTACTGTAACTGGACTACAGTATCTGGAGATGTTAGAGAATTGGCTGTTCCCTCAGCTCGAACAAGAAGCACAACAATTCATATTTCAGCAGGATGGAGCGCCACCACATTGGCACTTATCTGTCCGTAACTACCTGAACGTCAACTATCCGAGGCGATGGATCGGCCGCCAGGCAGCCCGTGACAGAGCACTTCATCACTGGCCTCCAAGAAGCCCTGATCTTACCCCCTGCGATTTTTTCTTATGGGGGTATGTTAAGGATATGGTGTTTCGGCCACATCTCCCAGCCACCATTGATGATTTGAAACGAGAAATAACAGCAGCTATCCAAACTGTTACGCCTGATATGCTACAGAGAGTGTGGAACGAGTTGGAGTATCGGGTTGATATTGCTCGAGTGTCTGGAGGGGGCCATATTGAACATCTCTGAACTTGTTTTTGAGTGAAAAAAAAAACCTTTTTAAATACTCTTTGTAATGATGTATAACAGAAGGTTATATTATGTTTCTTTCATTAATTACACATTTTTAAAGTTGTGGTATTCTTTTTGAATCACCCTGTATAATTAATTTTGCCAGCAATATTGCATTACTGATTATAATCCATCTCGAAAACCATCAACACAAAACTTTACAACATTTTATTGTTGTCAAGAAAAAGTTTAACTATGAATTACGTAATTTCAGTCAAATTAATTAAAGAATAACGTCAGTTTCCCTATTAAAGAATAACGTCAGCTTTGGTAATAAGTACAGGCACTTATTATGACACCCCACCAGCAGCTAATAGAGTGTAGTAAAACAGCTGGTGGTGGTGGTGGTGTGTTGGGGCTTATGGGCGCTCAACATCGAGGTCATCAGCGCCCTGACACACATTAAAAGGAACGAATGTGGACAGACCTAAGAAAACTAAAGCACACACTCAAACAAAGCAGGAAAAGAAGGAAAATGCTACCTAAGGAAAGGGGAAACATAGCAACAAGAATGTCACAGGAAATTGTTATTGGCTGGCCACTTACATAAAATATGGACGAGCTTGTCACACAGTGAGCAAATTAAAATCCTCTCCCTAAAATCTTTGTAAAAACATTTGACAGGGCACAGAACTTTAAAACTTTAGCCACATTCGTCCGAGTGTTGCCTAAAAGAGATGGCAGGTCCGCTGGCAAGTCAGCCGCGACCCGCTGGTCAGAAAATAAAACGCAATCCAATAAAACGTGGCGCACAGTGACCTGGACGCCGCAAGCACCACACATTGGAGGGTCCTCTCGCCGGAGAAGGAAGCCATGCGTCATAGGGCCGTGGCCTATTCGAAGCCGAGTGAGGAGAACCTCGTCCCGTCGATGGGGCTGAAAGGAAGTACACCACACACGCGTTGTGGGCTTGACTATACGGAGCTTATTGTCAGTCACTTCCAGCCACTCATCCTCCCACCGACACATGACCCGCGAGCTCAACAGCGAGGTGAGTGCGTGCAAGGGGATAGCACACTGAGATACTTGTGGGGCGAGACACGCCTCCTTGGCTGCGAGATCTGCCCTTTCATTCCCAGCAATGCCGACATGCCCCGGAACCCAGCAGAAAGCTACAACTTTCCCCAGTCGCTGTAGTCGGAGGAGGGCATCCTGGATGGTCTGGACAATTTTGTCTGCCGCATACAAACGTTCCAATGAGTGAAGGGCACTGAGTGAATCGGAACAGACAAGAAATTTAGGAGAGGAAGAATGTCTCATGTGCTCCAGTGTCCGCAAGATCGCAAACAATTCTGCATCAAAGACAGTAAAAGTCTGAGGCAGTCGGACCTTGAGGACACGATATGGAAAAACAACTGAGCAACCAACAGAATCCCCTTGTTTCGACCCATCCGTAAAAACAGCTACATAGTCGTGGTGCTCAGATGAAATGGCAGAAAATGCTGCATTAAAAACGGTGGCAGGAGTGCAATCTTTCTTGTACTGCAATAAATCTAAAATCACTCTGGGCCTCTTCAGCAACCAGGGTGGCAGGCGGTTAAAACCCTGGATTTAGGGTTGTATAGACTCCACACCGAGGGACTCTAGTACACGTTGCACACGGATCCCAAACGGCAACGTAGCCCGGGGACGGCGGGAAAAAAGGCGGTTCAGAGGTGGGTGGGCAACAAGATGGTGAGCAGGCGATCTGGGAGCTGCAAGAAACTTATAAGCCTGGCGCACCAGCAGGAGCTGTCGGCGGATGGTAAGTGGCGGTTCGCCAGACTCAGCACAGAGGCTGGGTACGGGACTGGTCCTATAAGCACCCGTGGCCAGTCGGATCCCAGCATGGTGAACAGCGTCAAGGATCCGCAAAGAAGATGGCCTCGCTGACCCATATACTGTGCACCCATAGTCCAGCCGTGAACCCACAAAAGCTCCATAAAACTGTAGGAGACGCGCCCTGTCCGCACCCCAAGACCTGTGGCTGAGGCACTTGAGGATATTCAGTGCCTTCAGCGTTCTGGCTTTCAAGTCACGTAGGTGTGGCAGCCATGACAACCTGGAGTCAAAAATTAGGCCCAGAAACCGCACTGTGTCTCTAAAATGTAGGACAGTATCTCCCATATGCAAGGCAGGCAAAGTAAAAAGATGACGAGAACGATTAAAATGAACACAAACACACTTTTCGGCAGAAAACCGAAAACCCGTCTTTGCAGCCCACTCCTCTAACCGCCGCACTGTTAGCTGCAACTGACGGCTCACGGTTGCAACAATGGAGGAGGAACAGAAAACAGCAAAGTCGTCCACAAATAAGGAGCACTGTACTGGACTCCTCACTGTAGACGTTATACTGTTGATGGCTATGGCAAAGAGAGTAACGCTTAAAACACTGCCCTGGGGGACACCGTTCTCTTGCTCAAAGCGATCAGACAGTGTGTTACCAACGCGGGTCCGAAAAAACCGCTGAGACAGGAAAGACCGAATGAAAATCGGGAGGCGGCCACGAAAGCCCCATTGATGCATTTGTGCAAGAATACAGTGTCTCCAAGTAGCATCATATGCCTTATTGATATCAAAGAAGATACCGATACAGTGATGCTGACGGAGAAAAGCCTGCTGAATAGCCGCCTCTAGGAGGGTCAGGTTGTCGACCGCGGACCGAAATTTTCGGAATCCACACTGAAAGCGGCTAAGGAGCTGTCTGGTCTCTAACAGCCAGACCAGACGCCGGTTAACCATCCGTTCCAGGGTCTTCCCGACACAGCTTGCAAAGGCGATACTACGATAACTACCGGGACATGTGCGGTCCTTTCCTGGTTTGAGGAGAGGGATGAGAATTGCCTCCCTCCACGAGGTGGGGAACACTCCTGTCTGCCATATGAGATTAAAACATTCGAGGAGGATTTCCTTTGACGCCGCTGGCAGATGTCGAAGCATGGAGTACCGGATGCGGTCGTAACCTGGTGCAGTGTCAGAAGTCTCAGTAAGTGCCGATTCAAGTTCCCACATGGAGAAAGGGGAATTATAGGCCTCAGAACTGTTCGACCGAACGTCCAAGGTCGCTCTTTCGACAGTCGCACGGTAGCGACGAAACGCTGGATCCTGATTTGCAGTGGCAGTACTTTGTGCAAAATGCTCTGCCAGCGTCTGAGCAATGGCTCTGGGTGTCGTTTGGAGGCATCCCTGGTTCAGGACAGCAGCTATTGGTAAACGGCTATGTTTACCGGATATCCTCCGGATGGCTTCCCATACTCTTGTGGAACAAGTGGAATGGTTGATGGAGTCCAGGAACTCCTGCCATGACCTTTTCTTGCTCTCTTTAATGACACGGCGTGCCCTGGCTCTCGCGATTCGAAAGGCGGTAAGATTGACCGCTGTTGGGCGGCATTTAAATTGGCGAAGAGCCGCACGCCTGTCCCGGATGGCTGAACGGCACTCTTCCGTCCACCAAGGCACAAGGCGCCGCTTAGGAGGGCCAGAAGACTGTGGTATGGACAGGTCAGCAGCATGATGGACCACAAGCGTGATGTGATCCACCCATTCCTGTACGTTATTGTGGCGGTCAAAGACAGCCAACCGAGTGAACAGTGGCCAGTTAGCCCTGCCAATCATCCACGATGGTGGCCGCTGCTCCAGCAATACACCAACCAGGAGATGAATGCGGATAGGGAAGTGATCGCTGGAGTGAAGGTCGTCAATGACCTCCCAGTGAACAGAGTCGGTGAGGATTGGAGAGCAGAAAGATAGGTCAATGGCTGAGAATGACCCTGTAGCAGTAGAGAAATGAGTCGGAGTACCTGTGTTGAGGATGCACAACACTTGAGATGTAAGGAGGCTCTCCAAAATTCGACCTCGAACGCAAAGAGAAGTGGAGCCCCACAGGACATGGTGGGCATTGAAGTCTCCGAGGAGGAGAAATGGGCGAGGGAGTTGGTCGATAAGATCTGTGAGAGCGTCTAAGGTCATTGCATCCAGAGAGGGTAAATAAAGGGAGCAAACGGTAAGCCTCCGAGGTGAATGAATTTCAACTGCAACTGCTTGCAGGTCAGTATCCAGGGGGAGAGCAGAGGAGTGGTTGTCATTATTGACAAACACAGCGACTCCGCCTTTGGCCCTTTCTCCAGTCAGGTCATCTTTGCGATATGACGTATAGCCCCTCAGTACAGGAGCATCAGATGGTTTTAAATGCGTTTCCTGTAAACACAAGCACAGGGGGCGTTGCCGTGCTAGGAGGTTCAGTTCCTCCACATTGCCCGGAATCCATTCATGTTCCACTGTATAATAGGAGCCATCTATCAGGGTGGGAGTACCTTCATTCTCACTTTCTGTCGGGGAGGATAGCCCACAACAGGTGGAGGCTCAGTTTTGGGGCGAGATGATTGCCCCCGTCTGATATCAACCTCCATCGCCTCAAAAGAGGAGTCGAGAGAGACGTCAGACAGAATGACATCCACATCAGGAGACTGTATAACTGCAGTCTCCTTTAGTGGGCGAGTCTTCACCTTTGTCTCTGGCTTCGATGTTCTGGCCTGAGGTGGCATTTGAGCCAAAACCTCAGAAGCAGTAGGGGGTGTAGCAGCGCTGGGCAGTGCACAAGACTGGACCCGGGAAGGGGCAGGAAGTTCCATGATGTCAGCTACCACGGCCTGGTCAGAAGGCCAGGGGGGAGCAGCAGGCTTCACAGGAACGGCAGCAGCACACGTACATTGACAAGCGCAGGTGCTAGTGCTGACAGTAGCAACCTCCGTTTGTGTAGCGGCATCGGTTTTCAAGACTGGTTGTTTGAGAACGTGGGCGGCTGCATGGACTTGTAGATTTTCTTCGCCTCACCATATGGGATGCGTTTTGTAGTTTTTAATTCCTGGATCTTCCGTTCCTCAAGGAAAACTCTGCATTCCCTACTCCACACAGGGTGATCCCCAAGGCAGTTGACACACTTGGGAGGAGAGGAGCAACCAACTCCCTCATGGGCGGCTTTACCACAATTCCCGCAAGTGGCTTCCCCTGTACAGCCGAGAGTAGTGTGTCCAAAGTGTTGGCATTTAAAACACCGCATGGGGTTGGGGTAATAAGGCCGTACACTGAGACGTAGGAAACCTGCCTTCACATGCTCTGGCAATTTGGTGCTGTTAAATGTAAGGATAAATGAGTCAGTCTTTATGAGAGCACCATCCACCCGTTTCATAATGTGTTGCACGTCGACAATTCCTTCCCGGGACCATTCAGCCTTCAGTTCGTCTTGGGGAATGTCAACGAGATCTCTGCAAGTCACAACACCCTTGCTGTAGTTCAAGGTGTTGTGAAATTCAGTCTCTATCGCAAACTCCCCAAGAAATTGTGCCTTCTGAAGGTCCTGGAC
Source organism: Schistocerca serialis cubense (assembly GCF_023864345.2). Taxonomy (NCBI): domain Eukaryota; kingdom Metazoa; phylum Arthropoda; class Insecta; order Orthoptera; family Acrididae; genus Schistocerca; species Schistocerca serialis. The sequence continues at coordinate 739,298,528 of NC_064642.1, forward strand.
TTGCTGGAAGCTAGATGTTTCAACCAACAAGGTGCCATTTCGCAAGCGCTTTACAGAATTTGATGTGCCAGCAATACCTTCTAAGCCCTTCCGTATATAAAATGGAGAAACTTTTTCAAAACTCCCATCTTTTCTTTTAATTATGAAAAACACATTCTGCGAAGCAGTATGCGTTCTGTTACTACTACCTGAATCAGGAGGACTGGCTACACGAGCCCTCTTGTTGGATTGGGTGTTAGAGCCCACCAGCGGTCCACCCTTTCCGCTGGCAGGAGAAGAATAAAAGTTGGAGGGTTCCATCTCGGTCCCACGAGCAGCTAGGGAACTAGAAGTCCACCTAGACAGAGCCCCGCGTGCCTAGGTAAGCCTTATACAACTGGGGTGTGGCAGGGGCCCCAGATGTTGCCCGCTTGCGACTGTTCCACCCCAACAGCCATGCATCTTATAGGCGCGCAGCACACCGTAAGATTGAGGGGTTTTTATAGAGGTTTACCTTCCTCGCAATCCAGGCGGTCAAGCCAAGATTACCATTCCCCGCAGCACACAACATTCCACAGCCGCGCCATGCGGTGGTCGCTGAAGCATGTTCGGGGGTTACGGTGACAGGAGACTGGCGGCGCTAACCAGTCCCCAGCTCAGGACCCCGGGGTCGCCAAGCCCGTACTCAGCAAATGAATGCTGAGCTCCTGGGGGGAGTAAAACAGAGTAGGTATATTCATGTCGCAGTTCGATGTAGCAGTCAGATGGCTATCCAGTAACAGTAAAAAAGGTAAGGAACAGTTGTGGGTTTTTGCAGGTAAAGACTGAGGGTCACGACGACGACACATTCTATGTTTCGTGGAAATAATAAGAAAATAAGTTATAATAAGCAGCATTTAAATTTGAGAATGAGAAATAATTTCAAATGGAAGATTTCATTTGTTATTATTAAGCAAGATGGCCGTTGCATATACTACCTGAGACGTTTGAAAACAATGAGTGAGCCTTATGGCTTGCTTTGCGGAATGTTCTCGTGGTATTCTCTTTGTGATCTCGTCATTCTGGAAGGCGCAACGGATCAACGCAAGTACGCATCTATCCTTGAGCACCACGTTCACATGTACACTACTGGCCATTAAAATCTACACCACGAGAATGACGTGCTACAGATGCGAAATTTAACCGACAGAAAGAAGATACTGTGATATGCAAATGATTAGCTTTTCAGGGCATTCACACAAGGTTGGAGTCGGTGGCGACACCTACAACGTGCTGACATGAGGAGCGTTTCCAAGCGATTTCTCATACACAAACAGCAGTTGACCGGCGTTGCCTGGTGAAACGTTGTTGTCATGTCTCGTGTATGGAGGAGAAATGCGTACCATCACGTTTCCGACTTTGATAAAGGTCGGATTGTAGCCTACCGCGATTGCGGTCGTATCGCGACAGTGCTGCTCGCATTGGTCGAGAACCAATGACTGTAAGCAGAATATGGAATCGCTGGGTTCATGAAGGTGATACGGAACGCCGTGCTGTATCCCAACGGCCTCGTATCACTAGCAGTCGAGATAACAGGCATCTTATCCGTATGGCTGTAACGGCTCGTGCAGCCACGTCTCGATCCTTGACGCAACAGATGGGGACGTTTGCAAGACAATAACTATCTGCACTAACAGTTCGACGACGTTTGCAGCAGCATGGACTATCAGCTCGGAGACCATGGGTGCGGTTACCCTTGACGCTGCATCACGGACAGGAGTGCCTGCGATGGTGCACTCAACAGCGAACCCGGGTGCACGAATGGCCAAACGTCATTTTTTCGGATGAATCCAGGTTCTGTTTACAGCATCATGATGGTCGCATCCGTGTTTGGCGATTTCGCGGTGAACGCACATTGGAAGCGTGTATTCGCCATCGCCATACTGGCGTATCACACAGCGTGATGGTATGGGGTGTCATTGATTACACCTCTCGGTCACCTCTTGTTCGCATTGACGGCACATTGAACAGTGGACGTTACATTTCAGATGTGTTACGACCCGTGGCGCTACCCTTCATTCGATCCCTGCGAAACTCTACTTTTCAGCAGGATAATGCACGACCGCATATTGCAGGTCCTGTTCGGGCCTTTCTGGATAGAGAAATCGTTTGACTGCTGCCCTGGCCAGCACATTCTCGAGATCTCTCACCAATTGAAAACGTCTGGTCAATGGTGGCCGAGCAACTGCCTCGTCACAGTACGCCAGTGACTACTCTTGATGAACTGTGGTATCGTGTTGAAGGTGCATGGGCAGCTGTACCTGTACACTCCATCCAAGCTCTGACTGTATGCCCAGGCGTATCAAGGCCGTTATTATGGCCAGAGGTGGTTGTTCTGGGTACTGATTTCTCAGGATCTGTGCACCCAAATTATGTGAAAATGTAATCACATGTCTAGTATAATATATTTGTCCAATGATTACCCGTTTTCGTCTGCATTTCTTCTTGGTGTAGCAATTTTAATGGCCAGTAGTGTACATGCAGTTTCTTGTTCTTCGGCAGGATCGTATCTACCAGTAGCACAATGCAACGTGTCACACAGCTAGTAGTGCATGTGCGTGGTTCGAAGAGTTCCACGATGAGTTTACTGTCCTTTGCCGACCAATAAACTTGCCAGATTTAAACCCAATCGAGAATCTATGGCACGACCTCGATGGGGCCGTTCGTACAGTGGATCTTCAACCGAGAAACCTTGCGCAGTTAGCCATGGTACTGGGGTCGGCATGTCTCCACGTCCCTGTCGGTACTTTCCAGATCCGCACTGACTCTTGTTATATGAACTAAAGGTGGAGGGCCAGAAAGGAAAGTAAAGGAAAGGAACCAGTGATACTGGCTGCAACAGGGCAGTACGTAGAGTCAGCGGCAGCCAGTGAAAATGTGCTCTGGATCCGGACACGAACCCGGGCTTTCCTGCTTACTAGGCAGTTGCATTAACCTCTGCACCACCCGGACACTGTGTTTATCTAAAATGTGCGGACCATCACGGCACGCTTCCAGCTTGCCCACGTTCACACCTAGCGCCTTCTATCCGAAGTTCCCGTTCTTGCCACCAAAGCTTGTTATTTTTAAATCCCTGCTGTTCTTCCGGAATTCACGTGGGATCCGCAGCTCTGACACATATTACGTAAATTGAAGATGGACAGGGAAGAAAGGAGAAAGGGAAGGGAAGGAACTAATGATACCAGCTGCATCAGGACTTTATGTAGAATGATTGGCAATGAGTGAAAAATTGTGCCGGCGCAGAACTCGAAATGGGTATCTTCTGCTTACATGTCTGAAGGAACAGACTCCACCGATTCATATAACTGACTCTCTTCCTGCATGCCTCACACCGCTCCTCGCATGCAGTGGTTATTCAGGCTTTCTGACAGGCGGTCGCGATAATGTGACTCTACAGAGTATGTTACAGTAGAGACAACCGAACAGTGCAGCCCCTCACGCATGGAAAACATCACAAAAGAATGGCAGTAGGCACGAAAAAAGCAACTGAAAATAGGAGTCGTTTCCCAAAACTCGTCGCGCAAAGTTTAAATGTAGTGGAAATCATGGCTGCTAATTTTTATTATTATTATTTACTTGCCGCCATTTGCAAATAACTTGCCACCTTATTACTAAGTCAGGTCGTACTTTCACAATACGAAACTGTACACGTGCAGAATATGATACTTATTTGTTATTTGTTATTTTTAAAAAAGGATTAATAATATAGCAGATTTAAATACTTATAAACTTAAAAGCAATTAAGAAACGAAAATCTTAAAATTAGTGATTTATGAATGGGAGACAGGAATTTATGAAAACAGGGTTATGACGTATTATAACTTACGGACATATTATGAATTCGGAAAAAAATTTCTAAAATAAAAAAAAATTCTTACATTTAAGATAAATAGGTAAAAGATACTAAACACTTATGAAATTAACAAAATTTTGGAAAATTGAATTATAAATCTAACGATATTTTTAGGAAGACTAAAAACAGAAGTTAGGAAAGATGATAGTGGAGGAAGGTCCATTCACCAAGTGTGTATGATGGTGATTCTCTTGGAATTGTCCATCAAGGCACCGACCACCAACCACAGCTCTTCATCTAATTCTAACATCTATTCTAGATTTCCTAATAACTAACCTTAACCTCATGTTGTGTTGCTTATTTAGGGTATTTCTTAATTTTCATTTATGGTCGTGTAGGGATGAGTGTCATCACCTGATTCCATGTCGGAATCAGTGCCGTTTTCCAACCTGTGGTTTCCTTCCTATCATTACATGTAAGCTCATTGTCTGGCCCGGACATACCCTCTATTGGTCGCTTTGAATATATCGTCAGTGAGTATGTCTAACGTGATCCATTGGTCTTCTTCCCTGAGCACTGCGTGTATGGTGCCCTGAATTTTTTCAGGTTTAAGTGTAATGTGTGTCTGATGTTGGTATATTGTCTGCAGAAAAAGACGATGTGTTCTGGAGAGCCTTTTGCCCCACATTTACACTTTGGTGGCTGCCTCAAACTCACGTGGTTTAAGCGCATGGGAGAAGGGCCGTGTCCTCTTAAGAAGTGGACCATACCGCGGCTGGGATCGATATGTTTGCTTAGGTCTCTCCCTTTCATCGGTAAATAACTGGTGTAGCCTGCGGCCCGTATGACTTGTGTCCCATTCATCTCGCCAGGTATTCATCCTCCAATTTTTCAGTTGGCATTTCGTGTCAACTGGTTCGCCAATGATCTTTCGAACCTGGTCGTGCGTTCGCACCTTAAGCCACTACTTAGCCGCTCCATATCTTACCGCAATGTATATTGGTTAGATTCCGAGCAACACAGAGTGATTCCATTGAGGTGATGCCGAAAGCTCCCGATAGTCTAAGTAAGTCTAACAAGTGTCCAGTTTGTTGATAGGCTCAACTTGTGAGCCCATGTGCTGGCGGCGAGCTAAGTACCAACTCGAAGAGAACACAGTGGCATGTCCGTGCAATTGACCATGGGACTTTAAATTGTTCTGACTTTAGTTTTGCCAGCTTGTGTAGTATTTTTCCTGCTTTGTTTGTGACAGTACGCATATGTTCGTGGAAATTTTGCTTTACGTCTACGTGTACACCAAGACACCGGGTGGTAATTGTCCGTTTAATGTTAGTGTCCCCTATTTTTACACTAGCGTTTCTCTGGAGAGACCCTTTCAGTAAAGTGTATGTTCTTTTGTTATCGGCTATCTTGAGCTTGTTGTTGTGACACCATTGTGTTATTGTTTTGAGTGTTCCATTTGCTCTTTCTTCTAGCTAGAACCTATTGTTAACAGACACTATGACCAAACAGTCGCCTGTGTATGCGACAACTCCATCTGTCGTTATTGTTCCCTCCAGTAGTTGCAGAGAGGTTCGACAGTGACGTCCCAGAAGATGGGGCCACAGATCGTCCCTTGGGGGAGCCTTTTGTAACTCGTTTGATTGCTTTTCGGCAGTCCATTTGGCATATGACCACTCTCTTCTTACAGTAGTCTAGTAGACTGTTATATAGTGTTTCGAGTACCTCCAGTTGTCTGAGCCTCTTGAACATCGCTGACAACCAGAGATTATCAAAGGCAACAGCAATGTCGATCACAACTGCCATTGCCTACTTAGCCCGAGTGTTGTTGGCAAACTGGAACGCTTGATTGATGACATCATCAATCGACTTTTACTCTCTGAAGCCGAATTACTGTTGGCTTAGGCCTTTGAAAGCTCTGTACGCCTGTAAACGTCTGCACAGGAGCTTTTCCTGGAGTTTGGCAAGCATATTTATAAGACATATAGGACTATATGACCTGATGGATCCTTGTCAGCTACCTTCTTTACTACGACTGCCTTGGAGACCTTCCAAACTGTAGGCCACTGGACTCGCATTCGGGAGGACGACGGTTCAATTCCGCGTCCGGCCATCCTGATTTAGGTTTTCCGTGATTTCCCTAAATCGCTTCAGGCAAATGCCGGGATGGTTCCTTTGAAAGGGCACGGTCGACTTCCTTCCCCGTCCTTCCCTAATCCGTTGATACCGATGACCTCGGTCTTTGGTCCCTTCCCCCAAACAATCCAACCCAAACTGTAGGCACACGACCCAGCCGCAGAGAGTCGTTTAGCAGAGTTGTAAGGAATGCGGTGATCTGTGACGTTATCTTTTTTAATGCTCCTGAATGAATTCCGCCTGGTACAGGTACTCTGAGATCGCTTTCTTTTTTGTTTTTGAGCTCTAGTAATGCAAAAATTCTTTATGAAGTAACCTAAAGAGTCTTAAGCAGCAGTATAACGTGTTCTACAGCTACGTATCGTCGTCGCAGCTAGTGCGACATAATCTGAGGCCATTCGGTGTTCTTACGAAGAACGAATTCACCGTACTTCGTTTGTGGCGACCATCGTTTTTCTAGCGGCGAGTGTGTTAACGGTCTAGATATTTTTGTTGCAAGTCCTAACAGAAAGCGAGGGTGTGTAGGTGAGGATGGAGCCTGTCCAGTGTTTCGTGGCCTCGCGGTTTTATTTACCCTCACGCTCTAGTTGTTTGGCAGTTGCCTGCCTGCGGTCGTGTCTGCTTGTTTGGTCTGTACGCTATCGAACAACACGAGCTCCGGTGAATGCACAGTTTTGCTGTCGCAGGCCTGGAATTACCGTATACACCGCTGTCGTAGCCACTGTCCGATCAGAAGAGCCTCTTTATGATTTAGCACGCTTCTCTTTGAAACTGTGTTGCTTTGCTATTGCAACATATGCATTAATGCTGTATGTTAGTATTGTTCATTCCTTATATTATCACTTTTCTAATGTGGACTACGTGCGTTTCTTTTGTTCTTAGTCCGCAGCTCGTGGCCGTGCGGTAGCGTTCTCGCTTCCCGCGCCAGGGTTCCCGGGTTCGATTCCCGGCGGGGTTAGGGATTTTCTCTGCCTCGTGATGACTGGGTTGTGTGATGTCCTTAGGTTAGTTAGGTTTAAGTAGTTCTAAGTTCCAGGGGACTGATGACCTGTTGAGTCCCATAGTGCTCAGAGCCATTTTTTTGTTCTTAGTACTCTTTCAATCATTCCCCCAGTCTCATCTTCGATGGTTATTTCCCAACAATATAGATAACACTTCTTTCAGGATGAAACAAGATGTTGGACGTTAGAAACGTTTAATTTCTTTCGATGCAGAAAATGTGAACAACATAATACTAGAATGCCCAAAACGGAAAGCCACCTCAGAGCGAATACTAAAACAGGTGAGTGCTATGGTGAACAAGAATCCCATACTACTTTATAACAATGTTGGAAACAGCAGACGCTAGAGTAAGTAAACTTTTTTACAAAGCTATCAACAAATTTGCATTTTCCAATTATTGGAAAACTTACATCCTATGAGTAAGCCAAATTACTGCAGTACGCATGGCCGGAAAGACGGTTTGGACCAGAACGTGCCGGAGAAGGCGTGCGAAGCGCGACCACTTGCGAATACGCCGACTCGGCCGTGCCTACATCAGGATGGTGAACAACCGACATGAAGTCAGATATCGCGTGTGTTGACTCCAACTGCAGAAAAGATAGAAGACGAAATGCACATACACACAGCGAATTTTACTATAGATGTATTAAAATCATACTCCTTAATTGTAAATGAATTTAATTTTTCTTTCTCGAAAATCTGAGGTCAAAAATCTGGGACATCACTACTGAACCCCGCCTGCAACTACTTGAGGGAACAATAACGACAGATCGATTTGTCGCATACGTAGGCAACCTTTTGGCCGTAGTGTCTGCTAACAATAGATCCTAGCTATAAGAAATCGAAATGGAACACTCAGAACAATAACAAAATGGTGTCACAACAACAAACTCGAAATAGCCAATAACAAAACAACATACACTTTCTCTACAGAGAAACCCTAACGTAAATATAGCGCTGCTGCTACGGTCGCAGGTTCGAATCCTGCCTCGGTCTAGGGGACCGATGACCTCAGATGTTAAGTCCCATAGTATTTAGAGCCATTTGAACCATTTGTAAATATAGGGGTCGCAAACATTAAACGGGCAGTAACCATAGGCTGTAAAATTTTATATTTTCCTGCGTATGTCATTCGTCTATTTCACAGAGGTAGCAGTAGGTTTTGAGTCGTCTCCCAGAAGAAAGGCAACACAGCAGCTTGACGATCGCTTGTGTGTTGGTTGTGTGAGAGGTCGGAACTTGTTTTTACTGTACTGAAAAAAATAGATATCATCTAATCTTTTATCTACTCCTTCTCAGATAAGGAATTTGTTTAAACTAATACGTGAAAATAGACTTTAGTTATTGTAGTTTCATTTCGCTTAGGATTTTATATACATTTTTTCCTGTAGCGGAGTTATTCAGTTTTAATCTTAATATAGGGAGACGGCTGTCTGGTCCAACAGCGTCCTTCGGGGCTTTTGTAACATCTAACAAGTGCCCTCATTGAAAGTGAACAGTTTTTGTGTCCGTTTGTGCATTATTTATCATGTTTGAATGGTGTTATCAGATTATTCTTTAAATTTACAGTAGGCCGGGTAATCGTGAGCGTAAAACAGAGAGGGAACAACCGCCACGTGGAAGTATGCAAGTTGCAGCTGCGGAGGATTCCAGTTCCAGAGGGTCGAGAGAATCTGGCAAATGTCACGCACCACTGCGTAAATGTTACTACAAAATTAGGAACAAAATGAGTAGACTATAAAACAAAGCGACGATAATTCAACTATAAGAGAAAGAACGTAATTTTTTTTTGCCATTTATGGCATGCGCTCACTATATTCAAAATGTAAACGTCACTACATATATTCGGATTTAGGTTATGAGGGTTCGATACGCCTCCCATCATAGGCAATAATGTAGCGCATACGAATAGCGAAATTCTGCATAAGCCGCTGAAGTATCGGAATATCGATGCTGACGATGGCCTCCTGAATGGCTGTTTTCAGCTCAACAATGGTTTTGGGGTTATTGCTGTACACCTTGCCTTTAATATAGCCCCACAAAAATAAGTCGCTTGTATTCAGATGCGGAGAATATGGCGGCCAATCGAGGCCCATGCCAGTGGCCTCTGGGTACGCCAGAGCCAGAATGCGGTCCCCAAAGTACTCCTCCAGGACATCACTCTCCTTCTTCGATGGGGTCGAGCTTCGTCTTTCATGAACCTCATCGTGTCGAAGTCCGGGTCACTTTGGATAATGGGAATCGAATCATCTTCCAAAACCTTCATGTGCCGTCCGGTAGTCATCGTGCCGTCAGGGAATTAGGGTGAAGAGACTTCTCGATCACGAAATGCGGATTCTCAGTTCCCCAAATTCGCCACATCCAAATGAAACTGGGCTAAACCAAACCATACTGATTCCCATTCCCAGCCGTGGAGTTTCAACGACCTAACGCTCACCTTTCAGCAGTTGTGACGATTTTAAAGTTCAATAATTTGTCAGCCTGTGCAATAACCGAGTATTGCGTGTTGACCAGGAGAAACTTGCCTACTACATCAAACATTCTTCCTACTTGTACTAAGAGTTGTCGACAAGGGGTGTTAGAAAGTAAGCATATAAGCGTGCTGTACAGTACGGACTTAAGGACCCCGAAGGAGGACGCGGAAAAATGGCCGGAGTATACTGGCTGAATGCCTTTCTAAAATGGAATAGGTCACTATCGCTTCGCCGTGCGTAGGCAACTGATTTCGACCGAGTAACGAATATCAACGAATAAAATCTGCCATCTTTATTTACGCGTCTATCAAAAGTATTAGATGACCATAAATTTCAGCCCCAGAATGTGTACAATGTAGTCTAGACTGGTGTCCATAGCCGTGCAGGCTGCAATACAAATATTGTCAGGGAAAGGGATGATTCAGTTTGGAGTGTCCGCCCCCGGTAGCTGAGAGGTCAGCGCAACAATCCTAAGGGCCCGGGTTCGATTCCCTGCTGGGTCGGAGACTTTCTCCGCTCAGCGACTGGGTGTTGTGTTGTCCGAATCATCATCATTTCATCTCCATCGACGCGCAAGTGGCGTCAAATCGAAAGACTTGCACCTGGCGAACGGTCTACCCGACGGGAGGCCCTAGTCACACGACATTTACATTTACAGTTTGGGGTGTTACTTCTACAGAACGCGGAACTATTGAGGCAGTTTGCGTTGCAATAATTGCTGCAGGAAGCTGTGTTCCTTCATTATAACTGTTCTCTAGTAAAGTCTTCCTGGACGATTTTCTGCGATGTGCTTCTTTTACTACTTGAGTAACCTATGTCGTAACGTATTTTGAAGAAGATGTCACCACAACACCTCAGTTATCTACATCAAATGAATATGTTGTACTAACTGCTATGTGTGTTCCTGTTGACACATACCTGGGGGCAGACGTAACACACCACTCAAGATCGGATGCAAGGACAGAGACCTTTCCAAGGATTCACACTTAAATTTCGATGTAGTGATAGAAAGAAACGGTGAAAATATATCTTTGGATGACCGTTTCAGATTCCATCATCAAGTCAAATGAAATGAGAAGGAGAATAGTAAATTAGGCAGTATCCGTCTTTCTTAAGACTGCTTAAAAGATTTGCCAAGTATTACATATTATGAACATACAAAGGGCGTTCAAAAGGATTTGCACAGTCGTCTCTAATTTTTTTATTTCTTGCAGGAGGAGAATGAATTTTTTTGTGAATGTGCTTGGAACATTTATGTATAAGTTGATGTATAAAAGTATTTTCTTTTATTTACAGGTGAGCCATAATGGACAGTGAAGTAGATGTCAGGTTGCGACGACGGTCGGTGATGGAGTTCCTCATCAAGACCGGCGATGACTCTGCCACATCGATTCACAGGAAGTTGCTCCCTGTTTATGACGAGGACACAGTGGATAGCAGCAATATCCAACGGTGGTTGCAGAGGTTTGAAGAAGGTAATTTCCCTCCACTGGACAATCCACGATGCGGTAGACCATCGACGACAGTGAGTGATATGAATAAGCAGACAATTGATCAAACCATTCAAAATGACAGATGTGTGACGACATAACAGCTTGCTGAAATGACTCGTTTGTCATTGGATAGTTTGTATCACTGTTACAGTCGCTAGGGTACAGAAAAATCTGTGCGCGCAAGGTGCCTAGATTACTGACAAGAGAAATGAAAACTATGAGGAAGAATGTGTGCGAGCGTCTTATGAAGACCTTTACTGGAGAGTGGAAACAGTGTTTTGACGGCGTCATTACGCAGGGTAAAACATGGTTGTTTTTGTCTGGACCTGAGTGCGAAACCCAATCCATGGAGTGGCGTCATCCGGGTCCCCCTCAGAAGAAGAAACCAAGACTTTCACGAACAGGGATCAGTGTGGTGCCATTTTCACTGACTTCTTGGAACTTGGCTCCACAATTAACCGGGACCGGTACTGTTTGTCATTGGACAAACTGCGACGTGCCATCAAGACCCACAGACCACAGCTTCAGGGTCAGCTCATCAGACTACACCATGACAATGTCAAACGCCATACAGCCCTTACGGCGCAGGAGAAAATCAGGATAATGGGTTGGAAAATTGTTCCTCATCCTCCCTACAGTCCGGAGTTGGCTCCGTCTGATTTTAACCTCTATGGTCGTCTGAAGGCCCACCTGCGCGGTAAAACATTGGATAGTGAGAATGACCTGTGTCAAGCGATGGTGTAAAAGTTAACCCCCAAAATTTGACCAAAGTACAAAACATCATGGAAAGAAAGTTGGACCAAATGCGTCACATCTGATGGAGCCTACACTGAGTAGGCTCATTGTATAGCTAAATGTTCCAAGTATGTTCCAAAAAATTTCATTCTCATCCTGCAAAAAACAAAAAAATTAGAGACGACTGTGCAAAACTTTTTGAACGCCCTTTGTATATTAAGCTTAAGAAACAAAGAAATAGCTTATTTGTTATTTCATGTTTCGTAAACTTTATCTTTGACTAGTGAGGGTGTCGTGGTCCATAAACACACAAAGTAGAACAAGTTATATTTCCGAATGGTCTAGTTCTCATTCGTGTTAACCTTTATGTCACAATCCCCTTCATCAATATTCGACACACACCGTTTTTTTCCTCGTGAAGCCGGTCAGGGTGGCCGAGCGGTTCTAGGCGCTTCAGTCTGGAACCGAGCGACCGCTACGGTCGCAGGTTCGAATCCAGTCTTGGGCATGGATGTGTGTGATAGGTTTAAGTAGTTCTAAGTTCTAGGGGACTGATGACCTCAGATGTTAAGTCCCATAGTACTCAGAGCCATTTCCTCTTGAAGAGTTTTGTTACGTTTGTGTCAAATTCTTTAAAAACATTAACCTCTGATGTGCTCTCGTAAAATGAGTTTCTTTCCCATGCTGAGAACAGGTGGGTCACTTTGAGATGAGACAGGGAACTCACTTCACTCAGGAAGACTGAACTTCTTTTGTGTCTCACACTAAGCTACAAATTTCCAGTTATAATAGCTCAAACTCTCATCACCTGGAACAATAACAGAATTAAAAATTTTGTTAAGTATTGATTTGAAATGAGAAGAATTATGTACCAGACATTTATTGTTGAGTTCGAGTTACGGACGGATACGCATTTTCAGAGTGTCACAAAGACGCAGTTGCCTGCACAGGCCGTTGCAGAATTACGTTTCAGTCTCGTATCGATTGTCTCATAAAAAGTAAGGAAATACAATGTTTTTAAATTGAAGTGTGACTTATTTACTCATAAGATAGTGTGACGTTACTGTTACATATCGCTATACGATATTAATTCGTTTTCTGCTGCTATTTCGTGGTTATTTTAGTCAGAATAAGAGTGTCGTGTGTCTGGAAAGGAAGCCTTGCAACTTCCACGTGGATTGTCGGCACCATGTGACCAGCGTGGAACAGTCGCGTCCGCTCAAAAAATTTGATTCTGCTAGTCCAATTGGATCCCTCTAGACAGTGTTCCTTGTGTGTGAGGCTGACCAGTCGTTCCGACCCAGTATCAATTTCGTGTATAACTGTGTGCATGTAGTAACCAAAAGAGGGGAAGGTACGTGCGCCTTCCCATGCCTTTGCCTTGTAATGAATGTAGACAATTCTCGCCCGTGAACAATCCTTGACAGCAACGAACGTTGTACGCACTCGTTTCATGTCACTACGATTTGTTTTCTTAAGAGGGGAGAGTTGAATCCACTTCCCTAGGAGTAAAAGCCGGTCATAGGCTAGCATTAATTCACAATTTAAACACTAAATAAGGAACTGCCAGGACGACCAAAATACAGTATCTTACATTTTGCTGCTTTGAGTTTGCTGCAGTAAGAACGGCACATTGAAACATCTCTTGGGGTACAAAAAGTTGTAACCACTATATTTCCCCATTTTACATTCATGTGTGCTTGAACCAGCAGATGCAGCATATGAGAACATGGCTCACGCAGACTTTATTGTGCATTGATATTTTGTATGCACCTTACTTTGGAGTATTCTGCTGAGTTCTTTTTATTTCGTGTGAGGATTTTGTATTGCGTGCGAAGATCTTTTTGTATTTCAGGTGAAGACTTTGTACTTTCGCGTGATAGAATTCTTGTGTGCAAGTTTATTTTTTCATGCTAAAATTTGTGGAGTAATTTTCAGTTTCTCCTCCATGCATGGATAGGTTTAACCGAGTGCGATTCAGAGAAGCATGAAAAGTTTTTAGTCAAGACGATTCGATGAAATCGGGCCAAGCCGTGTCGGAAATTTCTGTGGGAAAGGCAGCAGCAGCAGCTTCGTTGTCTGAAACACAGGAAACTGTAGTGGCGAATCAACGGTGCGAAACTAGCGAGATTTGCGTACTGAAATCGACAATACGATACATCACTTCAAACTCTGGAAACATGAGGTCTATTCCATCGTGGGTAAAGCACATGGTAGAGTAAGCGGAGGCAGACTGAGACGAACCAGAAGCGTACAGTAAAAAGCATAGGACAGAGACTGAAAAGCCTAAGCGGGTAGGAAACAATCAGAGGAAAGAGAAAGAAAAGCTCACAAGATAGGATACGAACAAGGTCAGACAGAGAAAAAGCGGAATCAGAGACGAGATATTTTAGTGGAGGCTTGTTTACTTGGTACAAGAACGTTCCAGAGGTGCTCAACAAAATCCAGAGGCAGATGCTACAAGAGAGGGGCTGTACATCACGGACAGGTTTGCTACCGAAATTTCAGGAGAGAAGTTCTTAGGAAGAGTCTAACAACACATTCATCTAGCCCAAATATTCGAGAATTTAGAGCTAATGAAGAAGGATACCGACAATCATTCTTACCACTCGCCATTCGCGATTGGAACAGGTAAGGGAGCGTCAGTTGGTGGTTCCAGAATATAATCTTCGGCCATACACCGTAAGATGGCTCCGCAGTATCGATGTAGATTCAGATTCAGATGACGGTGTTACAAGGGGTTTGTTTTATGAATTCGGTAGATGAAAAAAGTGGTTGAGATGTCAAAGACAGTGGAAATCAACGTTACCAGGCTAGTTCGGGCAGATAAAATTCTGAAGAAAGTGGAGGAGACGAAGAACTCGCTTTCCGAAAGGGCGCAGGTTGCGGAGAAGTGTACGGAACCTGATGCAATAGAAACCGTGCGATTATCGGAAACTTAGGAGTTCGCCTCACTTAGATGAGGTTTTGGTAACGTACGAAAGAGGACTAAACGGTCGCGAGTTGCGAAGCCATCACTGCCTCTGGCAGAGAGTGGGATAAGAGCTCATAATGGGCCGCTTGTTTGTGACAGTTGTGTAACTAGTGGCTTACCGCCAACGGCCCAAAATGGGTTTATTGTGATCGAAATGTGTCCGTCATCAGAGTCAGTGCCTGCGAACAGAAGGCAGATAGTAAACACCTTTTTTCAATAAGAAACTATCTCACATACACCACAGGCAGACACCTGCATATTAACACTTGGATACGGGAATTGAAGGAACTCCTTGAAAATCCGAAGAAGGTTAGAATTTACAGGTAATCATATGAATGGAGCGTCTGTCTCGAGAGTTTTCACAGTCACCATACGGTGTACATCATTGGCAGGACTCGAATCAGATAACACGAAGCTGTACTGGCCGACTGTAGAACAAAACAGGGTACGGTAAAGTACAATGAAAGTCTCTTAACAGGCAGCAAGCAACACGCTTTCAATCTTCTCTGCAGTACCTTGAGGAGACTCTATAATGGAATCAGTAATGCCGAGCTGATTCAGCTCTTCATTAGTACAGTGCCAACAGACCACAAAGGATCCTTCTTCCGTTTTGAGAGAAAAGACATGGATGTATTTAAGTTACTCCTGGCTGACCTTGATGAGTAAGTACAAGAAAACAAGAAAATGAGCTCTGCATCAGAGAAAAATCGGTACAGAAACTCAAAAGACAATGACTGGACGAGTTATAATGTCAGGGAAAACAGCAACAGCAGTCCGCCACAAATGTGAGGAACAGCTGGCGCAACACAGCAGCCAGGCGTTATGAGGTGAGGCCACGTCCTGGAGAGGCTGCGGCTGAGAAGAACAGCTGAGACGCGCCACTTCTCTAAGCACAAGGTTTCTGTATTATGGTGATGGTTTATGGTGGGTAATTTCTGTATGTTATGTAAGTTAGTTCATGATGCTCCTTTGCCGTAAGTTCTTGCTACCGGTTAGCAGAAAAATTTTGGTGTGACCTGCATCGCTGTTTGACTTGTGGTTACTATATTTTGTTCATCTCCATCTAGCCTTTACAGGCATGTCTAAGGTAAACAGATACGCAGGGCGTTGGTGTTAAATGTTCCTCGCAATATCGTTCTGTTTTAAAATTCGTATGCCCGTCAGTGTCCGCAGGTCGCAAAATCGCAAGGCACGATAATTCCTTATGGCAAAAACATAAAGCCTGTTCCACAGACCTTTTAGACTGGGGCGCAATCGCAATCAGTGAGAATGAACACTGGATCCTGGAAAAATCGTAGTTTTGTTTCAGAAGTATGACATAAGGTAACAAATTAGGATATCATTCCTCTAAAATGGTACCTCACGTAGTTATTTTGTTTCTTAATATATAGTCTGTATGAAATAGGTTTTTTGGTGAAACAGTGAATTTCATGTGACAAACGCCATTAGTTTCAGGCCCTTCTAATGGTTCAGATGGCTCTGAGTACTATGAGGTGCATTCAAATTCTAAGGACTCCGATTTTTTTTCTCCGGACAGGAAAGAGATAGAAACACGCGCATTGTTTTAAAATGAGGCGGCGTTCATTGTCAATACGTCCCAGAGATGGCAGCACCGTACGGCAGATGGAATTTTACCGCCAGCGGCGAGAATGAGAACTGTTTTAAATACTTAAAATGGCGACGTTTTCCTTACTTGAACAGCGTGCAATCATTCGTTTTCTGAATTTGCGTGGTGTGAAACCAATTGAAATTCATCGACAGTTGAAGGAGACATGTGGTGATAGAGTTATGGATGTGTCGAAAGTGCGTTCGTGGGTGCGACAGTTTAATGAAGGCAGAACATCGTGTGACAACAAACCGAAACAACCTCGGGCTCGCACAAGCCAGTCTGACGACATGATCGAGAGAGTGGAGAGAATTGTTTTGGGGGTTCGCCGAATGACTGTTGAACAGATCACCTCCAGAATCGGCATTTCTGTGGGTTCTGTGCACACAATCCTGCATGACGACCTGAAAATGCGAAAAGTGTCATCCAGGTGGGTGCCACGAATGCTTACGGACGACCACATGGCTGCCCGTATGGCATGTTGCCAAGCAATGTTGACGCGCAACAACAGCATGAATTGGACTTTCTTTTTGTCGGATGTGACAATGGATGAGACGTGGATGCCATTTTTCAATCCAGAAGCAAAGCGCCAGTCAGCTCAATGGAAGCACACAGATTTACCGCCACCAAAAAAATTTCGGGTAACCGCCAGTGCTGAAAAAATGATGGTGTCCATGTTCTGGGACAGCGAGGGCGTAATCCTTACCCATTGCGTTCCAAAGGGCACTACGGTAACAGGTGCATCCTATGAAAATGTTTTGAAGAACAAATTCCTTCCTGCACTGCAACAACAACGTCCGGGAAGGGCTGTGCGTGTGCTGTTTCACCGAGACAACGCACCCGCACATCGAGCTAACGTTACACAACAGTTTCTTCGTGATAACAACTTTGAAGTGATTCCTCATGCTCCCTACTCACCTGACCTGGCTCCTAGTGACTTTTGGCTTTTTCCAACAATGAAAGACACTCTCCGTGGCCGCACATTCACCAGCCGTGCTGCCATTGCCTCAGCGATTTTCCAGTGGTCAAAACAGACTCCTAAGGAAGCCTTTGCCGCTGCCATGTAATCATGGCGTCAGCGTTGTGAAAAATGTGTACGTCTGCAGGGTTATTACGTCGAGAAGTAACGCCAGTTTCATCGATTTCGGGTGAGTAGTTAATAAGAAAAAAAATCGGAAGCCTTAGAACCTGAATGCACCTCGTATGGGACTTAACAGCTGAGTTCATCAGTCCCCTAGAACTTAGGACTACTTAAACGTAACTAACATAAGGATATCACACACATACATTCCCGAAGCAGGAATCGAACCTGCGACGGTAGCTGCCGCGCGGTTCCAGATTGAAGCTCCTAGAACCACTCGGCCACTCCGGCCGGCTTTTTCAGGCCCTTGTCGTAGAGTTTTGTAGGGTGTAGCGAATCATAATGAGCCGGAGGAATGACATTTTTGAGTGTGGCGTGAGAAGAATTGATAGAATTCGTTATTTGCCTGGTCACAGAATGCGCTGCAGATGTGATTATGAGTTTTTTTTTTTTTTTTTTTTGCCGACAACATATGGAAAGTGTGGTCTGCAGCACTTGTTAATTTTTAGGATTTGTAGGACGCCAGTTTTGACAATAGAGCGCTGAGCAGTCTTGAATATTTTCCTTGTTAGGTAGTGTATACCCCTCTACATCATTTTCTACCACGTTCACCGATCAGTGCAGTATGTTGTTGTTGTCTTCAGCCCTGAGACTGGTTTGATGCAGCTCTCCATGCTACTGTATCCTGCGCAGGCTTCTTCATCTCCTAGTATCTACTGCAACCTGCATCCTTCTGAATCTGCATAGTGTATTCACCTCTTGGCCTCCCTCTGCAATTTTTATTCACCACGCTGCCCTCCAATACTAAATTGGTGATCCCTTGATGCCTCAGAACATATCCCACCAACGGATCCTGTCTTCTAGTCAGGTTGTGCCACAAACTCCTCTTCTCCCCAATTCTGTTCCATACCTCCTCATTAGTTTTGTGATCTACCCATCTAATCTTCAGCATTCTTCTGCAGCACCACATTTCGAAAGCTTCTATTCTCTTCTTGTCCAAACTATTTATCGTCCATGTTTCAATTCCATACATGGCTACACTCCATACAAATACTATCACAAACGACTTCCTGACACTTAAATCTATATTCGTACGCCTTAAAGTTTAATAAATATATGCACTCTAAATACGTATATTCTTTTTGAAACAGTCTGTACTTAGCTTTTCCTAGCCCATCCAAAATCTCGTCTATTCTAGGAAGAGGATACACACTATTAACAGATATCTCGTTCAGGCGCCTATAGTCTGCTACAAACCGCCAAATGGTTCAAATGGCTCTGAGCACTATGGGACGTAACATCTGAGGTCATCAGTCCCCTAGAACTTAGAACTACTTAAACCTAACTAACCTAAGGACATCACACACATCCATGCCCGAGGCAGGATTCGATCCTGCGACTGTAGCAGTCGTGCGGTTCCCGATTGAAGCGCCTAGAACCGCTCGGCCACCGTTGCCGCCTACAAACCGCCATTTTTGCTTCCTAATACCATCCATTTTCTTCGAAATCATTACAAGGAGAAAATTCCACCGACTCCTACTTGTAACTATGATATCGTCCTGCAACATTTCATCAATTTCCTCTTGAAAGACTTCTTTCTGTTCCTGTGGTATTCTATATGGCCTCAAACATATAATCCGACCTTCTGATTCTGTCATTAAGTTTATTTCATTCCTTTACACATCTGTATGCATCAAATGAAATAAATCATTATATGGCGTATACATTTCCACTATGGTATTTCTTTCTTCACTATTTAAGTGCTCAACTCTGAGATTCTATCTTAACTTACCTGCCCTGAATTTTATGTCTGGCTTTTTTTACCTGCATTATCCTCTAAATGCCTCTTCAGTTGGCGCTTCCACACCCACCAGTATTGGACACTTCATTGACAGATTCTCCTCTGTCGTCTGTAGCAAACTCGTTATGCATGTACCATATTTTAGTGACACCAGTGCTTCTGGTACATACACTCGTGGCCTTATTTCTTGCATAGGAATGATAAATTTGTAACACATTCCTTAGGTCTACCTTCAATCTAAAAATTCGCAATTCTCTTAGACCCATTATTACTCTTTGCTCTTTTTTCGTCTTTTAGCTTCCAGATTTTCTCACTCACTGATATTTCCCTAGTTTTGCTATTCCAACTTCAACTGAATCGTCTCTTGTTTCACGGCTTCTGCTGTCATCGAACCGGCTCCAACCCCATTCCATAACACTGCTCTCTGTCTCGCGACTCCAACCACAATCAGACCAACACGTTGCTCTCTAGTGGCTCCAACAACTTTTAAGTTACGTTTTCGCTTTTCTGCGGCTCATGCCGCAATCGAAGCGGCGCCTACCCTGTTCGACACCCTTCTCAACGTTACATGGGCCTGATCGCAAACAAACAGATTGCTACCTTGCGGCTACCACCGCACATGCCGCCCTATCGTTTGCGTTTTTGCTTTGAAATTATCTCGTTCCCTTGCAGTTCGCAACTCGAATCGTTTGCCACGAATCCATAACTTTTCATGTCGTAATTTATCACAGTATTCTGATTAGGAAAACTCTTCCTAACAGACCCTCAAACGGTTGATCTACTTCTGCCCCTATTACATAAACTGTATGCCCTACTAAAAGGTCTCTTGTGACCTGTAATTCAATATCTATAATACCTTCCGCGTTATCAATAATGTTAGTGACCCCTCTGATTATAAAACCTGTCTCTGACATTCCTACATTCCATAAACTTTCTTTGTTCATTAATTTAATTTGTGCTCCACCACCTACTCACACCCTCATGGGATTCCGTTTTCCTTACGTAAACCACAATTCTACGAAATCATTCTAATTTGTGCCGTCGACAGTAAACATCTTGCTGATAAGGCGCAATGCGATGTCTCATTACGCCTCTTTTTAGTTTCTCGGTCTATTCTTTCTTTCCGTTAACCACGCGCAGTCATTGCTCTGTCATAATGGCCTCTTAGGCTGCACTTAAAACATATTACGTTACTTGATTCTGCATATGGAGCTCTGTATCCCAGTAACTTGCACTGGGAACTCTGAAATGGCTTTACAGATTCCGTTTCTCTACGATGTCCATTGAATTCTAGTTCAATTTCTGCTAGCTTTTCCGTGTTTTCGCGTTCTAATTTCATTAGCCTTTCCGCCTTTTCTTTTTCCTCCTTGATTTTGCTTTCTGTTTTTGTCTCAATTATTCTTACTCGTTTTTGGAGACGACAGTCTGTTGCCACATGTCCTGGTTTATGACAGTTAAAACAAGTTAGGTTTGTAGGTCTCTCTGTCCTCGGTATTCTAACAACGATTCTCTCTGTCGGCTTTTCCTTTGCCGATGCAATAGCACGTCCCTCTGTAGAGGCAATATTGACAGCCTCAGACACTGTTACTGTTTCTGCTCTAGCCCTCACTATTGTTTTAATTCTGTCACCAGGCAGTCCTTGTATGAATATTGCCCTAAACAGTTTTAGAATCAGAGAAATAGTGCCAGCTCAATCGGCTCACTCAGCCGCCTTTGATTGCCTCTGTAAAATGATACTGAAAGGCATTAACGTGCGAAGCTCACTGTGCAATGCTTTCGCCATGTTCTTGTCTGCTTGCGAACATTTTCAAGCGGTAGTAACCCAAAATCTGCCTGCAACAAAAGTGAACCGTGAATTTACTTTCAAAACCTTTTCTTAAGAATTTACTTTACTTACTAGCGATTCATCAAGAACATTAACACATTTAATAACACTATGTGAGCGTGGAAGTAGTTGCCAGTGGGTAAGTTATGTAAAACAAATTAAATTTCCTTCAACAAATGGAAATTTTATTCCTAAAAGCCCTTTCTTGTAAACACATTTAAAATTATAATCAGAAAGCACCCTCTAAATATCAAGCTACAATTTATTCAGAGGCAGAAAGAACATATTTTGACAGTATGAGCTTTCGGGCTGAGAACCTTGGCGCTTCGTTTTGACACGGCCGTAGTCACGACCGCTCACAACAACCTCTGAAAGACTACACTGGTGCAAATCTGCAACACACCAGATTACTTTAAACTAAAAATTCTCACACAAGCACATAAACTATACACCCCGTAGGGAGGGATGGAAATGGTACAAAACACTAACATTTTAAAAAATTAACTTGCCACCGAAGGTGCAAATTGATTAAAAAAAAAGTCTTACGGTGGAAGGGTGGCAACTTTATATACTAAAATGACCATTTAAATAAAAACCCATGAAATGCAGTCTTATATAATATATATACAAACAAGCTCTAGATTACGCATATAACGCCTGTCAAAATGATAGACAAGATATATTTCAAGAATTCGGCCGTTACACTTCAAGCAATAAATTCGTTAGCACCGAATCCGACAGACATGACACAGACAGCTATTAACGTACGGCAGACCGACAGACAGACAGACACTGCCTAACAAATGATAATACTGGAATATTGGCTGGATTAATATTTGCGGCAGACGAATTCGGATGTGGCACTCTCGACCCACTGCCTTGTAACAGAATACCTTTCCTCAAGCTGTAACCTTCGACTACCTCACCCGACCTAATCCGCTGTTTGATGGACATCCTGTTCCTGGTTTTCTTCGAGATTACTAAACAGATGGGGTACTTCCTCCAAAACCAAAAGCTGACACTGAAGTGGACCCTGGTGGTGCTCCTCCAAACAATCGGATGGTGGGTCAAACATCCGGCTGAGGGCATCAGCGGCAACATTCTCGGAACCCTTGATATGCCTAACATTAAATTTAAAGGCTGAGATTCTTACGGCCCATCGTGCGATCCGACCGGTCTTACGTGGCCTAGCCAAGACCCAACTCAAGGCTTGATTATAAGTCTTCTGCAAAAAAGGTTTGTGTTCAAGGTAAAACCGGAATTTTTCTAATGCAAATAGGATCGCCAAGGCCTCTCATTCTTAGACTGAGTACTTCGCCTCAGCATCATTCAAACGGCGCGAGACATAGGCCAAAGTTTGCCGCTGACCTTGCCATTCTTGTAATAAGACGGCCGACACACCCGCCCTCGACGCGTCCGTCTGAACTACAAAAGGCTTATAAAAATCAAGGACCCCAAGCACCGGTGGATTACCGATGGCGGTTTTGATCTGTTCGAAGTCCGCCTGCTGGGGGGGGGGGGGGGGGGGGGGACCCCAAGTAAATTTAACTTATTTTTTACGAAGCTGTTTCAAAGGGGCAGCTAAGGGCGCAAAATTCGGAACGAACCTCCTGAAATAATTTGCCATACCAATGGACTTAGCGACTCCCCACTTATCAGTCGGGGGTGGGAGCGCGCTCAAGGCTTTAGTACGATCTTGATCGACCCGAACCGCATCGCCTGAAACAATATGGCCTAAGAAGGAAGTCTGGAGCCTCGCAAGTGTGATCTTGGACAGTTTAACGGTTAGACCAGCCTGCTGAAGTTTAGCGATTTACTGTATACCGCAAGGTCATCCAGGTAATTACATACAAAGCGTAGTTTAAATTCACCTAGTATACTATCTAATAAACGAGTCAAAACAGCAGCTCCGGTGGCAACCTTTCCCCTTTCCCACCAGAGGGAGACACCAAAGTTGCGATTGCCACAGTGGCGCCACCGCCAGAAACGAAGGGCGACTGCTTCACACAACATGCTGCGGAGCGCTCTTCAAAACAGCCATTTTTACCACCCCTCACAAAGTTTTCCATCAAAATAGCATGTACAGTTGACCAAGTGACGTCTGATCCCTGATTAATAATTTACTGCTGGCAGCTCCAATTATTTGTTCCATAACAAAATTGAGTAACACGTCACACATGGCCGCACTTATCTAGAAATGCACTTAATTGTGTGTTATTACCCTCAAATGATTGCGGCAATAACTTCAGAACATCACGTAAACTAATGTACTGCCTATCTGGTAAGGAATGTGCAACATTACTACATTTACTTCTGCCTGACCGTGTGATAGCATACTGTACCAACAAGTTTTCTTGCCTTATTTGAGTTTTTCTGGAGTCTGCGACGCCTCATGAGCGCCCTGTCTTGTTGCGTCGCCTTCCAGCCATGCTGCTTAACGCTGCCGACGGTGTCACAGCTGTCACGCACCTTCGATTACGTTGTCTTCTTTCCTGCTGCTGGCCGCCCCCTCTGGCCCGTCTGTTGAGTGATGTTGCCGCCTTCTTCTTTGGAATGGCGTTCTCCCACACCTCCTGCCGACACGCATCCCACAAAGTGTAACCTGCTGGGTGTCGGACCTGTCCCATCCGAACACCTCGCGCCTCTACCTCTCTGGAGTGGCTTGCTGTCACGCCTCGTCGCCGACCCACCAATCACATAGTCGAAACCGAACCGTAATGGACCTCCCCGGTCCGTTAGAATCGTCTTCGCCTTTCTCCTCACTTCTTTCTTTGCCTCAACATGCGTACTACACCTCGTTGCAGGTTTATATCTTAAAGTTGGCAGCCCTTTCCTGACTTCGGGCTGAGAACCATCAGAAACTGACAACGTCCTACAAGTATTTTTCAAATCTGTGGACCGGGTAACGCCGGTACGGTGCAGAAACACAGCAAGGTTGTGGCTCTGCGTAACCAAACCTGACAGAAACGAGGCCTAATGTGTGCTAACAGCACAGAACCGGATGCCACATTTTAGCCAACCCTGAACATAGTACCAAATAATTTGATACGTTTGTAGTGTCCTGTGTGCGGCTCAGGATGCAAATTACGAACTTTCTACTACAAAAGATGATTTTAACCTAAAAAACAAGAGAAAGACCCGACAATACGTATTATAGCAGCATTTTATATCTACCACACAATAAATTTATTGTATGCAAAAAAAGGAAACGTGTGTTACAGGCCACTGTAGATGCTTCCCAAGCAAATGAAGTGAAAACGTGTATGGCAACAAACAAACTGCTTTCAATTGGTTGCGTAGACAGGACATACCTATACAATATAAAGCAACTAAGGGAAAGACGGAAAACAGGAAAAAATGACGTGAAAATTATCCGTTTCATTTTGCATCTCTTAAGACAATACTCACTGTAGCAAGCCTACACTGTAACCCAGGCCGTGGTCAAGTTTTGCAGACATTTATACCCTTTTTTATAACACAAACAATCTACACTGACGGAAAAAAGTCCCAGTACTAACAAGGAGTTGTGCGACATAAACAAAAGTTGGCACCCGTGTTTCTAAACCTGATAGATGAAGTCTGGTCGATAGCAGCGCCACTATGAGGATGTAGATCACATTTGCTTTAAATATGCACTGTACAGCTGGCTGAGCTTTACTTACCTTTAAGACTGGACGTGCCTCTGAGGCGACAAAGGCGGCATTATCAACTCCTCACGAGGTCATGCAATAGAGCTACGAGAACCTGAATGTTCCTTCTGCGATATTGCAGAAAGATTGGCAGTAATGTAAGTCACTGCACATGACTGTTGGCAGCAGTGTTCACGACAATGTGCGGTCGCAGGAAGACCAGGCTCCGGACGGTTACGTAACTCTACCGACAGGGAGGACAGTCGTGTTCGGCGTATGGCTCTGGCGCATTGCGTTGCATCTGCAGCAGCAGTGTGAGCAGCAGTTGGCACCACAGTGAGACAACTGACTGTCACAAATTGGTTACTTCAAGGACAGCTGTCAGCCAGGTGCCCTGTAATGTGCACTCCTCTGACCACAAACATTCAACATTTGCAACTATTGTGGTTCCAAGCGAGAGCTCATTGGAGGGTGCTGGAGATCTGTTTTGTTCTCTGATGCAAGCTCGCTGCCAGTGATGGCCATGTGTTGGTTATAAGGTGGCCAGTTTAGGGTCTGCAGCCAACCTGTCTGTGTGCTCTCGTGGTTATCCCATGCACACTGACTAAAAATTTGTACGTCAGTCTGGTGATGCGACACTCGTTCGACCTATACTTGAGTATTGCTCATCAGTGTGGGATCCGTTCCAGATCGAGTTGACGGAGGAGATAGAAAAGATCCAAAGAAGAGCGGCGCGTTTCGTCACAAGGTTATTTGGTAACCGTGATAGCATTACGGAGATGTTTAACAAACTCAAGTGGAAGACTCTGCAAGAGAGGCGCTCTGCATCGCGGTGTAGCTTGCTCGCCAGGTTTCGAGAGGGTGCGTTTCTGGATGAGGTATCGAATATATTGCTTCCCCCTACTTATACCTCCCGAGGAGATCACGGAGGCTTTCAGACAGTCGTTCTTCCCGCGAACTATACGCGACTGGAACAGGAAAGGGAGGTAATGACAGTGGCACGTAAAGTGCCCTCCGCCACACATCATTAGGTGGCTTGCGGAGGATAAATGTAGATGTAGATGTAGACCTGTTGTGCTACCATTCATGCACAACATTCCAGGGAGTGTTTTCCAACAGGATAACGCTCGCTAATATACCGCTGTTGTAACCCAACATACACTACAGAGTGTCGACATGTTGGCTTTGGTCTGCTCGGTCTCCAGATGTGTCTTTAGTCCGAGCACGTATGGGGCATCATCGGGCAACAACTCCAGCGTCATCCACAAATAGCGTTAATCGTCTGCGTATTGACCGACGAAGTGCATTAGGCATCGAACTCCGTCTAGCAAACTGCGAGCTTTCAAAACGACTACGCACCCACCGACTCAATGTTGCAATATTAGAAGTTTTGGCTGGTTTCGTTGTATAGGGGCTGCGATACGTAGTTGCCACATAACAGGCCAAATACTGCTGAGTCTACAGTACACGATAAGAGTGCACACATGAATGGTCGAAGGTTTCTATCACTCGGCAATTACGAATTATGAAAGTAACATATAAATTTATAAATGAAAGATTGCAAGTAAATAAAATCTGCAGGTACTATCTTAACGACATTAAATGATGAGTACGATAGCAGAAGTACTTTTGAGAATGCGGTATATTTCTGCAAAACAATTATTGGTGTCGATGATCCAGCAATTAAAATATAAGTTGAATAACAGGGGAACAATAGATTCCTACTGCACGTAATTAGTTATGAACAACAACACAGCTCGCGAGATATTCACTTCTGAAGGCACACTACGTCTTCACTGTAGAAGCCACGGAAATCTCACGAGTCGGCACTCCAAAGTATTTCTGTCTGTCGCGACCACTCGCAAACCGCTCCAGACTCCAAGTGTCTGCCGCGACCGAGCGTCCGCCACGCCGTCACGTCCAGCACTTCTCGTCGCGTCTCGAAACGATGCTCTTCTCCCACTTCCATCCAGTCACCCCATTCACGAGAGCTGTGATTAGCTAGAGCGCTCCCTCCATGTCTCTAAGCTCACAAACGTATTGAAACACATACGAAATACTGTATTTACATTTAAACATCTTGACATTAAATAAATATCCCTACGGCTGGACCATAAACACGCTCTAACACGCATTATTAGGTATATAAACAAATTAAATAAACATATATCAAAGGAATAGAACAAAAGGTAGGCCAGTAGCCTAATGTCTCTGTGCTTTCTAAAACACAGTAAATATTTGACCAATTTCTTCATGAACAGTATAAAAATGGTTCAAATGGCTCTGAGCACTATGGGACATAACATCTGAGGTCATCAGTCCACTAGAACTTAGAACTACTTAAACCTAATTAACCTAAGGACATCACACACATCCATGCCCGAGGCAGGATTCGAACCTGCGACCGTAGCGATCGCGCGGTTCCAGACTGTAGCGCCTAGAAACGCTCGGCCACTCCGGCCGGCTCATTAACAGTATATATCGGATATAAACAAGGACATAGACGAATAAATATGCTTATAAGCATGCTGCTACCGGTTTTTCGTGTAACTGTGGAGTACTTACGGCCTGACGCGATCAATAGTAATCGACCACTGTGACCTCCAATAACTCATGTACTATTTAAGTTCGTTGCTGGGTGTTACTTGTGTAATTTACCATCAGACACTAATCTTTAAACTAATAAGGATATTGAAAAGCTGATTACACCATCAGAATCGTCGTGCAAATAACAGTAACGTACATGTTTCTTTCTGAGGTATCATGATTCATCTAGCTACTATCACTTTCTATACAAACCGAGAAATGTCTGCCGTTAAGGTCTCACGAAGTCCGCCGTCTTTGGCACCCCGGGCATAGACAACTCCTTCATCGACACAAATCACCGTCCTCGTCACAGCGGAATTCCCAGCCACGCGGCTGGACCATGCGCTGGGGTTACCCCTCTCGTCCGGCTAACGTTCGGCACCATTTGTTTGCTGCCAGGTCCCCGTTGGTTTTGTTAGCACATCTGAACATATAAACAAATACGTAATCAGTGCCGTTCGCTGCATTGTAAAATGTTAATTACATCCGCAGATATTGTAACCTAAAGTTGACGCTCGAAACCTCCGACGTTCAGTTGCGTGTTGTAACAAACAGCTGCAACATACATCGCGTTTCTACAGAATGATCTGCCAACGTTGCTCGAAAATGTCCCACTGGAAGCGCGTCGACGTATGTGGTATCAGCGTGATGGTGCACCTGCACATTCCGCAATTAACACTAGGCTGACCCTTCACAGGATGTTCGACGGGCGTTTCATAGCACGTGGAGGACGCATAAATTGGCCAGCCCGTTCTCCTGATCTTACACCTCTAGACTTCTTTCTGTGGGGTACGTTAAACGAGAATGTGTACCGTGATGTGCCTACAACCCCAGAGGATATGAAACAACGTATTGTGGCAGCCTGCGGCGACATTACACCAGATGTACTGCGGCGTGAACAACATTCATTACGCCAGAGATTGCAATTGTGTGCAGCAAATGCTGGCCACCACATTGAACATCTATTGGCCTGACATGTCGGGACACACTCTATTTCACTCCGTAATCGAAAACGGAAACCACGTGTGTACGTGTACGTCACCCCTCACGGTAATGTACATGTGCGTCAGTGAAAAAGACCAATAAAAAGGTGTTAGCATGTGGACGTAATGTGCTGTTCCAGTCTCTTCTGTACCTAAGGTCCATCACCGTTCCTTTTGGATCCCTACGTAATTCGGTGCTCTCCGATACACACGATCGAACAGCGGAGGAGTGGTACTCAAGCGTCAACTTTCGGTTACAATATCTCCGGATGAAATTACCATTTTACAATGCAACAAACGGCACTGATTACGTATTTGTTTATATGTTCAGATGTGGTAACAAAACTAACGATGTTCCATTTAAAAAAACGTAGGTTTGTGTTAAAAAACATCCGTGCATTTTTTATGGTTTGCATTAACCAATTACACTAGCTCCTCCCCTCAGGTTCGGTCTGTGGAATCGATTCGTCAGTATGTGATATGGTTTACGAAATATATCCAGCGGTAACGTTAGGTGACTCACCCTGTATACCTTCCTGGTCTTCTCCTGCTGGAAGACTGTTAGTTTACCGGTTTTGGTGGTCATGTGAGTCAATCGAATTCGAAGCTGCCCATCCCATGTGATGAACGACTTTTGAAGTGTGGGGAGTTCTGTTTTATTGATTTCATTTCACTTTTTTTGTAAGACTGAACAAGGGGTGATGTGACGTTACTGTCACATATCAATGTTGATTCATTTTCTGCCGCTATTTCGTGGTTATTTTAGTGTGAAAATCAGAGTTGTGTACTTGGAAAGGCAGCCTTCCACGATCCACACTACGGTGTAAACACTCTCCTTTCATTGGACAGACATGTCCGGGCCTCTTTTGTCTGTCGCCTGTCCTAACCTCCGAGTTGCAGCTGACACAAGAGAGCCTGTGTGTTATTCGTTCCCAGACATAGAAACACACACAAAAAATGGTTCAAATGGCTCTGAGCACTATGGGACTCAACATCTTAGGTCATAAGTCCCCTAGAACTTAGAACTACTTAAACCTAACTAACCTAAGGACATCACACACACCCATGCCCGAGGCAGGATTCGAACCTGCGACCGTAGCAGCCTTGCGGCTCCGGACTGCAGCGCCAGAACCGCACGGCCACCGCGGCCGGCGGAACACACACACACACACACACACACACACATATATATATATATATATATATAGGGTGGTCCATTGATAGTGACCGGGCCAAATATCTTACGAAATAAGCGTCAAACGAAAAAACTACAAAGTACGAAACTTCTCTAGCTTGAAGGGGAAACCAGATGGTGCTATGTCTGGCTCGCTAGATGGCGCTGCCATAGGTCAAACGGATATCAACTGCGTTTTTTACTTTAAATAGGAACCCTCATTTCTTATTACATATTCGTGTAGTACGTAAAGAAATATGAATATTTTAGTTGAACCACTTTTTTCGCTTTGTGACAGATGGCGCTGTAATAGTCACAAACTTATAAGTACGTGGTATCACGTTACATTCTGCCAGTAAGGACGGTATTTGCTTCCTGATGCATTACCATTGTTAAAATGGATCGTTTGCAGAAAAAGTCGATATCGTGTTGATGTATGGCTATTTTGATCAAAATGCCCAACGGGCGTGTGCTATGTATGCTTCTCGGTATCCTGGACGACATCATCCAAGTGTCCTTACCGTTCGCCGGATAGTTACGTTATTTAAGGAAACAGGAAATGTTCAGCCACATGTGAAACGTCAACCACGACCTGCAACAAATGATAATGTCCAAGTAGGTGTTCTAGCTGCTGTCGCGGCTAATCCGCACATCAGTAGCAGACAAATTGCGCGAGAATCGGGAATGTCAAAAACGTCGGTGTTGAGAATGCTACATCAACATCGATTGCACCCGTACCATATTTCTATACACCAGGAATAGCATGGCGACGACTTTGAACGTCGTGTACATTTCTGCCACTGGGCACAAGAGAAATTACGGGACGATGAGAGATTTTTTGCACGTCTTCCATTTAGCGACGAAGCGTCATTCACCAACAGCGGTAACGTAAACTGGCATAATATGCACTACTGCATATCCACGATGGCTGCGACAAGTGGAACATCAGCGACCTTGGCAGGTTAATGTATGGTGTGGCATTATGAGAGGAAGGATAACTGCCCCCATTTTATCGATGGCAATCTACATGGTTAAATGTATGCTGATTTCCTACGTGATGTTTTACCGATGTTACAAGATGTTTCACTGCATGACAGAATGGCGATGTACTTCCAACATGATGGATGTCCGGCACATAGCTCGCGTGCAGTTGAAGCGGCATTGAATAGCGTATTTGATGACAGGTGGATTGGTCGTCGAAGCACCATACCACGTCCCGCACGTTCACCGGATCTGACGTCCCTGGACTTTCTTCTGTGGGGAAAGTTGAAGGATATTTGCTATCGTGATCCACCGACAACGCCTGACAACATGCGTCAGCGCATTGTCAGTGCATGTGCGAACATTACCGTAGGGGAACTACTCGCTGTTGCGACGAATGTCGTTACACGTATTGCCAAATGCATTGAGGTTGACGGACATCATTTTGAGCATTTATTGCATTAATGTGGTATTTGCATGTAATCACGCTGTAACAGCATGCGTTCTCAGAAATGATAAGTTCACAAAGCTACACGTACCACATTGGAACAACCGAAATAAAATGTTCAAACGTACCTACGTTCTGTATTTTAATTTAAAAAACCTACCTGTTACCAACTGTTCGTGAGACATATGTTTGTGACTATTACAGCTCCATCTATCGCAAAGCGAGAAAAGTGATCCAACTAAAATATTCATATTTCTTTACGTACTACACGAATATGTAATAAAAATGGGGGTTCCTATTTTTAAAAAAACGCAGTTGATATTCGGTTGAGCTATGGCAGCGCCATCCAGCGGGCCAACCATAGCGCCATCTGGTTTCGCCCAGCAAGCTAGACAGTAGTTTTTTCGTTTGACTCTTATTTCGTGAGATGTTTGGACCGGTCAACATCAATAGACCACCCTGTATATAGTGGGACCAACATTGAGATAAGTCATGGGATAGAGATATACACGATTACAGATGGCCATAGTATCGCGTGCACAAGGTGTAATAGGGCGGAGCAGTGGCAGAACTGACATTTCACGTTCAGGTGATTCACGTGGAAAGGTTTCCGACGTGATTATGGCCGTACGATGGGAATTGACAGACTTTCAACGCGGAATGTTCGTCGGAGCTGGATGCACGGGACATTCCATTTAGGAAATTGTTAGGGAATTCTATATTCTGAGATTCACAGTGTTAAGTCTGTGTCGAGAAAACCAAATTTCAGGCATTAAATCTCACCAAGGACAACGCAGTGGCCACCAGCCCTCACATAACGCGTTTGAGTAGAGTTGTCAGTGCTAACAGACAAGAAACACTGCCTGAAATAGCGGTAGAAATCAATGTTGGACGTACGACGAACCTGTCCGTTAGGACAGTGCGGCGAAATCTCGCGTTAATGGGCCATTGCAGCAGACTAACGACGCGAATCCCTTTGCTAACAGCACGATATCTCCTACAGCGCCTCTCCTGGGCTCGCGACCATATCGTTTGTACCCAAGGCACCTGTAAAACGGTGGCTTTGTCAAATAAGTCACGATATCAGTTGATAAGATCTGATGACAGGGTTCGAGTGTGACGCAGACCCCACGGAGGCATCGGCCCAAGTTGTCAACGAGACACTGTGCGAGCTGGTAGTGGCTCCATAATGGTGTGTGCCGTGTTTCGTTGAATGGGCTGGGTTGTCTGGCCCAATTGAATCGATCATTGAGGGGAAGTGGTTGTGTTCGGCTACATGGAGACCATCTGCAGCCATTCACGGAATTGCGATCTGAAGTTTTCCCGGCGTATTTCCAATATGAACAGTTCTCGGGTATCCGACCGGGTAGCGTCGCTGCACCCCAACATACAGTTCACGATGGAGGTGGAGCAGAATGGTGCCCTACCGTTTCTTGACGTCCTGGTGAAACGGAGACCTGACGGCAAGCTGGGACACAGTGTATACAGAAAACCTACACACATCGATTTGTACCTAAATGCCTTCAGTTGCCACCACAACTCCCAGCGTGAAGGCGTTTTGCGCACACTTGTTCACAGGGCACGATCGATCTGCGATCAGGAAAGCCTTCAGCAGAACTGCAGCACCTCGAGACAACATTTCGGAAAAATGGGTACAACCAGAAGCAAATAAGATACGCACTCAGACAGACTGCTCCAAGAGAACAAGAAGAAGAAACAGAAGAAAACAAGTCATTGGCGTGCATTCCGTTTGTCGGAAACACCTCAAGTAAAATCGGTAGAATCCTGGGGAAACACAATGTGAAATGTATATTCCGACCCCGTGCAAAAACCTTTACTGGGTTCAGTGAAAGATGACCTAGGCCTTCGAAAACCAGGCGTTTATCAAATTCCCTGTCAGTGCGGAAAATCATAAGTTGGGGAGACAGTCTGCACTGTAGAAGAGAGGTGCCGCGAACAAAAGCGGCATACCGAATTACGCCAGGCCACTAAATCAGCCGTGGCTGACCATTGTATAAACGCTGGCCATACTATGGACTATGAGAAAACAAAAATACTCTGTCATTCCTCTTACTTCTGGGACTGCGTTACTAAACAGGCCATCGAAATCCCTGACTACAGGACGATCTAATTAACAAAGACGGTGCCCTTCAACTTAGTCATGCTTGGAAACCTGCACTCAACCTGGAGAGAGAGATGCGGTCCCAGAGATCGAGGACCGTCCCCGACAGCGGCAGCAGGGAGACTGTAAACCCCAATTCAGACCCAGGCGCCGCTTCCCCCACCGCCTCCAGTAGGCGCCGCGCCGGCTGCACCGAAGACACGAGGAGAGGAACGGTGGAGGGCGTAACGGCTAGTAAATATAGAACGCCGAGAGGAACAGCACAGCATTCGTCAGGAACCATCTGAAGATGACAGCGTGTACGTCTACCGAAATATTGTAGAGAAATTACGACGCTAGCCGGTCGGATACCCGAGGACTGTTCAAATTCACGGAATTTATGTTGCCAAACAACTATCACCGTTTCACTGGACCACAATGTTCGCTATTGCTTTGAAGATCGTACGGGACAATTCTATAGAATGATTTGGTCATCCATATCGCCCGACATGAATCCCAGCTAATATTTATGGGACATAATCGACAGGTCAGTTCTTGCACAAAATCCTTCACGCAATTAAGGACGGCTGTAGAGACAGCATGGCCCGGTATTTCTCCAGGGGACTCCCAAAGACTCGTTGAATCTGTGCCACGTCCAGCTGTTGCACTACGCCAGGAACGAGGAGAGCCGACAAGACAGCAAGAGGTGTCCCATGACGTTTGTCAGTCACCTGTGTGTACGTCAGCCGATCAGATGCTCCTGGTATGGGTGAAACTTGCCGACAGGCCATGTCACAAAGGTGCCACGTTGGATCCTCCGCCTCATTCCAGTGCCATATGGTCCCCACATGCAGATAGTAGGCTTTGCATGGTATTGCACAACCGTATGACGACTTAGATAACTGTTACCGAACATAAATGTTAGTTGCGCTCGCTCTAATGATTGATTCTGCCAATAGAATTGTGTCGCTCTAGACAGTGTTCTTGGAGCATAACGCTGGCCAATTATGAAGACACAGCTTGGACCCCGTACCAATTTTGTATTTAAAAATGTGTGACTCGTACGCAAAAGAAGGAAAGTTACGTCTGCATTCCCCAGCTTTTTCGTGGATTTGGCAAGAATCCTCAACATTATCAGCAGCGTAGATTTACCGCTCCAACTATAGTTTTTTGAAATGGTAATTTGGGAAGGAGCAAGCAAAAGGAATCAACGGGTGGTTACCATCTGGAGACATGGTGGCTCTCTGCAGCTGTTCGGCACACTTCCCTGTCCTTGAAGAAATATAATGTCACGATCTGCAGTAGTGCGATCCATACTTTGAGCAGCTCGCTTACTTGTGGGTTTCTGGTACCAAATCAATTTATCGTAATCCGCAATTCCGAATTCTTTAACTTGGAATTTGCGAGCTTAAAGGTAAGGATCTTGGTGCTTTGTAGTCGATGGGGTCCTTCAACAAAATTTTTGTACTTCCCACAGATATAGATCTACTCTTGGTCAGTTTAACTCAATATTCAGATAACCTTGCTCGGTATCAGTTGGTGTTAATTTCTTGAACCATACAGATTCCTTTTATATGCAGGCCTGACTTACATTTAAAGATCCTTTAATTTGCCGTACAACTTTTCTTGACAAGATAACCCAGTAAAAACTAAATATAGCCTGATGTATACCCAAGGCAAGTTAACCTCCTTTGTGGAAAGTGGTTAAGTACAAGGACTACAAAAATTGAAATGGCTCTGTGCACTATGACACTTAACATCTGAGGTCATCAGTCCCCTAGAACTTAGAACTACTTAAACCTAGCTAACCTAAGAACATCGCACACATCCATGTCCGAGGCAGGATTCGACCCTGCGACCGTAGCGGTCCCGCGGTTCCAGACTGAAGCGCCTAGAACCGCTCGGGAACACCGGCCCGCACAAGAACAATATACTTACTATTTTGTGAAGACAACGAGTTTTGCATACCATCATCTGGAATCAGTACGATTTAGTTTTCTTTGTTATTCTATGACAATAACAAGCATTGCATCAACTCCTCTTGTATTACTACTGTTTGGTTTTGTTGACTAATGAGAGTTCAGACCACTTCCGACAACACTGTAGGCTTGTCGTGGGCTGGCATTGATTCATAAATTAACCAACAGGCTAGGAACGTTCCATAGTTTTGGTCAAAAGACATAGAAATAGTGTTTCAAACGTATTTTCGGAAACAAATTGCTTTGGAAATACGACTTTTTGTCGAGATCGTTCAATACGCAGTGATTTAAAGACAGATAAGTACTGATCTAAAGACAGATAAGTACTGCATCTCCTTTCCTCTGCTGTGTTTCTTTGTACAATGTAACTTGTTCTCCGAGCCATTTTGTTTGACCCTCCCCGTATTTTACTAAGTTCAGTTTCAATGAAGTACAATGATCCATTTGCTCTGGAATATTAAAAACTGGAGGAGCCACAACCAGCTTGTGACAAAATGTAAGGGGAAGACACAAAACTTAACAGTTCTTTCACAGTTCAAAATAAAAATAGAAAGAAACTGATCTCCTGCATGTGTCTACATAACGTGCTTTTATCTGCCTGTAGCGCTGACAGACAAACTAACATTAAGAACAGAGCTATTCAACTACAGTTTTCATCCTTTAGCACTGTCTATTGGTAATTTCCAAATGGTGGTATGATCCCCGTTTATAACATGATTTCTGAGGCAATACTAGTGATTTTTTCTAGTAGTCAACCACTTATGACTTTTCGAGAAAAGAAGCGAACCATGGACGCTCTAAGTTTTCTTTTATTTGCCTTTTTAATTTAATATATTTGTTTACTATCTTGAAACCAAGTGAGTCAAAATTATTCAATGTATGTCGATTTCTGCATTTATTACAGGATATAAAAATAATAAAAACCGATAGTCGGTTATTTTAGAAACCGGTTATTTTGAGCGGTTTTAATAGCCCTATTAAACTGGCTTTGAAAAGAAAACGATGCAATAGAAAACTGGTTGTTTCAGCGATAACCACCATCCCTAACGCAGCATTAGGAAGTTTTCATCACCAGTCTCTGTGCGGAAAATTAACCACAGTATCATAAACGTCATTTGTGGAAAAATAACAGATTTGTAAGGCCTCATGTCGCAGTATTATTAGTTTATTGTTCCGCTACCTGAGGACACCATATTTAGATACTGCTGGTGCGTGTTACACAAGTAATATGAGTGTATGTTGCCTTTAAATTACCGCAACCCAAGACTCCATTAATCGCTCTTACACCCACAGGGCAGCCCTGTCCTTAGTAATCACGATTGTAGACTGTGCTAACGGGACAGCATAAAAATTCCTACGTCTCTTACGATGCTAGCTAACATGACTGACAGACTTAGTGGTGGTAACGCTATGTAACACCTAGTATAGGATAAAATGGTCCATATCTCAAAAGTATTTATTTCAGAACGCAGATTTGGGGGACTTTAGTTTTAATATTTGGCCAATACTTCCTCCTGAAAGAATATGGAAGACATTTGTTAAAATACTGTGTATGAAGTAGTCAACAATTGCAATGAAATTGTCAGAACTCTAAAAAAATAGCCCTCTTGATTGCGGCTTTCATCAAGGTCGATCAGAGTCTGAAAGCGTATGAAATCCACACAATACCACAAAGCCACAGGATACCCGCACAACACTCTCGCTTTCCAAAACAGAAATTCCATTTCCGGCTGATGAACAGGACTGTCGGCAGTGGAAAGACGTTTGTCTTTCGGAGCCTCTTACGGCAGCCGTCCGAGGTCCTTTCCAATATCCGGCTCTCCCAATTTTCAGAAGAAACTCTGTCAATGTTTTGAATTTCCGGTCACCGCAGATTATCTCGCGACGCTGACATGCGTCGGGGTCTCTGTTATATAATGCCAGATAAGAACAGCCCGAAAAAAATTCTGTCTTTTTCTCTTCAGGTTCACATACTTATTTCTCGACGTAGCCATCCTAGTGACGAACACATCTCTCCCGACGAGAGACCAGGTTGTTGATACCTTGACTGTAGAATGTTTGACTATATTGACGGAGCCACCTCTATTTGTGCCGCTTCTTCACTATCAAAGTGAACTCTTCGAAGGTTTTCTTTAAGTTTTGGAAACGGATGAAAATGGGATGGAGCCAAGTGGAAACTGTGTGTAGGATCATCGATGACAGTGAACCCAAGGCATCGGACTGTTGCACATGTCGGAGCAGTCGTGTGTGGTGTGGCATTGTCATTCTGAAGGAGAGGGTGTTTCAAGTATGGATGAATTCTTCGATTTGGGGACTCGATTACAGCGCCGACATAATCACGCTACACGCAACCATGTTACACGCTACATTTCTGAGCCCTCAAGTGGCAAAGGGCTGCAGATTTGTAGACATGAAGATGCAGAATGTTATCAATGTCAGTTTTACATAAAAAGGTTCAAGACTTCTTACATAAAAATTTGGGAGGACTTAATTTTAAGCACCATACATAAGGACGCTTGGAAGTTCTTGAAAATGTGACAGAGATACTGGTACACTGTGGGACAGAACGAAATGCGGAAAACCAATGAAATGGGTCAAATGGCTCTGAGCACTATGGGACTTATCATCTGAGGTCATCAGTCCCCTAAAACTTAGAAGCACTTATACCTAACTAACCTAAGGACATCACACACACCCATGCCCGAGGCAGGATTCGAACCTGCGACCGTAGCGGTCGCGCGGTTCCAGAGAGTAGCGCCTTGAGCCGCTCGGCCACCCTGGCCGGCGAAAACCAATCAATAACGTTGACAACTGTACAGTTATCTCCTCTTGAATACATATTTATTTTGGATAAGACTCAGGTTAAGCTGTAGTTTGCTCCAGTGTCGTATAACTGAAATGGACAAGCAAATAGAGGAAGATTTAATTTTATGAAAAGGTACAGACAAGCCAGTGGACGTATTCGATCTGGTATTACAGTTATCGAATGATTATATCCGATATGGCAGGACAACAGTGACGAACAAACCGGTGAAGGATACAGAATGGATGAAACTCACGTCGCCTATCCTGCCGCACCGACTCTAACTGAGCGTAGGAAGGACCAGAGTGATCAAACAACTGAACATAACACACATACATAGCAGTGTGTTGAGCTACATTACAGCAATATGGATTTGACAGTGCAAAAGATTGGACTACTTTTTATTCAGTTTGATGTGGAAACATACTGATGAATTTTTGGAAATGTACGAAGCCAATAAGAGCTGCTGTAACAGATTGTTCTTCTCATTTTAGATGCTTATCCAAATAATGCCGAGATTATATACTTTTTCATGAAAATATCCGTGGTTAGTTTTCGGTACGGTCTGGGGACGACTTCAGACTTCTTAGGGTTTAGATTAAGAGACAAGTTTTGCTTCCATCATGATACATCGTGTTGGCGCTCACACAAAATTGGATGTCGTCAGCATGTGAGTGGTAGTTGCGAGAACGCAGCTCAGATGAAATATCATTTATATACAGCGAGATACTCAATGGGCCAACTACTAAATTGTGCAAGGCACCAGAGTGTGCATGTTTCAACCATGTCTTCTCCGATCCCCACCTGCCGGACTACTGTACTAACATTGTTTAGGAAAATCAGCTGTACCATATTCGTAAGTAATAGAACTAAATCAACAGTGTAAGAAATTTTGCTGAAACGAAGCAGTGTTAAAAGGGTTGTTTCTTGCCTGCCCTTGGCACGTTTGATGTCGTCGTTCACTTTGATTAATGCACCTGCTGCGCTGCATTGGTTTTGGAAACTTTAATGATATTTATTGACCATGTTACAAGTTTTAAGGTAATATATCGGCTATTCACAAATAAAGTATTCCAAGACTTTAGAAACTGTGTGCAACATAATCATCGACTCAGCTGTGCCTTGATTTTGGGTGATCATTCTTGGGTATTGTTCAAAATAAGTCTTGCTTCCACTCAGTATAAATATGTATTACTAGCAACAGAGAATCTGAACATGTCCGTAAAGCAACTACGGACAATATGATCACACAAATGAAGAATTCGAATAATAATATCGACAAACTCAATAATTACCTCCTGCCTTAAAAGAGATTCTCATGATTGCTTCCGTACTGAGTGCATAGAAAAACAAATCTCTCGCAATTATACTGTCTTGTATCTAATAATTTATGGTAGCCTGAGGGCTGACTGCTGTTGAGGAAAAGACTTTTAATTTAGATCTAATAATACAGATGTATAATGGCCGTCAAAAATACATGCTTTAATTGCACCGAAAAGAGGACAGAGGGTGCTTCAATTATCCAACAACACTGCAAGAACAACTTCGGTAGACATGCTTCGGAAAACACAATAACGAAATTCACAGAGATAAGAAAAATTAGATAATAGGCAGCAAGAGAGGCACGTAGACGAGCGTTCATACAACGGTAGGAGGGAGTTGCTTGAGAGGCAGCTTGGTTGACCTCGAAGCTTGATAGCGGTCGTGAATTGTGCTGCCATCGTTAATTTAGTTAAAGAGTCATCGCGCCTTACGAGTAACAAATCCATTAAAATGATTGGTCGTCTGGTGGTTACTTTTTTTAGCGATCTGATGTTTTAGCACACTACGTCCTGGAGCCAGAGTATGCCAGTCGCAGAGGCGCTTGTTATCTCCTCGAAATCCAGAGAATAACTAAGGATGGCTCTTCTGCACTAGTCCTGTTTAAAGACTCGAGTCAGTATAAAAACAATGTGAACAGTGAGGAGCTACTTGTTACGACCAGGGCAACTGGGTCTGTTAGCAGGGGCACTATTCTGTCACGCTACAGTCAGTTTCATCATGTAGGAATATGCCTGCACGTAACGACAGTCTCTTCCTCATGAACAACCAGCGATGAAGAAAATAATCCTAGCCATAGTTTGCAACCTCGCATTCGGAAGGACGACGGTTCAATCCCGCGTCCGGCCATCCTGATTTAGGTTTTCCGTGATTTCCCTAAATCGCTCCAGGCAAATGCCGGGATGGTTCCTCTGAAAGGGCACGGCCGACTTCCTTCCCCATCCTTCCCTAATCCGATGAGACCGATGACCACGCTGTCTGGTCTCCTTCCCCAAACCAACCAACCATAGTTTGCAACCAATTCAAGTCAAGGTTCATCATGTCGCAAAAATGAAGAAAAGTACGTCCGTACCAAGAAAATTCTTGGTCGCATCAAAGATTAATATTCAAATTTCCTTTCTTAATAACTAATACAGTTCTTCAGTTAGTTTGCTCTAATCTAGGTGCGTTTCTTTTATTGGCAACATGATATCGCCACCCCTCGAACATACGCCAACATTTACACTTCATACATATTGGGAGTATATGATGTTTTAAGCTGCTACCTTGCAGTGTATAGGGTGTAACTGCAGGGTGACAATTATTGAAGCATATGAAATAAAATCGCCATAACTTCTGAACGGTTTCCGTTAGGACTTTCAAACTGCAAGATTGGCCGAGGGGCATGGCTTGGTTCAGCAACGAAGCCCACTTTCATTTATATGGGTTCGTCAATAAGAAAATTCGGGCATTTGGGGGATTGATAGCTCACATTTCGTGATCGAGATGTTTCTTCAACCACAACGGGTGACTGTTATGTGCAATGTTCAATCACGGAATAATCGGGGCGACACTCCTTCATGGCCCTGTGACTACCGGACGGTACGTGAAGGTTTTGAAAAATGATTTCATCCCCATTATCCAAAGTGACGCTGATTTCGACAAGCCGGAGATCGACCCCATCGAAGCAGGAGAGTGCCTGATGTCCTAGAGGAGAACTCTGGGGACCGGATTCTGCCGCTGGGGAAGCCAGAGGCCACTGGCATTGGCCTCGAGTGGCCACCATATCTGAACATACGTGACTCCTTTTTGTGGAGCTATATTAAAGACGAGATGTACAGGTTTTTTATGGGCGGGGGGGGGGGGGGGGCAGTCTTCTGACTGGTTTGATGCAGCCCGCTACGAATTCAACTCAGGTGCCAAACTCATCATCTCAGAGTAGCACTTGCAACCTATGTCCTCAATTATTTGCTTGATGTATTCCAATCTCTGTCTTCCTCTACAGTTTTTGCCCTCCACAGCTCCCTCTAGTACCATGGAAGTCATTCTCTGATGTCTTATGATCCTGTCCCTTCTCCTTATCAGTGTTTTCCACATATTCCTTTCCTCTCCGATTCTGAATTGGACCTCCTCATTCTTGATTTTCGACATTCGTCTGTAGCACCACATCTCAAATACTTCGATTCTCTTCTGTTGTGGTTCTCCTACAGTCCATTCTTAAGTACCATACAGTGCTGCACTCCAGGCGTATATTCTCAGAAATTTCTTCCTCAAATTGAGGCCTTTGTTTTATTTTAGTAAACTTCTCTTGGTCAGAAATGCCATTTTTGCCATTGCTAGTCTGCTTTTGACGTCCTCCTGGC
The DNA here is from genome assembly GCF_023864345.2 of Schistocerca serialis cubense. Lineage (NCBI taxonomy): Eukaryota > Metazoa > Arthropoda > Insecta > Orthoptera > Acrididae > Schistocerca > Schistocerca serialis. The sequence continues at coordinate 739,339,812 of NC_064642.1, forward strand.
TCTGGTTATTTTACTGCCTAGGTAGTAGAATTCCTTAACATCATCTACTTGGTGACCACCAGTCCTGATGTTAAAATTCTAGCTGTTCTCATTTCTGCTACCCCTCATTACTTTCGTCTTGCTTTGATTTACTCTCAATCCATATTCCTTACTCATTAGATTGTTCATTCCATTCAGCAGATCACGTAATTCTTCTTCACTTTCACTCATGATACCAGTGTCATCAGCGAATCATTGATATCCTTTCACCTTGAATTTTAATTCCACTCTTGAACCTTTTTTATTTCTATAATTGCTTCTTCGATATGCAGATTAAACAGTATGGGCGAAAAACTAAATCCCTGTCTTACACCCTTTTTAATCTGAGTACTTCGATCTTGGTCGTCCTCTCTTATTATCCCTCTTGGCCCTTGTACGTGTTGTATATTATACGTCTATCCCTATAGCTTACCCCTATTTTATCAGAATTTTGAACATCTTGCACCATTTTACATGGTCGAACGCTTTTTCCATGCCGACAAATCGTATGAACGTGCCTTGATTTTTCTTTAGTCTTGCTTCCATTATCAGCCGCAACGTCAGAATTGCCTCTCTCGTGGCTTGCCTTTCCTAAAGCCAAACTGATCGTCATCTAGCACATAATCAATTTTCTTTTACATTCCTCTGTACATTATTCTCGTCAGCCATTTGGATGCATGAGTTGATTGTGCGATAATTCTCGTGCAGTCCTAGGAATTGTGTGGACGATATTTTTCCAAAAGTCAGATGGTATGTCGCCAGACTCATACATTCTACACAGCAACGTGAATAGACGTTTTGTTGCCCAATGATTTTACAAATTCTGATGGTATGTTATCTATCCCTTCTGCCTTACTTGATCGTTAAGTCCTACAAAACTCTTTTAAGTTCTGTATCTAATACTGGATCCCCTATCTCTTCTTAATCTACTCATGCTTCTTCTTCTATCACATCAAATAAATCTTCCCCTCATAGAGGATTTCAGTGCATTGTTTCCACATACCCACTCTCTCCTCTGCATTTATCAATGGAATTCCCGTTGCACCCTTAATGTTACCACCCTTGTTAATGTCACCGAAGGTTGTTTTGATTTCCCTTTATGCTGAGTCTGTCCTTCCGATAATCATTTCTTTTTCGATTTCGTCGCATTTTTTCATGCATTCATTTCTTCTTAGCATTCCCCAACTTCCAATTTATTTCATTCCTAAGATACTTGTATTTCTGTATTCCTGAGATTCCACAAACATTTTTGTACTTCCTTCTTTCATCGATTAACTGAAGTATTTCTTCTGTTTACCCATGCTTTCTTCGCAGCTACCTTCTTTGTACTTATGTTTTTCTTTCCAACTTCTGAGAGATGCCCACTCCTCTTCAACTGTACTGCCTACTGAGCTATTCCTTACTGCCTTAGAGAACTACAAGCGTATCTCTTCTTAATACTTCCGTATCCTACTTCTTTGCGTATTGATTCGTCCTGACTAATGTCTTAAACTTCAGCCTACTCTTGATCATTAGTAAGTTGTGATCTGAGACTATATCTGCTCCTGGATGCGCTTTACAATCCATTATCTAATTTCGGAATCACTGTCTGACCATGACGTAATCTAACTGAAATCTTCCCGTGTCACCCGGTCTTTGCAAAGTATACATCCTGAAATTTATTACAGAGCTCGATTCATCTTTCCCATCTCTCATTCTTTGTCCTATTCTCCTGTAACCTTTTCTTCAACTCCTTCCTCTACAGCTGTATTCCAGTCAGCCATGACTATTAGATTTTCATCTCTCTTTACGTGCTATATTACCTTTTCAATGTCCTCATATACTTTCTCTCTCTCTTCATATTAAGCTTGCCACGTCGGCATGTATACCTGAACTATCGTTATCGGTGTTGGTTTGATGTCGATTCTGATAAGAGCAACCCATCACTGGAATGTTCCCAGTAACACATTCTCTGTCCTACCTCCATATTGATAACGAATCCTACTCCCGTTATACCATTTTCTGCTGCTGTTGTTATTACCCTATACTCATCTGACCAGAAATCCTTGTCTTCCATTTCACTTCACTGACCCTTTCTATACTGAGCCTTTGCATTTCCCTTTTTAGATTTTCTAGTTTCCCTACCACGTTCAAGCTGCCGACATTCCAAGTCCCGACTAGTAAAACGTTATGCTTTCTTTGATTATTCAGTCTTTTCCTCCTGATCACGTACCCCTTGGCAGTCCCCTCCCTGAGAACCGAAAGGGAGACTACGCCGAATCTTTAGCCAATGGAGAGATCATTATGACTCTTCTTCAATTACAGGCCACATATCCTGTGGATACACGTTACGTGTATTTAATGCAGTGGTTTCCATTGCCTTCTGCATAGTCACACCGTTCGTCATTGCTGATTATTCCGCCTTTAGTGGCAATTTCCCACCCCTAGGACAAGAGAGTGCCCTGAACTTCTGTCCACTCCTCTGCACTCTTTGAGAAGGCCGTTGGAAGAATGAGGCTGACTTCTTATGCCTCCAACACCATTGCTGAGCTGGAAACAGCCATTCAGAAGGTCATAGTATCAGTGTTCCGGCAATTCAGCGGGTCATGCAGAATTTCGCTATTCGTCCGCGCCACATTTTCGTCAATGATGCCAGGCACATCGAACATGTCGTAACCTAAATTATAATATCTGTAGGGACGTTTACATGTTGGTTAAAATATTTGCACACCTTAGTTCGTAACTAATTTACGTTTTCTGCCCATATAGCTCAATGATTGTCACTCTGTAAATTTTCTTTACAGCCGTGGTGGACTTAACAGTGGGAACAAAGACCATTAAGTTTATATAGGAACTCATGTCTGAAAAAGTACCATTTCCCCACTACACGCAATATGCCACGACACAAGGTGCCCTCGGACACCTGCTGCTTGTCGTCTGGGTTCACTTGCAATTAGGGCTCGATGTGATGACCAGCAATGTACCTCTGTACCTTGTTCCGGCACACGCGATCTCAAGTCCCTGGTCCTCATGTAGGTCTTCCTTGCATGCCAGAAGGGTGTTGTATATCAAGGATTTCATTTGACACCATAGGTTGTAGCGTAGCAGTTCAAGTCGGGAGAACGTGCAGGCCAAGCAATTGGATCACTCGTGCCCAGATCACTGGTCCAGATTATTTCGGACTGCATGAAAAATGAAGTGGTGCGCCGTCGTGTTTTGGCGTGGGTGCAGTGGTACATTTTCTAAGAGTCTATCCAGTATTCGGTCGACGAACTGCAAGTACGCGGCACCCGTGAGATGTGGTGAAAGAACGTATGGCCCAATCACACATCTGCCGAGGAACCTGCCCACTTGTTCAGAAACCCATGGAGGGGCGTGCAGCATGCAGGATTTCGACAACCCACACTTGACTTGTGAGAACTGAAAACAGCTTCCCTGATGCACGGGTCTTCATCTTGCTCGTCCACGCAATGGTGAAAGAGCCACCTGCTGAAGGGGCTCGTGATGCAAAATTTCCTATACCTTCTGGGTGTGGTAAGGATGTAGACAGTGCTCATCCAGACGTACCAGACACATTGGTAAGTCACATTGAGTGAACCTGCTATGGATCTGGAGCTCGTTGTAGCGTCCTCTTCCACTCCATGGAGTACATCCTCTTCAAACTGGGGTATGCGGCGTCGCCGTAGAGGTCCACAGTCTGCCGTGCTGGTGGTGAGTGTACCCCCCTCTGAGGCGTGCTGGGACACTGTAGTACAGATGGTGTGCGAAGTCTGGCGGTGCGGGAAACGCTCTGCATAGAACTGGCGAGTAGCCCGCATTCCAAACATGTGCAGTTCATCATGGTCAGGAGCAACACTTTAGAAATGACATTATGTACTGCATTCATTCTGTACTGTCGTGACTGATTACTACTTTACACTACCACAATATCAACAAAGACCACACGCACAACAACAGGCACAAATATCTCCGGACAGATCACAAGCTGAACTCAGTGGCATGTAAACAAGCCCATAGCGGGCGTGGGACATCAAGTGATCGGTGAATGATGTCTGTAATACCGTAGTCGGTGTCGCTGAAAATGTGAGAGATTAGAACATGTACTGTGATTTTCTTATGTAGCGGAAACACGGTATCTTCCCGGACATGGGTTTCTACGCTAAACGTAGCCACACTGGGTCCCACTCCAAGTCCTCAACGTCTGTAAGGGCGACCTAGTTACTCCCTGTATAGTAATAATGATGCAGGAAGAGTCACGACGTGATATCCGATTTTAGACAATGCCAGTTGGCTATCGAGCGAACTCGGGAACAAGCATGGAACCAATTCATATGAACACGACATGCAATCATAACTCGTTTGGTGATAAACAACGGAATTACGAGAAGTGTTTGCTCTGGCGCTGCACCATATGTAACCCTTGGCGGTGCTATGCCCCTTTCCGCACGCCACCCCACCTCCGCCGCCAAACAAAGGGACTTTAATGTTTTGGTACCATGCATTACGAAATCCTTACATTAATCCACCATCAGATACCCATAAGGTCGTCTGAGCAAGGTGCAAAGTATTGCGTTGCACGTGAAAGTAAGTTCTTGGCAGTTTTTACTCCAGGACTCGATGATGAGGTCATCAGATACAACCACAAGCTGACTGGATGGGGAAGGGTGTGAAAGGCAATCTCGTATTCACCTTAAACTATTAATGTAAATGGAAAAAGACAGTCAGACGGAGATTTTAACTGCTGTTATTTGGAATGGAAATCCAGTGTCTTAATACTGCGTGACTTTGTGGTGTCACCGCCAGACACCACACTTGCTAGGTGGTAGCCTTTAAATCGGTCGCGGTCCGTTAGTATACGTGTCGCCACTATCAGATTGCAGACCGAGCGCCGCCACACAGCAGGTCTAGAGAGACTTCCTAGCACTCGCCCCAGTTGTACAGCCGACTTTGCTAGCGATGGTTCACTGACAAAATACGCTCTCATTTGCCGAGACGATAGTTAGCATAGCCTTCAGCTACGTCATTTGCTACGACCTAGCAAGGCGCCATGTTCAGTTACTATTGATATTGTGAATAATGTACAGTCAAGAGCGACGCTCATCATTAATGGATTAAAGTTAAGTATTCCACCAGCTACGTCCGTTTTTCTAAATTCTAATTTCCTTGTCCTGTTCCAGACCTCACGCCAGCCTGCGTGAGCTAAAACGCGTGCCTTTCGGCTTCCTCTAATAACGCGGTGTTGGCACTCCTGCCAACCCACAACAACTTAGCTTGGCACACACAAAAACAATGCACGACTGCAGGCCCTCTGACCTCCCCATACTCCTATCCTTGAACTGCTACGCTACAACCTATGGTGTCAAATCCAGCCTATGTTGCATTTCTAAAATCTGAATCTGCATACATGCAAATTAACGTCATTTCTCTACGGTACTGCACTGTCACGCAAAGTAGATTATCAGTCGCTGTCACGCAAAGTAGATAACCAGTCGCTGTGTACCGGCATGTACCTGATCTGGAGTCGGATGCATGTATATCACAATTCTGTTAATTTCATGTTGGAGACAAGCGGAAACTTTTGGGCTGTGGGGAGGCTAATTGCTCACAATAGCAGCGTGGGTTAAAAAAATGGTTCAGATGGCTCTGAGCACTATGGGACTTAACATCTGTGGTCATCAGTCCCCTAAACTTAGAACTACTTAAACCTAACTAACCTAAGGACATCACACACATCCATGCCCGAGGCAGGATTCGAACCTGTGACCGTAGCAGTCGCGCGGTTCCGGACTGAGCGCCTAGAACCGCTAGACCACCGCGGCCGGCAGCAGCGTGGGGTCAGAAGGCGGAAGAATCGGGTGACTGCGAATTGTGTATGGAGTCCAAACCCGTGGCTGGAGGCTTTATCTTTTGATGTTAGCCCTCATGGGTCAGAGCGTCTGACGCTCGATCTTTTTACGATGGCTAGGGGAAGTTTTCTCGCGAAAGCCTCATATTTTGGGCAGGAACGAGCCAGCTCAGCTCCACGGCTGTGCTACTGTTTGGGACGTTTTGGGTTAATGGTCGCTGAGCGCCAGGGGACAGCTGACAGAACTGCGCCACATATAGCACACCAATTATTATATCCCGTTGGCGGCCAGCACCAGTCAGCTTCCCAAGCAAAGGCCTGGCAGAGGCTGTGATAGGCTACTTGACTGTTACGTCAGCACATGTTTTCGGTCACTGTCGGCAACTGGGGAGAAGGAATGGTATTGGCACCTATGTTGGTGGCGTACGGTAGTGGGAGTCTATACGAATATGATGTAAGGCCATAATTGTCGAAAGCTGTAGAAGTTGGTTCCTGGCCACCACAGGAGTCAATCGCATACTCTGTCAAACTTGCCCCATAGTAATTTCATTCGCAGTTTCATTTGTCCGGCCACCTGGACAAACACTTACTTTCTTCGCACTCGCCCTTCGATCGTCTCCAAGGCGGAGGCCATCTCCATGCACCAAGGGCAGCAGCCATCACCAGAATGCCATATAGTTCTGTACTGCCGACAGTACACGCAGCTCCTGCCTGTAGGGTTTCAGTTGATCGTTCAGCCACCCAAAAGTCAAATTGTGGTTTCTCAGCGGTGCCAGCCATAGAACTACTTTGCCTTCTTAGGTGATATCGTGGTACTGCATCCTATTACTCACTTGTTTATTGATATTATACATTTCACCACTTCTCTACGCTCCCTTTTCTCTTAGTAGAGAAGCACACTAGATTCCATGCAGTGTCGTTCTACTAGGTTCTTGGCAACACCTCTCTATCAGGTGAGGACCATTTACACGTTAATATATATGATTGTTGACATGTGGAATAATCGGGTCTACTGCCGGATGTTTGTGTCGCTCTGGCACAATATTTCGGTCACGTAACTCGTTGCCTTCTTCAGGTGCTACCTGAGACTGAGGAGCAGCACCAAGCGGGCGCGGACCGCGACCGGAGCGCCCGACACAGGAAAGGCCTCAGACAGCCGCCACAGATGGCGACCAAGTCGGGCGCGGATATCCGAGGGAGCACCGAGTAAGAGATAACACATTACAAACAGCGCCAGGCGGGCGCGGACGGCAAAGAGAGCAACCAGCACCCTCTGGGCATAAATACTGGACAAGATCCTCCAATACTGCAGTCTCAGGTAGCACCTGAAGAAGGCAACGAGTTACGTGCCCAGAGACACAAACATAGGGAGAAATTGATGATCAGTTTTGTGTTCCATTTAAATTAAATAAATGTAATTTTTTAAGATGTCATATATCTGCTGAAAAGTCCCACTCACCAGGATCCTACTCAGCGGAGTCCTTTCCCATCATCGTTTTTGGATGGTACCTTTGATCTTTTAATTTAATGAGGACAGCCACCCCAAGTAGGATTTATATTAGGGCCATTATAATTTTGCATTTCACACCTTGCGAAGACTTCATATAAACCTACTTCGGGGTAATTTGTATAATTTCGTGATTATACCCCTAACTTGCATGTCAGTCAGCGCTCCCATGATAGCAAATACGTGCTATTTTCAAACATAACCTCAATGATGGCAAGTACCGAAGGCTTACTTCCTTTCGTTTTCTGTAATTCAAGGCATGTGCATAGGCATGTTTAATACGCTATTATGTAGAAACGAAGGCACTGGGACAGTTGTGACGTTCAGTAAAGAGGGTTCAAAGCAATTGTGTACTGCTTGTCTCGATATGCAGATGAAATGGGTAATTAGAGATGAGGGATCTTTCTTTCTCTTGACTAAGATCTGATAACATATTTGTGTTGCCATTGCGTGGAGAGAGACATGCTGTTCTGAGATACCTCAAGGCTGCTTTAGCGGGCTAAAATTCTGGGAAGGTGTAAAAATGCAGGTACAATGGCAGAGACTGTTCGGGGACAAGTGGCCGCTCTCACATCCCTGTAGTGGCTTGTGGATGGCCCTTGTGGCCGGCGAGTCACCCAGCGAAGAGCAGCGTCGTGCTGTTAACGCCCTACTGCGTACTTGCTCTCATTAGCCACAAGAGTTTTTCACAACATTCAGGCTTAATCGCACGACGGACTGGCGCACAGGAGATTGCTCCTGTCAGGAGAAAAACTTTTTCGAAATCTGCAGATGCAGGGTGTCCCACATAATACAGGTACGCCTCACGCCCAAGATTCAGGTAACAGTAAACTAACCGAAAAAGAATAGATAGCACACAACGGTAAAAAACATAAGGTTACCTGTTTATAAGGGATTCTGGAAGTGGTCAACATGGGCATTCAGGCATCACCGACTTCGTGTGGTGACGTTACCAGCGACACGCTGTTATTCTGCAGGAGTGATGTTAGTTTCTATAGCAATGTCCCGTTTAAGTCCGTATGTTGTTCGAGGAATGCCAGGGTGCACTTGGCTTCTTAGGTGATATATAAATAAAAATCACGTGATGTTCAGTCCGGGGACCTTGCAGGACAGAGGCCTTTAGTGACAAATCTGTTTTCGGGGAACGCGTTGGTGATGTATTGCTTGGACGTGTTAGCGATTGATCCATCTTCTAGGAATACTGCATACAGACTCACTGCATATGTTAATTGCGCATAGAAAGAGTCAAGGGTCTCTAGATATCTGGCATTGTTCAAAGTTTAACTGAAAAATATGGGGCCAATAACGGGCATGCTGGGCAATTCACAAAAACACCCTTCTTCTGTCAGTAGAGAGATTCTTCATGCAAAACATATGTGTTGTACTGTGACCAATATCTGCAATTCTGTGAGTTTACACAACTTGCCAAATGATAACAAGCCTTATCTGACATGAAGTTAGGGAACGGGTCCAACTCAGAATCAGCAATTGACGATCACAGCCAGTTACACTAATGAACTTTTTCATGACTCTCAGATTTCAGCTCTTGGACCACACTCACACGAGAGGCTTTTAATTTCATATTTTTTAGTACATGACAACAAGATGCACGAGATGCACCATCCTGCTGTGACATCCTTCTTACAGAATTGCGCGTACTTCTGGTAACATCCGTGTGAATTCCGTCTTTAGTTTCAGGGGTCTTCACTCTCTGTCACCTATTCCTCTGCTCATTCTGAAGCGATTCTAGAGTCTTCATTTCTTGAACAGATCTTGAATAGTGCTGGTCGTGGCAAGTTTCCTACCAGGATATTTCGCTTGAAACATTTATTTACAGTCGGAGCTTGTCTTTACATAACACTCGACAACATCAATTCACTGTCCTAACGCAAACAGCCCCATTCCTGTAACAACTCAAAAATGCTACCTTCTCGCAACAACTGATGCACGAACAAAGCTGCACTCAACCTTCCGATGAAATGCAGGGTAGCCAACTTTCGAGGCGGCGTTGCCACTTCACAAGCAGTTCGACTAGAGACGATTAACCACTACGTAAGGCATACCAGTGTTACGTGGGATGTCCTGTGTTTGCGGGTTAGATTACGGATTGAGTTCATAGGCGAACTCTGATGCTAAAATGTGTTTTCTCATCGACCTTGTGTACATAATCATGTTTTATAAATGGAGATGATGTCTTAACTACTGACGACGCCTTTGGCACAATTGTTTTATTAATCTCCATTGCAGGGTGTAATTTTATATATTTTACTTCTGATGAAGGTATATTTATATATACCGAAACCTTCGTCAAGAATTTTAATAAATCTTTATCCTGCAACTGTTTTGGCTATTATCATTTACCGTGAAGTTAGATAACGTAGGCTTTTTTTAAAAAAGAGAATCATATATAATAGATTTCAGCTATCAGTCGTCCTTTTTAAATTTTATTGGCAGATCGAGATTTCAGCTAGAAACTAGCCATTCTCAATGCACTATCATTTTTGATCAATGAATGTAATGCCTATTGGTCGGGCTACATCCACAGTTCATTGAATATATATCTGAATATTCAATGAACTATAAATGAAGCCAGACAAACAGGCATTACATGCGTTGATCAAAAATGATAGTGCATTGAGAATGGCTAGTTTCTAGCTGAAATATAGATCTGCCAATAAAATTTAAAAAGGATGACTGATACCTGAAATCTATTATTTACAAGTCAATATAACAGTCGTTGAGTTCAACAGCCTTCTGAATGGAAGGTAACCTGATGAGAATCGTACATGCTACGATTACAAAAAGGTTCTGAAATAGCCACGCATGGAGGTTGCCCGACTGTGTGTCGCGAGCGCAGCCGGTTTTTCTTTTTTTTTATGTTTTGGTTCCATTACCAAACGATTTTCCGTGCACACTGAAAGTAAGTCTCATGTCTGAGAGTCAGACGGTGATGTCAGAAGAGGTGTGGGGGAGTCAGTAATTTTTGACGGGGTGCCACTCTATTGGGGGAGGGATTTTTGCCGGTCTCATAGAAGGAAACTGGTTGCGTGTAGTTGATAATGTGACTGACGTGGAGAAATCCTGCCGCGAGCAGTTGGTAGTTATAATTTTGCGAGGTGCTCCACGGAGAGCGTTTCTCGGTGGTGGAGGATTTGGGACAGCTTTGGTTGTCGGTCCGGTGACGGCGGAGAGTGTAGATCGAGTGGTGGCGATCTAGCTGAAGTCCAACGTTCCATTCTCTCTCTGCATGGGCGCGCTGGTCGTGTACTTACGGATTTGTAGGACCGGGCACGGAGTTTAATCGTGACGGTAATTTTCAAAGGTACCATCCTTCTTTTGATGTGTAGCACCAGTTGTTCAACTAACGCGTGTAACACGATCTTACGGTTTAGTGGTTTACCATGTACGTCTACATAGATACTCCGCAATCCACCGTACGGCCCGTGGCGGAGGGTACTCCGTACACCTCCAGGGATTCCCATTTGAGTTCCGACAGCATGTCTGTAACACCTGCATGTTGTTCGAACCTACCAGTAACCAACTGAGCAGCCCGCCTCTGAATTGTTTAGATGTCTTCCTTCGACCTGACCCGGTACTGATCACAAACACTCGAGCAGTACTCCAGAATGTCTCGCACCAGCGTCCTATATGCTGTTTCCTCTACAGATGAAATAACTCTTTCCTAGAATTCTGCCAGTAGACTGAAGTCGACCATTCGGCTACCCTACCACAATCCTCACATGTTCGTTCCATTTTGTATCGCTTTGCAAAGTTACGGCCACATTTTTGAAGGATGTCCTTTCTACGATATTACAGAAAGACTTGGCAGGAAAGTAACCACTGTAAATGATTGTTGACAGTGGTCGCCACGAGAATATACAGTTGCAAGAATACAAAGCTTCGTCTTGCTCGGTGTATGGCTCTGGCCCCAATTGCTGGATCTGAAATTCGAGCAGCACTTGGTACCACAGTGACACAAATAACTCTTATAAATCTGTTACTTCAAGGACATCTCCGAGCCAGACGCGCTGTAGAGTGCGTTCCACTGACCCCAAACCACCGCCATTTGCAACTTCTTTGGGATCAAGTGAGGGCTCGATGGAGGGCATGGTGGAGGTCTGTTGTGTTTTCTCTTGAAAGCTGGTTCTGCATCGGTACCAATCATGGCCGTATATTGGGTATTCAGCGGCCAGTTGAGGGCCCTGCAACCTACACCTGGAGTTAAGGCCCAGGGTGCGATTTCGTATGAAAGCAGGAACACTCTCGTGGTTATCCCATGCAACCTGATTGTAGATTTGTACATTAGTCTAGCGATTGGAACTGTTGTGCTGCCATTCATGGACAGCATTCTAGGAGTCGCCCACAAACCGCTGTTGAACCCAACAAGCTGTATAGAGTGTCGACATGTTGCCTTGGCCTGCTCGGTCACTACATCTGTGTCCAGTCGATCACATATGGCACTTCATCGGACGACAACTCTGCCGTCATCCGCAACCAGCATTAACGGACTCGTATTGACAGACCAAGTGCACGGGGCGTGGAACTCCATCTCACAATCTGACATCCGGCACCAGCACAACACAATTCATGTACGTTGCATGCTTGCATTCAATATTTTGGTGGTTACACCAGCTGTTAATTTACCACAAATTCACATTTGCCATAGCTTGTGTCGTGCTTACGTAAACCTGTGATCTTGCAGTGTTAATCACTTGAATATGTTAGCACTTTCTTTGTTCAGATGTAAAGAAGGACAGCAGTCAGCAAAGAACCCGTAAGTTATTGCAGATCTAGATGTCAGCTATAACACAGTCATCATCGGTGCCTTACCAGAAGAGTCGTACGGGTATTAACATGTCAGACCATAAACATGTGACAACTGTTTACGCTCTGACATGGCTATGCCTATATGACTATTTTGGTAATGCACCAATGACGGCTATGTTATAGTGGAAATCTAGATCCCCAATACATTACGGAGTTTCCAACTGACTGCTGTCCTTCACATTTGAATATTCAATGGCCGCTCTGCACCACCAGCATCCAACGGACACCAATTTAGTTAACTTCCTTTGTTGGTTTTACAATAGGAAGGCAAACAGTTGTACTGTATGCAGAGACCGTAAGGCGCCAGACCATTTCAATATGTTCCGTATTCACGCGAAACGAAGCAATAATACCGTCAGTGTCTGGATATTAATCATTTCATTTAGGTACTGACTACTATCTTGTTAACAGTTCGATTACTTTATACCAAAGGATTGGGAAAATTTTTCTCTATTTAAAGAGTAATTATTAGACTTCATAAAAGACGCGATAACGTCGAAAGAAAAGCCGGCCAGTGTGGCCGAGCGGTTCTAGGCGCTTCAGTCTGGAACCGCGCGACCGCTAAGGTCGCAGGCTCGAATCCTTCCTCGGGCATGGATGTGTGTGATGTCCTTAGGTTAGTGAGGTTTAAGTAGTTCTAAGTTCTAGGGGACTGATGACCTCAGATGTTAAGTCCCATAGTGCTCAGAGCCATTCGAAAGAAAATAATCAACAAATTTCAGAATTAATTGTAGTCATGGCGCCAATTCTAAATTCGCTGTAGTTAGTCATATGATGAGTACGTCTAATAGAGAAGTTGGCAAACGTGTGTGACCACGATGAATCTAGCATGCAGCCAGCATTGGAGAATAAGCTGCATATTGCCGTATCATCAACTAAATTGCACAGAGGGCCTGAACTTTCGTTTGGACATGTTAGAAATGCAGATGGAAACATATATCTAAAGAAATTACGAAGCCATTAAACACACAATATACAGAATATTGTGGTAGTATCGGCCGGCAGCAGAGACGTCGCCTCCGTCTGTGACGAAGCACTTTCTTCCAACAGAGACCGCCAGAAGACTTTATCAACAACCTCGTCCGCTTCCCGAGGTCCATAACCCAAATGCGCCTGCGGTACACATTCTGCAGTAGACGAGCAAGACCCACGTGACTCCCGTATCTAAGATGGTGAAGAGTATCTCGTCAAGAACAAACGGAAAAGAGAATCAAACAATTACCATGATGTCAGAATTTACTGCAGAGGGAGCAAAGATGCGCCTCTATGTAGACATACAGTGCAAAACTTTCGCCAAAGAAAATTTCGTAAGGGTTTACTGTCAACGGGTTACCTCCTCTTTGGGTGAGCTGCTCTGTAAGGGAACTATTGACTGAGGTGACAGAAATCGTGGGACACCTCCTAACGGCCGGCCGTTGTGGCCGAGCGGTTCTAGGCGCTACAGTCTGGAACCGCGCGAGCCCTCCGGCGCAGGTTCGAATCCTGCCTCGGACATGGATGTGTGTGATGTCCTTAGTTAGGTTTAAGTAGTTCTAAGTTCTAGGGGACTGATGACCTCAGATGTTAAGTCCCATAGTGCTCAGAGCCATTTTGGAACACCTCCTTACATCCTGTCGGAGCTCCTTTTTCCCAATGTAGTGCAGCAGCTCGACTTGGCATGGACTCAACAAGTGGTTGAAGGTCTCCTGCAGAAATAGTGAACCCACAGCAGGCTCTATAGCCGTCCGTAATTGCGAAAGTGTTACCGGTGTAGGATTTTGTGGGCGAACTGACCTCTCTATTACGTTCCGTGAACATTCGATGGAAATCATGAAGGGCGATCAGAGTAGCCAAATCGTTTGCTCAAATTGTCCAGAATGTTCTTCAAACAAATCGTCAACAATTCTGGCCCGGTAATATAGCCCATTTTTATCTATAAAAATTACTTCGTTGTGTGGGAACATGAAGGCCATGAATGGCTGCAAATGGTCTCCAAGCAGCGGAAAATAAGCAGAGTACACAGTCGCAGTCGAAAATGGCTCAAATGGCTCTGAGCACTATGGGACTTAACTACTGAGGTTATCAGTCCCCTAGAACTTACAAGGGAACCTCCCCATCGCACGCCCCTCAGATCTGGTTATAATTTGGCACAGTGGATAGGCCTTGAAAAACTGAACGCAGATCAGTCGAGAAAACAGGAAGACGTTGTGTGGAACTATGAAAAAATAAGCAAAATATACAAACTGAGTAGTCCATGGGCAACATAGGCAACATCAAGGATGATGTGGGCACAGGGGCGTCCTGGTCCCGTCGTTAGCGTGTGCAGCTGCGGAGCGAGAGGTCCTTGGTTCAAGTCTTCCCTCGAGTGAAAAGTTTACTTTCTTTGTTTTCGCAAAGTTATGACGTCCGTTCGTTCATTGACGTCTCTGTTCACTGTAATAAGTTTGCGACCGCACTGTGCCTCTCCAACGGGAACCGAAAACATTTGATCCAGGAAAATACGTCTGATATATTCTATACGACACTGGTGACGGCATGTGCGTCACATGACATGAATATGTCGTCGACCCACCTAACTTGCACACTTGGCGAATGGGTAAAAATATTCTTCTACCTAGCCCGATTTAGGTTTTCTTGTGGATGTGATAATCACTCCCAAAAAAGTGATGAAAACATAAGAGTGTGTCACATAAACTGCAACAAATGAATGCAACAGTTTCCCAGTCCCACAGTTTTCTCTGTGCTCTGTCAAAACATATGTTTTTAACGTTTTCAAATTTTTCCGTGTGTAGACGGTCAAATCCTGCATATGTCCAAGCAAATCTGAACATGTCCTGGAATTTTGGAGAGCGAAATTGATTATCTGTGAGTGCCTGAACTCTGATAATTGTCTGAAAATAAAAACTTAACCCTTTTACTGGAGGGAAGATTTGAACCAAGGACCTCTTGTTCCGCAGCTGCTCACGCTAACCACGGGACCACGGCGCTCCTGTGCCCACATAATGCTTGATGTTGCCTATGTTGCCCATGGACTACTCAGTTTGTATATTTTGCTTATTTTTTTCATAGTTCCACACAACTTCTTTCTTTTTTCTCGATTGATCTGTGTTCAGTTTTTCAAGGCCTATCCACTGTGCCAAATTATAACTAAATCTGAGGGGGGTGCGATGTGGAGGTTCCCTTGTTAGAACTAAAGTAAACCTAACTAACCTAAGGACATCACACCCATCCATGGTCGAGGCAGGATTCGAAACTGCGACCGCTGCGGTCGCGCGGTTCCAGACTGTAGCGCCTAGAACCGCTCGGCCATCCCGGCGGGCCAGTTGCAATCCATTCCTTGTAAACACAGCCCACACCATTACGGAGACGGTACCACTTTGCACAGTGCCTTGCTGACAACCTGAGTCCATGACTTCATGGGGTCTTTGCCACACTGCGACAGTCTCTTCAGCTCTTACCAAGTTGAATCGGGACTCATCCGACTAGCCAAGACCTTCCAGTCGTCTAGCGTCCAACCGATATTGTCACGAGGCGCTGCAGGCGACGTAGCGCTGTTAGCAAAGGCACTCGCGTCTGATGCCATAGCCCATTGACGCCAGATTTCGCTGCGTTGTCCTGACGGGTACCTTCGTAGTACGGCCCACAGTGGTTTCTGCAGTTATTGCACGCGTTGTTGCCTGTCTGTTGGCACTGACGACTCTAAACAAACAGCGCTGCTCTCTGTCATTAAGTGAAGGCCGTCGGTCACTACACTGCCCACGGTCGGACATAATGCCTGAAATTTGGTATTCTCGGCACGCTCTTGACACTGCCGATTTCGAAATACTCAATTCCCCAAAGATTTCCGAAATTGAATGTCCCATGCCCCTATCGTGAGGCAATGATCACATCGGAAAACATTTCACATGAATCACCTGAGTACAAATAATAGCTCTCGTAATGCACTGCCTTTTTATGCCTTGCACACGCGATACTCGCACCATCTTTACATTTGCATATCGCTATTCGGCGACTTTCTGTTGCCTCAGTATACTAGTGTTACATGCCTTAAACGATCAGCTCACAGATCATGTAGAGAATAAATTCGCTGCTCTGAAGGCGCACATAGTCTTTATATCTAGAGGTATGACTTGAAAATTGCGGGTCGCCTATTTCTACCTTTTTCAGAACTTTATAAAATCCTAAAGTGATGGAATATTATCAGTTTGGATGTTCTGTAAGTTATAGATGCCATTTTATAGTGTCAATCATAATATTTTATGAGAGACAATAACTGTTCACGAAATTTATAGCTAAGCAGAAGCCTCGTTTTGTTTTTATTTAAAAAACAAAAGTATTCTGACTTTGATGCCGTCCATTATGGTTCGCTTGTGGTCCACCCGGTTGGCCGTGCTGTCTAACGCACGGTTTTCCGGGCGTGAAGGAGCGCCTGGTCCCCGGCACCAATCCGCCCGGCCGATTTGTGTCGAGGTCCGGTGAGCCGGCCAGTCTGTGGATGGTTTTTAGGCGGTTTTCCATCTGCCTCTATAAATGCAGGCTGGTTCCCCTTATTCCGCCTCAGCTACACTATGTCGGCGATTACTGCGCAAACAAGTTCTCCACGTACGCGTAGCATTATTACTCTACCACGCAAACTTAGGGGTTACACTCGTCTGGTGTGAGACGTTCCCTGGGGGGTTCACCGGGGGCCGAACCGCACAACAACCCTGGGATTGGTGTGGTGTGGCGGAGGGGTGAAGTGGACTGCGGTACTCGTCGTGAAGTTGCAGACCACTGCGGCTGCGGCGGGGACAGAGCCTCTCCGTCGTTTCTAGGTCCCCGGTTAACATAAAATGGTTCACATTCCTGTGGAAATCACTTCCTCTCAAAGCAGCGCTTGTATATCTGGCATACCTATTTACGAATATACCGTCTTCAATATGACCACTCGGACCAAGTGCGAGGGCCGACTCTTGGTTTTAACAAAGACAGTGAAATAAACAAATTTTTGTGCAAATCGTTTTATTTTCCCTCAAAATAATCGCCTTTATCATTAGTACACTGTTGCATGCATTCAAACCAAGTGAAGAAATAGATTTTACACACCAGTATTTGCGCCTCAAAAATATGATTTTGAAATAATTCAGCAGCTCCTTGAGCTGGCGAAAATTGCCATCCACGAATTTTTAGTCTGAAACAAAGGAAAAAAAGTTGATAAGCGATAAATCTGATGAATATATGTGTTAACATCTGTAATTTTCATCGTCAAACAATGAATTGTTTGAGGTGCCGTGCGACAGCTGGTGTCACCATTATGAAGAATGATGCGACACTTTTGGCTGTTTTTCCTCATTACGTCGATCACCTGTGGCAAAATAACTTTTGTACGCCATTCGGCATTAACTGCTCTCGACTGTTTAAAGCAGGGGCTGCCAAAGAATTCGGCTCGCGAGGAGTGCGCTGGCTCACGTGCCGTAACACTCACCCAGACGGCACACTACCCTCACTGCATCGCCGTGCTGTCTGAGTTTGAGGAGGGGGGAAGAGGGAGAAACTGCGAGACCACTTTATTTAGATGGGAATTTCCTTTTTTGGGTTTTGTTTCAGGGTGCAAAAGCAACTGAGGTCATAAGCGCCCATGTCATTCATAAACACTAGTACCAAAAGGAGGCTAAAATCGGCTACACGTTAAGACCAATCGACGGAAGGAAAAAGAGCTAAGAACAAGGACTACCTCTTCGAGAAAGGTCCACAAAATACCCCGTAGAGACAGCGCAGGTCCCGAATCAAGGGTAACGAAGGATAAAAAGCAAAACGACATCAGCATGCTGCATGACTTTCGCTAAAACGGCCGTTAATTCGGACAGTAAACATATACTAGAACGGTCGGTGGTTGATGACAATGATATCACCACTTAATGAATGGCGATGGCTAGAAACACAGTGCCCAATGCACAACCGAGCTAAAATGATCTCCACTTGGCGATAGCGCCGAGACGAGGTCGGCCAAGCCGCTGGGAGAGGTTTAATTCCCCGCTCATCGTTCCCGTGAAAAGAAAAACAGTGATGATGCCAAAGTGACACCTCCTGCCCGCAGACATGCATACTACTTGGTTTCATATTTCTCAACAACATAGATCAGAAGAAAAACGACTTTTCAATTTTATTTAATTATTGTCGACGTGCTATAGACAAAATATAATTTTTATTTGCTAGAAAGTGTCTCCATATAGGAAGGCAGAGTCAGTTTCACAAATTTTTGCACTCAGCTAGCCAGATAATCGTGACTTATTTTGTTTCATAATCGAAAAAGCCTTTCGCTCATACATGTTAATCGAAATATTGTAGCATTATTGCAACCTGGTTGTGGAGACATGGAAGCTCTACCTGACGAAAACAATGAAGACGTCCTGGACGGTTTTAACGTACAAGGATATGTCTGTTAGTACGGAATTTACACTAAAGATTTATCAGTTGTATCGGTACATGTGCAGCGGCGATTTCCACAGGAATGGCAAAAGATCTCTAAAGCAGCTCGAAAACAGATGTAAGATTGGCATTGTCCTCAAAACCTTTAGAGAACTATCCTTGTAATTTTTCAAGGCCACGATTAATTCTTCAAGCCTCTCGTTTCCTGTAAGGTCAGTTAGCTTAGGGACCTGGATTGTGTTTATCAGAATTTCTCCCTCGTACATTACGATTATCTTTTTATATGTTTCCCAATCAAATCAGAAATAAATTGTTAACACCTTGCAGTGTCTTTCTGTGGGGAGTGTCCAGAGAATTCACTTAAATTGCGAGGTCTGCAATCCATCCTCGATGTTCTGATTTTCGTTCCTACCAATTTTTCCCTTCATAAATTCAACAGTAGCTGGTTTCTAATAAAAATGATCATTCCAGGAATGCCCACTGACTTATTCAACGTGCTGTGCAGTAATATACAGGGTGTATCAAGAAGAATCATCCGATTTCACACGTCTATATTTCTGAAGGTAAGAAATGTATACAATGAACTTTGTTTTTTGACAAACGGGAAACTCAAAATGTTTTTTTCTTTTTCATACCTTTTCATAGGTGTTCAATATGGCCCCCTTTGAGATGCACGCCATATGTCAATGCGGTATTCAAATTGTTCCCACACTGCAGCGAGTATGTCTTGAGTTAGTGGTTCTCCTGCTGTTATGCGATGTCTCAGTTCATTCATTGTTGTTGGTAACGGAGGCACATAAGCAGAGTCTTTTATAAAACTCCACAGAAAACAATCACATATAGTCAGGTCCGGTGACCTTGGAGGGCAGTAATGTATGGCCTAATCATTTGGTCCAGTGCGACCGATACATCGTTCAGTAATGCCTTGATTTAAAAATTTCCGCAATTCCAGATACTATCGTGGCGTTGCCCCATCCTTTTGGTAAATGAAGTCGGTCGTATCAGTCTCCAACTGTGGGAAAAGAAATTTCTCAATCATTTGGAGATATGTGCTACCTGTAACAGTGTTCCCGGTTCAAATGGCTCTGAGCACTATGGGACTCAACTGCTGTGGTCATAAGTCCCCTAGAACTTAGAACTACTTAAACCTAACTAACCTAAGGACAGCACACAACACCCAGCCATCACGAGGCAGAGAAAATCCCTGACCCCGCCGGGAATCGAACCCGGGAACCCGGGCGTGGGAAGCGAGAACGCTACCGCACGACCACGAGATGCGGGCAGTGTTCCCGGCAAAGAAAAACGGACCATATAACTTTTCCCATGAAACTACACAGAACACATTAAATTCTGGAGAGTCCCCCTTAGCCGGCCGGATGGCCGTGCGGTTCTAGGCGCTTCAGTCTGGAACCGCGTGACCGCTACGGTCGCAGGTTCGAATCCTGCCTCGATCGTGGATGTGTGTGATGTCCTTAGGTTAGTTAGGTTTAAGTAGTTCTAGGGGACTCATGACTACAGATGTTAAGTCCCATAGTGCTCAGAGCCATTTGAACCATTTTTAGTCCCTCTTATGTTGTACAACTTCATATGGTTGTTTCGTATCCCATATTCTCACATTATGACAGTTCACTTTCCCATTTTAATGGAATATTGCCTCGTCATTAAACACTAAGTGTGGAAGAAAACTGTCATCCTCCATCTTGCCAAGAACGAAATTACAGAACTGCACACGATGTTGTTTGTCACCTTCACGAAGAGCTTGTAGTAGCTGAATTTTGTATGGTTTCATGTGTAAACGTCTGCGCAACACACGCCAGACGGACATCGGGGGAATGATGGGCTGTCGAGCTGCACGGTGAACGGATTTCTGCGGACTCCTTGTGAAACCATGGCGGATGCGTTTGACATCGGTGTCAGACACTCGGGGACTGCCCGGCGATTCGCCTTTAAACAAACAACCTGTTTCTCGGAATTGCTTATGCCATCGTCTAATGTTTTGTGCTGTGGGAGGATCCATACCGTACCTAGTACGAAAGTCACGCTGAACAGTTATTACTGACCCTCAATGAGCAAAATGTAGGACACAAGGCTCTTTCTGTTGTCCTCAGTTTACTAGAACTGAAGTGGGTGCACACTCCTGCTGCCTAGGGGGAACCATATAAATGTCGAGACTTTGTTTTTTCCAACAGTACGTTGTTCACAAGCATATCTCAGACAACATAGTAGTTATGATTTTTTAAAATCGGATGCTTATTTCTGATACGCCTTATAAAAGTCTTCATAGTATTGTTTCAACTCCATCGAAAACTGGTGCAACTGACAGAGGAATAACAGTGCGGCTTCAGAAGTTTTATAATTTGTACAACCAATTCCTTCAATGTCAAAACTCAATACTGCTTTTTGAAATCTCAGAATTTAAACGTCGTACCCGAAAATTTTTGCATCTACATAGATACTCCGCAAGCTGTCGTACGGCGCATAGTGGAGGGTACTCCTGTTTCACTCGCAAATAGAGCGAGAGGAAAACTTCTATCTGTATGCCTCCGTATAAGCCCCAATTTCTCTCATTTTCGTGGTCCTTACCCGCAACGTATGTTGACGGCAGTAGAATGATTCGGCAGTCAGCCTCAGATGCCAGTCCCCTAAATTTTCTCGATAGTGTTCCTCGAAAAGAACGTCGCCTTCCCTCCATGGATTCCCATCTGAGTTCCCGAAGCATCTCCGTAACGCTGACGTGTTGTTCGAACCTATCGGTAATAAGTCTAGCAGCCTACCTCTGAATTGCTTCAATATCTACATTCAATACGACCTGGTACGGATGCGAAACACTCCAGCAGGTCGCACCAGCGTCCTATATGTGGTCTCTTTAATAGATGAACCACTCCTTCCGAAAACTGACCCAATAAACCGAAGTCGACCATTCGCCTTCCCTACCGCAGTTCTCACACGCTCGTTCCATCTCATATCGCTTTGCAAAGTTACGTCCCAATATTTAAACGACCTGACTGTGTCAAGCAGGGCACTAGTAATACTGTATCCGAACATTACAGGTTCGATTTTCCTACTCATCCTCATTAACTTACATTTTACCAAATTTTTGACTACGAGGGTCACTCCAAAAGAAATGCACACTATTTTTGTAAAAATACAGTTTTCATTCTGCATCTGTGAAAGTTTTACAGTGCGTAGATACATCCTTCCCGCTTGTTTTCAAACTTAGTTCAACCTGTTCCCGTGAGTGGCGCCGTCACAGCATGTCTTCAAGATCACTGCTACACTTGACGTTATTCAAAAGCAACGTGCTGTCATAAAATTCCTGTGCTATGAAAACGAGACAGTGGTAAACATCCACAAGAGGTTGAAAAAGGTGTATGGAGATGCTGCTGTCGATCGCAGTACAGTTAGTCGATGGGCAAGCAGGTTGCGTGATGAAAGCGGGCACGGCAATATTGAGGATTGTCCTCGCAGTGGCACACACTCCAGACAATGTGCAGAGAGTTAACGAATTGGTGACTGGTGACAGACGCATCACAGTGAACGAATTGTCACGCTACGTTGGGATAAGGGAAGGAAGTGTTTGCAGAATACTAAATATGTTGGCGTTAAAAAAGGTTTGTACCAGGTGGATTCCCAGGATGTTGACAGTGGCTCACAAGGAAACACGAAAAACGGTATGCAGCGAACGTTTGGAACAGTACGAGAATGGTGGAGATGAATTTCTTGGGAGAATTGTGACAGCTGATGAAACATGGCCCCATCGTTTTTCGCCAGAGACGAAGAGGCAATCAATGGAGTGGCATCATGCAAATTCATCCAAGAAAAAAAAAATTTCAAAACCACTCCTACTGCTGGAAAAGTTATGGCTACGGTGTTTTTCTATTCCGAAGGACTCTTGCTTATGGACATGATGCCAAGTGGAACCACCATGAATTCTGATGCATATGTGACGACACTGAAGAAACTTCAAGCTCGACTGAGTCGTCTTCGTCCACATTGGCAAAAGCACAATGTTTTGCTATTGCACGACAATGCACGGCCATATGTCAGTCAAAACACCATGGAAGCGATCACAAAACTCGGATGGACAACACTGAAACACCCGCCTTGCAGTCCTGACCTGGCCCCATGTGACTATCATCTCTCTGGGAAACTGAAAGACTCTCTTCGTGGAACAAGGTTTGAAGATGATGACTCCTTTGTGCACGCTGCCAAACATTGTCTCCAACAGGTTAGTCCAGAATTTTACCGTGCGGGTATACAGGCGCTGATTCCAAGATGACGTAAGGCCGTTTAGAGGGATGGAAATTACGTGGAGAAATGAAAATATTGTTCCTAAAGGATGTACCTACACACTGATAAGCTTTCAAACATGTAGATTAAAAGATGGATTTAAAAAAAAGTGTGCATATCTTTTGGAATGACCCTCGTACATCTTTAAATTCTTCTGCATGGTGCTGTAAAGTCGTTTCATAGCATATTTACCGTTCCCGTCGACTATGCGACTGCATAAAAGATGCTGAGAATTCTCATCCCTCTCTTCTGTCAAATGGTTCAAATGGCTCTGAGCACTATGGGACTTAACATCTATGGTCATCAGTCCCCTAGAACTTAGAACTACTTAAACCTAACTAACATAAGGACAGCACACATCACCCAGCCATCACGAGGCAGAGAAAATCCCTGACCCCGCCGGGAATCGAACCCGGGAACCCGGGCGTGGGAAGCGAGAACGCTACCGCACGACCACGAGATGCGGGCTCTTCTGTCATTCCCATTCATTTTTAAATGTCTGTGACGATAGATCGTTAGTTTACCTCTTTTTGTGCAAACAGCCACTGGACCTTGAACGTCCTGTATACAAAGAACAAGTACCATGCTGATGCCACGATTTTTCCGAACTGAAGAGAATCGTGCCGATCAAAAAATGCTGCACCTCAGTACTAAATGAAATATCGTGCCTTACCGGGTACTTCCGAGAGCTTATCGTGTACTTCCGAGAACGGCCGGAAAAAGCCGACACAGGCCGAGCTTCGCCCAACTCGTGGCCCGCACACCTGGCAAGCGTGCGGTTTGGTGCTCCACGGCCAGCCCCGCTTTAAAGCAGTGCTCACGACGTGTTGAGCGTAAAAGAAGAAGCGAGCGATCAATTTCCTACAAATGCATCGCTAACGAATCCTACTCATACGAATGTACTCAAGTTTCGTCTCCTGTTGCGTTGCTGCATACGGATTTTGGTTTTCTCGATCACATGTTTGAAACATTTCCTTTTATAGAGTGACATGAACCAGTTCTTTATGTTTTTTTCTTAGCTTCGATCAAATTCTGCAGATTCCCTAGTAAACAGATCTTTCTCACAGCTAAATGTTGATACAAAATCGAATGCAGCCTTTGTCATATCTAAGGATGCCTGTCTCACATCCAGATGCTCAAACTTCACGTTGAGTCCGGCATCATGTTTTTGGGAACAGCAACCGATTTTTGTTTACCTTGACGAGAAAGTTTCTGAACAGTCAGTATTTTCACTATGACAAATTACAAATTTTGTAACAACAGTAATGTCACAACTCAATACAGCTTTTTGAAATCTCAGAATTTAAACGTCGTACCTGGAAATTCTGTGGGAGTATTAGAAGAATGGAGCCAATCAGGTTAACTACGTTTGTGCAAAAAGGTGGGAATTTAAGGAGATGGGACCTGGATAAACTGACTAAACCAGAGGTTGTACAGGGTTTCAGGGAGAGCATAAGGGAACAATTGACAGGAATGGGGGAAAGAAATACAGTAGAAGACGAATGGGTAGCTCTGAGGGATGAAGTAGTGAAGGCAGCAATCAAGTAGGTAAAAAGACGAGGGCTAGTAGAAATCCTTGGGTAGCAGAAGAAATATTGAATTTAATTGATGAAAGGAGAAAACATAAAAATGCAGTAAATGAAGCAGGCAAAAAGGAATACAAAAGTCTCAAAAATGAGATCGACAGGAAGCGCAAAATGGCTAAGCGGGGATGGCTAGAGGACAAATGTAAGGATGTAGAGGCTTATCTCACTAGGGGTAAGATAGATACAGCCCACAGGAAAATTAAAGAGAGCTTTGAAGAAAAGAGAGCCACTTGTATGGATAGCAAGAGCTCAGATGGAAACCCAGTTCTAAGCAAAGAGGGGAAAGCAGAAAGGTGGAAGGAGTATATAGAGGGTTTATACAAGGGCGATGAACTTGAGGACAATGTTATGGAAATGGAAGAGGATGTAGATGAAATGGGAG
This sequence comes from Schistocerca serialis cubense, assembly GCF_023864345.2. NCBI lineage: Eukaryota > Metazoa > Arthropoda > Insecta > Orthoptera > Acrididae > Schistocerca > Schistocerca serialis. The sequence goes on from NC_064642.1 coordinate 739,364,633, forward strand.
ATACGATACTGCGTGAAGAGTTTGACAGAGCACTGAAAGACCTGAGTCGAAACAAGGCCCCGGGAGTAGACAACATTCCATTAGAACTACTGACGACCTTGGGAGAGCCAGCCCTGACAAAACTCTACCATCTGGTGAGCAAGATGTACGACACAGGCGAAATACCCTCAGACTTCAAGAAGAATATAATAATTCCAATCCCAAGAAAGCAGGTGTTGACAGACGTGAAAATTACCGAACTATCAGTTTAATAAGCCACAGCTGCAAAATACTAACGCGAATTATTTACAGACGAATGGAAAAACTGGTAGAAGCCGACCTCGGGGAAGATCAGTTTGGATTCCGTAGAAATATTAGAACACGTGAGGCAATACTGACCTTACGACTTATCTTAGAGGAAAGATTAAGAAAAGGCAAACCTACGTTTCTAGCATTTGTAGACTTAGAGAAAGCTTTTGACAATGTTGACTGGAATACTCTCTTTCAAATTCTAAAGGTGGCAGGGGTAAAATACAGGGAACGAAAGGCTATTTACAATTTGTACAGAAAGCAGATGGCAGTTTTAAGAGTCGAGGGACATGAAAGGGAAGCAGTGGTTGGGAAAGGAGTGAGACAGGGTTGTAGCCTCTCCCCGATGTTATTCAATCTGTATATTGAGCAAGCAATAAAGGAAACAAAAGAAAAATTTGGCGTCGGTATTAAAATCCAGGGAGAAGAAATAAAAACTTTGAGGTTCGCCGATGACATTGTCATTCTGTCAGAGTTGCAAAGGACTTGGAAGAGCAGTTTAACAGAATGGACAGTGTCTTGAAAGGAGGATATAAGATGAACATCAACAAAAGTGAAACGAGGATAATGGAATGTAGTCGAATTAAGTCGGGTGATGCTGAGGGAATTAGATTAGGAAATGAGACACATAAAGTAGTAAAGGAGTTTTGCTATTTGGGGAGCAAAATAACTGATGATGGTCGAAGTAGAGAGGGTATAAAATGTAGACTGGCAATGACAAGGAAAGCGTTTCTGAAGAAGAGAAATTTGTTAACATCGAGTATAGATTTAAGTGTCAGGAAGTCGTTTCTGAAAGTATTTGTATGGAGCGTAGCCATGTATGGAAGTGAAACATGTAAAATAAATAGTATGGACAAGAAGAGAATAGAAGCTTTCGAAATGTGGTGCTACAGAAGAATGTTGAAGATTAGGTGGGTAGATCACGTAACTAATGAGGAGGTATTGAATAGGATTGGGGAGTAGAGAATTTTGTGGCCCAACTTGACTAGAAGAAGGGATCGGTTGGTAGGACATGTTCTGAGGCATCAAGGGATCACAAATTTAGCATTGGAGGGCAGCGTGGAGGGAAAAATCGTAGAGGGAGACCAAGAGATGAATACACTAAGCAGATTCAGAAGAATGTAGGTTGCAGTAGATACTGGGAGATGAAGGAGCTTGCACAGGATAGATTAGCATGGAGAGCTGCATCAAACCAGTCTCAGGACTGAAGACCACAACAACAACAACCTGGAAATTTTTGTTGAAGAAGACAGATGGTGTAGATTGAAATCCAAAATAAAAAATATATATAATATCCCATTCATTATTAATATTCTCGTTCGGGCCCAACCGCACCACGCGATGTATAACGAAACTTTCAGTGTTTTGTTGTAGATTTCCCTTGTACACATTACTATTTTCACTCTCGCAGAATGGGCTATTTTTCGCTCGTCAGACCAATCCGTTCCGATCTTTTTGGGTTTCTCGAGCAGGTCAACTGTCCAGTCGTGAACTTCCTGCCGAAAATTTTTTCTGTCCGTGCGTCAACTTGTGTTATTTCTGGTAAATTCGTGTCTTCTTTTACTGCACCAGACTATTCTATTGTTTCATTTTTAGCTTTATTGCGGGTTTCGTAGAATTCCACAAACATAGTTAACCTGATTGGCTCCATTCTTTTAATACTCCCACAGAATTGTAGCCTATTTTTTTTAATATCGCAGTAAATGTTGGTATATTTTTCAATTTATTTAGTCTGTATGTTCCTTCTACAGTATAATTTTAAAGACAGTTTCCTGGTCAATTTTCATTCCCTCTTTTGGGTTTTTTCAATGTCCCTGTCTGTTTGAAATTAGTGTTTGAGGCCCATTTGGCGATACCGTACAGCTAAATGAGAAATGCTATCGACGCTGTGATCATGGTTGTCTTTCTGACGTAAATATTTCAAACTTCTTTAAATATCAGGTTTCCTGAAGCAGAAACGAATCAAGAGACGCAAATTGGTGGCATAGATGTAACAGTAAACTGAATACGTGTCGTAGTGTGACATCTGACTTTAAAGTACCTCAGTAAAAATGCAGGTCACGCCTGGAGATGGAAATACGGCATAGAACGCTTAACGCGTAATAAAAATTGCATAAATAGCTTACAACCGCCTCTCTGAATTCAGGCCAGCTTTGTACCGTTCTTAAAAGTCATAGTGTCCCAGCGTTTCGCTCAGGAAACCAGCAGATACAGCATTTCCTTCATTTTTGTTAGCCTTGATCCCTTTTTGCGCAGGCCTCATACACTTTTAACTCTCTCGTAACGAAAAGGAGTCGCCGGGAAACAAGAGAGACGTGAGCTCCAGGAAACCGTACGGCGCCGGAGAACTGGCAGCAAGTGGAGCGAACGCCTGATATAAAATTCAGATAAATATGCAGCAGAGCGGGCCCGGAAAAACCCGCAGCGAGTAGCGGCGTTCCTAACACAGAACCAGTGGCGATCGGGGGCACCGGAGATGTCGTCACTGCTTATTGTTCTCCCGTGTGTGTGTGTGTGTGTGTGTGTGTGTGTGTGTGTGTCCCGGACAAAAATACGTGAAGCAGACGTATCAGGACCTCGATGTTTACTGGTAGGTATCGCATCGCATACAATCAGTGACCAATAATACCGTACCATCATTTCTTTGCGGTTACTGAGACGTTCTATTGTCACTGAATAGTGTAGGTGCATGTCTAAGAATTTTGCGATCTGCATTCTGAACTTGAAGAACCACGAAACTTCAAAAATTTTTCAAGTAATGAAATACAGGGCGAAAAAAACACTGGTAAACTTTTGGGACGCATTCCTTACACCGGAACAAGAAGAAATGTCTAGTAAACAACGTAGATACAGCACAAGTTTATCGTCGATTCTATGAAATATATCTGTTCTATTGTAAGCTCTTTGCTTTTCATATATGGGAGACGGGGGGGCGAGGGGGAGGGGGAGGTAGTGAAAGGACCAAAATTACACTACTGGCCATTAAAATTGCTACACCAAGAAGAAATGCAGATGATAAACGGGTATTCATTGGACAAATATATTATACCAGAACTGACGTGATTACATATTCGCCTCGTGATGATTGGGTGTTGTATGACGTCCTTAGGCTAGTTAGGTTTAAGTAGTTCTAAGTTCTAGAGGACTGATGACCATAGATGTTAAGTCCCATAGTGCTCAGAGCCATTTGATTACATTTTCACGCGATTTGCGTGCATACATCATGAGAAATCAGTACCCAGAACAACCACCTCTGGCCGTACTAACAGCCTTGATACGCCTGGACATTGAGTCAAACAGAGCTTGGATGGCGTGTACAGGTACAGCTGCCCATGCAGCTTCAACACGATACCACAGTTCATCAAGAGTAGGGACTGGCGTATTGCGACGAGCCAGTTGCTCGGCCACCTTTCAATTGGTGAGAGATCCGGAAAATGTGCTGGCCAGGGGATCATTCGATCATTTTCTGTGTCCAGAAAGGTCCGTACAGGACCTGCAACATGCGGTCGTGCATTATCCTGCTGAAATGTAGGATTTCGCAGGAATCGGATGAACGGTGGAGCCACGGGTCGTAACACATCCGAAATGTAACGTCCACTGCTCAAAGTGCTGTCAGTCCGAACAAGACGTGACCGAGACGTGTAACCAGTGGCACCCCATACTATCACGCCGGGTGATACTCCAGTATGGCGATGACGAATACACGCTTCCAATGTGCGTTCACCGCGATGTCGCCAAACACGGGTGCGACCATCATGATGCTGTAAACAGAACCTGGATTCATCCGAAAAAATGACGTTTTGCCATTCGTGCACCCAGGTTCGTCGTTGAGTACACCATCGCAGGCGCTCCTGTCTGTGATGCAGCGTCAAGGGTAACCGCACCCATGGTCTCCGAGCTGATAGTCCATGCTGCGGCAAACGTCGTCGAACTGTTCGTGCAGAGGGTTGTTGTCTTGCAAACGTCCCAATCTGTTGACTCACGGATCGAGACGTGGCTGCACGATCCGTTACAGCCATTCGGATAAGATGCCTGTCATCTCGACTGCTAGTGATACGAGGTCGTTGGGATCCAGCACGGCGTTCCATATTACCCTCCTGAACCCACCGATTCCATATTCTGCTAACAGTCATTGGATCTCGTCCAAAGCAAGCAGCAATGTCGCGATACGATAAACCGCAATCGCGATAGGCTACAATCCGACCTTTATCAAAGTCGGAAACGAGATGGTAAGCATTTCTCATCCTTACACGAGGCATCACCACAACGTTTCACCAGGCAACGCCAGTCATCTGCTGTTTGTGTATGAGAAATCGGTTGGTAGCTTTCCTCATGTCAGCACGTTTTAGGTGTCGCCACCGGCATCAACCTTTTGTGAATGCTCTGAAAAGCTAATCATTTGCATATCACAGCATCTTCTTCCTGTCGGTCAAATTTCGCGACTGTAGCGTGTCATCTTCGTGGTGTAGCAATTTTAACGGCCAGTAGCGTAAAAAAAAGAAAGTGGCTAATAAACATGGGCTCTAAGATGCATACCTTTAGAGCTATGAGCAGTTGTTATGTAGAACAGATGTGTTTCACACTGGTGAAGATGAACAAATGGTAATAGCTCCTAAAGAAAGCATTTTAGACCCCATATTACTTGAATTTGTTCTTGGTTTGGTCAGTACTTCTTCGTCGTAAGGTATGGAAAGCAAAGACCTCGGACTAAAAGAGATCTGTTTCATAGGATCGCAGATGAATAACCGCTCATACCTCTCAAGGTAGATGTATTAGAACCCACGTTTGCTGGACTTTATTATTTATTTCTGTATCAACAACCTGCCGGCCGCTGTGGAAGAGCGGCTCTAGGAGCTTCAGTCCGGAACCGCGCTGCTGCTACGGTCGCAGGTTCGAATCCTGTCTCGGGCATGGATGTGTGTGATGTCCTTAGGTTAGTTAGGTTTAAATAGTTCTAAGTCTAGGGAACTGATGACCTCAGATGTTAAGTCCCATATGTTTAGAGCGATATGAACCATTTGTATCAACAACTTGTCCGTGAAGTTTTTTGGCGTTTTTCTTGGGACATCCTGTGTGTGAACGTTTTACTATACTAATCTGGAATAGGTCCGAATAATAATTTGTATCTGGGACAAAAAGGTAGCTAAGTGTGTCAAGATGCATGAAGTTGTTATTAGAAAGTTTGTGGATCACTGATAGCAAGAGGCTTCAGCACATCACATTCACGACAGTGAGAAATGACAAATATAGTCTGTGGTTTGTTCTCTGTATTGTGTGATACGTCGGCCATAGCATCGTAAAAGCAAACAGATCATCAGTGAAAATACAACAGTTTTGGTAAAACTGATAGTGATTAACAAACTACTCATATTTGTATTATTTATTTATACAGGGTCAACATCAATAAAACCGTCGAACTACGGGGGCGGATTCCCGGCCGGATGTGGAAAAAAAAAGGTCCTATGAACATGTGTCCGAAAATGCATAGTTGCACTGACGTATGAAAGATCCCATGACCGAGTGCCGCGTGTTTCCTGTGTGTTTCAGGATGTGCGATAGACGCCGTGTACTGTAAGCAGCGGAATGGTCCGGTATTCATGGCGGGAGGAAGCCGAGATGGTGTTTGTGTACGGCCAAGCAGATGGAGAGGGTCGAGAGGCAGAACCTGGTCCTGCAAATCTGGTGTACACACAGTCCGCCACCATCCTGCACGTTCGTCTGGAATCCGTCCGAGCAGTTTGTCGGTTATATTAACATTGACCTATATTAAACATGTCTCATTACAGTGTAGCACTAAATGTTTGAAGTAAACATAAAAAGGTAACCATAGAAATTGATATCAACAAGAGTTACACAACTAATGCAATTAACTAAGAACTCTTCCATTTGGCCCGTGTTTGCATAGAAAAACAACAGTATCGGAATTGTGAGTCCGCCTTGTCGAAAACACTTAACCAAGGACACAAAGCAGAAAGCACACACATGCAAAAGAACCACTTCCCCTTCACACACAGAGACGTATATAAGGAAGAGAAGTTGTCGTACAGTTTTCATAGCCTTCTCGCAACATGCAGTACATCTCTCGCTACACACGTGAACATCAAGATTGCGTAACGTTCTTAATCATAAACAAAGTGCGGAAGTTTAGTTTTTCTGTGTGTAGAATCAGCTACATGCCGTCCAACGAACGTAAGTACACGGACAACTAAGTAACAGCCCAGAACACACCAGAACTGTATTCCACAACACTACCGCAACCCCAAGTGTATAACGCTAACATACTAAGTTCACCTTTCAGTATTTGTTTACTAACAGCCGCTCACGCAGTTGCAGGTAACATGATGTACGCTAAGAAAAAACGGCAACGGAAAAAAGCAAAGAAAATATGCCGCAAACAGCGACAATAATTGTTAAAACATGCCGTAACATACAATAATAAATAAGGTAGTACGAAAATATCCATAGAAAACCATAATTCAAGAAACCAACTCTAAAAGTGTAATAATGTGTTATTGTGCCGGTATAACTATGCTATTTTCTTCATGTTTCGCCGGCCGAAGTGGCCGTGCGGTTAAAGGCGCTGCAGTCTGGAACCGCAAGCCCGCTACGGTCGCAGGTTCGAATCCTGCCTCGGTCATGGATGTTTGTGATGTCCTTAGGTTAGTTAGGTTTAACTAGTTCTAAGTTCTAGGGGACTAATGACCTCAGCAGTTGAGTCCCATAGTGCTCAGAGCCATTTTCTTCATGTTTCAGATTCAACCCATTGATGATGGTGGTATTTGCCACTGAAACTAGTTTCGGAAATAAATAAGTTAACAAATAACAATATGTTTTTCATCAAGGCGCACTCACAATTCCGATATTGTTGTAATTGACCTTCGACTACATATCACATTTACATCTACGTATAGAGACAGATCTGTTTCTTCAAGGTGTTCACAGTTCACATGAACACTGAAGTGTTGATATGAGTACTCTGTGTTGTGAAACAATCTAATAACGGAGTCAATGACTGTATGAGTTAGGAGTGCAGATCTCTTAGGCTTCTAGTGTTGTATCCTGCCTAGGTGTCAAACTAGATGTTCTCGGAGTTTTATTAAGAAATGAATGGATAACAATACTTAACTTTGAGAAATACATAGATGTGTCGCAAACAAAGGGCGACATGAAATATAATCAATGTCTTTCAGTATAACGATCCCACTGCGAGTGAACTAATACAGTGGATGCTTCTATCCAGGTCGCTGGTCTTGACGCTTCTGTAGAACTCACTGCGACCAGTAGAGAGCAGCGCTTATGCTCTCTTCGCATAGAGGCCGATGTTGTCGTGTTGTCGTCCTAGAGAGGGTTCGATCAGTGTCTTATTCGCTGACGTCTACTTCACAACCCTCTCTGCTTCAACGTTCCCGACTAGCGTGCTGGTGCTTGACTTTACGCCGGAACATCTAGCATAGTCCAAGTGTTTGAGGCCAAGTTATAGTTGCCAAGTTTTCTCATACAACTGAGAATCTTATTGAATTACGATAGTTATAAAAATTGGTTGTGAACTTTAGAACTAAGTTTGATTTATTGATGGCCATTGTCTTCCATTTTCTGTTATTTTCTTCGTGGTAGTGACCCTCTCTGTCGTTAAGTTACTTCAGTCGAAAAGTAGGTGGTCAATGGTTTGGTGTCCTTTATAACAAATACTCTTCCGTATTTCCCCCGGTTTCAGTTCGTTACCACTCAAATCTCCCACTTGTTTCTGAAGTCATTTCATAGATCTGAGGGTTCCCTACCTCTACTGCTGAAAACGAGACCTTTGTAGGATCACTTTGTTCTCCATTTGTCTGTATGTGTCTACTCCTCTACCTGTTCGAATGTTAAGATCTCTTTTTCCCACGAGGTGGTAGAGGTACCATATTGAAAATTTTTCCCTTTCCCTATGAAGGCCTTCTTGCAAGCCGCGTCTATAGTAATTGTGTAGTCCGTCACGAATCTGTCTATATCCCTTTCTTTTTCCACTAATCTACTCAGTTCTGTGTCCATATTTTTTAATGTCTTTGTGGCAGTTGGATTTAGAACTTCTGTTCCATGTCGTGTTTCGTATACAGGGCTATTACAAATGATTGAAGCGATTTCATAAATTCACTGTAGCTCCATTCATTGACATATGGTCACGACACACTGCAGATACGTAGAAAAACTCATAAAGTTTTGTTCGGCTGAAGCCGCACTTCAGTTTTCTGCCGCCAGAGCGCTCGAGAGCGCAGTGAGACAAAATGGCGACAGGAGCCGAGAAAGCGTATGTCGTGCTTGAAATGCACTCACATCAGTCAGTCATAACAGTGCAACGACACTTCAGGACGAAGTTCAACAAAGATCCACCAACTGCTAACTCCATTCGGCGATGGCTTCTGGATGCCTCTGTAAGGGGAAATCAACGGGTCGGCCTGCAGTGAGCGAAGAAACGGTTGAACGCGTGCGGGCAAGTTTCACGCGTAGGCCGCGGAAGTCGACGAATAAAGCAAGCAGGGAGCTAAACGTACCACAGCCGACGGTTTGGAATATCTTACGGAAAAGGCTAAAGCAGAAGCCTTACCGTTTACAATTGCTACAAGGCCTGACACCCGATGACAAAGTCAAACGCTTTGAATTTTCGGCGCGGTTGCAACAGCTCATGGAAGAGGATGCGTTCAGTGCGAAACTTGTTTTCAGTGATGAAGCAACATTTTTTCTTAATGGTGAAGTGTACAGACACAATGTGCGACACTGGACGGGGAGAATCCTCACGCATTTGTGCAGCACATTCGCAATTCACCAAAAGTTAACGTGTTTTGTGCAATCTCACGGTTTAAAGTTTACGGCCCCTTTTTCTTCTGCGAAAAAAGCGTTACAGGACACGTGTATCTGGACATGCTGGAAAATTGGCTCATGCCACAACTGGAGACCGACAGCGCCGACTTCATCTTTCAACAGGATGGTGCTCCACCGCACTTCCATCATAATGTTCGGCATTTCTTAAACAGGAGATTGGAAAACCGATGGATCGGTCGTGGTGGAGATCATGATCAGCAATTCATGTCGTGGCCTTCACGCTCTCCCGACTTAACCCCATGCGATTTCTTTCTGTAGGGTTATGTGAAAGATTCAGTGTTTAAACCTCCTCTACCAAGAAACGTGCCAGAACTGCGAGCTCGCATCAACAATGCTTTCGAATTCATTGATGGGGACATGCTGTGCCGAGTGTTGGAGGAACTTGATTATCGGCTTGATGTCTGCCGAATCACTAAAGGGGCACATATCGAACATTTGTGATTGCCTAAAAAAACTTTTTGAGTTTTTTTATGTGTGTGCAAAGCATTGTGAAAATATCTCAAATAATAAAGTTATTGTAGAGCTGTGAAATCGCTTCAATCATTTGTAATAACCCTGTACTTTTCAAAACTACTTAATTTTTTCTCGTTGACTGCGTATTTAATACTGTCGAAATCACAGACATTGTGATGTAGTGAAAGTGTATCTTATTAAAAAGAGAAAATCGTGTGATCGGAGCTAGTTTCTTCGTCACAGCATATCCGATCAGTCAATGATCGTACAAGGCAGTCGCTAGTATGAGTTAGAGCTGTATTACGAGAAGTAATGCCTCTTTAAGGTTTTTAAATAAAACAGACATTATTAACATCCTACACACATATTTATTTCTAAACAAAGTCATACTGTTGACGAACGCATTCCTACCAAAGAGACTAAATTGTTGATACCACGCTGTAGAATGTTTCACTTTGCTGACGGAGCCACAACCTCACCTCTGCTGGCGCACCGTCATAACTATCGAAGTGAACAGGATGGCCCCAGTTCGGGACTGTATGAAGGAGTATCGATAACAGTGAATCCAAGGCGTCGGATTGTTGCAGGTGTCGGAGAGTTCGTGTGTGGTCTGGCGTTATCCGGCTGAAAGAGAGGATGCTCTGTGTGTCGACTACTCTTCGAATTCGCAACTCGATTGCGACACACTTTTTTCCACCCACACACGTAGCTGCGTTACAAACAGCGATGTTACACGCGTCAATTTGGAGCCCTCTGGCAGAAAGTTGCAAGTATGTAGGTACGAAGAATAGGCTCAAGATGTAGAATGTTCATACAGTTTTTTTCATTTAAAAAGCTTTAAGAATTTTTTCATAAAAATTCGGAGGCGCTACTTTTCAGCACACCCCCTACCTTTTTCAGTACTGCTCTCGTATTTAGCAATGTCAGTCTGTTCGTCGATGATAAAAAATTAAAATTACACAAACATGTTCCCATGTCTTTCCGTCCTCCATTGGTGGTTTTATCGTGCCACAGTGTTGATCGAGTGTTACTGTATGTGGAAGTTAACACTCCAGTTCCACTCTTAAAACGTGAAACGTTATCTAGTGTATCGAAGTCAGTATTTACATCTCCTGTTATGTCCATATATATGTTGGATGCACATGATCTCAAGGACCACCGTGTATTCATCTGAAAGTTGATGCGCCATTATGGTATCTTTCTTTCTTTCACTGGTGCCATGTCCCGTGCTAACGCAGGGTCGGCATTGTTAGGAGCGGATGTGGCAAGGTCAGTGTAAAGGGGTGGACGGATGCCCTTCCTGCCGCCACCCCATACTCCCTGGGACGGAATTACTGTACTCCTGCTGTCTGCATCTAGTGTAATTCATGGAATAGTGCGAACGTGTTCAGATGTCTGCGAGTCGTGTAACTCAGGAGGGATGTGGTGACCAGCCCGGTAGTCACCTAGCGGGATGTGGAAAACCGCCTAAAAACCACATCCAGACTGACCAGCACACCAACCGACGTCGGTAATCCGCCGAACGGATTTGATCCGGGGCCAGCGCGCCTACCCGAGTCCAGGAAGCAGCGCATTAGCGCTCTCGGCTAACCTGGCGGGTCCATTATGGTATCTATTAACCTACTATTAATGATCACTACTGCTCGTTTTCGCATGATCCGTGCACTAAATATTGTATAGTTTCTTCCTGTTCCAACTACATTGATGTTTAAACAGTAGGATTCTTGGACAAATAGTCGTAAAAGTTGTGTTATACGACCAGTAGTATAAGATTGTGTGTAGCCGCTCGAGAATGGTGTGGATTTACTTGGATGCATTTGATGGGTTGTCGTTGATTCAATGTAATATGTGAAGAAACTTTATTACAGTTCTCAGAGGTTAATTAAAGAATGAACATGAAACCATATTTTAGTTACGTTAGGGTTCCGTAAAGTATTTGCTGTTTCAAAAGGGTTTCGGCTCCAAAAAGTTTGAGAACAGCTTCTTTAATCAATCTGAACGCTTCCAGTGTCTCCAGATCTCTTCCACGTATATAACTCACATACACTGAAGCGCCAAAGAAACTGGTATAGGCATGCGTATTCAAATAGAAAGATATGTTAACAGGCAGAATATGGCGCTGCATTCGGCAACACCTACATGAAAAAAAACACGTGCCTGGCGCTATTATTACGTCGGTTACTGCTGCTAAAATGGCTTCTCCGGGGTAGCGATGAAATGAAGATTTTCCCTGACGACCATTTCACGAGTCTACCGGGAATGTCATGAATCTGGTAAAACATAAAATCTCTGACGTCGCTGCAGCTGGAAAAAGATCCTCCAGCGACGGGAACAACGACGACTGAAGAGAATCGTTCAACGTGACGAAAGTGCAACCCTTCCGCAAATTCCTGCAGATATGAATGCTGGGCCATCAACAAGCATCAGCGTGTGAAACAGTCAACGAAACATCTTCGAGATGGACTTTCGAAACCGAAGGTCACTCGTGTACCCTTGATGACTGCACGATACAAAGCTTTACACCTCGACTGGGCCCGTCAACTCCGACATTGGATTGACAATGACTAGAAACATATTCCCAGGTCGGACGAGTCTCGTTTCAAGCGGATGGACGTGTACGGGTGTGGGGTCAACGTCATGAATCAATGGACCCTGCACGTCAGCACGGGACTGTTCAAGCTGGTGGACGCCCTGTAATGGTATGGGGCGAGTGCAGTTGGAATGATATGATACCCCTGATACGCCTACATACAATTCTGACAGCTAACACGTACGTAAACATCCTATCTGATGACCTGCATCCATTCATGTTCATTGTGCATTCCGACGGACTTCGGCAATTCCCGTAGGATAATGCGACACCAAACACGTACAGAATTGCTACAGAGTGGCTCCAGGAACACTCTTCTAAGTTTAAATACTTCCGCTGGCTACCTAACTCCCGCACATGAACATTATTGAGCCTGTCTGAGATGGCTTGCAACGTGTTATTCAGAAGAGTTCTCCACCCATCTTACTCTTACGAATATATGGGCAGCGCTGCAGGCTTCATGGTGTCAGTTCCCTCCAACACTACTTCAGACCTTAATCGAGTCCACGCCACGTCGTGCTTCGGCACTTCTACGTGTTCGCGGAGGCCCTACACGACATTATGCAGGTGTTCCAGTTTCCTTGGCTATTCAGTGTAAATGATAGTGTCACCAATGATTAACTCACGCTGTGTATAAAATTCCAGAAAATGGTTTACCCTTTCATTGTCTTCTCACATTTCATGTTCTCCTACTGATTTTCTTTCTCTCCTGATCCTGCTGCCGAATTCCTGTCTCCTAACTCAGTTAAATTTTCATCTACCATTGCTATCTGAATAATTTCTTTCAACTTATCTGTCTTTTCATCTGCGAAACCCGAATCCTGTGGTGCTTGCCGCCTGCATGCCTGTTACGGCTACGAGGATAGGTTCGCTAGCGAGGATACGGCACGCCAGTCATCACTGAATTATAGTTAGTAAGGTAATTCCGAATCCAATCATAAATAAATTAATGTTAAATGGGTGGAATCATTTTGCTAATCCTGATACTAGGACTATTGCTCCAATTGCTCCTGTTAGTGGTACTTCACTCGAATAAACTGCTTTGATAAGGCCCTAGCTTCTTGTTCGCCGGCGCTCGTGTACCAGCATTTAGGAAAGACAAAGCAGATCAACAGTCTGCAAGTTGTTGACGTGGGCATCCGTGTGTGGTAGCTGAAGGACGGTAACATCACGAATAGGCCACGGGGTGGTGGGCGTCCATGGCACATCACAGAACGTGGACGTCGGAGGGTGATCCGCGCTATAACGCGGGGCAGGCGGCGATCTGCGTCAGGTCTGACGTCAGAGTACAGTACTGCTGCAGGTGCAAGTGTTTCGGAGCGGACCGTTCAGCGCACTTTGCTGAACACGGGCCATCGCAGCAGACGACTTCTTCGTCTTCTTGCACTAACAAAACGACAGCAACGATTGCGCTTACTTCGGGGATTGGATCATCGAGACTGGTATACGGATTTACGTAAAAGTGTTGCCGGGTCGGATGAGCAACATCCCTTGTTACACCAGGTCGATTATAGTGTGCAGATAGGCCGTCGTTCTGGCTAACGGCTGATTGAAGCAGGCGCTGCGCCATGGAATCTGGCCGGTGAGGGGTGCGGGCTTTCAAAAAAAATGTGGCCCGCAACTACGTACCCTCAGAGCAGAAATATTAAAAGTTTTAGCTGGTTTCGTTGTCTATGGACTGGGATACGTCGTTGCCACATTACAAGCCAAATACTGCTGAGTCTGCAGTATACGATATGAATACACTCATGATTCGAATGTTCGAAAGTTCCTATCACTCGGCAATTGCAGATTTTGAATGTAACATAGAAATTTATAAATGAAAGATTGCAATTAAATAATATCTGCAGGTATTATTTTTAACAACTTTAAATGATGAGTACGATAGCAGAAGTACCTTTAAGAATTCTTTTTATTACTGCAAAGCACATGCTGGTGTCGATGTTGCAGCAATTAAATAAAATATAAGCTGAATAATAGGGAAACGATAGATTCCTACTTCACATAATTAGTGGTGAGCAACAACATAGGCCGTGAGATATTCACTTCTAAACGCATACTACGTCTTCACTGCAGGAGCCACTGAAATCTCACAAGTGCACAAGTCGGCTCTACGAAATCTCCCGCGACCACGCACAAACTGCTCAACACTCTCCAAGTACTTCCTGCGACTGTCCGTCGCGCATTCCCGTCCAGCCCTCCACGTGTCTGTGTGTCCCGATTCTTCTCCTCCACTTCTGTAAAGTCTCTCCATTGACTTCGGTAGTCGACTACCGTAGTAACGAGCGCTGTGATTGGTTAGAGCGCTCCCGACATGTCTCCAAGACAACACACACTCACAAACATATTGAAACACATACGAAATACTGGACTTACATTTAAATAATTTGAAATTAAATATATATTCCTACGGTTGAAAACACATTATTAAATATATAAACAAATTAAATAAACATATATCAAAGGAATAGAAACAGAAAGAGGCCAGTAGCCTAATGTCTCTGTGCTTTCTGAAACACAGTAAATATTAGACCAATTTCTTCATGAATAGTTTATATCGTATATAAACAAAGACAAAGACGAATGAATACATTTATAAGCATGCTGCTGCCGTTTTCTCGTGTGTAACTGTGGCGTACTTATCGCCTGATGCGATCAATAGTAATCGGCCACTTTGACCTTCAATAACTTATGTTCTATTCAAGTAGCATGCCTGTAATTCATACCAATTAAGGTTTACAAAATCGGATGAACCGTTTAGATTTTGGAAATTCGTTGCTGGGTGTTACTTGTATAATTTACAGCTGGATACTAAACTTTAAAGTAATAAAGATATTGAAAATCTGACTACACCATCAAAATCGTCGTGCAAATAATGGTAATCTACACGTTTCTTTTTAAGGTATCATGATTCCTCTGGCTATTATTAAATTCTGCATGAACTGTGAAATGTCTGCCATTATGGTTTCACAAATTCTGCCATCTTTGGCACTCCTGGCATACAGATCTCCTTGATCGACACAAAGCACAGTCCTTGACATAACGTCAACATGGAATTGGCGGCCACTCGGTCAGCCCGGAACTACACACTGGGGCTGCCCCTCTTGCTCCGGCTAACGTTCGGCACCACGCGGTTGCTGACGAACCCCGGCTTGCCGAGCAGCCCGTATGGCCACGCCAACTCCGAACTTACAATATTTTCAGGGCGCCACAACTCGCCCATTACCTCACAGGGTAGTTCCGCGTTATGGAGGAACTTCATCTATTTCCAAAGATCTTGTAGTGGTGAGCGAAGCGAGCATGACAGCTGCAGACCACGTGATCGTTACTGCAGACCGACTGCGTCCCTTCGAGCTTGATGTCTTCCCCGAAGGCGATGGCATCTTCCAGCAGGATAAATAGTCATGTCATAGGGCTAGAATCGTCGTAACCGATAATGAGCATACGCACTTGGCCACAAAATTATCGCGATTAGAATTCGATGGAGTGCATCTGAGACGCTATCGGACACCAGCTCACAAACCACCGGTCCCTAAATTACAGAAATTGTCTGAAATGTCCGTAGACCTCTGGTGCCATAAACCTGTGGAAGCCTATCAAGAACTTCTCAAATCCACGTAACGAAGAGTTAGTTAGGTAGTTAGTTACTTTCATGTTCCATGGATCATTTTGCACGATAAATCGTCACGATGTGGAATGAGTCATTTTACATTCATATTGCAAATTAATTTGTATATCTATTTGTATTCTAAATATCACTATACATTTTTCCCCAGAAATGAAGATATAGAGATTGAATTTGGAATTCCTACCCACCATATTTTACATATTACAAACAGAAATTCTTTTACGGAATAGAAGGAGTTGTCAGAGGTGCAGAAGTGAATACGATATATCTTTGTGAAATTCAGGGTGAGGCCATTCGGAGAGAACCAGTCAATGATACTTTTGAGAACTTTGTTTACCACTTCTTCCATTTCCGTATGTGTACTAAGAGTGATTACAATACCGGTATCATCTGCAAAAAGAACTAATTCTGCTTGTTGTACATTACGCGGTAGATCATTTACATGTATGAGAAACAGTAGTGGACCTAAGCCTTGTGGAACCCCGTATGTGATTTCTCCGCAGTCAGAATGATGTCCCTGGATTATGTTAGTTAAATTACTACTGAGTATAACTTTCTGCATTCTTTTGATTAGATGCGACATGATCCATTATTTGGCTATACCATCAGCCCAATAAAACTTCAATTTATCTGGGAGTATACTATGATTCACACAATCAAACAAACGTTGTTGACTTACACTACAAAGCTGAATCAACACGCTATTGAGCTGGTGGTCATAATGTTTTGGCTCGTCAACGTAAGTCTTAATACGCCTGGGTTTGGAAAAGGCCACCGACGTCACGGAGCGGTTTCGCCGCTTTCACGGGGATGCAACTTCTGGCAGCAACAGGCATAGAGGTGGCGGATACCGTGCGCGAGAAAAGAGGCAGAGCTCCTCTTGTCACACCCCTCACAGCGGCTGACACCAGTGAGGTCGTCCTGTGACTGTATATGAAGTGTAAGAATTGAAAGTGCTCACTTCGTGGCGTTTAAAAATAGTACATCAGAAAGTACGTATAAATGAGACTTTTGACAGAGTCTGTCAACAAATTCCATCGCCATGAAAGCGTTTTATGTTCATAAACAACTGAAAGATACTAACTCCAGAAGTTTGTCTACATCAGTGGTTCCCAGCCTGATGTTATTATCCTTTGAGGGATATTTACTCCAATTTACTTCATACGTGAAAAGACTCTATCCACGAAAAATTCTATCTGAAACATGTTACTTGCAATACCATTAAGAATGCTGCCATATCTGTCAGATCAGCATCTACTGCACACAGTGGCATCAAGGTCCAAATGATGAAGCTTATTATTAACCCACTACAGCCCACAATAACATATATTTTCAACCACTCCTAAACCACATGTATTTTCTCTGAGGCCTGGGAACAGGGACTACCACAAGGATGCTGTCACAGCACCCTCTGTTTATCGACCTATTTTCATTCTTCCATCACTGACCAAGGCTTTAGAATATATAGCACATGACCAGTGCAGTGGTTTCATTCATAGCTGAAGTCTCGCCAGCAGTATCTAATGTCTGGGACCATGAAATTACAATTGAGGGATGTGCAATCAGGCGTCCCTTAGGGTTCAGTATTAGGTCCAATACTCTTTGCATTATACGTAAATGATGTGTCATGAGTTTTGTCCTCCTGCAATTACCACAAGTATGCTGATAATTTTCGGTCATCTCATTGTCACTGTGGGCTTGTACCATAGGAAGCAAGGAGAGGATGTTGTTTGGTGGCTGCTATCCTCTTTATATAACACAACTGCACACATGTATTAACAGGGATCTTTATTAACATAAACAGGAAGCTACTTAAGATAGTCCATGTGTTGCCGTCCAAGCTCTTCTGTAGTAGTCTACGTCAGTCTCACTGCTGATGAAGTAAAGGTGACGCTAAGCTCACTACTCTGGTCGCTAGGTACTGACTGACTCTGTCTGTGACTGAGCTATGACTGATGAGTCGACTCTGTCTGCGACTGACTGGGCCCTGCGGTCAGCGGTGGCGATCTAAATACTGATGGTCAAGAGGGCGCTGGAGGCACATTTCTTGCGAATTTATCTTTGGCCTCTTTCCTGATAGGATCGCTTGCTCCATTGCTTACTATCGATCTTCTCCCAGCCTCTTTGCCAATCGGAGAGCTGGCGACAGCTTACACCAGCACAGATTGTATCTAAGTGGAAATCCAATAGACCTGAAGGCCGGTGTGGAGAATTTCAATAACTGACCTGTGTGCAGAGTCAAAATGGGCGTAGAATATAGGGTTAAAGGTCAACCATCCAAAACCCACACGTTACTTGTTGATCATTCAAGACTCACAAACGTGAAGTATCGCCAGTCATTACCATCTTTAACACTGAATGAGACAATTATCAACTTCTCTCCTTTGACAAAGAGTTTAGGAGTATTAACAGATGAAAATTTAACTGCAGTGTGCAAGAAGGCATCAATATCACGCCCCACAAAAATATAAAAAGATCTTCCCTCTTGAACTGAAAAAGAAACTTGTACAAAGACTTACCCTTCCAGTTATTGATTACAGGGATGTTATCCAGCGAAGTTGTTCTCAGAAAAGCTCAGACACCTGCAACTGGTTATGAATTGCAGTGTTTCATTTTATCTGCAATGGTCGACTCCTTGATCATGTTTCAACATCATATGCATGGTTGCGTGGATACAAATGCAGAGATTTCCATATTCTGAGTTTTCTCTCCTGTCTTATCTACGTACTCTTTCCCCCATATCCCTCCTCGACCTTAATGCTCTCGTCTGAACAAAATGGCAGAAACACCCATTCCCATCAGAGAAAAGTTATTATGGTTCCACTCCATCATACAACCACTTTCTCTAAATTCTTGTCAGTAGCGGGAACCCAACTCTGGAATAACCTCCCACATTGTATTAGAGAAGTGAATACCGTCTCCAGCCTCAGAAGCAAGTTAACGACAAATCTATTAAGGCAACAACAATGAATACCATTGTCCCTGTACTAACTACTTATTACTGTACATCATTCTTTAGAACTAGATCTCCCTCACTTCACAGTAGTCTAATCTGGAGCATCCTCCTTAAATTTAGTTTTTGCAGAACTCGCTGTATCAGAAAACATCTATGTTGTTCACCTAGTAATTGCTTTTATGTCTACCAATATCATTATTGTTATTACTGTAATTATTATTATTATTCGTTTCAGTGGCGGCAGCAGCAGTAGTACAAGTGAAGTGTTGGCAGAAGAGCCAACACTGTGTTGCTAGAGGAGACCGAAATGCACGCGTTTAATTACACGCAGACTGGCGTGAGGTCTGGAACAGGACAATGTCTTGAGAATTGCAAATAAAGTACGTAGATGATGTAATACTTAACTTTAATCCATAATTGGAGTACATCGCTCTTGATGATACAAAAGTATAATAAGCTCAATATAACGGGTAATGGCGCCTTGCTAGGTCGTAGCAAAAGACGTAGCTGAAGGCTACGCTAACTATCGTCTGGGCAAATGAGAGCGTAATTGTCAGTGAACCATTCCTTGTAAAGTCGGCTGTACAACTGGGGCTAGTGCTAGGACGTCTCTCTAGACCTGCCGTGTGGCGGCGCTCTGTCTGCGATCACTGACAATGGCGACACGCGGGTCCGACGTGTACTAACGGACCGCGGCCGATTTAAAGGCTACACCTAGCAAGTGTGGTGTCTGGCGGTGACACCACAACAAGTATTAACTTTATTATTCTACATTCGTTATTATTTACTCGTATTGTCACTACAAACATTCAAATTCTTTTAAAACTGTTATTTCATAGTTATCTGTGATATAAATAGGCACTGTATGTGTGAAACGCTGGTAAGAGATGGTCTGAAGGTCCTAATCAGATCATGTTAAATAAATAAATAAAAATGAAATGAAAATTTATGCGAGGTAACAACAAAAGGGCTCTATTAAGTTTGAGCTACGTAACTAAATTATTTTCAGAAGACCATTGTTACTACCACTACCTCTGAAGAGCGTGAAAACACATAGCCAGCCTTTTTCTTACTTTTTTTTTTAGATTCTACTGTTAACGCGTGGCACAATGCGGATTACGCTACAGACAGTGAAAATAATGTATGAACAGCATCTTCTTCAAACAGTTCACTCATTACAGACATACTTTGTACAATACATATATGATATACATATATGATAGTGAAATTGAGACGTATACAAATATTTGTTTTGTGAGTAAGACCGCCTTTTCTTGTGGCAACTGTAATATACTTCTCCCAAATGCGTTTATCCTATAGGTATCTTCAGCAGGATAGTTTGTTGGCATCTGCGTTTCCTCTCATCTAGTTTGGAGACGCACTACCACTACAACTATCCTTCTAAAAATGCCTTTAAAAAAAAGCGAAATGCGTCTGTGAGAAATAGTATACGTTGCATCAAGAAAAGGCCGTTTTATTTACAAAACAAACATTTCTGTGCTTGCAGCGGAGGATGTCCACCCAAAAAAACTTGTTAACACATACATATTTAATATGCTTAAATATGAAAATTTATCCGAGTTGTAGGTAGTTCCTGCAGTGGTCCAGAAAATGCTTCATTATTCACGCCGCAACAAGTAAACTAATTGACAGCACAACACAACAGCAACTATTAATGGTTAGTGCAATGCTGTGCGGCCTGCACACCACTACTACAACTACCTCTATCATTATTACTAATATTATTATTGGCAGCGGTCAAATTCAAAGCAATGGCGGTCTGACGTCTTCTAATTTCCCCCATTTCAAAAGTAAAAACTTCAGCAATCAGGTGATGTACAAACTAAGTATATTGTACACGTTTTAATTTGGTTGTATTTGAATGAATTTGGATTGTGAGTGAAAGGTGTGGGTGAAGCAAGAGTCGCTAGAGGCAAGAGTGATGCATAGGAAGAATGTTTCGTAACAAGTATCTATTCTCAACGTGGACGCTTAGCTTTCTTTTCTGTGGAGGAGTTAAAGGTGGCACTCTAAATACGCTGAAAATTGTTTCATCATCCCATAAAAAAACTTATTACAAATAAGTAGTACAACTGTCTCTTTCGCTCATTCGGTCACAGTTTAATAAAAAAAGAAAAGAAACTAAGTATCATATTTCGTTTGTTACTTTAAGAATAAAAGTGTTTAAGGAAAGTTCTTTTTCATTTTAGAGTTGAAAGGAGGGGAATGGGGGACGGTATGGTGGGGGATAATGGCTAATATCGGCTTCTACTCGGGGGGTAATGATCTCAGAAAGGCTGGGGACCACTGCTCTAAATAAACGAAGCTTGAGGATAATTCTATTTTCCGTCGGTGCTCGGCAGAATGTGATAAAAATATTAAATGGGAAACAGTTTGTAATGTCCTGCAAAATTATATTTATTTGTTATACGCATGTGTGTAGGCTGTATTCATATAACTGATTCGCCGAGGTGGGCAATGGATCCACCTTCTTCGGTGCGGATGCATAAGTATGTCCGTCCCCTTATGGGAATCTCAGAGTAGACAGCATGGAGGGAATGGACGGGTACAGCGGATGGGTGGTGCTCGGTGGGAATGTGGGTCTCGCCGTGAGGCGCGCCGGGAAAGCCAGCGTTAAAAAACCGGTCCGGTACACATATTCGCTCGTCACCGCTGGTTCCACGTGATGTCCTGAGGCAGCTGCCATCAGTAATCCCTTCCCTTCCCTTTCCTTTTCCTTCTCCCCTCTCCACCTTCAGGGTGGTCCACTGATCGTGACCGGGCCAAATATCTCACGAAATAAGCGTCAAACGAAAAAACTACAAAGAACGGAACTTGTCTAGCTTGAAGGGGGAACCCAGGTGGTGCTATGGTTGGCCCGCTAGATGTCGCTGCCATAGGTCAAACGGATATCAACTGTATTTTTTAAATAGGAAACCCTATTTTTTATTACATATTCGTGCAGTACGTAAAGAAATATTAATGTTTTCGTTAGACCACTTTTTTTGCTTTGTAATAGATGGCGCTGTAATAGTCACTAACATTGGCTCAGAATTTTCGATGAACAGTTGATAACAGGTAGGTTTTTAAATTAAAATATTGAACGTAGGCACCTTTAAACATTTTATTTCGGTTGTTCCAATGAGATAGATGTACCTTTGTGAACTTATCATTTCTGAGAACGCATGCTGTTACAGCGTGATTACCTGTAAATACCACATTAATGCAATAAATGCTCAAAATGATGACCGTGAACCTCAATGCATTTGACAATACGTGTAACGACATTCCTCTCAACAGCAAGTAGTTCGCCTTCCGTAATGTTCGCACATGCATTGACAATGCGCTGACGCATGTTGCAGGCGTTGTCGGTGGATCACGGCAGCAAATATCCTTCAACTTTCCCGACAGAAAGAAGTCGGGGACGTCAGATCCGGTGAACGTGCGGACCATAGTATGGTGCTTCGACGACCAATCCACCTGTCATGAAATATGCTATTCAGTACAGCTTCAAACGCACGCGAGCTATGTGCCGGATATCCATCATTTTGTAAGTACATCGCCATTCTGTCATGCAGTGAAACATCTTGTAGTAACATCGGTAGAACATTATGTAGAAAATCAGCATACAATGCACCATTTAGACGGCCATTGATAAAATGGGGGCCAATTATCCTTCCTCTCATAATGCCGCACCATACATTAACCCGCCATGGTCGCTGATGTTCCACTTGTCGCAGCCATCGTGGATTTTCCGTTGCCCAATAGTGCATGTTATGACGGTTTACGTTACCGCTGTTGGTGAATGACGCTTCGTCGCTAAATAGAACGCGTGCAAAAAATCTGTCATCGTGCCGTAATTTCTCTTGTGCCCAGTGGCAAAACTGTACGCGACGTTCAAAGTCGTCGCCATGCAATTCCTGGTGCATAGAAATATGGTACAGGTGCAATCGATGTTGATGTAGCATTCTCAACACCGACGTTTTTGAGATTCCCGATTCTCGCGCAATTTGTCTGCTACTGATGTGCAGATTAGCTGCGACAGCAGCTAAAACACCTACTTGGGCATCATCATTTGTTGCAGGTCGTGGTTGACGTTTCACATGTGGCTGAACACTTCCTGTTTCCTTAAGTAACGTAAGTATCCGGCGAACGGTCTGGACACTTGGATGATGTCGTCCAGGATACCGAGCAGCATACATAGCACACGCCCGTTGGGCATTTTGTTCACAATAGCCATACATAAACACGACATCGACCTTTTCCGCAATTGGCAAACGATCCATTTTAACACGGGTAATGTATCACGAAGCAAATACCGTCCGCACTGTGGAATGTTATGTGATACCACGTACTTACACGTTTGTGACTATTACAGCTCCATCTACCACAAAGTGAAAAAAGTGGTCCAACTAAAACTTTCATATTTGTTTACGTACTACACGAATATGTACAAAAAATGTGGGATCCTATTTCAAAAAAACGCAGTTGATATGCGTTTGACCTATGGCAGCGCCATCTAGCGGACCAACCATAGCGCCATCTGGTTTCCCCCTTCAAGCTAGACGAGTTTCGTTCTTTGTAGTTTGTCCGTTTCTTGCTTATTTCGTGAGATACTTGGCCTGGTCACTATCAATGGACCACCTGTATAATACCGCCATACATCTATTCGTGTGTTTTCTGTCATTATATTTTCTCCATATTCGTTGTGCGTTTAGTCCCAAAATCGTGGCTATTTACAAAATTATGCCGCAGAAGTAGTTAACGCCAGAGCGTAACAACATATCTGAGTTCACACAACTCAAGCTCGACAACTCTTCTACATGACAGCATTACTTTCACTACGTACAGCACTTACAAATCCAATGAGCGAAGTGGCATTATGGTAACACAGTGGGCGCCTATTCGGAAGTACCGGTCAAATACGTCTAAAAATAGTTCAAGTGGCTCTGAGCACTATGGGACTCAACATCTGAGGTCATCAGTCCCCTAGAGCTTAGAAATACTTTAACCTAACTAACCTAAGGACATCACTCACATCCATGCCCGAGGCAGGATTCGAACCTGCGACAGTAGCGGTCGCGCGGTTTCAGACTGAAGCACCTAGAACCGCTCGGCCACACCAGCCGGCCAAATACGTGCCCATCAAGTTTTATCTTCCACATGGTTTTCCAAGACCGCTTGACGCCATTGCTGGGATGATTTGTCTACAGAAAGACACAAACGATTTCGCTCATAGCCACTCCCAAATCGAGCTTTAGCGCTGTGTCTAGGACCGTCATCGACGGGACCTTAAGTTCCAGTAGTCCCTCCTTCCTTTCCGTCTTTTCAAATACTGTCTGCGACAGAAGTACTTAACAATGCTGTTTAGAATAATGCCTCAGCTTCCCATATTTCATGTCATTCCGTGATTTAAATTCCCAAACGCAAGCTGTTTCGCTTGGATAATGAGCTCACAAAGGTATAAGTGCAGGTATTACTATTGATGGCCGATGGCAAGGTAATAAACGACATTACATCAGAACTCGTTTTATTTGCAGAAAAATAATTATAGTTATTACGAGTAGTATGTTTTTAAATAGGTTAGTACACGTGACGCAAGCAAGCCATTAACGTTTATTCTCCCATGGGCAGCGGGTCATGTATTGAAGAGTTAATGCTTGGACGCAAAACGGATAACCTATGCTGACAGGCGTAGTCCACTTCTTGGTGTGGTTACGGCCTTGCAGAAATCATCAGGTAGTAAATAATGTGATGTGTTTGCCGGAAGTCTGTCAGATGCAGAGAAAAGAACAACTAACACACTGAAGTGGGTACTTATCAAGGTACCAATGATCACAATATCTTTACATATAGCCCTAACGCCACATGTATGTAACCCCTTAGTGTATGTGGACAATGGGTGCAGAGAATTTTCTTTACACTAGGGTGCGATTGTGAGCGGTGCGCGCTGGCATCGCAGCCAGAGTAGTGCCTCTCTGGCTATCGATGGTCATCCGTGGTTTAGTTCTCCGATCAGACTGACCCGAGAGGCTTTGAGTGGAAGACTATTTCAGCGCGCGCGACGCGTCGGTTGCTGTAGAGTCCTTCAAGTTTGGTTCCGCGGTGGTGCGAGGATACTCAGCGAGGTGGCGGACCACGCGGTTGCTGGCAGGGTGAGAGAGCGAGCGCGAGTGTTCGCCGCTGTGACTGCGGAGACGGCGTGGTTGTTGAGTAAGAGTCCGACAAGGGTGCTGTTCTCGAGTCTGAAGGATCAATTTGCACTTGTGTTCACAAACAGCGGTGGCCGTTTGTTGGTATGGCTGTGTTTGTAGGTAAAAGGGTGTCCAAAGCATTTGTACCTCCCACAGCCTGGGTACAGTAGAAGTACGAGTACAGTTATCATATTATACATTATTCTTTAAGCGTATTGCACTACTAGGCGTGTGTATTTTGAAACAGCTGGTTGGTTTAACTAATTTTATACTAGCAATTTGCCCACGTTTTATTGCTCAAGTTTATTTCATCCGTCAGGAAATGTCTTAACTTCATTTGGCTTAATATAATACGGCTGCATATTTAAAGAATATCATGGGCTGCTGTTTTACGGTACTTTAGATAGTTTGTACCTGAAAAGGAATTCCTTCTCTCAACCATCACGCAAAGATTAGTTGTACGGATGATCATTGGGTTGTTTATAATTATAGTACGATTAAGTAGGCTGACCCTGTTGCTTCTCGTAAACCGAGGTGTTTCTGAGTTAGTTGTTGACTTACTGAATGCGTCTGGAATGCGAGTAGTATATTGTATGCACTGCTGTTGATCCGGAATTGTTTCATAAAGTCGAGTGCAAGTAGTTACTTCTTACTTGAAGTGTCTAGAAGTTGTTCAGATTGTTGGTTTGTTAAGTAGGGATGACAGGGAGCAATCCTCTATTCACTTAATTCACAGACGGCTAAATTAAAAGGTTTAAATTAAATGGGTTTGTGGCCTTTAACACCAAGCGATAATTCTAATACTTGTAGTTGCTTCTGATTGCAAATTTTCTGCATGTGTCTGTCTGTGTGTGTGTGTGGAGGGGGGGATGACGGTTACATAAGTTTGTTACCTTTATTAAACATCGTAATTGAGCGCTGTGACTTCTTGTCCATGGCTGATCCTAACAGGTTCATGTTACAGCCATCATAACTTAGCCTAACCAGAAGGGCCAAGACGTGGACTATTGCAGAGAGAAAGGCCAGGAAGTGTATTGAAGGACCTACCAATTTTGTAAAACTGTTACCAGTACTGTTACGCATAAACCTCGTCCCCCCACAAGTCAAGTACTGTTGCTTATCTCTTGGTTTCCAGTGGATTCGCAAGAATTATATCTGTTGTTTAATTGATTGTGAAAATATGAGTTGTAATTATTTGTTTCAAGGAAAAGGGGTCATACTTGTAGAGTCTTGGAATTCTTTGTACATATCGTTTATTGTCAATATTATTTTACCGTCAGCAATCAGCGTGGTAAAGTTAATAGTGTTCTTTATTACTGGAAATAAGAGTTCGATTAAATTTTTCTTAACTGGCCATCTGTGTTCAAGTGTTTAAAGGAAGAGTCTAACAATAAATCTGTTTTTAAGGTATGTTTGTAAAGTGGCTTGGTACCTTACCGGTCTGAGGATTTCAGGAAAAATCCCGAAGTAAAGGTACCCCCCGGACAGAAGAAACGAAGGAATTACATCGGCAGAGGATGCGACAGTACTGGGCAAAGGTCAAAGCCCAACAGTTGAACAAGCGTCATCCAAAGTAGGTCCATTCGAAACAAGAAGAAGAAGAAGGCACTACTGGTTTCGTATCAATAGAGACGCACCTTCAGGTTTTTGAAAACGTCATGACGCGGCAAAGTGATTTGTCACTGTTCAACGGCGTGACGTTTTAGAGAACTATCACGTGAAGGTTTATCTCGAAATAAATCACCAAGTCCGGATGGATTCCCAGTTAGATTTTACAAAAAGTACTCTACGGCACTGGTCCGATAGCTAGCTTGCGTTTATCGTGAATCTCTCGCCCAGTACAAAGTCCCACGCGACTTGAAAAAGGCGCAGGTGACTCCAGTATATAAGAATGGTAAAGTAACGCAGCCGGAAAATCTCAGATCAATATCCCTAAGTTCTGTTTGCTGCAGAATCCTTGAACATATTCTCAGTTCGAATACAATAAACTTTCTAGAGACTGAGAAGCTTCAGTCCACGAATCAGGATTTTAGGAAGTATCGCTCGTGCGAAACTCAGCTTGTCCTTTTCTTACACGATGTACTGCGAACTATGGGCGAAAGGCAACAGGCAGATTGGATATTTCTAGATTTCCGGAAAGTATCTCACACGGCGCCCCATTGCCTGCTGTTAACGAAGATACAAGCATGTGCAGTAAGTTCACAGATATGTGAGTAGCTCGAACACTTCTTAAATAATAGAACCCAGTAAGTCGTCGTCGACGGCGAGTCTTCATCAGAGACAAGGGTATCGTCAACAGGCCCCACGGATGTTGGATAGGAGCGCTGTTGTTCTCTACAAGCATAAATGATCGGGCGGACAGGGTGGGCGGCAATCTGCGGTTGTTTGCTGATGATCCCGTAGTGTACGATAAGACGTCGAAGTTGAGTGACTGTAGAAAGATATAAGGCGACTTAGGCAAAGGCCGGCCGGGGTGGCTGAGCGGTTCTAGGCGCTACAGTTTGCAACCGCGCGACCGCTACGGTCGCAGGTTCGAATCCTGCCTCGGGCATGGATGTGTGTGATGACCTTAGGTTAGTTATATTTAAGTAGTTCTAAGTTCTAGGGGACTGATGACCACAGCAGTTTAGTCCCATAGTGCTCAGAGCCATTTGAACTTAGGCAAAAATTCCAGTTGATGTGATGAGTAGCAGCCCGCTCTAGATGTGGAAAAATGTAAGTTAATGCGGATGAGTAGGAAGATCAAACGTGTAATGTTCGGATACAGTATGGTTGGTGCCCTGCTTGACACAGTCAAGCTGTTTACATTTCTGGGCGTAGCGTTGCAAAGCGATATGAGATGGAATGAGCGTGTGAGGATTGTGGTAGGGAAGGAGAATGGTCAACTTCGGTTTATTGGGAGAATTATAGGACAGTGTGGTTCACGTGTAAAGGAAACCGCATATAGGATCCTGGTGCGACCTATTCTTGAGTGCTGCTCTAAAGTTTGGGATACGTACCAGGTCGGTTCGAAGCAAGACATCGAAGCATATCAGAGGCGGGGTGCTAAATTTGTTACCGTTAGGTTCGAGCAACACCTAAGTGTTACGGAGATGCTCCGGGAACTCAAATGGAAATCCCTGGAGGGAAGGTGACGTTATTTTCGAGAAACACTATAAAGTTTTAGAGAACCGGCATTTGAAGCTGACTGAAGAACGATTCTACTGCCGCCAACATGCATTGCGCGTAAGGACCACGAGGATAATATACGAGAAATTAGGGCTCATACGGAGGCATATAAACAGTCATTTGTCCCTCACTCTAAGTGCGAGTGAAACAGGATAGGTAATGAGTAGTAGTGGTACAGGGTGTCCTCCACCACGCACCATTCGGTGGCTTCCGGAGTATTTATGTAGATATACGAGGGTCACTCCAAAAGAAATGCATACTATTTTTTTTTAATCCATCTTTTATTCTACATGTTTGAAAGTTTTACAGTGTGTAGATACACCCTTTAGGAACAATATTTTCATTTCTCTACATATTTTCCATCCCTCTCAACTGATTTACGCTATCTTGGAACCAGGGCCTGTATACCCGCACGGTAAAATTCTGGACCAACCTGTTGGAGCAACTGTTTGGCAGCGTGCGCAAAGCAGTCATCATCTTCAAACCTTGTTCCACGAAGAGACTCTTTCAGTTTCCCAAAGAGAAGATAGTCACATGGAGTCAGGTCAGGACAGTAAGGCGGGTGTTTCAGTGTTGTCCATCAGAGTTTCGTGATCGCTTCCATGGTTTTTTGACTGACATGTGGCCGTACATTGTCGTGCAACAGCAAAACATCCTACTTTTGCCGATGTGGTCGAACACGACTCAGTCTAGCTTGAAGTTTCTTCAGTGTCGTCACATACGCATCAGAATTTATGGTGGTTCCACTTGGCATGATGTCCACAAGCAACAGTCCTTCGGAATCGAAAAACACCGTATCCATAACTTTTCCAGCAGAAGGTGTGGTTTTGAATTTTTTTTTCTTGGGTGAATTTGCATGATGCCACTCCATTGATTGGCTCTTCGTCTCTGGTGAAAAATGATGGAGTCATGTTTCATCACCTGTCACAATTCTTCCAAGATATTCATCTCCACCATTCTCGTACTGTTCCAAAAGTTCGCTGCATACCGTTTTTGTTTCTTTGTGAGCCACTGTCAACATCCTGGAAACCCACCTGGCACAAACCTTTTTAACGTCAACACTTTCAGTATTCTGCAAACACTTCCCCTGTCCCAACGTAGCATGACAATTCGTTCCCTGTGATGCGTCTGTTAGCAGTCCCCATTTCCTTAACTCTCTGCACATTGTCTGGAGTGTGTGCAGTACGAGGCCTACCGCTGCGAGGACAATCCTCAATACCCGGCCGGAGTGGCCGAGCGGTTCTAGGCGCTACAGTCTGGAGCCGGGCGACTGCTACGGTCGCAGGTTCGAATCCTGCCACGGGCATGGATGTGTGTGATGTCCTCAGGTTAGTTAGGTTTAATTAGTTCTAAGTTCTAGGCGACTGATGACCTCAGAAGTTAAGTCCCATAGTGCTCAGAGCCATTTGATCCATTTTTGAACAATCCTCAATATTGCCGTGACCGCTTTCATCACGTAATCTGCTTGCCCACCGACTAACTGTACTGCGATCGACAGCAGCATCTCCATACACCTTTTTCAACCTCTTGTGGTTGTTTCCGACTGTCTCGCTTTCAAGCACGGGAATTCTATGACAGCACGTTTCTTCTGACGAACGTTAAGTGTACCAGCCATCTTGAAGACATGCTCTGGCGGCGCCACTCTCGGGAAACGTTTGAACAAAGTTTGAAAACAAGCAGATAGGATGTATCTACACACGGTAAAACTTTCACACATGCTGAATTAAAACAGTATTTTTACAAAAATAGTGTCCATTTCTTTTGGAGCTACCCTCGTAGATGTAAATGCGAAACTCGTAATGACTTCTTAATAAAAAAAAATTAACGCCCATTGTGGGAGATTTTATTCACCTCACAAACGCTTCTGCCTCAACGGAGAAACAAACAAATACCTGTCGCCTATGCATCTGGGCAACAGCGGCAGCCGCACGCCTGACCACGGTCCAGAGAGAACTACGGGAAGATCCAGCCATCTCTGCCCCTCGCTGGGGTAGCAATAAAGTCACGGTAACCAACCTCAGTCCCTCTTCAGCAGCACAGATCCTTTCTCAGCACAGTTTCCTAGCCTGCCCTATGCCATCAGTGCCATCCTGTTATAGTTGTTCGACCAGTCGCCGGAGTGAAGACTGGCACACAGTGGAACCTCGCCATCCCCAGACGCCGGCCTCCACATGTATCTGACGCACGGGGACTAACTTGGCGACCGCAGGGAGCGCCAGCAGGTGTTATTGAATTACTGCCGGAGCAGCCAGCCGGTGGCGCGCAAATCCCGGAGACGAGACGACAGGCGGCGTATATTGCCCGTCCGAATTACGCGCTTGTTATCTCACTCAGGGTAGCCGGCGGGGAGCGGCATTTGCATGTTGAAAAGCCTGCGCTGCTCCGCACCCGCCGCTGGGGTTTCGCGTGCGCACGGCGCGTCCGAGGCGCTGGTTGACGTCCGCGCGGACTGCGGCGAGAACAATGCGTGCGTGGCGCCGTCTGGGGGCCATTGTGGCCGCCAAGGAGCAGCCTCTTTGTTCCAGCGCGAGTAATTACCGATAACATAAAGGCCCGGCCGCGGCGAAAAAGCCCCACCTCTTCCCACTCTGCTGCGGCTTTGCGACAGCGCCGCGCCTTTAACTGGCTCTCATGTCCTCCACTCTGCACTACCAACACGTTTTGCTCAGCTTTAAAAAGTCGACACAGGTATCTCCCGCGGGTGAGTGCAACCGTGTGCACGCGAAGGAAAGCCACTTTTTCGCAAACTTTTAATTACCAAAAGGATTTCTAACCAACTACCATGTTTGTAATTATTGTGGCTCTTATGGAACAATAAGAGCTTTTTCGATCAACGTGGGCAAAGAAAAACGGGCCCAGAAAGTATTTCTTGCATCTTAAGATAGGCATCTGCCCCGGGTGCAAATAATGTAAGTATGGTTGCCTATCTTAAGGTGTACGAAATACCCGTATTTTGCCCACTGTGTAGGTGTGAGAAGGTACTCAGTTTCAGATATCAGGAAGTTTTTTTCCACTAAGTTATAGTGCAGTGCTAGCTGACAACTGGGCATTAAAATTGCTACACCACGAAGATGACGTGCTACCGAAGCAAAATTTAACCGACAGGAAGAAGATGCTGTGATATGCAAATGACTATCTTTTCGGAGCGACACGTACAACGTGCTGATATGAGGAAGGTTTCCAAGCGATTTCTCATACACAAACAGCAGTTAACCGGCGTTGCCTGGTGAAACGTTGTTGTGATGCCTCGTGTAAGGAGGAGAAATGCGTACCATCACGTTTCCGACTTTGATACAGGTCGGATTGTAGCCTATCGTGATTGCGGTTTATCGTATCGCGACGTTGCTGCTCGCGTTGGTCGAGATCCAATGATTGTTAGCAGAATACGGAATCGGTGGGTTCAGGAGGGTAATGCGGAACGCAACGCTGGATCCCAAAGGCCTCGTATCACTAGCAGTCGAGATAACAGGCATCTTATTCTCATGGCTGTAACGGATCGTGCAGCCACGTCTCGATGCCTGAGTCAGCAGATGGGGACGTTTGAAAGACAACAACCATCTACACGAACAGTTCGACGACGTTTGCAGCAGCATGGAGTATCAGCTCGGAGACCATGGCTGCGGTTAGCCTTGACGCTGCATCACAGAGAGGAGCGCCAGCGATGGTGTACTCAACGACGAACTGGGTACACGAGTGGCAAAACGTCATTTTTTCGGATGAATCCAGATTCTGTTTACAGCATCATTATGGTCGCATCCGTGTTAAGCGACGTCGCGGTGAACGCACATTGGAAGCGTGTATTTGTCATCGCCATACTGGCGTATCACCCGGCATGATGGTATGGGGTGCCATTGGTTACACGTCTCGGTCACCTCTTGTTCGCATTGACGGCACTTTGAACAGTGGACGTTACATTTCAGATATGTTACGACCCGTGGCTCTACCCTTCATTCGATCCCTGCGAAACCCTACATTTCGGCAGGGTAATGCACGGCCGCATGTTGCAGGTCCTGTACGGGCCTTTCTGGATACAAAAAATGTTCCACTGCTGCCCTGGCCAGCACGTTCTCCAGATCTCTCACCAATTGAAAACGTCTCGTCAATGGTGGCAGAGCAACTGGCTCGTCACAATACGCCAGGCACTACTCTTGATGAACTGTGGTATCGTGTTGAAGCTGCATGAGCAGCTGTACCTGTACACGCCATCCAAGCTCTCTTTGACTCAATGTCCAGGAGTACGAAGGCCGTTATTACGGCCAGAGGTGGTTGTTCTGGGTACTGATTTCTCAGGATCTATGCACCCAAACTGCGTGAAAATGTAATCACATGTCAGTTCTAGTATAATATATTTGTCCAATGAATACCCGTTTATCATCTGCATTTCTTCTTGGTGTAGCAATTTTAATGGCCAATAGTGTATTTCGAAATACATATATGTGATATAAGAACAGATTCGGATACAGCACATTGTTAAAATCTTAAGACAATCCGCATGAAGCGTTTCTAAAATACAGTATCATTTACACCTGCAACCTTCAAGCCCCGAAAACAGTAACCGAAAGGGTTAGGGTTAACTGAACTAAACATTCGGCTTGCGTTATCATCATAGTACTAGGACAGAAACCTGTATACAAACTCATTCGTGAGTTACAGCCTCGAATACACAAATTTATATATTTTCATCATCTGTCGTTTCGTTTATATCCAGTCGTTCTAGCCATCTATACTTCTTTAGGTCGTCTGCTTCTCTCTCTCTTGTGTATTGTCCCTGCTCTAGCGTATAGGCCACTCTGCTTTAGGCTATCTGCATGAGTCTTCCGTGTAACTTCCGCTTGCTCCTCTCTCTATTATTCATCACTCGTCCGTATAATACTACTATTCCTTTCTGACATATTTTAATTTTTGGTTATAAACCCTGCGCGCCCATGCAGCTGGCATATGGTGTAACTACATCCTTCTTGCAGAGGCCCTACGTAACCCGTAAACTGTAATAAAAGATGACATTTTCTTTGAATTCAAAAGTTTCAGTTGCTCCTTACAACCACTTGCTTCATGTTGTCCATGTGCCCACTCAACGTCCGGTACTCCAGAAAGAACATCTCACTGTTAACTTCGTTACAAAGTTGACAAAGTGATTACACAGCAACGTTGACAACATTCGACGTGAGCACATTGTGTATAATATGAAGTGGTAAAGCAATCGAAGATGAGCATGGCAAAGAAGTAAGGAAATTACATGTTCACAGTACACGAAAAATATTTGATGATATAAACGAAGTAACTATGTAGATGAACAGAAAATGTGAACTAAAATATATTCAGTCGTGGCTCCGAACTAAAACAGTACGGACAAAACAAAATTCCTGAAAATGACTGACCAAAGCAAACTATCTTACTTATTTAAAGCAGTAGAAAAATGAACCTACAGTAGTAAGCACACCGTGTTGTAAATAGCCGTGTATTTTGTAACTTATTTCTTAGACCGTACTGCAGTTTTGCTTGGTACCTTGTGATGCGTGAAATATTTTCCACGCCAATTTTATTTTGCCCATTATGATAAAAATCCAGGGTGATTAAAGACTTTCCAAGACTCTCTTTCCCTTGGTTCACAGCTGAGAGTTTCTGTGCAGTTGAGACCAACCAGCCTCGTTTAGAAGAAGCTTCTTCAGGCCTTTGTAATTTAATCCTTTCTCATTGTTTTTAGTCGTCAGTCTTCTGACTGATTCGATGCATCTCCTCCACGAATTCCTCTCCTGTTTCAACCTTTTCAACTTACGTTCTCCATTATTTGTTGGATTCATTCCAATTTCTGTCATTCCCTACAGTTATTACTTTCTACTGCTCTCTCAGGTACCATGGAGTTATTCCCTAATATCCTAACACACATCCTACGATCCTGTCCCTTCTTCTTGACAATGTTTTCCATATGTTCCTTTCTACACCGATTCTACAGATAACATGCCTATTCCTTATCTTATCAATTCACTTAGTTTTCAACACCGTTCTATAGCAACACATCTTAAAGGCTTTGATTCCCTTCTATTTCCCAGTTTTTCCAAAGTCCACGACAGTAGATTATCATTCCGTATTCTCGTCCAGACAATGCACTTGTCTCAAAGTAATTGATAAAATAACGGGATGTCAGGTTCTGGTGTCAGGTTACACCCTAGGGCGACTTGTAATCATGCCCCCCCCCCCACCCCCGCCATACTCCCTTCCCTCTGAGGAACCACTGTGAATTGATCAAGATCACCCAGTGGAACACCCTCATCCTCTCCTCTCCTGGACTAGTAGGAAGACTGGACCAATAGGAAACAAGGTCTCGCCTACACCCCCTTTATTATATTACGAATCCAGTAGCCAGGGGCCCCCTTCATTCGAGGTCTGACATTTATAGTGAGAGGATGACAAAGTTCCAGATGCATCAGCAGGATCCAGCAAACACCTCCACGCTCAAAAAGAATAAGAGTGTTGATTTTTAGACATCAAAATGGCTCTGAACACTATGCGACTTAACTTCTGAGGTCATCAGTCGCCTAGAACTTAGAACTAATTAAACCTAACTAACCTACGGATATCACACACATTCATGCCCGAGGCAGGATTCGAACCTGCGACCGTAGCGGTCGCTCGGCTCCAAACTGTAGCGCCTAGAACCGCACGGCCACTCCGGCCGGCTTTAGACATCACAATTGTGTGGAGCTAACAGCGATTAATTTACTTATAATCAATTATTCAAAACGACACTCACAATCGCATTATTTATTTTGCCACCAACCTGCTTCAACCCGCGATGGGGTCATCTTCAGGGCAATTTACACCGTTTGGTCGTTCTCTGGAGTCGTCACCCTGCAAGTGCACGGTTGGTAACTATCTAACCGTGCACAGGCAGGGTGACGACTCCAGAGAACGACCAAACGGTGTAAATTGTCCTGAAGATGACCCCATCGCGGGTTGAAACAAGTTGGCGGCCAGATAAATAATGCGATTGTAACTGTCATTTTGTATAACTGATTATAAGAGTGTTGGATTAGGAGGTTAGTATCTAATGCTATTATTATTAATAAAACTAAACTCACTCTGAACAGGTCCCAGAAGACTCTAACGGTACTGGCCGACAGCTGTGTCATCCTCAGCTTATAGACATCTCTGGATACGGATGTGGACAGGCATGAGATCAGCACACCGCTCTCCTGGCCGTTGTCAGTTTCCGTGACCGAAGCCGCTACTTCTCAATTAAGTAGCTCCTCAATTTGCCACACAAGGGCTGAGTGCACCCCACTTGCCAATAGTGCTCGGCAGACTGGACGGTCACTCATCCATCCCGACAGCACTTAACGTCAGCGGTCTGATGGAATTCGGTGTTACCATTGCGGGAACGCCACTGGTTATTGTTATTAATGTCTTACTAAAAGAATTAAAAGTTTGAATAAATACGTTCCTTTCGGTCTGCAGTGTTTCCACTGTTCCTCCCGGTTCGTAGCCACCGCCAGTCACCCTAACGAGTCCAGCCACACTCAAAAGTGCGCATGGTAATGAATTCATTGAATAACTTGTCGGTTCCTACAAGTACTTTAGATTGTCCTGTTTCAAAGTGATAGTAAATTCGCTTTATCGTGGACCAACTGCTTTGTCACCCTTGAGCATGTCTGTCTCAAATAAAATGTATCAACTTGTCTGTGATGGCCAAACCAGAAATAGTTCAGGATCCCCTCCTGGTTTGCCACTACGAGGCCGTAAAGTACGAATACAATGTTTTGCTTCAGTTTTTCAGATTGCGGAATATTGCTGCTTTTGAAGAACAGCTGTTATATTACTCCCTCAGTGTTGTGCAATGTCTCCTACAATAGCTCATATCTCTTTTGTATCAGTGTTTTTGAAAAAAATATATACACTCTTGAAACAGATCCCCGCAAGATGTTTTAACAGTATTACAGTAGATTCCACTCAAGGTCCTGTAATTAGATCACGTATGTTTTTGGGAAGTAATGAGTCATTCTTCTTCTCCTTCTTCTTCTTCTTCTTCTTCTTTCGGTTTCCATCAACATTGCAGGACCAATTGTTTACCATACCACTATCGTAAAGGGGATGTTTTGTCCACGCTGTCATGACGACTACGTGCTCACATTGGCATGGAGGGTATTCTATAGAGAACTCACACACGTGTAGCTCATCGTTTTTTGTCTTCAATTACCTGACACTGTCAGGACTGTAGGAGGTGATCAATAATTATCAATAGTGTAGTCGACCCTATTAGCCTGCATCACAAATATTTATACATAGATAATTACTTTCAACAAATTAAATCTCCATCCTCAGATCACTTACTACATGGCAGAAGTGCCATAACGATCTGTACAGTCAGACAATTCAGTTCACACAAAAGCATTATGCTATGTCCCACAACATTACGTAATGCAGTGGGTACATTGAATAGATATAATAAGCAGGTAGCAAAGGCGTCGTCGAGACAGATCTCACGCTCCAGTTGATAATGGAAGCAAGACACGTTCACAGAATTTTGTGACCTGAAAAAAAGGGTTCGACAGTGTCAAATGAAGCAAGATGTTCGAAATTCTAGGAAAAATAGGGGTAAGCTATAGAGGAAGACGGATAATATACACTATATACAAGAACCTAGAGGGAACAATAGGACTGGAATACCAAGAACGATGTTTCCGGAATAAAAAGTGTGCTACAGAGGGATGTAGCCTGTCACCCCTATTTTTCAACCTATGGCATTCCTGGCCAAGAGAAGTCTATTACAATCAAACATGGGCCTTATTTTAAGGAAGAAATTTCTGAGAATGTATATTTGAAGCACAGCATTGTATGGTAATGAAATATGAGCTGTGGGAACACCAGAACAGAAGATAATCGAATCGAAGCATTTGCGATTTGGTGCTTCAGACGAATGTTGAAATGAAGGTGGCCAGATAAGGTACGGAATGGGGAAGTATGCTCAAAATCGGTGAGGGAAGGAATATATAGAAAACACTGACAAGAAGTAGGAACAGTATTGTAGGACATCTGTTAATACATTAGGGAATAACTTACATGGTTCTACAGGGAACTGTAAACCGTCAAAACTGTAGAGATAAACATAGATTGGAATACATCCAACAAATAAGTGAGGACATACGTCTGGAGTGGAGATGGCTGACCCACATTCCTGCATCCATGTGCAGATTCCCAGAAAAACTGAAAGAAAACCCCGAGGCAGAATTGGCCCCTCTAGGTGTGAGCACTCCCGCGTTGGCACAGGTTCGTCCAAGTAGATCGGTGTTGCGGCATATGATGCTCAAGAGGAAGCCGGTTGCAGCAGGGACAGCAGAGGATGCGGTGGCGACAACAGTAATGGGGACACTGGTAGCTGAGATGACAGAGACTGTGACACCAGGGCCTACCGCAGCTGGGTTGAGGGTGCAGCACCTATGGCTGAGGTGACCCAGGCTCCAAAGGCTATGGCTGTGGCAACGATGCTCACTGCAGAGGAATCATGCTGGAAGAGGAAGGTGGTTGGTATGGAACCTACCAAGGATGACTGCTAAGAAAGACACCATCTCTTGGAGTGTCTACTGGAACAGAAATGTCCACAGCAGGATCAGGAATAGCACGAGCCTGCTGCTAGTTCTGATGTTTAGACCTACTCTGTTGAAATCAACTGTGAGCCATTATCGTATACAATGGTAGTTGGTAATCCCTCCCGACAAAACATAGTGCTAAATCTCGAATCATGCTGGCCTATATCTTGGAATTCAGAGGAAACCACAAAAGGAAACTTGTAAAAAGCGTCGACTACAATTAGCCGCTGTGAAACCGAAAACCACCGCGGGAAAACGGTATGAATTTATTGCCAGAAGACGTCTTGTCAGGCCAGTCAAAGACTGCTGGGAAGGAGCAGGGAAGTTTCCTGCTCACTCCTTGCGGTACGAGATCATGCCCATGTCCATTCCCAGCCACGTACAGAGCTGCCTGGCCAATTGCTTTGTACAGGTGTCCTTCATGACATAACAAACCTGCTGCTGCGAAGATTCTGGGATCACACCTGGGTTTGTTCGTTTTATGAGTGTAAGAGCAAAACTCCATTTCTGACCGAAAAGGCGTCCCCCTGGGAAAACCAAAGACGAAGACACTCAGTGAGCAGCGACTTCCTATCGGATGGCCAGCCTGACTGGATAAAATGACGAAGGAACTAGAAGGGGTCATTTTTTTCCATACCCGTGACGATTTCATGGTGGTCAGACGGAAATGTAAGCACTTCGGCTGCTTCAATCTGGTCGATGTGAAAGCAAGATTCCTCAGGTGAATCAAATTCCAAATCTGATCGAACAGGAAAACGAGATAATGTGTCTGTGTTGGTGTGATGTGCCATGGAGTGGTAGAGAATTGCATGATTATAATTGGCCTAGATAAGCACCTAGTGTTGAAGCTTCTGCGCTGCCGAGATAGGCACAGGCTTGGCAGATTGAAATAACCTGTTGAGAAGCTTGTGGCCCATGAGCAGAAACAGTTTCAAACCATAAGGACACTGAAGGGGCTTCAACATGCTGCGGACGATTACCAAGGCCTCCTTCTCCAGCTGACTGTAATTTACCTGAGCAACTTGCGGTCCGTGGCGCTGATCCTGTGGGCCAGCACTACCTCAGTGTTACAGAAGGAGGCACCCACCAAGAGAACTAGTGGTTTTGAAGGATCAAAGTGGACTCGACATGTTGCGCTAAGCAATGTTCGGAAAGGTGTTTCTTGCTCACGCAACCAGACGAAATGGGCATTTTTCCACCAGAGAGCATGCAAGGGTACATGATTCAAGTAGGATTAGGCATGAAGCGAAGATAATATAATATCTTGCTGAGGACAGCCTAAAGTTCGGTGAGATTTTTCGGGGAAAGGAGCTTCGAAATAGCTCAAAATGGTTCAAATGGCCCTGAGCACTATGGGATTTAACATTGAGGTCATCAGTTCCATAGAACTAAGAACTTCTTAAACCCAACTAACCTAGGGACATCACACACATCCATGCCCGAGGCGGGATACGAACCTGCGAACATAGCGGTCGTGCGATTCCAGACTGAAGCACCTAGAACCGCTCGGCCACAGAGGCCGGCTTCCAAATAGACTTCAAGTGTTTATCAGAGGGGCAAACATCATGGAATCGATGACAAGACTGAGGTATTCGATTTGAATGCAGAAAAATTCGCATTTCTCCCAATAGCATCTGAATCCTTTGTTGGTGAGGGTTTTGGAAGCGCAGTCCAGGTTCTGGAGGTGCTCTGGAGGTGCTCGTACTGCCCAAGATGACGATGTCGTCCATATAATTGGAGCTGGAAGGCATCTTCGACGTTAGTTACTCTGAAAACCGCCGGAAGATGGCCGGGGTTAAGGCGCTGCCAAAGGGGAGACACTGATATTGGAACAGCTCGATGTACGTGTTGAGGACAAGGAAGGATTTTCTTGTGTAATCCAAAGAGAGTTGCAGATAGGCGTCCTTTTAGAAGAACATGCCCCCTTGTAATTTATCCATTATCAGCTCATGGCGAGAGAGAGGATATGAATCCACAACAGACTGTGCGTTAACGTTGGACTTAAAAATCTATGCTAAGAAAGAGTCGCCCATTGGGTTTTCTACGACTGACGATGAGTGGCACCCACTGACTGCAGGAGATGGGCGTTATAAGCCCCAGGTCCTGCATATGTCTCAACCCTCCCATGGCATACTCAGCGTGGGAAACCTCTCATGCTCTAAAAACTTGTGGGCGGAAAAGTCTTTTGTCATACCCAGAGAATCCTCAAAAAACAGTGTTTTTCACAGAGTTACATGTTATCATAGGGGACGTTGGAGTTGATCGTTTGGAGGCTGAAGGTGTCAAAGGCATTAAGGCCAAAAAGGTTGTTGAAAGAGTTGAGCATCATGACGGGACTTGCCTCAGATGTAGATCGGTACTGCATCTGTAGAGGGCAAGTGTCTAGGATCGCGATGCGATCGCCATTATATGATGTGATCCCCTATGAGCATCGAGCTTTGGGGAGCCGAATATCTCGAACATGGTCCAATTGCTCAACATCACAGAAGCCCCAGTATCCAGTTGAAAATTTACAACATGATTCTAATATGTAGCGAAATGAAAAGCTTGTTTGCTTCATGTACAAACACAGAGGGACGCTGGGGTCGACCAACAAACTGGTGTGACTCCTGCCGAGCCGAAATATTGTAGCAGGTCTGAAATGGGAACGACTGGTTAGAAACCGAATGGTTCATCGACCTGATGGACATCCGTTGCCTGAGAATGATGCATGACCATGGGAAGAGACAGGCCCTGCTCTTTGTTGGAGGAAACGTGTTGGATATGCCCTACTTTTTTGCAATGCAAACATTTGGCTCCGAGGAAACGATAAGCGTCCCTCTCATCTTTCATGAGAGATGTAGCACTAGGGCAGAATTGCAATTTGCCGCCACTATGGGACTGCCGCGAGTGTTGTAGATTGTTTATGGTGCCTGGAAGTAGCAGACATACTAAGTGGCGAAGACCGGCAGGTGGAAGAACGGCCACCACAAGAGGCGACATTTGTGTCAAGCAGTTCCTGTGCCTCCATTATGAAATCCTCAAGCAAAGGGTCCGGTAGCCTTAGGACCTCAGCCCGCTATCAGGAATCGGTAACACTCTGAAAAATAGCGTCCCGCAACATGGTGTTTGCGTAAGATTTACTACAAGGACATAAAAATTTGCTGGCACGGCTCATGCAGCGTAACTCCATGAGCCCCTACCGCTAGGAATGAGTAGATTGGCGCTTCATTCGAAAGAACTTATATCTAAAAGCAGACACCAACTCCTATGAGTCGAAATACTTATCAAGAGTGGCAGTGCCTTCTGGTAAAAGAAT
Organism: Schistocerca serialis cubense; assembly: GCF_023864345.2. Lineage (NCBI taxonomy): Eukaryota > Metazoa > Arthropoda > Insecta > Orthoptera > Acrididae > Schistocerca > Schistocerca serialis. The sequence continues at coordinate 739,405,648 of NC_064642.1, forward strand.
AAATTCAGGTTGAGTAAGGGGCAAAAGTTAAATGTACACGCAAGAACAGAAACATCACCCGAAATGTTGTGAAGTGCGAAGTGATGAAACAGCTGCAGTTCGTATTCATCCCACTCCTCTACGGCAGCGCCAAATTTGCAGAACGGTGGAGCTGAACGGTGCTGTTGTTATCAGTGTAGGCGACGCTTTGGAGAAGGGCTTTCTACAGAGGCTGTCGGTCCTCCAACAACAATGACATCTTGTACACCTGACTGCATCGGCTGAAACTTAGGAAGTTCGTGTAACGAGATAGACTCCTCTAGCTGAGCAGCCGTGACGGAGACACGTATCTCAAGCACAAGTACAAAGAGAATCTCTCCCGAAACGTAAAGCTAACCACCGTGAGCTCGGGAAACCAACAGAAAAAAAAAAAAAAAACAGAGATCCCCCCGTCAGAGGTGACGAGGTACAGCCACGAAAAGCAAGGACGTCACCAGAGCAGAAAACGGAAAACACTACTAGAACCAGCCTTTGTCACCGGTATTTGTTGTGTCTGTGAGTGGGGAACAACAAATAACAGGAGGCGTGCGTAAATATCTACATCTGCATCTACATGGATACTGTGCAAATCACATTTAAGTTGGAGAGGGTTCATCAAACCACCTTCACCATTCTCTGTCAATTTCGTATAGCGCGCGGAAAACACGAACACCTATAACTTTCCGTACGAGCTCTGATTTCCCTTATTTTATCATGGTGATCGTTTCTCTCTATGCAGGTCGGTGCCAACAAAATATTTTCGCATTCGGAGGAGAAAGTTGGTGATTCTAATTTCATGAGAAGATTCCGCCGCAACGATAAACACGTTTTGATATGTCCATCCGAAATCCTGGATCATTTTAGTGACACTCTCTCCCGTATTTCGCTATAATACAAAACATGCTGCCCTTCTCTGAACTTATTCGATGTACTCCGTCAGTCCTATCTTGTAATGATCCCACACCGCGCAGCAGTGTTCTAAAAGAGGACGGACAAGCGTAGTGTAGATCTGTTACATTTTCTAAGCGTCCTGCCATTAAACACAGTCTTTGGTTAGCCTTCCCCACAACATTTTCTATATGTTCCTTCCAATTTAAGGTGTTCGTAATTGTAATTCCTAGTATTTAGTAGAATTTACGGCCTTTGGATTTGACGGATTTATCGTGTAACCAAAGTCTCACGGATTCGTTTTAGCACTCATGTGGATGACCGCACACTTTTCGTTATTTAGAGTCAACTGCCAATTTTCGCACCGTACAGATATCTTTTCTAAATTGTTTTGCAATTTGTTTTGAACTTCTGATGACTTTATTAGTCGATAAACGAGAGCGTCATCCGAAAACAACCTAAGACGGCTGCTCAGTTTGCCTCCCAAATCGTTAAGGAACAACAAAGGGCCTCTATCACTACCTTGGGGAACGCCAGAAATCACTTTTGTTTTACTCCATGACTATCCGTCAATTACTACGAACGGTGACCTCTCTGACAGGAAATCTCAAAGCAAGTCACATAACTGAGACGATATTCCACAAGCACGCAATTTCACTACAAGCTGCTTGTGTGGTACAGTGTAAAAAGCCTTCCGGGAATCCAGAATACGGAATCAAACTGTAATCCCTTGACAATAGCATTCAACACTTAGTGCGAGTAAAGAGGTAGTTGTGTTTCACAAGAACGATGTTATCTATATCCATGTTGACTGTGTGTCAATAGACCGTTTCCTTCGAGGTAATTCATAATGTTCGAACACAATATATGTTCCAAAATCCTGTTGCATATCGACTTTAATGATGTTGTTGTTGTTGTGGTCTTCAGTCCTGAGACTGGTTTGATGCAGCTCTCCATGCTACTCTATCCTGTGCAAGCTTCTTCATCTCCCAGTACCTACTGCAACCTACATCCTTCTGAATCTGTTTAGTGTATTCATCTCTCGGTCTCCCTCTACGATTTTTACACTCCACGCTGCCCTCCAATACTAAATTGGTGATCCCTTGATGCCTCAGAACATGTCCTACCAACCGATCCCTTCTTCTAGTCAAGTTGTGCCACAAACTTCTCTTCTCCCCAATCCTATTCAATACCTCCTCATTAGTTACGTGATCTACCCACCTTATCTTCAGCATTCTTCTGTAGCACCACATTTCGAAAGCTTCCATTCTCTTCTTGTCAAAACTAGTTATCGTCCATGTTTCACTTCCATACATGGCTACACTCCATACAAATACTTTCAGAAACGACTTCCTGACACTTAAATCTATACTCGATGTTAACAAATTTCTCTTCTTCAGAAACGATTTCCTTGCCATTGCCAGTCTACATTTTATATCCTCCCTACTTCGACCATCATCAGTTATTTTACTCCCTAAATAGCAAAACTCCTTTACTACTTTAAGTGTCTCATTTCCTAATCTAATTCCCTCAGCATCACCCGATTTAATTTGACTACATTCCATTATCCTCGTTTTGCTTTTGTTGATGGTCATCTTATATCCTCCTTTCACGATACTGTCCATTCCGTTCAACTGCTCCTCCAAGCCCTTTGCTGTCTCTGACAGAATTACAATGTCATCGGCGAACCACAAAGTGTTTATTTCTTCTCCATGAATTTTAATACCTACTCCGAATTTTTCTTTTGTTTCCTTTACTGCTTGCTCAATATACAGATTGAATAACATCGGGGAGAGGCTACAATCCTGTCTCACTCCTTTCCCAACCACTGCTTCCCTTTCATGCCCCTCGACTCTTATAACTGCCATCTGATTTCTGTACAAATTGTAAATAGCCTTTCGCTCCCTGTATTTTATACCTGCCACCTTCAGAATTTGAAAGAGAGTATTACAGTCAACATTGTCAAAAGCTTTCTCTAAGTCTACAAATGCTAGAAACGTAGGTTTGCCTTTTCTTAATCTTTCTTCTAAGATAAGTCGTAAGGTTAGTATTGCCTCACGTGTTCCAACATTTCTACGGAATCCAAACTGATCTTCGCCGAGGTCCGCTTCTACCAGTTTTTCCATTCGTCTGTAAAGAATTCGCGTTAGTATTTTGCAGCTGTGACTTATTAAACTGATAGTTCGGTAATTTTCACATCTGTCAACACCTGCTTTCTTTGGGATTGGAATTATTATATTCTTCTTGAAGTCTGAGGGTATTTCGCCTGTCTCATACATCTTGCTCACCAGATGGTAGAGTTCTGTCATGACTGGCTCTCCCAAGGCCATCAGTAGTTCTAATGGAATGTTGTCTACTCCCGGGGCCTTGTTTCGACTCAGGTCTTTCAGTGGTCCCAGTTCGTCTTCATCTGCATCCTCTTCCATTTCCATAATATTGTCCTCAAGCACATCGCCCTTGTATAAACCCTCCATATACTACTTCCACCTTTCTGCCTTCCCTTCTTTGCTTAGAACTGGGTTGCCATCTGAGCTCTTGATGTTCATACAAGTGGTTCTCTTTTCTCCAAAGGTCTCTTTAACTTTCCTGTAGGCAATATCTATCTTACCCCTAGTGATATACGCCTCTACATCCTTACATTTGTCCTGTAGCCATCCCTGGTTAGCCATTTTATCCTTCCTGTCGATCTCATTTTTGAGACGTTTGCATTCCTTTTCTCCTGCTTCATTTACTGCATTTTTGTATTTTCTCCTTTCATCAATTCAATTCAATAACCTTACCGTTACCCAAGGATTTCTATTAGCCCTAGACTTCTTACCTACTTGGTCCTCTACTGCCTTCACTGTTTCATCTCTCAAAGCTACCCATTCTTCTTGTACTGTATTTCTTTACCCCGTTCTTGCAGGCGTTCTCAAATACTTTCTCTGAAACTGTCTACAACCTTTGGTTCTTTGAGTTTATCCAGGTCCAACATCCTTAAATTCCCACCTTTTTACAGTTTTTTCAGTTTTAGTCTACAAGTCATAACCAATAGATTGTGGTCAGACGCCACATCTACTCCTGGATATGTCTTACAATTTAAAACCTGGTCCCTAAATCTCTGTCTTACCATTATATAATCTATCAGAAACCTTCCTTGTCTTAAGGCCTCTTCCATGTACACAACCTTCTTTCATGATTCTTGAACCAAGTGTTAGCTATGATTGAGTTATGCTCTGTGCAAAATTCTACCAGGCGGCTTCTTCTTTCATTCCTTACACCATTCCAAATTCACCTACTACTTTTCCTTCTCTTCCTTTCCCTACTATCGAATTCCAGTCACCATGACTATTAAATTTTCGTCTCCCTTCACTGTCTGAATAATTTCTTTTATCTCATCATATATTTCATCAATTTCTTCGTCATCTGCGATCCTAGTTGGCATATAAACTTGTACTACTGTGGTGGGTATGGGCTTCGTGTCTATATTTCCTCCAATAATGCGTTCTCTATGGTGTTTGTAGTACCTTACCCGCGCTCCTATTTTTTTTATTCATTATTAGACCTACTCCCGCATTACCCCTATTTGATTTTGTGTTTATAACCCTGTATTCACCTGACCAGAAGCCTTGTTCGTCCAGCCACCGAACTTCGCTGATTCCCACTATATCTAGGTCTAACCTATCCATTTCCCATTTTAAATTTTCTAACCTACCTGCCCGATTAAGGGATATGAGATCCGCTCTCCGATCTGTAGAACGCCACTTTTCTTTCTGCTGATAACGACGTCGCCCTGGGTAGTCCTCGGCCGGAGATCCGAATGGGGGACTATTTTACCTCCGGAGTATTTTACCCTAGAGGACGCCATCATCATCTATTCTGCGTATAATATTGTTCAAATTTTCGTTGCAGAATCTGTAACCTCCACCACATTGTTTTACGCGTAAATGCTACATTGGTGGACAAAACGAAAGGACAAAATTGTCTCATGACGTGTCATTGCCATGTAACGTAGGTAGATTAAACTGGAACCACACGCAGTAAGAGCTGCTACCGTATGCTACAGAAGGTAAGTGAAAGAAATACGCAACGAGGACGAACAGAAACGACACTTTATTTAAAGACAAAATTCCACTGAAGTCCCCACGATTATGATGGACCACTGGACATTATAAAAGGTGTGACACTCTTCTCAGTCGTCACTGTGATCACGACAGACAATAGCATATACTCTGCAACGTGCTGACATGCTGCCTATAATGTTGGTAACGAGTTATCGTGGTACGTCGATCCATTCCCCCAACAGTTCGGTTGGCGGTGCATGTGGACATATTGAAACACGTCGTCCCAACGCTTCCCACAAGTTCTCGATGGGATCTTAGTTAGGGGAAGGAGCAGGTCTGTCCATTAGCCGAAAATTTCGCTATAATACAAAACATGCTGCCCTTCTCTGAACTTATTCGATGTACTCCGTCAGTCCTATCTTGTAATGATCCCACACCGCGCAGCAGTGTTCTAAAAGAGGACGGACAAGCGTAGTGTAGATCTGTTACATTTTCTAAGCGTCCTGCCATTAAACACAGTCTTTGGTTAGCCTTCCCCACAACATTTTCTATATGTTCCTTCCAATTTAAGGTGTTCGTAATTGTAATTCCTAGTATTTAGTAGAATTTACGGCCTTTGGATTTGACGGATTTATCGTGTAACCAAAGTCTCACGGATTCGTTTTAGCACTCATGTGGATGACCGCACACTTTTCGTTATTTAGAGTCAACTGCCAATTTTCGCACCGTACAGATATCTTTTCTAAATTGTTTTGCAATTTGTTTTGAACTTCTGATGACTTTATTAGTCGATAAACGAGAGCGTCATCCGAAAACAACCTAAGACGGCTGCTCAGTTTGCCTCCCAAATCGTTAAGGAACAACAAAGGGCCTCTATCACTACCTTGGGGAACGCCAGAAATCACTTTTGTTTTACTCCATGACTATCCGTCAATTACTACGAACGGTGACCTCTCTGACAGGAAATCTCAAAGCAAGTCACATAACTGAGACGATATTCCACAAGCACGCAATTTCACTACAAGCTGCTTGTGTGGTACAGTGTAAAAAGCCTTCCGGGAATCCAGAATACGGAATCAAACTGTAATCCCTTGACAATAGCATTCAACACTTAGTGCGAGTAAAGAGGTAGTTGTGTTTCACAAGAACGATGTTATCTATATCCATGTTGACTGTGTGTCAATAGACCGTTTCCTTCGAGGTAATTCATAATGTTCGAACACAATATATGTTCCAAAATCCTGTTGCATATCGACTTTAATGATGTTGTTGTTGTTGTGGTCTTCAGTCCTGAGACTGGTTTGATGCAGCTCTCCATGCTACTCTATCCTGTGCAAGCTTCTTCATCTCCCAGTACCTACTGCAACCTACATCCTTCTGAATCTGTTTAGTGTATTCATCTCTCGGTCTCCCTCTACGATTTTTACACTCCACGCTGCCCTCCAATACTAAATTGGTGATCCCTTGATGCCTCAGAACATGTCCTACCAACCGATCCCTTCTTCTAGTCAAGTTGTGCCACAAACTTCTCTTCTCCCCAATCCTATTCAATACCTCCTCATTAGTTACGTGATCTACCCACCTTATCTTCAGCATTCTTCTGTAGCACCACATTTCGAAAGCTTCCATTCTCTTCTTGTCAAAACTAGTTATCGTCCATGTTTCACTTCCATACATGGCTACACTCCATACAAATACTTTCAGAAACGACTTCCTGACACTTAAATCTATACTCGATGTTAACAAATTTCTCTTCTTCAGAAACGATTTCCTTGCCATTGCCAGTCTACATTTTATATCCTCCCTACTTCGACCATCATCAGTTATTTTACTCCCTAAATAGCAAAACTCCTTTACTACTTTAAGTGTCTCATTTCCTAATCTAATTCCCTCAGCATCACCCGATTTAATTTGACTACATTCCATTATCCTCGTTTTGCTTTTGTTGATGGTCATCTTATATCCTCCTTTCACGATACTGTCCATTCCGTTCAACTGCTCCTCCAAGCCCTTTGCTGTCTCTGACAGAATTACAATGTCATCGGCGAACCACAAAGTGTTTATTTCTTCTCCATGAATTTTAATACCTACTCCGAATTTTTCTTTTGTTTCCTTTACTGCTTGCTCAATATAAAGATTGAATAACATCGGGGAGAGGCTACAATCCTGTCTCACTCCTTTCCCAACCACTGCTTCCCTTTCATGCCCCTCGACTCTTATAACTGCCATCTGATTTCTGTACAAATTGTAAATAGCCTTTCGCTCCCTGTATTTTATACCTGCCACCTTCAGAATTTGAAAGAGAGTATTACAGTCAACATTGTCAAAAGCTTTCTCTAAGTCTACAAATGCTAGAAACGTAGGTTTGCCTTTTCTTAATCTTTCTTCTAAGATAAGTCGTAAGGTTAGTATTGCCTCACGTGTTCCAACATTTCTACGGAATCCAAACTGATCTTCGCCGAGGTCCGCTTCTACCAGTTTTTCCATTCGTCTGTAAAGAATTCGCGTTAGTATTTTGCAGCTGTGACTTATTAAACTGATAGTTCGGTAATTTTCACATCTGTCAACACCTGCTTTCTTTGGGATTGGAATTATTATATTCTTCTTGAAGTCTGAGGGTATTTCACCTGTCTCATACATCTTGCTCACCAGATGGTAGAGTTCTGTCATGACTGGCTCTCCCAAGGCCATCAGTAGTTCTAATGGAATGTTGTCTACTCCCGGGGCCTTGTTTCGACTCAGGTCTTTCAGTGCTCCCAGTTCGTCTTCATCTGCATCCTCTTCCATTTCCATAATATTGTCCTCAAGCACATCGCCCTTGTATAAACCCTCCATATACTACTTCCACCTTTCTGCCTTCCCTTCTTTGCTTAGAACTGGGTTGCCATCTGAGCTCTTGATGTTCATACAAGTGGTTCTCTTCTCTCCAAAGGTCTCTTTAATTTTCCTGTAGGCAGTATCTATCTTACCCCTAGTGAGACAAGCCTCTACATCCTTACATTTGTCTTCTAGCCATCCCTGCTTAGCCATTTTGCACTTCCTGTCGATCTCATTTTTGAGACGTTTGTATTCCTTTTTGCCTGCTTCATTTACTGCATTTTTATATTTTCTCCTTTCATCAATTAAATTCAATATTTCTTCTGTTACCCAAGGATTTCTATTAGCCCTCGCCTTTTTACCTACTTAATCGTCTGCTGCCTTCACTACCTCATCTCTCAGAGTTACCCATTCTTCTTCTACTGTATTTCTTTCCCCATTCTTGTCAATTGTTCCTTTATGCTCTCCCTGAAACTCTGTACAACCTCTGGTTCTTTCAGTTTATCCAGGTCCCATCTCCTTAGATTCCCACCTTTTTGCAGTTTCTTCAGTTTCAATCTGCAGTTCATAACCAATAGATTTTGGTCAGAATCCACATCTGCCCCTGGAAATGTCTTACAATTTAAAACCTGGTTCCTAAATCTGTGTCTTACTATTATATAATCTATCTGATACCTTTTAGTATCTCCAGGATTCTTCCAGGTATGATTCTTGAACCACGTGTTAGCTATGATTAAGTTATGTTCTGTGCAAAATTCTACAAGGCGGCTTCCTCTTTCATTTCTTCCCCCCAACCCATATTCACCTACTATGTTTCCTTCTCTCCCTTTTCCTACTGACGAATTCCAGTCACCCATGACTATTAAATTTTCGTCTCCCTTCACTACCTGAATAATTTCTTTTATCTCGTCATACATTTCATCTATTTCTTCATCATCTGCAGAGCTAGTTGGCATATAAACTTGTACTACTGTAGTAGGCATGGGCTTTGTGTCTATCTTGGCCACAATAATGCGTTCACTATGCTGTTTGTAGTAGCTAACCCGCACTCCTAATTTTTTATTCATTATTAAACCTACTCCTGCATTACCCCTATTTGATTTTGTATTTATAACCCTGTAATCACCTGACCAAAAGTCTTGTTCCTCCTGCCACCGAACTTCTCTAATTCCCACTATATCTAACTTTAACTTATCCATTTCTCTTTTTAAATTTTCTAACCTACCTGCCCGATTAAGGGATCTGACATTCCACGCTCCGATCCGTAGAACGCCAGTTTTCTTTCTCCTGATAACGACGTCCTCTTGAGTAGTCCCCAACCGGAGATCCGAATGGGGGACTATTTTACCTCCGGAATATTTTACCCAAGAGGACGCCATCATCATTTAATCATACAGTAAAGCTGCATGTCCTCGGGAAAAATTACGGCTGTAGTTTCCCCTTGCTTTCAGCCGTTCGCAGTACCAGCACAGCAAGGCCGTTTTGGTTAATGTTACAAGGCCAGATCAGTCAATCATCCAGACTGTTGCCCCTGCAACTACTGAAAAGGCTGCTGCCCCTCTTCAGGAACCACATGTTTGTCTGGCCTCTCAACAGATACCCCTCCGTTGTGGTTGCACCTACGGTACGGCCATCTGTATCGCTGAGGCACGCAAGCCTCCCCACCAACGGCAAGGTCCATGGTTCATGGGGGGGACTTTAATGATATGGGCCTGTAATGTAGTGTATTACTCCTACTACCATTCTTTAATATCGGTGTGACCTGTGCAACTTTCCAGTCTTTGGGTAAGGATCATAAGTCGAGCGAACGGTTGTATATGATTGTTAAGTATGGAGCTATTGCATCAGCATACTCTGAAATGAACCTAATTGGTATGAAATCTGAACCAGAAGACTTGCTTTTATTAAGTGATTTAAGTTGCTTCACTACTCCGAGGATATTTACTTCAACGATACTCATGTTGGCAGCTGTTCTTCATTCGAATTCTTCTGTGAAGGCATTTCGGAAGGCTGTGTTCAGTAACTCTGTTTTGGCAGCACTGTCTTCGATAATATCTCCATTGCTATCACTCAGAGAAGGCGCTGAGTGGGTCTTGCCGCTAGCATATCCCATATACGACCAGAATCTCTTTTGATTTTCTGGCAGGTTTCGGAACAAAGTTTTGTTGTGGAAACCATTATAAGCGTCTCGCATTGAAGTCCGCGCTAAATTTCGAGCTTCTGTAAAAGGTCGCCAACCTTGGGGATTTTGCGTCTGTTTAAATTTTGCATGTTTTTCCACAATAAGGGAAATGTCGAAACACTTATACACCAGTGAGGGCCTAGAGCAGCCATTGGGACAGCTGTTAGAAAGGTCCGTGGATGACACCGAATTTTGAGTGCTGTGAGGCAGAATACCTAGGGTAGTCCAGTTCCAGAGCAGGGTTGAAATCCTGATGGTGGAGCATGTTGTGGCGTCGTGGTATCAGTGGTAGCGAAGTCCAAAACGACACTACTGAAGCGAAGGGCTGCATGCACTTATACAGCCCAGCAAAATGCCCGCCGTCGATGTCTACTGCGACGCGGCATAATAGCGTGACCAGCGCGGTACCTTCGTGTAGGAAACTGACAATGGGTACGCTGGCCGGGCGTTGCTACGTTACCGCGGAGACAGCTATGTGCATGGGCCACCCTGCGCTGTCCGACTCGCAGGCACTGCAACTGCGCTAAGAATGGCCGGCCGTGGACTCTGCGACCTGTAACCTGCAGTAGCGTGGCAGTAGCGTTGATGGTACCACACAGTGCATGCATCTTGAAGTACAAATTGCCATAGCACATACGCGTCTTTCTCACAATTTGAGAGGGTATGATGCCCACTTTCTCGTAAAGCACTCACGTGATTTCGAGCTGCAGGGTCCTGGATTCATTTCGCTTTATTCAAGTATCTCTTCAGAGACTTTCTGATACAATGTATGAGGAAGATATGCATATCATCTGAGTTGCATGTCCCAGTGATCTAAGGTATCAGCTTGTGGCGAAGAAGGATGTTTTCCACACATATACCTGGGTTTGATGGAGAGATTCCATGAAACCATGTTGCCTGACATAACCAGATTCTTTATATCACTAACAGGCACTGGTGTGGAGTACGGGCAGGCAGTGAATGTTTAACAGGAGTTCGGCATACCTGACTCAGAAGAACCTGCTAGGTTGTATATGAACACGTATGTGGACCTGCTCGCCGACATCTTCGAGGGATTTCAGAATGTATGCCTCGGCGCATACTATCTGGACCCTGCCTTCTACTTCAGTGCAACAAGGCTTTCATGGGACACAGTTCTAAGGAAGCTGAGTGTCAGCATCAAATTGTTGACAAATATTAATATGCTGCTCTTAAGCAGACGGCTCTCACATCGTGTGAGTTTCAAAAAGACTTTTACAAGTTAATGAACAATCCAAATTTATAACAAAAACATGGGAAACATTAAAGAACACCGTGAAATTCATTTAGTTTACAGGTCGGATGGGCGTTAAGGCGCAAGAGATTACTTTACCCGACCAAATTTCAAATATGGCTCTGAGCACTATGCGACTTAACTTCTGAGGTCATCAGTCACCTAGAACTTAGAACTAATTAAACCTAACTAACCTAAGGACATCACACACATCCATGCCCGAGGCAGGATTCGAACCTGCGACCGTAGCGGTCACTCGGTTCCAGACTGTATTGCCTAGAACCGCATGGCCACTCCGGCCGGCACAAAACTTCAGACTGACCACCATCTTCAGTAAAGGATTTGTCGCTCTCGAGATGCCCAAGCTTTCATAGGATTGCACTAAGCCTGTCTGTATTGCTATGTCAGTTCTGGACCTCTCCAGAGTTCACATGTATCGATTTCACTATGACTTTGCGAAGCCAAATTTCGCCGACTCCAAGTAACAAACAGTTCATCTGTGGGGATGGGATCGGCACCTTCCTGTACTCACACTTTTCACTGGAGTGATTGAGTGTGTGACTGTGTACTTATTTGTAATAGTTGGTGTGACAGAGTGTGTGTGAAATATTACGATTAAGTGCTTGTCATAGTTGTGTGTGCATGTGTGTGAAATATTACGATGAAGTGCTTGTCATAGTTGTGTGTGTGTGTGAAGTCTTTCCTTCACTTGGTGCTGCTTGTCTCCTGTTTCTCAAGTATATTGTATACATGAAATAAAATTAAATAGAGAAAAATGATTAAAGCGCAAATACTGTATATATAATGATGAGAAATAAAATGCGTATATTGTATAAAAGAATAACAAGTACACATAGAAACGAAAAATGGAAAATTAGTATTTCTGTTCTTCTTCTCTACACCAGTGTAGTGCAAATAAACGTATCCGAAAGTCATAACTCATCATAATAAAATAGCTTTGCAGATGAAACCAGTGTACATATATGTAAGAACAAAATAGCTGTGTAAAAAATTTGCTTTGGAAATTATTCTATGTAAGAAAAAATAGCTTTTCTAAAAAATATCATTGTGAGCTACGTCATTATAAACAAATAGCCATGTACTATAAGTGAACTATAACGTGGCATATGGCGAGTGGCGGTTGTGAGAGCTGGTGGGGAATCGGGACAGCAGATAAGGTATCTTGGGAGGAGAAGTGGAATTTTTTGGGGGAGGGGGTAGGGAGAGAAACTCCACCTCCATATACTGTAAATATGCAGTGCAGACAAGAGAAACCTGCGTTTTGAGCCTCCGTAAGCTCCTGTTAACAGATGTCCTTTACGAACTGGAGTAGAAAGTAACCCACATGATGGGCAACCAACTGCATCACCACTCAGTTTCGCAAACATCCCAGTGAAACTAGCTCGAAAAAACACAGATAGCGACAGCACAGCTCAGCACAAAGCAGTCCGTTTCAGTTTGCAATAAACAACTGGAAATGGCTACAGCACCAAGTCTCCCGACTGCTGACCACTCCTTCCCATCAGAACCGTAGAGCTATAGTTCCACATAGTAGATAGAAGAAACAACTTTTCAGCAAGCAACAAGCAATTAATGTAAAAATTGTATTGTAAAAATAGAAATTATTAATAATAAACCATGAAGTTCGTCTGTTATATCAATTATCTTCAAAGTCTGTAAGTAGCCTGTTTAGGTTTTTATATTGGTAACGCCACGTAGCGCTCTGTATGAAAATCACTAGCTGTGCTGTGTGCAGTGTGTTGCTGGATGGTATTGTTGGAATAGTCGCTATTGTAGTGTTGGGCAGTTAGATGTGAACAGCGCGCAGCGTTGCGCAGTTGGAGGTGAGCCGCCATCAGTGGTGGATGTGGGGAGAGAGATGGTGGAGTTTTGAGAGCGGATGATCTGGACGTGTGTCCATCAGAGACAGTAAATTTGTAAGACTGGATGTCATCAACTGATATATACTGGGTGATCAATAAGTCAGTATAAATTTGAAAACTGAATAAATCACGGAGTAATGTAGATAGGGAGGTACAAATTAACACACATGATTGGAATGACATGGGGTTTTATTAGAACCAAAAAAATACAAAAGTTCAAAAAATGTCCGACAGATGGCTCTTCATCTGATCAGAATAGCAATAACTAGCATAACAAAGTAAGACAAAGCAAACACGATGTTCTTTACAGGAAATGCTCAATATGTCCACCATCATTCCTCAAAAATAGCTGTAGTCGAGAAATAATGTTGTGAGCAGTACTGTAAAGGATGTCCGGAGTTATGGTGAAGCATTGTCGTCTGATGTTGTCTTTCAGCATCCCTAGAGATGTCGGTCGATCACGATACATTTGCGGCTTCAGGTAACCCCAAAGCCAATAATCGCACGGACTGAGGTCTGGGGACCTGGGAGGCCAAGCATGATGAAAGTGGTGGCTGAGCACACGATCATCACCAAACGACTCGCGTCGGACATTTTGTGAATTTTTTTTTTTTTTGTTCTAATAAAACCCCGTGTCATTCCAAGCATGTGTGTCAATTTTTATCTCTCTATCTACATTATTCCGTGGTTTATTAAGTTTTCAAATTTATACTGACTTTTTGATCACCCGGTATATTATGACTTTTGAACACTATTAAGGTAAATACATTGTTTGTTCTTTATCAAAATTTTTCATTTGCTAACGATGACTATCAGTAGTTAGTGACTTCAGTAGTTAGAATCTTTAATTTAGCTGGCAGTATTGGCGCTCGCTGTATTGCAGTAGTTAGGGTAATGAAGATTTTTGTGAGGTAAGTGATTCATGAAAGGTATAGGTTATTGTTAGTCAGGGCCATTATTTTGTAGGGATTATTGAAAGTCAGATTGCGTTGCGCTAAAAATATTGTGTGTCAGTTTAGTGATGATCAGAATAAGTAAAGAGAGAAATGTCTGAGTACGTTCAGTTTTGCTCAGCTGTTTGAAAATCAAATAACGTAAGGGGTTTATCAGCACACTAATTCGTTAATTTTTGTAAGGGGGACGTTTCAAGCCTTTCACTATAGAATTATTGTTTATAGCTTAGCTGCACTTCTCGCCCCTGATGCTCAGACCTAGGTTGAAGAGGTTGAGCTAGTTTTAAAAGGTGATAGTAGGGGGGCTCGAATCTTATTGGTGCATGGGTTTCCGACTATTTTATTGTGCTCCCATCACCTGAGTGACATAGGGAGGTGAGAGTGTTTTCTCGCCAGTTTTATATCACGCGAGCAGTATCGAGTTATGTCATGACCTTGGATGCAACGACTTCGTAATTTGTATGGGCGCTACTCCTGAGTGAACTTGATCGGTTCCTGGTGGTTCCCCAGAAGGAGGGGAGTTGTAGGTGACCTTGAATATAAGCTACCCAAGTGTGTAACCTGACACTGGATATGTTATCTTTACCCCCTTACCTTAGCAGTGATCTTGAGATAAGAGTGTTATCTCTGCCAGAAAGTCCACTGATAACCTACTAGCGATTCACTACCGAAAAATGCACTGCTTCAAATGTACATTCTCAGAAATCATTTCTTGCTACTAAGGCGTTAGATTGTTGCCAGTGGTCTTCTGTTGGCCAGCAACTCTCTATTTGCCTGTGCTAATCTACTTTTCATGTCATCCTTGATTTGCCCATGATGGGTTATTTTGCTTCCAAGATACCAGCTTTGATGTTATGTTTATTGCTGATGTCATTTCTGCTGCTCCTTATTACTTTAATCTTTCTTCCATTCACCCCTACTCTACATTCATTAAATTGTTGATTCCATTCAACAAGTCCTGCAGTTCTTCTCTGCCTTCACTCGGGATAGCAACGACGTAGCGAGTCTTGTTCCGACGTAACAACAAGCGCCGGAATGAAGATGCGGAACGCAAGAGTAGAGAAAGGGGTGAGGGAAAGGCGGCCAATGGTGCGTGGAATTGGACCGCGTCGCGCTTAGAGCGACACCTGGAAGGAGGGAATGTAAACGCCATTCCTGCTAGACTCGGCCGCTCAGATCGGCACCGAATCGCGGGCGTTAGTTATGACGTGTGTCAGTTTGCCTGAAGAGTTCACCTATCAGGGACTCTAAATTATATTGGTTGTCGCCCCTCGTTTGCGACTACTACTTGTAAATCTCCAAACTTAAGTATTGTCAATTGCTATATAGAAATAAAACTACTAATGCTATTTGTTTGTGTTGTTGTATAGCATTGTGAGAACGCAATATCCCTTAGACACGCTATTAGCGACGAGTGGGCAAGATCCCACAAATCTTATCATTGGAGCCTTACACTCCAAATTTTAATTCCACTGTTGAACCTTTTTTCTATATCCTTCTTAGTTTATTTGATGCAGAGACTAAACAGTAGGGTTGAATAACTAAAGCCCTGCCTTACAA
The DNA here is from genome assembly GCF_023864345.2 of Schistocerca serialis cubense. Taxonomy (NCBI): domain Eukaryota; kingdom Metazoa; phylum Arthropoda; class Insecta; order Orthoptera; family Acrididae; genus Schistocerca; species Schistocerca serialis. The sequence goes on from NC_064642.1 coordinate 739,421,244, forward strand.
CCTTTTTAATCCGAGGACTTCATCCTCGGTCTTCAGTTCTTAATGGTCCCGCTCAACGCATTTTTTTTTCATGATGTGGGGTCACAGTCATAATATATTTCTTTAAAGTCAGTACAGGCATTAAACTGTTTTTTATTTGCATTGTTACATTTCCACGAGCATGATTTCGGCTTTACAGCGTCATTATCAAGTATTTTATGAAACTTCACGGCAGATTAAAACTGTGTGCCGAACCGAGACTCGAACTCGGGACCTTTGCCTTTCGCGGGCAAGTGCTCTACCAACTGAGCTACCCAAGCACCACTCACGCCTCGTCCTCACAGCTTCACTTCCGCCAGTACCTCGTCTCCTACCTCCCAAAATTCACAGAAGCTCTCCTGCGAACCTTGCAGAACAAGCACTCCTGAATGAAAGGATATTGCGGAGACATGGCTTAGCTACAGCCTGGGGGTAAGGTAAGAGATGAGGTACTGGCAGAAGTAAAGCTGTGAGGGCGAGGCCTGAGTCGTGCTTGGGTAGCTCAGTGGTAGAGCACTTGCCCGCGAAAGGCAAAGGTCCCGAGTTCGAGTCTCGGTCCGACACACAGTTTTAATCTGCCAGGAAGTTTCATATCAGCGCACACTCCGCTGTGGAAATTTCATTCTACATAGTGTATTACCCGTGTTTCCATTTGGCTTCCTCCTGTTTCATGATTTCGAATATCATACACCACTCTCCATTGTTCCACACTTTTTTAGGTAGGCAAATTCTATGAATGTGTCATAATTTTTCTTAAGGTTTACACAGGAACTTGGGTAGTTGCTTGGTTGCCATTTCCCCAGTGATTCCAGAAACTGCGAAGAAACGTTATACAACCCTTGTGCCATATGTGGTCGTAAGTCTTCCTAAGCTCTATTACATTCTGACTTTGAGACTGGATCCCCCTTGTCTTCCCTGTTGACTACCATTTCTTCCCCAGTCTCGTCATCAGATGTATCTTCTCCCTCGTTGAAGCATTCAGCATGGACTTTCCAGTTGTCTGTTCTCTCCCCTGCGCTTAGCAGTGGAATTCCCACTGTACCTCTTAATGTTGACGTTCTAGCTTTTAATTTCAGCAGAGGTTGTTTTGATTTTTCTGTGTGATGAATCTGCCCTTCAGACGACCACTTCTCTTTCGACTTCTTCACATTCTTCCTGCAGCCATTTCGTCTTGGAACCTCTGCACTTACTATTTATTTTATTCTTATATGAGCTACGAGGGCTATTCGGAAAGTAAGATTCGATCCTTCGCGAAACTGAAATCACAGCGAAAATCAAAAATGTTTCATTTGAAACAGTTAGCTACAGCTTCCAGCCACGTCTCTACATAGTCGCCGTTCTGACTGAGATATTTGTCGTAACCAACTATTCAACACCCTCGTCATAGAAGGCAGCCGCCTGTGCTTTCTGCCAATTCTCTACGCTGATCTGCAGCTTGTTGTCTGTGCCAGAATGCTGACTTCATAGCAGGAGGTTCACGTGAGCAGACATGATAACCAGAGGGAGCCGAGTCCGCTCTGTAAGGTGGGCTATCAGACACTTCCTATCGGAAACGCTGCTGGAGTGTCATCATTGCCCCTGCTACGTGCAGCCGTGCATTGTCAGAAAGACGGAAATGGGCTGCATGAAATCAGGCGCAGTCTCTTACAGGTTCTCACTCTACACGAGAGACACTGTTTTCTACGCACCTTTGCGTGCCGACTGTTCGCTCAGGACTGAAAAGAGCGGCGACACGCGACCGGCGGGAATACTAGAGACACTGTTTAACAAATGTTTGCAAAGTTTCGTCGTATTTTCACTGTGGTTTCCATTTCACGATCGATCGGACTTTGCCAATATCCCTCGTATATTTCTGTATTCCCGAAATTCCCTGGGCAATTTTGTACTTCCTTCTTTCGTCGATCAACTGAAGTATTTCTTCTGTTACAGAAGGCTTTTTTCACGTATTAGTTACTTAGTTTTGTCTTCTTTTGACTTACTTCCTTTGTGAACTTCAGAAAAGTAGTCTGAGATCAGTAAATATTGATTTCTGTGATGTATAATTTTTAGAGTTCGTTCAGCTTTACCTGTAGGTCATTTGATACCACGTACTCGTAGCAAAGTTTTCTTGTATAGATTTAGCTTGATGAAGAGACTCATGCTGTGTTACAGGGCTCTAATAGAAAGCCTACCATATTGTATTACTTGAACTAAATGACGTTGTGAGGTTTTCATCTGTAGTCTCCGCAGACATATTCTTCAACAAGACGACTAGCTCATTTCGCTGATGCAGTGAAGATATACGTTATCAGAGCAGGCGACGTTTCGGATGTATCACATTATGAATTAATTGCCACGAAGAAAATAAAAAATAAAGATTAGGCTTTAACGTTCCGTCGAAGATGATGCAGTTAGAGAAGGAGTCGAAGTTCTTATTGAGGAAGAAAAGATATTGCCTCCTCTACAAGTTAGCTGTCCCGGCGTTTGCCTTTAGCATTTTCCGAAAACGATAGAAACTCTAAATCTGAAGGGTGAGACTGGCATTCAACCATTATACTCCTAAATACGAGTGCTGTGGCGTATAGCGGAGCCATCACTCTTAGTTTGCCAGAAATAGGTTGCAGGTGAATGGCGAGCAGTTTACAGACTTAATACGCAAAACGTTGGGCTGTTGCGAAACTAAATACTCTGTCAATTGCTGCGTGTCTTTCTCGTCGTAGCTGTGGAGCAAAACTAATCGACTACACTGAAACTATGAAATTAGCAGTGGTACTGCACAGTCAAATAAGATATACGATCAAATAAGGCAGAAGGGATAGATACAATTAACTATTCTGAAATGTCTGGAATTAGCAATGGTACTACACAGTCAAATAAGGTATACGATCAAACAAGGCAGAAAGGACTCATAAAGTTGCATTGGTATTTCTAAAAGAATGGGGGAAACGGCAACCAAATGACTATTCAAGTTGGTGCGTAGAATATATGAGACTGACAACGCACCATTAAAGTCTCGGAAAAATAACACCCCCACAATTCCGAAGATTGTAAGGGCAGATGAGTGAGAAAACTCTCGCAGAATCAGCTGAACAACTCATGCGTCAAAGCGGCTGCCGACAAGAAAAATATATAGTAGAATGGAAAAGTAAACAGAGGATCTATTAAATGACGATCCATTTGGTTTTCGGATAGGTAAAGGCACCACAGAAGCAGTTATGATGTAGCATCTCATAATGGATGTAACGCTGGAGAAAAATCGAGACATGCTCATGGGGTTCATGGATCTAGAAAAAGTGTTCGGAAATGTAAAGTGGTGCAAGATGTTGGAATGTCGTAACTCTCTGAATAGGAGTAAGCTTAGGAAAGGACGGGTAATATACAAATTGTGCAAAAATAAAGAGGGGATAATAAGACTGAAAGACCGAGACGAAGTGCTCGGATTAAAAAAGGCGTGAGGCAGCTATGTAGTCTTTCGCCCCTACTGTTCAGTTTGTACACTCAAGAATCAGTGACAGAAAGGAAGGTTCAAGAGTGGCATTACAATTTAATGTGAAATGTCAGTGATGATAAGATCCGCTGACGACACCGCTATCCTCCGTGAATGCGAAGAAGAATTACAGGGTGTGCTGGACGGAATGTGTTGTGGCGTAACAAGCTAGCTACGCCACACTGAGAAGGGAGCCGAAAGGCACGCGTACACACACGCCGACTGGCGTCAAGTCTGGAACAGGATAAGTAGTGAATTCTAATAAGAAAAGTATGCAGCTCCTCGAATACTTAACTTTATTCCATTCTTGTGGTACATCGCTCTTGATAATACAAATAAAACTATCTTCAGATACGGTTAATGGCGCCTTGCTAGGTCGTAGCCATGGGCTTAGCTGAAGGCTATTCTAACTGTCTCTCGGCAAATGAGAGAAATGCTTCGTCAGTGTAGTCGCTAGCAAAGTCGTCGTACAACTGGGGCGAGTGCTATTCCGTATCTCGAGACCTGCCTTGTGGTGGCGCTCGGTCTGCGATCACACAGTGGCGACACGCGGGTCCGACATGTACTAAATGGACCGCGGCCGATTTAAGCTACCACCTAGCAAGTGTGGTGTCTGGCGGTGACACCACAGAATGAACAGTCTAATGAGTAAAGAATATGTGTTGTGAGTAATCCAGAAAAAGACAGGGGTAACGAGATGTAGTAGAAATGGTAATAACATCGGAGCTGCAGATCACGAAGCAGACGAAGTTAAGGAATTTTGTTACTTTGGAAGAAGCATACCCCATGACAGACGAAGCAAGGAGAACATAAAAAGCAGATTAGCACAGGAAAAGAGGGTATTCATGGCAAAGGGAAATATCTTAGTAACAAACATAGTCCTTAATCTGAGCGGGAAGATCCGGAGAGTGTACAGCACTATACGGTAGTGAATCGTGGACACTTAGAAAACTGAAACAAAAGAAAATCGAAGCGATTGAGACGTGGTGCTACAGAAGAATGCTGAAAATTCGGTGGACTCATATGGTAAGGAATGAGGAGCGTCCCCACAGAATCGGTGAAGCGAGGAACTTATCGAAAACATTAACTGTAAGAAGTGACAGGATGATAGGATACATGTTAATCCATCAAGGAATAACCTCTTTAGTGCTAGAGGGAACTGCAGAGGGTAAAAACTGTAGGGGGAGACGGAGATTCGTGTAAATCCAACAAATAATTCTGGGCGTAGAGTGCAAGTGCTACTATGAAATGAAATGGTTGGAGCAGCAGAGCAATTCGATGCGGGCCGCATCAAACCGGCCAGAAGACTAATGACTCAAAAAAAATCATAAATTACTCAGTCATCTTTTATTATGCAGCTGCTCTGTTACCTGTTCACCGAAGATATATCCCATTATTGTCTAGAATTAAAGCAATACGTAAAAGCGGAAGATGTAAATCATTTAAATGTCGTCGGGTGAAGATGTCATATTCTGTGGTCATCTATGTGCAAATAGAGAAGACTAGAGTAAGTGCCAGTAGTGGTTTTCACCTACCCTCTTTTCCCTAGTCGCAGTCTTTTTTTTTTTCAGCAGTCTTCTGTCTGATTATATGTGGCCCATCTTGCATTCCTCTCCTGTGCCAACGTTTTCATTTCGAAGTAGCAGTTGTAAATTACATCCTGTATTGCTTGTCTTAACTGATGTCCTACCATCCAGTCCTTTCTTCTTGTCAGAGTTTCCCGTATATTCCTTTCCTCGCAGATTCTGTGGAGAACTTCCTATTTTCAACATCCTTCTGTAGCACATCATCTCAAATGCTTCGATTCTCTTCTGTTCTGGTTTCCCCACAGTCCACGTTTCACTAACACACAATGCTGTGCTCCAAACGTACGTTCTCAGAAATTCCTTCCTCAGTGTAAGGTCTATATTTTATACCAGTAGATATCTCTTGGCCAGGAATGCCCCTTTTTCCCAGAACTAGTCCTTTTTATGTCCTGCTTGCATCGTCCGTCTTGGGTTATTTGCTGCCTAGATAGTAAAATACGCCAACTTCATCTACTACGTGATCACGAATCCTGATGTTAAGTAGGGGACTGATGACCGTAGATGTTAAGTCCCATAGTGCTCAGAGCCATTTGAACCATTTTGATGTTAAGTTTCTCGCTGTTCTCATTTCTGTTACTCCTCATTAGTTTCGGCTTCCTTCGATTTACTCTCAATCCAAATTCTATACTCATTAGACTGTTCATTCCAATCAAAACATCCTGTAATTCTTCTTCACTTTCACTAAGGATAGCAATGTCATCAGCGATTCTTATCATTGAAGGCCTTTCACCTTGAATTTTAATTCCACTATTTAACTTTTCTTTTATTTTCGTCACTGCTTCTTCAATGCATAAATTGAACTGTATGGGGAAATGACTACATCCCTGTCTTACACCTTTCTTAATCCGAGGACTTCGTTTTTGGGCTTCCACTCTTTTTTCTTGGTTCTTGTGCATATTGTATACTACCGACGTTCCCTGTAGCTTACGACTATTTTCCTCAGAATTTCGTAGATCTTGCACCAGTTTACATTGTCGGACGCTCTTTCCAGGTCGATAAATTCTGTGAACGTGCCTTGATTTTTCTTTTGTCTTGTTTCCGTTATCAACCGCTTCAGAGCTGCCTCACGGATGACTTTACCTTCGCTAAAGCCAAACTGATCGTCATCTAACACATCGCCAGTTTTCCTTTCCATTATTCTGTGTATTATTCTTGTAAGTAACTTCGATGCATTAGCTGTTAAACTGACTGTGCAGTAGTTCGCGCACTTCTCGGCTCTTCCAATAGTCGGAATTGTGGTGGATGATGTTATTGCGAAAGTCAATTGGTATATCACATTAACGTGAATAGTTCTTTCGTTACCACTTCCACCAATGATTTCAGTAATTCTGATGGAATGTTATCTATCCCTTCTGCCTTACTTGGTCTCCCACAGCTCTTTGAAATTCTGCTTCTAATAATACAGTACTGGATCCCGTATCTCTACCTTGTCGACCGTTGTTTTTTCCTATAACTTCATCAGATAACTCTTCCCCTCATAGAGGCCTTCAGTGTACTCTTTCCACATATCCGTCCTCTCCACTGCATATACAAGTGGAATTTCCATAGCACTCTTAATGTTCGCACCCTTGCTTTTAATTGCACCTAGGGTTGTTTTGACTTTTCTGTATGCTGTGTCAGTCGTTCCGACTATCATTTCTTTTTCGATTTCTTCACATTTTTTATGCGGCCATTTCGTCTTAGCTTCCCTTCACTTTTTAATTATTTAATTCCTCAGCGAATTGTGTTTCTATATTCCTAAATTTCCCTTAATATTTTTGGACTTCCTTCTTTCATCGATCAACTGAAATATTTCTTCTGTTACCCGTGGTTTCTTCGCATTTGCGTTCTTTGTACCTATGTTTCTCATTCCAACTTCTGTGATTGCCCTTTTTAGTGTTGTCCATAACTTCAACTGTACTGCCTACTGACCTATTCGTTATTGTTGTATCTATTCCCTTAGAGAACTTTAAACGTATCTCTTCATTCCTTAGTTGAATCGTTGATTCTTCCTGACTAGTCTCTTAAACTTCAGCCTAATCTTCATCACTACTGGATTGTGATGTGAGGCTATATCTGCTCCTAGGCACGCCTTACAATTCAGTATCTGGTTCCGGATCTCTCTGCCTGGCGATGATATATTCTACTTGAAATCTTCCTGTATCTCCCGGATTTTTCCAAGCATACCTCCTCTTCTTGTGATTATTGAGCAAAGGATTCACTATTACTAGGCGAAATTTATTGCAATACTCAATTAGTCTTTCTCCTCTATCATTTCTCATACGAATCCGTACTCTCCTGTAACTCTTTCTTCTACTCCTTCCCCCACAAACGCATTCCAATCCCCCCATAGCGATTAGATTTTCATCCCCCTTTATGAACCGAATTACCTGGTCAATATTGTCATATATTTTCTCTATCTCTTCATATTCGGCTTGCGATATCCGCATTTAAACCTGAACTTTCGTTGTCGGTGTTGGTTTGCTGCCGATTCTGATGAGAATGACCCTATCACTGAAATGCTCGCAGTAGCTCAATCTGTGCCCTCTTTTCCTATTCATAACGAATGCTACACCCATTACACCATTTTCTGCTGCTGTTGATATTATCCTATATTCATGTGATCAGAAATCCTTGTCTTCTTTCCATTTCACTGACCCCGACAACATCTACATTGAGCCTTCGAATTTCCCTATTCAGATTATCTAGCTCCCCTACCATGTTAATATTTTGACAGTCCATGCCCCAATACGTAGAACGTTACCCTTTCGTTGGTTATTCATTGTTTTTCTCCTGGGCACCTCCCCTTTGGCAGTCCCTCCCAGATCTCCGAGTGAAAGACCAGTCCGCAATCTTTGGCCAATGAGAAGATCATCATGGCACTGTTTCAATTACTAGCCACATGTCTTTTGGATACATATTTTGAGTCTTTGATCCAATGGCTTCCATTGCCTTCTGTATCCTCATATCGTTGAATATTGCTGATTCTTCCACTTATAGGGACAGTTTGCCACCCTAAGGGCAAGAGAGTGTCCTGAACCTTACTCCGTCCCTCTGCCTTCTTTGACAAGGCTGATGGCTGAATGGGGAGGGGGGCGGGGTGACATCTTCTGTCATAAGTCTTTGGCCGTCTTTTCGGGTGATTTTTATTCGAAATTTAAGCGGAGGTGGTCTTCGAATCCGGCACTGACGGCTTTTTCATTACCAATTAAAGACGCTACACCCAGACCACGGATGTCGTCATCGACATCAATGTTACGCTACGCACACGCTGATCACAGTCACCAACATCAGATAACTACAATTACGACACGATAGGTCTTCAAAAGGTAGCGGTAATTTTGTAATTTCACGTGTTTTATTATCCTGACATCCACGCCGTTTGCACTGTGCTGATAAATGTGCGTGAAAAGTATCTATAAAGTGTTAGCCATATCAGATATTTAATCTATTGTCAGCTGTCAAAAAGGTTACATATGTTTTGGTAGTATCGGCGATTATTCATTTGTATAAAAATTGGAATTGAAACGTGTCATAACGGGTGATGGAATACGAATTCACAGATACGATGTCGAAACTATGGCTCACTCGTCACAGTGGAAATATTTTAGATCGCCGAGAGCGAACAAAGCTTAATAATTGCGATAAAATGTAAGGGCTATACTCACTGTGTTCTTCGACTCTAACAAAATTATCCACTATAATTTCTTTCCAGCGGTCGGACGATGAATAAGAAGTACGACTTACACATTCAACAGCATTTGAATCAAGCAGTCCGAAAAAAACAACCGGATTTGTAGCGAAACAATCCTTGTCTTTTGCACCACTATAGTACTCCTACTAACACATGGTTGCTTGTTCGTGCATTTTTGGCCAAAAACGATACTGCATTGATGCCCCATCGCACTCAGTCGTAACTCCATGGTGTTGTTTGATGGTCTCAACAATAAAGAAAATCTTGAAGCGTCGTCATTTTGCTTGTGTAAATGAGATTAGAAACATCGCACTGAGAGGGCTAAAAGCTGTGCCAAAAACCAAGTTCCAGAAGTGTTCCTGAAATCGAAAAAACCGCTTAATTAAGTGAATAATATCTGATGAAGACTATTTTGAGGGGGTTAACATCGATGTGCAGGGATAAATGAAGGGCTTATTTCAATAGTGGTACAAGTCCATTACCTCCACTTTTCTGTCTATAATGCTTCTGACATTAATGGTCCAAACAAACAGAAAGAGAGATTCATCTCTAGCAAGAAGCCATATGCTTGAATATTTCTAGTATCTCAACTGCAGATTTTTCAGCGCTTATTTAACTTTAGGACACTGTAACTCAGAATGAACAAAAATGGCCTTGTACCACTATTGCAATAAGCCCTTCAAATAAAAGTATTTCCGGAAAAAGTTATCTTTTGACCACTCGTCGTACATGATGCTAATAGTGTGAAATATACTCACATTTGGGCTGCTGTGTGCAAAATCATTTACGTTGCTGTTTGCACACTCTTTTTAACGTTTGTCTTTGTTGCTGTTGTGTACAGCCGCGCGGGATTAGCCGAGCAGTTTAAGGCGCTGCAGTCATGGACTGTGCAGCTTGTCCCGGTGGAGGTTAGGGACTGATGACCTTAGCAGTTAACTCCCATACGATTTCACACACATTTGCACTTTTTTTTTCTATCTCAATTTGTGAAGCGCTTTCTCGTGACTAAATCATACAATTTTCTGAAATTGTAACCATTTATGTCTGCAATGTACATCACATCTTCTGATTTACGTCCTATTCGGATAAATCCTACTCGGTGTGTCATGATTTTTTTTTTTTTTTTTTTTACTTTTTTTGTCTTAGAATTTATTTGTACAGGTTCTTTTTAGCGTAACAGTATTTCTATATTCAACAGCTGTCGAAAGGAGAACAGTTACATAAAGTTTCTCTTTTTAGTGTTTGTAGATTTGCAACGCCTGGCAAAAATTGTGCAAGACATTTATTCGGGCTACTCAATTGACGTAGGCCACATTCACGAGCATTGTTACGCAAGCATTGCAGAAAGGAAAGTAAATCCGTCTGTTGGCCAACAACAACATTATTTCGAGATACACCTTTAAGTACATAACACTGCAGTTACACGGGTTAACAATATTGTTTCAAAGGATTGTAAAATTCGTCTCTTCTGGTTCTTCTCTTTCAAGGAATGTTAGTACGTATAACACATATTATTCACATCTTTTTCTATGTCTTCCTGTACTCTTTCGGCTCACTGGCATTTAGTTGGAAACTGTTTACGTTATTCTGAAATTCGCCATTAGATTGGTTTCCTCCACTTCTTTCTACCATCTTTTACTTTTTCGTCAACTTTAAGCTCACTTGTGACTACATTGTTTCTTATCATATCACTTAAAATATAACATTTGATTTCTGCTGCTTCTGTCCGGTTTTCGATCTACATGGTAATATCCACGAGGAAGTCCTGGCAAATCCATTAACTTGTGTTTCTGTTCTCGTTTCTCATTTAGGGTTGCGCTTAATTGCTCCGTAGATAGTTTGGATTGTGTTTAGTTTCAACTGTTTATAGTTGTCGTACAATCTCATAGATATAACAGGCGTATGAAATGGAATGATCGGAAATATTAGTGGGTAAAACAGGTGGTAGACTTGAGTTCATTGGCAGGAGACTGCGAAAATGCAATCAGTCCACTAAGGAGATTGCTCATAAATTGCTCGTACCTCCCATCTTAGAACATTGCTCGGATGTGTAGGACCAATATCACATAGGACTAAAAGGGGAGTTTGAACTTATACAAACAAAGGTGTCACAAATGGACACAGGTTTGTCGATTCATGTGAAGGGGTCACCGAAACGTTGGAAAACACGGGTTGGCAGACTCTTGAAGATGGACGCAAATAATCTCGGGAAAGCCTGTTTAAATAAACTTCAAGGTTGAAGAAACGAGAGATATTCTTCATCCTTCTACATATCGCTCCCGCAGGGATCGCGAGTACAAGATTAGGTTAATTTGATCACACGCAGAGTCGTTTAAGCAGTCATTCTTCCTGAAGCGCTTACGCGACTGGGAAGAGATGAGAAGCTAACATGTGGTGCATCTACATCAACGTCTCCATCTGCATCTATGTTTATACTCTGTAAATTATTGTGAAGTGCATGGCAGAGGGCACGTCCCGCTGTACCAGTTATCAGGGTTTCTCCCGTTCCATTCAGGTACTGAGCGCGGGAAGATTGATTGATAAGAATGCTCCGTGTCTGGTGTAATTAAGGTAATTTCGTGCTCACGATCTCTACTGTAGAGATACATAGAACGATGAAGAATATCTCTAGATTCTTGAAACTCTGTACGTAGGCTTTCTCAGAATAATTTACATCTATCTCAAAGAGTGTACCAATTCAGTTTCTTCAGCGTCTCAATGACACTCTCCTATGGATCAAACAAACCTGTGACCATTTGTGCTGCCCTTCTCTGTGTATCACGTATTAGTCCTATTTGGTACATATTCGAGAAATATTTTAATATGAGTTTCACAAGTGATTACTTTACCCACGACTGAGCCTAAGTGATTATTCCATTTCACGTCCCTGCAAAGAGTTACACTCAGGTATGTTTATGAGCTGATCGGTTCCATAAGTGACTCACTGGTCACAGGAAAATATGTGCTTTTCGTTTTGTAAGGTCCACAATTTCAGATTTCTGGACATTTAAAGGAAGTTACGCATCTTTGCACAACTTTGAAATTTTATCAAGTTCTGACTGAATATTTATGCAACTTCTTTCAGACAGCACCTCATTATAGGAAACTGCATCATCTGCAAAAACTCTGAGGTCACTATTAATATCGACCACAAAGACATTAATACACAACATGAGCAGCAAGGGTCTCAACACACTTCGCTGGGGTACATGCGAAGTTACTTACTTCTACTTCTGTCGATGAATCGCCATCCAAGGTAGCTCGCTGCATACTCCCTAAAAAAGAACTATCCAGTCATAAATTTCGCTTGATGCCCATTGTGTCTTTAAACGAGGATCAACAAAAACAAAACGAGGATATTGGAATGTAGTGATGCTGAGGGTATTACACTAGGAAATGAGACATTTAAAATAGTAAATGAGTTTTGCTATTTGGGGAGCAAAATAACTGATGATGACCAGAGTAAAGAGGATATAAAATGTCGACTGAGTATGCGACAGAAAGCATTCCTGAAGAAGAGAAATTAGTCAAAGTCGAGTATAGATTATGTGTCAGGAAGTCCTTTCTGAAAGTATTTGTATGGAGTGTAGCTATGTATGGAAGTGAAACGTGGACGATAAACAGTTTAGATAAGAGGAGAATGTGGTGCTACAGAGGAATTCTGAAGATGAGATGGGTAGATCACGTAGCTAATGAGGAAGTACTGAATACAACTGGGGGGAAGAGGAATTCGTGGTACAGTTTGCTTAGAAGAAAGGATCGGTTGATAGGACACATTCTGGGGCACCAAAGGATCACCAATTTAGTACTGGAGGGAAGGGGGTAACGTAAAAATCGCAGAGGGAGACCAAGAGAAGAATATGCTAAGCAGATTCAGAAGGAATTAGGCTGCAGTAGTTATTCTGAGATGAAGAGACTTGCATAGGACAGAATAGATTGGAGAGGTGCATAAAACCATAGTATTTCATGATAAGCCAATTTGGATATGTTTTAAAACCGATTCTACAAACAAAATTATTAAGAACATTCCTCTTTTTCACAATATTTTGGTTCATACACTTGATAGTAATTTAAAGGATTATTCTTACAATTTAAAAATTGTTACCTGTTTTTGGATGTCTGCAGTCACATTTGTAACTACAGAAATGTTTTATGAACTTTACAAGTATAAGTTTCTTCATTGCAATTATGAACTATTTCCTCTGTATGTTCTAAACTATTTTTCCTATATTTTTTGTTTCTTTTTATAATCACTACAACCAATTTTTGAGTGTAAATTCTTTTTTTCTTACTTCGATTTCCTCATTAATTATTTGCATCTTTACACAAAGGAGAAATCACTTGAATTTAACTCTCTATTTATAGATAAAAAATGTAAAAAATAAAAATAATAAAAATTAATATAAAATTAGGAACAATAAGGAAACAAATGAAACACAAATAACAAAACTTAAAAAAGTAAAAAGCATTTCATACATCCAAATAAGTTTTATTTAGATTAATTCAGTTTGTTGTAAGAACATAAAGAAGCAAAATTAATAAAAATTTGGCTTTGGTGTAATACCTTGACAAAAGGAATTAACTGATCATTCATATAATTTTTCCAAATGTTATAATAATTTACATAAATTTAAATATTATTACTTAGTTCTGCTATAATTAGTTCATCCTTTGATATAAATTTATAGATTGTTTCATAATGTAAAATTACTAATGTTTCGGGATTAGGGTGACTATTTTCAAATTGTTTTCAAAGTTTTCTAACTTAAATGAATTAATAAGTTGTTTTTTATGCACCTTTTTACTTCCAAATATTTGTTTAAAACAATAAATTACATTGCAATTTATAAACAATACAATTTCTGTTCCTCAATATGTTTAAAAAACTTCATTCTACAAAACCTGAAAATTACAAAACTCTAAACAAAGTTATTATTGAGAGTAATATATATATATTCTGAGCATGTGGGGTTGATCTGTGCATGACGGATTAATCTGAGATGTACCCTTTACCCTGTGGCTCCTGCAAGATGCAATTTCCACCCCCCACATTACTACAGTCTCTACAGAAATCAGACAGACGCTCCTAACGTTCTAAAGAGAAATGACTGAAAAACTTTCAGCAATAAATATCTTCTGGAGTCGCCCGCTGTAAGGAAATGACACAAAAATTCACAAAATTTCTTACATAACTAGTGGGATACTTGGGTACTGGAGTAATGACAGTGTAAGGAAAACATGAAACTAACGAAAGTTATTATTTATTTTGTAAAAATTCTGATAAATCATAATGACACTTTTGGTTATAAATTGAACAAGCTATCCCCGGTTCTTTTCGAAATGTGAAGTTGCTTTTCAAGGATAGGATTCGCTAATGAAATTTCTACACAAAGTTTAAGATGGTGGTTAACTTGGCAGAATGGCTGAGAGGCACACCTACTCAATTTGAATAATTATCCTTTAGAATGTTGCTAGGTATGGTCGAGGGTGTCGTGTGTGAAATGCAGTGAAGTGTACTGTTGTGGAGGAAATATGGGGCTCGCAATAGCTGTAGCGCACAATACCGTAAGCTGCGATGACTGCTGTCTGCGCCCCTCGCTGCTGACAAATACGATAACTCTCGTTCTATCTGGACTGACCTTCGCCTATCAAACGCTCCCTATGCCTTAATGAAGTCAAGGATTCCTATTCGCCCCTAGTCTAACTATGGGCATGGTACACCGGTCAGATAACCAGTCCACCGCGATGCCACTCAAAATTCGCTCACAGGCGTTTAACTATAACTCTGTCCGTTCACACCGCACAATAAGTGTGTCAGCCAACACAGTGAACAACGCTTAATCGCAAGGACTCAATATAGAGTCGCCCTTTGATTCCCTCTCGACAGAGGTGCTCTCCCAGTGAAGTACTGAGGAGAAACTTGTTCCTCGCTCTTTCAAGTACACGTACGAGCGCGCATGCTCTCGTTACGTGTTCTCGCTCCAAGAGTGAAAACAGAATGGCCCCTCTCCACGCCAGACGTGAAGGGGAGTATCTTTCGGTCTCTTCCATTATATTGCCGGCCGCAGTGGTCTAGCGGTTCAGGCGCCCAGTCCGGAACCACGGAACTGCTACGGTCGCAGATTCGAATCCTGCCTCGGGCATGGATGTGTGTGATGTCCTTAGGTTAGTTAGGTTTAAGTAGTTCTAAGTTCTAGGGGACTGATGACCACAGATGTTAAGTCCCATAGTGCTCAGAGCCATTTGAACCATTTTTCTTCCATTATTCCTTCAGCTCAAGGCGTCAGAAATATTGTCTGCCTATCAGCATTGCTCTTCTAAAACGGGGGAATGACGTTTCGTTTAAGGTGACCAATCCAGAAGCTTGTAGCTTTGGCGTTTGACGTTTGCTGTCTCCCTGTCAAAATCTCTGAAACTGCGTGCTACGTGTAAAGAATGCGTAGGCTAGCCACTCCCACACAATGTAGCGGAATTTACTTTTAAGCCGAACACGGGGTTGATCCCCCCTTTCGACTCGGGCCCACGCTGTCCGCTACGGGCGGTCACCGGCCGACATGGGCTGGGTCGTCCTCTGAAGGGCCTGGCGTCCTGCTGTGCAGCCTCTCTCCCGAACTAAAAGGCTCTGTGACTCTTGTGTCTGGAATGTATGTGTGCACGCCAGCCTCGAGTATTTCAACTACGGTGCGCTCACTTCTCTTTACATGAATTCATACAGCATTGACTTTATCTTATCGAGTTTGGGTTGGAATGAATCGTCTTGATGTCTGGAATATGATTGTGAGGGCAGAACATGTAAGCAATGAAGGTCAGGAGACAGCGACGTCTTACATACCTCCCTCCTTCTGTAAAAATTTTTGTCTGGGGTTTGTCAGCCGAGGAAAACACTGACAAAGTCAGGCAAAAATTGTTCTTTTAGATTTTCCAATAAACTTTTTTCAGCCATTCTTAACACTTTTTTTCTAATGGTTTCTTTATAGCTATTGTTTCTATTTTTTAATTCTACAATTTATGTTTTGTTATTAGGCAAATATAGGCTTTACAGAGGTTGTTATTCTTTGACGTTGCCAGTACATGTCTCTGATTTTCTTTTTCATTTCCAAAAATTTGTTTTTACAATATTAATTTTTTTAAACTCATAAGTGTACAGTGTATCATGTATTAGTGTGGTTATATTTTTTCTTTAGTTAAGCTTGCGTCAATGTTTGCAAAAGCTCTGCTGTGTTACTTTGTTTTATCTGTTTAGGCATTATCTTTTTCTTAATGTGTCATTGTTATTTTTTTTTGTAAGAATGAAGAAGCGTTTCCTCTTAATTCTCTCCTCGGTATTAATATTATTACCCCAAAAAGGTGTTTTTGAATGTGACATAAAGAAGAAAAATCCTGCACAAATCCTTTTCTAATTTTACATATAAAAGAAATAAATAGACTTTCCATGAGTTTATGAGATTATATAACTATACTAACTAAATTTCTATACAAAAGGTTTAAGGTTCTATAAATTGTGGATTTTACATACATATTAAAGTGATTACATTCGTATTTTATCAATTTTTTGTTTCGTTTTGTGCTGCGTTAGTTTCTGTGCTCGACGATCCCCACTGAAATACTGGAAGGCGTCGACTCATTTGTTTGGGTGTCACAAATCATGAGAGAAGCAACTAGCATGCGATGCCGGGTCTTACTTGTTGACATTGTCATCATGGAGTGGTACTTTTAACTGATTGTGATGTCTGTGGTTTACTGCATAAACAGTGATGTCTTGGTTCTCCTTTGCTGTCACACCTGGGACGGTATGGCAGTTCGATGATTGTAGTTGACTACCGATGATCGTCACCCAATATTGTGTTGTTACGTCTTGGTGCTTCACACTTGGTTCGGTATAGCGATTTGATGATGTGGTAGGGAGAATACTGTTCATTCTGCTTAATCTGTTTCTAGATAATGTTGGTTGTTACTCCTTAATATTCCGTTTGCCGTTCGCTTGTATTTGAAGATTCAAGATTTCTTTTTGGAGAGGTGGTTGTAGTAGTTGCTATACCTCTAAGATCATGGAAAGACGTTTGTAGCAATTTGCTTCGTAGGATAGGAAAGAAAGGTATCTTGCTGTCTTCTGCCCTTCTTCATCTTGCATCTTCTATTCTTCTCTTCTTTCTTGCATTCTTCTGTTCTTCTTGGGCTAGGAATATGTGAATTTTAGTGTAGGAGTGATATAGGATTTGTAGGATCTGGCTGCCTTTCCAACTGTTACTTGATGAGTTTGTAGATCTTAGTTATTTTTTGTACCTTCATTGTCGTCTCGTCGTATTATTATTCTCCCCACGCACTTCCGTTGTGTAGTAGTGTTGTGGCATATGAAATGTCCGTACTGCGCGTTGTCCTCCCGAAGTCCAACCTGGTTGCAACCTGCATTTCCAGCGTGACGTTGGTCTTCATGTTGTTGTTATTGCCCTAAGTGCTTTCTCAACACGTCTGTACCCTCTCTGTCGCTATCTCGAAGCATCTGGTGTTAAGGGAGCTGGTGATTGGTGTCGGTGGCGATGTTCCTCTGACGCGTAGAAATATTTACAATTGTTGTTTTACATGTATTTGTTATTCACCAAAAAAACTCAGATTTTATATAATGCAAAAATTTTCTGATAGTGGCAAAAATTATTAGATAGATATATTTCTTTATTCTAATTATGTCTTACCACTTCTTCATTCTTTTAATTTTTGTGTACCATTTGTTGGTTGTGTGCATTTTGTAGTGCCCTTGATACTACAAGATATTGTTAGTGTGTATTGTGTCTCTTTTTCTTTCAATTAATGTGTTATTTTGTTGATTCTTAATTTCACTTTTGTGTAGTGGTTACTATAAGATAGGGTGGACGTTAAGTTTGTCTAACCTCTGCCGCATTTTTCAATTCAATCTTTATGTCTTGCAGTGTTCGGTGGCCTAACTTCTACATCTGGTTTCTCTTTGCTGTGTTGTTCTTGTTTCTGTGGACCATAATTTCCCTGGTAATTATTCGCGCCCTGGTCTCGCCAGTTGCTGTTTCTAATATCGTGACCTCTTTCAAAGTACCCTTGACCGTTGGCATTTTGATTCCTAAATTCATATCCGCCACTGTGTGAGTGTCCATTACCGTTCCTATTTCGGTACCAATTATTCTGGTTATCGTTTCTATGATAATTGTCTCCATTGTGCCACTGTCCTTGTCTGTTCAATTACCTGAAATTATTGGTGTTAGGATTACGATTATTATTATTGGAATATTCGTTCCTAGTCCTCTCCTTTTGCTGTTCCCTTTCCTTTCTTTTTTCTTTCACCTCGTCTTCTTTAAACGTAAATTCAAGTTCCCTTAAAACCTGTTTGAATTCTCCGGTGTTTTAATTTTTTCCTGCTGTTGCCTGTTGATACTTAACCGGTAATTTCATTCTACACAGACGTATCAGCTCTCCGTTACTGTATGGTCTGTCTAGGCATTGATTCTTTTTGTCCATTGTATCAAAGAAGTTTACCACGCTTTTCTCTCCTGAGTTTTCATATGGTGTCATCTGAAGTAACTCGTATTTAATTTTGTTTTGCGCCTCCTTGGACCAATGTCTTTCGAGAAATGCTGTTCTGAACTGTAGGTAAGACGTACAGGTAGCCGCAATCTTTTGCATCACCTCTGCTACTGTCCCTGACATGTGTGCACAAATGAATTCAAGTTTGTGAGCTACGCTCCAGTGGTTTGGTAAGCCTACTTGAAACTGGTCGATGAATGTGTGTGCATGCAAGCTACCGCCTTCTTCCTTGAAATGTTGAAATTTTCTAACTGTAAGGAAGTGGTCTGTATCATATCTACTCATAAATCCGGTTTGTGGCTGATTCATGGACTCAAATAATCTGCCATTGCTTGTGTCGTCGTGTTTATTCTCTGGTAATCTACTGGCTGTCTGCCTATTCTGAATTTCCTGACTTATATCCGTGTCATATCGTATCAATGGTGAACAAAAGTGTTGCTCGTGTGTTTCTACTCTCGCCGTTCGTGGTATAATACCTGTGCTGCCATTATGTTATGTCATTGGAGTTACTGGTTCAGTTGCCTGTCTTTCGATTGGTATCGGCTGAATGTATGTGTTCCGTTTCTCTAGGTACTGTGCCTGGTCCTGTGGCATATCATGTATTACTTTAATCAGGTTTTCTGTTCCGATTTCTGCGCGAGTGTTACGTCTATCCTTGGTTCTACCTGAACTTTCTTAGACGGTGCGTGTTCATGTACTGAATTAATGCTTGACGCGTCAGTTGTTTCGCTACAGGTGTAATCGGTCTCGATCTTTTCTTCGATGGTTTGTATCAACTCTGATCGAAACTTTTCAAACTCATCTTTGTTTTTAAGTTCTATTTTATTAATCCGCTGATCATACTTTTTCAGTGCAACCTTTGCGACCTTGCTTTGAATTGCTTGTTCTTCCGAAATTTGTATCGCTGTTCGAGTGGCTTTTTTCGTAAAACGTTCCACCTTTTTGTCAACGTTTACGATGTCCAATTGGACCTTGTCCATGTCAGTGCGTAATTGCTGCTCACCTTGCGTTAGTACCTGAATTCGTTCTCTAGATTCTTTCGCATCTTTGTTTATCTGAGTGATCTGACTATCAATTCTGGCGATCCCTTCTTCGATCTGGATTTTAAGCTGTTGGATCTGTGTCTTAATAGCCTGATTGTCCTGTTTCAATTCCTGATTATTCTGTTTCAATTCCTGATGCTGTTTTGTTATCTGTGTATTAATATCCTGATTCTGTTTCGTCAAACTAGCGTTCATTTTTTGTAACATCTCCATGATCGCGTCCTGTCTTGTAACACTATCTTCTGCTGAACTATGCATTCTCGATCTATTGTTTTCCACTCGGCCAATTACGTCGTTTACTTGGCTATGCTGTGGCGTTTCTAAGTTTGATAACTGCAATTACCCGTGCTGTCTGTGTTGAGGACTAGTTGCGTTTGTCATTGAACCATTACGTGGCGCAAACAACTCCGCATTCTGCCCTCTCTGTTGTGTATGTCTTGTGTTTGCAGGTACAGTTGCGTCTGTTACAGAACCCTTTCGTGGCGCTCGTAACTTCGCAAAATTCCGTGTGTGCTGTTGGGGCATCTTTAGAATGTGTTCGATAGGTTCGATGTATTCTAAATGTTCCCCCTCTTCCTCACTGTCTACTTCTCTTTGAACGTTAGCTAACTGCCGGTTCATTGACTGTATTGACGCGTATTCTGTCCCTGAATGTGCGGCAAACAAATGCGTTTCCTGTGCTCGTTTCGCTTCTAATCTTTGCCATTTCCTACGTGGGCTGTCTATTTCTGGCTCAGAATGTGCCCTACCTGGAATTTCATATTCTGGAAATTCGATGTTCTCATCCTTTCGATTCCCATCTGTCTGATCTGTCTCAATTTTATCCCAGTCTAACTGAGCCTGCTGATTCTGCCGCTCCCGACTGTCCTATTCTCTGATTCACCGTCTGTCCTGTTTTCAGGTTCACCTTCTGTCCTGTTCTCAATAAGCTCGTTTACTTGCTGTCTATCTGGTTGATTCTCCCCCATCTTGTCTGCTTGCTATCTCTCACGTAGCCTTTTGGTTTGTGCTCTCATTAACATGGACATTCTTTCAACACACCACAACCCTATCTACAAAACTGTACGACCACTTACCAGTTGGTTGAACCACCACCAACGACAACGTCGTGACTTCTCGGCTAATGTTCTGTCTGCTCTACTATAGTCTCCAATCTCTATCTGTGCGCTTGCAAAGGGAGAAAAATGTTATTTCATAATTCTAATTTATATGATGCTGCGTCACACTGCGTCTCTGCGTCACTCTGCGTCTGTACCTATCACCTGAAAATTCTATGCCCTAACAGCTACACAAATATAGTAAAAAAATGAAAGATTTTCCAACACAATAACACACGCCCTTTTCCCTACAATTCTGCTTTCTTCACTACCTGTATCTATTCTGACCCCAATGTTTGCAAATAGCTATTTAATACATGAAAGGAAGTTCTTCTAAGTGCTACTGCTGCGACCTGCCGTACCTAACTATCCTGACCCTCTCCTATCCTGGTAGCTTACCTATTTTACCTATCCTGGCAGTTTACCTATTTTACCTATCCTGGCAACTTACCTATTTTACCTATCCTGGCAGTTTACTTATTTTACCTATCCTGGCAGGGTCGCCATTTTCTATGCACGACGGATTAATCTGAGATGTACCCTTTACCCTGTGGTTACTGCAAGATGCAATTTCCACCCCCCCCCCCCCGCCCACACACTACTACAGAAATGAGACAGACACTCCTAACGTTCTAAAGACAAATGCCTAAAAAACTTTCAGCAATAAATATCTTCTGGAGTCGTCCGCTGTAAGGAAATGACACAAAAATTCACAAAATTTCTTACATAACTAGTGGGATACTTGGGTACTGGAGTAATGACAGTGTAAGAAAAACATGAAACTAATGAAAGTTATTATTTATTTTGTAAAAATTCTGATAAATCATAATGACACAAAAATTCACAAAATTTCTTACATAACTAGTGGGATACTTGGGTACTGGAGTAATGACAGTGTAAGAAAAACATGAAACTAACGAAAGTTATTATTTATTTTGTAAAAATTCTGATAAATCAAAATGACACTTTTGGTTATGAATTGAACAAGCTATATCCTGGTTCTTTTCGAAATGTGAAGTTGCTTTTCAAGGATAGGATTCGCTAATGAAATTTCTACACAGAGTTTAAGATGGTAGTTAACTTGGCAGAATGGCTGAGAGGCACGCCTACTCAACTTGAATAATTATCCGTTAGAATGTTGCTAGGTACGATCGAGGGTGTCGTGTGTGAAATGCAGTCAAGTGTATTGTTGTGGAGGAAATATGGGGCTCGCAATAGCTGTAGCGCACAATACCGTAAGCTGCGATGACTGCTGTCTGCGCCGCTCGCTGCTGACAAATATGATAACTCTCGTTCTATCTGGACTGACCTTCGCCTATCAAACGCTCCCTATGCCTTGATGAAGTCAAGGATTCCTATTCGCCCCTAGTCTAGCTATTGGCGTGGTACACCGGTCAGATAACCAGTCCACCTCGATGCCACTCAAAATTCGCTCACAGGCGTTTAACTATAACTCTGTCCGTTCGCACCGCAAAATAAGTGTGTCGGCCAACACAGTGAACAATGCTTAATCGCAAGGACTCTATATTGAGTCGCCGTTTGATTCCCTCTCGACAGAGGTGCTCTACCAGTGAAGTACTGAGGAGAGACTTGTTCCTCGCTCTTTCGAGTACACGTACGAGCGTGCACGCTCTCGTTACGTGTTCTCGCTCCAAGAGCGACAACGGAACGGCCCCTCTCCACGCCAGACGTGAAGGGGTATATTTCTTGGTATCTTCCATTATTCCTTCAGCTCAAGGCGTCAGAAATATCGCGTGCCAATCAGCATTGCTCTTCTAAAACGGGGGACTGACGTTTCGTTTAAGGCGACCAATCCAGAAGCTTGTAGGTTTGATGCTCGGCGTTTGCTGTCTCCCTGTGAGAATCTCTGAAACTGCGTGCTATGTGTAAAGAATGTGTAGGCTGGCTGCTCTCACACAATGTAGCGGAATTTGCTTTTAAGCTGAAGACGGGGTTGTTCCCCCCTTTCCACTCGGGCCCACGTTGTCCGCTACGGGCGGTCACCGGCCGACATGGGCTGGGTCGTCCTCTGAAGAGCCTGGCGTCCTGCTGTGCAGCCTCTCTCACAAACTAAAAGCCTGTGTGACTTGTGTCTGGAATGTATGTGTACACGCCAGCCTCGAGTATTTCAACCATGGTGCGCTCACTTGTCAATTGCATATCGTTTACATGAGTATGGATGTAGATGTAGATGTAGAATAGAATTCTTGTGGCATATACTGAAAATTTTCATAAAGAAAGTAATGTTACTGCTTCATTCAAGCCTAATGACGAAATTGGTGGTTCAATAATTTATGAGGGACATTGCCTCATATATATATATTCCCATTCTTCATACTACACAAGATTACCAATTAAGTGTAAGTGATGAAAATATTTGACTGACTTCAGTGTAGCTACTGTAACAGTTTGAAACTGTTGTAATAAATTATACCCTTATTAAATGAATAAAATCTAAAGCTACCACTTTCATTCATTTCCCGTGAATGAGAAGAATAAAAATAACCCAAATCTTCTCAACAAGGTTATGGATATACATATAAATAATGGACATAGTTGGATTCATACTGATCATCTTCAACTTCATATGAGCACCAGTATTAGTGGAACTGATGGTAAAGATTATCCAACACATTGTGGGCAATCCAATAAAAAAAATTAATTGATAAATATGTAATGGAGCTGTTCAAGGTTATTGCCATGAAGAAAAGAAAGAACATTCTGTCTTGAGTGGAACATCTATTTATTTCTCCATCAGCCCATTGTAAGGTGTCAGGCAAATCCAACACCTATCATGAAAACCCTGACATGACAAGAAAAACCAGTAGTATGTCACATAGCTCCGAATAAGTCGTGACATTAAATTAACCAAAGTAATACGAGTAACAAGTGAGCAAATGGAATACCACAGACTAACACAAGAATGCCTAAATGCATTTCATACCTTCCCACCGTGAGACAGACGCAGTTCCGAGGGGAGAAACGAGAACAGAAGCCGAGAGCAGAACCATGTTAAGATAGAAGGCCCTACGATAAAGGACGGACACCCACGTCGCCAGCTAACCGCTAGGACCACCCCCCAGCCCATGTTAAAAGCTAGAGCCCTCCAGAAGAACAGTATAGATCTTACGATAACACAAAGGACCACACCAGCTGCACGTTTTAGCATGAGACTTTTTCGCGTCTCTGTTAAGTTGCAAACATTAAAAACATTGCCCCACCACGAAAAGTATTACGTTTCTGATTGGATAGACAGAATTTTTGTAAGTGATGATAAAGGTTAACATTGAGACCCTGATTGGTCAGATGGAAACACAACCAGACCGTTTTTTTTTTAAACCAACTTCGGTAAATTGTAGTAAGGAGAAGTTAGGAGAGTGTTGCTTCTGAGACGGCGAGGTGAGCGGAGCTGTGCTGCTCGCCGCCCCCTGACGAACACTGACAGGGTAATGAACCCACGCGATGCCGCATAACAGCGCATAAAGCTTCACTCAGAACTGCAGAAGTCTCATCTGTTGCACCCGCTTTTTGCGTAATACTAGTGTCGATTGTCTATTAATGCTCATGGTGTTCACATTTGCCACTTGAAGTAAAAATCTGAAATGCAATGATTTTTCTGTTATATAGTTATCGAGAAGCCACATCAGCCACTGTAATTTACGACAAGTTAGATAAGTAATTAAAGATAATTGAGGGTCACCGTAGACCATTTTGATAGTTTTCTCTTTTGTGAAATTTAATTTAAACCTAGATTATAGATGTGATATGGCAAAGGTCATCCTTCGATCCATTGTATAACTTGGAAACCCATTCAGGGAATATTCGTTCACATTTTTGTTGAACGTAGTTGGTTTTTACCATCCTGTATATCTAACATTTCCTTTTATCAATAGTACAATTTATAAACAATGTTTTGTGAATAGAATAAAATTTCTAATGGTAAATTTAACTACTTTTTCGACATTATTTTACCAGCTAACTAAAAATAGGAAAGCCTTGAACCCCTTCCACTAAATTTAGTTAGTATTAAGATTCTTTTACAGAGAGTGCAGTGGAGCTGACGCTGAAATCATTAAGTATTTGGTTATATCATCGCTAGTCTCACTGAACTCTTCTGAACTCGAAATGTCATGTGTGGTCTGGCGTCTCCTTACCAGCAACAGGTCCCAGGTTCAAACTAGTCAATTCCCTAAAAAACACGCTCAGAGCATCGTCGGGCGAAAGTGGTAGAGAGGCACGATATAGAACAAACAGACACCACCCAGAATGTTAGACCATTTCCAGTTGTCTTGTCTAGCCACTGAGTTCACCATGGAAGGTCATATCCTTAATAATGGGAGGATAAAAAGTAATACATACATGTGACCACACTTCTTAAGGAAGGAAAAGTACTTGTAGTATCTATGGAAATATATGTTCCTCTGGTTAGACATGAACCAGAATACTCTCTCCAGGTGGCCCAGAAAAGACTAAAGATCCAGAGATTCCCATATCTTTCTTTGAATCACAAACCATAGAGATTGGAAGACTATATGGAAACAGAATTTTTAACTAGATATCACCCACAACTACAATTCTACAATATTTGATATACCTTACTTTATCCTTGTTGTTTTTCAAATGAATGGAGAAATTATTCAGTTGATTGATTCTTTTTTATTCGATCATGGTACATTGCAGAATATCTATATAAGCAAAGGATGAAATGATGATTTTCCTCAAGAAGTGCGGAATCTAGATCCTCCAAACTATTATCTGAAGACATATGATGCTTTTCTAGTTTTTAAATGAGCAACAGTATTGAACAGTGTTCCCATCTATGTCATAAATATAGTATGTCTAGGAGAATGAAACTGCTAGGTACACAAATGGCTACTATCGAATTATGTGCTATGTACAATAACAAAATTCCTGATGATACTTTAGCTTTCATAATTTTCTATGGAAAAAAGAATTTAACTTATAATGCACAATATAGGATTCTAATTCAAAACTGTTAGGTAAAATTTTATTAAAACAATTAGAAAATATTGTACTTATCTTTTGGATAGCTTTTTAGGTAGATTATGTGAACTTCTTGGATTTTTGAAATGAATTAATATTTCGCTCAGAAATTCACGAAAATCGATCTGTCTGGCTGGCGCTGGAAGCTGAAGGGGGGAGCTGTTATGTAATTCCTGCCCCTAGTGAGCCTTGCGCATGACTGGGCTCTGTGGCACGTACACTATCTGTGAACACTGTTTTCTTGTCCTGCAGAGCACGGCTGAATTGCTATATAATTGTTTCAGCTGTCCAATATTATTTTAATTTGCTACTGTCGTCCATTGTTGAAGTCGATCAAGAAAAATTCGCCACTGTCAGCTCTACCATCCACACCATTTGTCGCCAAGACGCTGTTGTAAGATGAATATGGATGGATGACAATTAGCACCAAAGTCGCAGTCCAACAGCAAAGTTCAGCAGAAAGAAAAGGATGGAGTGAAATGAAATAAAAAGAGTTCCATCGAATGGTGCCAGAGGTTTTTGCTGTTTTAAAATGAATTTATTTGTTTTTTAAATTACTTGAAACTGGGTAGCTTAAGGTAATGTGAAGCTTTTTTTATAGAAACATAAATTGTGATGAATTTTAAACAAAAATAATTGTTTTTGTTTAAACGCTATCCCAGTTTTCATTTTTAAAAATCTAAATAAATTTTCTGCCTATAAATAAAACCACCACACTGAGAAATAATACTGAAGAATTATCAAGCGAGTTTGATAGTATGAATTATGGTTTCACAGGAGGGTTTGATAAATCAGTAGAATTGAAATAAAAACAAATCTTACAATATTTCAAAAACTAAGTCTAAACAAGCTACATTTGGTCAAAAGTTACATTAGTTCCAGTATAGAAATTTAAAATTCTACTTCCAGATCTATACTAAAACCATTTCAGAAGATGAAAATAAACTGGAGGGTCTCATCAGTTTAACATTTATATGCTAAGTTAAAAAACAAATTCAAAATTATTCTGTTAATGTTATTGAATTTGAATATGTTGTTTTAGAATTATTTATATTTTTAATTTTTTTATGCCTTACTTTTCAGTTTTTTAATTCGTTAATTTTTTATTTGTTTGATTAATATTTTTTATTTTTGTAGTCTCTTAATTTTTAATTATTTAATTAATTAATTTTTTAATCTTTTTTATTCCTTAATGATTTTCAATTCCTTAATTTTTAATTCTTTAAATTTTAGTCTCTTTTGTTGTATTGCGTTAAGGTCAGGAAGTAGTTTGGATTAAAAAGAGTAAATCTAAAAATTGTGGTTTATTCAAATTGGAAAAATTGGAAAATTTGCCGTTTTCTTTCTACATTGGAGAACTCTCATTTGGTGTAGTCCGACATCATCGTACAATAACCACTCATAGACGGCAGGTGGCAGCACAAGCAGAGAAGTGTATATAGAGCATGTCTGGGATATATAGGAAACAGTGCAGTTATTGTTCAAATGCAGAAACAGAGTGATTTATCTGACGTCAAAAAGAGTATAATGTTTGGCTTTTAGGGCAGGGGTGGAAGTATTTCCAGGATGGATAAGTTTGTAAACTATTCGTGTGTTACTGTGCATGGCAAAACGACACATTGCAGTATAGAGATTTAGGCAACTGTGCTGCACCTTGGAACATAGATGACTGGAGGACAGTTGCAGAGATGTGTGTGGGTGAATAGACATGCAAATGTTGATCAACTGACCGCCCATGCGAACGAAAGGGTTACCATTAGTGTCTCTTTCACGACGACTCAGCTAATGGAGCTGCACATAGGCTTCCACGGCAGCCTCCTGGTTCATGTAACCATGCTGACATCTGTTCATAGGTGACGAGGGCTGGAATTTGCGCGTCTATATCCGAACTGTATGTCCGCTGAGTGGCAACAAGTGGCCTTTTCAGATCAACCACGTTTTACCATTTTACATTCAATCTGACAGATGGCTGTCTGAAAGCAAACATCCTGTAACAGTCATCGGAATGGTAAAGACCATAAGAGGAAGCGTTATA
This sequence comes from Schistocerca serialis cubense, assembly GCF_023864345.2. Classification (NCBI taxonomy): domain Eukaryota; kingdom Metazoa; phylum Arthropoda; class Insecta; order Orthoptera; family Acrididae; genus Schistocerca; species Schistocerca serialis. Next base: position 739,448,715 of record NC_064642.1, read on the forward strand.
ATCTGGGAAATGTCATTCCAGCCTGTGGGTGATCAGTTTGGAAGGCACGATGGATCAGCACAAGTATACATACATTGTTGGATACCATGTCCACCCCTACGTCCAGTTTGTTTTACGTCGGCATAATGGCATCTACCAGTAGAACAATTTAACGTTTCACGCAGATCGCTGAGTGCGTGCGTGGTTTCAAGAGCACCACGACGAGCTGACCATATTCCTCTGGCCACTACACTCCCCAGATTAAACAAGAGGATCTGTAGGACAACGTCGATCAGACTACTGGCCTCATGGACCTGCAACAGTTAAACCTAGTGGAGCTCTCCTAGGAAATGGGGTCAGCATGGCTCCCCATCACTGTCGGTGCCTTTGAGAACCTCATTAACTGTCTTACTGCTCTTCTCATAGCTCTCTGTGATGCATTACGTGGTTATTAATGCTTTTGATAGGTGGTCATTAATCGGCCAGACAGTGTAAATAGCTCTACAATAAGGAGGGGCGTACCTGTACAAAGAAGTGAACTCCGTCCTTCGGTGAGTAAGCTTATAACCACCCGCCTCTTAGCTAGACAGATTTTATGACTGCAACAAGTACGTCTCCTGCGGACGCAGTGAGGAGAGGGAGGAGTGACCCCCGGGCGCAGCCCACGCGGGGTACTTACGGTCTGGTAGAGAGCGCCGACTTCGCTAATGTGTTCAGCCGGCTGGCCCGTGTCCGGATTACCGGAGCTTACACCAAACTCGCTGCGCCACTGTTGTCCCTCCACTACCCGCCAGCGGCTCTGCCCTGCTGCCCTGATGCTCCCAGACCTTCTGGTCCCTGCGGCATTGTTGATTTTGTTTATCAAGCGAGGAAGCCCCTCTCGCCGCCGGTGTTGTTTCTGCTAGAGCTCTGGACGATCAAAAACACATTGCAAAACTGTGCTCCGGGTGTGTTAAAACTCAGTAGAGCAGCTACACATGCATCAGCATAGTTTCATGTGGAAGGAATATTTAATAAAGAGCTGTAGCCAACATAAAGAGACAGTGAATACACAGTATATCGCAAAAATACCTTCCACAAAAACGAAGAAAGATGTCTAGTAAACATGAGCTCTAAAATGCGTACATTAAGATCTCATCTTCAGTATTATGCTAGAGACCTCTTATGCTGCAAGGACTTTGCTTTCCATATTTTGGGAAGAGGTAGTACAGACCAAGCAAAGACAAAATCGTCCATTAAACATGAGGTCTAAACTGCATACTTCAAGAGGTATGAACACTTGCTTGTCTTCACTGCTGTGAAACACATCTACTGAACAACTACTCATAGCTGTTAACGTATCCATTTTACAGACAATGTTTATTATACGTTCTTTTCTTCTATAAAGAACTTGTCCCTCAAGCTTGCCGGTGTTTCTTTGGGACACACAGTAGATATCGCTTGTGGTTTCAATACCAGAGCATCTCTTGCAATGAAGAGAGAATACCCCTACTTGTTTAAGCAAATCCTATACTTCATGCAGTAATGTCGTTAAAAGGCTGTCAGTTTGCAGCAGTTTTCAGTGTATTTGCAACCATAGCGCCATGACGCACAACGTCTCGAAAGAGGTCACCTTAACAACTCCAAATTATCTTCCTCTGTAGAACCACGTATGGGCTGGTCCCCAAACCACGCAGTAAATAAAACAATACGCAAGTAGTTAAAACACACGGAACAAAATTTTGTACGATTCACAGACAATGGTGGACATGACTTGCCTCCCTTATGTTAACTGACGATTGTGGCACTCAAAAGGCATCCAACCAAGAAGCTAAAGTAAAATTGATTAGCAAAATCACGAAAACAACCTACCTCATGTTATGGGATAAACTTCAAGAAAGAGAGAGATGAGCAACTACTTCCGTCTCACTGGGTCTTAATTCCTTTTGTACACTATCAGATCGAAAGCACACCCGTGTAATGCGGAACCGGACACCAGATGTCACCACAGATTCTCCTGCCACCATAAAAGCATCCGGGTGATGTTGTGTCGTCTTTCCTATTAAAATTATTCTGATGCTCATAAATTTAAATGGCTTCTCTACATAGTTGTGGATAATACTTTGACGCTACAGATAAAATCTCTGTTTCAGAAAACTTCACTTCGTGGTTTTCTGACTGAAGAGCATGCAGTAGCAGCAGAGTGGTTCGGTCAAAAGAACTCAGTAACATCGAACGTGCACTACTCACTGGACGTCACCCGAGTAACAGACACACGTGGGACACTTCAACCCTTGTAAAACTGATAGAATGAAGGCTTTCACGACAGGATGACATAGCTGCTGGTAAATCTTTCAAGATGTGAGGTCGTGGTCCAAGAAACTCTTCTGTTCCTGACGTTTCCTCCAGGTCTGTGCTCGACATAAATACTGTAGAAAAGGGGGCGTGGTCAATTTCGCCATGAGAATGGAAAATTATAACAGAATATCTTTCTTGGATGTTTTAGTTATGAGACAGTCCAATGGAAGTTTGGAACAACGTTTTTCGTAAAGTAACGCATACCCACAGATATTTGCATATAAACTCTGCCGGCCGTGGTGGCCGAGCAGTTCTAGGCTCTTCAGTCTGGAAATGCGCGACCGCTACGGTCGCAGGTTCGAATCCTGCCTCGGGCATAGATGTGTATGATGTCCTTAGGTTGGTGAAGTTTAAATAGTTCTAGGGGACTGATGACCTCAGATGTTGAGTGCTCAGAGCCATAAAAACTCCAGTCACCATCCACAACAAAAGAGAGGTGTCATTGAAAGTCATGCCGATAGAGCAGAACGGATATGCACATCGGAACACCTGGACGCTGAAATAAAACATCTGCAGCAGGCTTTCGACAAACATGGCTACTCAGGAAAAGAGGTAAAGAGAATTTTGCCACCAAAACAGAAGAGTGAAGGACAAGGATGAACCACAACGACAGAAAAATACAGTTTCTCTTCCCTTTCATTAAAAAAGTAGCGGATCAGATCGGTAAGATTTTTCAGAAACATGACATCAGACCGGTCACTAGACCAACAAAGAAAATAAGTCAAATACTAAAATCTGTGAAGGATAAACGCCCTCCTCTGTCATACGGTGTATATAAAATTCCGTGTACGTGTGGTATAGTTTATAGTCGAACTACCAAGAGGAGCATAAACACAGCATGCTCTTCAGTCAGGAAACCACGAAGTTTTATGAAACAGAAATTTTATCTGTAGGGTCAAATTATTATGCACAACTATGTAGAGAAGCCATTGAAATTTATAAGCATCAGGATAATTTTAACAGGCAAGAGGACGCATTGAAACTTAGCGACATCTCTACAGAATCACTAGAGAGTTTTTTACCTTTGACAAGACGACAATCGATAGTTAAGTTTTATCTCTGACAAGGATTATCTCTGCCTGCTTTCCTACAGTATTTATGTCGGTCTCGGACGTCCGGCCGGTCAGTGGGCAAGACCCAGAGGAGAAGCGCCTCAGAGGATATCAGCGCAGTCCTGGACGAAACGTCAGGAACAGGAGAGTTTCCTGGACCACGACCTCACATCCCGAAAGGTCTACCAGCAACCTTCTAAAGCTAAGTCGAGTGTTGGTGATGTGATTGTGAAGCGAAAACGCAAAGTAACAACCGCTACTAATCCAAAACAAGACAGACCTCCCGGACATAACGGACAGAGGACGTGGAGCATTGCGGGGTAGTTGTGAAAAATCGTGCACAGTCAGCAGAAGGAATCAGTCGCGAGTTCGATAGTACTACCAGCAGTCCAGCTAGCGCAATGACTGCTTAGCGATATATCTGGTTTATGTGGTGTCTGTTCTTTTGGACATGTCCCAAAGAACTGATACCATTTTGATCCTGCAGCCACTATGAATCAAGACACAAAGTTATAAATAACATAAGCTGCCAGTGGGTACTGATTTAAGTCAATTTTGAAAGTTGAAATACGTGCTCGACTCGGATTCGAAGCCAGCTCTCCTGCTTACTAGGCAGATGTGCTGACAACTACAACATCTAGACACAGTGGTCACTGAAAACTGCATGCCCTACCCTAGCACGTCTCCTTTCATATCCAAATTATCTCCTTATCCACACGCTACTGATGTAGTGCCCCTTGCCCAGTATCGTCATTACTTGCAGCAATTCGCTGATTTCCATAAGAGTTCGAGCGAGGTGTGCATCTGCACTTTCAGGCATGCATCTCAGTGTCTATCTGCGTAAGAAACACCGTAAGCCGCGACGACAAAAATGTTACGTCACTGATGCCAAACCAGCAGCCCTTTAATTTAATTATTCACCCTTCAGTCGTCTCGATGATCTAGAGAGAGCAGTACGAATTCTGGGTGCTACTCGTAAAACGACTATTTCATTATATCAGAGAAAATCGTTGACTCAGTACTTGACCTTTCACGTATATTTAAACTGCAACGTCAAGCTACCGATAATAAAAGAAAGGGAAAACAATATTTGAGAAATTGCTTGCTATTTAAATGGAGCTGGACAACCAATAAAAATTTTAAAAATATTTGAATTTCCTGTAAGTTTCAGTTTTTCTTATGACCTCATTTCTTTTACTATACACGCACGTTTTGAATTGTCCTGTATTTGACAGACGTTTCGAAACAGATGTTTGAAAAGGGCGTTTAAGGATGCTTATAATGAACCCTTACCACAAGAAGCATTATTTCGATCGGAGCAATGCTACAGCATCCAGAAAAACTTCATTTGTTTCCCGGAGGAAGCGAAGGAGAACATAATTTTGTAGTATCGCAGAGGCGTTATGCTTTGGTCCAACTGAATATGCAGAAGGTTTTTCTTTTGTTGGCCCCTCGTCTTGTGGACGGAAGTGGACACGTATCACTATTAACATCATTTACTTGGCATGCAGGGCACTTTGAGCTCGCTGTCGGATAGACGAAGGGGATTCATTCTAATGGCGACAGGCATATTAGGAGGAAGTCTGTAGGTGGAAGGAACAGCTTTTGCTTCGAATTTTCGGATCAGATTAGCTTACATATGTAATTCCAAAAATAATATTATTGAATATAAAATCACACAAGATGAGGAGGAGTCCAGGTTTTAACATCCGCTCCAATCATTGGAGACAGATGCGTGGCATTTTGTCCTGGCTACCATACGAATTAATACGGGATTCACTGTTTACAGTATAAAACTCTACAGCAAATGGCATAGAAACTCACCTGCAACTAGTCAGCATATATCAAAGTCTCGTCACTTCTGCTGATGCCCGTCGGTGGACTACAAATCACCATAGCTGTCGTAGCTGCAAACACAACTGCTTGATGTCTGTACACAGTTAAAATATCCGTTATGTGTTACCTTCTGTTATCTTCCAGGTGTAAATACTACTGTTAGCTGTCTGATACTGAGTTAATTGACTTCGTGAAGAATCTAATAATCATTGATATTCCAAGCAACGCACATTAGTTGTTGGGGTATAAATGGAGACAATGTCATTGGTGACTGAGGACGATGCACTGATCAACATTAGATCAGTATTTCCTTCATTTTCAGGCTAATAATTATAGCTATTAGGAGTAGTATGTTTGTAGGTAGGCTAATATCTGTCGTCTTCTGACGACTTAATTACTTGTACGTTACTACGCTTCAGGCTGCTGGGAGCCAAGAAGGGCGCAATGCAGAGAGCTGGAACAAGTGGTGGCGTTTAGGTTACCGGGGCTAAATACTAACACTAGAGTCTCCTGCAAACTGAAGTCGCTTTGGGCAGCTGTCCCAGGGGAGAAGTTTTACTTCAGAGAATTAACTGGTAACTCCATACACCGCCTAGACGCAATTGTAAGGCGTCACAGAAGCAGATGAGCACGAAAAGGTACGTTTTATCAGAGGCAGCAAGCTTGATACTTCCTCGTGAGAACTGCAACGTCAGTGGGTTTATAGAGGTTAGACTGCTACTACAGCAGCCCTCAGCCACAAAAGAACAAAGTGCGGGACCGACTGACTTAAACACTGTCGTTGCTGACCATAACAGGGCTGGCACTGACTTTTAGCTTACAGATGAACGCTGTTGACATCAAACGTGGAGCTGGTTAAAGTAAAATCTAGAGGCATCCATACCTATCGAAAAGGAGCAGGGAAGGAATCTAGATGTGGCTGGCTAGAGGCGCCCTGGAGGGGCACAGCGACTCGCCAGACTGTTAGGTGAAGGTGGATCGGCAATGTTGTTGTTGTGGTCTTCATCCTGAGACTGGTGTGATGAAGCTCTCCATGCTACTCTGCCCTGTGCAAGCTTCTTCATCTCCCAGTACCTACTGCAACCTCAATCCTTCTGGATCTGTTTAGTGTAGTCACCTCTTGGTCTCTCTCTACGATTTTTACCCTCCACGCTGCCCTCCAATACTAAATTGGTGATCCCTTGATGCCTCAGAAAATGTCCTACCAACCGGTCCCTTCTTCTAGTCAAGTTGTGCCACAAATTTCTCTTCTCCCCAATTCTATTCTATACCTCTTCAGCTTTCTTCTGTATCACCACATTTCGAAAGCTTCTATTCTCTTCTTGTCCAAACTATTCATCATCCATGTTTCACTGCCATACATGCCTACACTCCATACAAATACTTTCAGAAACGACCTCCTGACACTTAAATCTATACTCGACGTTAACAAATTTCTCTTCTTCAGAAACGCTTTCCTTCCCATTGCCAGTCTACATTTTATATCCTCTCTACTTCGACCATCGTCAGTTATTTTGCTCCCCAAATAGCAAAATTCCTTAACTACTTTTAGTGTCTCATTTCCTAATCTAATTCCCTCAGCATCACCCGACTTAATTCGACTACATTCCATTATCCTCGTTTTGCTTTTGTTGATGTTCATCTTATATCCTCCTTTAAAGACACTGTCCATTTCGTCCAGCTGCTCTTCTAGGTTCTTTGCTGTCTCTGACAGAATTACAATGTTATCGACGAACCTCACATTTTTTATTTCTTCTCCATGGATTTTAATTCCTACTCTGAATTTGCTATAGGAATGGAGAAATAGTGGGTCGCCACGATTCTTTAAAAATATATGTTTTTGTATTCTCTGTCAGACTGCTGGGACGCCGACTCTGTGTCACTCGTGGTCAGCCTCAGTAAGCTCCGACATATCTATTTTTCTCATCTGGAGTGCTGCTCTCAAGTTTGTACTTAACGTGCTGCTAATGTTCCCCACTTCTACTAGCACCCACCCCCGTCGCCTCAGATACTGACTTCTGTTGTGCGACCAGTTTCCTCCGTTTCATTTTCTTATGTTTAGAATTAGCCTTCAGTGTAGCAGTTAGTCCGATCGCAGATAAATAACGATAAAAAGGCCCCTGAATTCCAAGAGTCTCCTGCTGCAAGCATCCTATCGAGTCCCAAAATCTTGCGGCTGGTCCCGGCGGAGGTTCGAGTCCTCCCTCGGGCATGGGTATGTGTGTTTGTCCTTAGGATAGTTTAGGTTATGTAGTGTGTAAGCTTAAGGACTGATGACCTTAGCTCTTAAGTCTCATAAGATTTCACACACATTTTTTTTAACAGTCCCAGAATCCGCGCCTCTCGTAGGTGCCCCGTGACAGTGTTTGGCGCTGATCCGTGTCAATCAAAATGGAAAATCAAACTGGAAAATCTGTCTTTCGGCATTTGCTCCTCACACCTCGGAAACCGCAAACTGATCTCATACCTCCTGACTTTATGCTGTGTCAGGACAACACATATCTAATACTACGTGTGGCAAGAACAAGCCATTGATTCTTACTTTGCCCCATGCAGCAGGTCAGGTGTTGAAGTGTGGACATGTGGAAGCAAAATGGTTAGCATTTTCTGCCAGGTGTAGTCTGCTTAGTGATGCAGTTACGAGCATGCAGAAAAGATCAGGCACCAAATTACACTACTGGCCATTAAAATTGCTACACCATAAAGAACTGTAGATGATGAACGGGTATTCATTGGACAAATATGTTATACTAGAACTAACATGTGATTACATTTTCACGCAATTTTGGTGCACAGATCCTGAGAAATCAGTAGCCAGAAACACCACCTCTGGCCGTATTAACGGCCTTGATACGCCTGGGCATTGAGTCAGAGCTTGGATGGCGTGTACAGGTACAGCTGCCCATGCAGCTTCAGCACGATAGCACAGTTCATCAGGAGTAGTGACTGGCGCATTGTGACGAGCCAGTTGCTCGGCCACTGCTGACCAGACGTTTACAATTGGTGAGAGATCTGGAGAATGTGCTGGCCAGGGCAGCAGTCGAACATTTTCTGTATCCAGGAAGGCCCGTACAGGACCTGCAACATGCGGTCGTTGCATTATCCTCCTGAAATGTAGGGTTTCGCAGGTATCGAATGAAGGGTAGAGCCACGGGTCGTAACACATCTGAAATGTAACGTCCACTCTTCATAGTGCCGTCAATGCGAGCAAGAGGTGACCGAGACGTGTAACCAATGGCGCCCCATACCATCACGTCGGGTGATACGCCAGTATGGCGATGACGAATACACGCTTCCAATGTGCGTTCACCGCGATGTCGCCAAACACGGATGCGACCATAATGATGCTGTAAACAGAAACTGGATTCTTCCGAAAAAATGATGTTTTGCACTCGAGCACCCAGGTTCGTCGTTGAGTACACCATCGCAGGCGCTCCTGTCTGTGATGCAGCGTCGAGGGTAACCGCACCCATGGTCTCCGAGCTGATAGTCCATGCTGTTGCAAACGTCGTCGAACTGTTCGTGCAGATGGTTGTTGTCTTGCAAACGTCCCCATCTGTTGACTCAGGGATCGAGACGTGGCTTCACGATCCGTTACAGCCATGCGGATAAGATGCCTGTTATCTCGACTGCTAGTGATACGAGACCGTTGGGATCCAGCACGGCGTTCCGTATTACCCTCCTGAACCCACCGATTGCATATTCTGCTAACAGTCTTTTGATCTCGACCAACGCGAGCAGCAATGTCGCGATAGGCTACAATCCGACCTTTATCCAAGTCGGAAACGTGATGGTGCGCATTTCTCCTCCTTACACGAGGCATCACAACAACGTTTCACCAGGCAACTCCGGTGAACTGCTGTTTGTGTATGAGAAATCGGTTGGAAACTTTCCTCATGTCAGCACGTTGTAGGTGTTGCCACCGGCGCCAACCTAGTGTGAATGCTCTGAAAAGCTAATCACTTGCATATCACAGCATCTTCTTCCTGTCCGTTAAATTTCGCGTCTGTAGCACGTCATCTTCGTGGTGTAGCAATTTTAATGGCCAGTAGTGTATGTGACGTTTTCGGAGGAAGCCTGTTAGAAGCAGAAAACAATCAACCAATACACTGAAGTGGGCACATATTGAGGTACCAATGATCACAACGTCTGCACTTATATTCCTAAAACCCAGTGTAATTATTTTCCTAGATATGACTTCAACTTTATCAATTTACCTGTGTACGAAAAGGTGTGGTATATGGAGGACAGAATACATATTGCAGAACACTTAGTGTACCACACATGCAAAAGTGTAATATGCTTAGTACAAATCACTACTGTATTATACACTGAAGAGGCAAAGAGACTGCCTTATATCGTGTAGGGCGCCGTCGAGCACGCAGATGTCCCGCTACACGACGTGGCATGGACTCGACTAATGTCTGAAGCAGTGCTGGAGGGATCTGACACCATGAATCCTGCAGGGCTGTCCATAAGTCCGTAAGATTACGATGGGGTGGAGATCGCTTCTGAAAAGCACGTTGCGAGACATCCCAGGTATGTTCAATAATGTTCATGTCTGTGAATTTTAGTGGCCAGAAGTATGCCAGTCAGGGGAAGTGTTTAAACTCAGATGAGTGTTTCTGGAGCCACTCCGTAGCAAGTCTGGACGTGTGGAGCGTCGCATTGTCCTGCTGGAATTGGCCAATACCACCGGAATGCACAATGGACATGAATGGATGCAGGTGATCAGACAGGATTCTTATGTGCGTGCCACCTGTGTGAGTCGTATCTAGACGTATCAGGGGTCTCACATCACTCCAACTGCACACGCCCCACACCATTACAGAGCCTCGATCAGCTTGAACAGTCCACTGCTGACATGCAGGATCCATGCATTAATGACGTTGTCTGGATACCCGTACACCTCCTTCCGCTCGATAGAATTTGAAGCAAGACATATCCTACCAGGCAACAGGTTTCAAGTCATCAACAGTCCAATGTCGGTGTTGACACGCTCAGCTGAGCCTTCATCAAGGGTACACGAGTGGGCCTTCGATGATGTTTCGTTGAATGGTTTGAACACTGACACTTGTAGATTGCTTAGCAACGATACCTGTAGCAATTTGCGGAATGGTAGCATTTCCGTCACGTTAAACGTTTCTGTTAACTCGTCGTTGGTCCCGTTCTTGGACGATATTTTTCCGGCCGCGGGGATGTCGGAGATGTGATGTTTTACCTGATTCTTGATAATCACGATGCACTCGTGAAGGGGTCTCACGGAAAAATCCCCAATTCATCGCTACCTCGGAGATGTAGCGTCCGACAGCTCGTGCGCCGCCTGTACAACCACGTTAAAACTCACTTAAATCGCGATAACCTGCCGTTGTAGCAGCAGCAACCTATCTAACAACTGCGCCAGACACCTATGATTTTATATAGGCAATGCCGACCGCAGCACCGCATTCTGCCTGTTTGCATTTCTATCTGAATGGGCATGCGTATACCAGTTTCTTTGGCGCTTCAGTGTGCATGCGAAGAGCACTGTGCGTGGAATGCGGGGTGGGGGAGGTGGTGTGCGCCATCGGAGAGCGCCACAGGTCGGCGGCTGGCGGCCAAGGCCGGAGTCGGGGGTCGAGTCGTTTCATTAGTGGGGGACAGGCGTCGGCCGCGGGCCATTGATTGAGCCCAAATATTTCATCACCCGCCGCGGTCGCCCACTTATATTGGTTCCGCCAGCCCCCGCCGCCCCCGCCGCCCCCACCTCCGCCCCCACCGCAGCGGCGGCACTCTCTCAAAATATTTGCGAACTCGCCCCGGCAGCCGGCGGCGGCGTCTGACGCCTCCGCCTCCGGGCCGCAAAGTGTTTACCGCCGCTGCAGACAAAATAGCCGGGTCTCTGTCCGAGAGGAAATGCGTCCGAGCCGGTCATGTCGCAGAAACTTCGTGGCTTTAATTACTTATTGCTCTGTTCAAACTGACACTTCCTCTGCGGGCATTGGAGCGAGCTCGAAGCTCATGCGGGTGATGCTTCTAAGCTGAGATCATATTTACGTAAATTTTAAATTTCCTTCTCAATACTTATCAATGGCCGGCCATAGTGGTCGAGCGGTTAAAGGCGCTACAGTGTCGAATCTCACGACCGCTACGGTCGCAGGTTCGAATCCGTGCCTCCGGCATGGATGTGTGTGATGTCCTTAGGTTAGTTAGGTTTAAGTAGTTCTAAGTTCTAGGGGACTGATGACCTCAGCAGTTAAGTCCCATAGTGCTCAGAACCATTTGATCCATTTGAATCTGTGGGCTTTCAGAAGAGGACAGCGTGAAATCTCCAAGTCATGCAGAAAAATTATATCTAACCAAAAGAATGCATAACGTTGTAGTTAACAGTTCAACCAGTGTAGTCCGGGGGCACTTTTATTTGGGAGAAATCACGTATGGGGTTCCGCAAGACTCAGTGTTAACTTCGTAATTGTTGCTCATGTACGAGGGCAATTCGGAAAGTAATGTACGACCGACTGCGAAATGGAAACCACAGGGAAAGCCAAAAATGTTTTATTTGCAACGGTTAGCTACACCGTCTAGCTACGTCTCTACATAGTCACCGCTCCAACTTAGACGTTTATCGTAGCATTATACCAACTTTCCAACACTCTTGCCATTGAAGGCAGTCTTTTGTGCCATCTGCGTATTCTCTACGCTGATCTGCAGCTTGCTGTGTGTGCCAAAATGTTCTTGTCTTCATAGCCAGAGGTTCATGTGAGCACAGATGAACATCAGTGGCAGCCACTTCAGGGCTCTATGGTGGGTGATCAAACACTTCCCATCGAAAACAAATGTCTCAGGAGAGTCCGCTGCAGTGTGCGGCAAACAATTCTCAATTAAGAATAAAATGCATGATAGTTAAGTTGTACAGCCTGCGTGAAATCAGGAGGAAGCTCTCACCAGGTCCTCAAATTTGGCGTGAGACACTATTTCCTAGGCATCTTTACGTGCTCACTGTGCGCTCGGGACTGCAAAAAGCGACGGGAATACTAGAGACACTGTCCAACACATCTATCCAAAGTTCCGTTGGACTCTCACTCTGTTTTTGATTTCGCGATCGAGCGGAGGCTACTTTCCGAGTATCTTCTATCTAACATACAACAAGCATATGACACTAGTATTGTAATCAGTCCAAGAATACAAAGAGATGCAGAAGAAATGGTAACCGGTGTTCTCAAAACTATTATTAACTGGTTTTCTGCTAATAGTTTAACCCAGAATTTTAAAAAAGTGGTTGGATATTCAGTTCTGCCGATCTGGGAATACTAAACCAGTGATGAATGTAACACGTGGTGAGGAAATAACAAATAGGACGGAAACTTCAGAATTCTTTGGTGTAGATAATTTTGAGAATTTAGACCGGAAATATCATATCTTGGAGCACCTAAAACAGCTCTGCCACATTTGCACGATAAATCATTGCAAATATTGAGGAGGGACGAATCAGTAAGTTGACATATTTCGCATATATACACTCAATAATGTCATATGGAATAACGTTCTGAAGTAACTGTAGGAAAGAAAGTCTTTATAGCTCAAAAATTTGTTGCAATGATAATATATGGTCCTTACCCACGATTATCTTATTGACAGCTGTTTAAGGCTTGGGTATTCTTACTTTATTCTCTCACGATGTTTGTTATAAATAAAACACGGCACATTAAGGACAATGATTTGTTTGTTTATATCAAGAGGAAAAATAATACAGTGCTGCAACTAAAATTTTGGTCTTTTATCCAGTGGTATTTGACAGAAAGGAAACTGAAGAAAATTCTCCTTGACTACTCCTTCTATTCTGTAGCATAATTTCTAGTACTGTAATGTGTAAAAGGTGGTTGGTAGGAATTACTAACTCACATCTGTATATCTAATAATAACAATAATAGTAAATAAAAAGTGATTATAAATATTCGGCATGTAGCTAAGTTTACAAATTAATTAGCCAAGTGAAGGCAAAGTGACTCATTCCATATTATTACGATTTATCGCGCAAAATTATCCTTGGAACATGAAAGTAAATAATTAACACAGATCTCTCGAAGTTTCTGACTCACGTTATGGATACTCAAAACGGACTTAGTTTGAGAGACGGCAGACGTCAATACGTATTCTTTACAGCTGCTGACAGGAGCTGCCCCGACAACAGGTCACTTTGGAAATTTCTTCATTTGGTAGCCTATCTGCAGGCGCTAACCAATTCATTGTGACAGTACTGAACTCACGATTTGCCTACATGTTCTGACCCGCCTTGCCTCTCGCACAGCTACATTACGGCGCACATTAAGAACCGAAGCATACTGAGGCACGCCATTTACCTGTGTGTCTTGTAATTTTGTGCAGTCGTCTTCAAAAAATCTCCCAGAATTACTTTTGGCTACAAGAGGAAAAATTTGTTAGAACTGTCACTGACAGAGGGATTGTGTATGCTGTCTGATACAATAAGTCTGAATTGCTATTGTCTCTAATTTGATGCCTTTACTGCTAATGCAATGAAAAGACAACATAAACAATAAAAACTAAAATTTTTAATGTTTTATAGAAACGTCTACGAAATAATTTCACATTTTGCTAATATTTATTAACACGACGCATTTGAGCAGCATCATCAGGTGCATTGCAGTTACTGTACATTGCTGAGTGTGCCAGTGTGGTTATGTAAGGAAATACAAACCTGTACAGAAAGATACGAGGGCAGTTCAATAAGTAATGCAACACATTTTTTTCTGAAACAGGGGTTGTTTTATTCAGCATTGAAATACACCAGGTTATTCCCCAATCTTTTAGCTACACAACACTATTTTTCAACGTAATCTCCATTCAATGCTACGGCCTTACGCCACCTTGAAATGAGGGCCTGTATGCCTGCACGGTACCATTCCACTGGTCGATGTCGGAGCCAACGTCGTACTGCATCAATAACTTCTTCATCATCCGCGTAGTGCCTCCCACGGATTGCGTCCTTCATTGGGCCAAACATATGGAAATCCGACGGTGCGAGATCGGGGCTGTAGGGTGCATGAGGAAGAACAGTCTAGTGAAGTTCTGTGAGCTCCTCTCGGGTGCGAAGACTTGTGTAAGGTCTTGCGTTGTCATGAAGAAGGAGAAGTTCGTTCAGATTTTTGTGCCTACGAACACGCTGAAGTCGTTTCTTCAATTTCTGAAGAGTAGCACAATACACTTCAGAGTTGATCGTTTGACCAGGGGGAAGGACATCGAACAGAATAACCCCTTCAGCGTCTCAGAAGACTGTAACCATGACTTTACCGGCTGAGGGTATAGCTTTAAACTTTTTCTTGGTAGGGGAGTGGGTGTGACGCCACTCCATTGATTGCCGTTTTGTTTCAGGTTCGAAGTGATGAACCCATGTTTCATCGCCTGTAACAATCTTTGACAAGAAATTGTCACCCTCAGTCACATGACGAGCAAGCAATTCCACACAGATGGTTCTCCTTTGCTCTTTATGGTGTTCGGTTAGACAACGAGGGACCCAGCGGGAACAAACCTTTGAATATCCCAACTGGTGAACAATTGTGACAGCACTACCAACAGAGATGTCAAGTTGAGCACTCAGTTGTTTGATGGTGATCCGTCGATCATCTCGAACGAGTGTGTTCGCAAGCTCCGCCATTGCAGGGGTCACAGCTGTGCACGGCCGGCCCGCACGCGGGAGATCAGACAGTCTTGCTTGACCTTGCGGCGATGATGACACACGCTTTGCCCAACGACTCACTGTGCTTTTGTCCACTGCCAGATCACCGTAGACATTCTGCAAGCGCCTATGAATATCTGAGATGCCCTGGTTTTCCGCCAAAAGAAACTCGATCACTGCCCGTTGTTTGCAATGCACATCCGTTACAGACGCCATTATAACAGCTCCGTACAGCGCTGCCACCTGTCGGAAGTCAATGAAACTATACGAGACGAAGCGGGAATGTTTGAAAATATTCCACAAGAAATTTCCGGTTTTTTCAACCAAAATTGGCCGAGAAAAAAAATGTGTTGCATTACTTATTGAACTGCCCTCGTACATTTATTTTAGTGTGAATCTTGAGTGAGGTGTCTGATTAACCCATTAATGTATAAACGTACTTACATTTTTGCTAGAAATTTATTTGTCTAGCACACAAACCACATTAACAAATACATCACCACAACCCTTTTACATTCAGATATTTACATCTTTCCAGAGATTCCTAACTCCTAAGATAAACTGATTTCAGTTGCTAAGATTGTACAATAAATGAAGATGAAAGCTTTTCTGTGTATGTGTAACTATGTCATGGAATGGCTTGGATACTATTCACGGGCAAACTCTTCTACAGAACAGCAAACATTTTCAGTCTGTACAACAATGACATTGCTTTCACAACACATAATAAAAACTGTTACACACACTGTAACACAGCATAATAGCACTGAGACAAAAATACCCAATTAAACATTTAGAAAATGGTATGTAGAACATGCAACGCCCTCTATGTAGCAAAACTGGTAGAAACTTTGAAAGAAGATACAACGATCACATAAATTAAAAGGTTTTCGATTACATTAGCTGCATTTGTGCGGTGAGATGAATCAGTGGTAAAAGGTGAAAATTTGTGCCACACCACAACTGGAAGCCAGATCGTCTGCTTAATGCGAGCAGTCGCCTTAACTGCATTGGTCATTCTCGTATACCTCCCATCTGACGAGATTCCAACCTACTGTTGCACACTACCAGCACAGTGTCACTTACTCGGGTACCTGTCACTCGCCATTTTAGATTCCCACAGGAGACTGCGCTGTGCGTCCGCACTCACAGAGTGGATCTTTGGTCGTTGCGCCTTATATATACGCTTTGTGTTTTTGTGTGTGTGTTCATTGTGTTTACAACTGCAATTTGATAAAATATTTCTTATTTTGTTGCACACGAGGTTGCAGTCGCCAGCTTTAATACACTTTTGGGAATGTCCACTAGATCCCTGCACGTGACACCTTTCCTGTAGCTCAAGGAGGTATGCAATGGCGTATTCCCCAAGGGCTTTCATTTTCTGCTTGTTGTGTACTGGAGGCTTCAACCAACAGTGTCCCACTGTGCAATCACTTCTCAGACTTTAAGCTGCCAGCAGTGCCTTTCAAACCTCTTATAATGGAGAAAAGTAAAACTCTGTCAAGATGCCCTTTTCCCTCTTTACTATTAAAAACACGTTCTGATTACCAGCATGCATTCTGTTCTAGAAACAATGGCTACATGAGCGCTCTTATTGAACTGATTGTTGTTATCTACAAGAGGTACGCTAGAGAATCTGATGCTCATTGACACCCCAGAGAATGTGTGAGTGCGTGTGTGTGTGTTTGTGTGTGTGTGTGTGTGTGTGTGTGTGTGTGTGTGTGTGTGTGTGTGTACGTGTGTTTGTGTGTGTGTGTGTGTGTGTGTGTGTGTTCTGTATGTGTGCATGTGTGGTACATTATATAGATATAATGTACAGTTTTTCAGTAAGATTGTAACGATGAGGGTGGGTGAAGTGTAACCCTGCCCAATAACTGTGGACGCCATCAGCAGTCTCTTGATACAGATCGGTGCAGCACCTAGTCTGCATGTACTGCAGATCAAAGTCATTTGGCTGTGAGAGCTCATAGGGAATGACACCAGTCACTGAGGAACTGTTTCGTAAGTAGCAGTTCATTTTCTCTTCTACAATAATAGTAACTGTTACACATACAATTGCATGCATTACTTACGAGATGTTCTTGCTTCTTTCTAGATGCACTTAATGAAGATGTGACTACGGATGGATGGTTTGATGCAGTAGTCACAGATACCCAACTAAATAAAGCATCACAAGCCGTGACACCATCCTCCAGTGTTATCTCATCGGAGATGGCTCCGATTGTTTTGAGGGACAAATGTATGAGTAGTAGCACTCCATTTTTCTACTCTACACCAGTAATAACTTCCGGCCGTGGTGGCCGTGCGGTTCTAGGCGCTACAGTCTGGAACCGGGCGACCGCTACGGTCGCAGGTTCGAATCCTGCATCAGGCATAGATGTGTGTGATGTCATTAGGTTAGTTAAGTTTAATTAGTTCTAAGTCCTAGGCGACTGATGACCTCAGAAGTTAAGTCCCATAGTGCTCACAGCCATTTGAACCAGTAATAACTTGTTACACTTGCATGCATTACTTACGAAACTTTGATTATAGGTGCACTCGATAATAATATGAGTCTGGGTGAACAGACTGACGCAATATCTGTTGAGATACAACTGAATTTGCTACCTCAAGCCATTACACCATTCTCCCGTATTAGCTCATGGAGAATGGCACCAATTATTGAGTTTCAAATACTTAAGCACTTCATATTTCCTTCTGTTCTACATTAATAATAATTTTTTATCCACAATTGCAATCACTTCTTATGAGAATTTTGTTTTTGTTTTTCTAAGCACACTCGATAATAACGTCGTAATGAGTGAGACGGATGTAGACCTATATGCAGAATTGAATAACATATCAGACAGTATAATGGCAAATGATTATGGGATAAGATTTCAATGGATTGATAAGGATGACAATGATTTTACAGGTGGCTACTACTACAAATTATTATTGCAGATTTCTGTGTAATTTATATCTTTGTGGAATACTGCCACATGATACTTACCAATATCACACCGCTTTATTATTTTTCTGTGGATGTGTTGCATGCAAGTGGAAGTATTGTTGTGCCTACAACTCTGCGTCTGGACCCACCAGTTACACGCTCACCACAGCTGGGCCAGCAAACAACGATGCATTCACTGCAGACCGGTCTGTCGATGATGCACTCCCCTCCGCTATATCCAATGACTAAGCATTCACTGTGCACTGGACCTTCTCAGCTTTGGATTTCTACTTGTCCTTTGTCATCACCTTGCCTTGGACTTGGCATCAGCACTTCGGCCTACTCTGTTCCAGATCACAAAGTAAACAGCACGTCTGCATTGAACTATTCTGTGACTCCTGGCACTTTTTGGGAACGGATCCAAAAAGCTCACATAACCAAGTCTAATGCAGGCTGCCGAGACACTGCCCCTTTTCTGAATGCATGTCAAACCATTTTGAAAAAGTTGTTTCCTGATTTCTCAGTGAGCCATGCTATCCACCATAACATACAAGCCAATTATATTATATTGTGAGCTCACGAACATCCCAAAAGAGGGTGATGATGATGGTAAAAAAAAAGAGCACTGTCCACATTTGGAGGTAAGTGGTATGAAATTGTGCGACAAATCAATGACAGAGTGGTTCAGTACTTAAACCAAGAGTTTTATACTGGGCCATTTCACCAAGATACGATACAGAGTGATATGACCCAGTAAATTAGAGTGCAATTTCACCCCTATTTCTAAACACATTTCCGCCAAAGAAGCATGTATTAATTTTGAAAATACTGCTGAGGACGTGAATTTTGCTTTGCACGGTTGCTTCTGGTTTGTGATCTACTTTAGCTGACAAATGCAGTGCTTGCGGGTACATACAAAACATGTAATGTCTGTGAGAACTATAACTACAGTTTCATTCCCCTTCAACATCCAGGACCTACCGAAATTTGAGAGGTAGTACACAGATTTTTCATTTCATTTTTACAGCCTGTAACTAAGACCAAGGATGCCTGCCAGGATAGCCGCGCAGTCTAACGCGCTGCTTCCCAAGCGGGAAGGCGTGCCGCTCCCCGGCACGAATCCGCTCGGCGGATACACACAGTACAGGCCCAAGGATGACAAAGACTATACTGTGTAGAACAAGCAGAAAGCTGTTAAGCATAAAGCAGGCAGTCCCCCTACATTTCCAAAGTAGCCGGTCAGTGCCGCAGATATGTAGTTTTAGTGCTATTCTCTGACGGCGAGAAGCAGCACTGCATCTGCATCAAAGACATGTCCTGCCTACTTTCCTCGCAAGGGAGTAAACACAAGTACAAATGACATTTTTGTCATAGATGCCTCAAATAGGGCTTACCTCGTCGTATACAAGGACTTCGATTCCCTCCTACCTGCTGTGGCGCATTGTGAAGGTGACCCCATTGCCTCTCATAATAACTTCACTGACAGCATGTACATATGTGGCGGTGTATGAGGTTATGCCGGCCGAAGTGGCCGTGCGGTTAAAGGCGCTGCAGTCTGGAACCGCAAGACCGCTACGGTCGCAGGTTCGAATCCTGCCTCGGGCATGGATGTTTGTGATGTCATTAGGTTAGTTAGGTTTAACTAGTTCTAAGTTCTAGGGGACTAATGACCTCAGCAGTTGAGTCCCATAGTGCTCAGAGCCATTTTTTTTGTATGAGGTTATATTGTTATATGACTCTCATCTTAACCAATTGGTACCATACGTTGGGGATAATCCTGCTAGATAGTTGCTCTTTCAGCTCAAAAAAATTGCATGGTGTGTTGATACTATCTATAGCAAAAATACTTCCATGACCAAATCTCAGGAGAATTATGCTTTAGACGAACAGGCAGCTGACTGTCATACTAGTGGGCCGAAAAATGGACAGAAAAGTCGAAACTCCACATAAAAACCACCGTCCTCTAATCGAGAAATTCTGTGATGCAGCTAACAATGCATGTAGTTTGAAATACCATCTTCTACGACACGCACACGTCTCCTTGCATAATGAGGGTATTATGCTCATTTTATTGTTGAGCGCTTGGGTATTTTCGATTTTACAGTAATAAGGTCAGTTTCATACCAGACGCAGCTGAAAAAGTACTTGTCATTCTCCAAGCAAATCACACCAAGAATAATGTTCCGACCCCTGATTTCACAACGTTCCATGCGCACATCTCTTCAGAAACTTACTGAGACAACACATCAGGAGAATATGCATATCATCAGAACTTCGTATCCCAATAATGCAATTTTCAGCTCGTGTAAGAGACGATTGTCGTCCCTTATGAGTACCTGGATTCAACATTCGACATAATCACATTCTCTAGTAAAGTGACAGGCGTTGTCACAATGGATACGGATTACAGACGTGTGCTGAATGTTTGGCAAAGGTTCAACGTTCGTAATTCAGGGAAATACGTTAGATTGTACATCAACACCAGCGTAGATCTGCTCACAGACATTTTGAGAAATTTCTGAGTGCGTGGATCTTGCCCAACAGAGCTTTCATGGGTCGTAATGTTAAAAAAGAAACGAATCGGCATCGAATTTATGACCAATGTTGACATCCAGGATGATGGAAACAAATCAGTTGTCCTATATATCGCACCAACCCTATCCCCCCCGTCTCGGAACAATCAGTTTATAGTATTAGAATATGGCGCCAGATATGATGTAAAATTACGTAACTTCTACTTGGAAGTGGTTAAAGCCGATCATCCAATAACTAAAGCCTAATATCCAACGCCTAATGGCTAAAGGCAAACGCCTAGTATTAGAAGGAGTAGTATAAATTGAGATCTTTCCTTGTAATCGGTTCAGTCGTGATTGTGCACTGCAGTTGTCAACATGTCTCTGAATTCAACTGGCGGGAAGAGTTGTCCCGTGAGATAGATGATGAAATCTCGAGGAAATATCCGTATTGCTTTAAGAAAGACTAGCTGAGGCTCCTGACACTGGGCTGGAAAACATAATAGCATCTGTTTCTCAACCATGAGGTTGAAGAAGATGAATACATAGATGATAGAGACAAAGGTTCAAATGGCAGCACCTTTTTCGTTAACCCAACATACAAACTGTGTGTTAACACGTACGGCATTACATTTGTACTAACAGCAAGTTTGAGGATGATTGGTGATTCACCAGTAGATGTAACAATCTGATATACCTGCGTACAAAATGATTATATAGCCTATAGTTTAAAACGAAACCTGTTGAAAAGATTTACATACAATAAGTCTTCAAAATTATTGTAAAATTCTCAAGGCTACCACTGGTCATAAGCAAAGCTATCTCGCCTGCAGATAAATAAATTCAACGAAGGTTAGAAGTATATGCATATCGTTAAGGTTGTATTAGATAAAATTCGAGGATCATTGCTGAGAGATGATGAGATATACATCAGAAGGGAGAAAACGCAATTCCAGCTGTAGCTAAAAGTATCGCCAGGTACTGTCAAAGGATATCACGGAGATGCAATTCAACAAGGATGGCTTCAGCTCTCTTCTCAGTGATTAGGACCGTTACGCCAAAAGGACATTAACAGCGAAATATTTATGAAAACATTAGGTAGAGGAGAAGAAGACAATGATGATAGTTACACCTAGGAAGATGAAGATTATGATGGAAAAGAAGAGGAGCAGGATGACACATTCGCGATTGCAAGAAAACGCCAGCACTTTTCGAAACGGATAAATGGTGGAGCGGTTTGTTTTCTTGCTGGCTTCTAAAGAATAGAGCAATAATTCGTGCGATATCGAAATATTATAGAAAATAAAGCGAATAGAGCTATTAAAGTGTACATATAACCACAGAAACCAGATAAAAACATCGACATTCGTTATACAAAAAGTATAAAATCCAAGGGAGACAATGACTCCATCAAGATGATGTAGCACGTGGTGTGGCTGAACTACTAATTTATTTGGGAAATAATGTTGCCCATCCTGTCGTTTACGATGGGAGCACGCAGCGTATTTAAAAGACGTAGTGTGAGCCACATTTGTCAGTCGTTGTCTGGATGTCGAACGAGTAACAGTTGTAGCACAGATCAATTGTCTCATTATTCGTTATAAACATAATCTAGGTAAGCTTTTTTGCATCATATAGTTTTTGATGACGAATAAAATCAGGCATTGTACATTCTCTTTCATGTTTCCAAATTGTAGCACGCTGCAAACGACTGCAAAAAAGAATGGAATGCAACGGTCGATACATTTCTGCAGTCGATACTAAGTAGTGCTGGAGGTGGTGTAAAGAGCCCCTCCACCTAGTAGCTGACTGGAAACGAGTGATTTGGAGCGGTGCACGCTAACTATCGTCAGTGAAGTACACTAGGTGATCAGAAGTATCCGGACACCTGGCTGAAAATAACTTACAAGTTCGTGGCGCCCTCCATCAGTAATGCTAGAATTCAATATGGTGTTGTCATGCCCTTAGCCTTGATGACAGCTTCCACTCTCGCAGGTATACGTTCAGACAGATGCTGGAAGGTTTCTTGGGGAATGGTAGCCCATTCTTCACGGAGTGCTGGTCTGAGGAGAGGTATCGATGTCGGTCGGTGAGGCCTGGCACGAAGTCGGCGTTCCAAAACATCCCAAAGGTGTTCTATAGGAATCAGGTCAGGACTCTGTGTCGTGTAACCACTCCGCCACAGGCCTAGATCGTGTTGAAAGATGCAATCGTCATCCCCAAATTGCTCTTTAACCGTGGGAAGCAAGAAGATGCTTTAAACATCAATGTAGGCCTGTGCTGTGATAATGCCGCGCAAAACAACGAGGGGTGCATGTCCCCCTCCATGAAAAACACGACCACACTATAACACCACCGCCTCCGAATTTTACTGTTGGCACTACACACACTGGCAACAGACGTTCACCGGACATTCGCCATACCCACACCCTGCCATCGGATCTCCACATTGTGTGCCGTGATTCGTCACTCCACACAACGGTTTTCCAGTGCTCAATCGTCCAGTGTTTACGTTCCTTATACCAAGCGAGGCGTCGTTTGGCATTTACTGGCGTGTTGTGTGGCTTATGAGCAGCCACTCGACCATGAATTTCAAGTTTTCTCACCTCCCACTTAACTGTCATAGTACTTGCAGTGGATCCTGATGCAGTTTGGAATTCCTATGTGATGGTCGGAACAGATGTCTGCCTACTACACACAACGACCCTCTTCAACTGTCGGCGGTCTGTGTCAGTCAACAGACTAGGTCGGCCTGAACGCTTTTGTGCTGTACGTGTCCTTTCACGTTTCCGCTTCACTGTCACATCGGAAACAGTGGACCCAGGGAGTGTGGAAATCTCGCATAGAGACGTATGACACAAGTGACACCCAATCACCTGACCACGTTCGAAGTCCGTGAGTTCCGCGGAGCGGCCCATTCTGCTCTCTTCACGATGTCTAATGACTACTGAGGTCGCTGATATGGAGTACCTGGCAGTAGGTGGCAGCAGACTGCACCTATAATGAAAAACGTATGTTTTTGGGGGTGTCCGAATACTTTTGATCACATAGTGATGTAGGTGATTATGGTGTTACGGTATGGGGCTGTTTTTCATGGTTAAGGGTATGCCACGTTATTGCAACCGAGAAAACTCTAAACGCAGTATTATTTTACGTACAGTAGAGAAGCAGTTCGGAGACAAAGAATGTTTTTATCAAAATCAACATCTGTGAAACGATAGTTTACGGACGACAATATTTCTGGAATGGAGTGGCCGGCCTCGATCCGCGAACTAAGCCCGATGCAACACCTCTGGGATCAGTTAGAACACTGACTTCCAGAGCTGGCCATCCAATATCACTGATGGCGGCTACTGCGGGAGAATGGGCCGCCACATCTCCACAGACACTCAGCTGCCTAGGGAGACAGTCTTTCCAGCTGAATACAAGCCACCATAAAGACAAAAGATGGGCACGTCTCTCATTAATTTGCGCAATGTCACAGTTTTCTTTTGCTAGGACAGTCTTCTGCAACATGAACCAATCGAAAGGGAAAGATAATATCATGTAATGAAGAGAGAAACATCGTTTACTGCCTAAACGTTTACGATATCTAATGAAAATACTGCTGTAAGAGACTCGAAGTTGCGTACTGAGGCTCTCCACCGATTGAGAGACGTCCACAAGAAGTTCGTTTCGCAGATTCGGAAATAATTCTCGTATTTATTGACTTGGATTCAACAGCACCGATTGGATTATCGGCGAGAGACTGTAGTCGCTTGCACAGTAGAACTGAAAATATTAGACAAACAACTGAGACAGTCTCTCATCAACAGAGTGTAGCGCGAGGTGAGTGAACAAGCACAGGTAACAGTCTACCGGTGGTAACACTGTGCCATTGTCACAAGGTCTCAGCCAGTGCTGATAGGGCTCGCATTTCCATTGCACCTAACGCTTGTATTGTCATGGTGCACTCGTTAAAATATTTTTACCACAACTTCTTTTTGAACGCAACTTCGTGCTGTTGCAGAAGGGAGGTCGTCTGTTTAATCTGTTTTCTTCTTCAACACACTCATTCGGAAAGGCAGAGAAAGAGTGTGTTCTGGAAATATCTAGAGGAGGACCCTTTTTCCTTGGGAAAAGTGTGCTGCAAACAGGATACAAAAAAAAAAAAAACTTGGTGGCTAAGCCTAGTAATCACATTTTTGCCTGCCGTTTCAGCAGGGAGGCACATTATAAAACAGAGGAAAAACTCGGTAAGAAGTTACAAGGTGATGCTGAATCTTTGGAGAGTCAGCATCGCAGCCACTGTCTTCGCAAAAGATGTAAGTACAATAGGCATTTTTACTAATAGTAATCTACACATTTTGTTGACAAGCTGATTACTGTGTTGATATGAAATTGTTTCTTTACACAAAAATTTCAGTTTACGTTCACAAAGTATCACTCAATAGCGCAATAAGAGACGTAAATATTAGAGCTCTAAAAGAAGACTGTTCTGACTCTTTGTTTTATTTCCAAGAGTGTTTAGCTCTCATATATAAAGTCATTGGTGATCCAAAAGCGTTTACCGAAGTTAATGAGCGAATAATACAATCGCTTCAGAGAGAATGCTTTATCGTTTGCGAACGCGTTCTTGTTTTTGAAGCGTGCAACAGATACGAGGGTATTTACAATTTACAATACAAAACTGTTCCCGTTCGAGTATAGGAAGCCGGTAAACTGCTATGTGGTGTCACCGCCAGACACCACACTTGCTAGGTCGTAGCCATGGACTTAGCTGAAGGCTATTCTAACTGTCTCTCGGCTATGTGAAGAATGGCTGGGTGCGGGTGGCATAGCCTCGCCTGTTGTTAGGCTCCCCACCTCATCGCATACGTCAACATGGGGTCCTCCCCACGGCGGCCGGAAGCCTTATAACACGACCGTTCGCCGATTTGCGGGGGAGGAATGTGGTGTCACCGCCAGACACCACACTTGCTAGGTGGTAGCTTAAATCGGCCGCGGTCCATTTAGTACATGTCTGACCCGCGTGTCGCCACTGTGTGATCGCAGACCGAGCGCCACCACAAGGCAGGTCGCGAGATACGGAATAGCACTCGCCCCAGTTGTACGACGACTTTGCTAGCGACTACACTGACCAAGCCTTTCTCTCATTTGCCGAGAGACAGTTAGAATAGCCTTCAGCTAAGTCCATGGCTACGACCTAGCAAGTGTGGTGTCTGGCGGTGACACCAAATGCCACATTAAAGATATTATTCATAATGTACTCAGTTTGTCCGCAAAATCCCGTCAGTGTCGTTTCTATTTTATTACTGTGGATACAGTAGAGATATCTTGGTAGTCTAACGGAATTGTTTGAAATATCTACTCAGATTGCGAGATATTACTATTTGCAATACACGATGCTGTAAGTGTAGAGTGTGGTGTATGATGCGCTTTAAATTAGTATACTTCCACAGTATAAACTGCGAAAGTCCTCCCTGAAAATCTTTAAACAAAAAAATTATTATTTATATATATATATCTTTTGTTTCTCCTCTAATTCCTCAGTAATATATTAAAATAAGAAGGTGATTTTGATACAGTTGTGTCTGTGTGTCTCAGACTAGAAATGATTACTAGACAACACGGTTGCGTATAGTATTTTTTGGTGAAAGAAACACTGAGATACTCGGGTGTGTGTACGCAAAAGATGCGCAACTTTTTGACCATGGAATCATTTTTTAATGTTATTAAACCAGAACTACCTATGGACATAACTTTGCCAACTGCATCACTTCAGTATTACGTGGAACATGCTGAAAAGAATGCATACCTCTGACTTTCATGAAATAATGAGACTTTGAAGTGGAAGTTACGTAATTTTTACAGCGTATCTGGCGTCATTTTCCAGTACTAAAAACTGATTGGTTGGAGGTAGGAATTAGAGGGGACTGGTTTGTTTCCATCTTCTTCGATGTTTCGTACTGCACTATGACTAAGTGGCGATAGGGAGGAGGGCATTGCTTTCAATTCCCCATTAACACGACTACTTTCTAATAGGTTTAAAGGTATACCACACAAATGGTATGTTTCCATCTTCTCTTGCATTTTTTTAAAAATTTTGCTTTGATTTACTGACGATGAGGAGGGGCAGGCGTGTGACCTGATGGTTACTCCAGAAATAGTATTTGACGCAATTTTTACGCATCATTTTAATACTCTGCTGTGATTGGTCGGATACAGAGAGAAGGGGGGTGCGGTATAAAACACACATTTGATCTGTTTCCATTACCTTGGTCTTTAAATCCTGCAAATGATTGACTGGAGATAACGAATGCTGTGCTGTGATTGGTTAGGGATGGGGGAGGGAGGGGTTTATTTAATTTTCTACTAACGCCACGGGGTTGTTTCAACTACGTATCTTGGATTTTTAATACTGCGCTATGATTGGTTAGAGTTAAGGAGGGGCGAGGAGAGAAGGAAGAAAGGGGAGTGTGAAATCCCGTGGATAAGGATGATGGTATGAGCGACGGTATCACGCATGACCTTGAAAAAAGATCAGTGACGAATTTCAGTGTCAGGTAGTGTATGAGTAAGGATTCTAACTGCGCCAGAGTCACCATAACTATTTTGTTGTTGTGGAGGCGCAGCTAGCATACGCTACTGAATTGCAGGTTGCTGCTGTGTCCAGAGCGCCTAGTCCTGTTCAATGGTATCATCCTCAAGCTCATACAATATTGGGAAATAAACAGAGATACATTCTGCACGCTACAGAAACCTCCAGCAATATCTCAGTTTAGGGATGAAACTTAGTAGAGTCACTCATAGCATCTCCCTCAAACAGGCATACTGGTTAAATGATTACATTATGTAAATACCAAAAAAATTATATTTTTGGAAAAACCATGTAAAAATGCAAGACACTGCAACGAAATTCTTTTAGATTACCACTGGGAAGGGGTTGTGGTGGAAGAGGTTTCGTTACAAGACAAAATTTCACGTGGACCACTATCTTCATTCAAGGACTAGTCGCTGTGGAGATGACTATGAGCGGGAGAAGCGTTATGGTGCAGGAGATTATACGTATCTCCAGGCCAAATTTTAAGTGAACCGCTAGTATCAGTCAGGGCTAGTCGCTATGGGGATGGCTAAGATTTCAGTGCAGTTCTCGAAGCCTGTCTATGTCAGTGTATGTATTCTGGACCTTCCCAGACTCCACATGTACCGACTTCATTTGCAAAGCCACACTCTCCTATTTCATCGACTAGGTGAAAAGCTGCACTCCATATTAAGTAATTAGGCACCACCCCGAAACACTCAGCACATCTGTATATACGCCCGTTAATCCTTATGGAGTAACCCCACAACAACGGCCTGATGAAAGAGGAAGTCAATGGGTCATAGTTTGTGAAGTCTATGGCGTTCAGACTCAAATGTATGTGTGCAATACAGCAATAGTGGATTAAGGCTGAATATCACATGTTCTCAAACCCTCTAATGATCGAAGACTACAAGGAGTGTATACTCAAAAGTATTAGAGATATTCTGTCTCGACCTGCTCATATAATGCATCCAGTAGTCTTCTGATCATGAAGCCATGAGATACGTACTGTAATGCAACTGAAAGTCAGCCTGTTGTGACATGACGACAAACATTTGTTCCATGCGGCTAGGATAGAATTCCTACACTCTTCTTCAGAGAGACTGAGTGTGTGGATGGGTTTTATTTGTAAATAGTGAATTTGTGTGCACGAGTGTAAGTAGAATAGATGGATGCATTATTTGTCGTAGTTGTATACACTACTGGCCATTAAAATTGCTACACCACGAAGATGACGTGCTACAGACGCGAAATTTAACAGACAGGAAGAAGATGCTGTGATATGCAAATGATTAGCTTTTCAGAGCATTCACACAAGGTTGGCGCCCGTGGCGACACCTACAACGTGCTGACATGACGAAAGTCTCCAACCGATTTCTCATACACAAACAGCAGGTGACCGGCTTTGCCTGGTGAAACGTTGTTGTGATGCCTCATGTAAGGAGGAGAAATGCGTACCACCACGTTCCCGACTTTGATAAAGGTCGGATTGTAGCCTATCGCGATTGCGGTTTATGTACGGCGACATTGCTGCTCGCGTTGGTCGAGATCCAATGACTGTTAGCAGAATATGGAATCGGTGGGTTCAGGAGGGTAATACGGAACGCCGTGCTGGATCCCAACGGCCTCGTATCACTCGCAGTCGAGATAACAGGCATCTTATCCGCATGGCTGTAACCGATCGTGCGGCCACGTCTCGATCCCTGAGTCAACAGATGGGGACGTTTTCAAGACAACAACATCTGCATGAACAGTTCGACGACGTTTGCAGCAGCATGGACTACCAGCTCGGAGACCATGGCTGCGGTTACCCTTGACGCTGCATCACAAGCAGGAGCGCCTGCGATGGTGTACTCAACGACGAACCTGGGTGCACGAATGGCAAAACGTCATTTTTTCGGATGAATCCAGGTTCTGTTTACAGCATTATGTATGATGGTCTCATCCGTGTATGGCGACATTGCGGTGAACCCACATTGGAAGCGTGTATTCGTCATAGGCATACTGGCGTATCACCCGGCGTGATGGTATGGGGTGCCATTGGTTACACGTCTCGGTCACCTCCTGTTCGCATTGACAGCACTTTGAATAGTGGACGCTACATTTCAGATGTGTTACGACGCGTGGCTCTACCCTTCAATCGATCCCTACAAAACCCTACATTTCAGCAGGATAATGCACGACCGCATGTTGCAGGTCCTGTACGGGCCTATCTGGATACAGAAAATGTTCGACTGCTACCCTGGCCAGCACATTCTCCAGATCTCTCACCAATTGAAAACGTCTGGCCAGTGGTGGCCGAGCAACTGGTTCGTCACAATACGCCAGACGCTACTCTTGATGACCGAGCGAGGTGGCGCAGTGGTTAGACACTGGACTCGCATTCGGGAGGACGACGG
Source organism: Schistocerca serialis cubense (assembly GCF_023864345.2). Taxonomy (NCBI): domain Eukaryota; kingdom Metazoa; phylum Arthropoda; class Insecta; order Orthoptera; family Acrididae; genus Schistocerca; species Schistocerca serialis. The sequence continues at coordinate 739,478,001 of NC_064642.1, forward strand.
TTCAATCCCGCGTCCGGCCATCCCGATTTAGGTTTTCCGTGAGTTCCCGAAATCACTCCAGGCAAATGCCGGGATGGTTCCTCTGAAAGGGCACGGCCGAATTCCTTCCCTAATCCGATGAGGCCGATGACCACGCTGTCTGGTCCCCTTCCCCAAACAACCAACCAACTACTCTTGATGATCTGTGGTATCGTGTTAAAGCTGCATGGGCAGCTGTACCTGTACACATCATCCAAGCTCTGTTTGACTCAGTGCTCAGGCGTATCAAAATCGTTGTTACGGCCAGAGGTAGTTGTTATGGGTACTGATTTCTCAGGATCTATGCACCCAAATTTCGTGAAAATGTAATCACATGGCAGTTCTAGTATGATATATTTGTCCAATGAATACCAGCTTATCATCTGCAGTTCTTATTGGTGTAGAAATCTTAATGGCCAGTAGTGTAGCAAGAAAGCGTTGACGATCCCCACCTGAAATTAGGCAGAACAATTACCCTTTTGTCAGGATGCGCCCCGTCCCGTGTCGATACTCCAAGGCAGTCGCTAGATACAGCGCTGGTTGTGGCGCGACAATCGGGCCAAGTATGATTACTGTCTTCTACTTGAGGCTTTCTTTCAGTTAAGTTCTCCACTATACTGTAGCAGTTCTTTCTATGAATGGTCCAAGTGTCATAGACCTACGTTACTTGGCAGAGACACACCATGCGGAAATTACTTTCATTCTTAAGTTTTTCACACCAGTCTATTCGATTTCTATTAAACCGATAAATGATGATATTTACTTATCAGCTAGGTTTTTCGTCACTATCTTAGACTTTCTGAAAACCCACTTTGCTGCTCTACAATTTTTCCCTTATGCAATTTTGCTTCAGACTGCTCAATTCTCAGATATGTCATTATCATTCGAACATAGTAGAGTAAACATAAAAGAAACCAGAGAGATTATCCTACTGTACACACTACCCCTTCCTCTCTCCTACATACTCTCGCCGACAGTAACAACAATTTCTGCAGTTTCCGTGAAGTTTTCAGGAAATACTTCTAAGCAGCTGGTGTATGAACGAACGTCGTCTCTCTATGCCTAGCCTCAGCAACTTAGACTATTAGATGGGGCTACCTAGAGAGGATATAAAATGTAGACTGGCAATGGCAAGGAAAGCGTTTCTGAAGAAGAGAAATTCGTTAACAATGAGTATAGATTTAAGTGTTAGGAAGTCGTTTCTGAAAGTATTCGTATGGAGTGTAGCCATGTATGGAAGTGAAACATGGACGATAAATAGTTTGGACACGAAAAGAATAGAAGCTTTCGAAATGTGGTGCTACAGAAGAATGCTGAAGATTAGATGGGTAGAACACGTAACTAATGAGGAGGTATTGAATAGATTTGGGGAGAAAAGGAGTTTGTGGCACAACTTGACTAGAAGAAGGGGTCGGTTAGTAGGACATGTTCTGCGGCATCAAGGGATCACCAATTTAGTATTAGAGGGAGCGTGGAGGGTAAAAACCGTAGAGGGAGACCAAGAGATGAATACACCAAACAGATCCAGATGGATGTACGTTGCAGTAGGTACTGGGAGATGAAAAAGCTTGCACAGGATAGAGTAGCATGGAGAGCTGCATCAAACCAGTCTCAGGAGTGAAGATCACAACAACAAAAACCTAGATTTGCAGATTACACTGCAATCGATTTCAAATTTTTTTTTAGCTTTTTGACCGTTTCAGGAATGGTGTGGACCCCTTACGTCTCCCCCCCCCCCCCCACCCCACCCCCCACCCCTCTAGCTATGACCGTGAGATTAGTAACAGCGGGCACCAGAGGCGTTGAAACAACCATTATCTCCAAGCTCTCTTCTTGAATAGAATGGGAAGAAGCCATAGGAAATAATGCAATGGGAAATAAACACACCCATGTACTTCACAGTGGTCTGCAGTGTATATATGCAGACGGATACTGATGTGCCGTAACATTATGACCTGCGTGCGACTGAATGTCATTTCATGGCGTTGTGGGCACCTGATGCGGCAAGGAAATTATATGAGGGGAGCAGAGACGTATGGGGAATCATTCAAGTGGAGAGAAGGCCCGCAAAAATGGAAATCCGCTGACATAAGCAACTTTGACAAATAGCAGGTTATTATGACCCGGCATTTCGGAAACGACAGAGGTGGTAAATGTGGTAAGTGATGGACGTTTTCAGTAGTGCTCAGTCCACCTGTGACTGTATCTGTCGTAAGAAGGAAGATTTATTGTAAAGGACGGCATGGATGAATATGATGTATATATATTGGAAGGGGAATGGGATATAAATGTTGCATAATTTTATTGTTTTTGAAGAGAAGAAGTTCAAGGCAAGACTGCAGCACTGCGCATCTAGTTTCTTGAAATAATTATTGTCAGCCAGTTAACTTGCTCGGAGCTGAGACAAAGTCCACCCCGCTCCCCTGAGTCATGCATTAAGATATCAATTATTTAAGCTGTTTGGTTTTATAGTAACTCTGTTTTAACATTATACCCTTTTCAAATCTTTTTAACTTTGTTACGCATAGTATTGTTCAGACCAATGTTACGTATGAAGATCAAGCGAAGCTTTAATCCGTCTTTTTGAATACATACTTCATTCTAAAATCGTTGCCTTGGAATATCATTTAATTGGAATGGTCACTCTACCCTTCTCAATGATTATAGAAGGTTTATTATTAGCATTACCACATTGCACAATATGGTGTGCAACAGTAGAATATTGCTGGGAAAGGTTATTTAAAAATAGAAATACAGCTCAGCTGCTGCCTGCTTGCTGTTTCCTGGTGTTCTTTCGAGAAATCTGAGAAATCTTGTCAAGACGCGAAGTAGCGGAAATTTTGATTAAGTCCAGATAATTGTTTTAGTTCAGTTGCGCATTTAATATAACGACAAGTTGTATTCAGACCAGTTACAGTTCAGTTCGTATTTGGTTCTGTTTAGTTAAAGGTTAGAAATCCAGTTTAATTTGGATAACAGTTTATGGATATGTAATTTTGTTTGTATGTAGAGTTTTTATAGAGTGGGAGGTAAAGTTAGGACAAATTTCATACAGGAAGGTATGGTGGGGAGCTTACAAGGGTAATGAAAGTATAAGTATATTTAATGATAGGAAATTGCGGGAATATCGAATAAATTGAAAATTATATAATTTAGAAATTTCTAATGAAAGAAATTTTCAACATTGACAGTATTACATGAAACTGATTTTGTCTGGGAAACGCTCAGTCACAGTGGCTAAACATTAGGTACTGAGAATGTGTTAACATCTAATTTATTTCAGAGCACGTAACAAGGTAACGTCCTTCCAAATTGGGGGTGTTATTAGGGCCTAATAATGTCTTACCTGCAATGGATGATCGGTTCTGGTCTGCATCAGCATAGCTGCCAGTGACAGTGTTGTTGCGACATAATAAGCTGAAAGAGAAAAGGGTTGCGCTGCGTGCCGTAATTTACCGCTTGTCGAGGAAGACAACACCCTATCCACTCACCGTTCTGTTCTCTTAACAATATTGCATTCAAAACGTGTGTCATTTAAGAAAAGGGAGAGGATAATTATGAATGAAAAATAAAGTTAAATCAGAACTTATTTAGTTTTTTTCTGAATTGCAAATATAACATCGAAATTCATTTTGATAAAATTACTCATGCTTATAAAGCTATCAAAAGAAGGGGCTCGAACTTGCTAACACAATGGACATATGACTGACAAATCGTCTCCTTTACCTAAAGCTCGAAATCGCTGAACAATGAATATTAACAAACCTCTATTGCACACAAACCGATATGTCAAAACAGGGTGCAATTATTCAACCATATGAAAAAGGCATGAGATAGTGAAGGCAGCAGAGGATCAAATAGGTAAAAAGACGAGGGCTAGTAGAAACCCTTGGGTAACAGAAGAAATATTGAATTTAATTGATGAAAGGAGAAAATATAAATGTGCAGTAAATGAAGCAGGCTAAAAGGAATACAAATGTCTCAAAAATGAGATCGACAGGCAGTGCAAAATGGCTAACCAGGGATGACTAGAGGACAAATGTAAGGATGTAGAGGCTTATCTCACTAGGGGTAAGATAGATACTGCCTACAGGAAAATTAAAGAGACCTTTGGAGAAAGGAGAACCACTTGCATGAATGTCAAGAGCTTTGATGGAAACGCAGTTCTAAGAAAAGAAGGGAAAGCAGAAAGGTGGAAGGAGTATATAGAGGGTCTATACAAGGGCGACGTACCTGAGGATAATATTATGGAAATGGAAAAGGATATAGATGAAGATGAAATGGGAGATATGATACTGCGTGAAGAGTTTGACAGAGCACCGAAAGGCCTGAGTCGAAACAAGGCCCCCGGAGTAGACAACATTCCATTAGAACTACTGACAGCCTTGGGAGAGCCAGTCCTGACAAAACTCTACCATCTGGTGAGCAAGGTGTATGAGACAGGCGAAATACCCTCAGACTTCAAGAAGAATATAATAATTCCAATCCCAAAGAAAGCAGGTGTTGACAGGTGTGAAAAGTACCGAACTATCAGTTTAGTAAGTCACAGCTGCAAAATACTAACGCGAATTCTATACAGACGAATGGAAAAACTGATAGAAGCCGACCTCGGGAAGATCAGTTGGGATTCCGTAGAAATGTTGGAACACGTGAGGCAATACTGACCCTACGACTTATCTTAGAAGAAAGATAAAGGAAAGGCAAACCTACGTTTCTAGCATTTAAAGGCTTACAGAAAGCTTTTGACAATGTTGATTGAAATACTCTCTTTCAAATTCTGAAGGTGGCAGGGATAAAATACAGGGAGCGAAAGGCTGTTTACAATTTGTACAGAAACCAGATGGCAGTTATAAGAGTCGAGGGGTATGAAAGGGAAGCAGTGGTTGGGAAGGGAGTGAGACAGGGTTGTAGCCTCTCCCCGATTTTATTCAATCTGTATATTGTGTAAGCAATAAAGGAAACAAAAGAAAAATTAGGAGTAGGTATTAAAATCCATGGAGAAGAAATAAAAACTTTGAGGTTCGCCGATGACATTGTAATTCTGTCAGAGACAACAAAGGACTTGGAAGAGCAGCTGAACGGAGTGGACAGTGTCTTGAAAGGAGAATGTAAGATGAACATCAGCAAAACAAAACGAGGATAATGGAATGTAGTCGAATTAAATCGGGTGATGCTGAGGGAATTAGATTAGGAAACGAGACGCTTAAAGTAGTAAGTGAGTTTTGCTATTTGGAGAGCAAAATAACTGATGATGGCCGAAGTAGAGAGGATATAAAATGTAGACTGGCAATGTCAAGGAAAGCGTTTCTGAAGAAGAAAAATTTGTTAACATCGAGTACAGATTTAAATGTCAGGAAGTCGTTTCTGGAAGTATTTCTATGGAGTGTAGCCATGTATGGAAGTGAAACATAGACGATAACTAGTTTGGTCAAGACGAGAATAGAAGCTTTCGAAATGTGATGGTACAGAAGAATGCTGAAGATTAGATGGGTAGATCACATAACTAATGAGGAGGTATTGAATAGAACTGGGGAGAAGAGAAGTTTGTGGCACAACTCGACTAGAAGAAGGGATCGGTTGGTAGGACATGTTCTGAGACATCGAGGGATCACCAATTTAGTATTGGAGGGCAGCGTGGAGGGTAAAAATCTTAGAGGGAGACCAAGAGATGAATACACTAAGCAGATTCAGAAGGATGTAGGCTGCAGTAGGTACTGGGAGATGAAGAAGCTTGCACAGGATAGAGTAGCATGGAGAGTTGCATCAAACCAGTCTCAGGACTGAAGCCCACAACAACTTTAAAAAAAACGTAAATTACTTATAAACTGCGGCGTGCACACACATTATTCAACATGTAAACGTCAGTACAGATATTCGGATTTAGGTTATAACATTTTCGATATGCCTGCCATCATTGGTGATGATGTAGCGCAGACGAAAAGCAAAATTCTGCATGACCCGCTGAAGTGTTGGAATATCGATGCTGTCAGTGACCTCTTGAATGGCTATTTTCGGCTCCGCAATGATTTTGGGGGTTATTGCCGTACATCTTGTCTTTAATATACCCCCTCAAAAAGGAGTCGCATGTGTTCAGATTCGAAGAATATGGCGGCAAAGCGAGGCCCATGCCAGTGGCCTGGGCACCCCAGAGCCAGAATGCGGTCCCCAGCGTGCTCATCCACAACATCAAACACTCTCCTGCTTAGATGGCTTCGAACTACGTCTTGTATGAAACATATATTGTGGAAATCAGGGTCACTTTGCGTAGTGGAGATGAAATCATCTACCAAAACCTTCACGTAGCGTTCGGCAGTCATCGTACCATCAAGGAACATCGCACCGATTATCCCGTGACTGTATATTGCACACCACACAGTCACCCGTTGAGGTTGAAGAGACTTCTTGATTGCGAAATGTGGACTCTCATTGCCCCAAATGTGCCAGTTTTGGATCTTGACGAACCCATCAAACGAAAGTGGGCTTCGACAAAATCTGCATGCGCATGCTAATTCCCAGCATACCCCGCGGCCAACCGTGCACATTCGACGTCCTAACCCAAACAGTTCAGAAGTTATGATGATTTTATTTCATGTAGTTCAATAATGTGACCCTGTGCCTTTTGCCTACTGAGTCGTTTCTGTGTCAAAATCAAATTCCTCCAATAATATTCAGTTCTTAGCTATTCTTGACTTCTCAAAATTTATCATTTTCGAAAGGGAACAACTTGCTCTGACCCAGAGCTTCTCAGCTAAGCCAACCGGTCACCGGCTCATCTCGCCCGAGACTCGACTACGACTCTCACTCCTCGCTACTGCTGTCCTGCCTACTGTATGCTACTTTACTCAACAATGGTTTTTTTTAATACTCAAAAAAAACGTATCCTTTCGTGTATCCAAGCTTTGCATATGTATCTACGGAGTTAAACTCCTTGCAGTCAAATCTGTTACACAAGTGATTGATAAATTCGTGCTATGGAAAAGTATAAACGAACTATTATCATAAATAAAATATCTCCATGATACAAGTGGCAGACAATGTATTTTCTAAGGTTCTTCTGTAAATCAAGTCAGACTAATGAAACGTTTCCGTATGATGCAAAGTAGGTGGCTTTCTCTTTACACAAACCTTTCAACAGTGAAAGCCCGAGCAAGTAACAAGGCGTTGGACATGCACGCCTACCCACAGAACGTGCAGGCAGAAGCCTTACCCACTCTATAAATCAGAATAGGTGGTGAGTTGTGGCGCAGCGGGCAACTTCAATACTGATATGTGCCGGAATTGTTTCGGAGCACAGCAGTCAGCGGACATTGTTGAACAAGGGCCGCCTCAGCATGTGGCCCCTGTGTGGTCCTATATTGACCCAACGACATCGTCAGTTATGACTGCAGTTAGCAAGAGTCATCGAGATTGGACCATGGATCAATACAAATAAGTCGCCCGCGCAAAAAATCTCGTTTTTTGTCACACCATCTCCATAGTCGTTTCTCGATTTGGCAAACAGGTGGTGGAAATAGGCGAGTGTGGGCAGTATTATGCTATGGAGGACATTCATATACCGCAAAATTTGACGCTGAATGTGTGTACAATTTAGAAATTTTGTCCACAAGGTTTGTACTGTCATGCGCAGTTCAACTTTGGATACATTCCATTTCAGTCGCGCCTTCAGTCTGGAACCGCGCGATCGCTACGGTCACCGGTTCGAATCCTGCCTTGTGCATGGATGTGTGTGATGTCATTAGGTTAGTTAGGTTTAAGTACTTCTAAGTTCTAGGGGACTGATGACCTCAGATGTTAAGTCCCATAGTGCTCAGAACCATTTGAACCATTTCAGTCGCGCGCTGGAAATATGTATACTCTTCTGATATTACGCCACTCTAATTGAGCCATCATCCTACCTGTGGGATGAGATGTGTAACTCGCTTTTGAAGTGCCTACGTAGCCGTATGGTTCAGTTACATTCAGTCGGAATAACCACGCTTTGCAGTGCGGACGTGAAGGCAGATAGTCAGTGACGTTCTGGAAGGTACGGTCAGGGATGTGACGTTACGCTGTCTCTAGAGGCGTGGCCAGCTGTGCTAGATTTCTTGGTTGAGGATCCAAGGCGCGAACGAGATGGTCCTACAGATCCTTACGTGGATTTAACTCCCAGAGAGTTTGGTGGCCAGGGTAGTACAGTAACATCATATTAGTGCTCTTCGAACTATGAACGTACACGGTGAATTGTGCAAGATGTTACATTGTCTTGTTGGTAGATTCGAAGGTGCCGAGGAAAAAACAAATTGTATGTAGGAATGGATATAGTTCCCAGTCCGCCTGCTTAGCTGAGTGGTAACGTGTTTGCCTTCCACGCAGCGAGGCCACGTTCGATTCTCTGCCAGGGTGGAGATTTGCTCCACTCGTGAACTGCGTATTGCGTTGTCCTCATGATCCTTTTATCATCATCACCGACGCACAAGTCACACAGTGTGGCGTCACTTGCACCCTGCAGTTGAACTTCGCCAGATGGGGCTTCCTAGCCATCAATGGCACACTATTATTTCATTTTTTAATGTCCCAAGAATAGATGCATATTAGTGTAGATCCATTATGTCTTCGAAAATGACGACATCACCTAGGGAATGCCACAAGAACATTCCACAGACCGTAACGCTCCTTTCTTGTTTGCTTTCAGACGTTTCACACCGTACACACCAATTGCCATCTGTGGACCATAAAACGTGATTCATCTGAGAAGGCCACCTGTCACGACTCAGTAGATCTCCAGTTGCCGTACTGGAGTGCGAATTTCAGACTTCGTCGCCGATGAACAACATTCATCAAGGGTGCATGAACCAGACGCCTGCCGCGGAGGCAGGTCGTTCAGGAGACACTGTTGGTAGCCTCTTGGTTCACCTGGCTGGTCACTTCTTCAACACTGTCACGTCTGTTCACCCATATACACCTCTGCTGCCGTCCTTCACCTCTGTCATCTATGACCCACGATGCATCACAGGTGCCTAGTCGCCGATTTTGGATAGCGCCATTTTGCTGTGCACGGTACGCCTTAATCACGGTGGCAAGAGAGCAGTTACCAAACCTAGCGGTTTCAGAAATGGTTCCACCTTTGGCCCGAAAGCCGATGATCATGCCCTTTTTTACGTTAGATAAATTGCTTCGTTTCTGCATTACGACAACGGCTGCACTGTTTCCCTCGTTCCCCCGACACCTGTTACATATCCTCTGCTGCTAGCGCTGCCACCTGCTGTCTGCTAGATGTTATTGCACGTTGACGGTGAACATGGACGGTGGTCACATTAATGTGACTGGGCTGTATAAGTAGTTTTGTGTTAGCAGAAGCCAACACCGTGTTACAAGTGGAGGCCGAAAAGCACGCGTTTTAGCTCACGCAGGCTGGCGTGAGGAGGGAAGAATTATACTGACGTGAGGTCTCGAACGTGACAAGGAATGAGAAATCAGAAAGCGAACGTAATTAGTTTGATACTTAACTTTAATCCATTAATGATGAACGTCGCTCTTGACGGTACGTGATTCACAATCTTATCTGTTCAGAATACATTCTGGAAGATAGCTCTTATAGTAACTGAATACGGCGGCTTGCTAGATCGTAGCAAATGACGTAGCTGAAGGCTATGCTAAACTGTCGTCTCTACAAATGAGAGCGTATGTAGACAGTGAACCATCGCTAGCAAAGTCGGCTGTACAACTGGGGCGAGTGCTAGGGAGTCTCTCTAGACTAGACCTGCCGTGTGGCGGCGCTCGGTCTGCAATCACTGATAGTGGCGACACGCTTGTCCGACGTATACTAACGGACGGCGGCCGGTCTAAAGGCTACCACCTTGCAAGTGTGGTGTCTGGCGGTGACACCACAGGTAGTGATACCGCTTTCGTTCATCATTGTATATAGTGTTTGTGTTCTAGGTTCCTTGCCGCAGTGGATACACCGGTTCCCGTGAGATCCACGAAGTTAAGCGCTGTCGGGCGTAGTCGGCACTTGGATGGGTGACCATCCAGGCCGCCATGCGCTGTTGCCATTTTTCGGGGTGCATTCAGCCTCGTGATGCCAATTGAGGAGCTACTCGACCGAATAGTGGCGTCTTAGGTCAAGAATACCATCTTACGACTAGGAGAGCGGTGTGCTGACCCCACACCGCTCCTATCCGCATCCTCCTCCGAGGATGACACGGCGTTCGGATGGTCCCAGTAGGCCACTCGTGGCCTGCAGACGGAGTGATTGTGTTCTAGGTTGCTATCACTGCAAGTCAAGCTGGCCTATTTTGCCTGGAGTGATGCTGCAATCTGTAGTTATGTATTAGTTTTATTCTCCTCTATGAATGTCGTAGCCATTTCTACTAGCGATGGACGAGAGCCATTTCGACTAGGCAGACTTTGTGTTTTAAGATCTGCTAATCCGAAGTTTTAAAAGAAAACGCCGCACACTCCCCTCGAAGGAAATCGTACCATTGCGGAGAGGAACTTCTCCCGTTGGGCTGCAGATAGAGGCCCGAGAGAAGAAATAAAAGCGTGGGAAGCCCACCGTACGGCTCCCGCTCCCCGCTGCTCAGTACAGAGAGGAATCCGTCAGTTTGTCAGCCCTGCCGGGGCTGTATCGGGCGCCGCCCGTCCCCGGCTGCTGCGTTACGGTAATGACCCGCGTAAAAGTTGGCCGCCCTGGCGAGGCGCAGCGCGCCACTGAGTAACGCTCATCCCCGGCGACGGGGGAGCGCGCCCCGCCCCGCCCTGCCCTGGAGCTGGAGTTGGAGCTAGAACTGGAGACCGGGCCGATGCGATTTACGAGCGCCGAGTTTAGCTGCGGATCCCGCCGCGTAAATCATGGCCCCCGGCCGCGCCTGCGCGTGCGCGCTGCGCTACCCACTCGTTAGGCGGGCCCAGCCTGCGGCCGCTATCGGCACTTGATCGGCGCGGGCAGCAGCCGAGACAACAGGTGCCGCGGGGATAGGCTGGCTCCAGCTCCAGCTGTCGTAATCCGAGCGCTCAGCGCCAACTCCATTCCGCCGTGGGGCTCACCCCAACAGCACCCAGCCAGTGGTTATCACGCCGCTTCCAGCGCTGATGCAAGCTGTACAATTTCACCGACCGCGGCAGTACTGTGAAACGTACAGTGGAATTGTAAAGCTATCCTACGTTACCATAGACTGTTATAAGTAGGTGTAGACTACGGAAGCTTTCCTAGCAGCTTTGGTCAATTAATGTCGCACCCGCGTCACGTGTACATGTTGCATATCTATAAGGCGTTACCACATAACGATCGCTTTTTTTACGTATTCAGTCGGAGTGTTAATCCATTCCCATAAAAATCGGAAGGGGGGAACTGTCTAGAAACTGTGTGAGGATACATAAAGGGCGAGGTAACATAGGGAACATTTTTGTTCTTTATAATTAACCTCTTGTCTGCTACTTAAAACTAAACCTTACTTATAGCAAAATTGAAACCGTCAATATTAATTCAATTTTTTTTCAAAAACTGAGATGTTGTAGTGAAAGTGAAGAAAACATAACAGATTTATCATATAAATCTACAAAACGCAACCTCTTCAATGAAAAAATAAAATAAAATAAACGTAAAAATATGTCAAACATCGCTTCAATGCATCGTCGAAATTATGTAAAACACGTTTCTGCTATTCATAATCAACTTACACATTTATCAATAATAATGAGAAGCTCTTGGATTTCAACATAATGATGAACGTTCTACTGAGTATAAAACAAAACCAGTAAATATATATATATTTTTTATTTTTGTGCATATAAATTGTACTTGCATCAAAAGTACAGTTTGGTTACATAAAAGTGAGGAACTTACATGGTCATATAATCTTTATCGCTTATAAAATGCAATATATATTCTGTAAGGATATAAAATAAACGAAGGACCAACACTGAATGACGTGCGGTTCTAACTATATGAAAAGCAAACAATAAAAACAAACAAAAACACAAACTGAAGTCGTCGACTCCCACTTTCTCTCTTACATATTCTCTTATGTTTCTTTCCCTACGAATGCTACCAATAATACCGGCAATCCTATCATTTACTACCTCATGTCTACCGAAAAGTAGTTTTGGTAGAGCGACATTCTACGTAGGAGCGTTATGCTCTGCAGGCATCGCATCCTACACTTGCGCGCCTTCCGTGTACGCTCAGTAAGACCTGCTTGCTGTTTTCAGTCTACGCGACCGTCTGAAGAACTATAAACGAATTACGTTCACAAGATAAGAGATATCACGTAGATACCTAATCAACAACCGCCGGTCTCAAATACGATTAGTGTATTACATAGCGTCCATTTTGCCAGTACCGGCACCAATAGTAGTTAGATATCTCATATGCCCTGAAAATATTTTCAAACTAAACCACAACACACTAACATTGCCCTTTGAAGAAGATAGTATCGCATTAATAGCATTGGGTCAAAATGCAAGTCGTTTCTAGTACTCAATGTCCTTAATAAAGATATAAGTAAATAATAATTAATAAAGATTTAAATTAAACCTTACAATCTGAGCAGTATATTGTAACAGCAGTTCAGTCAGAAAGCGAAATTTTACCTGTCTATGTTAAAGGCATACATCTAAAGTCCAACTTCCTCAGAACCGCCAAGCCGGTGACAGCTCTGTAACCAAGGGATTCAAAATGTGCAGCGCAAAGAAGTGGTGCCAGCAGATTAAGAAAAGATCGGGTCCTAACGGGATGGAAACTAAATACCGTCATGCCAGTCGTCCCGAACAATCACAAGAACCAGCTTACATCGGACTTAGGGCAACACGGCCCAAAAATTCTCAGGCATGACTCCAGTGTACACAAATCTATACGCTTTCCATCCTGCGGATTCAGCAAATTGTGACAACAGATTAAACTCCATGTACTTATATCCCTTTTCACATGTGACCACACACGGGAAATCTACTTTCATCACTACTGAGTCGGGCACAACAATATGTCAAAACAGAACAAGTTGTGACACCACAGCAAGTGTGACAACAGAGTAATCTTCCTATCATGAGTACCGAGTTTAACGGAATTTAAGTGTAGAATAGCAAGATTATAACATGAAATGGAGAAAAAAGGAAGTTATCAAAAGAACTTTGTGAACTATACAAGAACAAGTTATCTCTGAATCTCAGATACTAGGACGATTCCAGAGATTCCTGACTCATGTACTTTTTGTTTAAGATTACTCGTTTGAATCATTACCTTAACTGTATTTTAGATGTAACTTAAGCACTTGAAGTATGGTAAAGGTGGTAATACGAACCTTTTTCTACAAAAACGGCGTTAATGCATGAATTAGCGGTGGCGTTTGATGGAGATATCATCAGTTCGAATCCTGGCACTGGAAGAAACTTTTACCTCCAGCGTTTGGTAGCTGAATAATCAGACGTTTTACATGCTGAGGTCCAGTAGATAGCAGATGAATGATGATCCGCTTCACTAATTACAGTTAGGACTTGTAGCTTGTAACTCTTCCTTTTTCAGGTTGCGAGCTAGGGCTTTTCCTCGACGCAATATTCTAGCGGTTTAAGTGCGTACTTCCGCGGATTTTCGGCAACGAAAGTTTCAGACGGAGGTACCAGTATTAGCAGTGACATCCTACGTGGGCAAAACTAGACGTTAGATAGGTTCTCACTGTGGAGGAGAACTATCGCGGCCGTGTATTGAGGGACACGATCAAAATTCGTTAGCATGGTAATAGCTCCAGCAAGAAAGAGGTCGCAAGATAGAAAAAGAACCTGGAGCCCCCTTTGCAGCGAACGAGTCTTGCAGGTCACAAGGGGGCAAGTGTAAGTGGCAAAGAATAGCTAAGGCCCTTAGGCAGTGGCGCAGCAGATATAGAGGGTGAAGAAAAATTTGCACTCTCCGACTTCGCAGCGCGTTTCCTTGCATTCCAGCATACAAAAATGTCTGTCACAAAATTTAGTCCTGCGCGTATTTCCGGCAGTAAATGTGCGTTAAAGACTGGCAATCTGGCAACAATGTAATCACATGTACGGTAACTCAGTTTATAGTAGTAGTGCTATGTAGCTCGTGCAGGGGATGTCATTTTTGGTTAGCATGCAGGAGGGCAAGGGTTCGATACTGGGTCAAGCCGTCTTTGTTTCTAGTTGCTAAATAATCTGCGTGGTACGGTATCTAGTGTCTTAATCGCCATACAGCGATTACAATGGGTCTTCCAGACAGCATCTTCACATATATACAACGAACACAGAAATGGAAATAAGAGGACTGTTCGGAAAATAAGGTGTGACCGGTCTCAAAATGGAACCCATTGTGAAAACCAAAAATGTTTCGTTTGCACCAGTTAAATGGGTTCAAATGGCTCTGAGCACTATGCGACTTAACGTCTGAGGTCAACAGTCGCCTAGAACTGAGAACTAATTAAACCGAGCTAACCTAAGGACACCACACACATCCATGCCCGAGGCAGGATTCGAACCTGCGACCGTAGCGGTCTCTCGGCTCCAGACTGTAGCACCTAGAACCGCACGGCCACTCCGGCCGGCTGCACCAGTTAGCTACCCCTGCCTGGTACTTGTCTGCATAGTCCCATCTCCGGCTTAGACAACTGTCGTACCGTTGTACCAGCTTCCCAATATCCTCCTTATAGAAGGCAGCCGCCTGTTCCTTCCGTTAATTTTCTGTGCTGGTCTGCGGCTCGTTGTCTGTGCCTAAATGCTGTTTTTATAGCTAACAGTTCATATAAGCGGATGTGGAACCCATGGGGAGCCAATGATCGATTGTATTGTGGGTAATCAAACGCTTCTCATCGAAAACGCTGCAGGAATGTCTTGTCATGAAGAATGAAGCGCATGACTGTTAGGCTAGGTTTAGTGTTTTTTAACGTCCCGTCGACAACGAGGTCATTAGAGACGGAGCACAAGCTCGGGTTAGGGAAGGATGGGGAAGGAAATCGGCCGTGCCCTTTCAAAGGAACCATCCCGGCATTTGCCTGAAACGATTTTGGGAAATCACGGAAAACCTAAATCAGGATGGCTGGAGACCCGATTGAACCGTCGTCCTCCCGAATGCGAGTCCAGTGTGCTAACCACTGCGCCACCTCGTTCGGTATGACTGTTATGCTATATGGGTTGCATAGAATTAGGCGAAATCTCTGACCAGGACTTCATGCTTGGCGGGAGACACTATAGTTCTACGCATTTTCACTTGCTCGCTGTGCGCTCAGAACTGAAAAGAGTGACATAACGCGACCAGTGGGTGTACTGGAGGCACTGCCCAACATATTTGTCCAAAGCTTCATTGGAAATTTACAATGGTTTCCATTTCTCGCCCGATCGGAGATTACTTTCTGAACAGTCCTCGTACAATCGTTTTCACTGGATAGCTTTTAAAGAAGCCTTTTGTAGGTCGTGAACGCGAAATGTTTCACACCACTGCATCTACTAGATTCCAAACCCGTTTTCTGTGTATCCTTCCCTAATGGTCCCATCGATTAGTACCAACTACTTCATTATTCTTGCCACATTCAGGTCCATTACATTTCGTTATCGCCTTAACGTCATCAGTAGGGCTAGCAACAGGAATTGCAAATGATTTTGAAATGTGCACTATGTAAATATGGGATACATGTGGTTTAAGAAACGGTATCTACTATAGTATTATATGGCAGAATAAACTGGCAACAACTACACCTCAACCCAGACTCGAACCCTCGACCTACTGCATGCTAACCCAAAATGCTACCCACCGCATCAACTGCACAGCACTACTGCTGTATCCTGACACAAGTAGTTATCATACATGCGATTACAGTGTTCCCAACTGACAATCTTTAATATCCATTTACAGCCAGAAATATTCGCAGGACTAAATTTTGTTCAAATGGTGCAAATGGCTCTGAGCACTATGGGACTTAACATCTGAAGTCATCAGTCCCCTAGAACTTAGAACTACTTAAACCTAACTAACCTAAGGACATCACACACATCCATGCCAGAGGCAGGATTCGAACCTGCGACCGTAGTGGTCAGGCGGTTCCATACTGAAGCGCCTAGAACCACTCGGTCACACCGGCCGGCTGAAATTTTGAGACACATTTTTGCATTGCTGGTATGCCATGAATCGCGTTGCGAATTTCGAGTGCGCCAGTTTTTCTTCACCCTGTATATAACCTCCGGTCGTGAGTTCGGCTCAAGTCTGCCAGCAGCAACTCACATGGAATCCTTGAATATCCTATCCACTAGCGCTAGCGAAACGCACGAAAACAACTAAACGACCGTCAGCCGACAATTGCTAGGGAAGTACTAACAGTGGAGGCATCAAGAAGTGGCCGCGAAACACTGACATTTTATCTTATTCAGTAGAAAAACTGATCTAGGCGTTCAGTGTCCCTCATCTGTTTCAGTTACTACCGAGGCATGTCGGGTCGTATCGATTTCTCTTCCGGGCGACTTCCTCTGCTTGGTTTCTCCTCTGGTCGTCCGGTGGCACTGCCGTCGCGCCGCGGCCGTTGGGTCGAATACTCGCGGCGGGCGAGTCTCGTTTGGGCGCTGGGAGGAATTTGGGGCTCCGAGCTGAAGCGGTCCGGACGACGGTTGGCCCATTGTGCGGGAAGTGACCAAAGGCCCCGCTACCCGAGAGACTGATGGCTACTGGTTTTCCATCGAAAGTGTGTTGCTGCCGCCGCCCGTTGTGATGCCGTCCGTCGAAATGTCCTCTTGATAACATACTGTCAGATGGCGATTTTCCCTTGTCTGTGATATCAGTGGGAACAACCGTTGGTTGGTCTGTAGGTCGTCTCAGCGGACGACGTGATTAATATACACTACTGGCGATTAAAACTGCTACACCACGAAGATGACGTGCCACAGACGCGAAATTTAACCGACAGGAAGAAGATGCTGTGATATGCAAATGGTTAACTTTTCAGAGCATTCACACAAGGTTGGCGCCGGAGGCGACACCTACAGCGTGCTGATATGAGGAAAGTTTCCAACCGATTTCTCATACACAAACAGCAGTTGACCGGCGTTGCCTGGTGAAACGTTGTTGTGATGCCTCGTGTAAGGAGGAGAAATGCGTACCATCACGTTTCCGACTTTGATAAAGGTCGGATTGTAGCCTATCGCGATTGCGGTTTATCGTATCGCGACATTGCTGCTCGCGTTGGTCGAGATCCAATGACTGTTAGCAGAATATGGAATCGGTGGGTTCAGGAGGATAATACGGAATGCCGTGCTGGATCTCAACGGCCTCGTATCACTAGCAGTCGATATGACAGTCATCCTATCCGCATGGCTGTAATGGATCGTGCAGCCACGTTTCGATCCTTGAGTCAACAGATGGGGAAGTTTGCAAGACAACAACCACCTACACGAACAGTTCGACGACGTTTGCAGCAGCATGGACTGTCAGCTCTGAGACCATGGCTGCGGTTACCCTTGACGCTGCATCACAGACAGGAGCGCCTGCTATGGTGTACTCAACGACGAACCTGGGTGCACGAATGGCAAAACGACATTTTTTCGGATGAATCCAGGTTCTGTTTACAACAACATGATGGTCACATCCGTGTTTGGCGACATCGCGGTGAACGCACATTGGAAGCGTGTATTCGTCATCTACTCTTGATGAACTCCGGTATCGTGTTGAAGCTGCATGGGCAGCTGTACCTGTACACGCCATCCAAGCTCTGTTTGACTCAATGCCCAGGCGTATCAAGGCCGTTATTACGGCCAGAGGTGGTTGTTCTGGGTACTGATTTCTCAGGATCTATGCACCCAAATTGCGTGATAATGTAATCACATGTCAGTTCTAGTATAATATATTTGTCCAATGAATACCCGTTTATCATCTACATTTCTTCTTGATGTAGCAATTTTAATGGCCAGTAGTGTACTTGGCCCTGTACAGAAACAATCTCGTCTTGTTCCCGAGATGAATATCGGACCACTCTGCTGCTTGCAGCACGTTAAGTCAATCACACAGCCTGCAACATACAAAGAACACACGGTACGCGGTCAGACAAAACTTTCATTCGCCAGCGTCTTCTGGTGTGGCGACGATGTACACACATCAAAAAAAGTTTTTCATTTACCTCGGTTCTGAGAGTTACGGAACCAGTACAGAAAACTGCAAAAAAGACCAACATAAACACTATCTCTGCCCTTTTTACTGCTCATGAAAACCACACACTTCATGTCGTACCATCAGACAGCGAGCCCTTCGGAGGTGCTGGTCCAGATTCCTGTACACACGGGTACCTCTAATACCCAGTAGCACGTCCTCTTGCATTGATGCATGCCTGTATACGTCGTGGCATACTATCCACAAGTTCATTAAGGTACTGTTGATCCAGATTGTTCCACCTCTCGACGGCGACTCTGCGTAGATCGCTCAGAGTTGTTGGTGGGTCACGTCGTCCATAAACAGCTCTTTTCTATCTATCCCAGGCATCTGCGATAGGGTTGTTGTCTGGAAAACATGATGGTCACTTTATTCGAGCGATGTCGTCACCCCGAAGAAAGTCATTCACAAGATGTCCACGATGGGGTCGCGAATTGTTGTCCATGAAGACAAATGCCTCGCCAATATGCTGCCGATATGGTTGCACTATCAGTCGGAGGATGGTATTCACGTATAGAACGGCGCATTCCATGACCACCAGCGACCTATGTCGGCCCTACATAATGCCACCCCAAACATCACGGAAACTTAACCTTGCTGCACTCGCTGGACAGTGTGTCTAAGGCGTTCAGCCTGACTGGGATGCCTCCAAACTCGTCTCCGACCATTTTCTGGTTGAAGGCATATGCGACACGCATATATGAAGAGAATGTGATGCCAATCCTGAGCGGTCCATTCGGCATGTTGTGTGCCCCGTCTGTACCGTGCAGTGTGGTGTCGTGGTTGCAAAGATGAACCTCGTCATTGACGTCGGGAGTGAATTCACGCATCATGCAGCCTATTGGGCACAGTTTGAGTCATAACACGACGTCCTGTGGCTGCACGAGAAGCATTATTGAACATGGTGGCGTTGCTGTCAGGTTTCCTCCGAGCCTTAGCGCTCATCCACTTCAGTAGTAGCCCTTGGGCGGCCTGTCAACTCCATGTCCGAACAACATCTCTTCACTCCGAGACGCCTGGACACTTCCCTTGTTGAGAGCCCCTCCTGGCACAAAGTAGCGATCGAACCGCGGTATTGACCGTCTAGGCATGGTTAAACTACAGACGACACGAGCTGTGTAACTTCTTTCTGGTGGAATGACTGGAACTGATCGGCCGTTGGACCCCCTCTGTGCAATAGGCGCTGCTCGTGCACGGTTGTTTACATCTGTGGGCGGGTTTAGTGACATCCCTGAACAGTCAGAGGGACTGTGTCTGTGATACAATATCCACAGTCAACGTCTATCTTCAGGAATTCTGGGAGCCGGGGTGATGCAAAACTTTTCCGGACAAATGTTCATAGGACATTTTTTCCCTTATTTCCAGTCAGGAGCCCGTCCCTGCTGTTTGTCGGTTTTATTGATGTTCTCCCTCTATAAACGGGCATAAACGAATGTGGAAAAATTCTAGCGGCGATACGGGCCGCAAATAGGGAAATCGATCGACGTAAGTGAGCGTGGCAAAGGACAGATCATTAAGGCTCGCAACAAGCAACTCGTAAATGGGGAGACTGGTCGGCCATGAGTATCTATGATTAGTGGCTGAAGGACAGTGTAACCACGGGTAGACAATAAAGTATTCCACGTGCTCGCTTCAGCGCGGAACGTAAAGTTAAGAGTCTTGTGCGTTCTGCAAAGAAGGCCTCGGTGCGACGTGTGGCAATTCTGGTGATAAGAGTGCAGTACTGGTGTAGAAGTGTTTCGTAGCACATGGATCACCGCACATTGTTGAACATGGGGCTCCGCAGCAGACGTCACCTGCGTGTTCCCATGCTGCCTCAACAGCATCGTCAGTTACTACTGCATTGGTGGTGGGATGATCAGCATGAGCTTGTGGATCAATAGAAAAATGTAGCCTGGCCGGATGGATCAAATTCCTTGGTGTACCAGATCGATGGTCGTTCCTGATACGCCACGATACACGCAAACGAAACTGGTAAGAATATATATAAATGAACTAGTATAAAGCGCTGGAAGCTTTTTAAGAGTGTTCGCAGATGAAGCAGTTGTCTATAAGAAAGTAGCAATGCCAAAAGACAGTATCGATTTGCAAAATAACCTGCAAAGGAACCTGGACGTAAATAAATGTAACACACCGCGCATACGTAGGAAAAGAAATCCGGTAATACTACTGTATAGCTCCACAAATTGCTGGAAACAGTATCTGCCGTAGTATATCTAGGAATAACTATCCAGAACGATCTTAAGTGCAGTGACCACAGAATACAAATAGGAGGAAAAGAAGATGCCAGATCGAGATTCACAGGAAAAACCTTAAGGAAATAAACTTATCCACAATGGATATGGCGTACAAGGTGGTTTTCCGACGGATTCTTGAGTCCTTTTCATCAGTTTGGGACCCTTACCAGATATGATGGATAGAAGAGATAGAGAAGGTCCAACGAAGAGCGGCACGTTTCGTCACGGGATCGTCTAATCGGTGCAAGAGCGTTACAAAGATTCTCAACAAACTTCAGTCGCGGAAACTACAAGAGACGCGTTGTGCATCACTGACAGACCACCTGCTGAAACTTCGAGAGTCGGATAACAAATTACTTCCTCACACTTACATCTCGCGATATGACCGACATTAGAAAATTTGGGATATTAAAGCTAATACAGAGGCCTACCGACAATCGTCCTTCCCATGGGCCATTCGTGAATGGAATGGGGAAGGAGGAACCAGTTAGTGATACCAGAGGTACCCTCTGCCAGAGTATTGACGTATATGTAGATGACACGGTCAATTTCACTGACATCGATTTGTTGTAGAATCATGGAACATATTGTGTGTTCAGACATAATGACCATTCTAGACTCTGAGAAGCTCATCTGCAGAAACCAGCACGGTTTTACGAAACAGCGGTCATGCGAGACACAGCTGGCCCTCTTTGTGCATGATTTACAACAGGCTCTAGATACCGGTTCCCAGGCTGATGCCATATTTCGCGACTTTCGGAAGGCGTTCGAGTCAGTTCCGCACTGTCGCTTGCTACAAAAACTGCGCGCTTACGGTCTATCGAATGACATATGCGGTTGGATAGAAAGTTTTCTAACAGACAGGGAACCCCTGTGACTTCTTTCTGTGGGGACACTTGACACCGGTCAACAGAAACAAGAGTAACTTCAGGTGTGCCCCAGGGCAGCGTAGTAGGTCCTCTGCTTTTTACGATTTACATAAACGATCTGCCGATGATGCTGTAGTCTACAGGAAAGTAGTATCACACGAAAGTTGTGAACAAATCAATGAGGATTTGCAGAAAATAAATGCGAGGTGTAATGACTGGCAGTTATCTCTCAATATTAGTAAGTGTGATCTACTGCGTATAACAAGGCGAAAATCCCCATTCATGTATGAGTACAAAATAATTGATCAGTCTTAGGAAGCGGTAACATCAGTCAAGTATCTGGGTGTGACTATTCGAAATGATCTCAAATGGAATGATCAGATTACACAAGTAACGGGTAAGGCAAACTCTAGATTGCGGTTTCTTGGTAGAATCCTGAAGCGATGCAGTTCCTCAACAAAGGAAATAGCTTACAATACGTTAGTTCGTCCAGTCTTATTGTTCGTCTGTATGGAACCCTTACCAGTTGGGTCTAATTCAAGAGATTGAGAAGGTCCATAGAAGAGCAGCAAGATTCGTGACTGGTACATTTAGCCATCGCGAGAGCGTTACAAATCTCATAGAAAGTTTGAAGTGGGACACATTTGCATATTGACGACGCGATAAACAGAAGGGGCTGCTCTCTAAATCTTCACCGATTATTACCACCAACTTTCAAATCGCGTAATGATCATCATTCAAAGACAAGGGAAGTAAGTGTTCGTAGTGTTCGTACTGAGGCGTTCAGACAGTCGTTTTTCTCTCGCGCGATCCGCGAGTGGAACAAAGGGGGTGGGGGGGGGGGGGGGGAATATGACTTTGGCGCGAATTGTGCCCTCCGCCAGACACCGCTTGGTGGCTAGCGGAGTCTATATGTAGATGTAGACGTAGACACGCGCTATGAACGCAAAATGGTCAGGGCAGTATTATGCTACCTGTGATAGTAACTGAAGGCACCATTAAAGTGGGCTACCTGAACATCAGTGTGGACTTCCTGCATCCCTTCATTGTTGATGTTTTCCCCAATGACGATGGCATCTTCCAGGAGGAGAACTGTCCGTGTCTCAAGGCTCCTGTATTTTGAGAGGAAGCATGACTGATGTCTTAGCCATCAAATTCGCCTGGTATGAACCCAATGAAACACATCTGGGACGGTATCGGGCACCTCTTCTCCCAGGAGAAGTTACATTTGTTGACCGTAGGCGTGTTACTCACTCGGGGAGCCGTCGACATGGACCCAATGGTATTTTGAATAGCGACCCAGTTTCTGTGTTAAATCGTCAATGCGACGGTGCGAGGGTTACAGTAAGCTGTCAGTGGTCCATCGGGAAAAAGATACTTGACTCTCAGGAGAAGTCCCATATGTTTACCGTAGGCTCGTTACTCGCTCAATGAGAAGTCGCCATGGATCCTTTAGAATTGAATAGCGACCGCAATTTAGGGGAATGTGCGTAGACATCTGATGACATACACCACTAAAACCTTTTCACGGACTTTACGAATCCACGCCACGCAGAACCGCTGCTGAAGTCGACCAACACACTGTCCAGCCGCTGGTCACAATGTTCTGGCTGATAAGCATACGTGTAATTGTTTCGTAACTGGAGACAGCCGTAACACACCTTCACCGCTTTGAGCGACGCTTTCGAGGAACAGGGTGTCTTTGTGTGACAAATAATGGCGATGGAAGGCCCGAAACTGTAGGAACTTGAAGATCCCGTGATAGAGAGGTTTAGTAGTTACTTTGAACCAGAACAGCTGTTGTGGCACAAGCTGATCACGTAACCGTTTGTAGGTTACTACTGAAAGCTTTTTAAAAGACATCATATTCGCTAGTTAATGCAGAAATTATTTATTTTCGCTACTGCTGTTCCGACCTTAAGGCCTTAATCAAGTGGTATACTCCAAAATATATGTGCTGAAGCACTGTATTTTGCAGTATGCTAATTTGGTAATGGTCTTAAGGTTGAAACTGCAAATCAACCGCATACTGCAAAATACACGTCCTGAGTGGTATGATATCTCAAAAGGTACGCTACAGTATCAGTGTGTTTTAGCACCTGATGTTATTAAGACATTTATACCATTTTTTCCTTCTGTTACAGACAAATTCACGAAGTTTTGTTTGTGTCTACTGCAGGTTGTCGCGAGTGAAGCGTAATGACAACGATTCAAGAAAAGGCTGAGTGTGTGGAGCGGTTTATTCAGACAAAATCTGACGCAGGTAGAATTCCCTGGTTACCTAGGTCGCCTGCATTAAACTGATGGATGCCTTTCTATGCGGCTATGTCAAGGACGGAAACTACCAAACACCTGTGAACCACCGAAGCGCTGCTGCCACTGCCACAGCTGATGCGGATATGTTGCGCCGAGTGCGGATAGTGCTTCAATACACGCTGGATATTGTGTGCGCCACCAGAGGTACATATGTTGAAAGTGCCTGAATGGCACAAAACTGCGTGAGATAGTCTGCCACATAGCCAAACATGGTGTGGATATGTTCATTAGTTTGGATGGTTCAAAATGGCTCTGAGCACTATGGGACTTAACATCTGAGGTCATCAGTGCCCTAGAACTTAGAACTACTTAAACATAACTAACCTAAAGACATCACACACATCCATGCCCGAGGCAGGATTCGAACCTGCGACCGCAGCGGTCGCGCGACTCCGGACTGAAGCGCCTAGAACCGCTCGGCCACCTTGGCCGGCAGTTTGGATGCTACAACAGATTAAAGTTGTACTGTACCTTCTGAGCCACCCTGTACATGCTCTGAAACGCAGTGTTTTGCTGTATACTATATGATAATGGCCTTAATCCGAAACTGCAAATGTCAAAATAAATTATTTCTACAGGCAATGGCGGATATGATGTCTTCTGAAAAATATGTGTTATAGATGTGTGCTTGTCTGTCAGATTGCACAGTTATTTATTTTATAGCCTGCTAAACGAATGCATGATAGCTTCAGCAAGTGGTAGAGAATTTATTCGAAGTTACTTAAAACAGTGTAAAATATTGTTGAGTAGTCACTGGAGTGCAAAGCTTTTTAATGACAGAATGTGTTAAAAAGTTGCAATTACCTCAACATTTACCTACTATCACAGATGCTACTCAGGATCAGTAGGCCGGACGGGGTGGCCGAGCGGTTCTAGGCGCTACTGTCTGGAACCGCGCGACCACTACGGTCGCAGGTTCGAATCCTGCCTCGGGCATGGATGTTTGTGATGTCCTTAGATTAGTTAGGTTTAAGTAGTTCTAAGTTCTAGGGGACTGATGACCTCAGAAGTTAAGTCCCATAGTGCTCAGAGCCATTTGAACCATTTTTTCAAGATCAGTAAGAAGTTAACGAATGAGGTGTTCAGCTGTATATAGCACATGCGCTGCCGAAAGATTTGGAGCTGTACGCTGAGATGACAAAAGTCACAGGATACCTCCTGATATCGTACCGGACCTCCTTTTGCATGGGGAAGTTCAGCAATTCGGCGTGGAAGTCCCCTGCAGAACTATTGAGCCATGCTGCCTCTACAGCCACCCATAACTGCGAAAGGATTTTCTCCACGAACTCACTTCTCGATTATGTCCCATCATTGTTCGATGGGATTCCTGTCGGGCGACCTGGGCGGCCAAATTATTCTCTCGAATTGTCCAGAATGCTCTTCGAACCAATCGCAAACAATCGTGCTCCGGTGACTTGGTGCATTGTCATCCATAAATATTTCATGTTTTTTGGGGAGCATGAAGTACATCAATGGCTGCAAATGGTCTCCGGTCAGTGACCGCTTCAGTTGCACCATAGGACCCAGTGCACTGCATGCAAACACAGCCCACAGCGTTGTGGAGCCACGACCAGCTCGCACAGTGGATTGTTGACAAAAAAAATGGTTCAAATGGCTCTGAGCATTATGGGACTTAACTTCTGAGGTCATCAGTCCCCTAGAACTACCTAAACGTAACTAACCGAAGGACATCACACACATCCATGCCCGAGGCAGGATTCGAACCTGCGACCGTAGCGGATTGTTGACAACTTGGCCCCATGGCTCCATGAGGTCTGCGTCACATTCGATCCCTACCGTCAGCTATTACCAACTGAAATCGGAACTCATCTGACAAGTCCGATGTTTTCCACTCGTCTAGAGCCCAACGGGTACGATCTAGAACCCAGGAGAGGCACCGCAAGCGACGTCCTGCTGTTGGCAAAGGTACTCGAGTCGGTCGTCTCTTGCCATAGTCCATTAACGCCACTTTTCTCCCCACTGGCCTAACGGATACGTTCGTCGCACGTCCCCCATTGATTTCTGCGGTTATTTCGCGCAGTGTTGCTCATCGGTTAGCAGTGACAGCTCTACGCAAACGCCGCTGCTCTCGGTCGTTATGTGAAGGCTGTCGGCCACTGCGTTGTCCGTGGTGAGAGGTAATGCCTGAAATCTGGTATTCTGGGCATAATCTTGACACCATAGCTCTCGTAGAACTGACTTCCCTAACGATTTCCGAATTGGAATGTCCCATGCGTCTAGCTCCAGCTGCTATTTCGCGTTCAACATCTCTTAATTCCCGTCGTGTGACCACAATCACGTCGGAAACCTTTTCACATGATCTCCTGAGTACAAGTGAGAGCTCTGCCCTTTTATACCTCGTGCACGCGACACTACCGCCATCTGTACATGCATGTATCCCTACCCCACCGAGCGAGGTGGCGCAGTGGTTAGACACTGGAGTCGCGTTCGGGAGGACGACGGTTCAATCCCGCGTCCGGCCATCTTGATTTAGGTTTTCCGTGATTTCCCTAAATCACTCCAGGCAAATGCTGGGATGGTTCCTCTGAAAGGGCACGGCCGACTTCCTTCCCCATCCTTCCCTAATCCGATGAGACCGATGACCACGCTGTCTGGTCTCCTTCCCCAAAACAACCAACCAACCCTACCCCATGACGATCGTCTCTTCGGTGTATTTGCTACATTCAGACTAAATGTAAGCGATTCATAGATCCAATGAGTGGAAATGGATCAATGAACTGACATGCTTTCCGTGATCGCCTATTTTAGAAAGTTAAAGTGGTGTTAAAAATTACAACCACTTTATTGTAAATGCCTGTCCTTCATCTTTGTCAATGTGTGTAGCTGTCTCAGTCATTTAGAACGTCACTTCTGTGGCACGCCGATTATGAAACAGTTTATTACGAATGTCAGCGTTTTCTGCAGAGTAAATATTTACTAGCGCGCTTACGCCGATTACAAAATTAAGCGGAAAGCTGCCTGTCGGCCAGTGGAGAGCGCTTCATTAGGCAGCATGGCAACGTCCTTAATTACACGGCGAAAGCGATCTCTCCAGCAATTATCCGCAACAAGCACCCAACTTGCGTTTATCCCTGCGATATTGACATACCGGCAGCGGAACGTCGAGTGACTGCCTGCGGCCAATCAACGCATCGCATGTGGGAAGCCGTAACTTAACGGCATTAAGTGACTCACTCTATACATTCCAGTGCTCCGACTAGCGCCCAGCTGCTTCACATTGCGTGGTTTAGCTGTTTGTACCCGCCGCGAATTAGTTCACATAGTTTTAACAAACCGGTAACTTCTTCAGTTACGGAAACTTGCGATATCACTTTATTTCAGTTACGATCGTACCGATTTCACATGACGTATCTGAATCATGTTCTTCCAAAACTACACAATGCATGAGCATTCTCGTGAAGTTCGGTATTATTCAAAATTGATCCAACAGACAATATGATTTTACATGCAAGGAATGTGCGACGAAAATTAGTTGTCCTATAAGTGTCTTAACGAAGTACAAAATACAAGCTTGTTTTTATTTCTGTATCATAAAATCCACGTAACATCATTCACGACAGATGCCACTTACATTTGATTAATTTACAAACTTGTTTTACGTGAACCTCGTTAGTTGGCATATTTCGGAAAAATAGTTAGTCTGTTTTCAGAATCACATAAAATCTTTCGGTTCTGTAATAAGTCTAAAACTCCTATATTCATAAAAAATATAATTTTATTGAAATCTTTGTTCTCAAAAGCGGAAATGATCTTGTAGTTAAGTTGACTTACAGAATGTTCTGGTAGTTTACAGAAGGAAATGTAGTTTATATGTACAACGAAATTAGCGCCAAAGGTGTCACGTGTAACCCATGGACTCAGCTGATCACTTCAGGACTGTCTCCCCTTTTAAACTCTTGGATACTGCGCGTTTAGTCTTTGTTTGAACATTACGACATACGAGTTGCGGATTAGAAAATGATTCTGTTGTTACTGTTGCTGTGGTCTTCAGTCCGTAGATTGCCTCGATGCAGCTCTCCATGCTACGCTATCCTGTACACACCTCATCATCTTCGAATAATTACTGCAACCTACATCCTTCTGAATCTGCTTGCTGTACTCATATCTTTGTCTCCCTCTACGATTTTTACCATCTACACTTCCTTGTAACATTAAACTGGTGATTCCTTGATGTCTCAGAAAGGATCTCCTCTTTTTGCCAGGTTGTGCGATAAATTTCTTTTTTCACCAGTTCCTTTCAGAACCCCCTCATTAGATACGTAACTACGCAACCAATCTTCAGCATTCTTCTATAGCACCACATTTCAAAAAGTACTATTCCCTTATTGTCCACATTGTAAATTGTCCATATTTCACTTCCGTATATGTTTACAATACATGCAAATATTTTCAGAAATACTTCCTGAGACTTAAGTTTTTATTCTATGTTAACAAACTTCTCGTCTTGCCATCATAAGTTATTTTGCTACCGAAATAGCAAAACATCTAGTACTTCAAGTATGTCGTTTCCTAATCTGATTCCCTCAGCTTTGCCTGATTTAATTCCACTGCATTCCGCTATCCTTGTTTTGCTTTTGTTGATGTTCATCTTACATCCTCTTTTAAAGACACTATCTATTCCGTTGAACTGCCCTTACAAGTACTTCGGTGTCTAACAGAAATATAATGTCATCGGCAATGCACAAGGCTTTTGTCTCTCTGGACTTTATATCCGTCTCCAAATTTTTTCGGGGTTCCTATACTGTTTGTTCCATGTACAGATTGAATAGCATTTGGGATAGGCTACAACCGTCTCTCACTGCCTTCTAAACCACTGCCTCCCTTTAATGCATCCCGACACTTATAACTACCGTTTGCTTTCCGTACAAGTTGTAAATAGCCTTCCACTCTCTGTATTTTAGCCTTACTACCTACGGAATTTCAAACAGAGTATTCCACTCAACATTTTCAAAAGCTTTCTCTAGCTCTACAAATGCAGTAAAAGTACGTTTGCTTTTCCTTAACCTATCTTCTAAGAGAAGTCGAAGGGTCAGTATCGCCTCACGTGTACCTACATTTCTCCGCAATCCTGACTGATCTTCCTAACGTCGGCTTCTGCCACAATTTCCATTCTTCTGTAAAGAACTAACGTCATTATATTTCAACCATTATTTACGAAATTGATAGTAAGCTAATCTACAGACTTATCAGCAACTACATTCTTTAGAATTGGAATTATTACATGGTTCTTGAAGTCCAGGGGTTTCGCCTATCTCATACATCTTGCAGATCAGATGGAAGAGTTTTGTAATGGCTGGATCTCCCAAGGTTATCAGTAGTTTGGAAGGAACGTCGTCTACTTCTGGGGCCTTGTTTCGGGTTAGGTGTTTCAATATTCTGTCAGATTCTTCTTACAGCATCACATCTCCCACATCGTCTAAGAGTATGTGGTCTTCCATTTCTGTAATATTGGCTCCCTTTTACACACACTCTATATACTTCTTTACCTTTCATTTTTCCCATATTATTTGTGAAGAGTGAATACAAATAATAAGTGTTAATACCAAGAATCTGGTATTAATCTTCAGTATTATCAAAGAAAAAACATCCTGGACCATATATAATTTCATCAAGGTTGTGTAGTGGAAGCTACTTTTGGACACTGAAGGCATTTTCAAATTAAGTAATAATATATTGTTACAACGGTATGTTGATAATTTTTGCTTTTGGGCTGTTTAATTTCAACTGAATGAAACACGGTTTTCGTGACATAAGTGTTTCGCCTTTATTCACTGCAAGGCATCTTCAGTGGCCTGGAATACGTACATATTTTTACTATTTAGTTTACATTTTGGGACAACGTACATACAGGGTGTTTCAAAACTGATGGTCAGTATTCAGGGATATGACAGGAATGATCATTCGAAACAAAAAGGTCAAGTAAACATGGGACCTAAAACGCATAGCTTAAGATCTATCAGCATTCTTTACCTTCGATACTCTGAAACAAATCTCTTCTGCTGCAAGCTCTTTGCTTTCCATATTTTGGGAAGTGGTAGTATGGACCAAAACAAGAAAAAAAATCAGTAAACATGTGCTCTAAAACGCATACCATAACAGCTATGAGCACTGGTTCATCTTCACTACTTTGAAATACAACTCTTCTAATGAACAAGCGCTCATAACTTTCGTGGTATGCATTTCAGAGCAGATGTTTACCGGAATTTTTTTTTTGTTATGCTCCATACTACCACTTCCCAAAACATGGAATGCAAAGAGCTTGCAGTAGAAGAGATTTGTTTCACAATATCGATAGTCAATAATTGCTCATAGCTCTTAAGGTATGCATTTTACAGCCCATATTTACTTGACCTTTTTGTTTCAAATGATCATTCCTGTCATGGCCATGAATATTGACCATCACTTCTGAAACACCCTGTATAGGTTATAAACAACTTTGGTGATTGGCTTTTCTATGGCGTAGTAATGTTTGAATTCTACTTACAAGTCCCATGGATGATGTTCTACATCATGCTGTTTTTCTTTTTTCTTTTTTTTTTGTTCCATTTTTGGCGCTGTTCTTCTTCATTTGGGTTTACATTTTCCACACTTCAGAATACTAGTTCGTAGGCACTTAGTTTGATTCTACGTCTTGATTTGTCTTGCCGACAGTCGAATGTCATTCCAAAGATCGAACGTTATTGCCACCTTTCGAACGGAATTTTTGAGATATCTGTGATTTGTTTGTGGATACTTGTGTGTGTGTGTTGAAAGGTGGCTACACTGAGCCACAGCGCCAGAGATTGCGCCAAAGAGTATATTATTCAGCCGCCTCCACTAGCAGTTCTTGTCGAGAAGTCGTGGTGGAGAGTGCTTGTTGAGATGTAGCAGTGGTGAGTCGTTGTTGAGAAGTTCCCATGGAGAGTGCTTGTTCAGATGTTGTCACATTGTTTTGATGGGCTAGACACCAGATGTTGTTGGATTGGGGATGCTGTAATGATCAGAGTGTGCTTTTCGTCAATATATATGAAGGTAAAAATTTCCTTTTTTTTCATTATTTCAATGTCTTAAACAATAATGCTTCTTGGTCACAGGTTCAGTCAAACAAAGCATCTGGCTCGTGTTCTTGTATTAGACTGTATTTCTGGTTTCTATGTGCAATTATAGTATTTTTTTTGTTTTTTTTAATTACTTCAGCATAAATGGTGCTTAAAATATCTGGTCTTATTGAGGAAGAACCGTGCCAGATGTGTATGTTGAATCACACTTCCACACACAGAACAGCCACACTTGTGCCTTGTTGTTTCGTAGCTTTCATAGTTGCTGGGGACTTAATTAATTGATTGTGCTAACGGAATTTTCGTTTCATTCTTTGTTGTTGTTCTATGCAGTCAGATTGCGTACAAATACTAGTCAGGGCCAACCGGTTACGAGACTTTGTAGCCGGACATGCAGCTACCAAAAAATTAAAAAAGTATTTGCATTCATTAAATAATTAAGCCCCCATGCACGTGGCGACCCTGTCAGGATCGTCCCTTGGAATTCTTCCGATTGTAAAAATAACAGACAGTAGTATTGTTGTAGTAATTTGTAGTTTAGTAATTGTAGTCCATATTGCATGTGTAGATTTGGTAATTGTCATTCTTCTAATGGTATTTTTTTGCACAATTTAATATTTGTTGTCTTGTATACGGGTTTGACAATTTTGTGCAATTATGAAGATTCCAATTGTTCGTTAATCGTGTTTGAGGGAAGCATTTCGTGTGAATGATATTGTTGGTGATAAAGTGTCATTGTGTGTAAAATCATATAGTGACGAGTTTTGTATGTTTTGTAAATGATTACGCAATCGACGAAAAAGGCAAAAATGATGACAGTGAGAATGACGAAATTGTTAACATGGCGAACTCGCCAACACAGGAGAACAGGATGATGAATAATGAAGTTGAAACAATTTAATAAGTCGGGAAAATAGTCCGGAACCAATTCAAAATTTTTCACAATCAAAAAATTTTCAAAATACGAGATTAACGACAGAAGATTCTGGAATAGTATCGAACACAGATAGCTTTACAGCGATGACGAAGGAAGCCGGTTTTACGGGAAATGTTAGGAGCGAAAAGAATTTTGAATCAGTTAATATGGAGCAGTTGATGAGTGCAATATTAAATTTGGGATCTGAATTAAAAACAGTGGGATCACAAATAGGAAGAATTAACACGAAGATGGAAACTTTGACAATATGGTTAGGCTCACAAATAGGAACAATTAAAACCGAGATGGAAGCAATGGATACACAGTTAGGCTCACGAATAGGGACATGTTTCAAAAACATGAAAGATGAATCAAAGAAAGAAATTAGAGAAGAAGTACAACCGATTTTGAATGCTCGCAATAATAGATTAATTTCATTAGAAATCAGACAAAAGGAACAGGATAGAGAACAGGAAGAAAGAGATCATGTGATAGTACAAAAATTTTAAGAGTTAAATTTACAACGTGCACACGATAAGGAAGAAATACTTGAAAGAATCGAGGAATCCGTACCAAATGACAGAATAAATAACCTAACACAACAGTATGAACAATTGACTACTAAATGTGTCAATGCTGAAACCCGAGTCGCGACACTTACGGAAGACGTAAATAAACAGAAAGAACAAATAGGTGAGTTATCGGAAAGAGTTGAGGAGATTGCAGATAAATTGACAAGTCTTAGTTTAAATGGGGACAGAGATTCAGATGATACAGCTCCATTGCCATTTGCAGAAACAGAAGAGTACCAGAACCTAAGCAAATATGTTGAAAATCAGGGAAAATTTAATGAACGCGTTAAAAGGGAATTTGAGGCATTACGAAAGCAAGTCAAACAAATTGAAGGCGAAATCGTAGGAAAAGACAGTAGAAGAAATTTAGAATCACAGATAGCAGAGGGGCTTGAAGGAAATAATTTGTTTCATTTACGAGATGCAATAAGAGAGCGCCAGGCGCGCGAACTTGACAATAATCGACATTGGGACAGGGACAGACGCGGTAGGTCTTTGTCGCCACGAGGAGAAAACTTTGACTATAAACACTTCTTAACTGTTCGGAAATTTAAGATCTTTCGCAATTCTAAGAATGACATACATCCATGTTCATGGTTAGATCAATTTATGTACGCACTTCCACCAAATTGGCCAATAAGTCACAAACAGGTATTTATGTGCGGCTATTAAAGTACTCAGGGGATTCACTACACTAAGTGAATATGTGCCGTAGCGTGCACAGGGCCCCGAGCTGTAGTAGTGCTATTTCCCTTTTAGTTTTCTGCACTGCTGCCTACTCTTTTACTATTCTTTGTATCTATCAGAACAACTCTTCAACTATCAATCTATCTAGAGAATCGGTAAAGAATAACCGGATATGACTATTTTACCCAAAAGTGATTTCGGAAATTACTATATTTTCTGCAGCATTCATTCGTAATTTAAACGAAATTTTACCTGTTTATCTTCATGACAATATTACTTCATATGTTGACGATATTCTTATTGCTAAACGTTCTTGGAGTGAGCACAACAAAATTTTGGATTCATTATTACGTATTTTTGCAAGAGTTGGCATTACAGTGAACTTGAAAAAATCTGAATTTGGTCGTTCTCAGGTGAAATTTCTTGGTCATATTATTTCTACAGAAGGTATTCTTCCTGATCCTGAAAAACTAGACGCTATTCGTAATTATGCTGTTCCTACTACAAAATGTGATGTTCGTAGTTTCCTTGGTGTCTCTAATTTTCTTAGACGGTTTGTTAGATTGGACGATTTGGCCCCACCTCGTTTTTGCGAACTATCTGGAAAGTTCTTTTTAAACGAAAATCGGTTGACACTTCTTTTTGGTTAGTTTGTATTCCTGATGAGTGGGTTAATAAATTGATTTGGTACACACATTTCAGTTATGCACACTTTGGTCCCAGTAAATGCTTTCATAAATTACGAGAAAATTGCTACTTCAGTAATATGGAAAAACGTATTCGATCTGTTCTTGCCAAATGCAAATTATGTCAAAAGGCTAAGCCGCCAACTATTTCTCATAGAGCACCGTTGTTTCCTATCATTCCAGCGAAATTAAAGGAGATGGCTGCAGTCGATTTGTTCGGTCCAGTGGTTCGTTCTACTAATGGTTTTGCGTACATTTTGGTAGCAGTGGAACTGACATAAAAATATGTGTGTTTTACACCTTTACGCAAAGCAACAGTTCGTTCAGTATCTAATGCTTTCATCAAACATTTTCTTAAAGAAGTGGGTCATATTGATAAGGTTATATCAGATAATGGATCTCAGTTTCGCTCTAAAATTTGGCTGCGTACTCTATGGCGTCGTAAGATTAAACCAATTTTCATTTCTCTTTTTCACCCTCAATCTAACGCTTCAGAGAGATGGATGAAGGAAATCAATAAATTGTGTCGACTTTATTGTCATCAGAATCACAGAACATGGGATCAGTACCTTCATATTTTTCAAAACATTCTGAATGAACTCCCTAATGATTCTACTTCTTTACCGCCTATATTGATATTAAAAAACAAAGCACCGACAAATCGCATTTCTGAACTCGTTCCTTTTCCGCCTTCACGGAAACTGCGGCATTCTGAAGTTGTCAACCTGGCTTTACAAAATATTGCATCTGCGGCTGCTAGAAGAGAGAAATCAGCTATACGTCCTGGTCGTTTAAAAACCTTGTCAGTTGGCCAAAAGGTGTTAATTAAGTCTCACCGTTTGTCTCACAAAAGAAAAGGCTTGTGTCGCAAATTTTTTCTGCTTTATAACGGTCCATATAGGATTCGCAAAATTATTCATGATAACACTGTTGAAGTAGAAACTCTTAAATCTCGACGCTCTAAGGGAATACATCATATATCGAACGTTAAAATTTTTGTGGAATGACATACTTTTGAGAGACTAACAGTTACATGTAAACACGGAGAGTACAAGGATACCGCGCCGTGTTCTGGCGGCGGCACATACTCAAAGCAACAGTCAAGTCTGCGCGCCGCACAAGGCAGTCGTTGACCGCAAACAATTACTTCCTACGTCACGCGTACCTACAGCTGATCGAGCGCTCAGTGCGAATGCACTGACAGCCGTAAACAAATACACAGTCTAATTTCTTTGATGAAATTCAGTAAAAAGCAATAATGAGTTGGTAAATTATGTTATTAACGTTCAGTATTTTTCAGGATACGGTTGTATAAAATATTTAAGAACTTCAGGTAAATTCTCTGTGTGTCCGACGTTAAGGGGACTTGCTATCGAGAAATTTTCAGGAAGAATGTAATTTCGAAGAAGATACTAATAAACTGAAAAGGTAACTATTAATTGAGTTTATTTTTCAGGTAACATATTTCCACTTGGTACGTACTTTAGACGTAATTTGCTACTCGCGATTACGTGTTTCATACTTTGTGCTAAATTTCATGTTCTATGAATTTACTTGTGAAGCGACGTGCTTGCGTACATTAACTGATTTTGACAATGATTGATTAATGAACAGGGTTGTTACTTGTGTATATTATGCATCGCTGGCTGCACTGCTTTTTCACTGATGTCATATTTTTTTATTATGTGCCTGTTGTGCTTATTTATTTAAATTATAATTGTCACCTGATTAATTGTGCTGACTGTGGTTATGTATGTAAGTTATACTTTGTGATTTATCTGCTTGCGCCTTTATGTTTAGATTACATACACTCCTGGAAATTGAAATAAGAACACCGTGAATGCATTGTCCCAGGAAGGGGAAACTTTATTGACACATTCCTGGGGTCAGATACATCACATGATCACACTGACAGAACCACAGGCACATAGACACAGGCAACAGAGCATGCACAATGTCGGCACTAGTACAGTGTATATCCACCTTTCGCAGCAATGCAGGCTGCTATTCTCCCATGGAGACGATCGTAGAGATGCTGGATGTAGTCCTGTGGAACGGCTTGAGATGCCATTTCCACCTGGCGCCTCAGTTGGACCAGCGTTCGTGCTGGACGTGCAGACCGCGTGAGACGACGCTTCATCCAGTCCCAAACATGCTCAATGGGGGACAGATCCGGAGATCTTGCTGGCCAGGGTAGTTGACTTACACCTTCTAGAGCACGTTGGGTGGCACGGGATACATGCGGACGTGCATTGTCCTGTTGGAACAGCAAGTTCCCTTGCCGGTCTAGGAATGGTAGAACGATGGGTTCGATGACGGTTTGGATGTACCGTGCACTATTCAGTGTCCCCTCGACGATCACCAGTGGTGTACGGCCAGTGTAGGAGATCGCTCCCCACACCATGATGCCGGGTGTTGGTCCTGTGTGCCTCGGTCGTATGCAGTCCTGATTGTGCCGCTCACCTGCACGGCGCCAAACACGCATACGACCATCATTGGCACCAAGGCAGAAGCGACTCTCATCGCTGAAGACGACACGTCTCCATTCGTCCCTCCATTCACGCCTGTCGCGACACCACTGGAGGCGGGCTGCACGATGTTGGGGCGTGAGCTGAAGACGGCCTAACGGTGTGCGGGACCGTAGCCCAGCTTCATGGAGACGGTTGCGAATGGTCCTCGCCGATACCCCAGGAGCAACAGTGTCCCTAATTTGCTGGGAAGTGGCGGTGCGGACCCCTACGGCACTGCGTAGGATCCTACGGTCTTGGCGTGCATCCGTGCGTCGCTGCGGTCCGGTCACAGGTCGACGGGCACGTGCACCTTCCGCCGACCACTGGCGACAACATCGATGTACTGTGGAGACCTCACGCCCCACGTGTTGAGCAATTCGGCGGTACGTCCACCCGGCCTCCCGCATGCCCACTATACGCCCTCGCTCAAAGTCCGTCAACTGCACATACGGTTCACGTCCACGCTGTCGCGGCATGCTACCAGTGTTAAAGACTGCGGTGGAGCTCCGTATGCCACGGCAAACTGGCTGACACTGACGTCGGCGGTGCACAAATGCTGCGCAGCTAGCGCCATTCGACGGCCAACACCGCGGTTCCTGGTGTGTCCGCTGTGCCGTGCGTGTGATCATTGCTTGTACAGCCCTCTCTCAGTGTCCGGAGCAAGTATGGTGGGTCTGACACACCGGTGTCAATGTGTTCTTTTTTCCATTTCCAGGAGTGTATGAACATTTATTTGCTTATGCTGATATGATGCTAATGACCTGTTTATTATGTGAGATATATATTTGCTGCATTGTGTATGGATTGCATATTTACACATTTCTGTTTTGTTGTCATAACTACTCTTCAATTTAGAATATAGCAATGCTGATGTACAGTGTACGAACATAGAGTTTAGGTTACACCATGGTATTAATTACAGATTGTTTGCTTGGCAGAGCCTCGTTGTAGGAATTGTGCTGCATCCACTTGTTGACATTCTGTTCTCCACTGGTATATTTACTCGCTATTGTATGTTTTGCTTACGCTTAGTGCCTTATATTTTAAGATAAGAAAATGAACTTCTGTAATTCTACGAACGACATTGGTACAAGAAACTTCATTAAAGTCACATGAGCTGGAGGTTTTATGGAAGCCGTATAAATTTATGCTAATAGGTAGGAAGCTAACGACATGACATACCAACACTAGGTTTAGACCATTGACAGTTATTACACTGCATTCTTCGTGAGCAATTGAAATAGCAAGTGACACTTGACACAAGAAATACTTCACATATTTGCTTCTGTTTTGCCATGATTCTTGAAATGGTGTACACACTGTGAAATATTACGATTTATTCATTCAAAGTCTTATGTGATCTTTAATACTACGTACTCGCACCTACTTACTGAAAGTTATTCAAACCGAAGGCTGTTAGAGGTCATGTATGCATTTCTTTTATTTTATGATGGGCAAGGTAACCAAAATGTATTTGATAATTCAGAATGAGTAGAAGATTTGGGTCAGATGGATTACACAGAGGTTGTGTGTGGACATTGTGTCTTCGGATTGTATGGGATGAAGAATTGAAGTTTGCAGTAGGATTTTATTCGTACTTGTTCGAGGAAACTGACTAGAGGAAAGAGTTGTTATGGAAGTGAAATGATATTGGTGATAAGGTTTATATGTGTCGACGTATTGAAGAGGTATTATAGAGGTATTGAGATTGTGTGAAGTTGATGATTAGTGGAGCTTTGGTGGACAAGAGGTAAGGTAAATGATATTGATGATAAGGTTTACATGTATCGACGTAAGAGGTATTATTGAAGTATTAAGATTATGTGATTATTATTGAAGTTTTGGTGGATAAGAGATAAAGTAAGTGAGGAGCATATTTTTTTGTTGGTTTATATGGAACAAGGAGCATGAAGATGGCAGACTAGAACACTCAAGTGGAAAGAAGATTGTCTACACACACACTTTGTTAAATCAATAAGCAGTAGATTTTTTTTTTTTTTTTTTTTTTTTTTTTTTTTTTTTTTTTTTTTTTTTTTTGGAGAGAGGAAGTATTTGCAATCTTGGCGCACTGACAGTTGTTCAGCAACCGTATATTTTGATTTGGCTTGGCAAACATTGGTCTTGACATGATGACTACGACATTGACTAACTATTATTGACTGTTATACATTGCTGCCACTACTACTTGATTCACAAGTTGAACATAAAATTTGGACAGAATTGCATTTACACAGTTAACACTATTCAATTACACAGTAGCACTTAATGTGGACGAAAGATGAGTGAGTGTGTCTTGTGTGTTTTTCTTTCCTAATCCCAAATAATTGGTACCGACCTATCTCCTAAATACTATTTTACTTGTTTGTTGTGGCTTGCACTGACACCCATAAATATTATAGGTTTACTGATATTTGTGTGTTTGTAATATTTAATATGAGAATTATCTGATATCATTTGTGTGTTTATTATAATTTGTATGTTTAGTGTAATAGCATTGATAATAATTTTGTAAAAGCAATTGTGTGTGCATTCAAACTGTTGTTCGTGCTTGCACCTATTCAACATGATGGGTGCCACTTGGAAATGTTTAATTTCTGCTGATAAACTCTGATGAACTGTCTAATTAGTGATAGTGAATATTATGGACTGTTACGTGCACCTGTTCAACATTACTGGGTGCCACTGATGGACTGCTTCTACTGAAATGATGTCACTTGTTGGTGTCTGCACCTGTTCAACATTGCTGGGTGCCACTGATGGAACTGCTTCTACTGAAATAATGTCACTTGTTGGTGTCTGCACTTGCTCAACATTGCTGGGTGCCACTGATGGAACTGCTTCTACTGAAATAATGTCACTTGTTGGTGTCTGCACCTGTTCAACATTGCTGGGTGCCACTGATGGAACTGCTTCTACTGAAATAATGTCACTTGTTGGTGTCTGCACTTGCTCAACATTGCTGGGTGCCACTGATGGAATTGCTTCTACTGAAATGATGTCACTTGTTGGTGTCTGCACCTGTTCAACATTGCTGGGTGCCACTGATGGAACTGCTTCTACTGAAATAATGTCACTTGTTGGTGTCTGCACCTGCTCAACATTGCTGGGTGCCACTGATGGAACTGCTTCTACTGAAATAAT
The DNA here is from genome assembly GCF_023864345.2 of Schistocerca serialis cubense. Lineage (NCBI taxonomy): Eukaryota > Metazoa > Arthropoda > Insecta > Orthoptera > Acrididae > Schistocerca > Schistocerca serialis. The sequence continues at coordinate 739,517,114 of NC_064642.1, forward strand.
GTCACTTGTTGGTGTCTGCACTTGCTCAACATTGCTGGGTGCCACTGATGGAATTGCTTCTACTGAAATGATGTCACTTGTTGGTGTCTGCACCTGTTCAACATTGCTGGGTGCCACTGATGGAACTGCTTCTACTGAAATAATGTCACTTGTTGGTGTCTGCACTTGCTCAACATTGCTGGGTGCCACTGATGGAATTGCTTCTACTGAAATGATGTCACTTGTTGGTGTCTGCACCTGTTCAACATTGCTGGGTGCCACTGATGGAACTGCTTCTACTGAAATAATGTCACTTGTTGGTGTCTGCACCTGCTCAACATTGCTGGGTGCCACTGATGGAACTGCTTCTACTGAAATAATGTCACTTGTTGGTGTCTGCACTTGCTCAACATTGCTGGGTGCCACTGATGGAATTGCTTCTACTGAAATGATGTCACTTGTTGGTGTCTGCACCTGTTCAACATTGCTGGGTGCCACTGATGGAACTGCTTCTACTGAAATAATGTCACTTGTTGGTGTCTGCACTTGCTCAACATTGCTGGGTGCCACTGATGGAATTGCTTCTACTGAAATGATGTCACTTGTTGGTGTCTGCACCTGTTCAACATTGCTGGGTGCCACTGATGGAACTGCTTCTACTGAAATAATGTCACTTGTTGGTGTCTGCACCTGCTCAACATTGCTGGGTGCCACTGATGGAACTGCTTCTACTGAAATAATGTCACTTGTTGGTGTCTGCACTTGCTCAACATTGCTGGGTGCCACTGATGGAATTGCTTCTACTGAAATGATGTCACTTGTTGGTGTCTGCACCTGTTCAACATTGCTGGGTGCCACTGATGGAACTGCTTCTACTGAAATAATGTCACTTGTTGCTGTCTGCACCTGCTCAACATTGCTGGGTGCCACTGAAGGAACTGATTCTACTGAAAAAATGTCAATTGTTGCTGTCTGCACCTGTCAACATTACTGGGTGCCACTGATGGAACTGCTTCTACTGACATAATGTCACTTGTTGCTGTCTGCACCTGTTCAACATTGCTGGGTGCCACTGTTGGAACTGCTTCTACTGAAATGATGTCACTTGTTGGTGTCTGCACCTGTTCAACATTACTGGGTGCCACTGTTGGAACTGCTTCTACTGAAATGATGTCACTTGTTGGTGTCTGCACCTGTTCAACATTACTGGGTGCCATTGATTGAATAATACTTATGTAAACTATTATGTAATATCATATGTATGAAAGCATTTGTATTCCTTACTGTATTTTATATATTAGGTTATTGAAGGGTCAGTGCAAAGCCAAAATTTATTTAGTTATGTGATATTTACTTGTTAATATTACTTTTTAATTTTTGTCTGTATTTTTTGAACGAATTTGGTGGTATTTTCACCACCAATGCTGGCAAAAATACCATCAAATTCTGGCCCGTGGAGGAGGGGCATATGAAAGGTGGCTACACTGAGCCACAGCGCCAGAGATTGCGCCAAAGAGTATTATTCAGCCGCCTCCACTAGCAGTTCTTGTCGAGAAGTCATGGTGGAGAGTGCTATTGAGGTGTAGCAGTGGTGAGTCGTTGTTGAGAAGTTTCCATGGAGAGTGCTTGTTCAGATGTTGTCATATTGTTTTGATGGGCTAGACACCAGATATTGTTGGATTGGGGATGCTGTAATGATCAGAGTGTGCTTTTCGTCAATATATATGAAGGTAAAAAAAATTCCTTTTTTTTGTATTATTTCAATGTCTTAAACAATAATGCCTCTTGGTCACAGGTTCAGTCAACAAAGCATCTGGCTCGTGTTCTTGTATTAGACTGTATTTCTGGTTTCTATGTGCAATTATAGTATTTCTGGTTTTTTTTAATTACTTCAGTATAAATGGTGTTTAAAATATCTGGTCTTATTGAGGAAGAACCGTGCCAGATGTGTACGTTGAATCACACTTCCACACACAGAACAGCTACACTTGTGTTTTGTTGTTTCGTAGGTTTTATAGTTGCTGGAGACTTAATTAATTAATTGTGTTAACGGAAGTTTTCTTTCATTCTTTGTTGTTATTCTATGCAGTCAGATTGCGTACAAATACTGGTCAGGGCCAACCGGTTACGAGACCTCGTAATCGTACATACAGCGACTAAAAATTAAAAATTATTTGCATTATATTTAATTAAGCCCCCATGCAGTGTGTGTGTGTGTGTGTGTGTGTGTGTGTGTGTGTGCGTGATCAGGAGGTGCGAAGAGAGAGAGAGCGAGAGAGAGAGGAAGATATGTATTTGTTTCATGTGGCTGCATGCGCAAGAGGGATGATTTTTATCTGCACCGAAGTGTTTCTGCGCATTTATCACATGTTTGTTGTTTGTTTTCAGCAATGGTTTTCTGAATGTGGAACTTTCTTACATTGGTATAAGGTATTTCTCACATTTAAAAATTTTAAACATGGCTGAAGCAGCAACTGTTGAAAATCTTCACGGTAAATGATAACAGCCAAACAGTTGCACGATAGAGATTTATCGTAATCCTTGAACACGGTTTCGGTATACCTAAATATACCTTCATAAGAAGCAAAATACACCTGAACAGGAAGTCACCTTCATTAACTAAAAATTTAGCATCTGGTATTTTTACGATTGCTTAAAGCTATAAGTGTTTTTTCTCTCTCAGTTATGGTGCTAAATTTTTTGTTAAGGAAGGTGTCTTCCAGTTTAGGTGTATTTTGCTTCTGATGAAGGTATATTTAGATATACCGAAACCGTGGTCAAGGATTTCAATAAATCTTTATCCTGCACACTGTTGGGCTGTTATCATTTACCGTGAAGTTCCTCATAGTTGTTTTTTCGAATTATTTTTGTGTGTTCTTCCATGTCTGTAGGCTGCTGGTTGTGGTTTTTTAAGTGCTCTGCAAATATTGCATGGTTTGTTTCATAATTCTAGTACCTGACGCGTCCTTTGTACCGCGTTTTAAAATTCGTCCATGTCATGCCTTCCTCTACATCGCATCACAACTTCCTGGAATTGATGCTTCTTGGTTGCTGGTTAAGTTTGATTGTAGGGTTTGCACAGTTTTATATTCTGTTTGGGAACCCTGTTCCTTTAGTATATTTGCCACTCTGTGTGTTAATTTACGTATATAAGTCATAGTGTACCATCTGTTTCTTTCCTGTGTGGTGATGCCACTGCATATTTGTGTAGAGTGAATGAGTTCGCAGTTTGTGAGTTATCTTGTATTCTGGTAATGTTTTGTTTATTTTGTATTTGCGTTTTCAGTTTTCGTCCTTATTACGTGTCTTCTGTGTTCGTTTTATTACGCTTTTAAATTTTTCTTTCACTAATTTCCTTGTCATTCCTACGTCTATTTCACAATTACTTTGTTGTTCTTCACGTGATAAAATCTGTACAGTTTCTACTATGAGCTTTGCTATGTATTGGTTGTTTAACTTTCTTTTGGTGCAAGAACATTTTTACTTTTTCGTGTAGTTCTGTCTCGCTCAGGTTAACTACATGTGTGTGGAATGTGTGTTGGTGTTCTTGTCTCGTCTTGCCTTAGAACAATACAACATATATTTCAGAATTAGAGGGTAACACTAGACTGCAATAAGACTTTCACTTAAATACGAAATATCTAGGGGGGCGGGTGTTCTATGTAGTACATTTCTTTGTGTTTTAAACACATTATCGTCGTACGTCTACAGCGTTGAGATACAAAACAGGAACGTCGTTGTTCTGCGCGCAAACGTGCCTCGTCATACTGTTTCACACATCGGATCGTTCGATGAATGCTGCAACAGCTTTAATTTCATCCGTACAAATTTAGGCTGTGCGAGAGATGATCCTAACGACTTTTTCCAGCGCCTGCAAATTTGTGAGTAACTGTTGGCTAAGATCAGTGTGGATAAAAACTTCATTTGGAATCTAAAGACGTCCGATTTGCAATTAGGCTTCTTTCACAGTGACAACGATGACGGTTGCCAGAGGTCGCCCGGTAACACCGGCTAACAGCTTGGTCATGGTGCGTCCAGTCTGCTTCGACCGAATTCGGTGATCTGGATGCCACGACTCTTCTGCTCTTAGACGAGTCCTGAATGGTGGATTCTGCTATTAAAACGACGCCGAATGAGCTCCCTGTGAATGAGCTTTATTTGTCTCAAGAGAAATGAGGCGGATAGCACGCACTCTGTCCTCTGTTATAGAAACAACGAAACAAGTTTTAAGGTTATATTACAACGAAGAGGAAAACATTCTGTAACATACTACAGATGATTCTTGGAGACGCGGGAAGGCAACCAATGTGAGATACACCGTTTCAGCTCAAGAGAGGCTTGTAACCATGCTGTAACCGTTTTTTATTCATTTTAATTAACAGTTTATTTGCAAAATTGAGGCTGCTTTTCATCTGTTATTAACTCTATTTCTACAAGAGTACTACTCAGTAGAGCGTCTCACACAAAGTCTCGGGAGGTAATGCTATGAGCAGGGTAGAGTTTTTTAATTGAATCTGCTCGCAAATCACCTGCACCACACAGTTTATGGTCTCAGTCGACTGTAAGCGAATATTTGTATTTCATCAATCATAACAGACATTCCATAGTTAATATAGAAATAATGTTGCAGATTTGAAATGACAACAGAATGAAAACAGTTTTATTACAAAATATGAATCCACAGCGCAAAAAGCACACATTACTCATTCGGCCAAATGCAAGGTCTGAAGCAGAGCTTTCAACTTGTGGCTTGCAATGAAGTTGCGATTTTAGACCACAAATACGGAGATACACTACTGGCCATTAAAACTGCTACTACAAGAAGAAATGCTGATGATAAACGGGTATTCATTGGACAAATATATTATACTGGAACTGATATGTAATTGCATTTACACACAATTTGGATGCATAGATCCTGAGAAATCAGTACCCAGAACAACCACCTCTGGCCGTAATAACTGCCTTGATACGCCTGGGCATTGAGTCAAACGGAGCTTGAATGGCGTGTACAGGTACAGCTGCCCATGCGGCTTGACCACGATACCACAGTTCATCAAGAGTAGTGATTGGCGTATTGTGACGAGCCAGTTGTTCGGCCACCATTGACCAGACGTATTCAGTTGGTGAGAGATCTGGAGAATGTGCTGGCCAGGGTAGTAGTCGAACATTTTCTGTATCCGGAAAGGTCCGTACAGGACCTGCAACATGCGGTCGTGCATTATCCTGCTGAAATGAGGGTTTCGCAGGGATCGAATGAAGCGTAGAGCCACGGGTCGTACACATCTAAAATGTAACGTCCACTGTTCAAAGCGCCGTCAATGTGAACAAGAGGTGACCGAGACGTGTAACCAATGGCACCCCATACCATCACGCTGGGTGATACGCCAATATGGAGATGACGAATACACGCTTCCAATGTGCGTTCATCGGGGTGTCGCCAAACACGGATGCGACCGTCATGATGGTGTAAACAGAACCTGTATTCATCCGAAAAAATGACGTTTTTGCCATTCGTGCACCCAGGTTCGTCGTTGAGTACACCATCGCAGGCGCTCCTGTCTGTGGTGCAGCGTCAAAGGTAACCGCAGCCATGGTCTCCGAGCTGATAGTTCATGCTGCTGCAAACGTCGTCGAACTGTTCGTGCAGATGGTTGTTGTCTTGCAAATATCCCCATCTGTTGAGTCAGGCATCGAGACGTGGCTGCACGATCTGTTACAGCCATGCGGATAAGGTGCCTGTCATCTCGACTGCTAGTGATACGAGGCCGTTGGGCTCCAGATACGAGGCCGTTGGGATCCAGCACGGCGTTCCGTGTTATCCTCCTGAACCCACCGATTCCATATTCTGCTAACAGTCATGGGAACTCGACCAACGAGAGCACCAACGCCACGCTAGGATAAACCACAATCGCGATAGGCAACAATCCGACCTTTATCAATGCGGAAACGTGATGGTATGCGTTTCTCCTCCTTACACGAGGCATCACAACAAAGTTTTACCACCCAATGCCGGTCAACTGCTGTTTGTGTATGAGAAATCGGTTGGAAACTTTCATAATGTTAGCACGTTGTAGGTGTCGCCACCGGCGCCAGCCTTGTGTGAATGCTCTGAAAAGCTAATCATTTGCATATCACAGCATCTTCTTCCTGTCGATTGATTTTCGCGTCTGTAGCACGTCATCTTCGTGGTGTAGCAGTTTTAATGCCCGGTATTGTATGTTCCTGTTATGATATTTGTCATCCTCAGGATGCAACAAACTCTGTGTTTCTCACAATCTGTGTTTTTCGTATGGGTTCGACTGAACAAATTCCCCCAGCCGTCGTCCGGTTACTGTACGTTATGGGGTTGAGATCGACTGCACTGAGACAAAGCACGATCTGGCGCACTGATCTGGAAACATCGGCCGATTTTGGCCGACATCGGAACCCTCCGTTGTCGTAAACAGGAACAATTTAGTTACTGGGGTAAAAGAAACCCTGCTCAGCTTCCCCAGCATTCATTACAGTACTGTGTGCAGTATCGTGTTGTGGGGTGACAAGGTCTTTTATTTTTTTCGGATGAACGGGGGGCTGCTGTCACTACGACTTGTGAACCACCCCCCACCCCCCACACCCCACACACTTCCCTCCAATATTGACGACTCCTTGTTGTTCCAGGATGTGTCCCATTAAGCGATCCCTCCTTTTAGTAAAGTTATTCCACAAATTTTTCTCCCCGGTTCTGTTCACTACCGCCTTATTAGTTACTTGATCTACCTGTCTGTTGTTCAGCATTTTTCTGTAGCACCACATTTCAAAAGCCTCTAATCTCTTCTAGTCTGATTGCTTAACGTTCACGTTTCACTTCCATACAAGGCTACATTCCAGGCAAATGTCTGCAGCAAACACTTGCTAACACTTAAATTTATGGTCGAGGTTAACAAATCTCTTCTTCTGGATTGCTTTTCTCGCCCTTGCCAGTTTAAATTTTATATACTCTCTGCTTCGACCATCATCAGTTATTTTACCGCTCAAACAGCAAAACTCGTCTACTACTTTTAGTGTCTCATTTCTTACTGTGATTCTTTCAGCATTACCTGATTTAATTAGACTACATACCATTACCCTTCTTTTGCTTTTGTTAACGTTCATCTTATATCCTGCTTTCAAGACATTATCCACTCCTTTCAACTGCTCTTCCAAGTCCTTTATTGTCTCTGATAGAATTACAATGTCGTGGGCAAACCTCAAAGCTTTCATTCCTTTAATTTTTTCTTTAGGCTCCTTTACTGCTTGTTAAATGTACGGACTGAATAACATCTCGCACTTAGTACGGCTCTGTCGCCTTTTTCAAGCAGCGCATCTATTTTACACTCTTTGAATCTTGCCTCCTGGTATCTATATAAGTTGTATATAGAATTCCTCTCCATGTGTTTTACCCTTGATCCAGTACCTTCATAATTTCAAAGGTTGTATACCAGTCAGAAGCCCTCTCTGAGGATACGAAAAGCTGTAAACGTAGGTTTGCCTTTCATTAACCTAACCTAAAAGTCGTTGGGTCAACACTGCCTCACGTGTTCCATCATTTCTCCCGAATCCAAACTGATCTCCCTCGACGCCGGCTTCTACCAGTGTTTCCTTTAATCTGTAAATGATTCGTGTCAGAATTTTGCAACCACGACTTAGTAAACTGACAGTTCGATAACATCCAACCGGCCAAAGTGGCCGAGCGGTTCTAGGCGCTTCAGTCTGGAACCGCGCGACGGCTACGGTCGCAGGTTCGAATCCTGCCTCGGGCATGGATGTGTGTGATGTCCTTAGTTTGGTTAGGTTTAACCCTTTGTTGCCTGATGGTACTTAAAAGTACCAGTAAGTTTTGACTCTCATTATTTTCTCGTGGTGCAGTTTCGTGATCTGAGAGCCTGTCGGTATGTAATAGTAACTCTGCTCTATTGTTTCATAGATGTTATTATGCAATACATAGACCTCTCTGCCTGTCAGAGCTTGAAATTGTTTTTCGCGTGCTTCTGTGAAAACAGAAGATTGTATGTGCTTGTTACCATGGTGTTGCCTGAATTTGTACGCAATTTATTGAAACTTTCGCTGAGTATTCCATAAGTACTTACCTTCTTTGTTTTTTTATAATAGTTTGAAGCATTACGTTACAAGTGAATGAGATAAAGTGGAAAATATAAAGCGGACTTATTAGTACCGTCAGGTTGTGCGAACACTTTACTGTAGCAACAGTGCGTTACCTCTCGCTAGTTGGTCTGTCCACTTTTTCACACACAGATGGACGAAAATCATAAAACTGGTGGCTACTTTCGACCTTTAAATGATGCAGAGATTGAAGCAATTTTGTATGAGGACATTCCTTCTGGTATTACAGAGGATACTGACATCGAAGATGATGACGAAAATGTTAATAATTTTGACAAAGCTTTTTCGTGCAATTTGCAAGAGGCAGATTGTGAAACAAACTCCACTTGTTCGGATGATGATGCCTCAGAGTGTTCTTTGCCGTTTACACCTTCACCTCAATGTGAATACTGGACACAGAATGAGGAGAGACAAACACATAGTAAGGTAAATTTATGCGAATTTAAAAAAAAATTCAGAAACATCATATTTTTGTTAATTAATTTTCTGATGTAAAAATATTTAATATTTATGTGGAATAAAGTACAATTTATAAAAATTGGAGCATTTTTCTGTGCATGTTGTGATTCTGTCCATGGAGTCTGACGGTACGTCTGAGTACCAGGAGTGAAAAAAGTTGTAAAAAATAAAATAAAATTTTACAAAAAATCCTACCGTCATTTGAGGCCACAATAGCATAAATTCTGCAAAGAAAATGTTAAAAAGTAAATTTTTTCTTATGTCAGGAAACAAAGGGTTAAGTAGTTCTGATTTCTAGGGGACTGATGACCTCAGATGTTAAGTCCCATAGTGCTCAGAGCCATTTGAACCATTTGATAATATCCACGCCAGTCTGCACCTGATTTCTTTAAAATTGGAATTATTACGTTCTTCTTGAAGCCTTAGGGTATTTCCCCTCTATCACACATCTTGCACACCAAGTGTAATATTTTGTCATGGGTTGCTCTCCAAGAGTATCGGCAGTTCTGAGAGAATGTCATCTACTAAATGCCCGTTGTTCCGGCTCACGTGTTTCAGTGCTTGTCAAATTCTTCTCGTAACATTATATCTCCCATCTCATCTTCATCTACTTCCTCTTCGTTTTCTATAATATTGCATTCACGTTCATTTCCCTTGTGTAGCCCCTCTACAGACTCCTTTCGCCTTTAAGATTTCCGGTCTTTGCTAAGTACCGGTGTTCCATACAACCTACCTACTTTTTCTCCAAAGGCTTACTTTTTCTCTAAAGGCATCTCTAACTTTCCTATAGGCGATATCTATCTTTGTCTTAGTTACATGCTTCTACGGACTTACATTTGTGCTCTAGCCATTCCTGCTTTGACATTTCGCACTTTTTGTCAATCTCATTTTTTATTCATTAGTGTTTCGTTACGCCCGCTTGATTCGCTGCACTCCTGTATTTTTCTTTTCGTCAGTTAAATTCAATTTCTCCTGCGCTGTCCAAGTACGTCTACTAGACCTTGTCTTTTCACCTGTCTAATCGTCTGCTGTTTCATGTTACTCACGTTGCAGGGAGTTAGCGAGAGTTCCCTCTGCTGGTATTTGACTTTTTCTCAATCTCATTTTTTATTCATTAGTGTTTCGTTTCGCCTGCTTGATTCGCTGCACTCCTGTATTTTTCTTTTCGTCAGTTAAATTCAATTTCTCCTGCGCTGTCCAAGGACGTCTACTAGACCTTGTCTTTTCACCTGTTTAATCGTCTTCTATTTCATGTTGCTCAGGTTGCAGGGAGTTAGCGAGAGTTCCCTCTGCAGGTATTCGTGGGGCAGTCTCCATAAGATGGTCCACAAGTGGACGGACGCATTCGCTTGTGTATAGACGTTGGTGCGATAGCTGGAGCAGCTTAGTGTATGCCGAGTCGAGCCAGCAGTGTGCGGGTTGTGAGCTACGTTCTAGTATTAGCCGCTGTTTCTTCAAATGAACAAAAAGCCGCATTGCATCACACATATCAGAAAGGCGGATCTTCAGGGTGTTGTCCGACACTAGCTATCGTGTTGCCAATGGATGTTATTCGAAGGGAGTTTGTACACCATCTTACATCAGGGCCCCATTGGAATCATCAACAGCGTTCGTTTGGTACCCTGAATTTTGTTTACTTCTTTCTTCTTAAGAACATTATTGGTTACGCGCTCTCATAACAACATTGTTGATTACACTGTATGTTAATGAAGTTGTGGTCCCAGCTGTTTAAAGATTTTCTTTCTGGTTATTGGTTGTTCTGGGTCGTTTGTTTGCACATTTGCCTCGTAGAATAACGTAGAAAAAAACCCGGTATTAGCTACCAGTTAATAATATGGAATATTAGTTATATGTGTACAAGACAAAGAGTATGTGAAGTCTTACAAGCAAGTTAATCATATGTGCAACATATTAATGTAATATTGATCTTGCGTAGGTGTACAAGTGTATGAAAATCATCTGACTGATCAAGAAACTTTCATGTAATTTGAATTGTTTATTTTCAGTTTGTGCTTTTTAAAGCTCATCTAAACAGGAGCTGACAAATTTTGCAACTTATTTTACATTTCCAATTTACACTTATGATTTTTTTTAAATTATTATGTTAAATTCAAAGAGTTTATCTCATGTATATTTATTGAATGTTGTCTTAACATCAGAAATTGTTAAATTAATATTTATTACATTTGTTGGTAAATGAAGTGGTAATGCTCTTACAGTTTACCTAAAGCTCTGATATTTTTCGAAAAGTGATTGGACACCGGAACTATAAACCGTAAGTGTTTACCTTCAACTTATACTTACTCTTGTATAAACAGCAAAAGGTAACTGTTCTTTAACTGTTGTTAGGCAGAAATAGAGAAACCCCCATGTTCTACTTTCCACGCCCGTGTCTCTTCCATTTCACATGATGACACTTTTCACACGTGAGTATAGGACAGCTTGAACAGGAGATCTGAATTCCTATTACGTTACCAGCACATTGCATATCACGAACACTTACACATTGTACTCACACAAACATTCAACTGAAGACAGTCGATAGAAAGACGGCTTTGCAGTTTCCCTGTGTTTAAAGTTGTTTACGGTCAACTCTAGCAAGTTGGCCAGTTACGCGAGTAATAGCGCTGTGTGGAACTGCAGGAAAGAGAAAGTCAATTTTGTGCTCATTTTTAACGACGCCAGGTGCACATGATACTTTTTTGAACAGGTGTTGATGATCCTATTGCTTAAAAATGACATAGCCCTACAGCTGTTCGAAGTTTCGTAACTAGAAATGTTCCAAGAAATGGTTCAAATGGCTCTGAGCACTATGGGACTCAACTGCTGTGGTCATAAGTCCCCTAGAACTTAGAACTACTTAAACCTAACTAACCTAAGGACATCACACACATCCATGCCCGAGACAGGATTCGATCCTGCGACCGTAGTGGTCGCGCGGTTCCAGACTGTAGCGCCTAGAACCGGTCGGCCATTCAGGCCGGCTGTTCCAAGAAAGACAGTCACGCACGTTAAAGTAGCCCTGATTGCTAAACAACATTTCCTTGGTAAAATTTTTATCATGTTTCTGAAAAAAAAACTTGTTTGCTGTGGTCAAGAGAAATAGTACGCTATGCATTAAATTACATTGTGTGTGAAGTTGTAATATATACTGAAGGAAAAAAATAGCAAAACCGTGAGGAAGCTGTGCGACATAAACGAAAGTTGGTAGGCGTGTCTGTTCAAATTTCAAACCAGCCACATAAGAGTGGCGCAAGTAGTGCAACTACAGCCTGCAAATCAGGTTTGCTTTAAATACACGGTGAAATGGTCGTTAGCCATACTTACCTTGGATATTGGACGTCGTGAGTTGATCAGTCAAGAATGCCTTTAAGGCGACAAAGACGCCGTTCTCAACATGTCACTGAATTTGTACGAGGTTGCGTAACAGGGCAACGAGAAGCCAGATCTGCAATTTTGCAGAAAGACTTGGCAAGAATGCAACCACCGTACATGATCACTGGCAGCGGTGGTCACGGGAATGTATGGTCGCAAGAAGACTGGGCTCCGGACAGGCAAGTGGCATTAACGAGAGGCAAGAACATCGTGTTCGACGTCTCGCTCTGGCGCATCGTACTGCATTTGCAGCAGCAATTTGAGCAACAGTTAGCACATCAATGACTCAACGAACTGTTACAAATCGGCTACCTTAAGGACAGCTCCGAGCCATATGCCCTGTAGCACGCATTCCACTAACGCCAAACCTACCGCCTAGAGTGGAGTCAAGCGAGAGCTCATTAGAGAGCGGGGTGGAGGGAGGTCTGATGGAAGCTGGTTCTACCTAGGTGCCAGTGATGGCTATGTGTTGGCTAGGCAGAGGCCGGTTGAGGGCTCGCAACGAACCTATCTGCTTCCTAGACACACTGGACCTGCACCTGGAGTTATGGTCGGGTGCTATTTTGAATGACAGCAGAAACACTCTCGTGGTTACCTCATCCACCCTGATGGCAAAACTGTACGTCAGTCTGGCGATTCGAGTTGTTGAGCTGCCATTCATGATGAGCATTCCATCGTGTGTTTTCCAACAGGATAACGCTCGCGCACATGCCGCTGTTGTAATCCAACATGCTCTACAGGCCGGCCAGGGTGGCCGAGCGGTTCTGGGCGCTACAGTCGGGAACCGCTGGACCGCTGCGGTCGCAGGTTCGAATCCTGCATCGGGCATGGATGTGTGTGATATCCTTAGGCTAGTTAGGTTTAAGTAGTTCTAAGTTCTAGGGGACTTATGGCCTTAGAAGTTAAGTCCCATAGTCCTCAGAGCCATTTGAACCAACCATGCTCTACAGGGTGTCGACATGTTGCCTTGGCCTCCTCGATCAGCAGATCTGTCGCAAATCGAATACATATGGGGGATTATCGGACGACAACTCCAGCTTCATCCGCAACCAGTATTAACCGCTCCTCCATCCCAATCGACTAAGTGCAGCACGCATGGAACTCCATCCCACAGACAGACATCCGGCGTCTGTACAACAAAATATATGCACGTTTGCATGCTTGCATACAACATTCTGGCAGTTACACCGGTTATTAATAGACCAGGACTTCAAATTTGCAGTAGCTTATTTCGCGCTCACATTAACATGTGATCATGCAATGTTAATCACTTAAGTTTGTTACCTAGCCGCGCGGGATTAGCAGAGCGGTCTAGGGCCTGCAGTCATGGACTGTGCGGCTGGTCCCGGCGTAGGTTCGAGTCCTCCCTCGGGCATGGGTGTGCGTATTTGACCTTAGGATAATTTAGGTTAAGTAGTGTGTAAGCTTAGGGACTGATGACCTTAGCAGTTGAGCCCCATAAGATTTCACACACATCTGAACATCTTTGTTACTTAGAGAAATGAATTCCCGAAATTTCATAACTCCACATTAACTGCTTTTTTTCGTTCAGGCTTTTCCCCGCCAGTGTACTTAGAGAGTACAGTATTGCATAATAAATGTAACTAACGGTAAGCCCGTACTTAAATAACGAAGTAGCGGTACGTATTGTGCCAGTGCTAGTCCCTGAGTTTAGCCGCCGCAAAAATAGATGACACGAATGACGTCACTGTCAGTCTGCAGAGACTAACGGTCCGAGCCGAGTGTAAGGGAACGTCTGCCTCTTTCACTTAGTGACGGGCCGCAAGCAGGGCGGAAGGCAAACAGAGCCACCGTCTGAAGACGATCCGGACACTTCAAAAGAGAATCGTCCCCTTAGCGCTGTCGCCGGCGACACAATAAATCAAGTATCCCAAGATGAATGAAGATAAATGCGTAATCCGTAAGGCGGGCGCCGCGCCGGCTCATATTTCAGCGGCTGTCGCCTGATGGATGGCGCGCTCGCACCTGCCAGCTGCCAGCTGCCAGCTGCACGGACCGGCGGACACACTTCCGGTTGCCAGCCAGCGTCTGCCAGCGAAGCTAGGGAGTCTACCGACCACGTCTTGATCCACCCTCAAAGCTTGAACGCAGTATCTAAACTACCAACGGAATTACCCCAGCCGAATCAGAAAGATTTTGAAATCTTAAAATGTATCTATTCGTCCCTCATTCAAAGCCATTATTCTGTAAATCTGTGACCAATCGATGCATCAAGGTTAATGGATCTGAAGACTACATAAGCTCGTGATACTGTACAATCAATATTGCGTAACGGACAATTATGACCATTGGCTTTACAACAGTCTAAACTGCGGTATTATTTCGTAAAAGGTTACATATATTCTTGAAACAATGTAGATTAACACACAAAAATACTTACAGCGACAGATTTCCCAAATGACAAATGGCAACGATGTCAAGAGCTCTTCCCTTGTTGGTCACCGAAGTGGAAATGGCGGAGTTTCAGTAAAGTGATTAAAACAACGCGGCGAGAATCTGGATATTGTGATCGCTATGGCTTCTGATACAGGCCTATTGCTGCAACGATGCACAAGCAATTACGTGTAACGCGCACGAGTTGCCGTTTTCAAGTCTACGTACTGCTCCATTCCATTCCATAATCGTAATAAACAAGTCAGTTGGTGTGTAAGGAACGGTGTTGCTGCTGTTGTAGTCTTCAGTCTGAAAAGGGTTTGCTCACGCTCTACATACTAGTCTGCCCCGGCAAAGTCTCTACATCTCTGCAAGCTACACTATTGGCCATTAAAATTGCTACACCATGAAGATGACGTGCTACAGACGCGAAATTTAACCGGCAGGAAGAAGATGCTGTGATATGCAAATGATTAGCTTTTCAGAGCATTTACACAAGGTTGGCGCCTGTGGCGACACCTACAACGTGCTGACATGATGAAAGTTTCCGACCGATTTCTCATACACAAACAGCAGTTGACCGGCGTTGCCAGGTGAAACGTTGTTGTGATGCCTCGTGTCAGGAGGAGAAATGCGGATCATCACGTTTCCGACTCTGATAAAGGTCGGATTGTAGTCTATCGCGATTGCGGTTTATCGTATCGCGACATTGCTCCTCGTATCACTAGCAGTCGAGATGACAGACATCTTATCCGCATGGCTGTAACGGATCGTGCAGCCACGTCTCGATCCCTGAGTCAACAGATGGGGACGTTTGCACGACAACAACCGTCTGCACGAACAGTTCGACGTCGTTTGCAACAGCATGGACTATCAACTCGAAGACCATGGCTGCAGTTGCCCTTGACGCTGCATCACAGACAGGAGCGCCTGCGATGGTGTATTCAACGACGAACCTGGGTGCACGAGCGGCAAAACGTCATTTTTTCGGATGAATTCAGGTTCTGTTTACAGCATCATGATGGTCGCATACAGAAAACGTTCGAGTGGTGCCCTGGCCAGCACATTCTCCAGCTCTCTCACCAATTGAAAACGTCTGGTCAATGGTGGCGGAGCAACTGGCTCGTCACAATACGCCAGTCACTACTCTTGATGAACTGTGGTATCGTGTAGAAACTGCATCGGCATCCAAGCTCTGTTTGACGCAATGCCCAGGCGTATCAAGGCCGTTATTACGGCCAGAGGTGGTTATTCTCGGTACTGATGTCTCAGGATCTATGCACCCAAATTGCGTGAAAATGTAATAACATGTCAGTTGTAGTATATTTGTCCAATGAATACCCGTTTATCATCTGCATTTCTTCTTGGTGTAGCAATTTTAATGGCCTCCATGCATTTGAACCAGTTTACTGTAGCCGAGTTTTTATCTTCGTCTACGATTTTTAGCCCCACACTCACGCCTCCATCACCAAATTAAGAATTTTTTATGCCTTAGGATGGCTTCTCTCAGTCTAACCCCCAAATGACAAAAGTGATACTTAAAGGTGATACCTCCTAATATCGTGTCGGCCCTCCTTTTGCGGCGTAGTACAGCAGCTAGACGTGGTCTGGCTTCAGCGAGTCGTTGGAGCTCCCCTGCAGAAATATTAAGCCATACTGCCTCTATAGCCGTCCATAACTGCAGAAGTGTAGCCGGTACAGGATTTTCTGCACGAACACACCTCTCAGTTATATCCCATAAATGTTCGATGGGATAGCAGTCTACGATCCGAGTGGCCAAACCACTCGCTCGAATAGTTCAGAATGTTCTTCGAACCAGTTGCAACCACATCTGCTCTGGCGACATAACGCATTGTCATCCATAAAAATTCAGTCGCTGTTTGGGAACATGAAGTGCATGAACGGCTGCAAATGGTCTCCAAGAAGCCGAAAATAAACATTTCTTGTCAAGGATCGGTTCAGAGGACCCAGCCCATTCCATATAAACACAGCCCACACCATTATAAAGCCACCACCAGGGTTAACGGCTTCTCAATGTCTACGTCACACTCGAATCCTACTAACAGCTCTTACGACGTGAAATCGGTACTGACATGGCCACGGTTTTCCAATCTTCTAGAGCCCAATCGATATGGTCATGAGCCCATGAGAGGCGCTGCAGGTAGCAAAGGCACCCTCGTCGTTCGTCTACTGCCATGGCTCGTTAACGCCAAATTTCGCCGCATTGTCCTAACGGATACTTACGGAGTACGTCACACATTGTTTCCTGCGCGGTTGTTTCACACAGTTTTGCTGGTCTGTTATCCATGGCAATTCTACACAAACGCCGCTGCTCTCGGTCGCGAAGTAAAGGCCGTCGGCCATTGCGTTGTCCATGACGAGAGATAATGCCTGAAAGTTGGTATTCTCTCGACACTGTGGATCTCGGAATATTGAATTTCCTAAGGATTTCCGAAATGGGTTGTCCAATGCATCTAGCTCCAACTATCATTACATGTTAGTAGTCTGTTAATTCCCGTCTTGTGGTCACAATCACGCCAGAAACCTTTCCACACGAATCACCTGAGTACATATGGCAGGTTGGCCAACGCACTGCCCTTCTATACCTTGTGTACGCGATACCACCGCCATCTGTATATGTGCAAATCGCTATCCCATGACTTGTCACCTCAGTTTATGTCACCCTTCACGCTAATTCGTGTTAATTATATGTCATTGTGCTATGAAACTCGTATCATTTATAGACTGATGTTCATCTTTTTGTAAAGGTCCTCACCCAGTCTCGAGTAAGGAAGAATACGACCCTTTAAAGTTATTTATTTCGCTCTTAATGCAGGTCCATCCCTTCTACTTTTTACCAATGAACACATGCGTTTCTTGCAACTGGGAATGTACGAATGATTAACACTCTTGTAGGCACAGATGATCGGAGTGTTCTGGGGATGTAGCACCAACCTAGTCGTCTCATTTGCCTGGAAGGAATCGGAGTCACGGCAGAACGGGGAAGGCCAGGTTCAAGGTTGGCAACGGGTACGAAATTCCGTCCCCTCCCGCTCCGCAACATTGGTGCCGAACGGACAATACACAGCGGCACTGTGCGGTGAGACCCGGGAGATGAGTCTATGAGGATAATGGTACTTGGCCGGTGCTATTTGCAGAGACTTTAGATTTAACTCTAAACTCATCACGTTTTCTCTTTCGACTGCTAGCGATAGGAAAGTGTGCATCAGATACAATACACTAGATCGAAATTGTGCCTTATAGATTCGATAGCCTTCCGCCACGACGTATGTAATAGATAAGCTGCCGGTTCATTTCAAAAGGGTTATATATATGGGCGAGTTCTAAAATAAAGCAACACAGATGAGATAAGCCCACTGCGTGTGCGTAGATTAACTGAAAAAGCTGCCCAGATTTCAATCTGGTACTAGGAGCATAAAATAAGTTCTGGCTCATCTCAATAACGGTTCAGTTCTCAGTATCTGTCGGCAAAATGAAATGTAGCTACCGTGTGAAGCTCTGGGTAGTAATTTTGAGCGATTTCCCTTAATTCGGAGTAATGCTCAAATTGAGCGCATAGCAGCCATTATGTGTTTCTTGTGTGAGCTTGTGAAAGCCATCGCACTAAATGAGAACCCACGTATCTGGCCGTTTCCTAACCGTCAATGGCTTCCAAGATTTTTGTGCCACTGTACGTAAAAGTTTCCAGTCTACGAAGTGTACCTGTACTTCCGGTCCCTTTGTTTCATGATGTAATTTCGGTTCCTCCTAACGGTATTCTGAATAACCCTCCACCACTGACATTAGTTGCATGCCTTCGAGATGTAGTATACGCTTACGGTTGCGTAAATCTGTGATATGCATTTGGAACTTAATCCCCCATTTCCCGCCTAATCGAACTGCAACCAACTAAACTGTATCTAAAGAAATTAGTTGATTCCCAGCAAATGTTCATGTTAAATAATTCGGTTACAGTACAAGGCGACCGTAATGTTCAGCCCATATTAATTGAATTATATGAGTGACTTGAAAGAGTTAAATTTCGTATCTAATATTAAATCACTATCACTATTAAATCTCTTTAAATACACTGCACAGCCACAGCCAATAAGCCAGTCCTACATTCCTTCCGATAGAACTGAAATCTAAGAAAGGTTACATTTGTCTTGAGATCTCATAGTTCGAAAGGCTGCCGCTCATTACTCGATTAATAATGTTTTGCGTCATGGGGTTGTCTTCAAAGGGAGCCTGTATTCCTATGCAATCTTATACAGCCTTAAGGTCATTATACATTTCCCCATATAGGAGATTAGCTCAAATGTTTTATCTGAATATCTTTGGCTGCCGAATAATCACCCCTATTTATGTTAAGGCATGCAGGCTACTGTAGAACTCGTGGCTGAGCCAATTGCCATTTTTGAAGTCCTCATATTCGCACAGACGATCACGCAGACACAATAATCATCTCTGATAGCAAGTCTGCCCTAAAACCGATTATAATCCTATGTTGTAGTTGTACCAATGTATGAGTTGCTGCAATTATCGACGTTGTGTTTCGGATGCAAAGGAACTATCACGACATCTTGATGGTTTGCATGAAAGACCACGCTGGGGTACCTGGAAATGAACAAGTAGACGCCCTAGAAAAGCAAGCATCTCCACATGGAGCTATTAAATATGATAAGCTCCCTCGCACAAATATGACACCCATGCTCAGAAAGCGGTTGTCATCATACTGGCAGGAAGAATGGTTGATGACATATAACATCATAGGCACTCACTACACACTAATTGATCACACTATTCCACGACTACCATGGTATAGTAAGACACAAACATCGTGAAGCTTCACTACAATTACAGCATTACTTAAGTTTAATCGTTAGAAGTTCAACAAATAACTCTATTGGTTCAACCTAAGGACCTCTTCTCTATGTTTTTGCGGCGACTAAGAATATCCAACCCAAATGTTCCTAGTATGTCTTCAGAATACGTATCACATCAATATCCTTCCGAGTTAATCTCTGGGCGCTTGGTCATCAGTTGCCGAGCAGCGTCCAAACCTTGTTAGCACCCAGTAGGAAATCGTTAACAGAAAGGACGTCCATATATAGTTTCATGCACTGCTATCTACTGCTCTTGGCAGTTAGAATGGCACGAACTGTCCAGGTTGTTCATCAAATCACAATTGTGGTCCATTGTCAGCTCCAGCGTTTTTTGGGACCATAAAGTCCACGAATGGGTGCAAATGGTCTCCAAGTGGCCGAACACAACCATTTCCAGTCAATCATAGATTCACTTGCACCAGAAAACTCAGTCTACTCCATGAAAACACGGCCCCCACTATTACGGAGCCGCTACTAGCTCGCACACTGCACTGTTGACAACTTGGGTCAATGTATTCGTGCGGTCTACGCGACACTCGAATCCTACCATCAGCTCTTACCAACTGAAATCGGATTCGTCTGACCAGCCCACGATTTCCAGTCATCTGGGGTTCAACCGATACGTTACGGGCCCAAGAGATGCGCTGTTGGCAAAGACACTCGTGTAGGTTGTCTACTGCCAGAGCCCATTGACACCAAATTCCTCCGCACTGTCCTAACGGATACGTACGCCCAACATTTCATTTCTGCGGTTATTTCACGCACAATTGGTTGTCTGTTAGCACTGACAACTCTGGGAAAAAGTCGCTGCTCTCGATCGTTAAGAGAAGGCCGTCAGCCATTGTGTTGTCTGTAGTGAGAGGAAATACCTGAAATTTGGTATTCTCGGCACACTCACGACACTGTTGATGACGGAATGTTTAATTCGTTGTTATTTCCAAAATGGAATGGCTCATGCGTCCAGCACCAACTACCATTCCACGTTCAGAGTCTCGTAATTCCCGGAAACCGTTTCACATGAGTCACCTGAGCGCAAATGAGAGCTCTTCCAGTGCACTACCCTTGGATTCCTTGTGTACCCAAAACTACCGTCATCTGTATATATGCTGTGACCTCACTTTATATGTAAGTGCCTGAATACTGGTGTATCTATTCGTATCGCTGTAATATCCAATCCTGATTACTGTTACTGTTCTCATAGTCTGTCTCGATAGTACTCATAGACTTGCACTAATATCTAGCCCAGGATTTTGAAACAATTCTTACAGGACTAGAAAAAAACATATTATTGTAAATTTGATACATAGTCACTAACATGTGCTAAATTTGGAAGATCCCAAAGCGCAGTAACAACGCTTCATGGTTTTTTATTGTGTTACCAGTAATATTTTAATTGCACACTACCTCTGTGTATCCTGTGTTGCATTTTTGTGTTGTTTAATCGTTTCAGAATGCTGTTGATGTACAATTTGTTTTATGTCACAGTCTGGCTCTGTTAAGCATACATAACATTATACCAGGTTACCACTTATACTCCATATTGGCACCAAATTTCACCCCAGTTTTGTCCATTGCCACCGTGGGCGTGTCACACGCTGAGAAGGTCACCACATCCCCCTTACCAACATCTTATCCCTTGTCTTGACGTTGTTGTGATGGAGGCTACAACCACGATACCCAAAGTTTAAAGCACGTGGTTTTCTTACGGGTGGCCGAGGTAAACATTCCACACACTGCAGCTCAGAATCGACACAAAAAGGCTTCAGCAGGCGACATGAAGGGCGTCAATGAAATCAACCCTTTCCTTTCGACGTTCTTTTATACACATTTCACGGTCGAAAGCGACAGTTTTTAGTGTGATGTGTGTTGTGACCGTGACCTCTTGTAATTTTTTGTGGTTCCTGGTTGGATGAGGAAAGGGTGGTATGATAGGTAGGTGGCCAGATTTCTCTCATTACAACACAAAATGAACACGTGGTTAAATACGCTTTATTAAAGGAACCAACCTAGTACTTCAATGATGTCCAATCTGATTTTCTGTGGTTAACAGCAATCAAATAACATGTACTAGTTCTTGAATCTCGTCCGTGTTCATATCATAAGCATATACAATGACTAAAGTTCCCTCACAGCTAGCTAAGGTGCGAGGCGGCGAATATCAGTGTGGAAGACCAGAGCACAGTGCGGCGTATTGAGGTTCAATGCGAGCTGACTCCCGATGTGCCGTACTGAGGTACTCAGATTGAGAGAGCTCTAGTAGCGGCGGCGGCCTATATGCACGCTGCCCAGGGGACGTTATCGGCATGCAGCCTGGAAGCGTGTCTTTGTCTTCTCATGTAATAGGCGCGTCTAGTTCAGCGCCCGCTGTATACAAGGTTTCCTAGTGCCGACCGGTGTGCTGCTGAAGGCGTAAGCCAGCACAATGTGCAATAGAACGACTCTTATGACCACCTTTGCCACCATTGTGGTGCTGGGAGCCAATGAACATCATGTGACGCCTTTGGAATGTAGTGTGACCACAAATTTTGCCCAGATATACAGAGTGAAACCCTTGGAGACCATTCAAAACCATTCAACGAAATCTGAACGTGATCCAAAGCAGCAAATGGTTTTCACATTTTTTTAGCCCTTGTGGTTCATGTCTTCCATTGGCGCGATCAAAGAGTGATATAACATTGATGCTTGTGGAAAATAAAATGGCAAAATATACCTCTATAACAACCCACTTCATCAAGACCCGCAGTGCCACTGGCACACCTTTGTTGAGCATTTTAAAAATGCACCTGTAGGGAGACAAACCTTGACTGATTCCTAGGCGCCTGCAGGCACGCAACCCCATCTACACCCTCAGATTCCGTATGCCGAGAAGCAGGCGATAGAGCGGCAGTGTACTGCCAATCAATTGAAGGGTGTCGAGGAGTTACCTGCCCACAGGCGTCTAGACACTGTTCAGGTGTTGTCTCTGTACAGGTCAGCTTTTAAAGTGCTCGACAATGGTGTGCAGGTGGCACTGAGGGTATTACTGAACTGGGTGTTTTAGATGGACCCTTTGCCATTTGAATTAAGCATGTGTCGATGTTGGACTCTCCCCATTAGCACACCTTAGGACGACATGGGACAGAAGAGCTGAAAAGGCAAACACCCTTTCCTACTTCGGATCTCCTTCAAATTTCGTCGAATGGCTTTGAATGGTCCCTAGTGGTTCCATCCTGTATACTTCAGCAAAAATTGTGGTCGCACTAAAATACAAAGCAGTCAGATCATGTTCAGATCATGTTCAAAAGTATTGCTGCCCCTGACATCCTTAAAGAATACTGAAGCGTCCGGAGGGTGTTAGCTGTTTCAAAGGTTGTCAAGAACGTCGTTCTATTGTACATCACACTGTAAACTGGCGTCTGTTACCGTGAAATGTGTGTAAACGAAACCCCACAAGGGAGGTGGTGATTTCGGCGAAGGTCTTCAAACCACCTCCTGAAGCCATTTCTTGTCGTTTCGGAGGAGCGGCGTGTCTGAGTGTCTTTCCCGACCACTCATAAGAAAACTGTGTGACTTCAACGCTGGGCAATGCGGTTACTATCTGTAACGCAAAAGCGTCAGGAGCAAGAGTGAGATGTGGGAAAAGATTATGTTGACGACTTTCCCATCGAGTGACACGTTCCCTACGGCTTTGGGCACAATTGTGGTGAAATTTGGTGCCCATGTATCACCATCAACCGACGTTACACCTCACATGAACTCCTGAGCTATGGCCTCTTGTCGCATGTGTCAATACCCATCTGTTTGAAGCGTCGCCGAGTCCGAAGGTGATGTCGCAGGCGCAATTCTTTTCTATCAATACAGAGGAAGGTTGTCGGCACCTTTGAGCCAAATTTCACATTTCTATTTCGCAAACTGGGAAAATGACTGAGCTTCAAAAAAGATACCCCTTAATTCTCTCGCGCAGTGCAGTGCAGGGTATACGCTTCCTGCCATGTTAGGAAACAGATTTCCTTACAAAAGTAAGTCCAGAACATGCCCAGAAATGAACAATGCTCTCTGATATAATGTTTAGACCAGCGATGTCCAACCTCTTAGCTTACCTGGACCATAATGGAAAATCGATTTATCGTATCTTTGATTAAACAGAATTCCATGCCCATTTCATGCACTGCAATGATACTTCCTTTAGGCCACCTGCAGCCCGTGGGCTGGAAACACCTGGTTTACACACACGAATCAAATTTGTGACACGATCTGTCTGCAAAATTCATAAAATACGACTTAGGCTAGAAAGGCTTACCTTTGCAGCATATCAAAAGTCAACTGAATTTACTTGAACCTGAGTAGTAGTAACAACTATCTCACTTAACATGAAAACGTGTAAAGCAACGGCTCTTATCGCTTCGTGCCTTGCAATGGCCATGTACATACACACTGTTATGACAGCTCACAAAAGCAAGACACCAAATAATCACACTTCCTACAGAATGAAAGACTGCGACTTTGTCAGCGCATCAGAATCATGCATCGAAGCACGAAGTATAATGTTCATACTTACTGGTCTTTCTTTAGATTAATAACAGTAAAAACACTAAAAAGTGACCACTTCTGCTGAACGCATGTTGTTCATGCTGCATTGAGTGCTACCTACTAAGTGTAATTACGTATATACTCTAACAAATAGGAAGGTGGTGCCATGGAAAGATAAATGATTTAAAAGATATTGAATATAAACCCATCCAATTATTGTACGTGCATAATTAGCGCTCAGAATACACTTGGCACACAAAGTTTTTTTTTTTTTTTAACATGTATACGAAACCTATTCAAGTTATAAAATTTCGACAAAAGCCCATTGGAAGGAAGAGTGATGAAATTAAATGTTCTACCATTCGGATGGATTAATTAGCAAACACATTCCGTACTGAGCATGGAAACTCCTTCTCCTTAGAGAGCCATCAAGACCAGATCTCCATATCAAAGAAATGCTACCAAGTCATGATAGTGAAATCCTCTACCTTAAGCTTCACGAAGCGAATCAAGGGAACAAATGCCTGTGAACCTCTGTAAATGATTAACAATCTCGCATTGTAAACGTGCTCATCTTGCACACAGCCAAATTGTATCCTACCACCGCCATTATTCAGAAAAGGATCATCATCTGCCACTGATTTCTAAATCAAAATCTGGGCTTCACGACGGTGGAATGATCAAGTACCTTCAAATTTAACGGCGACAAAAATATCCGCGAAATTTACCATCAGTCAGAAGAAAGAGCAAGACAAAGCACTTCTGCAGCAAAAATACTTGCGATGGACCCATTCCTGAAACAATTATCAGTCGTTTTTTATATAAGAGTAGTTAAATGATACATATTCCGAATTTCTCAAATATACAGCGACATCATTGCTAGATGACATTGCATCACCAACACGCTTGATAACGTCGTTGCAGCAAGATTAGTGTTCATCATTCTTTCCCTGGTAGAGATGAGTACCTCGCAACAGATTAATCCCGGTCACTGGATGGGCCGCCACAGACCCCATGTGTAACTCCATCTCATTATTTCTTTTTGGGATGCCTCAAAGACACTGTGTGTCATCAATGTCCCACAACACAGCATGTTATGCAGGATGGAATTCCCGAAGCATCCCAACTGCTCCTAGATGCCGAAGTATTTTTGGGTACGCAAAATGTGCGAATCGGGCATCACTGTGCAAGCCGGAAGCATTTTGCAGGACTATTAGCGTAAAGCGAAATGGAAAACTTTGATTGTTTTGTAATTTCTTATACGCAATAAAATTACAAACAAAATTTAATAATAGTGAGAAACATAAGAACCGTTTTCCTTCACGGTGATAATAAATACCTCATTCGCTACTTCAATTTTTTTTCTTTTCTTATTAATTGTTCAAATCGTTAAATATAAAACGAGTTTTTTGCTAGTATGATCAAAACAGTGTAAAGTACAAAAAAATTGTTTTGACTATAAAATAACGTTCGGTTTTCAGATTATTTTGTAGCGGTATTGCTTCGACACATAATAACTAACTATTCTATTCGTCCTTACTGGTTTTCCTTAAACGCATTCCACACACAAAACACTGGATACACGGTTTCCAACAAAGATGACTGTACAAAAGGTCTGAAGATTTGTGTATTTGCTTATCACATAGCATAATGCACTGGTGAGGTCTGTAGAACACAGTTTCAAATCGTTTTATTAACAATGAATACCAGATACTTGTGAAATTACAAACTGAAATTTGTTTCTTAATCGCTGAAGTCGGGCCTTGATGTCAACCAACCGCTGCCACAGATTATAGAATCACACCGTCATGTGCTATGGAGCTTGTTCCGCAGAAGGGCTGATGCTGTTTATTTATTTTACAGTAAGATCCACAAGGTGTCTAATGTCAGTCCTGCTCACTTTCTGTTAAGAATTGTTTTTGTGATTTTGAATGAGGAGTTCAACACATACCACAATGGGATCACTAGGTTGCTTTGACGGTAGAAAGTGAACAGTAAAACAGCTTCCGAAATGGAACGAATGAAAGAAACTAGATGCCTGAACCAAATGATCACCACAGAAGCCAATTGACCTCATGATGATACTTCATATTTTTCCTTGTCCCCATGTACGCTGCTGAGAGACTATTGATTCTGACGATGCTAATTGACTTCAATGTGAATAAAACATCAAAACATGCTTCACAGTTATGAAAAAATGAAGGCTATGTTATACACCCATGAACAACACAAAACAGCTTTTTTTTCTATCGAAAGAGAATCCGCAGTGTAGGAAATCACTCGCTATTTCAAATCGAGATGCCAACAACGACTGACGACAAGCCACGGACACCACATCCAACTCCTCTTTATGATTTATGGGTGCCGCAGCCTATCACCTCAATCCAGAGATGAGTGAAGAGCAGAGGCCTCACCACTGGTGCTCACTTCCCAGCCCACGTCCACACTGTCTCTACTGTACCCCAATAAATTTCAACACACGCTTCTTCCAGACCCTGAAATACTTTCTACAAGTTACAGCGCTTGCCCTCATAACTTTTCCTTACATCTACACCCCCCAGCATCTGGTCTCACTGTAGTTGCTTTCAGTTCCAGCCTCCATTTCTGACCCTTACTTCCCAACCCAAATGCTCACAGACATAGCGATAAATCTGGTGTTATTGTCTAGTTGCGCCTCATATTCCCCTTCCACCCATACAGGCTTTATTGGGAGTTAACCTCAAAGGACGTGGGTGGAGCAGCACTGCCATCATCATCATCAGCAGCAGCAGCATCAGCATCATTACCACCACCACCATTCGTGTTTTTGTACCAATTATTCAGTGATATATTTTTTGCATTTCACTCCTCTTAACTGTAAAAAATTACGCGTATGTTGTAACATCATTCGCCTGAAGAATAGTAGTATTCGTGCTGCCAGTCCTACTTCCTTCCCCCTCAGCTCATCTTGACCAATACAGTAACAAAACATTGTCATTAGATGCTAGAAATTGAAAGAAATGGTCGCTTCAGCTGTGGACTTGTGGTACACAATAGACCATGATGATGGGAGACCATGAGAACGAGGAAAACCACGTGAGAACATGCATCACATTTCCAATGAGGTGCCGTTCAAATAGGTGGACGAGGTATTCTTGTGTACATCTTACAAAATTGCTCCCTTATTTATGTTAGAAAAATAAAACAAATTTCCACATACATGACAGTGACTATGTAATCCCTCAGTCTGTTGAAAATAATACTACTGAACACATCATAAGGCAATCAAGTTATGCAAATGGGCATGGGAACAGTCTAATCCTCTTCAAAGATTGTGTAAAGGTTACAGATCAGGAAGGCACCTCATTGCATTCGGTATCTAGTAGAGTCCATGCCACTACCCACTGCCACACTTATCGGGATAAAAAACTACACAGTACGTTCCTCTGCAGTAGCTGTTCAGTAGTATGGAAAATAAGGTATAGTAAGGAGTAGTACACAAAAAATACTTCTTTTCTTAATAGATATCAGACCCAACATACACCCTTCCTGAGAGTACAGTACCTCATACAACTAACTATTTATGCACAACATGAGCACTGTGTGGCATATTTGGAAATTAATACTAGATAGGCAAGCCGAGATTACCACATATGCTATGGCCTGTTCATTAAACTGTAGCAGATGGTGCATTGGTTTTAGGCTAGACAATTTAGGAGTGACCCCTAATCACAGTACCTTTACACACTGGAGGGCGATCAGTCAACAGCATCTTCTTCCAAAGCTGTGTGCAATCTCAAATGTCAATTGATAAGTATCTTCGATTTTTTTTTTCGTGAGTTCATACAAACCAATAAATGCAGTCAAGCGTCATCAGAAAAAAGAGCATTCCAGGACCATTCTCTGCATGATGCACAGACTGCAATAGCAGATGCAATACCGATGTTGAGCTATAGTATCTGAATGGGCCAGTTGATTCACTACCATTGCTTTATAATGTTCCAATCTGACACTGTGAACCGCTCCAGAAGCACCAGTCTGAATTTCATTTCACTGCCCTTGAAGTTACTCGTCAAACTGTAATGTAGATAGCGTATATGGACACAGGTAGCTAGTCCCTATGATATCCATGTTTGTTGCATATGCTGTGTTTTTTTAAGTTGACACTTTGTTATACCTGATAGCCTATTTTGGAAGAACAGTTAACTTTTTTTCCATTTGTGTATTAATCTCTGTTTACTGTTTCTGTTTCATTCAGTTTCTGTATTAACTTTTCTTCATTTGACCATTACTATTTAAAACTGTAGTTCCATTCCTTTTCAGTCATTCTGTAATGTGCACGTATCTAGACAACAGTTAAACAGAAAAAAATGTGATGAGTTAGTTTTATTGATTTATAAGTAGCAGTAATGAAGTTGAACAATGATCTGTGAATGCAATGAGAAACAAAACGCAACTTCAGGTAAAAATATATATCTTAACATAACTTTCAATGGCCTGCATAAACATTTAATCATACTTAAGTAATAACAGTAAAACATGACAGAGTTAGTAGAATATATAGAACATTTTATAACTTTTATGATTCAAGATATGTACAATAATTCCATTGGTAATGGCACTTTGCAGTTCGGTGGTTGTCAAGGTTTGAGACGCATATATTTGCCCGCAGGAAACAGCCAATTACGCCTCAGGTGATGACTGATCCTTCATGAGACTTCTACGAGATCCTGAAACAAAAGCAGTTTGTTCAAAACTATACTCAATAATCGCACACGAACAATCATCTGGAACAAGACAACATTACTGTGGAACAGGAAATATGTTACATGAAAGCTGAAATCATTTTTGTAGCAAATGCTTCCCTAATACTAAAAGTAATCCCCTTTCTCTCCCATTCTCACATCCACAAACACATACAAAATTTTACTCAAGTTCTACAGGTACTTTGCTTTGAAGTTTATTTTACACACTTAACAAAGCAGGAAACTTCCTGTTTCTACATCATCAGTCACACAGGACAAAACCAAATAGAAGTAATGTGGACAGTTGAGAAGAAAACATTCTCCACCCTTGGAAAAGCCTAATGAAATAGCTATGCGACAAGTCGTGTACAAATGTGTCTCAATGATGACATGGTTCTGTTTTGTTTTTCTTTGGTAAGAATTGATGTACTATTTTACACTCTGTAACTCTGTGGTAGAGCGCCATACCACAGTTTCAAAGATCTGGTCTTCGATCACATTTCAGCCCTATGATATTGATCTGTCACTTATCATTTATTTTCGCCTCTGGCAATGTTTGTTGATGTGAAAAACGGCGAGCTGCATGGATATGGGAAAACCACTTTAAAATATAGGTCCTCAGTAAGAAGCTGGGTAAGCCAGTTCGTGCGTTGGAAGATGTCAGGGGCATACCACTTGCAAAGAACTGAACCTAGCAAAGCAATATGGCGTTCAAACCTACCTTTGGGAAGATGACAGTCACCCTTATTTCCCATAGGGGATAGCTAGCACTGATGGAGCGTAATCTTAACAATGGTCCTAATAATCATTCCAACGATGCATCACGTGTGTGTTCAAAATCCGGAACATTTAACACCATCATTCTTTACGCTACGCCACTTTGCAAAAACACTGGCGAAACAGCATTCAAAAATGCAACAATGTATCAACTATTTACCACTTTTACAAAAAGTATCGCCTGCAATACACTACTGTAACTGAGTGTAATGTGAGCGTATATTGACAGCTGAAAGTGTTTTGGAGAGAAAGAAAAAGAATTGTCACTTTATTTTCACAGCTGATTTTTTTTTTTTTTTTTTTTTTTTTTTTTTTTTAAACGTGAATTTCTGTTTTCACAGGTTTGAGAGAACCCAGTATTTAGCAGAAGGAAATGCTGTCTACAAACCAGGCTTGTGCATCCAGCTAAAAGATATAGATGGTGTTTCGAGATGACACCGACTGCTACAGAGTGTTGAAGTAATAGGCACCGGTGCCATTATATTTATGTATATACAAGACAATTCCGTGATGATGTTACAGACTTTCAGGGATGATGAAACAGGAGAAAAGTATAAATTTCAGTTCAGGGACCGTGGTGTGGAAACGAACAAGTGGTAAATTATTAGTGAAAATCGTCCCGATACCTCTGCCAGTGGAAAACCTGTACCAGTGACGTAGTGGCTAAGATTCCTGGTTAGACAACTTTCAGGGGTTTTAGTATGATACACAGCTAGAAAAAAATTTCCAGTAAACGTGGGCACGAAATGCATACCTGAGGAGCTAGGGAGAATCAGTACCACGTTTGAGGTTGTTCAGACCGGTAGCGCCGGGCGGAAAATTCCAAGGAAAACAGTTTTGTACACAGCTACATGCGTTTTGCTCCGAAGAAAAGGCAAATGATTTCCTTTTAAGAAAAAATTCAGGGAGTTGGTAGATGCCTAAATTGTGTAGCGGGAACCGACTGAGGGCTAGATCAGATGAACGCTTGAGCATTACGAGAGATTTTCAAGTGTACAAAACAACAAGCGCTTTGCAGTTCTGTCAAATATAGACGTAATTGGAGATCATGGCTGTTCTGTGAAAAAAAAAGCTGTTGATGGTGAGCCGGCAGCGGTGGCCGAGCGGTTCTAGGCGCTTCAGTCCGCAACCGCGCGACCGCTGCGGTGGCAGGTTCAAATCCTGCCTCGGGCATGGATGTGTGTGATGTCCTTAGGTTAGTTAGGTTTAAGTAGTTCTCAGTTCTGGGGGACTGATGACCTCAGACGTTAAGTCCCATAGTGCTCAAAGCTATTTGAAACATTTGTTGATGGTGCTGATGTCAAATTCACTTACATCCTTTGCTTTCCATTGTTAAACACATTAGTTGGACTACAAAATAAGATACCAACGTGCACCATGTCTTTAATACTGAAAATCAACTTGTACGAGTGGAAAAATACAAACTACAAAATAATTGGCTAAATGGTTCAAATGGCTCTGAGCACTACGGGACTTAATATCTATGGTCATCAGTCCCCTAGAACTTAGTACTACTTAAACCTAACGTAAGGACATCACACAACACCCAGTCATCACGAGGCAGAGAAAATCCCTGACCCCGCCGGGAATCGAACCCGGGAACCCGGGCGCGGGAAGCGAGAACGCTACCGCACGACCACGAGCTGCGGACACAAAATAATTACCGTTAGTTGAAGAACAATTGCAATAACATATTTCCAGACGGACATTTCACGCCAACTCACTACTAACCCAATATAACATCTGTTGTGACGGAAGATGAACCGTCTGATGATGAACTAAAAAAATATTCGACACCATAACGCTACATTTTTCATAAAAGTAACCACCAATCTGTGGCTGCTTACAGCTGTGCAACATCAACAACAAGTGTGCTGTATCTGCTCCGATCTTTAGTCTGATCCGAGCACAATCGCAAACTTACAGGATTAGAATGTTTTCAACCAGGCAGCGACCGGTGAAAACAGCACTTTTAAAAATTGTACGCCGAGTTGCGGACTCCGTTTCTGGAGAGCTGCTCTGTGCAGACACCTCGAGTATTCTATGATGCGAACTATGTCGGCGAACTTTAACTTTCGTGGGTAGGCCTGTGACATTTTTAAAAGAGTGACATCGATCAGGGAATTTAAATAATTTTGATTGGATGCGTTCAAGTGTGGCACTCTGGCAAATTTTCGTATGGATTGCATGCCGTGCTATATAAACCACGTGTCAGTATTAATTTATATCGGACAATGATGAGCGTCAGTGTTTTCAGCCGAGCAAATACTCTATGATCTTGTATTATTTTTTATCCTTAACTCTTGCGATATTAGGATTTTGATCAATTTTATATTGGGTTGTTTCGAGTAAGAACCAGCGCATCTTCTACGAGAATATTTATAATATGAGGCCATAAAAAAGGAATACACCCACAAAACAAAAATCTAAGAATATACATTACTGGTCATTAAAATTGCTACACCACGAAGATGACGTGCTATAGACACGAAATTTAACCGACAGGAAGAAGATGCTGTGATATGCAAATTATTAGCTTTTCAGACCATTCACACAAGGTTGGCGCCGGTGGCGACACCTACAACGTGCTGACATGAGAAAAGTTTCCGTAAGGAGGAGAAATGCGTACCATCACGTTTCCGATTTTGATAAAGGACGGATTGTAGCATATAGCGATTGCGGTTTATCGTATCGCGACAATGCTGCTCGCGTTGGTAGAGATCCAATGACTGTTAGCAGAATATGGAATCGGTGGGTTCAGGAGGGCGATACGGAACGCCGTGCTGGATGCCAACGGCCTCGTATCACTAGCAGTCGAGATGACAGGCATCTTATCCGCATGGCTGTAACGGATCGTGCAGCCACGTCTCGATCAGTGAGTCAACAGATGGGGAAGTTTGCACAACCATCCGCACGAACAGTTCGACGACGTCTGCAGCAGCATGGACTATCAGCTCTCAGACCATGGCTGTGGTTACCCTTGACGCTGCATCACAGACAGGAGCGCCTGCGATGGTGTTCTCAACGACGAACCTGGGAGCACGAATGGCAAAACGTCATTTTTTCGGATGAATCCAGGTTCTGTTTACAGCATCATGATGGTCGCATCCGTATTTGGCGACATCGTGGTGAACGCGCATTGGAAGCGTGTATTCGTCGTCCCCATACTGGCGTATCACCCGGCGTGATGGTATGGGGTGCCATTGGTTACACGTCTCGGTCACCTCTTGTTCGCATTGACGGCACTTTGAACAGTGGACGTTACGTTTCAGATGAGTTACGACCCGTGGCTCTACCCTTCATTCGATCCCTGCGAAACCCTACATTTCAGCAGGATAATGCACGACCGCATGTTGCAGGTCCTGTACGGGCCTTCCTGAATACAGAAAATGTTCGACTGCTGCCCTGTCCAGCACATTCTCCAGATCTCTCAGCAATTGAAAACGTCTGGTCAATGGTGGCCGAGCAACTGGCTCGTCACAATACGCCAGTCACTAGTCTTGATGAATTGTGGTATCGTGTTGAATCTGCATGGGCATCTGTACCTGTACACGCCATGCAAGCTCTGTTTGACTCAATGCCCAGGCGTTTCGAGGCCGTTATTACGGCTCGACGTGGTTGTTCTGAGTACTGATTTCTCAGGATCTATGCACCCAAATTGCGTGAAAATGCTATCACATGTCAGTTCTAGTATAATATATTTGTCCAATGAATACCCGTCTATCATCTGCATTTCTTCTTGGTGTAGCAATTTTAATGGCCAGTAGGGTAAAGATATTAAAAGAGAGAAAGGCAACTTCACGTTAATTTTAGCTTGCATCCTTAAGACACAATCGCAACTAGAAGAGTACAATTCTATAATTCTCCGCCTTTGTTCTTATTTCAGCAATGGTAGTTTCGTGAGTACCGGAACCGCTGTTCAACTGCGACGGCCAAGTAAACCTTTTTCCCACGTCGTCGTCACAGTAGTAACTAACAAAGAATCCCTTCAGTGCGAGGTCAGAAGTTCAATCTTTAGTAGGACTTGTTTGAAAATTTGTTTTAACAGTAATGAAACGAAAAATATTAGCTGCTAATGTCCCATCATGTGCATCAGGAGAAGAAAAGAGTGCTGGGATTGGAGGGGGGTGGGGGGGGGGGGGCAGAGATCAATCTTCTATGGGATGTATGCACACTGAAGAGCCAAAGAAACTGGTACATCAGCCTAGTATAGTGTACTGCCCCCGCGAGCACGCAGAAGTGCCGACACACGACGTGCCAAGGGCTCGACTAATGTCTGAGGTAGTGCTGGAGGGAACAGACAGCATGAATTTTGCAAAGCACCCCGGATATGCTCAATAATGTTCATGACTGGAAAGTTTGGTAGCCAGCGGAAGTGTTTAAATTCAGAAGAGTATTCCTGGAGCCATTCTGTAGCAATTCTGGTTGTGTAGGGTGTTACATCATCCTGCTGGAATTTCCCAGATCCGTTGGAACGGACAATGGATATGAACGGATGCAGGTGATGAGACAGGATGCTTAAGTACGTGTCACCCGTCAGTCGTATCTAGACGTGTCAGGGGTCCCATATCACTCCAACTGTACACGCCTCACACCATTACAGAGCCTCCACCAACTTGCAGACCCCTGCTGACATTCAGTGTTCATGGATTTATGAGGTTGCCTCCATAACCGAACACGTCCATCCGCTCGTTACAATTTGAAACGAGACTCGTCCGACCAGGCAACATGTTTGCACTCATCAACAGTCCAGTGTATGTGTTGACGGGCCAAGGTGAGGCGTAAAGGTTTGTGTCGTGCGGTCATCAACGGTACACGAGTGGACCTTCGGCTCCGAAAGCCCGTATCGGTGATGTCTCTTTGAATGGTTCGCACGCTGGTACTTGCTGATGGCCCAGCACCGAAATCTACAGCAATTTGCGTGGAGTTGCACTTCTGTCAAACTGAATCATTTTCTTCAGTCGTCGTTAGTCCCGTTCTTGCAGGACCTTTTTCCGGTCGCGGCGGTGTCAGAGATTTGATGTTTCACCGGATTCCTGATATTCACGGTACACTCGTGAAATGGTCGTACGGGAAAAATCCCCAATTCCCCCAATTCATCGCCACTTCGGAGATGTTCTGCCGCATCGCTCGTGTGCCGACTGTAACACCACATTCAAACTCACTTAAAACTTGATAATCTGCTGTCGTAGCAGCAGCAAACGATCTAACAACTGCGACAGACACTTGTCTTATATAGGCGCTGCCGACCGCAGCGTCGTATCCTGCCTGTTGACGTATCTCTGTATTATAATACGCTTGCCTATACCCGTTTCTTTGTCGACATTCAATAAATGTTCAAAGCAACCCATTAACTTGCACCATGAACACTAATGAAAATGGCGCGCTACAGTGACCATATAAGTTCGCACCATCAAGATCGAATGAGAACTGGGAGTTATAAACCGTGCAGGACGGTCAGCTACTTCTCCACTCTTAAGGAATGGCTATAGAATCTCGATATTGTAGGGATCAGTGAAGTGAAATACAAAGTAGACCAGGATTTCTGGTCAAGCGAGTATATGGTAATATCAACCGCCTCACAACATGGTATAAGAGGCGCAGGGTTCGCAATGAATTGGCAGGTAGGACAGAAGAGTGTAATCTAACAGTCATGGGGGACTAAAATGCGGTTGTAGGGGAAGAAGTAGGAGAAAAGGTTATAGGTTAATATGGGCTTGGGACAAGGAATGAGAAAGGAGAAAGAGTAACTGCGTTCTGTAATAAATTTCACCTAGTAATAGCGAATATTCTGTTCCAGAATCACAAGACGGAAGGCCAGTAATACAGGAAGATTTCTGTTAGATTACGTCATGGTCAGACAGAGATTCTGAAATCAGATACTGGATTGCACAGCGTGCCCAGGAGCAGATATAGACTCCGATCACAATGCAGTAGTGATGACGAGCAGGCTGAAGTTTAAGAGATTAGTCAGCAACAATCAATACGCAAAAAAGTGGGATAGGGAAGTACTAAGGAATAAAGAGATACGCCTGAAGTTCTCTAAGGCAGTAGATACGGCAATAAGGAATAGCTCAGTAGTCTAAACAGTAGAAGAGGAATACATCTCTAAAACGGCCAATCACAGAAATTGGAAAGAATAACATAGGAATAGAGAAGTTAACTGCGAAGAAACGATGGGTAACACAAGAAATACTTCAGTTGATCGATGAAAGAAGGAAGTACGAAAATGTTCTGGGAAATTCAAGAATACAAAAATACAAGTCGCTGAGGAATGAAATAAATAGGAAGTGCAGGGAAACTACGACTAAATGGCTGCATGAAAACTGTAAAGAAATCGAAAAAGAAATGATTGTCGGAATGACTGACTCAGCATATTGTAAAGTCAAAACAATCTTCGGTGACATTAAAAGCAAGGGTGGTAACATTAAGAATGCAAAGGGAAGTCTATAGTTAAATGCAGAGGAGAGAACGGAGAGGTGGAAAGAGAACGCTGAAGGCCTCTAAGAGGAGGAAGATTTGTCCGATGCGATAGAAGAGGAAACAGGAGTCCATTTAGAAGATATAGGGGATCCGGTATTAGAATTAGAAATTAAAAGAGCTTTGGAGGACTTCAGATCAAGTAAGGCAGAAGGAATAGATAACATTTCAACAGAATTTCTAAAATCAATGGGGGAAGTGTGAACAAAACGACTAATCACGTTGGTGTGTAGAATGTATGAGTCCGGCGACATACCATCTGACTTTCAGAAAAATATCATCCACACAATTTCGTAAGACTACAAGAGCTGGCAAGTATGAGAATTAGCGCACAATCACCTTAAGAGCTCATGTATCCATGTTTCTGAAAAGAATAATATACAGAAAAATGCAAAAGAAAATTGAGGATGTGTTGGATATCGATCAGTTTGGCTTTAGGAAAGGTAAAGGCACCAGAGAGGCAATTCTGAAGTTGTGGCTAATAATGGAAGCAAGACTAAAGAATAAACAAGCCATGTATATAGAATTTGTCGACCTGGAAAAAGTGTTCGGCAATGTAAAAAGGTACAAGATGTCAGAAATTCTGAGAAAAATAGCCGTAAGCTACAGCGGCAGACGGGTAATATACAATATGTACAAGAGCCATGAGGGAATAATAAGAGTGGACGACCATGAACGAGGTGCTCGGATTAAAAAGGGTGTAAGAAAGGGATGTAGTCTTCCGCTCCTACTGTTCAACCTGTACATCGAAGAAGTAATGATGGAAATAAAAGAAAGGTTCAGGAGAGGAATTAAAACTCAAGGTGAACGGATGTCAGTGAAACGATTCGTTGAGGATATTACTATCCTGAGTGAAAGCGAAGAAGAATTACAGGGAAGAAGAAAATAGTGAGAAGTAGCTGAAATCAGAACAGCGAGAAACTTGACATCAAGATTGATGGTCACGAAGTAGATGAAGTTGAGGAATTCTGCTGCCTAGTCAGCAAAATAACCAATGACTGACGGAGCAAGGAGGACATCAAAAGCAGGCTGGCACTGACAAAAATGGCATCGCTGGCCAAGAGAATTCTACTAGTATCAGTCATAGGCCTTGATCTGAGGAAGATATTTCTGAAAATGTACGTTTGTACCACAACATTGTATGGTAGTGAAACATGGACTATGGGAAAACCGTAACAGCACCGAATCGGTCTGAGATGTGGTGTTACAGACGAATGTTGAAAATTAAGTGGATTTATAAGGTAAGGAATGAGGACGTTCTGCACAGAATCGGAGAGGAAAGGAATATGTGGAAAACACTGACATGGAGAAGGGACAGCTGTTAAAGACATCAAGGACTGGCTTCCATGGTACTACGGGGCGCTGTAGAGGGCAACAACTGTAGAGAAAGACAGAGATTGGAATAAAATGGTTCAAATGGCTCTGTGCACTATGGGACTTAACAGCTGAGTCCATCAGTCCCCTAGAACTTAGAACTACTTAAATCTAACTAACCTAAGGACATCACACACATCGATGCGCGAGGCAGGATTCGAACCTGCGACTGTAGCGGTCGCTCGGTTCCCGACTGAAACGCCTAGAACAGCTCGGCCACTCCGGCCGGCAGATTGGAATACATCCAGTAAATAATTGAGGACTTAAGTTGTAAGTGCTACTCTGAGATGAAGAGGTTGGCGAGGGGACAGGAATTCGTGGCGAGCCGTATGAAACCAGTCAGAAGACCGATGACTCAAAGAAAAAAATATCACACTGGTGTAAGGAAGCGATGAGAACGGATACGATGTGACGGCATGCAAACGAATGCGTAACAGTGTGGCGTGCAACTTGTTGTGAAACTGGCTGTCCTAAGGGGTGGCTGCAGGTAGTGCTATAATAAAACTTACAGGCGCGGAAAAAACGAACACCCAGGGGCTGAATTTGTCCAGTTGTTTCAAATTGTATGAACTGCAATGTCACATACTTTTCAGGAGAGTTTCCGCTAAAGGAGTACGATTTTTATATGCAGACCAGGAACCAAGCAAAAACTATTGGCCAAAAGAAGCGCCCATTACATAGTTGTACTTCTCTTAAGCCTATTTTTCCACTTTTCCTTGCTGCGACGAGAATATTCCGCACTGTCCTTGCAAAGATACCGCATGCGAGAAAGAATCGCAGGGGGCAGAGCACCTTCTAACATCCTACAAATTGTACTGGGGATGATGTTCCACGTACGTAAATACGTATAGTATCCGCTCCTTGGAAAGCTATTATCCTTTAGTACGTTTCATTGGAGACGGGATTTGTGGCTACCTGTCCGACAAGGATGACGAAACACATGGTTCGACACCTGTTTCAGTATCACTTTCACTCGTTAAGCATCTATCCTCGCCATTGTACTCGTCGTGCACAGTGTCCGTACAGTCGAGCGCATACGACACCACACATTCCACTAACTCATCTTGCAGAAACACTAATTTTCATCTGCCACTTCTTTCTCACTCTGTGAAATTTCTTGGGTTCCCTTCTGATGAAATGTCTTCTTCGCCAAATGTTACTGTGAATATAATGGAATGTTTGCCTGTTTTTATCGTTGCCACTGCTCTACTTTGGATCAACACCACTAGCACTGTAGGCCTGCTGTGAGTTACTCGTGGACTAAGCAGTTCAACTACGCTCCGTAGCCTCTAGCTGTGCTTACCATTGGATAACACCAGCCCCGCCCTCTTTTAGCATCAGCAGTCAATATTGTGGTTGCATGGTAGACAATACGTGGGGCGTTGTAAACCGTAAAGATCATTGGCCTTTTGCGACCTCGCGCTCATGGGGTTCCTAATGAGGAGATACCTTGTGCATAGTATCAACTAAGTAGGTACTCGCTGGCTGAATTTTAATACGTCCTACCTTAATATGGCCATCTGGGCTGAATGTAGTCGGAGGTATACGAATTATCTTCACCATTATTATTATTATCATTATTATTATTATTAATTTAATTTATTACATCTCTATGCCCAGCCATGGAGAGCGATTGAACTTAATTTTCCTGAAGTGCTTGATTTCTTCTTCTCAGTTTCACGTATCCAATAGTTACTAATCTCCATTGACAGCGCAAGCCAGAGAATCCTTTTGGCCACTGCATTGGCGTCCATTAAAATTTTAGTCGTCTTTCCTTGAAAAGTTTCTGAGGTTTTCTCCAGTGTTTTATAAACTCGTTACTCTTCCGCCACGTCCAGATTCCCTCAACACAAATAGGACCAAAAACTTTCCTTACAAGGGAACCTCCCCATCGCACCCCCCTCAGATTTAGTTATAAGTTGGCACAGTGGATAGGGCTTGAAAAACTGAACACAGATCAGTCGAGAAAACAGGAAGAAGTTGTGTGGAACTATGGAAAAATAAGCAAACTATACAAACTGAGTAGTCCATCAGCAAGATAGGCAACATCAAGGAAATTGTAACTTGAGCAGTGTCGTGGTCCCGTGGTTAGCGAGAGCAGATGCGGAACAAGAGGTCGTTGGTTCAAGTCTTTCCTCGAGAGAAAAATTTATTTTCTTTATTTTCGCAAAGTTGTGATCCGTCCGTTCGTTCACTGACGTCTCTCTTCACTGTAATAAGTTTAGTGCCTGTGTTTTGCGACCGCACCGCAAAACCGTGCGATTAGTAGACGAAAGGACGTGCCTCTCCAATGGGAACCGAAAACAGTTGATTGCAAGGCCATAGTCAACCGATTCCTCCAGAGGAAAACACGTCTGATATATTCTATACGACACTGGTGACGGCATGTGCGTCACATGACAGGAATATGTTGTCGACCCACCTAACTTGTACACTTGGCGAATGGGTAAAAATATTCTTCTACCTTGCCCTGGTTAGGTTTCCCTGTGGATGTGATAATCACTCCCAAAAAAGTGATGAAAACATAAGACTTTGTGACATAAATTGAAAATAAAAAATTAAATTTTTCAATCGAGGGAAGGCTTGAATCAAGGACCTTTCGCTTCGCAGTTGCTCACGCTAACCACGGGACCATGGCACTGCTAAGTTCATACTCTCCTTGATGTTGCCTATCTTCAACATGGACTACTCAGTTTGTGTATTTTGCTTATTTTTTCATAGTTCCACACAACTTCTTCCTGTTTTCTCGATTGATCTGTGTTCAGTTTTTAAGGCCTATCCACTGTGCCAACTTATAACTAAATCTGAGGGGGGTGCGATGGGGAGGTTCCCTTGTTAGTATTTTCCTTTCTTCTATTTCTGTATCTTTAATTAATGACCTACCTCTAATGATTACTGTATCTTAGGTATATAACGCTTCAGGTTTGCTTACTGTGACATTATTATTTATTTTTAGTGGTTATGATATGTAAATGAGTTACCATGATCGATTTCCAGAGCCGCAGATCGTTCGTACTGAACCGTAAATTTCTTCAATGAGTATTGTGCTACACCATTCGCAGATTCAGTAAATTAACACAAAATGGTATTATTCGTAAGTGATATTTAATCTGCAAACAGCGTACCAAGTGTAGATCGCACGGAATCTACTGAAGCTTCTTCCACAATCTCTCACTGACAATGTGCGTAACAGTGAGTGTTGGCCGATTTTGACTGTTCCAAGGAAAACTTACATTCAGTTTCCCTAATGAATACTTACTCACATGTAACAAGGCCAAACCCGCGAGGCGGATTAATGACATAAGGTTTGTATACTAGCCAGTTTGAGTGTGGTACTTCGGCGGTTTTCCCCGCCCGTTCAGACAAATGCCAGGCTAGTTCCCACACTCCGTCTCAGCGAGTACGATACACAAAACAGCTAAAATAGGTAGAACACGGAAGAAAGATTACGCGAAGCACGCGATTTCCCTCAAATGACTCACTTCGATGTGGCTGGCCGCGGTGGTCTAGTGGTTCTGGCGCTGCAGTCCGGAACCGCGGG
This sequence comes from Schistocerca serialis cubense, assembly GCF_023864345.2. Taxonomy (NCBI): domain Eukaryota; kingdom Metazoa; phylum Arthropoda; class Insecta; order Orthoptera; family Acrididae; genus Schistocerca; species Schistocerca serialis. The sequence goes on from NC_064642.1 coordinate 739,557,754, forward strand.
ACTGCTACGGTCGCAGGTTCGAATCCTGCCTCGGGGATGGGTGTGTGTGATGTCCCTAGGTTAGTTAGGTTTAAGTAGTTCTACGTTCTAGGGGACTTATGACCTAAGATGTTGAGTCCCATAGTGCTCAGAGCCATTTGAACTTCGATGTGCCAAATACGGTAAAAAGCAGACCTCGTACTAGACGGGATAAACGTGGAGAAAAATAAAAATGCGAGTATTCGTTAACACCTGTCCTGTTGAAACCGCCCTTCCCAACAGCCGGCCGACGTGGCCGAGCGGTTCTAGGCGCTTCAGTCTGGAACCGCGCGACCGCTATGGTCGCAGGTTCGAATCCTGCCTCGGGCATGGATGTGTGTGATGTCCTTAGGTTAGTTAGGTTTAAGTAGTTCTTTAGGTTTAAGTAGTTCTAAGTTCTAGGGGACTGATGACCTCAGATGTTAAGTCCCATAGAGCTCAGAGCCATTTTTTTCTCTTCACAAGAAATTCTCTGTCGCAAAATCGATTACACCATCTACGTCGGTAAACGTGATGTGCAACTGTCCACAGAACCACAACACCACTTTGTATTGCACTGTATGTTGACCGGGGGCCTAGAACGAAGGAGAGGCTCCGTCCCCGCCGCAGCCGCAGTGGTCCACAACCCCACGACGACCCCAGGACACTTCACCTCTCCGCCCCCCACACCGAACCTCTTATCCGGGGTTATTGTGCGGTTCGGCCCCCGGTGGACACCTCCTCCCCCCCCCCCCCCTCCCAAGGAAACGTCTCACAGCAGATGAGTGTAACCCCTACGTTTGCGTGGTAAAATAATGGTGGTGTACGTGTACGTGGAGAACTTGTTTGCGCAGCAATCGCTGACTTAGAAGTCCGCCGGGCGGATTCGTGCCGAGGACCAGGCGCTCCTTCCCAATCCGGAGTTCGACCCGATAGCTCAATGGTCAGCGTGGCGGACTACCGTCCCAAGGGGCCCGGGTTCGACTCCCGGCTGGGTGTTGTGTTGTCTTCATCATCATTTCATCCCCATCCGGCGCTCAGGTCGGTCAATGTGGCGTCGAATGTAATAAGACCTGCACCAAGGCGGCCGGACCTGCCCCGTAAGGAGTCTCCCGGCCAATGACGCCAAACTCTCATTTTCCATTTCTCAATCCGGAAAGCCGTGCATTAGACCACATGGCAAACCCGGCGGGCCACACCACCACTTACACTTGGTGCATATTAACAAGGGCGATCGCGAATTATTTAAGCAGCTGGATTAGTGTTTAGGAGGTTAGAGGATCTCAAATCATGTACACTTTTATTTTTTACGGTATGGTTTCCAGTCAGTAGACTGATGACCAAAAAATAAATAAATAAATAAATAAGTAAAAATTCAATGAACAGTTCAAGGCTAATCCTGGTGTAATTCCTTGCACTATATCACAGCTGATATTATTCCCCATTATTTCTGTCCGGCTGAGAAAATGCTCCATCTCGAGGAGTGATGGGTCATCAAAACGCCAAGTTTCGTCCATTCCTTCAACCTGTGAGACTTCTGTTCTCCAATAACAAAAATGTACAAGTTTCTCCACTCAGTGGCGTAACCTATAAAGCACTCACATGAAGAACTGCTTTCCTCGAAAAGGACGGTAAATAATGCAGGTACCACCTCGACATGACAAAGGACACTGTTCACATTGCTCGTGAAAAATTTATTGTGGCTTTTAGAGAGCGACCTAAAAATAGGTCCTTACTCTCTGATTAAAATCTGCCAACTCCGTGGTACTCATGAGCAGTATACTAAAGACACGATCTCGTAGATGTTGTGTACAGAAGATATTACGACGATGCTCTCAACTACTAAACATGTTGAGTTAGTATAAGTCGGCTGTTCAAGTTCTTACTGTTCAATGCATTTATGGCTACGTTTTTCCGCGAAGCAGCGCAGTTGCTCCGCCCATCATTGCTTCCGACTGACAACGAGCGCAAGAACATTCCATGTGCACTGCCACTGAGTCGGTCGATAATGATGGAACTTCTAATGATGTACGGATATAGTTCATGGTAAAAAAAAAATTTTGCACTATCCGTTACACCAAATAGTTCCTCAGTAATTTAAGTGGCACGGTTTTTTGCGTTGACTAACTATTTGTTAATTGTTCGCGAAAAGATGGACGTATGAAACAGCCAAACTACAAAAGGTGCGTTTGGTGAATGCGTCGATAACCAAATAGGCTCGTGTATTAAAAACACATCCATCCCCAACGGCAGGATTTCTCTGATTTCTTCGTCATGCTCGTTTCATTAGATGTATGTGGTAGGAAGTAGTACGTTGCCCGACTATTCGTGCGAAGCAAGCCCTCGTAACTTCACTGTAACGCACAACACCTCTGTTGAAACCACATGGTCCTCTTTCGGATTGTTGTGCTGAATATCTGCTGTTTTTACACCTCTTTCAGTGACCGTTCCACTTCAGCTCGCTCCAGACACATACTGCTAAGTATGTTGTTGCTACACCTACTAGTTCCAGTGATCAGAAGCCAGTGATGTAACTGAACAACGTGAGTCCTTCTGCCCGTTTATTCTCAGTATGCAACATTGATTTATGGCGAAATGTTTGAGAGAAGCGAAAACTTGGCTCCCTAGAAATTACACGATGGATTCTTGTATGAATTTTCATAGCCAAAGTGAGCGGGAAATGAATAAATGGAGTATCAAATTGACCATCGTGATGTCTAGTTTCGAAAGAAATATTTACTTGGTAGGAATCAATCAGGGTAATTAACAAATACTTAGTGAACTGAGGAAAAATTTATACTAGAATTACAAAGCCAAGAGAAGAATGGGAAATCGGGAAATGAGATATCAAACTGACCAGCCTGAGGTTTAGTACTAAAAAATTACTTAATTAGTTAAGTCGCGTAATTAAGAAAAACTTAATTAGTGATTTGAGGGAAAAGGGAAACATTTCACGAACTAGCTATGTGAATAAAGTGTCAAAATTATCGATCACTGCATAAACAAACTTCTCTGCTTTCTCTTGATCTGCATACTTTTAATAACAAAAAGTATTCCAATCGATATTTAAATATATTTTGTCAGATTTCTTTGACCAAAACTTGAAAATAAAAAAATTGCATAAAATAACGGTCAAATGTTTCGTGAAATTACTTGTCTAAATATAAGAAATAAAATAGATTACAGAAACATTTGACGCGCCTTCGAATGTTGCTCGAAATCATGAACCGCAAATGAGGTACCGATGGAGAACTTAGGAGAGTTCAGATTCCAGAATGTTTCTTAAACTTCAGTGCTTAACTCAGAATTTTAAAGACTACTAGAGGATATTTGTGTAGGTGCCGATTTCTTTACTCTGCAGTCACTATTAATCAAGACACAAAGGAATGCAAGACGTTAGCTGCCCGTGGAAATTGGTTCGAAATAATGGGAAAATTTGAAGATATGTTCCCGACCGGGATTCTAACCTGGCTCTCCCTCTTACTAGGCAGATGTTGTGACCGCTGCTCCATACAGACACAGTGGTCATTGAAACTGCACGGACTATCCTAACTCACGTGCCGACGGATCCGAATTCTCAACTTATCCACACGCTGCTGATGTAGCCCATTATTCTCATTATTCGTGGCATTTCGCCGATCCCTGAAAGAGTTCAAGCTTTGTATCCATGTGCACTGAAGAGACCAATGGCCGTTTCCGCCTTAATTACACGGGAATCAGCGAAATGCACGAATAACGAAGATAATGTGCACGGGGCACTATACCCAGAGTGTGTGAATAAGTTGAGAACTTGGGTCTGACGAGAGGCATGCTAGGGTAGTCCGCGCAGTCCCGAAGACCACACTGTGTCCGGATGGCGCAGTGGTGAGTGCATCTGCCTAGAAAGAAGGAGGCCCGGTTTTGAATCCTGGTCGAGCACAAATTTTCAACTTTCTTCATTGATTTGAGTCAATGATCACTAGCAGCTAATGTCTATAATTCCCCTGTATCTAGAAGATATTTATCTGTTGCAACTGCACTCAGCGAACTCGCGTCACAAGTGTATGAACATCTATTTTTTTATTTTTTATTTCTATTTACACGTCAAGTTCCGTAGGGTCCAATTGAGGAGCAAATCTCCAAGGTCATGGAACGCGTCAGTACATGAAATTACAACATAAATTAATAACAGAAAGGTTCATGAACCTGAAAAATGTCAGTCCATAAGTTTAACTAAACGCTATCAGCAACACAATAAATATCAGCTTAATTTATCAAGGAACTCCTCTACAGACTCATGACGAAACTCTTCAGTTTCGATTTAAAAGCGCGTGGATTACTGCTAACATTTTTTGTATTCGAGTGGCAGCTTATTGAAAATGGATGCAGCAGTATACTGCACACTTTTTTGCACAAGAGATAAGGAAGTCCGATTCAAATGTAGGTTTGATTTCTGCCGAGTATTAACCGAGTGAAAGCTGCTTATTATTGGGAATAAGCTAATATTGGTAACAAGAAACGACAATAAGGGATATACATATTGAGAGGCCAATGTCAAAATACTCAGACTCGTGAACAGAGGTTGACAAGAGGTTCGTGAACTTACACCACTTATTGCCCGAACCTCCTGTTTCTGAGCCAAAACTATCCTTTTAGAATTGCAAGAGTTAACCTAAAATATAATACCATACGACAAAAGCGAATAAGAAGAAACAAACTAATTTTCGTGCCCACTAAAATATAATACCATGCGACAAAAGCGAATAAAAAGAAACAAACTAATTTTCGTGTCCAATGATCACTCACTTCTGATACCGTTCGAACAGTAAAAGTGGCAGTATTAAGACTTTGAACAAGATCCTTAACGTGGGCTTTCCACGACAGCTTACTATCTATCTGAGCACCTAGAAATTTGAACTGTATAGCTCCACAAATCAATGCCCGTTCTGTGAAATTAAAATGTCAGGTTTTGTTGAATTGTGTGCTAGAAATTGTAAAAACTGAGTCTTACTGTGATTTAGCGTTAGTTTATTTTCTACATACCATGAACTAATGTCATGTGCTGCACTATTTGAAACCGAGCCAACGTTGCACATAACATCCTTTACTACCAAGCTAGTGTCATCAGCAAACAGAAATATTTTAGAGTTACCCGTAATACCAGAGGGCATATCATTTATATAAATAAGGAACAGGAGTGGCCCCAACACTGATCCTGGGGCACCTCCCACTCACCGACTGAAACACCCAAGCAAAACTCACGAACCGCGCACACAAGAGTTTCTTCCGCCAGTATCTTTATCTCCTACCTTCCGAAGTTCAGAGAATTTCTCCTATGTAACTTGCAGGACTAACACTCCTGGAGAAAGGATATAATGAACAAATTGTTTAGCGACAGCCTAGACCTATGGGGTTGTGTCCAGAACGATGCTTCACACCGCGCCAATTGGAAGTCAGGAGAGACATATTGTTACACGTGTGAGGCCGTGGGTCAGCATCCTGGAGTTTTCTTCGGAGCGTTTCGAAACGAAGCCATCGCTGACACTTTGTAGTAGCTTTAAAACTGCCCTGTAATTTGCAGGTTGCGATTGTGCTACAATGGACGCTATAAAAATACATGGAAGTCACAGGTTGTTAGTGTCTATTTTCTTTAATTACGCGTATTGATTTATATATCATTATGAGATAAATCAGGGTTTGGGTGAACACTTCATACATATGCGCTGAGTCATCTGTCTTATCCATAAAACAATAACTACATATGGAGTCATCTCTCTTACCCGTAAGATAATACCTATTGCGTTGTCTTATGGATAAGATATACGACTCTATACATATGTACGACGTGTTCACCCAAACCTTGATTTATCTCGTTATATCGTAACCACACAACCTGTTACTTCCTCATATTTTTATAGTCCATTCTAGCACTTCAAATTAGGTAAAAATAGACACATAATTCTTACGTGACTTGACGGTACACTTACACTACTGGCCATGAAAATTGCTACACCAAAAAGAAATGCAGATGATAAACGGGTATTCATTGCACAAATATATTACACTAGAACTTAAATGTGAGTACATTTTTACCCAATTTGGGTGCATAGATCCTGAGAAATCAGTACCCAGAACACCCACCTGGGGCCGTAATAACAGCCTTGATACGCCTGGGCACTGAGTCAAAACCAGCTTGGATGGCGAGTACAGGTACAGCTGCCCATGCAGCTTTAACACGATACCACAGTTCATCAAACGTACTGACTGGCGTATTGTGGCGAACCAGTTGCTCGGCCACCATTGACCAAACGTTTTCAATCGGTGAGAGATCTGGAGAATGTGCTGGACCAGGGCAGCAGTCGAACATTTTCTGTAACCAGAAAGGCCCGTACAGGACCTGCAACATGCGGTCGTGCATTATCCTGCTGAAATGTAGGGTTTCGCAGAGATCGAATGAAGGGTAGAGCCACGGATCGTAACACATCTGAAATGCAACGTCCACTGTTCACAGTGCCGTCAATGTGAACAAGAGGTGACCGAGACGTGTAACCAATGACACCCCATACCAACACGCCAGGTGATACGAGAGTATGACGATGACGAATACACGCTCCCAATGTGCGTTCACCGCGATGTCGCCAAACACGGATGCGACCATCATGATGCTGTAAACAGAACCTGGATTCATCGAAAAATGACGTTTTGCAATTCGTGCACCCAGGTTCATCGTTGAGTACACCATCGCGGGTGCTCATGTCTATGGTGCAACGTCAAGGGTAACCGCAGCCATGGTCTCCGAGTTGATAGTCCATGCTGCTGCAAACGTCGTCGAACTGTTGGTGCAGATGGTTGTTGTCTTGCAAATGACCTCATCTGCTGATTCAGGGATCGAGACGTGGCTGCACGATCCGTTACAGCCATGCCTGTCATCTCGATTGCTAGTGATACGAGGCCGTACGATAAACCGGAATCGCGATAGGCCACAATCCGAACTTTATCGAAGTCGGGAACTTGATGGTACGCATTTCTCCTCCTTACACGAGGCACCACAACAACGTTTCACCAGGCAACGCTGGTCAACTGCTGTTTGTGTATGAGAAGTCGGTTGGAAACTTTCCTCATGTCAGCACGTTGTAGGTGTCGCCACCGGCGCCAACCTTGTGTGAATGCTCTGAAAAGCTAATCATTTGCATATCACAGCATCTTCTTCTGTCGGTTAAATTTCGCGTCTGTAGCACGTCATCTTCGTAATGTAGCAATTTTAATTGCGAGTAGTGTATTAGTGACATGTAACTAGGTTTGCATTTTCTGTTCGTCCTGTACTCTTTTTAGGCACTCCGAGTACGTCATCGTCCTGCGATTGACAACACAGGGCACGTAGGCGAGTGGGCTGCAACGGAGGAGGCGAGGATGAGGTAAGAGGCTGGCAGCTCACCGCGTGGGCCTGCCGGCGCCCTTGGTCGGCGCCCTCGGCCGCTCCTCCGGCAACGCCCGCGCCCACGCCGCGGCTCTGCGCATGGGTGCGCGCTGGCCGCTGCTTCTCCGGCGCCAGCTGCGCGGTCCCGTCGCCGCCGCCGTCGCCACTGCCGCCGATGCCGTTGCAGGCCGCCTGTGAGGGAGGGGGCGCTTCAGCCACCTCTGGAGTGCTGCCCCCCTCCTCCTCCTCTTCTTCCTCCTCCTTCACCGCAGCATTGCCCGCGTGGGAGCTGCTCTCCTGGAAAAAAATTGCCTCGTTATAATTGGCCAGAAGAGGAGAATTGTCGTTTCTGAGCCATTCGCTAGACCCAACAGGTGGCTCCGGAAGGTTTCCACTCCCCATAAGATGATACGACGCGACGCAAACGCTACGTTTAACAACTCCAGCCTCTTTTTCTCTTTTTTTGACAAACGCTCCACTGACAACTCATTTCTACCAAATCGTTTTATCCATTTACCGGATATTTTACGACCGAAATAGGTCAATTATGACGCAACAACAATTACATGTATCATAAAACTGAAATCTTTATGAAGCTTCTTTAATTTCCATACGTCATTTTCATTTAGCAAAATTTGTGTAAGTATTACAGTAATAATATTAAGAACTACGCCACAGCGTGAAAATCTCGTAATCAAAAAATTGATTAATCCATCTTATATCATTGGTGTTGATATTCATAAAACCAGGGATTGCAACTGGGACTATCGTCACGCTGCCTCTCCACATCTTAATTACTTACAGCACGTACAGGTCTCGTATTCAGATGGCTGCCATTTATTTCAGAAACCTTAGTTCACCAATAAAGTAAGCTGTTCTGCAATTAAGTTAATACACTGACGGAAAAAATATCGCAGCACCAAGAAGAAGTTGTGCTACATAAACAGATTGGTAGTCGTCTGATGGTGCCTGTTCAAATTTTGTGCCAGTCATAGAAGAGTGGCGCTAGTAGATTTGCTTTAAATACACGCTGTAACGGTCGTCACCGTTAGTTACTGTTTAGATTGGACGTGGTACGTTGATGATAGTGAAGAATGCCTTTAAGATGACAAAGACGCCATTATCATCAGCTCCTGGTTTTCAACGAGGTCGTGTAATAGGGCTACAACGAGCTGGCTGTTCCTCGTGCGATATTGCAGCAATTATGTACAGTAGCCACTGTACATAACCGCTGGCAACGGTGGTCACCATAACGTACGGTCGCGAGAAGACCGGACTCCCCTCTGCGGCACTGTACTGCATCTGCAGCAGCAATTTGAGCAGCACTTGGAACCATAGTGACACGACGAATTGATTGTTACACATACGTTACTTCAAGGACAGCTCCTAGTCAGACGTCCCGTAGCGTTCATTCCACTGACTCCGAACCACCACCGTTTACGGCTTCAGAGGTGTCTGGCGAGAATTCACTGGAAGGCAGGGTGCATTTTTGTTGTATGTTCTGATGACAGTTGGTTCTCCCTCGGTGCCATAGATGGTCATTTGTTGGTTAGGGCTTGAAAACAACCTGTGTACGTGCTAGACACACTGGACCTACACCTGGAGTTATGGTCTTGGGTGCGATTTCGTGTTAGAGCAGTAGCGCCTTCGCTGTCATCCCACGCACCCTGACTGCAAAACTGTACGTCAATCTGTTGATTCGGCCTGTCGTGCTGCCATTGATAAACAGCATTCCACGGGGCATTTTCCAAACGGTTAACGCTCGCCCACGCACCACTGTTGTAACCCAACATGCTAATAAAGAGTGTCGACATGTTGCCTTTATCTGATCGATAACCAGATCTGTCTCCAATCGAGCGCATATTTTACATCAACGGACGACAACTCCAACCTCATCCACAAACAGCATTCACCGAGCACGACAACAAGCATGGGGCTCCATCCTACAAACTGGCATCCGGCATCTATACAACACACTGCATGCACGTTTTCACTCTTGCATTCACCACCTTTTATTAATGTACCAGCATTTCTCATTTGCAATGATTTATCTCGCTCTTACATTAACCTGTCACGTTAATCAAATATGTAACCTAGAGAAAAATATTCCCCAAATATCGTTACTCTACATAAATTATTTTTTGGTGTTGCGGTTTCTTCCGTCAGCGTATTACCTGGGATAAAAGGCAGAAGAGAAAATTAACAAAGTGAAATTGATTTCAAAGGGACAGCACAGTGTTTCGGTAGAGTAGTCTGGGGATGGGGAAGATGGTAAAGACGATGCTCGGAATGTAGGAAGCTACAGTGAAGTACACGATAGACGTCACGATGGTCGTGCAAGCCAAGCCATACGTGACTTCAGAGGATAAAAACTTTTTTATCACTTGAGTAACTAGCTACAGAATCACTACACAGGAAAGCTTGCTGAGTTACGTACATGGTGAAGATATTTTTCTCGGGCGAGCATTGCTATAATACTTTTCATCGTGCTGAGGCCAAAGACAAATGACGAACAGCTGCAGCAATTGTACGGACTGTAGAATAAATACAATACTGGATACGATGGAGTTTATATGTCAAATACTGTAACGGGAGTTGATAACTCCTCTACACAACCTCCTGCAATACTCAAAGAACGACACTTCCTCCTGTTGTATTTACTTCAAATGTTCTCACATCTTGAAGTCATGTGGAAATTTCACATAACCATCAGTCAGTAGAGTTCCTATATCATGTAAGCGATAGCTGGTAAAAGAGAAATTCTGACAAAGTGAATACTACACATTTATGAACCTAAATATGAATATATTTCGTATGTGTGTGTTTAAAGTAAGAAGAATAGCGTACGAAAGTGATAAGAATGATAGAAACTTAAATCAACGAGTGAGAAACTCACAGTGCTTGAAACTTTAACAAACCTATTTCACATTAAGAGCTGCCAGGAGCAGCTCTGGAAATAATGGTTGTAACTACGACCATATTCTGACAGAAGTGGAGCGTATTAGAGTAACAGAGTGAGTGGTCTGTCGTTTCGAACATTTCACATATGCATCAAGTTATCTCAAAACGGGCTCTTTGTTTTGTCATCTACATTTCAGTACGGTGGTATTGCACACTAGGAGTGAAAAGCGCAGTTGCTGGGATGAATGGTGCAAAGTTGCTTTTAGTGACGAGGGAAAGTTCTACCTCCGCATTGTGCCGCGAACAATCAACATCAGGTATGTAAAACTGAAATGAAATCTGGACAATAGACATAGGTTTAGCACACCTATCACACAGTTAATTAGCTTTGTAAACGACTACAATGACTTCTACACTAACATTTAATTGATGAGACGTTAATCCTGTAGGAGAGTGTGCCACTGATAAGAAGAGCTGAAAAAACAATCGCGTGTACATTAAAAACCTTGCACGAAGGTTCCGGAGGCAATCAGAAACTCCAGTCTTAGAACAACTAACTTCCCATGCATCTCAGTCTTGATGACATCGTAACTCCTAAACTATACGTCGTAAAATGATATAATATTGCACGTATATTCAGTGGTATACTTAAATATTGCAAACAGAGGTAGTTATAAAGAGGTAATGAACAAAACGCGCATATTTAAATGGACCACACTTTGAAATACTGAAATGTGCGTCTTAAGGCAAAATCAGCATACTGACAAAATAGATCACAACGCCCTTGAACCGGAAATGTTATAATGACTTTGGGCTCGGAAAAGCAGTGTAGGAGATCAACAGGAAATGAAAACCGAAACCATCTGTCGATTCAACTCATGGATGTCACGGCAAAGGCCACTTTTCGCATTCTCAGCATGTTTGGCAGCTTGCTTGGCCAGCTCATTGTAAGTGTTCCTGACTAAGGATACGTAATGCAGAACTTGAAAGGGCGACTGGTTCAGTCTATATAACAGACGACATCTCTTGCGCAAATGTGACATTAAGTAATGTGACGTCACCAACCGCATCCACGTCTGAGTGCTTCGATTACGAGACTGGATTGTGACTCGAGAAGGTTATACAAGGTATTCAATCGTTGTCCAGGATAATATGCATATAATATATTGGAAGATCAGCAGAGTACAGCGAATCTATACAATGACTGGCTGTTGATCCTAACCTAGTTATAACACACTGGACATGAGTAGTGGAAGATATGTACAATTACGTGATTGCCGATGAGACGCTGACAACAGCGCTGACCTAATATACTTAGGAGAAACCGTACAGAGAGGCCTGAAGTGGAATGAGTATACAAAAACTAATCGTAGGAAAAGCAGGAACCAGGCACATATTTATGGAAATAATCTTACGGCATTGCAATTTATCCTTGAAAGAAGGTGAAGATGTCTTCAACCGGAAGGCTGGATTGGAAACCACAATCCACCAGGAATGGTGCTATTATAGGTGTTAACGAGAAGATTTTCCTCCGACCTTTGAACTAACTTCTTCGGCCATTTATGAGAGAGTCAACTGTTTATCTTATACTCACAACTATGTTGCATTTTTAAATTATCAAAATTTGCAAAAGGCGAAAGAAAAGACAAGCCGCACATAAAAATTGTAAGAATGACAGGGGATCGAACTGCAGCCCTTCAGATGTGAATCTGGCACTAAAGAACTGATCCACCAAGCTACACAAGAATGAAAGAAGTTGTTTACAAAACCTTCGTTTAACAGATTCTTGAGCATTGTCCGTCAGGCGACGACCCTTCTCCAGTTTGGTTTAACAGAAGAGAGAAGACCCAACAAAAATCGCTAGTGTTGGCACAGGGTCGTCTAGTGTTTCGTATCAGCTCAGCCACCTCCAATGGCAGACGCCACAGTAGAGATTTTGTACATTACAGAAAGATTTACTGTTGAAAGACGAGAGTGTATGTTCCCAGAAAGGTTGACCACATTATTTTCTCTCACAAAGGTCTGTCGTAGTGATGGAGGCTTAACGACAACCACTGTTCTCAAGCACCATTCGTGAATGTAATGAGAGAAGATCTGGGATCTGCCTGAGAAGAAATTCATTGGGCTGTGGGAACGTTTCAACTGTTCAGTCACCAGATCCAGATGTAATCTTTTCACCTCTACCGCAATAAGCAGGAGGGAGTTCAATTAGACTCATATGTTTGGTTTTAACCTGGTAGCAGTAACCATTTCTAATGCTTGGAAGGTAGCGAAAGTTTTTACAATTCTCGAGGGAGAAATAACTATAACAAGACTAAGACTGAATACATTAGTAAAACAGATTGATAGGCACGTTAGAGAAAGGGGGTTAAATGACGTTTCTCTACATGATGACTGACACGCATACCAACCAGGGTAACCACGTGAAACAGCATTTCACAAATTTGCTGGGACTGTGGAAGAACTCTACACTTTCAGGCAATTGCTCTGCATTTTTCTGGATACTGAGAGCACTTTTAGCAATACGATCTTCAAATCTATGTTCTAAGCTGCAAAAGAGCAATGCAATAAGACCAAAGCATGCAGGTGGATTACGAACATGCTGAGTAGATGAGAAGTAGATGGCACAATGATGAATGAGGAAATGGTGATCAACATCACCTGAGCATATCCACAAGCAGCGATTTTGTACCCACTACTGTATAACCTAGTGGTGAATGAACTCATCAAAGTGGTAAATGCGAGAGGTTACTTTTGCGAACGGTACATACACGGTTTAGACACAGTATTACTTAGTATGTTTGTTAGTAGCATTAGAAAAATGGTATACTGCGCATTTAACGTAGTACAAGACTAGTACTGGACACTCGTGATGGGAACAACCGAATGAAAAGAATCGATTCATTCAGTTGTTGGAAAACAGCCGACTCATTTAATTGTAGCTATATGTACAGTGCGCGCAATATGCCGTGGCGGCTACATGCACATTCGGCTGGGGAAGCATGGTGAGAGCGGCGGTGGGGGGGGGGGGGGGGCGCTCAGAGCGCTGCAGGGGAAATTCCCAGCACTGAAGGGGAAGTGCCATTCTAAACTAAAGCCTACACTCATATTTTTGACAAATATTAAGCGGGGGGCCCTCCACACTCACACTTGCATGGTGACCATTCAAAAATATATCACCTCTTCTTTGGTTAATATCTAAAAAGAATTCCACCGAAAATGCAGAGATATATTTTCGCCTAGTTTGTCAACCATTTGTGACTTTCAGAGAAGAGTCACGAGTGGGCAATTTTGAGTAAAACTAACATATTTCTCTTCTTGCCACGTGAAAATGTTTCTTTTGTCAAAACTAAGCGGAATATACACAGCTCACCTCACTAACATGTTGTGCAGACGAAATTGTGAGATAATTCTGAAACTGTGGTTTATTATGTTATTAAGTGAGGAACAGAGGAGAAGTAAGGTCAACATCTTATAAGAAACACATCCTCGATACAAAATACACATTTACTGACTTCATTTATGTCTTTCCAAAACCCACAACATTTCTTCTTTCACTAGCTATCGAAGGTCATTAAAAATTACAGTCTTTCATCGGAAAAGTCTGTAGTTATTGGAATAACACGGTAGACAGTGAAGTCTTGCACAATAATCATACGGCAAAATACTCTCCTCTTTGTAGGCAACCATTTGCGAAAATCTCATTTCGATATCTCAAACCGTTTATGAAGTATGAGGAATGTTGTGGATATTCATTCTGGCTTTATCGCTGGCACAGTGCGATCGCAAATGAGTGCACTACATCAGATCGATTTTTTCGAGACTGGTGACAGTCTAAAGAAAAATTCAACGAGTTAGCTACATTTCATACGCAGCAACATATTATGTAATATGTACCAGACGCAAATTCTTTGCGACCACTACTTTTCATTGAAAACTTTTTCGAATTTCGCGCAGTGTCTTAATTCCACGTAAATATCACAATAACTATGATCATTTACGAAATGATGGGCACATCTTAATGAACCTGACACATAACGTTACACGAGGAAGGCAATGGCAAACCACCTTCATTAGGGCCTTGCCTAATACGACAATGCTGGTCTCCCGCATCGTTCCCCTACGCTCTGTCATGGAGAACTACTGAGAAATATTGCACGTCGTGCGCGTCGACTATGTCATCGCCGACCGGCCGAAAGGTGGCAAACACTTGTCGGCCTCTCCTTTGAACAAACGGATGAAGTCGCCCAGCTCTTTGGACAAAAACTTGTCACTGCCTATCGGCCGCCGTATCCAGCGTGAACTGTATAGGTTGAATTATTCATTCATTCTTTTGGGTGAAACCAGTCTGGGTAGCAACCGAATGAAAACAATCTATTCACTTTGTCGGATTACTCATTCGCTCTTTTGAAGGAAACCAGTTTGTGGGAGGAACCGAATGAAAATAATTATGTCAGACGGTTGTAGTTTTACCTGTCGGTTGGGTTATTATTCACTTATTTTCTCTAGTGAAAGCAGTCACTGGTAGCAATCGAATGAAGAGATTCGACACCGTTGTAGCTTTGGATACTGACTGGATTATTCATTCTATATTTTTTTTTCAAGTGAAACAACCAGTAAATTTTCGGTCGGTTGATCCGTGTGTTCATTCTTTTAACTATCCATTCTTTAGTGTTGTACATGACCGCGCTATCCATTCATTCATCTGAGTGAAACTAGCCTGCAATAATTTAATTAGTTGAACTAAAGCCGTGCTATATTATACTGACAGAGGGTGGTATGTCGAAGTTAAAATAAGCAGTATACATGTTAATTTAATTATGTACTGAATGGTGTAATTTTTCTTTTCATTATTTAAAACTGAGTCATGTATTGTTGTGGATTAAACTGTTCCAGGTGCCATTTATCGCGAAACTATTTAACCTGCCGTATCGCTGGGGTAGGCCTGTTATCACTTAATTGCCGACCCCAGACAAACCTTCGAAAGCCCCAGACATTTGGGTCAAATACAATTATTTTCCCCGGACACACAGAGTCTGTAGACGATAAATTGGTCCAAGGCCACGGCGCTGCGCGGGGAGCAGGGACATGAGAGGGGGAGGGTATGTTTTCTCGCTTGCCATGTTCGTGCCGACAACGCCAGCGGGCGCACGCCTCCATCCGACCAGCAGATACAAACCAGCATGAGAGTCACAAGGATTTGTGAAAGCCCATTACAGAGACGTTCATTTTCAGACGTCGTACTAATTTGCAGTAAGGAATATGAACGTAAATGAAATCAGTTTTATAGAGCTCAATGAGTAGAAGGCAAATGACATTTAAGACATTCAATTGCCTGACGGGCGGCACGGCTTCGCGGTGTATGCGATCGCCCTTTGTCGGCGGCTTCTCACAGTATGGAAAATACAGGGTGTTCCAAAATCGACTTTACAACTTTGATCATATATATTTCAGAATGGGGATAGGTAGAAAAGCGCGGTTTGCAGCATGGTGATCATACATACCTACGGTACTAGTAGCCGCTTAACAGAGTTCAGTGTGTTAAGGTGACCATATTTTCTACTGCCAAAGTCGGGACACATTAAAAAAAAATTTTGATACGGAAAAAAAGTCTGAACTGAACGTAATAAATGCAAACTATCACTTTGTTACAAAAAGTACATTAATACCTTCTAAGACGATGGAGTGCGAGAAGACATACAGTATTCATCGGTGCTGCAAATTTTCTTCACCCTGTCTGTATTCTTCATCATCATTATAAAAACATTCGACTCAAGTTTCATCATAACGCCAGTCACTAACATTGATTTCGTATTTCCTACAACAAACTGTGTTTTCTCAGTGCTCCATACATTACTCTTTTGCGAAAATACAGTCTCAGTAACAGCATACCGATACAGGTGAAATGACGTGTAATTCAGGATAAAACGTTCCGTAATCAGAGGTAGGAAAATCGTGACTGTCACGGGGGGGGGGGGGGGGGGGGGGAAATTGTCAACTCAAACGTGTATTTCGTCTGTAGCACACAGGTTATCTACGTGATATTCCAGTTTGATGTGTCCGGTGTCCGGCCTAGGATCCTCATTAAAGTGTGCTATTGCTGCTCTGACGTGAGCTCATAGTTTGTGCAACTACCGCCCAAAGAAAAAAATGTAACGGGGTTCCGCAGGACAGTGTCATATATAGTCTGTACCAACCACTCCACACGATAACTCACACGTGAAAACAAGAAAAAATCAGCTTTAGGTGTGTGTGAACATTATGCCGTTAACCGCACCTTTCTACCTATTCCCATTTCTAAAATATAATACTTGATCGAAGGTTTAAAATCATTTTGGAACATACTGTATGTCTATAGGAGAGCGTCTAAACGTGCTTGCCGCTGCGTTTTTAATAGACTAAAACGAAGAAATTACGTATGGTTCGGTCCTGCTTTAATAAATTTTAACTAAGGTTTATTACTATCTATTTCAAAACAGAGCGAATTTCAACAGGAACGATAAAAGATCCAGGTTTATCCCTGACAGTTGTAAGAATTCCTTCCAGCACGTCTGAGGACGTCCTCAAAATTAGAGCCAATCCGGGGAAATCCGGACTTATTGCAACCCTAATTGGGGATGCAAAGATGAGCGCAGTGGTTTCCTTAATGATATATGACGAGGAAAGGAATCTTGCCTCGTTTTAGCGACAGTTTTCATTCCATTATATACGCAATGTGTGATGTCATGATGTCCAGAAATACAAAATCATTTTATTGTTCAACCGTTTATTTATGTGGAAGATAAATATTTTGTACAGAAAATTACGTCACCAGCTAAAGGCGTCCCGAGACGTTTTCAGTTTTGCAGAGAGTGTCTCACTACCACATATTTTCAGGACTATCTGTACGACGTTAGGGATCTGTATGTGGCTAGGAGAGATTATTTATGCCCGTTTTAAAACCGTTTTATATTAAAAAGTTTCTCTATTTAAAAAGTTATTTTCTGCTTTTTAGTCTCGTGTGTGAGAAATTTTTCAACTGAATTAAAACATTTTGATGAGATTGCAACAGAGACATGTGCTAAACATCAGGTTTATTTCAGTTTCTCTTCAAATGAATCAACAAAGATATTGCTTCCTCATATGCATATCTCGCGAAAAGACCGCCAATGTAAAAACGAGTGAGAATCGAGTTTACAGAGCAGCTTAGCAGCAATCGCTCTTAGCTGCGAAATATTAGCGGCTGGAACAGGAAAACAGGGAAACAGCACAGGTACACCAAGTACTCACTGTCTGCATACACTATAAGAGAAGGCGAGATAATATTGCATTTTCATCTAGTTCTGCACTAATTTGAAAGTTTCAAGTATTTAGCTTATAGGGAAATTAGTTTGAAATCAACTGCAAAATTTGTACTGACAAAGAGAAGAAGAAAAAAACAGACAAGAAACAGAGCTAATAAAAACGGGTTGAAAAGCGATTGTTCATACACAAATCTATAGTGCAGTACAAGATATTAAACTTTTAAAAACAAGAAAAAAACGATATTTAATGCCACAATTATTTCAGTGAGTAAATAGAAGTACATGTATTTTTAATATACCTTGTTTTTAGAAATATACTTTTCATTCACATCTCCTTGAAATAAGATACTTTATTTGTTTCTAAATAAGTTGTCAACCCTAGTCGTGGTTCATGTATAACCGAAAAGGCAGAAAAGGATGTAAGTAAAATCTCTCAAACACGATGAGCGAGTGAAAACTCGCATACAGCTGACATGGCCGGAGAGACTGGTTTCATTCGGTTGTTTCATTCGACTGAAAAAAACGACTGAACTTAAGAAACAATCGACTGACCAAACGATTGTTAAATACAGTCGATTGTCCCATCACTAATGGGAGCAGAACATTAGGGTTAGTCCCAAGAAAACCGTTGTAGTGCAGTTCTCAAAGAAGCATGTCCAGGATACGTACTACAGTCTTCACATCTTCTATGACATTCTGCCAGTACAGGGAGTAGTATTCTAGGGAGAACCCTGAATGCGAAACTATCATAGATCGCTCACATAAAGAATATATTTTCCAAGGCAAAATGTGCTCTTATATGTAGTAGAAAAGCCTGTGGTAAAAGCTCGGCTCAAAGCCCCAGAAGTATGTACTGGATAGACACCTCAGTATTAAGATCTAATAAGACACCTTAGGGGCTACAGGATAGTGGATTAACACATAGCAGAAACAGCCCTGTCAACGACCACCAAAAAATGTCAACTGTCGTAAAAATTCGTGCAGTCGCAAATTTCTGTATACTGGTAGAATGGGGAGGGGGGGGGGGGGGAGACAAGCGTCATCATCATCATCATCACCATCAACATCAACATCCTGTCCGGTGGGAGTGAGTGTGGGGACGGGTGTGACAGGGGTGTAAAAGTCGTTTTTAGGCTGTTCTTGAATGTTTCGTAAACAACAGCATCTAGTGAAATTGTTTCCCGGTACAACATTGAACTACTTTACATTTGCTATATGCGTTGCAAGGGCAGGAAAAAAAAATAAGAATAGCGTTTTAACGGTATAAAATTGATGTTTATTGTTAAATGAAGTGGATTAGGAGCAAATACTGAATGTGTGTACTACAAAAAAGTGCAGTAGAAACGTATTGACGGATAAAATGTTTTCTGGGACTGTAACAGGGAGGAGGGTAGAAGCATGTGAGTAGGTGCCTCGCCGCAGGTCATAAAAGCGCCTACATTGTATTTCAGAAAGTTGTACGGACCCTTCCGCAGCCCGCCTTATGAATCACTGGTGACGCATTGCGCAGACACTCCCGGGGCGTGGGGGTTATTTCCCACAAAGTGTGTTAACATCCCATTGCATACAGATAGCAGTTGGTAATAATACAAACGCAAGAAGAGCTTGTGGAACGATTCTACGTATATCTCTGCACAGTGTCCTACAGTGCTACAAGGGATATTGATTCTCAGTCGTCCGATATGACAGTTGGAGCGTTCTTCCAGGAAAAGACCTTACTCTGTAATGGGTTGCAGTTTACAAACTGTATCTCCCCACAGATTGCTCCTCAGTTCTCTCAATGCAACTAGACAAAATAAAGTCCTCGGCTTGTGTTTATATAGTAGAGCTATTTTCAATTTATTCAGTGACTACTTACAAGCAATTGTTAATTAAGGTTTTACGTAAAATACATTCCTACGAACAATGGTTGCGAAGTGTCTTATTTGTAAGAGCTATATTGTCAGTTATTTATGTAATGTTTGGTGGGAAAGAGACTAGACTGGTAAAAGTGGTATGTGCTGCAGTTTCCTGTTGACAGCATATTGTAAAGCATTGTAATCATAACGTAGTCAATTCGTAGTGAATTAATGAAAGACCTCGAAGTTACTGCACTTCTCTAACTATTAATTGTGTTGCATAAATCTCTTCCATGCAGAACACAAATTATCCCTTAATACCGTTCTAATGCTCTTAGACGTGTACGAACATTTAATATTTGTTCTTAATCCACGTTATTTAACAATATACACTAACTTTATACCACTAAAACGCTACTTTTAATCGTCTGCAAGAAACTATTAGTCACAGAGCAAAAAACCAACAAGTCGTTTTTTGTAGGGAATTTAATGTAGCTTAAATTGGCACCGGGAAACATTTCCGCTAGAAGGTGTGGTTTTTGGGACAGCCAAGAAATAAATAAAAACGTGACCATCAAAAGACCTCCATTCCCACGCTCATACCAAGCGGGACAGTATATTTAGTATATCATTCATTACACTCCCCCACTCGACAGTAGAAAAATTTGCGACTAACCGAACACTTATCCCAATTTTCCTTCGATGAATAGACTAAAAATGGCTCCTACAGAATTGGGAAGACGACTGACCTGCTTAGCTGTAACAGGCGGAATTACTAGCACACGCGCTGCTGGGATGGAGACCATGCTTCACATGCCCCCATTACACCTTTGGGTTACAATGGAGGCACTGACAAGGGATAAAAATTAAAAACTGAAAATAACTGGAAGCCTTTAGGATATCCAGAATCTCACACCAATATAATTAATGCAGTAAATGACAGAAAACGCAAACTATGAAGAAGATGAGCCAAAATCTCGAACCAAGAGAGTGGGGACAGATGAGCTGAGACGATCAGTTGGAGAGAAAATGAAGAAGTACTGGGAAGAAAGGAAGAAAAAGAAACACCATAAGTCTTAAGTTATATGCGGTCCATAGCTGGCCAAATTCATAAATAAAAAAAAAAGTAGTAAATACAGTTATGGTCGGGCAAATGCCGTCAGACTGTAGAATAACTTCCAGTTCCTGTGGCATCAACATTCACTCAGGCAGCCAAGCAGCTCTAAGATCTCTATCAATCCCTGCAACGAGGTCAAAGATGGTTGCAGAATGCCTTGAAGCCCTTATGGGAAAGCAACAGGATAACCCGCTGTTGTTTCCCTGGTCACATGGGAAGCAATGGTAATGAAGTTGATAAGCTGGTGAGACAGGCACGAAGTCTTCATTTCTTGGACCGGAAGCTGTCCTTTCCGTCACTAAGGCGACGGAAAAATCAAAACAATCTAGCTGGAGCAGTAGGCAGCACGCGGAATGTTGGACGAAGATCCAAACACAAAAACCTGGCGAGCTGATGGTTCTGAAGCCATGTTTCAAGAGGACTTCTGCAAGTCTACGTTTGATTTGGAGACAGATAAATTAATCTCATTATAGGAATAATGACTGGCCAATAGATTTTTAAACCACCTACACCCTCCTACACACGAACTGTACAGAGGAACAAATGTCGCTAAATGTAAACTACGAGGCGAGGGGGATGAAACCGCAATTCATTTAATCTCTCAAATGCAAAGTGTTAGAAGGTCAAAAGACACAGAATATTTTGGCCATTAATTCTGAAAATATTGTCTCTCAAGAAAAAATAGTACATGGGCTCCTACTACTCTTTTAACAGTACTGGCTAGTAAGAGATTTTAGGATGTTTTACAATCGAAGTCACAAGTGTGTTGTAGATAATGGTGATACTTTGAAAGCAAGTAAAGGTATTTTGTTTCAACTCCTGTTTCCTTTATTTTCTGAGACCATTCACCGGACTTTTCAGATGCATAACTATGCATAACTAGAATTTTGAAACACTTATTATGTTCGAGCATAATGACTCTTCTGGAGACTAAAATCTACTCTGTAGGAACCAGCATGGGTTTCTAAAAAGACGATCGTGTAAAACCCAGCTCGCGCTATTCGTCCACGAGACTCAAGAGGACGATAGACAAGGGTTCCCAGGTAGATGCCGTGTTTCTTGACTTCCGCAAGGCGTTTGATACAGTTCCCCACAGTCGTTTAATGAACAAAGTAAGAGCATATGGTCTATCAGACCAATTGTGTGACTGGATTGAAGAGTTCCTAGATAACAGAACACAGCATGTCATTTTCAATGGAGAGAAGTCTTCCGAAGTAAGAGTGATTTCATGTGTGCCGCAGGGGAGTGTCGTAGGACCGTTGCTATTCACAATATACATAAATGACCTTGTGGATAACATCGGAAGTTCACTGAGGCTTTTTGCGGATGATGTTCTGGTATATTGAGAGGTTGTAACAATGGAAAATTGTATTAAAATGCAGGAGGATCTGCAACGAATTGACGCATGGTGCAGGGAATGGCAATTCAATCTCAATGTAGACAAGTGTAATGTGCTGCGGATACAGAGAAAGAAAGATCCTTTATCATTTAGCTACAATATAGCCGGTCAGCAACTGAAAGCAGTTAATTGCATAAATTATCTAGGAGTAGGTATTAGGAGTGATTTAAAATGGAATGATCATATAAAGTTGGTCGTCGGTAAAGCAGATGCCAGACTGAGATTCATTGGATAGAGAAGATCCAACGGAGACCAACGCGCTTCGTTACAGGATCATTTAGTAATCGCGAAACCGTTACGGAGATGATGAACTCCAGTGGAAGACTTTGCAGGAGAGACGCTCAGTAGCTCGGTAAGGGCTTTTGTTGAAGTTTCGAGAACATACCTTCACCGAGGAGTCAAACAGTATATTGCTCCCTCCTACGTATATCTCGCGAAGAGACCATGAGGATAAAATCAGAGACATTAGAGCCCACACAGAGGCAATCTTTATTTCCACGAGCAATAAGAGACTGGAATAGAAGGGAGAACCGATAGAGGTATTCAAAGTACCCTCCGCCACACACCGACAGGTGGTCTGAAGAGTATGGCTGTAGATGTAGATGTCCTGGAGGCGAGGTGAACGAGAGGAACTCACACAAGCCGTAACAAGGTGTTTAATTTCTCAGCGTTAGTGCCAGAGAACGGAAAGTCTTTGTACGTACAACAGCGCCGAGATCGTCCCAGGACACAATAGCTAAAAGCTCTGTGTGCTAGAGTTGCATCGCTGGCTGCAGCACCAGCAGCCTCAGTCCACGTGGATGAATCCCTACAGGATACAGAGTCCTCCTCAGTCGCCTACGAGGCTCACCTGCTGCAGCTGCTGCTGCTGGCCCTCCTCGGCAGGAGCGTCGGCCGCGCTGTCGGGCAGCTGGTAGATGCTGAAGGCGTGCGAGCCCTGGGCGTGCACCATCAGCTCCCACGCGTTCGCGAACGACTCCTTGCACTGCGCGCAGAGCAAGCTCGCCACCGACGACTCGCCGTCCTCTGCAAAAGTGCGCAGAAGAAGCTGCTGACAACTTGTCTCCACCTTTCCTTCACATTGATTTTTTAATGCCTGTAGAATCTGCATCATCGTGAAACAACCTCACTTACGAGGAACTGAAATACATAGGAGCGTTGTGTTGCGAAAAGAGGATTGGCGAATGCGATTGTTCTGTGAGGGACGTTGAGTGGAACGTCGTCACAGCGCTGGAACTGGACGTCAATGAGACGATCACGCGCAGGATAGGCAAAACGTGCTGTCATACCTTGTGTGGGGCACGCTTCTTAAATGTGCTGGTAATAAACGGAATGTATTCCAACATTTGATCTTTTACAATTGAAGAAATTAATGTTTTACTGAAAATTAAAACATTTCCACTTGTGCGCAAACCGTATCTAATCATATTACCGTGTGCTGCGAGTAAGGGATCTCTTCGTTGCGACTCAATATGATAATTTCTGTCCGAGCGTAACATGACCTGTACATGTTACTGTACAAGTGCAACGAACGCGTGTGTTGCAGAGAAACATCCCCGGTTCTTTTGAAAGACGGCCTTTCTACTTTCGAAGTCGGTCTGTCTTTCCGATGCTTAGAGATGATGTACGAGCGCTGTCCAGAAAGTAAGTTACGATCGGTCGCGAAATGGAAACCACAGTGAAAACCAGAAACGCTTTATTTGCAACGTCAAGTTTTGTCGTATTGTTGTATCAACTTCCCAATATCCTCGTCATAAAAAGCAGCCGCCTGTGCTTGCCGTCAGTTATCTGCACTGGTCTGCAGCTCGTTGTCTATGAAAAAATTTTGTCTTCATAGCCAGCAGTTCTTGTGGGCAGGGATGAGACTCAGGGGGAGCCAATTACGGGGTGTATTGTGGGTGATCAAACACTTCTCATCGGAAACGTTCCAGGAGCGTCTTCGTTGCCCCTGCACTGTGCGGCCGAGAATTGGCATGAAGAAGGAACTGCTCGACAGTTGTGTTATGTGGGCTGCATCACACACGTGAAATCTCTAACCAGGCCCTCACACTTGGCGGGAGACGCTATTCCCTAGGCATCTTTACGTGCTCACTGTTCACTCAAAACTGAAAACAGCAAAGCGACACTATCGATGAGCGTACTAGAGACACTGCCCAACACATCTGTGCAAAGCTTCACCGGATTTTCCCAGTGGTTTCCATTTCGCGACCGATCGTAACTTACTTTCTGGACAGCCCTCGTATTAAGGTGGATCAACGTGATCTATGCTACTGGAAAGCAGACACTCAAAATGTTGTCTAGTGGCTGGCGAGGACGTCCCTGCCACTGCATCGAACATTTCTCTTGTGAGAAGGTGTGGGAGGAGCCCCACACGGTCTCGAAATAAAGAGCTGAGTACACAAATAAGCGTCGACCCTGACATTAAAGCCGCTGACGTGTACGCAGATTGGAGAACTGTACGTCGCTGTGAACCATACGTGCTTCGTTCTTTTGACTTCTTTCCGCAGATGCAGTGTCGCCCCCGATAACTGAGCTGATGCAATTCGTGAAGATATGCGAATAGCACTCAAGATCATCCTGTCAATACTTTCGATCAGTCTGATGTTCCCTTCGAGCTAAATTAGGGCACACAGCGTAAATTGACGCAAGCGATAAGTAACGAAATTTCGTTTCAATCGGAACGCCACTGACTTCATTTCGATCTGTTACGCACACAGATTAGGATAAAAACATTTGCAGTACAAGCTGCCGAATTCCAATGAAACAAACGATAAACATGAATGAACTTGCTTACATGGCACTCTTTAGCGGCGGGGAGGCATAAAAGGCAATAATAACCTTCAATGCTCCTCTGCGGACAATAAATTGGATTTCAGGAATAAATTAACGATAAACAAAGCATTGTGGCCCTTGTACCGCGTTTCACGTGGCTGTAACGATTAACTCAAAACTTTTTATTAATTAGAAGCACTGATGTGGCGCATGCGCGTTTTTACAAGAATATCAGGGGCAGCAGAGCACTTTACTCGAATAGACAGACGCATCCATCGAGGAAGCTGAGCGATAAGATAGTGGATAGGGCCGGTATTCAGTACTCTGTCTGCATATCTATACCACTTGAAGCTAAACGGATGATGGGACATTTGAAAAGGTCACAGGCAGTGTTTTTCCCCTTTTCTGTGATGTCAGAGTTAGTGTTCCTTTATTGATGACCTCGTTTTCCTTACCTGCTATAATATTTAGCTCCAGAAAAAGCACGTCGCAATTTCACTTGCTGAGAATGATATCGATTACATATACACATATACACACACACACACACACACACACACACACACACACACACACACACACACACACAGAGAGAGAGAGAGAGAGAGAGAGAGAGAGAGAGAAATCGGCAATGGGGCCAGCCATTTAGGAAAGCAGAAAGTGTGGAATCACCGAAAACGTGGAATACACAGAATGATGCACACATATCTTTCAGAGAAGAAGGAATAAATCCTTTTGTAAAAGACGATTAAATATATGATGTCTCAAATGACACACTTAACTGCGCACAGTGACGTGTTAATGACAGCTATAGGAGACGAAGCAATATTTCAGGTTCAAAATGGCTCTGAGCACTGTGGGACTTAACATCTGAGGCCATCATTCCCATAGAACTAGAACTACTTAAACCTAACTAACCTAAGGACATCATACACATGTGTGCCCAAGGCAGGATTCGAACCTGCGGCCGTAGCAGTCACGCGGTTCCAGACTGAAGCGCCTAGAACCGCTCGGCCACAGCGGCCGGCTATATTTCAGGAATATGATACCTGGAAGTCTCAATTGGAGACTACTGAGGAATTTACACTCATTAGCCGGAACGTTATGACCACTTACGTAATATCTGGAATGTCCACTTTGGCACGGAGAACTGCGGCGACATGTCGTGGCATCAAGGCAATGAGGCTTGGTAGGTCGCTGGAGGGAATTGGCACCATATCTGCACATAAAAGAAGTCACCTAATCCCCGTAAATTCCGGGGAGGGGCCGACGTGTTCTGACGTCACCTTAAATCACATCACAGATGTGTTTCTTCCGGTTCAGATCTGGCGAGTTGCGAAACCAGCCCAGCAATTGGAGCTTGTCACTGTGTACCTCTAACCACTCCTCACACTCTTGTCCTCGTGACACGGCACGTTATCTTGTTGAAAAATGCCACTGCCATAGGAAAACATGATCGTCATGAATAGGTGTACGTGGTCTGCAACCAGTGAACGACATTTCTTGGCCGTCATGGTGCCTTGCACGAGCTGCATTGGACCCATACATGTCCACATGGATGTTCCCCAGAGCATAATTGAGACGCTGCATGCTTGTTTTCGTTCCGCAGTACAGGTGTCAAGAAGCTGTACCCCTGGAAGACGACGATTCACGCCCTTTCATCGGCATACTGAAGAAGGTATCGAGATTCATCAAACATGCAACGCTCTGCCACTGCGCTAATGCTACCGAGGCCCATCGTTAGGAGTGTTCGGTGCACTGTGTGTTC
The DNA here is from genome assembly GCF_023864345.2 of Schistocerca serialis cubense. Taxonomy (NCBI): domain Eukaryota; kingdom Metazoa; phylum Arthropoda; class Insecta; order Orthoptera; family Acrididae; genus Schistocerca; species Schistocerca serialis. The sequence goes on from NC_064642.1 coordinate 739,584,225, forward strand.
AGGCACGCTCGTAATTCGCCCAGAATTAAAGTCTGGTGTTACTATCGCCACAATTCGCCGCCTGTCATGTTTCACCAATCCGCTCAGCCTACGACGTCCGACATGTGTAATGAGGGTTGGCCGTCCAATTGCACGATGTCTGGACTTGGCTTCGCCACGTGTTGACGACACTCACCGTAGCATTCCTCGAACACCCGACGGTTCGTGAAGTTTCCGAAATGCTCGTGCTGAGACTTCAGGCCATTATAAGACGCCCGCGGTGAAACTCGATATAGATCATGCGCCTTCCCCATTCTACAAACGGACAGAACGCTCACTAATACTAGATGCACCGTGCGTGTGTCTGACTAGCAGTTGTTACTCGCCATGTGATGCTGCTATCGCCTAGACGGGTTTATTTCGATAGTAGGTCGGTGGTCATAATGTTCTGGCTGATCATTGTACATCCATATACTGTCAGTACGAATGAGATAGGTGACTATGCTGTGCTGTCTGAAGAAGTTTGCCATAACTGGATCAGACTTCGTTATGGACCGAACAGTAAAATGCACCACAGTCAAAGTTATTCCAGAAAACGACACCGTTGCGCAACTGATATGACGATACATTTTTCAACAGCTCTGTCTGCCTCTATATACCATCGGGCGCTCCTTTCTAGATGAAATATTTCTTGACTGCTCCATTGAGACATTCAAGCCTACGCTCTGACCTACAACAATGACAGACTCTGTTCCCCCAGGATATCTTCTGTACAAGCATGTCGCACTCACATGGTTGTTGCATATTTTCCTCTCCAGACTCCAGAGGACAATGCAACAAGAGTTACCAATCGTTCCAGTTCATTCCTCCATAGCCTGTACCTACGTCTAAAACGTTGTCCTGAGATCACTGTACAGTGCAAGCACACACTATCGATTTTATTTTTGATCTTCTACGATTGCTCCGATACGAAGCCCGCTATTTATCATGATGTTCAGTTGTCCGAATGAGTAATGTAAATGAATACTTATTTATAACATCTGTACTGAATCTTTCACAAGGACACTGATCAAGCATATTCTTTACATTTAAAAGAAAACAAACAGCCTTCCTCCACCACCTTCAATCTGTAGAGCCCGGTACACGCCATGCTGCGTTTACTCTGTTGCACGCAAACAGATACTCTGGCCAGCACTGGGCCTTCATATATTTGTCTCGTTGTAATGTGACGTGCATGCGCGCGCGCGTGCTTGTGTGTGTGTGTTTGTGTGTGTGTGTGTGTGTGTGTGTGTGTATGTGTGTGTGTGTGACATGAAGAGTGAATAGTAATAATCTCAGTGCCTCTGCATGAAAGAGCCTGCATTAAAAGTAATTTAATGCTAATGAATGAATGATATATAATACAATTTGTTAAGCGAAATATGTATATCAGGTGTGGCACTTAGAGTAAATGTACTGGTTGTAAGGGTTTGAGTTCAGAGGCCTTCCAACAAGATATGAATGTTTGAAAACCTTAAAAAAATCCTCTAGTCACTACAGCCGTCCAAACAGAAAATACGACGGAATGAATTTGCGACTTCTTGGGTGTTAAACCGTATCAGCTGTAAATGACGACAGGCACACATCATCACACCTGTGTGCCTATACAACGCAATGCAACGAAAGCTCCACGCGTCGTGACTCACTGCCTCTACTGAACTACGAGAATTGGGGGACAGCTGTTTCACGACACTGTGCACAGTTAAGGTGACACTAGGCTATTCTTTACGAGTACAGGCCTTACTGTTGGTCTGGGGACGGCACTTGCAGGTGAAGCGCAGCTTGCAGTACGTCTTCTTGTGGTCCAGCAGTTCGTGGAGATCGGTGAACATCTCGCGGCAGTTGCCGCAGATCAGGATGTCGTGGTTGCCTACAACATAAAAGTAGCAATAATTATAATTTCAAACAACCCAGATTTCGGTACGAAATTACATATGTTCTCAAAAGGAGACGAAGGTAAGCTAACTTTCCACCAGCCTACTGTTCATTTCGAATGTTTCACACAGTTATGGAGGCTGCGAAAAATTCGAACGTTATCTTTATTTCCATCAAGGACCGGTCGGGGTGACTGATTGTACGAAGTACATAAACAGGTTGCTAGTGAGAGGCATGCCACTGTACAATTTTTACTGTTAGCAGCGAACTCTGTACGAGACACACTAACGCGATGTGCTACCAACCAAAGGCGTATTTTACAGCTGCCAAGAGTGTCTGGCAGTTAGTTTAGATGGGTTTTACCACCATACAGGCTGTGTCTCGGAGGGCCTTTCGACAGTATGCACTGCCCATTTGCGGATACCGATGTATGCGGCACAGTAGTTCAGATACTGGCCGGGTTCCGGGCAGAAGGTTGTTCAAATCCCCATCCAGCCACTATCGTTTAAGTTTATCGTTGTGTCCGTCAGTCATCAGTTGCGGCTGTCCATGTCTTCAAACACAATGGCTGAGACACACTTTTGACAAAATATTTTCTGGTACTTTCTTCCTAATTTTAAATAGCATTTTACTTTAATTGCACGCATTGCGGGAGACGTGTAAACTCCTGCAAAGCTGTCTATGACTGATGACATCAACTTTTACCAACAGACTAAATTTAAGCTGTCAGCTGAGAATTGTAATAGTATTTACGAAATGGTTGCATATCTTATAAGTATTATTCACTTACCATAAATTTCTCAGTGGTAAGTGTGCAAACTATCATAAAACTTCAATCAAACCGTTAAAACATTTCAGCTAGGATGAAGGACGAAATGCAGCAAAGAACGTACTGTGGAAGGAATGAAGCAGACAATAGTTTGGTAGTTGTTCACTGTTGAGCGGGTTGGACAAAGACGTGCAGCGGATGCAGTACCACACAGCGCGGAATACTTAGCAAGTGCAAGTCTGCGAACGAAGTTGTTACAAAATATGCTTATCAGAATTACAGCGGAGAGAGAGTCTACGTAACAGTAGGTGTTCGCTTAGAGTGACAGAAACTCATTTTCCTTTCATTAACGATTGGTAAATTTTTACTGCGAACAGTAACATTCCAGGAGTACGGTAGCGAAGTAACGTACAGCGGAAGGACATTATAAAACCGACTATAGAGGAAGCATATTCCCAACCGAGTATCTCAAGAAAATTCCTCTTACGGCGTACTGTTGAGTATTGTTTGTTAAGTCTGTAATCCGCCCCACGGAGACTTAATAAAAAACAGTGACAACACCTAGTGAGGCGAATTTCGTTATTGGTCACTTTAGGAGGCGCAAAAAAATATACGCTTCATATAGAGTCGAGCACGATATTACATTCTCTTACATACATTACGTGAAATGACTACTATGGGAAAAAGAATCAACTATTTGAGAATGAAACAGGGACCGGGGGCGTGGGGAGGGGGGGTAAAAGATAGGAGTAACAGAGGTAGCGCCTTTACTGACAGCTTATTTACATTCTAGGCCATGGACATAACACGGAATCGCCGACAATACAACAGTAAGTCGACCATAAATCTTAATACCATATCTACACACAAACTGTTAAGCGTCATTGGAATGAGTTCAGCAACTTTCAGAAATATGCTTCTTAGAATCAGAGCTGAGCTTTTCACTGCTCGTGTAAAAATTTGTTATAGCCAATACACATGATGATACCAGTGACCTCTTCGTAATCTTCAGTATCTGAATTCCTATGGTATCCATTATAATTTCGTGACACACTTTCTTTCAATATTGCGCGCTGAATGGTGCAGAACACTCAAGTATACAAGCTACATAATTACAATTAGCAGCTACCCACGGCTACGCTCGCATCAATCAAGTCAGCTTCTCTCACGTGTCTACTTGTTCAGCTAAGCGTAGCACAGTACATCGACGCCCCCTTCGAACCATGCCAACAAAAGACGGTGTGGCACGCAGTTAGCGTTGCCGCCAATCGGTGCAAGCAGATGGGCGTTTGCAGGTCCACGCATCTATCCACCGTTCTGTAAATATTTAACAATTATTAACATGATCAAAATATCCACGGGTACGCTGCCGGTCTATAGTGTCCAACGGGCACAATATTTCGACGATCATACATGTCACCATCATCAGGTGAACTGACGGACTGAGCTCCTGTGAACGTGCCGGCACGGAGATCCGTACGCTATGGCTGCTCAGAGGGAACTGGGTTCGGTCGCGGCGGCGGCCGATTTAAATACCCTCCGCCCGCGGCGCGCTCCCTCCGCCGTCCGCGCCCCGCGCCACGGTCGCGCGGTGGAACAGATTGCGACGGCGTCTGAGATGACGTCGGTGTGATAGCTCTGTCCGCCGTGGTCGTCACAACTATAACATGGTTAATGTTCAGTGGTGTAAAAAATGTATTCCATTCCATACTTCACACTTTTAAGTGTCGATTTCTTTTTTACTCTCTAAAGTATCCTATTTTCTTCCTCGTGGTTAAGCCTACTCTCCAGACTAAATGTCATCTAAATTGGTTCAGTGGTTTCGTCGTGAAAACGAAACAAACAATTACTTTTGTGTGCCTTTTATTACAGTTGATTATTGTATAAGCATTGTAGTCGTTACGTTGGAGAACATGTAAATCAATAAAGGCATTTTCAAAAATATGATAAATTTCAAATGTCAAAGAATAAATACCGAATGATTAAAAAATAAAGGAAACGTTTGAATTGATTGCTACAGACAAGCCATAGAAGATAAAGGTTCAAATGGTTCAAATGGCTCTGAGCACTATGGGACGTAACATCTGAGGTCACCAGTACCATAGAACTTAGAACTACTTAAACCTAACTAACCTAAGGACATCACATACATGCATGCCCGAGGCAGAATTCGAACCTGGGACCGTAGCGGTGCGCGGTTGCTGACTGAAGCGCCTAGAACCGCTCTGCCACACCGGAAGATAGAGGCACATTGCGCATCTCACTGGATAGAGAAAGGTTCGAAGTTTCGACACAGGTGCTCGAGCTGTTTAGTTGTAGCAACATGGCGACTACACCAAAAGAGAAATCATTCTGTGTGTTGAATTTGTGCGAAGTCAATACACTGTTCAAGTGTAACGTGCATCCCGCCGTCAGTTGATTGCACATGCAACGCGGAAGGAAACTGATCGGACACGCACGTCTGTTCAAAATGTCACAAGGAGTCCTCGGAAGTCTACATGGAGGGCAGGCCAGGAACTTCAGCTATCTCAAACAACGGTGTAGTGTGTTACGACGTCTCCACATTAAGCCTTACAAGTTCAGTTACTGCAGCAATTGCGCCCCGCCGATCAGAACAGAAGGTACAAATTTGGTATTTCAAATCTCTAGAACAGGGCAGAGGGCACTTTTTCCGGACGACACACTTTTCCGGACGAATCTATGTTGGATCTATGTCGTACGACGTTGGGGGTCACAAAATACTGGCGTCGTCGTGGAACATGAAAGGCCTCACCGACACCGAATATGTTTACGATACTGCACTGCCTGCAATAACTTATTTATCCGCCGACATCGGACAAGCAACTTTAAAGTAAAATGTCTCATCTGTCTACATCTTCATCTACATTTATACTCCGCAAGCCACCCAACGGTGTGTGGCAGAGGGCACTTTACGTGCCACTGTCATTACCTCTCTTTCCTGTTCCAGTCGCGTATGGTTCGCGGGAAGAACGACTGCCGGAAAGCCTCCGATCGCACTAGAATCTCTCTAATTTAACATTCGTGATCTCCTCGGTAGGGGGAAGCAACATATTCGCTACCTCACCCAGAAACGCACCCTCTCGAAACCTGGACAGCAAGCTACACCGCGATGCAGAGCGCCTGTCTTGCAGAGTCTGCCACTTGAGTTTGCTAAACACCTCCGTAACGCTATCACGCTTACCAATTAACCCTGTGACGAAACGCTCCGCTCTTCTTTGGATCTGCCGGCCGCGGTGGCCAAGCGGTTCTAAGCGCTACAGTCTGGAACCGCGCGACCGCTACGGTCGCAGGTTCGAGTCCTGCCTCGGGCATGGATGTGTGTGATGTCCTTAGGTTAGTTAGGTTTAAGTCGTTCTACGTTGTAGGGGACTGATGACCTCAGAAGTTAAGGCCCACAATGCTCAGAGCCATTTTTTTTCTTTGGATCTTCTCTATCTCCTCTGTCAACCCGACCTGGTACGGATCCCACACTGACGAGCAATACTCAAGTATAAGTCGTACGAGTGTTTTGTAAGCCACCTCCTTTGTTGATGGACTACATTTTCTAAGGACTCTCCCAATGAATCTCAACCTGGCACCCGCCTTACCAAAAGTTAATTTTATATGATCATTCCACTTCAAATCGTTCCGTACGCATATTCCCAGATATTTTACAGAAGTAACTGCTACCAGTGTTTCTTCCGCTATCATATAATCATACAATAAAGGATCCTTCTTTCTATGTATTCGCAATACATTACATTTGTCTATGTTAAGGGTCAGTTGCCACTCCCTGCACCAAGTGCCTATCCGGTGCAGATCTTCCTGCATTTCGCTGCAGTTTTCTACTGATGCAACTTCTTTGTATACTACAGCATCAATCGCGAAAAGCCGCATGGAACTCCCGACACTATCTACTAGGTCATTTATATATAATGTGAAAAACAACGGTCCCATAACACTCCCCTGTGGCACGCCAGAGGTTACTTTAACGTCTGTAGACATCTCTCCATTGCGAACAACATGCTGTCTTCTGTTTGCTAAAAACTCTTCAATCCAGCCACACAGCTGGTCTGATATTCCGTAGGCTCTTACTTTGTTTATCAGGCGACAGTGCGGAACTGTGTCGAACACCTTCCGGAAGTCAAGGAAAATGGAATCTACCTGGGAGCCTGTATCTCATATTTACTGGGTCTCATGAACAAATATAGCGAGTTGGGTCTCACACGATCACTGTTTCCGGAATCCATGTTGATTCCTACAGAGTAGATTCTGGGTTTCCAGAAATGACGAGATACGCGAGGAAAAAATATGTTCTAAAATTCTACAACAGACCGATGTCAGTGATATAGGCCTATAGTTTTGCGCATCTGCTCGACGACCCTTACCTGAACGGGAATATACACAATGAATGTACGACTACAGGAAATTGACGCATGGTTCACGACATTTGGAAGTTTGGGTCGAGCTCTGAGCCGTGCACGGACAGCTAAACGGTAAGGTGACCGCTTTCGATGAGCGGGACAATCCGGATTCGAGTCCCGGTCCGACAGCAATTTTCATTGTTGTCATTCCATTCTACAGCTTTTGGTTGTCCCCATTAGCAATTTCTAATATATTTAATGTATACTGAATGTGTTCTGTGCCGTTCCTTTTCACAAAACTTTATGGACCTGCCTTTTTTGCGGACGAAACTGTGATGGTTAGGTCAGAACTGGACATGCTGCAAGATCGGTTGTTTTCACAACTTCACTAATATCCCAATGATTTCATTTTAATGTATGACGGCGCCCCGCCTCGGCTTTTCCTTGAGGTGTGCCGTTATCTAGACAACACCATCCCACAACGTTGGACTGGAGGAGGTGAACACCAAGATCTTGATCATTGCTTTTGGCCACACTTCGCGATTTTTTTCTCTGGCGGTACATAAGACAAGAGTCTCTGCCTCATCTATGGTAGCCACTCTTCAAGAGCCGGCCGGAGTGGCCGAGCGGTTCTAGGCGCTTCAGTCTGGAACCGCGCGACTGCTACGGTCGCAGGTTCGAATCCTGCCACGGGCATGGATGTGTGTGATGTCCTTAGGTTAGTTAGGTTTAAGTAGTTTTAAGTTCTAGGGGACTGGTGACCTCAGAAGTTAAGTCCCATAGTGCTCAGAGTCATTTGAACCATTTTTGAACTCTTCAAGAGCTGAGAAATCGAATTCCTGAAGCTGTCGATTCAATTCACCGGAATGTGGGGAATATAATGGACTACCGGCTCGATGTTACTTGAACAACGCATGGTACACACGTTGACAATATGGTACAGTGTCTGTGCGAACATAAAATTTTGAGCTTTTCTCTATCTAGTGTTGTACACAATGTGTTTCTATCTTTCACTGTTTGCCTGTAATAAACAACGAAATCTTTTTTTTTCTTTTTGTATCTCCCTGTATCTTTCACAAAGAGTAAATACATTATCCTAATTCGCGAAATATTCTACAAATCAATGAATATCTTGTACTGCACGCTTCTCGAGTAGCTTATGTTCTTCCTCGACGCTCCATACCAAACTTTACCAACATCGATTCAGCGGTTTGGTCGTGAAAAGGTGCCCCACAGACGATCTTTCGAGATATGAAGCTTTAAATTACGATATTTTTGTCCGGTGATCAGATTTTGATGAAATAAAGTCGGTATCTTGCCCCAAGCTACGCTCATGTTACCTGTGAAAACCCCGTGAAAATCCGTCTAGTAGTTCTGAAGTTCAGTGTGTTCCGAGAGACGTGACGGTCTTAAGAGTTTTATTATCAGCATAGATATATAGACAGGCCCTTCAGACTAAAAAGGAACCCCTAGAGTGGATGGTTGCAAAAGGCCAATGATGTTTATCGCTTTATCATTATCACAATTAAGTCCTGGACAGCATTTTGGAAACAGATGGAAATCGGCTGGGGCCTTTTGGGGACTGTATGGAGAATGATCAATGACAGTGAACTCAAGGCACTGGATTGTTGCAAATGTTGCAGCGCTCCTGTCATGCTGAAGGAGAGAGTGCTGCATGTGTGGACGAACACTTCGAATTCGTAAAACTCGATTACACCATGTTGTTCTTACACATCGTCGTAGTTAACGTCACATAACACCATGATACACGCTACCATTTGGAGCCCTCTCTCGGCAGATGGCTGCAAATATTTAGACGCGAAGAATAATTGTGCAGAATGTTTCTTTTATTTAAAAAAAACTCTAGGAGCTTTCACATAAAAAATTCGGGGGCAGTGTTTTTCAGCACGCCCTCATATACTGAAATATTCTGTTAAGTTTAAACTTTCTATCTAAGGGGGAAATACGTAGGTGGGAACTCAATTAGTGGCAACACTGCTGTGGAGACACTATGCATTGGAATCTACTATTTTCGTTGAATGCACACGTTGCTGAAATATCTACCTTACCTCCGAGCAAACGGACTCGCCCGTCCCACGTCACCGGCGTGCGCACAATCGAGGGAAACAGGCACTTGTGAGCGAGCGGTCTAACGTAACGGTGTCACTATGTTTTCGAAACAGGAACAACGGAGTTGGAATAAGATTGAATGTGCCAGAGGTCCTACAGCACGACAGTGTCATCAAGGTCTTCAACAGGCGTGCGGGGAATCGGCATTGCCGTACAGAACAGTGGCACGTTGGGTTCAAATGGCTCTGAGCACTATGGGACTCAACTGCTGAGGTCATTAGTCCCCTAGAACTTAGAACTAGTTAAATCTAACTAACCTAAGGACATCACACACATCCATGCCCGAGGCAGGATTCGAACCTGCGACCGTAGCGGTCTCGCGGCTCCAGACTGCAGCGCCAGAACCGCGCGGCCACTTCGGCCGGCGGCACGTTGGGTAAAAGCCTTCAACGAAGGTGGGCAAACTGTGGCAGACATGCATCGAGCACGTCCTCCTAGCGTCTCTGATGCCGCGTCAGTGGAAAGTGATCGACGCCATACGATTCGTGAGCTCGCCCACGACACCAAATTAGCGCATACGACTGTGCTTCGCATCCTGAAGGAACGCCTGGGCATGCGAAAAATTGCGTCACGATGGGTTCCGCGTGACTGCACGGAAATGCAGAAATGGATACGTTACGACGCTGCTCAGACGAACTTGGAGTGCTTTGAGCGCGAAGGAGAGGCTTTCTTACGGCGTAACGTAACACTGGATGAGACATGGGCCATATCGTACGAGCCAAAAATGAAACGCCAATCCAACGAATAGTGTCATTATGGGTCGCCGCGAAAGTCGGAAGTGCGTCAGTGCCCCAGTATTGTGAAAGTTACGGTGATTCTCGTGTACAACTGTGATGGTGTTATACGTTCCTCCACGGCAGACCGCCAATGCACAGTATTACTGTTCGTTTTTAGAGCATCACCTACGACCAGCTTTGCGAAAGGAGCGGCGACACTTCCTGCGCAACCAATCCATCATTTTGCACGACAAGGCGCGGGCGCATACAGCGCAAGCTGTGGCTGCTCTTTTCGCTTGATGGGACTGGGAGGTACTGTACCATCCACCATCCTCCCCGAACTTAAGTCCTTGTTGCCGTTATTTAAGTTCCAACCCTCGTAAAAACGGGTCAAGTGCCACAGTGTACCCACACGGATACGCTAGAACGCTTTACATCAAGATCACGCCGTTTGATCTAGCATATCTCCCTGATACTGTTCCAGTCGTTTACTCAGTCTCTCCTCCACGCTCCATTCTGGGAAAAAGTATTGGGGTGAAGCTATTATTTGCAATACACTGTGTTCCAGGTGTGTTAAACCGCGAAGTTCTGCTTTCGGCAGTAGGCTAGTGGTTGCTTCCTTATACGACAAACGGAGAGTAATATTAAGTCGTAGACATACGATTTATTCTAGAGTATCTTAAATAAGATGTAATGCAGGGAATATGCATTTCATGGTTAATGCTAACACAATACAAGTTTAATGTGTGGTCGCCAAAACTGTTACATATTTACACTCCTGGAAATGGAAATAAGAACACCGTGAATTCATTGTCCCAGGAAGGGGAAACTTTATTGACACATTCCTGGGGTCAGATACATCACATGATCACACTGACAGAACCACAGGCACATAGACACAGGCAACAGAGCATGCACAATGTCGGCACTAGTACAGTGTATATCCACCATTCGCAGCAATGCAGGCTGCTATTCTCCCATGGAGACGATCGTAGAGATGCTGGATGTAATCCTGTGGAACGGCTTGCCATGCCATTTCCACCTGGCGCCTCAGTTGGACCAGCGTTCGTGCTGGACGTGCAGACCGCGTGAGACGACGCTTCATCCAGTCCCAAACATGCTCAATGGGGGACAGATCCGGAGATCTTGCTGGCCAGGGTAGTTGACTTACACCTTCTAGAGCACGTTGGGTGGCACGGGATACATGCGGACGTGCATTGTCCTGTTGGAACAGCAAGTTCCCTTGCCGGTCTAGGAATGGTAGAACGATGGGTTCGATGACGGTTTGGATGTACCGTGCACTATTCAGTGTCCCCTCGACGATCACCAGTGGTGTACGGCCAGTGTAGGAGATCGCTCCCCACACCATGATGCCGGGTGTTGGCCATGTGTGCCTCGGTCGTATGCAGTCCTGATTGTGGCGCTCACCTGCACGGCGCCAAACACGCATACGACCATCATTGGCACCAAGGCAGAAGCGACTCTCATCGCTGAAGACGACACGTCTCCATTCGTCCCTCCATTCACGCCTGTCGCGACACCACTGGAGGCGGGCTGCACGATGTTGGGGCGTGAGCGGAAGACGGCCTAACGGTGTGCGGAACCGTAGCCCAGCTTCATGGAGACGGTTGCGAATGGTCCTCGCCGATACCCCAGCAGCAACAGTGTCCCTAATTTGCTGGGAAGTGGCGGTGCGGTCCCCTCCGGCACTGCGTAGGATCCTACGGTCTTGGCGTGCATCCGTGCGTCGCTGCGGTCCGGTCCCAGGTCGCCGGGCACGTGCACCTTCCGCCGACCACTGGCGACAACATCGATGTACTGTGGAGACCTCACGCCCCACGTGTTGAGCAATTCGGCGGTACGTCCACCCGGCCTCCCGCATGCCCACTATACGCCCTCGCTCAAAGTCCGTCAACTGCACATACGGTTCACGTCCACGCTGTCGCGGCATGCTACCAGTGTTAAAGACTGCGATGGAGCTCCGTATGCCACGGCAAACTGGCTGACACTGACGGCGGCGGTGCACAAATGCTGCGCAGCTAGCGCCATTCGACGGCCAACACCGCGGTTCCTGGTGTGTCCGCTGTGCCGTGCGTGTGATCATTGCTTGCACAGCCCTCTCGCAGTGTCCGGAGCAAGTATGGTGGGTCTGACACACCGGTGTCAATGTGTTCTTTTTTCCATTTCCAGGAGTGTATAAGCACTCTATTCCATTCCACATTATCAGAAGTCATCTTAATATCTACGACTTCCTTGTTTTACCTAAAAATATTCTTTTACTAATTGTTAGCTACCGGCGAAAACGGCTTCTCGAATGCACTTCCTTTTCCTTAAACCAAACGAGCCCGCCTAATACACTTTGTTTTTTCTTCCATTCTTAGATGAAGTAGAGGTGGGTGTTTGCACCTGCAGATATGTCTACCTAGTGATAGATTTTGGAGTCACATCAAGGACAGCGCACTAGAGACTGCCATTAGTAAGTTCCGGCATTTTCTACTGTCTTTGTTGTTGTGAGACATGAAACTATTTTTTGTGCAGCGTTTGCAAATATTACAAGTTATACATGTTTTTGGTGCTGTACAAGACTCGCGTATTACAGCTATTAGGAGGATATTCCTACTTCTTCAGTTACAGATTCTTATGAGGAGTAAAATTCTGATAATTTTTAAAACTGGTTACATAACGTGTGGACGGTGAAGCTCTACTTCGCCAGTCGTGCAATATCTTATTATCTTGAAACGGAAGGTCTTTTTACCAGGGACCACGTGGCATTTGAAAATGAACTGAGTTCCAAGGTTCCAAGCGTCAACAATTTCCTCTGTCTGAAAAAAAGAAATTTGTATTAACTACCAATAGCTTCTTTTTAATAGTGTTTATAACTTGTAACTGGTTTTTAATAATACTCCTTCTTTATTTTAAATCACTTACTGATTACTGGTGTGCAGAAGAGTAATAATGTAATATGTACTCCGCTAAATACAGCACTGACAATATTTTCTCGATATGCAACACTTTTAAATTTGAATAGAATATTTGTTCCTAGGTAGAAGACGATGTTGTACCTTGGAATAGTTTTTCACGTTTGGAAAACCTTACTTTTCGAGAGCAGTTTTTGTAATTTCGGATAACGACAAATGCACACATAAAGGGAATGCTATCATATCAAATCTGAATGAGAGTACGTACTGATATTCTATTACAGATCTGGCAAAAGGTGAAAGACTGAAAAATGTTCCATGCAGAACACACAACTCTAGCCGCACCCCTTAGCTCCTGGCACTACAAAAAAAGACAACGAACAACATTCAGCAGTCTAAAATAAGTACAATTCTTAAGTGAGTACTAGGCAGAACAAACTTTCTACACAAGAAGGCAGAAAATTTAAAAGTGAATCTTACCTCATTCGGTACCGTGAAAAAAATTTTGTTTGGCTGACAAACGCGAGACTAGATAAGTGCTCAATGATAACAATGGACGAAAGGGGAAAGCGCTCGTTAACGTCGATAAAAAGGATTCGGTGCTGTTTTTCTAGTATGTCTAAGACACTCAAGTAAGTATTACCTCTTAAGACAACGTTCCCCAAAAACTGAATCTAAGACCTCTAAGCATTATGAAGAAACAACGCTACACCATCATGCAGTGTTACGTGCAACCGATGTGCAAGGTTGAAACATCGTTTGAATCTGTTTAGGAAGAAGTTTTATACACTCTTACAAATAAATATAGACTGAAATGAGGACCCGTAACGAAGAAACTTTTAAAGAGAATGAAATGTTTCATAAACAGAGCCGGACTTACATTCTACAGCCTCGGGAAGCGTAGGACAGAATAGATTTAAGGCGAAGCACTGGCACGAGAAATGTGTGTGGAGGCGAGTTCTCTATGGAAACGATTTCTGTGTCCGCGGCCGCAGGCGACGTATCGGCAGAGGGATGTCAATCTGGCGCGGTAATTCCTCGGAGCTTCCCGCGAATCCGATACAGGGCGTTCACGGATATCTCCCGCACTTAAATCAAATTGATCGAGTCTCGGGCCGAGTATAAATCTCCGGGGAGGAGCGCGCGCATTATGATGGCGAATCCCGTTTCCATTTTATCGAGGACGGCCACACGCCGCCGACCGGGAGTGTAGTCTTTTTGTATTCTTGCGCTGTCGGCAGCCTACAAACGTAAACAAATTTCATTTACGACGGAAAGGGCAGCTTATAGAATGTGAATGCACCTTCTGTAATACCCGTTCAGAATTTCACCGTAGTCTACTTCATGAAAATTGGAAATCTGGCGATCCATTCTCAGGCACTCTGAGTCCAAATATATTCAAAAGCGCACAAGGTTTCACTCTGTCAGAATGTTTTGCGTAACTGTTTTCTCTGTCGTATAATAGTAGATGTAATAATTTGCGGGTATAATAACGGCTCTGCCAACAGTCAGAGAGCAATATAATACTATATTTAAATGACTGGTCGTTAATACTGTCTACTCCTTATTTCTCATGATGATATGCATAGCAATCAAACACGAGAATTGATCACCAATAAGGTAAAATAACGTAAAAAGCGAGCGCTATCCCAAGTAGATGGCTCAAAGTCCACATGCAGGTCATGAAATCTTGAGAATGTGAGGTGCTGTTTCGTGAGGTCACACTGCCAGCCTGGGATCCCACACAGCAGATATTCATTGATTAGGAGGATAGTATAACATCTGAATTTCTTAGTCGGCCAGTTAACACCCGTTGTAGCCGTCTGACATTGACAAGTATGCTATAGAGCACTGATTCGCAACTTTTGTTAGACATTCAAACATTGGCTTATGTCTAACAACTTTTTTTATGTTTACTTGTTTTCAGTCAGTCCACATAATAAATCAAGTTCCAAATCCATTCAGTTCCTCGTCTTGATTTTCAATGCTGTCACAGTCAATAATCTACTTCTACATTCCGCAGCAGTTCCCTGTGCATTGGCAGTGCTGCCTACGGCTCATTCTCAGATAAGAAAGCTAACTATGCATAGTGAGAGCAGACATATGTTACAATACATGCTTCCCCTGCACTACACCTGCTTCCCCTACATTACTCCTTTCCCCAGAGGAGCTTGCTTCACCCACAACCTTCACCCTCATTTAAAATCAATTACTTTCAAACGGGTGCATTATATTTACTGTTTGTAAATCACTTAATTGCTAGACTCCTTCCTTCTGAACTGGCAGAACATGGAGGACGTCGGAATGGTAATGCTTTGTCCAAATGTTCAAATGTGTGTGAAATCTTAATGGACTTTTAACCTAAATTGTCGTAAGGACAAGCACACACGCACAGTCCATGACTGCAGCGCCTCAGACCGCTCGGCTAATCCCGCGCGGCAATGCTTTGTCCGACCACGGTAACAATAACAACACTATGTACAGCAATACATCAGCCGTTACGTAGTTACCGTTGTGTTGTGCTGTCAATTAGTTCATTAGTCTGTTAACAAGTGGATAATCAAGCAAATTCCGGTCTATTGAAGGAACTATCTACAACGTGGAGAAGTTTTCATGAGACATTAAGCGTTTGTTGCCTAAATATTCACCTTTTACCATTACCGACGTATAGTACGAAGCACAAAGCACATGTGTAGTGGTGGACCCACGTGAGGAACCTAGGATCTCCATCGCATAGTGTCACGTATTAATGCTAGTAATTGGGTAGAAAGTAATTATTGATAAGTTATATCCTCAATAGATTGTCGAATGAAATACTGATAATAGTAATCATTTTTAAAGAATGTAGTTTCATGACAAACACAAGCACACCTTTTGGTTCAAATGGCTCTGAGCACTATGGGACTTAACTGCTGAGGTCATCAGTGCCCTAGAACAACTACTTAAACCTAACTAACCTAAGGACATCACACACATCCATGCCCGAGACATGATTCGAAACTGCGAACGTAGCGGTCGCGCGGTTCCAGACTGTAGCGCCTAGAACCGCTCGGACACCCCGGCCGGCAGACCTTTTTTGATTTTACCTCTAGAAAATTTCAGTATCCCATGGCTGGGAGACACTGCTGTAAAGAAATGTCACGTCCAAAGAGGGGGATAGCAGCAAGGGGGATTCAAATGGGCGGCACTAACATGTACATACTTGTAGCTTACCACAGTTCTCGGAGAGGGGGCAAAGTGAATGGAAGCCTTAGTATAAATACTGAATCCATGATCCTTCGTAGTCCCGCAAAGCACGTCGAAGAAAGCGTATTCTGTGGCAGCCAAAGACGTAATGCAACAGAAAAGGTGATTAATCTAACTGTATCCCTGGTTTAAATTATTCCACGATCCGATTACGATATTCCCATGCCCACTCTTGAGGTTAACTCCGGATACCGTTAAACAAATAAATAATGACAAATTTCAGCGCCTACTGGTGAGGACTTATTCAAAGGGCAGTGAATGATGATTCTCGCCTACCCACACTGCTCACCCGGGAATGCTTCCATATCCGCGTTTTGTAATGGGGCGTCGATTTCTGGAATACAGTCTTCTACTTATAGTTTCAGCAGACACTGATAACGTTAAGTGAACATCTTTGCGTGGTCATGATCTGTGGAATTGTTTAAGGTCACTTAAATTAGCGGCTTTCTCTTTCTCAGTACGTTGACTGTACCGAAATAATCATATTTCAGGTAAGTCATTCTTTTGTTCGGCGTTTAAGCCTTGCTTGCTAATTACCAGATCAAATCCATGTAGCTGTGGAAGGCGCTAGCCTCGGGCTACTGAGCGAATCCCCGGTTTATGAATTTGGGGGACTCTCACAACAGAAGAAGATGAGACTATGTTAAGATACCAAATTATGAAGAGGGACAAAACTAGGTGGCTGGAGGATAATGGAACTTGCACGTGCGACAAAAGTGCAGGAAAAGGAAGAAACGTTGCTGCCAACAAGATGTATTAATCATTGGAAAAAACATCAAGCAAATAAAATATGTTTTATACACATAAAACATTCATATTCATTTACAAAAACTAATTTCCCCAGCACATTGCCTGAAGAATCGAAATCTGAAGAGTTGGGCGCATTTCGTTCCTAGACTTATTCGTAGCTTCTATTTAAGGTTATGCTCTTCGTTCATGATATCTCTCTGCTTTGAATTAACAACATTTTAAGATACTATTTCTCTCGTATTAAACACATTTTAACGAATTAAGCTTATATGCTTTTCGTAACAATTCCCTGTTATTAACTATAACCACACCTTTTCTGCGTCGTTTCATGGTCACATCATCCTGTAATATCCCACCAGAGAATGAAAGCCTAGGTTCATGACTACCAGATAAAATTTGATCTTCAGCCGTTTGATCTTCAGTTGTGTCACTGTCGTTAATTCCAGCTATCCCCTCGAAAACATGTGGGATCGTATCAACAACTATTTGGCTTAAATCGCGTAACTTCGTCTGAGCTACTTCATCACCAGTTTGTAATTCTTCTCGATCACATTTAGTTTTCATTTTCTTCCCTTTCGCTTTCATGTTCTTTAAACTGCCCTATGATCTTTTTGTAAGAGCTTCTGCGTTGTATTCGACGCGTATTTTTTTCCAAGTATCCTTTTTTTTACTTTTTAGCATTTTTACATAGTACTTTATAGCAGTTATTTCAGCTTTTTTTCACTTTTCTTGGCACTTAAACCGCCCTTGGCTACCTCCATGTCGCTGTTAGCTCGTATCTCAGGCTGCAAAAAAAAAATGTATTTGGTGCCACTTAAAGCAGCGCAGGATTAGCCGAGCGGTCTCAGGCGCTGCAGTCATGGACTGTGCGGCTGATCCCGGCGGAGGTTCGAGACCTCCCTCGGGCATGGGTGTGTGTGTTTGTCCTTAGGGTAATTTAGGTTTAGTAGTGTGTAAGCTTAGGGACTGAAGACCTTAGCAGTTAAGTCTCATAAGATTTCACACTCATTTGAACATTTTTTGCCACTTAAATTAACACGTGTCACTCACCAAGAATGGACGGTGGTAGCTGTAGACGGCGGCGTTGAAGATTCACCAACAGATTCATTCTGTAATAGCATTTTTCTTTTCCGTAACGCACCGACCTCATCATTAATACAAAAGCTTTTACCTTCTTTAAATTTTAACAATCCTTTCTAACACAAATGATTTTACTGTCAAAAGTTGGTTCATAAATATCTGCCGACAATCTATATTTTCTGACAGGGAAGGAAACGCGCGCGCCAGCAGTGCGCAGAAATGGCTTATTACTTCTTTAGTAAAAAGGCGTTACTACTTTAGTTAAAACTAAAGAAAAAAACAGAAACTGAGCTCCCCAACAGTTGCTAAAAGAGTATATTACTATGGAAATAATTTACTAAAGTAGTCCACACTAAAGCAGTAAGAGTTACAGCGAAGGTAACTTATACTAGTTTGGTGCTCGCCACCCTACGACTTGCGAAACAAATACATAATTTTACATTCCAATATTTACCTTTCCTCAACCTTTTTCATCTACTCACCTCTCCGCTCTATTTTCTGTTTACAGCGACCATATTCTGCAATTTATGAAAAGCGAATCATCTGTCTGAAACTGTATTTCGTAGTTGATGTTCAGCTGTTCGGTACCAATTTCGGATTCTCTTTCGTTTTAAAGTAAGACGCGTTCTCGTCGCGTTAACAGTTATTGTCTCAACATCAGGCAGGAATAACCCACTGCCGCAGTCCTTTATAGCAGTCCCCAATTAATCCACGATCTTTAGTTTCCTTCGTGATTCCCATTTTTCCTCTCAAATGAGCACATGATTTTCTATTTTGTTAGTACTCCGTCTTTCTGCATGTGGACTTCTGACGTCTTATTACCACGACTTTTATTCGTCTCTTGTTGTTAACAAGATCTGACTCCCTACAGTTAATAAATTTAAGTAGTTTGATCGGCTGTTACGGAGGTTATTCTCTACAAATATTTTACGCGCTCCTGGAGCTACCTACTCACTCACTGCAAATATATTGACTACTCAGCTTATTGACTACTCAGCTCTGATACTATAAAGGCAGGTATTACACGAGGGTCTACGAATTATGACTAAGACTGGCTTGAAACGGGACGCTCACACTGATCTAGAGCTTTCTTAGGTCAATGTCCACTTTCTGGGGTCGCAACAGTTTTGTATTGTCATTGAAGATACATTTTTAAGCTAGCAAGTTTCCGGACTGTCCAGGCCAATTTTTGTATTGTTCCATGGGCGTATTGTGCTTAGTCTCCAAGCAGTTTTGATCTTTTTATGACTTTTGCCAATATATAGAAAATACTTAAAACGAAGCATTATGTACTTCAATAAGAGATTACATTTTTCACAAAGAGATCAAGAATAAAATTAAAATACAATTTGAACAAAACAATTATGGAAGGACTAGTGTGGTACGAACACGTACATGAAGATTAAGTGGAGACACAAACAGACAGCTTTTTGTGATAGAACTACTTCCTCAATCTGAGAAACTCTCTGTCGGCACTGTTCCGGCGTAACATCAAGCGCCAGCACGTCGGCCTGGAACGTTACATCAGACAGGGCTGTGAGGTGACGTCAGTCAATAGTACGCTGACTAGGACGACACTAAGACAGGAGCCGCCGCAGTGGAAGATCGGCCGTCATACAAACGCTACAGCAGTGACATGAACTGCATTCTTTTGCTTGCATTGAAATCGTATACACCGAAGGACATTGATTATTTGCATGTCGCCATTTGCTTGCGACCTACGTTTGTGAATACGCAAAGTATTATCAATTTGATTTACTGTAATAAACACAATTTATTTGCTTCAATTGTTGTCTAGCGATCCAAGAAAACAGCTTCCTATGCATCCTATACTAGACGAGTGGGCCGGATACTACAATCACTTTCCATGAGTTTTGTTTCCTTACTTTGTAGAGGTAATAGCTTTTCTCCAGTCTCTTTCATCTTTCTCTTATTTGCTAATGAGGACTTCTCAGCTGCCCCTTTTTCTGTTACTGTTTCACTGTATCTGTCACATGGATTTCGGAAGCTGTGTATTAACTGCTCCATCATACAGAT
Source organism: Schistocerca serialis cubense (assembly GCF_023864345.2). Lineage (NCBI taxonomy): Eukaryota > Metazoa > Arthropoda > Insecta > Orthoptera > Acrididae > Schistocerca > Schistocerca serialis. Next base: position 739,604,128 of record NC_064642.1, read on the forward strand.
CCGATATCTCCAGCGATCTTGACCGTACTGTGAACGATATAGGGGCTATGAGTCAGATTTCTGTCAAATATTTAAATGGAATTACCTGAGAAACCTGTTTCAAGGCTGGTCCCGCCGTGAAAGAGAATGCAAGCAAGCTTGATAAAGCTCTTCAAATTTTCACAAGTGCTCTTATGCCCAAAGACCACAGTCCGGAATTGATTTCCGATATCACGATCCCAGTCATGGATTTCACACTCCTGATCTCTAAACAATTTTGCAGCTTACGGGCATCAAACTTGTGAGCAACAATGCAATTTAACGTAGTGAGGTGCGTTAATGGTATGTTCTCTTTACGATTTCGACATTAAACGTCACTTCGGGATCTAAACATGTGATGCCTTTTGTATACACCAACATGTGATGCCCTTTGTATACGCCACAATTTTGGATATCATTCGCTTCATAGCTGTACGACACTCATCCCGGAACCCGACGATACCTTTCTCTGACACGTCACACTGCCCCAGGGCTTTCGTGGTTCTGTACCCAATACCCACTTTCTGAGGTCACAACAGATTTATGTTCCCACTCAGATATATTTTGAAGCTAGTCAGTTGTCTACAAAGCTTCCGATTTGGAAACAAAATTGTCATTAATTCTCTGAGTGTAAACTGAAGGGAAGTATAGAAAAAAAAGGATCTAAGGGGCATCTGAAACGGATCAACACGAGCAGCCACGGTCTCGAAAAAGGCGAGATGAGCTCTCAGTATCTTGTCACTTAAGGACTTACGCACTACTTCGTTGCCATGACTCTTACATTCCATTTGCTTCACTCACTTTTCAACGTCCGTTAATATTTACTGGGCACAGAATGCCAGCAATTTATTTTCCACTTGCTAAGCACTGCAAGACTTTTGTGGGAAACTAGACGTGTCTGTAATATTAATGAAATCAGCTCGGTGGGAAGAATCGTTTTTAAAGAGGTTACACGATGCTCTAAGAAGCTGAGTAAGTTTCCAATCAAAACTAGTGCAGCCTGTCTTTTAAGACACTGTGCACGGTATATAAGCCACAATTCCCAAAGCACGGTATCGTCTGTATCACCCTTGACTTTAAGTTCCTTTTTCAATTTTCCTATACTTCAACTATATCTTCTGCAGCACTGAAGTAAGATACCTGCTCGACACCTGACCCAACATACTGCGTAACATGTCACGACTGCATGAGGCACTCTCTGCCTGCGCCTCATCAGCCTAAAGATACAAGGAGACTGATGAGAAATACAGCTTTTCTCTATTGACATTGGTAATTTTATTTTCCAGTGAAACATTCGAGTCGAGAGCGCTGTCAAGACTGTCCTTTCCACCATCAGAACTGGGATCAGCTGAGTGCGACCAGCGGTGCCAGGTGGCACCGGAAGGACTATGTGCATGTCCGATGCAGCAGCATTGGAGCTATGGCTTTTAGCACCGACAAGCACGGATACAGATACTGTAACCTTTCTAGCAGCCTCACGCCCAAAGTGCCTTTGCATGACTGAACAAGGTCCGCTTTCCGGCGCTCCTGAGGAAGAAGTTTGCTGTACAAAGCGTGCACTAAACATCACATTTTTCAGACGTGTGATCTGCGATGCATCAGAATTCTGGATCTTAAGTCCAACGAGGATTGACTGCACATTTCCATTTCTTCCAGTGAACCCTGAGTTTCAGACACGAGAGCACACTAACAATTTTATGATAAATGTCCCAGCGTTCTAGAAGATATAAGGCCACTAAGTATCTCTCGACTTGGGCTACTTTCTTTGCTATGAGTAAACTCCATCCCATCATCCCGTATACGACACTTCCCGACTGAATACGAAGGAACGCAATAAAATCTTACTGCATGCATGTGTAATTGCAAACTGATTGTTACGACTAAGACCGACAGTGCTATCGGAAATGTTTGCCAGTGATGAGAGAAATGATGCGAAGGGGTGTACCTACTGCACAGCCCCTAGCCCCCTACTCATGCAGTCCCCACTCGCTCGTCAGCCACAAGCGTCACACTGCTACCACTGCAGGCGTTAGTTCAACGACAATTCACGCAACGACCAAATGCAAAGGCCTGAAGCATGCTTGGCAGTGTCCTAATGGCACTATTTCATTTGTACCATTGAAGCTTTATAATTAGTCTTATTCGTATACAACAGCACTCAGATCGAAAACTGCTAGTATGGTACAATAGTAATGACTGTACACATCCATCACAACGTACTGTATCAAACCTCTCACGCCCTTGTATTCCTTGTTGAGGTTAAAAATAAACCGACACAAATAGGCACAAACTGTCCTAAAATTATGCATCATCTAAATAAACATAGCGATATTTACGACTGAACAGAAGAAAATGTAAACCACATGAAGTACTCTTCACAGCCTCCTTGCTTTTCACGTCGCATCAAAAAAGTACAAAACCACGGCACATGCAGAAATAAGGGAACCGTGGCCAGGGCTGCAGCGACAGGTGCGCAAGCTGCTCCATCTCAACAACAAACAACCTTCACACAGCTTGGCTCAGTTCGGCACGGCTAAGCTTGGCCGGCCGCAGTCAGGAGTCCTATGCTGTATCTTACCGCCATTTTGCCCATCGGTTCAGTACGCGAGCGCACCTAACGGTCTTGTTTTCGAAACAGAGCCCCAACATTATTCAGTATGCATTTCGAAAGTGATGTCGAACGGTCCTAGGGAACCGAAACGCTGTTGTCAATTCTCCTCGCGCCAACCAATCAAAAGCAATCTTCCGCGCATGCGCATTGCAGCGCCACAGCTGCACGAATTCTAAGAGCCTAGCAGCCGACACAGGCATGTCATTCTTCACAGTACCGAAAAGTGTGGTTAGATAACGTAATACTGTTCAAATTTCACTGGTCACGGGCTTCCATGACTGCATGATAATGAAAGAATATTGATGGTGTTCTGGAAACTGTCGCAAATGTCACATTATGTCATTTTATTCTCATGCACATCGACATCTTGTTTTGGATTTTACGTTTCGGAATATGAGTTAGAAATGGAGTGCATTACCACATTGTACAAATTCATCTATAGAAACACCCGAAAAATTCCCCATTTTTTCTGTTTCCCGTCATACCTTAGTTGCTTTAAAATTCATGGAGGTACGTTCCGTCTATGCAACTAATTGAAGGCAGGTTGTTTATTGCCATACACGTTTCGCTTCCTTTATTCGTAATTATGCTTCACCAATAAATAAAGCGAAACGCGTATGGGAATAAACTGCCTTCAATTAGTTGCACAGACAGACCACATCTCCAAGGGCTCCAAAAATTGTTTAAGAGTGTCAAAGAATAAGAAGATGCATACAATGTGGTTGTAGCTCGCTCCTAGAAATTCAAATGATGATGTAGCCTCCTTCCCTATATGATACATCAACGATTTGGTTCATAAAAACAAAATTTAAGAAATCGTCTTTTCGAGAGCGTATGGCGAGTGCAGCTATAGAAGTTCGTTGCAGTTTCTAACATGCATCTGAAGAATCAAAATGTTTCATATATGGTGGTATAGTCTGAAAATATTGTGGCGGGAACCTCTCATCTCTTGTCTGCTGTGGTTAACGATTCGATAGCAATAAATACTTCTGACAAGCTAAAGTATAAATACGATTGCTGCTAGTCTCACTAGCAGTAATTTACGTTGTCATGTTAGATTGCTGTCTGACCACACTCACGGAAATCACTACATATTTCAAAACAACGGTCGCAGGTTCGAATCCTGCCTCAGGCATGGAAGTGTGTGATGTCCTTAGGTTCGTTAGGTTTAAGTAGTTCTAAGTTCTAGGGGACTGATGACCATAGCAGTTAAGTCCCATAGTGCTCAGACTCATTTGAACGATTTTTTCCAAAACAAATAGTGACTTATTTGTGACAGTAAGAAGTATAAATGTCACTGTTTCATGCAGAGTAATTTCATCTTTCATTTCTTGAACATATAGAAGTCACGAAATCGGACATACTCGTAGCTGAGAATGGGCCCTCTTACGTGTAAACTACAACGAATATTTCAGAAAAATGCTTAACTTTGACGATTAACGAATTCTCAGAATGCGTTGCAAACACGAAGAGGAAAAAAATATTTTCACATTCAGCAGTACACGAAACTACGTGCTTTGCGACATCAGTCCGTCGCCTTACCCACTTCGCTATTACAACTTGCGTGCTACCGCCGCTTTATCTTATGTAGTTCCCAGCGAGAGAGACGCAGGCTGACTTCGTCGCCGAATGATGCGGCCGTTAGCCGTAAATGCATGAAATTTTGGAGGGTTTCCTCTACCAGGCTTTACAAAATTCCCTTGCATTGTTACTTAAAAGTTTTACACGCGTTTTGATAATTAATAACTAAACCATTTGCGGAAAAAAGTACGCAAAGTCACTAGTAATTTCAGCTAACACTCATGTAATATACGTAATCAGCGTCAATGTCTTGATATTTAATCATCTTTATACTCTTTAATTTTGTAAAAGAACAGGTATTTTGGGAGAATATTGACCGAAAACTTTTTTGTGGATGCTATAATCATTCATAGTAACAACCTAACCTAACCATATATGTAACAAAGGAAAATAATCTATTATGAACTCACTTTCCACCCGGACGCGTCCTGTGGTGATTCCTTAGTAACACAATCACTAAATCCCACGCTAAACCGCTCAATATGTTTAAAATAACAAATTATAGGTGTAAATAAACCACAGCTAACCGAACGACACGGCCATACCGAAATCCAAAACCTCTCGGTACAGTTGTCGAAATATCGGCGGGAGGACCGTTCGGTAGCAGGCCTCAGAAGCTTACTGAATAGGAGATTCAGATAAAGAACCGAAAATGACGTCACTACCGAGACTAACCTACTGCACCGATCGGTACGAACGATATAGAATAGAGCCCCAGGCCAGGCTGGCTGCCGTTGCACTCATGAGGAGAACATGGCAAGTGCTATAACTGGATTTCCCAGGAACTTCGCTCAATGGAAGAGGAGCCACAATAAGCGAACACTTGTCTCGGCTTATCTGTAGATATTCGAGCGTTTCTGGGAAAACGAACGTCAAAGTTTTAAACGTCTTTATCAGTTTTAGCGTGTAAGTTAGCCCAACTGGTGGCATAGTGGCTAGCGTCGCAGCCTGTCTTTCTTGCGTTCTGTCTTCAACACACAATTCTTTATTCGATCTCTTTTCCATTTATCTATCCATGCCCTTAGAAGGTACTAAGGTACTACACCAGTGAGTTACGAAATACAAGAGCGTTATATTAACTGTAAAATTACAACAGGATTTCACAGTAAATGTAATACGTTTATTATATATGTGTATGGTATATTCTGGGGCCACGATCTATTCAAGTTCTCGTATACTTATTCTTTTTATGTCAGTTCTTAATGCTTATATTTTATTCTCATATTTATTCTTCAGGAAGAGTTGGATCATTCCCTTGGGTGATAACAATCGTAGAAGAACACAGAAATTCCGAACATCATGAGCATCGCGCGATGGCCAGTTTGCCACACTGACATTTCTTCGTATGAGTCTCACTCAGGGAGGAATCGTCGTTACCACTGATGAAGTTTTCACACATTGGCAATAATTCCGCGGGAAACGGATCGCCTTTCCTAAGACTAGCGCTTGCAGTGTGTTATGAATCAAGATACACAACAAGTATTTTACCGAAAACAATTTCAGATAATTTTCTCATTCACGTTCGTTTTTAATTTAATTTTTAAAAAATTCATTTCCTAGGCATATAATTAGTAGAGGAATGAGGACAACGTTGTTTCAGTGTATTCTGGAAAACACGACGTGCAGTAATCTTCTATGAATATGCGCAAATAAATGGAAAACAAAAATTAAAATAACAGTCGGGTCTTGAACACGAGGCGCAACAGTGTGAAGCCAGCACGTTACCCACTGTGCCACTGCTTCGATCTAACTGGTTCTCAGCAAGTGCCTCGAAATTTTTGATCGTGGTTTTTTCACAAAGTGTCTACAGAGAAGCGAAGACAGTGTTCGCATATTTCAACGCCAATTCCACTGTTCTGATAATAGAAACTCCCCATCGTACCCCCGTAACATTTAGTGGTAAAATGGATCGTGGATAGCCTGTAAGAAACTGAATAGACATCAAGCACGTAAACAGAAAGAAGGTGTACTGAACTGTGAAAAAAGAAGCAAAATAAAAACAGTGGACGGTCCAAGCTCAACATGTCCAACGTCGAGCGTATTTGAACAGCCAGGCCGGTTTGGTTGTGTGGTCACTGTGATGGACTGCTAACGGGACGACCCCTTCTCAAATCTCCCTCGTGCTTTAATAAAAATTAAAAATTAAAAAAATTAAAAATAATAAAAATTTCATAAAAGTATGAACTGTCTGTACGTTCAGTGACGTGTCTGTTCTCCTTCTGTAGTCTTCGCAACTGTCATACTACTCACTGGTTACAGAATATGAGTCAAGTGGAAAGAATACATTACCGTCGCAAGTAATTGTGGTGAATAGTGAGTGCATGTGTGATGCTGTACAGACTTCTCACAGAAATTTTTTAAGAAAACTGGTGTGAACTGTGTTACAACAAAGAAATTCAGGAGTCAAAACTTGCAAAATGGAACGCAAGAGTCATAACATGTGGTACTTGTGTAGAACAAATATAGAGTACGTAAGTCTGCAGGTCCCTTCCTTAAACCTCGCTGTTACGAATGGACTTCACACCACAACACACATAAATTTGATGACAGTGAACAGACACGTCAATGATCAAACGGACAGTTGATAATGCTATGGGGAAAAAAACCGACGCACGAGGTACATTTGAACATGGATCTTCCCCTTGCCGTGCGGTTCTAGGGGCTTCAGTCTGGAACCACGTGACCGCTACGGTCGCAGGTTCGAATCCTGCCTCGGGCATGGATGTGTGTGATGTTATTAGGTTAGTTAGGTTTGAGTAGTTCTAAGTTCTAGGGGACTGATGACCACAGATGTTAAGTCCCATAGTGCTCAGAGCCATTTGAACCATTTTGAACCTTCCCCTTCTCAGTCCAACACCGTGACCGCGCAACCACGACGCCATGACTATTCCGTGTTCTTCACGTCAGCGAAGAGAGGGGGTATGGGATACCGAAACATCGGTGATGGACGGTCGCACTGCATCGAGCTGAGGTTGAACAGAGTAAAAGAAAATCGGGTTGGGCAAAATAAGAAATATCTCCTGGGTTTTCCCTGAAATTTCCACATCACAAAAATTCCCTGTAAATGTCAGCAGGGGAGAAATTTTCTGACTGCCTTTGAGGAAAATGCGGTTATATTTTTCCTAACACCAGTGATCTTCCCCACCATTAACCATGGACCTTGCCATTGGTGGGGAGGCTTGCGTACCGCAGCGATACAGATGCCCGTACCGTAGGTGCAACCACAACGGAGGGGTATCTGTTGAGAGGCCAGACAAACGTGTGGTTCCTGAAGAGGGGTAGCAGCCTTTTCAGTAGTTGCAGGGGCAACAGTCTGGATGATTGACTGATCTGGCCTTGTAACACTAACCAATACGACCTTGCAGTGCTGGTACTGCTAACGGCTGAAACCAAGGGGATACTACATCCGTAATTTTTCTCGGGGGCATGCAGCTTTACTGTATCGTTAAATGATGATGGCGTCCTCTTGGATAAAATATTCCGGAAGTAAAATAGTCCCCCATTCGGATCTCCAGGAGGGGACTACTCAGGAGGACGTTGTCATCAGGTGAAAGAAAACTGGCATTCTACGGGTCGGAGCGTGGAATGTCAGATCCCTTAATCGGGCAGGTACGTCTGAAAATTTAAAAAGAAAAGTCGATAGGTTAAAGTTAGATATAGTGGGAATTAGTGAAGTTCGGTGTCAGGAGGAACTAAGACTTCTGGTCAGATGAATACAGAGTTATAAATGGTTCAAATGGCTCTGAGCACTATGGGACTCAACTGCTGAGGTCATTAGTCCCCTAGAACTTAAAACTAGTTAAACCTAACTAACCTAAGGACATCACAAACATCCATGCCCGAGGCAGGATTCGAACCTGCGACCGTAGCGGTCTTGCGGTTCCAGACTGCAGCGCCTTTAACCGCACGGCCACTTCGGCCGGCACAGAGTTATAAATACAAAATCAAATAGGGATAATGCGGGAACAGATTTAATAATGACTAAATAAATAGGAATGCGGGTATGCTACTACAAACAGCATAGTGAACGCGATATTGTGGCCAAGATAGATACGAAGCCCACGCCTACCACAGTAGTACAACTTTATATGCCAATTAGCTCCGCAAATATTCATGAAATGTATGATGAGATAAAAGAAATTATTCAGATAGTGAAGGGAGACGAAAATTTAATAGTCATGGGTGTCTGGAATTCGATAGTAGGAAAACGAAGAGAAGGAAACGTAGTAGGTGAATATGGAATGAGGGTAAGGAATGAAAGAGGAAGCCACCTGGTAGAATTTTGCACACAACATAACTTAATCATAACTAACACTTGGTTCAAGAATCATAAAAGAAGGTTGTACACATGGAAGAAGCCTGGAGATACTGACAGGTTTCAGATAGATTATATAATGGTTAGACAGAGATTTAGGAACCAGGTTTTAAATTGTAAGACATTTCGAGGGGCAGATAAGGACTGTGACCACAATCTATTGATTATGAACTGTAGATTAAAACTGAAGAAACTGCAAAAAGGTGGGAATTTAAGGAGATGGGACCTGGATAAACTGAAAGAACCAGAGGTTGTACAGAGTTTCAGGGAGAGCCTTAGGGAACGATTGACAAGAATGGAGGAAAGAAATACAGTAAAAGAAGAATGGGCAGCTTTGAGAGATGGAAACAGTGAAGGCAGCAGAGGATCAAGTAGGTAAAACGACGAGGCTTAGTAGAAATCCTTGAGTAACGAAAGGGATATTGAAATTCATGAAACGAAAAAAATAAAAAAATGCAGTAAATGAAGCAGGCAAAAAGGAATACAAACGTCTCAAAAATGAGATTTACAGGAAGAACAAAATGCCTAAGCAGGGATGGTTAGAGGACTAATGTAAGGATGTAGAAGCTCAGATGGAAAACCAGTTCTAAGCAAAGAAGAGAAAACAGAAAGGTGGAAAGAGTATATAGAGGGTCTATACAAGAGTGATGTTCTTGAGGACAATATTATGGAAATGGAAGAGGATGTAGATGAAGATGAAATGGGAGATATGATACTGCGTGAAGAGTTTGACAGAGGACTGAAAGACCAAAGACGCAACAAGGTCGCTGGAGTAGACAACATTCCATTAGAACTACTGATAGCCTTGGGAGAGCCAGCCCTGACAAAACTCTACCATCTTGTGACCAAGATGTATGAGACAAGCGAAATACCCTCAGACTTCAAGAAGAATATAATAATTCCAATCCCAACGAAAGCATGTGTTGACAGATGTGAAAATTATCGAAATATCAGTTTCATAAGTGGCTAAAAAATACTAACACCAATTCTATACAGGCGATTGGAAAAACTGGTAGAAGTCGACGTCGGGGAAGATCAGTTTGGATTTCGTAGAAATGTTGGAACACGCGAGGCAATACTGCCCCTACGACTTATCTCAGAAAATAAATTACGGAAAGGTAAACAGCATTTGTAGACTTAGAGAAAGCTTTTGACAATGTCGAGTGGAATACTCTCTTTCAAATTCTGAAGGTGGCACGCATAAAATACAGGGAGCAAAAGGCAATTTACAAATTGTACAGAAACCAGGTGGCAGTTATAAGAGTCGAGGGCATGAAAGGGAAGCAGTGGTTGGGAAGGGAGTGAGACAGGGTTGTAGCCTATCCCCGATGTTATTCAATCTGTATTTTGAGCAAGCAGTGAAGGAGACACAAGAAAAATTCGGAGTAGGTATTAAAATCCATGGCGAAGAAATAAAAACTTTGAGGTTCGCGATGACATTGTAATTCTGTCAGAGACAGCAAAGGACTTGGAAGAGCTGTTGAACGGAATGGACAATGTCTTGAAAGGAGGATATAAGATGAACATCAACAAAAGCAAAACGAGGATAATGGAATGTAGAATTAAATCGGGTGATGCTGCGCGACAGCTACGGTCACAGGTTCGAATCCTGCCTCGGGCATGGATGTGTGTGATGTCCTTAGGTCAGTTAGGTTTAAGTACTACGTTCTAGGGGACTGATGACCTCAGATGTTAAGTCCCATTGTGCTCAGAGCCATTTGAACCATTTTCGGGTGATGCTGAGGGAATCACATTAGGAAATGAGACACTGATGATGGTCGAAGTAGAGAGGATATAAAATGTAGACTGGCAATGGCAAGGAAAGCGTTTCTGAAGAAGAGAAATTTGTTAATATCGAGTATAGATTTAAGTGTCAGGAAGTGGTTTCTGAAAGTATTTGTATGGAGCGTAGCCATGTATAGAAGTGAAACATGGGCGATAAATTGTTTAGGCAAGAAGAGAATAGAAGGTTTCGAAATGTGGTGCTACAGAAGAATGCTGAAGATTAGATGGGTAGCTCACATAACTAATGAGGAGGTATTGAAAAGAATTGGGGAGAAGAGAAATTTGTGGTACAACTTGGCTAGAAGAAGGGATCGGTTGGTAGGGCATATTCTGAGGCACCAATTGATCACCAATTTAGTATTGGAGGGTAGCGTGGAGAGTAAAAATCGTAGAGGGAGACGAAGAGATGAATACACTAAACAGATTCAGAAGGATGTAGGTTGCAGTAGGTACTGGGAGATGAAGAAGCTTGTACAGGATAGAGTAGCACGGAGAGCTGCATCAAACCAGTCTCTGGACTGAAGACCACAACAGCAAGAACACCTACAACAACACCAGTGATACCAAAAATAAATAAAACAGTGTCATGTCTTTGCATTCTTTTGAACAGTAATGAAATTAGGAAAAAACTCCTGGCGTATCTAGTTCTACAGAGATGTGCAGACAGCGTACTACAGCGCAGCTGCAAAACACGAGAATTGTGCATAGCACCGGCAGCTGTGACGAGGTAGCAACACAAAGGAACTTCTTTCTCTTCTTCACTGGTTGCTGAAATTGCTTATTCCTGCCTCCAGCATATAAGTAAGTCCTCTACCGAGACCTCCACTGGCATATGCATATGTGGCGTGGGCGCAGTTGGCCGCAACGAGAGGGGACAAGGTGTCACGGGCGTAAGATTGTGTTATCTGCGCGGCACAGCTGTCGACGGTGGCCAGATGGCTATCGTGTGGCTGCTGCCTGGCCAGCTGCGGACGAGGGCTGTGTAGTTGACTGGCATGAAGTGAGTCAGCTAGCTCCTACTGTGACAACTGAACAAGATTAGCACACTGGAATCGAATGTGCTAAGACGACGGTTCAAACACGCGTCTGGCCATTCTGATTTAGGCCTTCTGCGATTTTTCTAAATCGCTTCGGGTAAATTTCGTGACGTTTTGTTTGCAAAGGCACGGCCGACGGCCTTCCCCATCCTTGACACAATCCCAGCTTTCTCTCCAATGACGTTCTGCGTCATAGGGCTGTGGCCTATGCAAGACAAGTAAGGAGACCTCGTCCCGTCGATGTGGCTGGAAGGCGGTGCGCCACAGCCGCGTTGTAGGCTTCACTAGACGGAGCTTATTGTCTGTAACTTTCAGCCACTCATCCCCTCATCGATGCAAGGCCCTGGGACTCAACAGCGAGGCTATAGCATGCAGAGGTATGGCACACTGAAATAACAGAGGATACCGACAAGCCTCTTTGGCTGCTAGATCCGCCCTTTCGTTCCCTGCGATACCGATGTACACTGGTACCTAGCACAAAGACACCTCCTTCCCCACACGTGGTTGCAGGAGGGCGTTCTGGATATTCTGGACTGTTTTATGTGCTGGGTACAAACCTTGTACAGATTGAAGCGCACTCAGAGAAAAAAAAAGAAACGGAATTTAGCAATTTAAGAATCACTCAGCTGCTCCAATGCCTGCAAGATGGCATATAATTCTGCGTCGAAGACAATAAAGTCTTAAGGCAGTGGGACCTTGAAGAAACAGTCTGGGAAAACTACAGAAGACTCAACGGAGTCCCCCTGTTTTGACCCATCCGTTAAGACAGCTACAAATTTGTGGTACTCATTTAAAATGTCAGAAAATAACATCACGAAAACAGAAGCACGAGTGCAATCTCTGCCGGCCGGAATGGCCGAGCGGTTCTAGGCGCTTCAGTCTGGAGCCTCGGTACCGCTACAGTAGCAGTTTCGAATCCTGCCTAGGGCATGGATGTGTGTGATGTCCTTATGTTAGTTAGGTTTTAGTAGTTCTAAGTTCTAGGGGACTGATGATTTCAGATGTTAAGTCCCATAGTGCTCAGAACCATTTGAACCATTTGAGCAATCTCTCCTGTACAGCACCAAAGCTAAAATTACTGTGGGCCTCTGCAATAACCCCAGGCGGGCATTTAAAACCCTGGATTTAGGGTTGTACGCGCTCCACGCCAAATGATCCCAGCACACGCTACGCGCGAATCCCAAATGGCATTGCCGCTCGCAGATAATTGGAGAACAGACGTTCCAGAAGTGGACGAGCAACAGTCTGGTATGCGGGTGAAGTCGAAGCTGCAAGGAACTTACATGCCTGACGTACCGTGAGGAACTGCCGCCGTATGTTGAGTGGTGGTTCATCAGCCTCAGCACAGAGACTGGGTACAGGGCTGGTCAAGGCCTGGCTGACATGTACACTGTGCTACCATAGTCTATAGTCTAGCTGCGTATGCACAAAAGGACTATAAAACTGGTGCGGACATGCCATGTCTGCTCTTCATGACCTGTGTCTAGGGCACTTTATGATATTCAGCGCCTTCTGTGCTCTAACTTTCAGATCCCTCAGGCGTGGTAACCATGATAATTTGGAATCAAAATTGAGGCCTGGAAACCTCACTGATCTTTAAAATGTAGAATGATGTCCGTAAACGAACAAAATGATGACACACACGGTTATCTGCAGAAAACTGAAGTCCTGTCATTGCAGGCCACTCCTACAACCTCCACCCTATTAAGTTTCAACTGACGAGTCGTTGTTACAACACTGGAGGAGGATCAGAAAACTGCAAAATCTTCCACTAATAAGGAGCACTGCGTAGGACTCCTTCCCGTGGATGTGATACTGTTTTTCGCTATGATACAGAGGTAACAATTAAAACATTACCCTGGAGAACACCATTCTCCCGCTTAAACAGATCTGACAGCACGTCACCAACTAAGGATGTATTTGAGCGCTTACAGAGAAAAGGCCATATGTAAATGGGGAGGTTGCCACGAAAACCCCACTGATGGAGTTGCACCAGAATACTGTGTCTCCAAAAGTGTCATGCTTTTCTGATATCGGAGAATATATGGAGACAGTGATGTTTATGTAGGAAAGCCTGCTGCCTAGCTGCCTCTGGTAGGGTCAGGTTATCCACAGAGGTCCAAAATCTCCTGAATCCACGCTGAGAGCAGCTAATATGTTGCCTGGTTTCTAACAACCAGACCAGGCGACAGTTAACCATGCGCTCCAGGATCTTTCCTATAAAACTCGTTAAGGCGACGCTCCAGTAACTAGAGAGGCATGTGCGGTCCTTTCCTGGTTTGAGAAGAGGAATCACAATTACCTCTCTCCATTAGTTGGGGAAGATGCATGTCTGCCATGTAAGATTAAAACATTTGAGGAGAATTTCCTTCGACGCTGGCGGCAAATGTCGAAGCATGCAGTACCAGATCTGGTTATAACCCGGTGCAGTGTCACGAGTCTCAGCCAGTGACGATTCCAGCTCCCAAATGGAGAAGGGGGAGTTGTACGTCTCCAGACTGTTGGACCTGATGTCCAACTGCAGTCTCACGGTAGCGGCGAAGAGCTGGATTCTGGTTGGAATCAGCAGTAATCGCTGCAAAATGCTCTGCCATCATCTGAGCAATGTCTCCGGGTCTTGTCTGAAGACACCCGCGTTTCAGCACTGCTGCTGCTGCTCATAAACCACTATGTTTACCGGAAGTCCTCTGGATGGCTTGTCATACTTTTGTAGAACAAGTGGAATGGTTGATGGAGTCCAGGAAAGCTTGCCATGACCTTTCCCAGTTCTCTTTAGTTACACATCGAGCCTTGACTCGCGGGACTCAAAATTCTGAAAGGTTGTCTGCCGTTGGATAGCATTTAAACCATAGAGGGGCCACACACCTGTCCCAGATTACTTAAAGACACTCATCAGTCCACCAAGGTACAGGTCGCCTCCTAAGATGACCTGCAAACTTTTAGATGGATAAGTCAGTGGCACGATGGATCACTCGCTTGATGTGGTCCACTCATTCATGGACGCCGTAGTGATGTTCAAACACAGCCCGCTGGCTGCACAGCATCCAGTTAGCCACGCTGACCATCCACTTCGCTGACTTTTATTCAAGCATTCCGCTTCCAGTACATGAATGCAGAGTGGGAAGTGGTGACTGGAAATGTAGGTCGTCAGGTCCTTCCACTGAACAGTGTCTGCGAGGTCAATGGCTGAAAATTACACAGTAACACCACCGAAATGAGTGTAAGTACCTGTGTTGAAGATGCAGGGCTCGTGAGACGTCACGAGCCTCTCCAAAAGCGGACCCCAAGGGCAAGTAGATGGTAGATGTCAAGCCCCGGAAGTCTCCCAGTAGGAGAAATGGTCGGGGGAGTGGTCCATAAAATCAGTGAGAGTCTCAAAGTCTGATGCATCTTGTGAACAAAGAGAGATCCTCCGACACACATTAATTTCAGCAGCAACTTCTTGCCTGTCAGTAAGCCAGGGGAGAGCATAGGAGGGTGTGTGCTATTGACAAATACAGTTACCCCTCCCTTGGCCCTTTTCCCAGTCAGTTCATCCTTACAATAGACTATACAGCCTTGTTTCCTGCTAACACAAGCATAGGGATCGTTTCTCTGCTAACAGTTCAATTTACTCCACACATATCCTGAATCTATTAATGTTCCACTGGAGGATGGGAGCTATCTATCGCGGGGGTAGCAACTTCATCCTGAGTTTCTGCCAGAGAGGGGAGCCCACAACGATGAAGGCTCAATCTTGGGGCTAGGTGATTGCCCCAATCTGACATTAAGGTCCATCCGCTCTGAAGAAGATTAGAGAAACATGTCAGACAGGATGAGGTCGACATCGTTGGACTGTGCAATTCCTGTCTCAGTGGGCACTCTTTGCCTTGGATTTCGTTTTTTTTGTTTTTTGTTTTTTGTTTAGGCGATTTTGGAGCCACAACTTCAGAAGTGATAGTGGCAGGCAGTGAGCCGGCCCGAGTGGCCGTGCGGTTCTAGGCGCTACAGTCTGGAGCCGAGCGACCGCTACGGTCGCAGGTTCGAATCCTGCCTCGGGCATGCATGTGTGTGATGTCTTTAGGTTAGTTAGGTTTAATTAGTTCTAAGTTCTAGGCGACTGATGACCTCAGAAGTTAAGTCGCATAGTGCTCAGAGCCATTTAGTGGCAGGCAGCACAAGGTGGTGGACGTTATCTTCAGAGCGGCAAGAAGCCCCACAATGTCAGCAACCACAGCCTTTTCTGAAGTTATAGGAGGAGGAGCTGGCTTCGAAGCAACTGCATAAGTACAAATGCAGTTCTGGTACCGCGCGCCGCGGAATTTGAATCCCCGCCAGACACCATGGACGTCGGAGACCCCTAGAGGTCTCTGCACCATCGCGCCGTAAGCTGTGGCGGTGCGCGCGTCCTGGCCCGCATTTAGTGTGAGGGCGCCACAGTGGAACACGTGGTTCCAGCGGCCAATAGCGGCGCCCCCGATAGAGTATTTAAGTACCTGACTCTCGCTGAGTCAGCGAGTCTAATCGTTTCGTGAGTCTCAACACATCGCGTCGACAACAGACAGCGTGTTTATCGTTCTTTGTTTTCATTACGAGTGGACATATTGGATTCGTTTGGTTCACTCTGTCACTCCGTTGCTTCTTGCGTGTTGTCGTCGTAAGGTCTCTCTCTCCATCGTCCGTCGTTGCTTCGTGTCCGTCCTTTCCGTTCGTTTGTTTCTTCGCGGGTCGCTCTCCGTTTGGTCCCGCCGCGCTTTCTCGGCCACCCCGCGACCGTTCCGGTCGC
Organism: Schistocerca serialis cubense; assembly: GCF_023864345.2. Lineage (NCBI taxonomy): Eukaryota > Metazoa > Arthropoda > Insecta > Orthoptera > Acrididae > Schistocerca > Schistocerca serialis. The sequence continues at coordinate 739,620,240 of NC_064642.1, forward strand.
GGTCACAACAGGTTACAATAGTAGTGACAAATGCAGGTACTAGTGCTGAACTAACAACTTTCGTTCGTGTAACAGCATAGGTTTTCTGGACTGGCTGTTCGAGAATGGAAGCAAAGGAGGCGGTGAATATGGACAGCTGCATGGCCTTGTATAACTTTTTGGCTTCACCATACAAGGATGCGCTTCGTCACATTGATCTTCGCGATTTTCCGTTCTCCGAGTTGAACACTGCAGTCCGTACTCAAGACAAGGAGATCCTCAGAGCAGTTGACGCACTTTGGAGGAGAGGTACAACCACCTCAGTTGGGGATGGCTTTGCCACATTTTCCACAAGTGGCTTCTCCTCTACAACCAAAAGTAATGTGCATTGGGTCTAGGAAATAAGGCCGTATGCTTAGGTGTAGGAAATCTGCCTTGACATGCTCTGGAAGTTTGGTGCTGTTAAAAGTAAGGATAAAAGATTCTTTTGTCAAGATCGCCATCCATCGTTTTCATTATGTTTTGCACCTCTAAAATGTCTTCCTGGGACCACTCAGCTTTCAGTTTTTCTCAGGAAATGTCGACTAGATCTCTGAAGTCACAACACCTTTGCTATAGCTAAAGCTGTCGTGCATTTGAGTTTCTACTGCTTACTACCCGAGGTACTGAGCTTCCTGAAGGTTCTTTACTCGTTGGGAACTAAAGTTTGAAGCAACAGGGTCCGAGTGCGCAAGCGTTTAACAGATTTTAAGGTTCTAACAATGCCCTCAAAACCTTTCAGTACGTAAAATGGAGACGCTTTATCGAAACTACCGTCTTTTAACTACAAACACGTACTGAGAAACACCATGCTTTCTTTTACCATTGGCTGAGTCAGAAGGTCTGGCTAAGCGGGCTGTCTTGTTAAACTGGGAGTTGGTACCTTCCAGCAGCCTACACTTTCAGCTGGGAGGAGGAAGGGAAAATTTCGAAGGATCCACTTCGGTCCCACGAGCAGCTAGGGAAATGAGAGTCCACCTAGACAGAGCCCCACATGCCTAAGTAAGCCTCATACAACTGGGCTGCAGCAGGTTCCCCAGAGATTGCCCACTAATGACTGTTCCACCTCAACAGCCATTCATCTCATCAGCGCGCAGGACATAATGGGACTGCTGGGATTTTATCGAGGATTTTTACCATACTCGCGATCCAGCCGATCAAGCCAAGGTCCCAGTTCCTTATGACACACAAAGTATCACTGCTGCGCTGCGAGGTGGTCGCCGAAGCATCTCCAGAGCCCACAGAGACAGAGGACTAACGACGCTTACCAGTCTCCACGTCAGGAACCCACGCCAACGCCGTACCCAGCAAACGAATAGTAAGCCCTAGAGGGCGACTGGATGTTCTCCCCCAGTCTCATGCACAAGCAAACTCAAGCACACAAAGCCTGAAGCTTCTGAAACAGCTGTTGCTTTGAAATGATCGAGAAGTAAAGTTAGGTGAATGCTGTTTGATTGTATGTCTTGTTTTACGGCGCAAAAACAACTGGCGTCATACGCACCCAGTTCAAAAGTATAGAACACGAAGACAGGCAGGAGCTAAAAAATGATTATGCGTCAAATCCAACTGACAGAAGGGTAGACAGCTAAAAACAGAGACGTAGAGAGGGTTACGAAAGACACCATACAGAAACGGAGGTCCAAACCAAAAATTAAATGGCCTTCGCTATATTTCTTTGGCAGGTAAAAAGTAAAACGCGGTCGACAGCCAAGGCATCATTTGCTACAATGGCCGATAACTCAGATGGCAAACTCAAGTGGAACGTAAACAGTTAAAAAATGGGCAGTCCATCAGGAAGTGGTGGACACTTAAAACTTCGGTTCAATGCATACAAAGTGGCGGGGGAGACCACTTAACACATGACTATGGCTAAAAAGGCAGTATCCAATGCGCAACCTAGTGAAAATGACCTCCTCCCGGCGGGAGGACGAATGGCAATACCAAAGGGACACCACCTTCTGACAGATGGCAACACAGAGATCATTTGAGGGAATACAGAAACTACTGGGCTGAGGTACGAGGACTGCAGCCTTGGCAGCAGCGTCAGTAGCCTCGTTTCCTGGGAGACCGACATGACCAGGAACCAACATAAACTTCACAGTGGCTCCATCAAGAGTGAGCAAGTGGCAGTTTTCGTGGACCCGATGCACTAAGAGTTGAGCAGCGCTAGGTGAGACTGAGGAGAGGACACAATTGGAAAGCCTGTGTCGCCGGATGTACTCTGTGGCCTGATACAGGGCGAAGTGCCCGTCTGTAAATACTGAGCAGTGTACCAGAAGCCGATATCGAAAGACATGAGCTCCAATGACAGAGGCACACCCAACACCACCGTCAGTCCGAGAGCCATCAATGTACACAAAGGTACTATCGCGAAGTTCCATGTGAAGGTCATGCAACTGAAGGCCAAAGAGCGAGGCTGGAGTAGTGTCCTTCGGAAGCGAATGAAGGCCAAGGTTAACAGGGGCCGATGCACAAAGCCATGGTGGTGAAAGGTTTACACCCACCGGGAAAGTTGCAGGTAGTGTGAAGTTAAGCTGCCGAAGAAAGTAACGAAAGCAGACTCCAGGAGGTAATAGAGAAGAGGGACGTGCCCCATACTGCCGATCAAACGAATCGTCAAAGGAGGCGGCATAGGATGAGTGTGGACGCACGGCAGACAAACGGCATGCATACATGCTGAGAAGAAAGTCACGGCAGTATGACAGTGGTAGTTCAGCAGCTTCAGCATACAGTCTCTCAATCGAGCTAGTGTAAAAGTTGCCAGTGGCCAAACGTATGCACTTTGGTGGATTGTGTTGAAACGGCGTCAGATGGACAGACGTGCAGACGCATAAACAAAGCACCCATAGTCGAGTTTCAAACTGACAAGGCATCGGTACAAACAGAGGAGGGCGGTTCGATCTGCACCTCAGGAAATTCCAGTAAGGACACATAGGACATTGAGGGACTGCATACGGTGAGCTACCAGTTAACACACATGGGAGGACCAAGAGTGATTCCTATCGAACATGAGCCCCAGTAATTTAGTAGTTTCAACAAATAGAAGGGCAACAGGTCCAAGATGTAAAGATGGGTGGAGAAACCATTTGCACCGCCTAAATTCATACAGACGGTTTTGTTGGTGCAAAAACGAAAACCTTTACCGATGCTCCAGGAGTAAAGACGATCGAGGCATCGCTGATGACGCCACTCAGTGAGAAAGGTCCGTGCAACAGATGCCGAAACCATCAACAAGAAGAGAGCCGGAGATGCCCGGCGGAAGATAGGCCATTATAGGATTAATGGCGATAGCAAAGATGATAACGCTCAGGATGGAACCCTCACACTCCGGTTTCCTTGATAAAGGTGTCCGATAAGGCAGGACCTATACGCACCTTGAAAACTCGATCTTCTAAAAATTTCTGAAGGAAACAGGGCAGGCGGCCACAGAAGCCCCACGTGTAAAGTGTATGGAGGATACCAGTTCCCCAGCAGGTGTCGTAGGCCTTCTCCAAATCGAAAAACACGGTCACAGTCTGGGACTTCCGCAGAAAACCATTCATGACATTGGTGGACAAAGTAACGAGACGGTCAACTGCAGAACGTCGCATTCGAAATCCACACTGTGCAGTCGTTAGTAAATTGCGAGACTCGAACCACGATACGAGCTGTGTACGAATCATACGTTCCATCACCTTACAAACACAGCTGGTGAGAGAAATGGGGCGGTAGCTAGAAGGAAGGTGTTTGTCCTTACCAGGTTTAGGTATGGGTATGACGGTAGATTCATGCCAACTTCCAGGAAATGTGCCCTCTGCCCAGATGCGGTTTACATATTAAGCGGAAAGTGCTTTCCCCCAAGAGAAAGGTGCTGCAACATCTGAATGTGGACAGTGTCTGGTCCTGGGGCGGAGGATCAGGATGAACTGAGAGACTGAGAGCATGATCGACCTTCCTTATAATAAAGGTGGGATTGTACCATTCACGATTCTGAGACGAGAAGGGTATCACTGGAACCTCCTCCGCTCATGTCCGATGGAGGAAGGCAGGGTGATAGTGGGAAGAGCTCGAAATTTCCGCAAAATGTCGGCCCATGGTTTTGGAGATAGCAATGGGGTCCCCGATGACATCATCTGCTACTGTTAGGCCGGAAATTGCCGAATGGATCTTGGTCCCAGGGAGTCGTTGGGGGTTGGCCCACACGACAGAGGAAGGGGTGGAACTGTTAAAAGACAACATAGTGAACGAAATCCAGCTATCCTTTTTGCTATCCCGAAGAACTCGTCGACACTCTGCACACATCTGTTTATAATGAATGCAGTTTACCATCGTAGGATGATGATTAAAAACGTGGAGAGCACGTCTCTGCACGCAAATGGCGTCGTGGCATGCCTCAGTCCACCAAGGGACTGGCACACAGCGTGGTAAAGAGGAAGTGGAGGAATGGAACTTTCTGCAGCAGTACGCATAATGTTTGTGAAACATTCTACTTGGTCATCACAGCTGGGGAAATGTTCGTCGAAGGTTGCCAGGGATGATTAAAGCCCCCAGTCAGCCTTCCACTGGATTAGAGTCATGATGAGGAAGAAACAAAGGGGTGTCACCTCGGCGGCTGCAGAGTGACAGCCTTTGAAGACTACATGGCACAGAAGCAGGAGTATCCTGCTCCATGAGGTCCGCAGAAGCATCAGCTTACTTATGCTATCGGTCTGTGGAATACAACACAGAAAAATGGTTCATTGTGCGCACTGGCGACACGGAAGCAGACCGGGCTAAGCTATCACATGGTAACACCGTCGAAGAGGATCTTCGAATCAAAAAAGGAAAAGATTTTTGCCTTTGTTGGACTTACTTGATCCTTTCCCGTTAGCAGAGGAAGACTCATATGTTGTGTGGCTGCAGAGAGAGTTTTCACGGGAATACTCCTCCTTCGCCCCTTGAGGCCAGAGTTTGATGGCTTGTTGCCTAGCTGGACGGGGGGATGGCGATGCTACCTTGACACAGGGCGATTTCACAACATCAGAGCTGAATTTGAGGTTGCATAACTGCGTGGCCATGTCCTTTATGGAGCGAGAGTTAACAAGAATAGAGCTACAAGTGCTAGACGAGAGAACAGGGTTTGCAACTGGCCAATAACTTGCGAGTGACTGGTATGGCACTTTTTCCTTTACCCGGATCTCCTTTACAGCCCTCTCATCAAGAAACACGGGGCAATCCCAAGAGGAGGCGGCATGGCTGCCATTGCAGTTCGCACAGCAGGGAGGAGGAGGCGGACAATCGCCATTGTGTGCATCCCTACCACAGGTTACACATTTGGCTGGGTGTCGGGTAGACGTTCTAGCATCTTCGAAAGGATGACACTGGTAGCAGAGCATCGATTCGGTATGGACCGTCGGACTGTGATAATTTCAGAGCCTGGTTTGATGGTGGATGGAAGCACCACTCTATCAAAGGTGAGGAAAAATGAGTGCAGGGGAGCACTAAGGAGGACTCTACCTTTTTTATCATCTGATGGACAGCAATGACACACGGATGAGAGAGATAAGACTGATTTCAGCCTCGGTCAGACCGTTGAGCAGCCTTGAGTAAATAACACCACGGGAAGAATTTAGCGTTCTATGGGCCTCTACACAAACAGGATAGCCGTGGAGAAGTGAGGTGGCAAGGAGTTTTTGTTCTTGAGAATCAGAAGAAGTCTCCAAAAGTAAATAGCCAGTCCGTAAACGAGAGCAGGATTTCACAGAGCCGGCAATGGTATCACCACCTTTCTGAATAATAAACGAAATTACCGTTGCGAAGGAGTGACAATCTTCATTGCATGAAACCACAAGGAACCGTGGTGCAGCTGGAAGGATCTTTGAAACATTAGCCTCATTCTGTTTACGTTTCATAGACGTTAATTGTGAATAGGATTGGCTCACTGCGAGGAAATCCCCCATGATTACCAGCGTCTCCGATGGCGCGCTCCTTCCACGTGAGGGCCCCTTCACAAGGGGGCGCACCCACCATAGATGATTGTTCACACCTCACGTCACACCTCCTAAACACCTGACAGAGGGATCAATCGGTTATTTGGGAAGGTAGCAGCCCAGGCAATCATCCCTGCCTACGCCTGGCCTGTACCAGGGGGTACGTGCCAAGCCTACCTGTGGCGTGGGTTGGGAATTACACGTTACCCAGTCACCTGTTACGCGTCAGACGAGTGGGCCGGCCGTCAGGAGCGCACAGGGAGGAAGAAGAAAAAGAGGAACCTCAAACGCAGGAGTGGAGGAAAGAGAGAAGAAGGGAAAGAAAGGAAGGAAAAGCGAACGAAAAACAGTGGTGAGACTGTTCTTATGTCAGCGACAGACAATGCGGAACATTCCCAATAACACCTTAGACATGTTCCCAAAGGGAGGGGAGAAAGAATAGCAAGAGGACAGACATGCAGGACGGAAGGAAAGAGATGAGAGATGATGGAAAGGCTGGGGCCCCGTGGTAGCTAAGCACGAACCCCCCAAAGAGTGCGAGCCCCATTGGGGGGGGGGGGGGGGATGTGAATGTGGTTGGCTGGTAACTTACACTGCAAATGGAAAGCCAGCCATCACAAGAACATAGCAGGAGCTCCTTAGTTACAATTTACACAGGTTTAACGTAACACATCCGTCGCACTGTCAATGGAAATGGGTGATGTATCTGCACACCACTCGCTGCTGTCCTGCACAGTCAACCTGAACTGCGCCGAAATCATTTCGGACGACGTTCGGCGAATTTTTTAAGTATTTTGGTAAAGTGTATCTGGGAGTCTTTGATGGCTCGTTACAGAGTACCAATGTCATTGTGACTTACTCGGTTTGCACACCAGTTACTTTTGTTTATGTGAAAATATCTTCACACCAGTTAAAAAGGCTGTAATATGCAGTTAACAAACGTACAACATGAGCTCCCAGAGAAACAAATCCGAGACACAATTATTCTCTAATTAGCTGAAAGCAAATCAGGCCCGAAGAGTAAAGTTGGCATTAGTATTATCAGCAGCAAACACTTTGACTGAATCGAATAAGACTGTTTCCAAATGAGACATACAGCATATACCATCAATGCGCTGTTGTGCAGATATTTTCAGTGCAATAGAGATCCCAATGATAAGATGAGTAAGTAATCAAATGAAATACAATTACTCTCTAACTAGCTATCAAAAACCAAGGTCACTTATGCCAAAATAGTCAGAACCCGCATCTCAACAACCGTTGAAATTTTACCGTGCTGTTCACCCTGTAGGGCGTACACTCACTCATACAGAACCCGCTGTACAACACAGCCCTCGAGGACTGGAGGGAGCTCCGTTACCATTAGCATGCTGACTTTTAAACCAACCTCCAGTTCCAATCACTCGTCTTCTCGATGACGGTTAATTCTGTGCCCCAACTGCGAGATCTTTACATGTAATGGAGCTTTAGTTTGCGATACGGAGGGTGTCGTAGGGACATGTCTGCTATCGATTTTCTTTGAACTTCTGTGACTACTTGACTGTACAGGATTCTTCATTGTTTCTGACATTACAAAATGTGGAATAAAGTCAAGAGCAAACGGGAGTGAGGAAACAATGTGATTCATGTCACGTCCTGAACAGGGAAGGCCGATGTGGCAGTTTAAGAGAGCAAGAAACGCGAACCCATGCATTGCGGTAACATGGAGAGAAGAGAGATCTCTCTAATTACACGCACAGAATCGAAATAGAGTTCCTCATTCAAGCGTATTCGATATCGATAGACGAACGGAATTTCGGCAGAGGGCTCTTTGAGCCTCTGTTTCCAGTAATGGGTCTGTGGCTCGCAGGACATCAGTGGTTCGGCAGATTGTGCACAGCTTATCTGGCCGCTGGTCTACGCTGACGGCGCCTACAGTTTTATTTGGGTAATTTGTGACTGACGTTTCAGCGAGTCAGGAGCTAGGGGTAAGCCGCCAGTTACGTACATCCGTAGGAGTAGTTACATACGCCCTGAAAGATGCAGCGGAGGAGAAAAGCTGCAGGGTTGTACAGATGATGGTGGTGGTGGTGGTTGTTGGATGTTTAAGGGGGACTAAACAGCGAAGGTCATCAGTCCCCCTGTACAGATGATGCACAATGTTGGATGATCTCGGTACACGAGAATGAAAACATTACGGAAAGTATGGCATCGGACCAGTAAAAAGGCTGACTTAAGTGTTTAGCTGATTTCACAGATTCTATTACGAAAATTAAGATGTTTACTAGAGGTCACAGCTGCCAAAATTTTACACAGCACGACAAAACGTTCATTTATAGTCGAATTCTTAGCTTTTGTTTAAATACGTACTTAGCAAGAAACCTGTCCGATATTTTATCATGAGGTTGGTTGCAAAAATTGTATCTGCACAGTGGTTTTGAGACAGTCTGCCAATAACACATGGCGCACAGTGAACGAATTTCGGCACACTCACAGCTTTCTAACAACTGTAAAAGCGTCCGTGAGTAATGATATTTTTGTTAGGATGTCAAAACTTAATCTTCCTTCCTTTGAACACTTCTTACGCAATTCCACCAGAAAGACTTTAATGGAGGTAAAAGCCAGGAATATTCACTACCGAGCAAATGAACCACATTTATCTAGCCATAAATCCCTCAATTTTGAGTCGAGATTACATTGGACTGAAGCTGTAAGACGCACTGCCGTGCCATTAGTATGGAAACTTTATTTATTCACGAACGTTGTTAACGGTCTTGCCTCGTGGAATACACCGGATTTCTTCAGATCACCGCAGTTAAGCAAACTAGGGTATGGTATGAACTTGGATGGATAACCGACTGGGTACGCCATGTGGTAATATCAGTTTTCCCCCTGAATTTATGGCTGAGGAGTGGTGGAACGGTGGTGTAAAATTTCTGACCACCAGACTTTGTGGCAATGTCTTGCTTAGATTTGAAATCTCTCTGGCAGTGTCTCATGGTGTGAGGGCACGTGACACTGTTGATGGTCATCTGTCCGTTGGAGGGGAACACTAAGCTCGACAGCTCATTCTAGACGAGTAGGCTACGTGCCAGCACCGGATTTCACCCTCTCCGTTCTGTCATTGTCATCATCATGCAAAACTCATGATTCCACAATATACACACACATTACAGTCACCTAAATATATTAAACTCACAGCCCTAAGACTTTGCGAAGGAGAGGTGCCATACTGCGCGAAGGACAGAAACACCTTTCCAATTAGGCGGTTGAACCTGCCCTTTGGGGTTTCACAGCCAGCACACCACACGACTTCACTTGTGTGTTTTCTTCCCACGAATACTCAGCAACACATTTTTTGACAGTGGCAATACTTTTTGCAAAAACATCAAGTAGCAGTGATCCGTTCGATTTGGTCGAATAATGAATAACCCAATCAAATCACCGTCCACGACATCTGCCCTAGTACTGGCACCAAAGGTGTGCTGACATCTACAGCAATGTACAGCGTGGAGATCTGTTATCATACCACTCGAGGAAAGTACGTAAGGAACATCAATATCAGTGAAAGATAAAAAATGAGTCAGTTTTGCTTTCAAAGTTAAGACTGATACCAAACTTCTCGGGACATACGTTCCTGCATAAATAGTTATCTACGAAGACATTGTATAACATATGGGAGTCTGTAGTAAGAACCATGAAATACACTGTATAAGTAAGTAAGAGAGGTGTGCTACGCGGTAGTACTCACTGTAGGTCTTGAGCTGCTCCAGCTGCGATGCCGTCGGAGCCCTCGTGGAGGCGGTGGCTGGTGGAGGGATCCTGGACGTGGGGATGGTCACCAGCCGAGGCCGCTTCGGTGGGGGAACCAGCCGCGGCGCTGCAGCCACCAGCGTCGCCGTCGAGTAGTAGCTGGGACAACGCAAGGCAAAGCTCCGTCACTACTCTGCTAGTCCAGCCTCTCTCTCTCTCTCTCTCTCTCACTCACACACACACACACACACACACACACACACACACACACACACACTCACTCACTATCTCCCTTTAAATTATTATCTACCAGGAGACAATACCTTTATCTTCACGTTTTCGGCAAGCATTCCGAACGTGCACATACAATAACCACAAACCAGCTCGAATGAATTCCCCTATAAATCACTGGCTGGATCTAGTACGAAATGTCTCACAAGGCATTGCATCAACAACACCCTAAGACCAAAGCAGTTCTTGGTTTTGGAATGACCACTCGACTCCACAGCTCCACCGCGTTGTGAAACATATAAAAGATTGCTGCAATACGATAAGTTGAGGGGGGGCATTGTTCCTAGACATTAAAAGGGCTTTCGACCATATCTAGCATAACAAACTCAGTAGTGTGGCTGGCGCAATACAAGTACAGTATGCTTTGTCGCTAGATTTCCTTACTCCTGTAACGCCATGCACTGTTGCCAAGATTGTCCCCTTCTTAAAGGCATGTAGCCCAGTTTGCCTATGTGTAAAATGGTAGGAAATTCAAAATTGCCCAAGGTAGATCTCCTACGATTCACGTTTTAGCATTGTCCTGTTGGTGTGACATTAAAAAATTAAAAATTGCTTGATTAATTGGGAGAGTATGGGGCCAAACGGCGAGGTCATCAGTCCCGCGATTCCAAAGTGCGTTACATAAGAAAGAGGGCCTGTTAAAAGTCGACGGATTCAGTCAGAGGAGTCAAATTATAAAACAATGAACGTTAAACACACGCAGCAAAGGCATAAAAGGTGAGACCAAATCTAAAAACTGGAAAAAAAGGAGGGCAGTCATGGGGTCACAGACTCTGAAGATTGCAAAAGGAGTCCCAACCAAAACCAAACCACCCCTGCTCCAAGACTAATGGAGAATCTTATATCTGGAAATAAAAACCACTTCCACAGAGGAAACCGAGGAACAGGTCAACCATCTGCGGATTGTCTGCTAATATTAAATTTAAGGAAGCAGGAAGACTATACTTAGCACGAAGGGTCGTAAGAAGGGGACATGCCACCAATATGTCAGATATTGTCAGTCTGGCGCCGCAAACACATTGTGGGGGTAGTTCGTTACGTAGGAGGAAACGGTGGGTGAGCCGGGTGTGGCCAATGCGTAAACGGCATAAAATAGTGAACTGCTTCCGAGAGGGCCAGAAAGAAGTGCCCCAAACTACTGTAGACTACTTGATTGCGCGGAGTTTATTACTATGAGCAATAGAGCTCCAGATGGCATTCCACTGTTGGGCAAAGAGAGATTTGACATAGATCCGAGTATCTGCAGCTGGAATCGTGAAAGGAAATGGGCTGTAAGTATCTGCTTCTCTAATCAAACGGTCAGCCAATTCATTCCCTGGGATTCCCACATGACTTGGGACACAGAGAAAGACAACTGAACAGGCAGGGGGTTACGAGAGTAGGATTGATCGATAGCCTGCAAGCTGCTCAGAGTCGAAAACGTTATGGAGGGAGGCCTGCCGCACGGGATTAGCAGTGCGGTCTAAGGCGCTGCAGTCATGGACTGTGCAGCTGGTCCCAGCGGAGGTTCGAGTCCTCCCTCGGGCATGGGTGTGTGTGTTTGCCGTTAGGATAATTTAGGTTAAGTAGTGTGCAAGCTTAGGGAGTGATGACCTTAGCAGTTAAGTCCCATAAGATTTCACACACATTTGAACATTTTTGAGGGAGGCCTGAGAAACAAAAAGGATGGCCCTGTGAATGGCTAGAAGCTATGCTGTAAATACATTACATGATCCTAGCAACAAATGGTGCTCAAAGCCCGTAGGAGGCGTAAAAGCGTATCCCACCTTATCAGTAATCTTAGAACCATCAGTGATGGTGGCGCCCTGGAACTCTACATGGAAGGCACATACAAGATGCCAGTAAACCATAGGAACAACAGAGACCTTAAGAGCCCAGAAGAATCCTAATCCGTGGTCTAGGCACCGTACAAGGGGGGGAGGGGGGGGGTATGGGAGGAAAGACATGGTGTGAAGTCCAGATGGAGATGGAAGTGCAGATGGAGATCCCATTAGAGGGTAATAAGACACAGGCCAACTGGCAATCCCACCCATGGGCGGGTGTTAGGAGGGAGACAACCCTCATTGGCGAAGAGCACTGGGTACACAGGCTGGTCAGGGAATTGGCGGATGGTGACTGCATAAGAAATAAGTAGTTGGCTCCGTCGGATGTGTAGAGGGGGGATCCCTGCTTCTGTGAGCAGACTATCAACAGGACTAGTGCAAAAGGCACCAATAGCCACACTCATCTCACAATGATGGGCAGGGTCAACAAGTTTCAAAGTGGAAGGAGCTGCTGAGCCATAAACCTGAGTACCATAATCGAGTCTGGACAAGACCAGAGCACAGTAAGGATGGAGAAAAGTCGAACAGTCTGCACCCCAAGATGTGTGGGCCAGGAGGTGGAGAGCATTAAGCTTCCGCATTCATGTAGTCTTTAGGTGGCGGATGTGGAGCAGCCATGTCAGCTTGTTATCAAAAATAAGATCCAAGTGTGCTACAACATCGAGGAGCTGGTTGCCTAAATAAAGTTCTGGATCAGGGTGTACTGTGGGTTGACGACAAAAATGCGTAACCCGCGTTTTGGAGTGGGAAACCTGGAGGCCATGGGCAGTGGCCCACGCAAAGGCCCATCAGATGGCGCCTTGGAGCTGGTGCTCAGCAGACACCACCGAGTGGGAGCTGCAACAGATGCAAAAATCTTCAACGTACAACACTGGGGTAACCAGAGGCCCAACAGAGGTTACAAGCCCATTTATGGCAAAGAGGAAATGTGTGACACTTAGCACAGAGCGCTGTGGGATACCATTCTACTGAATCTGAGGGGTGCTGAGTGAAGTGCCAACTTAAACCCAGAAGAGCCGATAAGATAAAAACTCATGGATAAAAATCAGAAAGGGACCATGGAAACTGCAGTCTTGGAGGGTAACTAAAATGTGATGACGCCAAGCCATGTCATATGCCTTATGTAGGTCTGCGAGGACCAATGGATCAGTGCACAGAGCTCCTTGGAGGTTCAGACCCTGGACAGTTGACTGTCGCTGGTGCCCAGAACGCTGCAGAGCTTTGGCCATACCTGCGAAGAGGAGGCATATGTCCCCAGGGAGGAAACATAGCGCTCCCAGTATTCCTTTCTACTCTGCTTAATAAGGTAAAGAGCCTTAGCTCGGAGACACTAAAAAGTGAGGAGGCTGGTCTGGGAGGGGTGTCGCTTAAATCGCCAAAGCGCCCGTTGACGGTCGTGGACAGTGAGTGTGGCGCCCTTGGTCCACCACGGTACCGGCCAATGATGAGGGGGCCTGTTGGATAGGGGGACTGCAGTGCCAGCAGCATGAAGAAGAGCGGCAGAGATCACTTGCACGGCAACATCAATAGAATTCGAGATGGAGGTGTCAAAGCGGACAGCAGACAAGTATAAAGGCCAACTGGCCGAGTGGAATACCCAACATGGGGGCCTGTCTGCCTGGCGGCAGCAGGTGAACTACAGTGTCACTGGAATGTGGTCACTGTCACAAAGGTCATCATGGGATGACCAATGTAAGGAAGCCACAAGAGTAGGGGAGGAATCGTGAGATTGATAGCAGAGAAGGTGCGATGAGTGGCACTGAAGTCGCTAGGAGAATCATCTTTGAGGATACACAAATCGAAGTCCATGACAAGTTGGTCGATTAGGATACCATGACCTGTTGAAGTGACACTCCCCCACAATGGATGGTGGGCATTGAAATCCCCAAGGAGGAGAATCGGGGGCGTGAGTCCAAGGTAGGCATGACAGAGCCAAGGAAGAGGTCAGGTCACTTTGTCAGTAGTTGCCACAACAAGGATGGGGTGACATCCATAAATGTCATACCCAGGTTGTGAGAGGGGAGTAGGTACCTCCGGGAGCACCGGGGGTGCCTTGTTGTGGGATTTATGTTTCTTCTTCTTCGCTTTGAGGTGGAGGAGGGGCAGGATGCAGGGGGAGTACAGTCGTCTGCTAGATCGGCGACTGAAAGAGAGTGGGCAACCTTTGGGCTCACTGATGTTGAGCCTCGTGGCCGAGTGGTGGTGAGAGTCTTCCGGCCTGAGAGATGCCGGGGAGAGGGTTTCTGGGAGAGGGTCCAATCACCGGCAGATGCCTAAGAAGGGGGGCACTTCTTCGGCTGGGGAGGGGGAGCGAATCCCTGACGGGATGTGGACAGGAGAGTGGGGTGGTGCTGGAGTAAGGAAAAGGGAGGAGGAGGAGGAGGAAAGGAAGTAACAGAGGCAAAAGGCGAAGACAGTGACACCAGATGGAGTCTCTAACACTTTTGGCGAGCCTCAGCTTAAGAGAGGCGATCCAGGGACTTGTATTCTTGTATCTCCTTCTCTCTCTTGTAAGCCGAGCAATCCGACGAGCGAGGGGTGTGGCGGTCAGCACAGATGACACACACAGGCGGCGGATCACAACGGCTTCATGGACTGGGTGGCCAGTCACCGCTCTACAGCGGGAAGACATATGCCCAAAACGCAAGCGCCAAAAGCACCGCATGTACAGCTTCATGTCGCATCTGTAGCACATAACCTTGATCTTCTCTGGGAGTGTATCCCCCTCGACAGCCAGAATGAAGGCACCAGTATCGGTGTGGTTAGCTTTGTGAACCTTCTGCACACGTCGAACAAAATGAACGCCACGCCGCTCCAGATTAGCGCGGGTTTCCTTATCAGTTTGCGGGATGAGATCCCTATGAAAAAAGACGCCCTAGACCATATTCAGAGATTGGTGAGGAGTAACAGACACTGGGACGTTGCCAAAACTATCACAGGCACGAAGAGCTGCGGATTGGGTGGCAGAAAAAGCTTTGATCAGCAGGGAGCCTGACTGCATCTTACTAATAGACTCCACCAAACTTGTCCTCGATACTTTCCACGAAAAACAATGGCTTTGTGGCGGTGAAAGTCTCTCCATCCATCCTAGTATAGACGAGGAAATGGGGAAAGAGTTTCAGCCCAAGATGGCGAACCATGCCCTCCTCCCTTGGGGTAGCTAGGAAAGGGAAGGCTGCCAGGTCATACAAGGCAGCATTTTAAGGATCCTTCACCATTTGGAGAGATGGCTGGGTGAGAGTGGCCACATTCTTGCAGCTTGATACGCTTCAAGCGCCAGGCATCCGTCCTGATACCACCCACTCCGACCAGCGGCTCTCCCCATGGGCGCCACCCAGACACAGTAAGGCCCATCTGGCATGGTAGCCACTGCCAGGAGTTCTGATGCTCCAAGAAGACAAGCAACCACTCGTTTGCATACATGGGGAGAATACAGCTCAAAATGGTCTGAGCACATTGGGACTTAACATCTGAGGTCATCAGTCCCCTAGAACTTAGAACTACTTAAACATAATTAACCTAAGGACATCACACACATCCATGCCCGAGGCAGGATTCGAATCTGCGACCGTAGCGGTCGCGCGGTTCTAGACTGTAGCGCCTAGAACCGCTCGGCCATACCGGCCGGCAGAATACAGCTCAGGTATCAGTAGTGATCCCTGTTTTGTCAGGCACTCAGCCTAATGGGTACATAACAGCCCACCACACGGACTGGCTGCACGTGTTGATGACCTAGCAGGGTGGAAGGGGGCTACAGTTGGGAAAGGAGGGGGGAGAGGAATCCACACCGTAGATGCTAGGGAGGGAGTTCTTCCCCATTGGCTCACACAAAAAACAGGAAATTTTGAAGTGGAGGTCAAACCTCAAGTAGCGACCGAAACGCCAAAAGAAGGAACAAAATTGCAACCAGTACATGAAACCAGGGGAATAGCCGCGTCGACATAAATCAGCACACCGAGAGAGGGGAAGGAGGTGGCAACGGGGAAGGAGCGGGGATGGGGAGGGAGCAGGGCGAAGGAAATGCAGCTAGGGAATGAACAAGAAGCTGCAATAGCTCGGGGCACCGTGTGCGCCACGCACTAACTCACGAAAGAACCGTGAGCCCCCGGGAGGGGAGGCGACCTGAGGATACGGAACGGTGTCTATGATGTCAGCACCCAAGACAGATGTTCCCAAAATACGAAAACAGTCTCTATAATGTCAAAATCCAAGTATCTGTTGTTGAAAACATCGATTCAGACTAAACTGCAATATTTATTTACTGAGGCACAAGGCAGAAAAACTACTTGTACAGAATTGTGCAGAAATATTTGCACTATTCAGCACGTTTCATTTTAAAAAGGTTTCCAGCGAATCTGAAAAAAAAAATGCTGAGTGATAAACCTGGGTTATTCAGCAGTTCCTTCCAGTAGTTCAAAAATTTGTTAATTATTCTGTACATAAATTCTCTAAGTGGCGTTCTGTAAAGTATATAAAAACTTGTTGCATGACCAAGTAGCTTTGGCTCATATGGTCCTACAGAATCTGATAAATAAGTGTAGAAAAAAAAATCAACCGAACAAAGAAAAAATATACAATTCATTAAGTACATAAGGTATATGGATGACCAAAATGGGCAACCTCAAGAGGATCTGGTGCTACCTGAAGTACATCTTAGTCAGGCACTGAGATTGAAATAGCAGGAAGGCAAGCGTTTCATGACTTGTGCTTCTGACAGTCGAAGTTTATAGTGACGATTGGCACTCACTAGATTGGAAATAACAACCTAGATCTTCCAATACCAAGGCACCCCATGTAGTTCACATCTCTTGGTCGACAGAGCAGACAGTTTCAAATGATTGAGGCCTATAACGATAGTTTTTAGCTTGCACTTTCAACATTTCAATTCTTGCTTTGAATGGCGTCAGCTGCAAGATGTGGCTGCTTTTCATAAAACTTCTGGAAATCCTTGAATGGTTGTTCCTTCTCCATGAATTCGATGTCTTTGTTATTCCCAAGTCCTGCAGATCTTTCTTAACTGCTATAAACCATATAGTTTTCTTTCTGTTCTTATCACAGAAATTGAATTTTGTCAGCCTGTTGTTTCCCATTGTTTTTAAGTGATCATAAAATGTATGCCTCCGCTTTCTTATTTTGTCTAGTATGTTCTCAGTTTGTAATACATCTCCTTCCTAGCTCTCAATTTCCAAATCCCATTTTCAAACTTTGGACACAAAACGCCTCGAATAGATCAACGCAACTGTCATGTTCTAACCGAGAACTGCTGGAGAAGACAGTGTAGTTCACATGTGCTGAGGTTCACCGTCTATAACTTTATAGTGAAGAGGAAATGTGAGAGAACTAACGACTAAGCCAGTCTGACACACTAATAAATTAACAGACGGAACTTTATGATTTTCGAAGCGTGTTGCTCCCACATCTGAAGATATTCCAGTCAGGTATAGCACGTATGTCCATGTACAAGGGGTAATGAAACAGTCAGTAGCTGATCATAAGGACTTCGTTCTCATTCTGAAGCAACTCCACAGGAGCTGCCGATCATAAGAACGAAAGCTAAACGTCATTTTGATAGGTACAATGCACGATATTATTAGTGCGTGTGAGAAACTACTGGGATCCTGGCGATGGCTATTATGTGTGTCCGCTATGACGACAGTGAAATTCAACGGAGCGGTGTTTGATCATTAGTTTCGATTAATGGCAAAATTAACTCGACTGTTTATAAAAACTAAGTGATTTGCCTGGAATTGGATTGTCTCAGTGTGTTCTTATAAAAAATCGTGAACAGCTTCACAGTGGTTCTACGATAATGGACAGCATTTACGCCGCTGGATTGCTCGAAGCGCAGACACAAACCGCAAAGAAAGTATTTGAGGGAAGTAGCCAGCCGGTTACGCACCATTTCAGTTCATCTTATTATCACAGTTCACTTCAAAATCTATCATCTTCTGACAAGTAGTGGAAACAAATTTCATCTTCTGTGTATCAGGGGATTCCCTAAAGACTGGACGTTGTAATAGTATCGAAAGATGATCTGCAACGCTACGTGGTCGACGCGGGTTTGATGCGCCCCCCCCCCCCATCCGATGACAGCTAAATGTATCCTGCCTAAACTCATTTACATAAGCAGCAGCGAAGTCCTTAAACAATGACGTATCGCTTATAATAAATTTACCATCGAAGCGCCGTTACTGAATTCATTTGGCGTATGCGAAGCACGGCCTCTGGGAGCTGGTTATAAAAATAATGTAATTAATATTTATTTTGTCTGTTACTGCTGTCGTCTTTGGTTCTGTGAAAATGCTTTCACAACAGCGAAAACGCCTGGGTATGCAATCAGTAAAACGTACAACACAAAATGCCGAGTAACGCAACTACTCTTGGAGAACGCAAAAAAACTGTGGTATGGTTGCCGTCGCCACGGGAACAGCCGACCATGGCGTCGTTGCGTCGCTCTTCCATTGCACTCAGTGAACCCATACACGAGATGCACATTCACCATCTCTTCATCAGTAAACCTATCTAATGTACTGCTGTTTATCACTGTTAAAGCAGAACGAACTCTGCTGGTAAACGCAATCCTACACAGAACTGAGCTGAACTGAATGCCAACTTCAGGGCAACGAGTGAAGGATGGCAATTACATTTGTTGTCAGCAGGTTCCGAAAGCGAACGGAAACAAGACACACACCGCGTAACGTCGACATGGTCTACTGAGCACTATTTTCAGTGCAATACAGCTACAAAGCTAATTAGGGCAAGAAACAAGTGAACTGTAGTAACAGTAACAGTAGACTGGAGACTGCGGGTTCATTTTATCAGTATACTCAGAAGCTATCCCTGAACAACATTGTTGGTGGTGTTCTGGTTCACTCTGTGTAACAGTCAGATAACCAGCCAGAGTTACGAGCCGTACAGCTTTACTGCTGCGGTGGCATCTGGTAAGAGGTGAGTGTAGAGCGCCACACACCAAGTTCTTAATAGCTAAATTTTGGTTGTGAGAAGTTCTTCATTCACGAGGATTCGAAACACATGCCACTGGATCGAGAGTAGAGCACTGTATCCGCCTGGCAGAACCGAGTGAGCAGCGAATCACACGCGCTGCAGAAGCAAGGGTCCAGCAGTTTCCTCCCTAGGTGTTTTTTGTGGTTTGGTTAGAAGTGCTCCCTCCTCTTGGCTGGACTTCTTAAGTGTTGAAGGCAAACTGGTAAGAGTCTCTTTACTCACACGAGAGAGATTCAAGGCTTACTCCTCCTGTTATGGATCTAGGCAGCCGAACACGTTCCCATATTTCAGTATTGACTAATCCCACGTAATTCAGGTCGAAAATAGTGTGACGCAGTCTTCCAACAGTGGTGACGAGTTTGTGCATCAAGGAGCGTATGGCATCCCGGATGGTTTCCATCATCAGTTCGAAATGCAGATCCCGAACTCTCGCCCAGTACCAAACACAAACTACGATTTTGAAGTGTTTGTAACGGCTATTAATTGATGTTGAAAGTGGTCCTCCCAAGAGGAGCATCCACAGAGCACTGCAAGCAAGGTAATTGTTTATAAAACGTGAGCTTCGTGCAACGGTTAAACAGCCGCACGGCTAACCAGGTGGTCTAAAATGTTGTGTATTACTCGTAAGGATCAGATTATTCACGATATTTTTAAATATACTTAACTGCTCACGAAGTTGAGTTTTATGCAACCAGAAAGAAAACTTTCATAACAAATGCGTTTTACATTTTGAATGAAATGCCACGAAATCTCGTTTTCGTTTCTAGTTTAAATTTCAATCCTTTTAGTCTTGTCGTCATACGGTAACAACTTTTGCCAAGGACGACAATGAGTTTTTTCTTGTCAAGAACTTTATCTATGACCTCGCATTGTTTACGATGCAGGAGAATGCCACTCCATCGCCTGTCGTCAAAAGAAGTGTAAGTGGAGAGCCTTTGGGAACTGAAAAGGGATGCCGGGGCGATTTAAACGTCAGGTGGTGGCAGGGGCAGCTAGGCGGCGGGCAGAGGGAGGCGGAGAGTTTGCTCAGCGCTCGATCCGCCGGCGGCCGGAAGTTTGTAATTACTTGTTCCGAAAGCCCCCGGCCCGACCTATGACACGGCTGCCAGCGGCCTCTCGGCTTATCGCCACATTTCCTGCAACACTACAAGTATTCTGCTAATTAGACTACTAAGCCCGCACTTAATCGTTATATCGTCGTGACACTACTCTGCAAATACATCTGCTGCTGTTACGAAGTTTTTGACACGGAATTCGTTAGCGCCCACGATCACAGACCCTTCTACGATTTAGGAAGCTATTTTGCAAAGGACATCGTCACGGTCTGTGGCGCATAAAAGCCGACATTTTCCTATCATCAATGGAATGCGGAGTCCTATATACCAAGCATTTTCTCCATACCAGCTTAATTTCTGATGACCACCATGTATCTTATCTGAATACTTCTTACTAACGGGTCATCCGAAACTGGTGTGTCTTTTTCATAATAAGAATACTGTTTCTTTATTTTTCACTGTCGGATCGTTTTTGTGATAGTCCCTTACACAAAATGCCCCATAATTAATTATGGTGACTTCAGGAGTGCATTGTATTTTCAGTGTACAACTACAAAATTCACTTTTAAATTCCAGTTTAAGGTAAGGAAGTAATGAATCATGAAACACTTATAGCAAGACGATTCCCGGAGCACAGGTTTACAAATTGTAAAGTCAGACGACGACACACAAATAACTGTCCAAAGACTGCAGCAAAGTAAGACGACGACACACAAACAAATGTCCAAAGACAGCAGCAAGAACGACGACATTTCTATGAATGATGTAACTTCATTGCTTATTATGAACATTCGGGAGGACGACGGTTCAATCCCGCGTCCGGCCATCCTGATTTAGGTTTTCCGTGATTTCCCTAAATCGCTCCGGGCAAATGCCGGGATGGTTCCTTTCAAAGGGCACGGCCGACTTCCTTCCCCGTGCTTCCCTAATCCGATGAGACCGATGACCTCGCTGTCAGGTCTCCTTCCCCGAAACAACCAACCAACCAACCTTATTATGAAACCATGCGTTGAAAATACGTGTGAGGATAATTTACTTGCTTACCATATATACACTACAGGCCATTAAAATCGCTACACTAAGAAGAAATGCAGATGATAAACGCGTATTCGTTGGACAAATATATCATACCAGAACTGACATGTGATTACATTTTCACGCAATTCGGGTGCATAGATCCTGAGAAATCAGTACCCGGAACAAACACCTCTGGCCGTAATAACGGTCTTGATACGCCTGGGCATTGAATCAAACAGAGCTTGGATGGCATGTACAGGTACAGCTGCCCATGCAGTTTCAACAGGATACCACAATTCATCAAGAGTAGTGACTGGCGTATTGTGACGAACCAGTTGCTCGGCCACCATTGACCAGACGTTTTCAATTGCTGAGAGATCTGGAGAATGTGCTGGACAGGGCAGCAGTCGAACATTTTCTGTATTCAGAAAGGCCCGTACAGGACCTGCAACATGCGGTCGTGCCTTATCCTGCTGAAATGTACGGTTTCGCAGGGATCGAATGAAGGGTAGAGCCATGGGTCTTAACACACCTCAAATGAAACGTCCATTGTTCAAAGTGCCGTCAATGCGAACAAGAGGTGACCGAGACGTGTAATCAATGACACCCCATACCATCACGACGGGTGATACGCCAGTATGGCGATGACGAATACACGCTTCCAATGTGCGATCACCGCGATGTCGCCGAACACGGATGCGACCATCATGATGCTGTAAACAGAACCTGAATTCATCCGAAGAGATGACGTTTTGCCATCCGTGCACCCAGGTTCGTCGTTGAGTACACAATCGCAGGCGCTCCTGTCTGTGATGCAGCGTCAACGGTAACTGCAACCATGGTCTCCGAGCTGATAGTCCACGCTGCTGCAAACGTCGCGAACTATTCGTGCAGATGGTTGTTGTCTTGCAAACCTCCCATCTGTTGACTCAGGGATCGAGGCGTGGCTGCACGATCCGTTACAGCCATGCGGATAAGATGCCTGTCATCTAGACTGCTAGTGATACGAGGCCGTTGGATCCAGCACGGCGTTCCGAATTATCCTCCTGAACCCACCGATTCCACATTCTGGTAACAGTCATTGGATCTCGACCAACGCGAGCAGCAATGTCGCGATACGATAAACCGCCATCGGGATAGGCAACCATCCGACCTTTATCAAAAGTCGGAAACGTGATGGTACACAGTTCTCCTCCTTACACGAGGCATCACAACAACGTTTCACCTGGCAACGCCGGTCAACTGCTGTTTGTGTATGAGAAATCGGTTGGAAACTTTCCTCATGTCAGCACGTTGTAGATGTCGCCACCGGCGCCAACTTTGTGTGAATGCTCTGAAAAGCTAATGATTTGCATATCACAGCATCTTCTTCCTGTCGGTTAAATTTAGCGACCGTAGCACGTCGTCTTCGTGGTGTAGCAATTTTAATGGCCTGTAGTGCACATACATATAGGAAACGTGTATTTCATTACGTATGGTCACAAAGAGCTGTGCATAATGAAAGGGTGAATGTTTTACATACACGGGCTGTGCACTTCAAGCAGTAAAAATGGCTTTGATGAAACAATCCATTTTTATCATTCACAGATTTCTTGATACAATCCCACTATGATATTTGATACGAAATGTCGCAGGAGGAATTGTCAATATTCACGGATATGACAGAACAAAGTTTCGAGGCAACAAAGTCTAGTAAACATAGGCATTAATATGCACATCTGAAGAGCTATGAGCATTACTTCATCTTCGATACTCTAAAAACAGATCTCTTCTACAGAAAGCTCTCCGCTTTATATGGTGTACTCTCTAAAACAACAAAAAATATTAAAGTTAAAGCAGTTACAACCCTCGGTCGCGAAAATTAAGTCTTTTGATCTGCTTTCGGCACTTCTATGAGCACCTTCATCAGAAATTAAAGATTCAAATTGGCCTATAACATACGAACAAGATCACGGGAAAAAATTTTTTATATAGAAGCGTAGTACTGTCTAACAGTAAAAGAAACAGACAGTACTTACATGTCACGTATAAAACAAATACCAAGCGATAAAGCTATAGTCACAAAATTTTTAAAAATGTGTACATGGAAGGCGAGCCACTATGCGCTGCACATACATGTCAAGCCGCAGGTAGCAACAGACTGAGGCGCCCGCGTTATCAACTGCGGGCAGGTGAACATTACACCAAGAGTGCCATCTAGTAGCCACTACTATAAGTAGGATACTTAACATTTAAAATGTAGACGGATGAATGCTAAGATGAACATTCGTGGCCGAGGGCTGTAATTGCTTTAACTTTTATTTGTAAACGGTCGCTTACCACACAGCCACGTTTAAAATTTCAAAAAATATTAAATAAAAAAGACGCACCACTAAGGAATCGTTCTAACGAGACGTAAATCAGTAGATGCGATGTATATGTACATACAAAAATCACAATTTCAGAAAAATTGGATGAGTTGTTCAACAGAAAGAACTTCACAAACTGAGCAAGTCAGTGAAACGTTTGTCTACTTCAGGTCCTTATGCAAACAGTTATTTGGTTTGGCATTGATTGACAGGGTTGTTGGATGTCCTTCTGAAGGATGTTATGCTAAATTCTGTCCAATTTGCGCGTTAGATCGCCAAAATGCCAATCTCAATTGGGAAGAGATCGGGCGACCTTGCTGGCCATGGTAGGGTTTGGCAAGTACGAAGACAAGAGCAGAAACTCTCGCCGTGTGCAGATGCGTGTTATCTTGTTGAAATGTAATCACAGGATGGCTTGGCTTGAAGTTCAACAAAACGGGGCGTAGAATATAGTGGACATACCGCTATGCTGTAAGGATGCCGCGAATGGCAACCGAAGGGGTCCTGTGCTTTGAAACTAAAGGCACTCCAGACCATCACTCCTGCTTATTGGGCGCTAAGGCGGGCGGCAATGATTTTGGTGTCCCACCATTGTCCGGAAAGTCTACGGACACGTTTTGCTCAGCACTGGGGTTCACCGTAGGCAGCTCGGCTACAGTGAACGAGATTCCAGGCCGAATGTTCCCGACACAACTTTGAAAACAAAATGGTTTCTTAGAGATGAGGTCTTTCGATGCAACTAAATGAAACATCGTTTCTTTTCTGCCATATACGTTTCGTTCCTTTTTATTTGTGAATCATCTTCAGTGGCCTACAATACATAGTTCTATTTTATATGTAATAGCTGTTATTCTATTATTGTTAGGTAAGAAACAACTGTTTGAGGTGCCTTGTTTCGCAAGGTTAAATTGCTGTCGCGCTCTACTTGCTACTTTGTGATTTCCTTTCTCTTTAGATGTATTTTGATGCTGTGAAGCAGAGTAGCTCATTTAGCTGAAGCATTCCACTAGCGTTCCAGTACTAGATAGATAACTTGAGAAGTTCCCACAATGTCTAGTGACATCGATAACGACACGTTAATTAGTGAAGTTGAAAGAATACCTCACATATGGGATCCACCTCGTTGGAATACAAGAGCCGTGCAATGTGTTTGAAGGCGTGGCAAGAAGTCACTGCAAATAGAATACTCGGCTCTGAAGGTCTGAACGAGGCAAGTCGCAAAATGCGGTAAGATAACGCAATTTTCCTCGTATAAGTATTTCTACGCGAAATACAAAGCATCATAATTAAAGAATTACATTCAGGAGTTCAGTTTCTGCACAGCACAATGGATAATTATGTATAAAAATTGTACAGGTCCGGAAATTTCTATTTTTGAGATATGTGGCCTGTGTTCAGTGAATTTTTGATTCCTTCCAGGACACAGCTCCTGCAGCAACTAAATATTCCGCAAACTTATCTTGTACAGTATTATCCGATCTAGTGACAGGTGCAGTTTCTGTCACGTCTTCGATACCGGTCTTTAAACATAGCTCCGTCTCCCACTCAAACAAAATTTTGGAACATGCAACTCGTTCTCACAATAGATACTGTTACATCAAAACTGACAATCAGCGGTCGGTGAAAAACCCTCCACTTGAGACTTAACATTCAGAAAGTGCATTAATAAACCCCCGGGCTACAGTAAGTCGGTAATAAGAAACCAGCTTTTTGTGAAGCATGTTTTTTGGAGCATGCGGCAACACATGTTGCCTCAATGCGAAGCCTTCATGTCCCACAAGAATATGTGGCATTTGAGAGTGGTGTGTACCTGAGAAGGGCACCTTGTTTCATTTTCTCCCAAAACACGCAGTTTTTAATGGTATCTGAATCACAGTTCCTTCCATATCCTTCGACATCACTTAACATGAAACAATAATGGGTCTCAGATGGCCATGAGAACAATGGAGAAATAATTCTTGTTACTGAAGAACAGTGACAAACTTTTGATAGGTTTTACTAGACGGATATGTTTTCCATCACGGGCTCCGAAGCTATGAGAAAAATTGGCGACATTTAGGAAACCATTTCTAATTTCATTCCACTTGTCTATTGAGGGCTCTGGCATGCATTCTTCTATAAACTTGATGCAAATAGTGGCACACACTTGCCTCGTAATCTATCCAATTGCTGATGCACCCATTAAACAAGAGTAACGCAGATTCGTAAATACAGGGTGTACATAAGATACGGGATCACATTCAATTATTTATTGCACAAGAACCAAAAATTGTACAGATGTCATACACACGTCATTTTGAAGAGATACCCTGCAAGTTGTTTTTCTTCTTCTTTTTTCTTTTCATGTATACCGCCACAGTGTAGTTTGGTAATCTGCCGATAGTCAGCGCTAGTACCACACATGGCGGGCGAGTTCATGTGTGGAATTCGACAAAGACAAGTGTACTACAGCCGTTCAGCCGACGTTTAGAACAAAGTACGGTAAGAAGCCACCAACATGGAAGGCCATTTACCACTGGCATAACAAATTCGTTACGACAGGTTGCTTGTGCCCGGCAAAGAGAAGCGGACGTCCCAGTGTGACTGAAGTGAATGTGCAGCGCGTACGAGAGACATTCATAAGGAGTTCAAAGAAATCGGTGCGTCGTGCATTCCGTAAATTCAAAAATGTTCAAATGTGTGTGAAATATTATGGGACTTAACTGCTAAGGTCATCCGTCTCTAAGCTTACACACTACTTAACCTAAATTATCCTAAGGACAAACACACACACCCATGCCCGAGGGAGGACTCGAACCTCCGCCGGGACCAGCAGCACAGTTCCGTAAACTCGAAATGGCTCTAATGACAGTGTGGAAAATCCTGCGACAGAAGCTGGCTGTGAAACCATTCAAATTGGAGCTAGTGCAGAAACTCAATGACGACAACAAAGACAAGCGTTTGAGTTTTGTTCGTAGGTGCAACAACTGAATGAGGATGGGAATGGCATTTTTGATCGCTTAAATTTTAGCGACGAAGCCACTTTTCACACTATTCGGAAAATGAACAGGCGCAATTGTTAAATCTGTGGTACAAAGCATCTACACGAATGCATTGAATTTAAGCATTATTCCCCAATGGTAAATGTTTATTGCGCCTTGTCACGTCGAAAACTCTACGAGCCATTCTCCTTCGCCGAGAGCACTGTCACCGGATATTCCTACTTAGACATGTTGCAGCAATGGCTGATGCCTCAAACGCAATCGGACTCTCCGTTCATCTTTCAGCAGGATGAGGCTGCACCCATTTTCATCGTGAAGTTCGTGCGTATCTGAACACGGAGCTGCCGCATCGATGGATCGGCCGTGCTACAGAAGGGGACAGCTGTTTCATGAAATGGCCTCCACGATCACCAGATCTCAATGCGTGTGACTCTTTTCTGTGGGGTCACCTTAAAGATCTGGTGTATGTACCGCCTCTACCACGTGATGTAGCAGTGCTCCGAGAGAGAATACGGAAGCGACTGCCACAGTCGACGATGCTATGCTGGGACGGGTATGGCAAGAATTCGATTACCGTATTGACGTCTGCCGGGTCACTCATGGTTCGCATATCGAATGTTTGTAAAAAAATTTCAGAGTTTCTCTTCAAAATACAATATGGATAACATCTGCACAATGTTTAGCTCTTGCGTAATAAACCGTTGAAAATGTTCCCGGACTTTATGTACAACATGTATGTCTACGCTTCCAAGATAGCTCTAACTTGTAATGCATATATTTGATACTTATGTACGTTCACAGAGAAAAATAGAGTTAATTTTAGATGTTGAGTCGGCTAAGCTGACATAAAACCTTAGATGTAAACCCCCTTAAGATAAGAGATGTACGTGGCCTTGCTAATAAACGACTTATCGGCTTTGTACTTGTTATTTTAGTTGCTAAGGAGCAGACGATACGGAAAACTGCACAGGATGCCTTTCAACTACATTTTCTTGATCGACTTCCTGAAGCACCAACACAGTGTGACTTTTGACTCAAAATCAGTCATGCAAGATAACGATTATAACAACGATGCACTCGCAGAAAAAAAGTCGAGACGAAACCTGTGAAGAACAAATCGATTATGTCCGACCGAATGTGAACACTGAAAGAAGTCTACCAACTACCGGTATTTCAACTGTTTATGACGAATAAGCTAACTAATCAGGCTAACTGAAACATACAGCCCCCCGTCCCACTCCGGCTCCATCTCTCGCTATCCACTGACCTCTTTCACGTACACTCCACTTTCAGTATTCCAACAGCATGGTAACCGCTCTGTGCTGTATCACGAGCATTCGTCCGTTCAGACGCAAGTTGTAACTCTACTACCCAATCAACGTCGACTTCACTTTGGGAGACGTTATAATTATTATAGGAATTCAGTTTCAAGACAAGTATCAAATAGCATACTACCATATATAATACATAGTTGTTGCTTAGATTAGAATCATTAAATATATTATTTAAATTAATCGTCTTCCTTACACTTATTCAAAATCTTACGTTATGGTTACTGCTACTCGTTCTATCGGACTAACAGCTATCCTTCCGAAATTTTCACGTGTCAGTCTGTCTTGCATTTATCGACAAGCTCGTCAAAGGAACGAATTGCCAAACGAAAATTTGTATAAAATTTATCTTGGTTGTTGTGCAAATCTGAATACAATGTAACGAACACTCCTTTCGACAGCTTTGTTCCAGCCGGTCGCGGTGGTCTAGCGGTTCTAGGCGCGCAGTCCGGAACCGCGCGACTGCTACGGTCGCAGGTTCGAATCCTGCCTCGGGCATGGATGTGTGTGATGTCCTTAGGTTAGTTAGGTTTAAGTAGTTCTAAGTTCTAGGGGACTGATGACCACAGATGTTAAGTCCCATAGTGCTCAGAGCCATTTGAACCATTTTTGAGCTTTGTTCCACCACAAGATGCATCCAAAACGACCTTCTCTCGCATGTGGAATTTCTCTTTTTGTATATCACATAGGCTGAAATGACTTAATTCCGCGAGTTCATCTCCATACATGGGATCAAACAGAACGATATGCAAGAGCACAGATCACGAGCACGGTGAACTAAGTCCGCATTCGCTCGGGTGTACAAAATCTCGCGCATCCGCCAGTGTAAACCATCGACGCGGGTGCGCGGAACGCGGATCATCGGCGTTAAGTGTGCACCAGGGCTTACAGTCTTAGAAATCATTTTCTGGCATTCCCTCTGATCCCATGATTCTGGAAGGCACAATGGATCAACACAAATACGCATCTATCGTTGGGTGCCATGTCCACCTGTACATGTAGCTTACATTTTATTTATTTATTTTTATTTACACGTCAAGTTCCGTACGACCAAACTGAGGAGCAAATCTCTAAGGTCATGGAACATTTCAGTACATGAAATTACAGCATAAAAGAAGAGATAAAAATAAAATCTTTATGAACCAGAAAAAAGTCAATCCATGAGTTTAAGTAAACGCAATCAACAATACAACAAGAAATCAGCTTACCTTTTCAGGGAACTCCTCAACAGAATAGAAGGAGTGATCCATGGCGAAACTCTTCAGTTTCGATTTGAAAGCGCTTGGATTACTGCTAAGACTTTTGAATCGAGGGGTAGCTTATTAAAAATGGATGCAGCAGTATACTGCACACCTTTGTGCACGAGAGTTGTGGAAGTCCGAACCAAATGCAGGTTTGACTTCCGCTGGGTATTAACAGAGTGAAAGCTGCTTATTCTTGGGAGTAAGAGAGAGAGAGAGGGGGGGGGGGGGGGGACAATGTCAAATTATCGAGATTCGTGAACAGAGGTCGACAAGAGGTTCGTGAACTTAACACCACTTATTGTCCGAACCGCCTGTTTCTGATCCAAAAATATCCTTTTAGAATGGGAAGAGTTAACCCAAAATATAATACCATGCGACATAAGCGAATGAAAATAAGTAAAGTAGACTAATTTTTGTGTCGAACGATCACTCACTTCAGATACCGTTCGAATACAAAAAAATGGCAACATTAAGTCATTGAACAAGATCCTGAATGTGGGGTTTTCACGACAATTTACCATCTATCTGAACACCTTGCAATTTGAACTGTTCAGTTTCACTAATCATATGGCCATTCTGTGAAATTAAAACGTCAGGTTTTATTGAATTGTGTGTTACAAACTGTAAAAACTGAGTCTTATTGTGATTTAGCGTTAGTTTATTTTCTACAAGCCATGAACTTAGGTCATGAGCTGCACTATTTGAAACCAGGCCAATGTTGTGCACCTCCTTTATTACCAAGCAAGTGTCATCAGCAAACAGAAATATTTTAGAGTTACCCGAAATAGTAGAGGTCATATCATTTATATAAATAAGGGACAGGAGTGGCCCAACAATGATCCCTGGGGCACCCCCCACTTGACTGTACCCCTCTCAGACTCCACATCACAGCCATTCTCAACATAGTGAATAATGACCTTTTGTTGTCTGTTGCTAACGTAAGAGGTGAACCGATTGTGAGCTACTCCCCATATTCCGTATGGTCTAACTTCTGGAGCACTGTTTTGTGATCAACTCAATGAAAAAAAATATGCCTAGGGTTCGAAACATTTTGTTTAACCCATCCAGTACCTCACAGAGAAAAGACAATATAGCATTTTCAGTTGTTAAACGACATGAAGTCTGTTTTTCCTCGGAACGACAATATCTACCAGTAGGAAAGGGCAACGTTTCACATAGCTCGCAGGGTGCATGTGTGGTTCGAAAAGCATCAGTTTACCGCACTGCTCTGGCCACCGAAATCCTCGGATGCCCACACCATCGAGAATCTGGGACGACCAGTATCGGGCTGTTTGCGCCATAGATCCTCAACGGAGAAACGTAGCGTATCTGTCCACGGCACTGACTTCACCATGGCTCCACATCCCCATAGGTACGTTTCAGAACCTCACTGACACTCTTCCTACATGTTTCGCCTCGGTCCGCGCTGTAAATGATGTTTAGTATCCCTTTGATTTCTTTACGCAAGTCAGAAATTAAAAAAAGAGAAATTTAAGGTTTACGACGTCATAGAAATGAAACAGAATCATGGATTAGACAAGGATATGAAGGAAATCGGCGGAGTTCTTGTTAAGTGATCTACAGAAACCACGAAAATCCAGAACCTGTATGGCTCCAAAGGAACTGGAAGTCTGTGCTTTGATCACTGCGCCATGTTACTCGATGTGCGATACACTCAGCTTACGTCTTTTAATTTTTTTTATTTTCTTTTTCATTTCATTTTATTTTATTTTATTTATTTTTTTTTTTAAAGAAAAAGGTAGACATCAATCTTAACGGTACAGACCGATATTCTTGCCTCCAATTACTTAGGTTGAGCGTAGAACAGGAAATAGTGCGCAGCCTTTGGCCGAAATGTTGAATGCTGAACCTACACCTGAAAATTATCGATAAATTTTAAGAACAACAGAATGAAAACCGTAACGAACTGCCGAAGTCTGCGACCGACCACTCTCCAACCTTCTAACGGTTCGCCATAGTATTTTATCTGGTCGCGATGCCATTTGAACTGCACACTTCTACAACTAACAGCAGCCACCATCGTTCTACTCTCAAATTGAAACTGTTTGCTACGTAAGATGACGTTCTTTTCGAGGAACATTACGAAGGAAACTTGGACAACCGGCTTTTGAGGCTGACTGAGGAACGATTCTACTTTCACCAATGCACCTTACTTGTTAACATCCACGAAGATAAGAAGTTAGAATTTAGGACTCCTACGGAGCGTTTTAGACAGTCATTTTTCCATCGCTTTATTAGCGAGGGGAACAGGAAAGGAAATTACTAATATTGCTAGAAGGTACCGTCCGCCACGCACCATACCGCGCTTTGCGGAGTATGTACGTAGATGTGGAAATCCTTAGGGGTTTTATCTATGATAGGTAGGTGAATATGATCCAGGAACAAACATCAAATGGCCATACTTTAACTGAAGGATAAAACAGGTGGAGAACTTCAGGAGAATTGTTGTTCAACGTCGTACAAAAGAAAAGTTGCTCGACGATTTGGAAACTGTAGATGGGGCTGTGAAAGAGATCTGACAGACCTCACCGAGCACAAGAGGAATTGCATACTGCTAAAGAGACAGTGGAAGTACGAGAACATGACGATCTTGTCAACCAAGGCAGCAACTTACAACTGACTTCCACACTGGATGTGATGTTAGCAAAAATACGTCAGGAATGCCCTGATGTGAAAGCGAGAGGAACAGACAGGCAGCACCAGACCTCGACAACTGGACGCCCCACCCCTCCGTCAGGAACTCCCACCAGCATCCGCGACATCTCTTCCGGAGGTACACGACTGGCCCACCTGTTGGGCTCTCCGCAGAGCAGTCAGCGGGCAAGCGACTATAGAGGCCCGAACTGGTCATGAACCTCGGACTTCGCACGAAAATTTTGACGCTGGTGCTGTAAGAAACGGAGAGACAACATGACGCCACGTCTCGGCTGATAACCTGAGAAGATTTCATGAATTACATTCGCCGAGAAGCTTGTACTACCATATACTCTAATTACTGAATTTTCTACGTTTGCCATTTAACATAATTCGTCACTGACTCATTTTACTAACCAGTATCATTTTTTATAATTATTTCGACTAACACTAATAGCACAAAACAAAATAGATCGTTGAATGAATTCTACAGCTTCAGGCATCGTTAGCTCTCTTTGGCAGTGTAAGCTGATGAACAGTACCGTCACTGCATGCAATCAGGCAAACTTGAAGATGCCCTGTCAGTCGTTCGTTGAATAGAGTGACAATGGTAGCATACGTATTAATACTTTCCAGTCATACCGGCAAGTCCATTAATCTCCACAAATACTTGAAATCTCCTTACGAGGATGCTTATATCCATATGACGCCACAGAAATATTCGAAGTGACGAGAGGAAGTGACAAGTGTATCTATGTACGGTGTTCCAGTCGGAAGAAACAGCAAAGCCCTTAAAGGGTACACCAGCTAGAACCGTGTAAGGTGACGTGAGACATGCAGGGAAATTCACTATTACTTGTTGGTATGATAATGAGTGGTACCAAATCAACCACAGGTGACAGGTCGGCCACATTCAGCGATGGCTGAATGTCTACTGGAGGTCATGTCATGCATTTGGGAAGATTCCAGGAATGAATCAACATTCAATGGCATATCGGTAAAGTCTACGAAGAGCAACAACCAAATTCTGGAATTATCTTGCCTCGGCTGCCTGTGTGTGAAATATTTCCCGTTAGGCTGTATATTACCATAAATGGCTCTGAGCACTATGCGACTTAACTTCTGAGGTCATCAGTCGCCAAGAACTTAGAACTAATTAAACCTAACTAACCTAAAGACATCACACACATCCATGCCCGAGGCAGGATTCGAACCTGCTACCGTAGCGGTCGAACGGTTCCAAACTGTAGCGCCTAGAACCGCACGGCCACTCCGGCCGGCTATATTACCATCTTCAAGAGGTGGTTGCACTGTGTGCTAGGCGATCAACCAGGTGCATTCTCTTCATACAAATTTCCCGCGTGGCTCGGTGAATGTGATTTCATATCCACTAGAACTGGACTCAGCGTGAGTCTCTTTTCTAGGTGCTACAGTCTGGAACCGCGCGACCGCTACGGTCGCAGGTTCGAATCCTGCCTCGGGCATGGATGTGTGTGATGTCCTTATGTTGGTTAGGTTTAAGTAGGTCTAAGTTCTAGGGGACTGATGACCTCAGATGTTAAGTCCCATAGTACTCCGAGACATTTTTTATAAGATGCTAATCGTAAGTCAAGAAATATTTCATCTACCTGACTACCTTGAACCATATTTTTCAGAATGTTCTGTGACGAAAGACAAAGGTTGTCTGACGGACGTTTTCGGAATCCATGTCGGTTGGTATGGATGTCTTTTTGTTCGAAATACCTTATTACGTTTGAGTACAGAATATGTCTCAGGAGTCTGTAACACATCGATATCAGTGCCACTGGAAGGCAGTTTTGTAGATCACTTCTGTTACCTTTCGCATAGACAATTTTGGCCTGTATTTCTTCCAAGCACTGGGCACAGTTTTTTGTTAAAGCGATCTACGGTATACTATAGTTAAAATGGAAGTTAACTCAGCTGTAATTCTGTACAGAATCTGACAGGTATCCCATCTGGCAATGGAGCTTTATTTTTTTAGCATGGTGGTTTTAATGTTTCAGGTGTTCTACATAATCTAGCCGCCGCCGCCCCCCCCCCCCCCCCCCCGCCCCCCAAACTAGAGTTCAACGCACAGAACATTTCTACAACCTTTTGAAACTTTCAGAAAAAAATCATTACTTCGTAGTTTTGCATTTCAATCAAGTAGCGGTAGGAATGCACGGTCACTACTTTTGGTTGAGAGTCAACCTGGGCTGGACGAACTTCGTGACTCTTTTCTCTTCTTCAAAAAATTGTGGAGAATATCTTTAACACTTCTTTAGAGATGTTGCTCAATTGCGATTCGACACACAACTACGTTGGCACACTACTTAAATTCGCCTGCTCACAACTGACAGGGCGAATGCACATCTGTTGTTTACAGTTATTGGCTCAGGCTGTCACCGTAGCTACCGCGCTGACGTCGCTTACACACTAGGAATGAAATCAATCTGACAACTTTTCGAATGGACTGTGCATGTCGCTTATCTCTGCAGTAGGGGGAGAGAGGTTGGACGGGGTAGTACATCTTCCTTCGTAAAGGCATAGCTGATAATGGAGTTCAGTATTTCTGCTTTCTGTTTTCTATACTGAATTTCCGTTCCCGTGTCATCCATGGGTTCCTGTGTCACCCAGTGACTCTGGTACCACTTACAGCTTTTACATATGACTAGAATTTCTTTAAATTTCTGAAAGATCTTTCGATAAGATTATGCTACAATACTCATTAAGTACGATTAATAGCTAAATCGGCGTTTGTTTAGGTCACTGAAAGTCTTATGTCATACATGAGGGGTAATGTGTACCTGGATACAAACTTCCTTACAGGCAAGCCGCATGAACGTGGCAGTTTATGGTTTGTTAAGGAGCTTTTGAAACAGTGTGGGAGTGCTACACTGCTGCCGTTTGCTAAATCCTATAGCGACGGGGAAGTTAGAAGCCTGCAACATGATGCGTCCTGTGCAGAGGGACGAAGGGAGGGGGGGGGGGGTTGTGGTAGGATAATACGCGGCGTCGCCAGCATGCTCTCAGATCCGTTCCACAGCACACGCTTCCGTTGTTCTGTACGCCGGCAAACAGCTGCGATGAGGATTAGCATGAAACTCTACGATGAGCGTTCGACGCATTCCTCATGGTGTAAGCAGAATCACCGCCAACAATGCTGTACCCACTCACTCCACGAGGCACTCAAAACAGTTTTGGAGTCAGCATTCATGCCACAACCTCTCCTTCCCTGTCTGGCCAGCTTGTAAAGGTATTACAGGATAGACGGTGCCGAGAAATATTTGTTAATTCTTCCAATCCGTATGTGGCATACAGCAAATCATTGCTTAACAGCATTGGTTAAAAAGAGTCTTGGTTACAATTTTAGTTTTTTTATTTTTCAACTACGCGTTTCGCCTTATTTAGGCATCTTCAGGTTGATCTTATTTTGGTATCATGTGCCTAGCGTTCGAAACCTTTTGTTTAACGCATCCAGTACCTCACAGAGAAAAGACAATATAGCATTTTTCAGTTGTTAAACGACATAAAGTTTGTTTTTCCTCGGAACGACAGCATCTACCAGTAGGAAAGGGCAACGTTTCACATAGCTCGCAGGATCCATGTGTGGTTCGAAAAAAATCAGTTTACCGTACTCCTCTGGCCACCGAAATCCTCGGATTTCAACACCTTCTAGAATCTGGGACGACCAGTATCGGAATGTTTGTGCCAAAGATCCTCAGCCGAGAAACGTAGTGTATCGGTCCATCTATTGATCGTTCTCAGAAATACCATATTAAGATCAATCTGAAGATGCCTAAATAAAGCGAAACGCATAGTTGAAAAATAAAAAAAATAAAAAATTGAATCCAAGACTGTTTTTAACCAATACAATAAATATTTGTTAAGAAAAAAGTTTGATACGCTGCTCCGTTTCCGAGTTAATTAGCATTGAAGTTAGCCAATCAGGCCACTGCGAGTCCAAATTCAAGGAGCCCACTGGATACAGTTAGTGTTACTTGTTCTCAGAGCTTTAGATAATAGCGCACGACACTGCCCAGCCTCTGAATTAGGTTCGATCCTTACTCACGCCACATGTCCAACTATTGTATCGCTGTCTTGTCTAGATTTAGGAAAGCAAACGAAGAAAATGTTTGGCGACACATTCTCCGGCGGGCCGCTTGGATTTGCGCTTGCTATGGCCAGACAGGCTAACTTCGATGGTAATTAACTTGGGAACTAGGCAACGTATCTAATTTCTTTCCTAACAAACTACCCTGAAACAACCTTACTAGCTTTTCAAACTATTACTGACCACATTGTACTATACGTGTATAAAACTTCGAGAGCGATTTGTAGCAAATATGCTTCCTGTCTTTACCATCTCAGTAGCTTATTTTATGTCACTTTTTAATGAACTGTTATTTACCTACTCTGATGCGAAGCACATTAAATGTGCGACGTGCGCATGTACATACAGTACTGCAAACGATGTACAAGTTATTCGAAAATGAACTGTGGCGTTTTCATGGGCCACATCAACGCGCTGTTACTTGACCCGCCTAATTACTGTACATTGTGTCCTTACGTTCATTATATAGTGGAAGATGGTCGAGATATATTTTCATTTTTGTTTCATCAGTCTGCCTGAATTATTCAAATTGACTCCCTACTGGTATATAAACTACAGAAATCTGTTTTGTTGCATGACGCTTTTATACGTTTAGCACGTGGAGTCATTGTTGTTTAGAGCCGCGTGTGTGTGTGTGTGTGTGTGTGTGTGTGTGTGTGTGTGTGTGTGTATGCGCGCGCATGTTTATAGGCCCGAGGATAATGCCTTTTGCTCTTCAGCTCTTCACGGCTGTTCGCGCAATTAACGGTGCCAAATAAATACTAGTACAATGAAAGACCATCCTGCAATGACATCATTACCCGCTTTATTCAATGAAACTGACAAACTTGTACACAGCAGTGCTGACGTTTGTGGAGGAATAACACTGTATTTACTGATCAATATCTGCTTACATAGCCTGTAACTACAGCCAACACAGCGTGTTGCACTTCGATCTGTAAGTATTCTATATAATTCAACGATTCAAATAGTGCAAATGGCTCTGAGCACTATGGGACTCAACTGCTGAGGTCATTAGTCCCCTAGAACTTAGAACTAGTTAAACCTAACTAACCTAAGGACATCACAAACATCCATGCCCGAGGCAGGATTCGAACCTGCGACCGTAGCGGTCCTGCGGTTCCAGACTGCAGCGCCTTTAAACGCACGGCCACTTCGGCCGGCTCAACGATTCAATGGTTAGATGTATCACATGATGTGACCACATATAACTGGAAAAAATGACTAAAGAGAAGTTGTACAGTAGACAACGTGGCTTCAGTTTTCATAACACTCTCGTTTTGCGCAAAATATAACCTTCAGAAGTGTCAAAATTTCATCGTATAGCATCAGAATTATTGTAGAAACGATAATAACCGTTCACACATATTTCTCTAATTCGCGTTTGGAGTAAAAAATTGCCATACGTTGATCACAAGAATAGTAGAGAAGCCTATGAGATGTGTAATACAGAAGAAGTTACCAATATATCACTGTGAGATGCGTAAGAACGGCAAAGGAATGACTTGGGGAAACGCACTTTAAACATGTTACGCAAACAAACGGAAAGCTAACATACTATTTACTGTCAATGAAAAAGCAATGCTATAAGAAAATCGGTAAATTAATGACGGGCAGATTTAAAACTTCTTGTCGACGTCGGCGCAATTAGTGACGGGCAGCCCGTTTTAAAAAGAAATGTAACACTACCGGTCACAACTGATTTAAGCTGTTCGTGGAAAATCTTCATCATGAACTCCGCTCTCCCAGAGTTCCGAATCGGAGAGTCAAGAGTTCTACATCTGCACGTATAATCGACTAGTTATCTCACCGTGTGTGGCGGCGGGAACTTGCTGTATCACGGTCACTTGCCCCCTTTCCCACTGCGCGCGAAGAACTACTCTTGGGAAGCCTCCATCTCTGCTTCAATGCCCTAATTTTACTTTCATGGAGTTATCGCGAGACACTTGCAGGACGAAGCAATATATTGGCTGATTCTTCTAGAAATGTACGCGGTCGGAAATTTGAAGTCAACCACACTTGAAGTGTCTACCACTAGAACAGAAAGAGCGTCTCAGTGAGGCTTCCACGTTAACTGAAGGAGCCTGTGACGAAGCGTGCTGCTTTTCTTTGTACCTTCTCTATGTCCTCCATCAATAACAGCCCCAGGCTGAAAAGCGATACTGTATCATCGCTGGAAAGTGTGATTTGTGCGTCACCACCTTAGTACGTACACTACGTTTAGAAAGGCTAAATATGGAGTCCACTGTCTTAATTACTGCGCCGCGTCGCTCGACGAAGTCGGCAGTGTGTTCGCATTCTGAGACATTACGAACTAGGTCACCAACGGTTGCAGAAGAGTTACTTATGCCGCCAACGAACTGCTTATTTTGTAAGAAATAGCTTAATTCACAATGTATAGTAATGTTGATAGTAGTAGGTATGAAGTGTTACGGAAATACAATGTGGCGATTTGACAGTTGTTTAGAGGTAGCCAGTGACAGACGAGCAGACGGTATGGCCCTAGTAAAAAATTGAAGCTAACCTCTCGTCATCCTAATCTAATAACCAAAGGCCAGATTGATGTCCACTAAAATACCTGAACTATGCACGTGTTTATGTTCTTTTTTGTCATCATGTCTTCTGACTCACAGAATGAGATTTTCACTCTGCAGCGGAGTGTGCGCTGATTAAAACTGTGTGCCGGACCGAGACTCGAACTCAGGACCTTTGCCTTTCGCGGCAAGTGCTCTACCAACCGAGCTACTCAAGTACGACTCACGCACCGCCCTCACAGCTTTACATCCGCCAATACCTCGTCTCCTACCTTCCAAAATTTACAGAAGCTCTCCTGCGAACCATGCAGGACTAGGCTGTGGCTAAGCCATGTCTCCGCAATATCCTTTCTTTCAGGAGTGCCTGTCCTGCATGGTTCTCAGGAGAGCTTCTGTAAAGTTTGGAAGGTAGGAGACGAGGTACTGGCGGAAATAAAGGTGTGAGGACGGGGCGTGAGTCGTGCTTGGATAGCTCAGTTGGTAGAGAACTTGCCCGCGAAAGGCAAAGGTCCCGAGTTCGAGTCTCGGTCCAGCACACAGGTTTTAATCTGCCAGAAAGTTTCAGTCTTCTGACTCGCTTAATGCGAATCGTAGCAAATTCCTCTCCTGTGCCAACCTCTTCATCTCAGAGTAGAATTTGCAACCTAATCTGATGGGTCAAATATCGTGTCGGACCTCTTTTTGCCCGGCGTCGTTCAGCAACTCGACGTGGTATGGACTCAACAAGTTGTTGGAAGTCCACTAAAGAAATGCTGAGACATGCTGCCTCTAAAGTCGTCCATAACTGCGAAAGCAATGTCGGTGCAGGATTTTGTGCACGAACTGACCTCTCGATTCTGTCCCCTAAA
Organism: Schistocerca serialis cubense; assembly: GCF_023864345.2. NCBI lineage: Eukaryota > Metazoa > Arthropoda > Insecta > Orthoptera > Acrididae > Schistocerca > Schistocerca serialis. The sequence goes on from NC_064642.1 coordinate 739,659,184, forward strand.
TGTTCGATGGGGTTAATATCGGGCGACCTGAGTGGCTACGTCATTCGCTCTAAATCTCCAGAATGTTCTTCAAACCAATTGCGAATAACTGTGGCCTGAAACATGGTGCAATGTCATCCATACAAATTCTATCGTTGTTTGGGAACATGAAGTCCATGAATGGCTGCAAATGGTCTCCAAGTAGCCGATCGGTTCAGTTGGACCAGAGGAGCAGTTCATTCGATGTAAACACAGCCCACATCATGATGAAGCCACCACCAGCTCGCACAGTTGACAAGTTGGAGCCATGGTGGTAGTGGTGAGATGCTCTGGGACCAAACTGTTGAGATCATCTGTCCCTTTACTTACACACTACTTAATCTAAATTAAACTAACTTACGTTAAGGACAATACACACACCCATGCCCGAGGGAGGACTCGAACTTTCGACGGAGCGAGCCGCGCGAACCGTGGCAAGGCGCAAACAGACGGCTCGGCTACCCCGTGCGGTTTGGGGCCACGCTTTCGTGGCGTCTGAGCCACACTCGAAACCTATCATCACCTCTAACGAACCGGAATCGAGACTCATCTGACCAGGCCACGGTTTTCCAGTCGTCTAGGGTCCAATCTATGTGGTCACGAGCCCAGGAGAGGCGCTGCGGGCGAAGTCGTACTGTTAGCAAAGGCACTCGCGTCGATTGTCTGCTGCCATGGTCTTAACGCCAAAAGTTCCGCCGTACTGTCCTAATGGATACGTTCTGTGGTTGCTTTACGCTGTGTTGCTTTTCTGTTAGGACTGACAACTATACGCAAATGCCGCTGCCCCCGGTCGTTAGTTAAATGAAGGCCGTCAGCCACTGCGTTGTCTGTTGGCGAGATGAAATGCCTGAAGTCTGGTATTCTCGGCACACACTTGACACTGTGGATCACTGAGCATCGAATTCTCCAACGATATCCTAAACTGATTGTTCCATCCGCCTAGATACAAGTAGCATTCTGCGTTCAAAGTCTGTGATCCCCGTCGTGCAGCCACAATCACGTCGGACACCATTTCACGTAATTCATGTTGAGTACAAATGAGTGTTCCGCCAATGCACTGCCCTTCTACGCCTTGTGTACGCCATACAACCGCCATCTGTATATGTGCATATCCCTATAACACAACTTTTCTTCACCTCAGTGTATGTCGTCAATTATTTGCTGGATGTATTGCAATCTGTCTTCTTCTACAGTTTTTACTCTCACCAGCCCTTCTAGTATCATGGAAGTTATTCCCTGATGTCTTAACAGATCCATCCTGTCCCCTCTCCTTATCAGTGTTCTCCGTATTTTCCTTTCCCCGCCGATTCTGTGGAGAACCTCCTCATTCCTTACCTCATCTATCCACTTAATTTATGCTCTAAAATGCCAAAAATACGCACAAAAATCTACTAAAAGTACATTACAATACAGGAAATATATAATAAAGATACATGATCCACCTCCTTAAAAGGGTAGAGCCAATATAAAAAATAAACACCTTACAAACTCAAATATTTCGTTAGCAATTTCTAAATGAACAATAATTAGCTTGCTGGTGATTACATGTAGTGTACGTTAACACTAAATCACAACTTTTTTTTCGAAATTCCCTCAAATAAATGTCTGTCTTTTTCTGTAGAAACATTTTTCAGGTATGAAAAGTTTACCTGGTCTTCACATGGCGTTAGAGGGAAGAACTTCAATATCGATAGTAGAGCAATCCTCAATATAGCAAGTCCGCTATTGCTGAACATTGTATTTTACTGGACATTCAATGGAGTATGAGAAACAATGATTTTGTCCACACCAACGTCTTTCTGGGACTCCATTATTAAAGAATCCGTAGAAATACGATTGGCGGAAAATCTGTTAAATCGTGACAGCAGCTACCAGCTGGACAGTGCATGGAATCCCATCACCTCCAGGATTTGCTCTAATCGAAGACGACAGAGTGCGTCGACGGCGGCGGCAAACAGCAATGCAGAGGCCGACTGAGTTCTGCTATTCCACCAGCGAAGGCGCTGCCGGCGGGCAGTGTGGTTCATCTATCAAGTTTTCGACGCATGTGCAGAATAGTTACAGTACGCTATATATTGCGGAACGTATTGAGGACGTTTTCGCCAGTCTGCGACGGCTCACCTGAAGATGACTGGCAGGTGCCCAGTTGAAATATCGTGCGAAGTATTGAATGACGACCGGCTGCAAGCACGAAATTTGTTTGAACAGTCAATTCGCCGGGAAAATTTTAAAATTCAAATCCTCAATATGTTTTTGTGACCGACGTAACGTCACGGATAAAGCGTAACCCCAAATGCATCTCCTCCAATTTAACAATTCTAACAGAAATTGAGTCCCCAACATCGGTATATTGCTGCACCTTGGTAAAGGGATTATATATTTCCCCTAAAGTCAGTGGTCGAGCGGTTCTAAGCGCTTCAGATCGGAACCGCGCTGCTGCTACGGTCGCAGGTTCGAAGCCTGCTTCGGGCATGGATGTGTGTGATGTCCTTAGGTTAGTTATGTTTTTTAAGTAGTTCTAAGTCTAGGGGAGTGATGATCTCAGATGTTGTCCAATAGTGCTTAGAACCATTTGAACCCTAAAGTCACCAAAGGAAGTTCAGTTTCGTTCAGGCTAATATCTGATACACGTTATTGAGCTGTGATTTTATGTATGCACATGAGTTCTGAATTATCACAACGGCATGCTTCAATGGCTACACGTAATTTATATGTTGTGTTCAGGATACACAAAATGTACCAACAGAGGTCACTCTCTGTGATATAATGCTTTGATTGTCGGTGAAATACAACAAGTACCACATGAAATGTGACAAAATGTGAGAGAGACGGGGCGTGATTTTAGCGTGTAAATATATGAACACGTTAGGCATATTGTGCAGGCACTGCCTTTTCGTAAATGATTTTTTCCACCCAAAGTCAAAGCGAACTGAACAGACGATTTATTAAAAAAGAAATATGCACTTCAAAATCTAACATAGGATTTATATGCAAATATCCCAAAATACGTTTCCTACTCACTTCATCATGGTGAGTTCAACATCTGACGACAACTTCTCAGCCGTTGATCAATGCTGGTCTCTGAGTGTTTCTATATGAATAATTCTCGATCTCTGAGTACGGAATAATTTGTTCGTCCAATTCCGTAGTTAATCGTATTTTCATTACTGTATACAATACTGTATAGCCACGAGAATACCTACACACCAATGTATATGCGTGTGATGTGAAGTTGCGACGTGTTCGTCAAGAAAAATTTCACACCCACTAAGCCATTAGCAACTGGCAACAACCTCGTCTTACGTCTTCAGCCCCATGCTTGTAGTCTACCAAGCTTACACAAACATAAATGGAAACTTAGAAAAGAAAAAGTAATGGAAACAATGTACAACAGTATAATTCCTCCGTATATACAGGGTGATAATTGTTTAACTATATGAAATTAGCACCGTCACAACTTCTGAACGGTTTGCGTTAGGCCGCGGGGCATGACGGTAATTAGTACGCGCATTTAGCGACGAACCCCACATTCATTCGGAGTGGATCGTCGACATGCAAAATTGGCCCATTTGGGTGACTGAGAATCATCATTTCGTGATCGAGAAATCGCTTCACCCTCAAAGGGTTACTGTGTGGTGTGCAGTGTCCAATCATGGAATAATCGGCGTGATATTCCTCGATGGCACGGTACGTTAAGGTTCTGGAAGATGATTTCATACCCATTGTCCAAAGTGACCCTGATTTCGACAAGATGTTGTTCATGCAAGACGGAGCTCGACCACATCGAAGCAGGAGAGTGTTTGATGTGGAGCAGCTTGGCGTGCCCAGAGGCCACTGGCATGGGCCTCGATTGGCCGCCATATTCTCCGGATCTCAACACGTGCTACTCCATTTTGCGGGGCTATATCAAAGACAATAACCCCAAAGCCATTATTGAGCTGAAAACAGCCGTTCAGGAGGTCATCGACAGCATCGATGATCCAACACTTCAGCGGGTCACGCAGAATTTCGCTATTCGTCTGCGCCACATCATCGCCAATAATGGCACACATATCGAACATGACATAACCTAAATCCGAATATCTGTAGTTACGTTTACATGTTGAATAAAGTAGTTTGTAACGAATTCGCCTTTTTTCCCACAGATCAATTATTGTCACCCTGTACATAAGGTAGTGAAGTGCAGAATCTCTAATGGTTCCTAAATTCACGCGTGCATGAGGAGGAGAGGCAAGTAGCATTACCAATCTATGTGAAATATCGCAAAGCGCCCGCTTCTTTAAAGAAACCTTAACCTCTATTTATCGCAAAAAGTAAGACAGTTTTGTTTTCTAACTTTTCTGTGGCTTCTTTGGGCTCTTTTCGCGAAACCCTCGATAAGAGAACCGTTCCCTTCAGGCGTCGCGTTACACTGACCCTCCAGAGGCGCAGCTTTCCGTCTGCACAGACGCGAAGTTGAAGGTGGGCGAAACACGGCGGAGTTGCAAAGAAGCGAGCGGTGAGGCGTGTGGCGAGACGGGGCGCGCGGCGCATTTGTCGGCGGCCGGCGCCAGGATTGCGGGAATCAGTCCGGTGGCGGCGACCTGCCGCCCGCCACAATGGCGACGTCGGCCGGTTAATTTAGCGGCGGAAATTGAACGAGCCGGCGAGCGGCCGTGGGCCGTGGGCCGCCGCGGCAGCGGCAGGCGGAGGCTGCGCGCCGGCAGCTCACTCCGCGTGCACTCACAGCTGCTCAGGAACAGCACACGACTTGCTCAGTACAACTCGACTAACCAACTATCTACAATTACAACTTCAATCTTATTCCAGAAGTCACCCCTCCCACTCCATTATAGAACAGTGCACAGGGATTCTTCTGATTTCATGACAGATACACCGTACTGCGGAATTTCCTCAGCCTCACGTTGGTCGGAATTTGTTTCGGGTGCTATTCTGTCGTCAGCTTCGGGCGTGCTTTCCTTAAGCCCGCTCTTTCAAACGTAACAACTGTTTGGTAGCCTATATGTGTTATAAACACGGATTAATGTATGTATATCTTCTTCTTCTTCTTCTTCTTCTTCTTCTTGCCTCTGTAGGATCACGGGTAGCCCCTTCGTGGACTGCATTTTCCTCTTCTTCTCCCGGAACATATTCATTCTTTCTCTCCCGCTCTTCTTCCGAGATCTTCAGTTTCCGTTTCTCCTGTCGGCTCCACTGGTGACACACTAATCTTTTCCCATATTCTTCTCTGTCATTGATCTCCGGCATATTTGTCGGTGTATATTTGTTCCTCCAATTTTCCTTTCCTTCGACCTTGATCCCCAATTCCAACCAGTCCTTCCGAAGTTCAACAACACACTTGGTTCCTGTCTTTCTCCTTGTCCTCCTTGTTGTTTCCCACACTCTCTTCGTCATTCTGTCCATACTCATCCAGCAAACCTTGCCCTTTTGAGTCTGATTTCCCCGGATATTGTCCTCATGTTCTGGTACAATTCTTGCCTAGGTCTTAGCATCCACCTCTTTTGGGACCCAGTATTTTTCTCAGTATTTTTCTCTCTTCTTTCTCTAGTTGTTCTGCCCCATTTGTTCCTAGTGTCATCGTCTCCGCAGCATATAATACTGCATTCCTCACCGTTGCCTTGTAGTGGCTTATCTTTGCCTTGTAGTGGCTTATCTTTGCCTCTGTGGATACATTCTTTCTATTGTATATCTCTCTCGTCATGCAGAAGGCTGACCTAATCTTCTTTATCCTCTCTGTTATTCCCTCCTTGGTCCTGTTCCTACCTGTTATAAATTCGCACAGGTATTTAAATTTGTCCACTATTTGCACAGTGCCTTCCGGTGTTTCCCAGTCTGCAGTGGTAATGTCTTTGTCTTGTTATAGTCGATCCTCAGTCCCACCTTTCTGGCTTCCTTACTTAAGTTGTCGAGTTGTGTCTTTGCGTCTTCTTCCGTCTCACTACTGCTATGTCATCTGAAAAGGCTAGGCAGTCCACTTGAGCCTTGTTGTCCTTTTCGTCCCTCCCCCCCCCCCTTTCCCCTATGGGTCTTTGGTATTCCCATTTCCTCGTTTATTGCCCTCCACTGCCTGATCACTTCGGCCAGTGCTATATCAAACGATAATGGTGACAATCCATCTCCCTGTTTAACACCAGTCTTGATCTCAAATTCTTCTGACAGTGCTCCTCTGCATCTCACCCTTGCTTTTGTATCTGTCAGAATTTATTTTATGAGTTCTTGTGTAGTTCCTTCAAGTCCTCTGTTCTTCAGGATACTAACAAGAGTCTATCTGTCGATGGAGTCATATGCCTTTGTGAAGTCCACGTAGGTTATTACTGTCTTTTTGTTTTTTTAAGGCCCTATGTTCTATCAGTTGCTTCAAGATAAATATCTGTTCTACACAACCTCTTCCCTTCCTGAATTCCGCTGGGTAGTCGCCAACTGTACTTTCTACGTGTTCTTCTACTCTCTTGAGCAATAGTTTGTCAGCACCTTGTATCCAACCTCTAGTAGCGATATTCCTGTGTAGTTGTTTACAGCTCTCTTGTCCCCCTTCTTATGTATTGGTACTACAATTGCATTCTTCCATCCTTCTGGCAACTTCTTTCTTCTCCAGATCTGGTGAATTATGTTGGTCATGTTGTCTATTGCTTTGTTGCCTCCCCACTTTATCATCTCGGTTGCTATACCATCTTCTCCAGTTGTCTTATTATTCTTTAGATCGCTTATGGCATGTGCGACTTCATCCATGGTTGGAGGGCGTGGCTCTCTCTCTTCTGTGTCAGTCCACAGTTCCAGCTCTTCTTCAGGTGGTTCACAGTTCAGCAGGTCGTGAAAGTGCTCTGCAAAAATCCGACAGTTCTTCGCACTGACAGCCAGCTCCCCTTTGTTATCTCTTATAAACAGTTCTCTACCCTTGTATCCAATCAGACGCTTTTCGAATTTCCCGAAAAAATGTCTGCTGTTGTTTTTCCTGAAATTGGTCTCAATCTCGTCCAGTTCCTGCTTCATTTTCTGTCTTCTGGTCCATCTTATTGTTCGGGCCGCTTCCTTTCTTGATCCTAAGAAAACTTCCCATTTCTCCGGGTCCTTCTTGTTGCTCCAGTCTCTCCATGCTTTCCTGCGAGTCTCTACCGCTTCCTCACATTCCCTGTTCCACCACCAGCGCTTCCGTTTCTTTTCTTCCTTTCCCCATAGTTCAGCCTGTTTCGCCATATTTCGCTTCATGTCGTCCCATTCATTGAATGATTCAATTCCTTCCTTCTATATCTGTATGTACGAATGTATGTTCCCCCTCTCCCCCTAAGTCACAAGACTGATGTCAACGAAACTTGATAAAAATATCACTTACTGTCTAGAAAGAATGACAACCACCTACCAAACGCATGGGAGTGTAAAAGCACCGAGTATTTCAGAATGAGAGCACTTTGTGACTTGAAACAAACTTTACACAAGTTTAAACTTCTACGTAACTTTTTCTCACCGGCAAACACCACAAAACGATAGGAGGAACGAAGTTTATCGCTCACTACATTTTCGCTATTCATGCAGTAAAACTATTATATCAGGGATGACCTTTTAATTTACTACTTCTTTACTAATTATTGTATTAGTGACATATTTTGCAGACAGTATCCAAATATACCACTGAAGGTATCTGAAAAATTATACCAATGTATGGCACATTGCTCAGGAGATATGATTTCACAATGATAGAGCTACGTGAAGACGAAACTGCGGGCCTAAATTCCCTGGAGATACAGGTGAAGTTCTTGTACACGTATGTAAATGAAATATATGTAATATGTGCATACATAGCAAAGCTACGGACAAAAAGCTTCTCCTAAACCCCTGCATCGATTTCAAACTTCGTACACGTGTTACCTATTATCTGGAAAGAAATGCTGTGGGTGTAAGAACCAGCAACCTCGCATTGGCTCATTGGGATGAGATTATAAAGTAGAGAGAGAAGCGGAAGGAGGTCATGGACCGACAGAGGGGCAAGGAGCGGTGGACACACACACACACACACACACTGGAGAAGAGAAGGCGCACACAGAGAGGCGGAGAAGGGGAAGGTGGGGGGGGGGGGGGGTGACAGGAAGAGAAGAGGATGTGGTGGGCAGCGAGCGGAGAGAAAGAGATGAACTGATAGGAGATTGCGGTACATACCCAGTTAACGCAGTATACATAGTACATACCCACGGAACCTCGTGAATCGTCACAGTAGGGATGACGTCACGACAAATTAAGTCAGCGTTTGTTAAACAGGTGTCAAAGTGAAACTTCCTGGCAGATTAAAACTGTGTGCCGGACCGAGACTCGAACTCGGGACCTTTGCCTTTCGCGGGCAAGTGCTCTACCAACTGAGCTACCCAAGCACGGCTCACGCCCCGTCCTCACTGCTTTACTTCTGCCAGTACCTCGTCGCCTACCTTCCAAACTTTACAGAAGCTCTCCTGTAAAGTGGTCGAGCGGTTCTAGGCGCTAAAGTCTGGAGCCGTGCAACCGCTACGGTCGCAGGTTCGAATCCTGCCTCGGGCATGGATGTGTGTGATGTCCTTAGGTTAGTTAGGTTCAAGTAGTTCTAAGTTCTAGGGGACTGATGACCACAGATGTTAAGTCCCATAGTGCTCAGAGCCATTTGAACAAATGACTGGGCTAACATAAAACTTTGAACCTTACTTTACCCAGTGACATACGCAATCTTTGTTAGAGCATCCTGAATCACCCTATAATCTGCTTTGTAAGAGTTTTAATCTGAGCTTTGGCCATCTCCTCATTTTGCAAGATTTATAATTTTTACTTCTGTGTTTAAAATGTTCCGAATCTGGATCTTTCCTAGATGTAGTTTTAATGACAAATTTTTATTATTGGTGTGGGCAAGTGGACCTAATGTTAAGCTTGGAAATTATATAGCAAATATACACGCGGAATACTCTGATTTGAAACCATCTATAGCACTTCCGGTGTCGTCTAACTATCCACTGCAAAACATAATCATTCAGCAAGGCAGCGCCCCACCTTGTCCGCGGCTCAAGATCAGGGCAGCAAACATCAGACACCGATCATATCATGACTTGAAATGTCTGAAATAACTGCAACTGTGCGTGCTACTTTCAACCAGACATCATCATGGCCGCAAAAAAGCGCCACTGGACGCTTGAACCAACGAGAAAGGTGTCCCGAAGCCATGAATCGTGGTACAAGTTGGTAAATTCAAATGGCAAAGCATGAAAACTTTGAAAAGAATATGATACGTAGCATTTCATGCAGCGAAAGGGTCCAGATCATTAAACTGATGGTGATATTTGCTTGGAATGAAATAAGGTATCGTCTGTTATCGCTTCTTCAAGACGAAAGATACTGTACTTTTATCTACGCAATGCACTACTGAAACGATCGAAATGTGCCTCTTCAGGATGTGTGGAACACTCCAAAGACAAATCTGACACCCGACTTCAATCCTGTTTAGCACATACACACATGAGATGATATACGTGCGCGCCTTGGAGCCAGCACCAACCCGCCTCCGCGAGTTGCCGGCAGCGATTAGCGTATCATCGGTAAGGATTGTGGATGCTACAAGCCGCCGTGTCGTCATGGATGAACAGGATATGGCATTCTACAACGTTGGTATCTAATTCAGCTACTCATGAAAGTAAGTTTTCAGTCGTTGTAACTACATCGGCTACCGGTGGGAACACTGTAGAACACCGCAAAAGAACTGTCGGTGTTTGCCTTTTTTTCCGTGTCGATTCAAACAAGTTCTTTCCATAAAACTGAAGTATATGGTCTTGTTAACTTCTTTGCGGTCTTAAGACCCTCCACTGAGCAACGTTCACCTACATTTCGCAACAGAACACCTGCTTCATCCGTGGAGGAGGCCCTAAATGCGCACATTTTAGTGCGACACTCCCATCTCATCATATTCAAAATACGCCACACGGGGTAGGTGAACTCCCCGCCACAGAATGGCTCCTCTCATCGTACGATGTCTTCGTGATCCAATCCTATCCTCTATCGTTCCACACCTGCGTTCTTCGCTCGAAGCTTTTCTTAGATCTGAGGGGGCTGCGATCCGTACATTTGATGGTGGGAGTCTGTTTACATCTACGTCCTTTTCACGTCTGACGCAGTGTCCCAGTGCACGAGAGGGTATACAATAAACGTACAATTTCTGGACTTGTGTTGGCATCGGGCATCCAGTTACAGCCCAAGCTACTCTTTTTAACTGTGGTGACCACCTTTTTTACAGTGCAGATGCGCTCCACACAGGAGCAGCGTACTCGGTATCACGGACAGCGCAAAAAATGACGACCGCAACAGTAAAGGATCGGAATCCCACGTCCAGCTCATCGGGCCAGATAATGTTGCTACTGGCGCAGAACTCGGCTTTGGTGTGGACGCTAAGCTGTAAACGTGAGTACGTGATCCAGAGTCACGCCAAATATTTCGGTGAGCAGTTCTAGAGTCGTTCGCCTCACCACATCACACTGAATTCTCGCTACGCTTCTCTGTCACCGAAGCAGAGAGCGCAGAGCTGCAGCCTGTGACAATCGGTAAGGACAGAAGAGCGCGCGGCGCCGCTCGTCCGCAGTCAGACAGCGAGAAGGCAAGCGGGCGCTGCGTCAGCAGGGCGCGGGGCCAGACCGCACGTTAGCGCCGAGAATCCAATAGCCGTGCGCGGTGTCCGCAGAGGAATGCGCCGCTCCGCGTTACGTTAATGAATTGGCGGAGCATGGCGCGCCACATGCCGGCCGCGCTGGAATGCTAGTCGCGCGGCCCTGCAACTAGTCCCCAATATGCCTGCCGCTGCTTTGCCGCTCGTCACCTGCCTAACGAGCCAGCCCGCCCTAATGCGCTCACTGCTCTCGGCTGTCCCGATTAAGCGTACTGTACGAACGCGTACACGAAGTCACGTCGAAAACATACGGGTTCCGAAGCAGCAGGGAACGGCAAATTATGTAATGAGGATTTTACTCTAGGAATAGGATTTAGGTGTTTCATCTCTAGGGTGAGAAACCGTCGAAGTACTGGGCTACGGTTCGTCGAGACGAGCGGCAGGAGTTCATATGGCCAATAACCCAGACTGGTCGACAAAGAGGTTGCAAGAAGATCGATAGGCGTTGAATCAAGAGTGCCTAACAGGAGAGAGGCCAAAGACAGACTAGCAATCAATGTACCGCCAACACCCTCTCGACTGCAAGTATTTAGATCACCGTCACAGACTGGAGGGGTCAGTCAAGTCACAGATAGTCACCCCATCAGTCGCAGAGTCGCAGTTCTAGCTAAGTCACTATTCTAGTTGGCGTCTGTCAGTTTACATTACCAGCTACGAGAGTATAGTGTTTATAGCGGAACTTGTCCCTCACAAGCAGCGAGGCTAAAGTAGACTATTATGGAAGCACCTGTACCACAACACATGGACTAGGTTAAGATAAGTAGCTTCTTGTTCTTATGAAGAAAGAGCCCTGGTAACACATGTGTGCAGCTGTATTGTACGAAGAGGATACCGCCCACCAAGCAACATCCTCTCCCTGGCTTCCCCCGGTACAAGACTCTACAGTTTCAACGACGACACAAATGTGGCGACGACGATGATTTAGTGCAGAAGGTTTTGCTTGCTTCTCTTGTGCTTTAGCTTGCAGGGGTGTAATCATTTTGCTAATCTGTTGTTGTGTTCTTGCATGTATTCCAGGAGGGGTCCACAGAATTAATCAAATTTATCAGGCTTTGCTTGCTTTTTTGCTATAACCTATTTGTGTAAACCATGGCTACCCCCCCCCCCTCCCCCCACCCTCTCAGCCATAGACGGCCAATGTGATGGATCTAACACTGGCTTTTCAGATTCAGAACCAACAAATTAGTGCCTTGTTGATGACGTTACTGGCTGCACAAGCTGTGTCGACCGCACAACACACGAACAAAACAGCCCAACAAGTGCTGCCGGCCAGCTTACCAACATTCTGCCAATTTAATGACACAGAACAGGAATGGCTCAAATACCTGACTCAGTTCCAAGCACGCTGTCAAGTTCATCGTGCTGAAGGTACTGTAAAGCTACAACACTTTCTTTCTATTGCGGGGTCTCCCAACCGCGTCTGCCGACGAACTCAGCTGTGACGAAGTAATTGCTGCATTAACCCAAGTACTGTGATCAGGAATTCCAAGTAGCTGCCGACAGATATCAGTTTTTTCGCTTACAGAAAATGCCGGAACAGACGTGCCGTCAGTGGTACACAGAATCAATGGTCATGACTAGGAAGTGTAAATGTAAGTGTAGTTGTGGCAACTTAACAGTGATTTAATGATTAGAGATGCAATAACATTCAATGTCCCTCACCGATTCGGGTGCCACAGCGGCCGACGAATTTGACCAGACCCCAATTTGTCCGGTCGAGTCGCCCCTTGTTTGCGACAGCCCCAAGCAGCCACAACAACGAGCGCATACAAAGCCGCGCGGAAAGTCACGTAGACAGGTAAACAGACCTGTGAATTTAGTGAAGTCTTGCCCCAGATGTTCTGCTAGCCATAAAAGACAGGACTGCCCATAACGTAACGCAACGCGTTACACTTGTGAGGAAGAAAGGCCATGTCCAAGCAGTTTGTTTGCAACGGCACAAAAACGCCTATTTTGCCCGCTCCCATAAAAAAAAACAGACTCGTGCGCATGCAGTGAACGGTGTGTTTTCCAAACCTGCTACAGGTTCTGACAAAAGTAAGATTAAGGTTGTGTCTCATCCTCGCTCTAGTGCTGCGCAACGACTTTCTAACAACTTGTTTGTGTCATTACGCATTGCTGGCTGTCGTGCGAACTTTCAGATAGACAAACGTGCCTTGATAACTTTGCTTAACGTGCCACGTACGAATCGTTAGGCTCACCACCCCTTTCTAAATCTGGCAAGCACCTCGCTGAATGCAACGGACAAATGGTTCAAATGGCTCTGAGCACTATGCGACTTAACTTCTGAGGTCATCAATCGCCTAGAACTTAGAACTAATTAAACCTAACTAACCTAAGGACATCACACACATCCATGCCCGAGGCAGGATTCGAAACTGCGACCGTAGCGGTCACGCGGTTCCAGACTGAAGCGCCTTTAACCGCACGGCCACAACGGCCGGCTTGTAACGGACAGGAAATAGCTTGGACAGTGTAGTTTTCCTGCGAATTACAAATTTCACATTAGGGCAGTGAATTTTACTGTGATGAAATCAAGAGGCAGTGAGAACGTTTTCCGTTTAGAAGCTTTTGATTTCTTTGGCCTTAGCATCCACGACAATGTACTGTCAGTCTCTACATTTTCACCAGAGGACGGTGTCGCTAGCTTTCTTAAGGAATATCCTGAACTATTTTCAGAAGGAATGGGAACCATTTTCATGAGGAATGGGAACAGCAAGTAACCTCTTAGTGCATGTTATATTGAAAAACAATACACAACCTAAATTGTTTTAGAGACAAAGTAGCCAGTGAATTTAAAGAATTGCAAGGTCACGGAGTAATTCCTCCCATTCTAGCTAGTCAGTGGGCAAGTTATCTCGTTTTATTGTCTAATCTTTCTGGTCGCATCCGAATTGTGCTGACTTCAAGTCTACAATGAACCCACAGACAGCAGTTGACACTTATCCGTTACCTCGCCGTGAGGAACTCATGGACAGGCTTGCTGCAGGACGTTACTATTTCTAAGATAGATTTGCGTGATGCCTACTTGCAAATTCCATTGGATGAAAAATCACAGAAAGTGTTTGTTGTAAATACACACTTAGGACTGTTCAGGTATTTCCGTTTTCCCTTCGGCAGTGCTTCCGCATCCGCCATTTTTCAACTTTACTTGGAACAGCTGACTGCAAAAGTGCTGTTTGGTTCAAACTACCTTGACAATATTGTCTCAGGTCGTACACCAGAGGAACACATTGCCAATCTGCGCACTCTTTTTCGAATGTCGTCAGAAGCAGGACTCAAGTGTCGGATTGAAAAGCGTGACTTTTTTCAAACTGAACTGCAGTACTTAGATCATGTGATAAACAGTAATGGTGTGCACCCCTCCAATCTCGTTTGCTTGGAATCCACAGCCTGCCTGCCTGTTCCTCGCAATGTGTCTGAACTGCAGTCAGTACTAGGCAAGATGACATACTACATTCGGTTAATACCGAATGCGGCTCAGATCGTGGCTCCGTCGCATCGCTTGCATTGCAAAAATGTACCTTCTGTGTGGATGAAAAACTGTCAAGATGCGTTTCAGGAACTCAAAAATGCTTTGCTTAGTGACAGATGCTTACTGCATCTTGGCCCTCCCAAACCAGTAGATTTGCAAGTCGATGCGTCTTCCTACGGAATCGGCGCTGTGCTTTCGCACAGAATTGGTGCACAACATAGACCTATTGCTTTTGCCTCAGTGCAATTATAGAAAAATAAGGCTTCGCTATGGGGTATGCTGTGACCAATTTCCATAACTATTTGTGTGGTCGCAAGTTCTATTTAGTGAAAGATCACAAGCCTTTGCAGTTCTTGTTTCATCCGTCAAACCTGGTTCCTACACGCACTGCTCGAAAATTGCAACGATAGGCTTTGTTGCTTTCACAGTATCAGTATGACGGTTCAAATGGCTCTGAGCACTATGCGACTTAACTTCTGAGGTCATCAGTCGCCTAGAACTTAGAACTAATTAAACCTAACTAACCTAAGGACATCACACACATCCATGCCCGAGGCAGGATTCGAACCTGCGACCGTAGCGGTCACGCGGTTCCAGACTGAAGCGCCTTTAACCGCACGGCCACACCGGCCGGCTATCAGTATGAAATTGTGTACGGACCTACGGCAAAGCATGGCAATGCAGACGCCCTATCTCGCCTTCCGATTGGCCCAGACTCTGATTTTGATGCATCTGCCGCATCTTGTTGCCAAATCGATGCGCAGGACCCTTGAACTGCTGGAATCTTTCCTTTGCATTACCGAAACATTGCACAAGCCACGGAAGCAGACCCAGACCTCAAGATTTTGTTGCATTACATTCGCACTTCTTGGTCTCGTTCACTGAACAGTATCCAGCACTCAGTTGTGCGCCAATATTTTTCACGTCGGCATAATCTTTCAGTTCAACAGGCTGTAATTCTAGTCCAAAATCAAACTGAACAATCGCGTGTGCTTATACCCAAAGTATTGCGAAAGGATGTGTTGCGACTGCTCAACCAAGGGCATTGGGGAATTGTTCGCATTAAACAGTTAGCCCGACGGCACAGTACTCGGCAGGGAATGGACTCCCACATTAGATGACGTCACACGGTCGCGCATGCGTGAAGAACTACTCTGCTTCGCCACAGACATTCTCAGTTTGGCCTAAGACTTAATTGCCATGGCAGCGAGTGCAAAATGACATTGCAGGACTACTTTGGAACACTCGTTGGCTCATAGCGATAGATTCATTTAGCAAGTTCCCAGTTGCGGTGCCTATAGCTTTTACCACATCAAGTAGCACCATTCAAGGTTTGTCCTCCGTATTTTCCATCTAAGATTTGCCAGACGTACTTGTGTCGGACAATGGACCACAGCTCACTTCACGTGATTTTGAACAGTTTTGTGACCGAAACGGGATTCGTCATCTAATAAGTACTCTGCTTCACCCGTAGTCCAACGGAGAAGCAGAACTCTTCGTACGCACTTTCAAGCAACAGATGGCCAAGGTTCGCGCCATCCACACATGAGAACGGGCGCTGCAACTCTTTCTCGCCTCCTATGGCTCCCACATATCACCGGCGAAACTTTTGCACTGCCGCAGTCATCGGACACTGCTACACTTGCTACACCCACCCCAGCATCTGGCGCCGCCAATGGTCCGCAAGTATAACTTTGCACTGCGCGATCTTGTTCTTTTCAGGGTTTATGGTAACCGTGGGCACTGGGAAGGAGGCATGATCCATGAACGCACTGGGTCTTCTGTGTGTTTGATTGGAAATCCAGACGGTTTGCAACGCCGCCACCACTACCAGCTTCGCGGGTTTCATTTGCCCTGTGATTCTGTTTTTTCTCTTCCCCCAGATTCACGGCCTCGCGAGACCGTGCGGCCTTCGCAGCTGCCCGCTGGTGCTACCAGGTCACCCCAGGGGGAGCTGTGCGCCCTGCCCCCGCCGTTCCCATTCGCCAACCCGATGGACCTGGACACGCCGTCGCCATCGCAGTCATCACCCCAGGACACTTCACTCAAGCCAGATGGCGGGTTTCGGTCGGGAGTACGTGTCCACCACAGCTACGGCTTCAGGCTCATCTCTATGTCCGGCGTAGTGCCTCCCTCCCCGTTGTCTTTCGCATCCTCACTACAAGACAACAGTGCGGCATGTACGGGAGTGCGGGTGGGGGGTGGGGTAGGGGCTAAGAATGTGCTGGAGTAAGCTGTCGCCAGCATAACGGTCGACAAAGACGTTGCAAGGAGCTCAATAATAGGCGCTTAATCAAGCACGCCCATCGAGAGAGGCCAAAGACAGACTCGTAAGCAATGCACCGAAACGCCATCTCGACCGCCGATATTTCGATCGCCGCCTCGGACCGGAGCGCCCAGCCAGTCACAGACAGTCACCCAGTCAGCCGCAGTCGGAGTCGCAGTTACAAGCTCAGTCGCCATTCTAGCTGGCGCCTGTCAGTTTACATCACTTGCTACGAGAGTACAGTATTTATAGCGGGCCTTGTCCTTTACCAGTGGTGAGGCTAACATGGACTATTACGAAGAGCTCGTACCACAACACATGGACTAGGTTAAGGTAAGTAGTTTCCTGTTCTTATGAAGAAAGAATCCTGTTAAAAAGTGTTGTTGTGTTGTAGGAAGAGGATATCGGCCACCAAACAACATCCTCTCCCTGGCTTTCCCTGGTGCAAGACTCCACTGTGGCAACGACGACACAAAATAAACAATCGAGTTAAGTCTGTGTGTGCCCTCACAGAGCGCCGAGAGCACATTTTAGCGTCTTTCAGGACCTAAGAGGTTGACTAGACAACTTATCGATTTTCAAACCAGTAACAAATAGCACGTTCGCCAATAACACCACCTTCCTATGGCATACGAGAAAAACTACTGCTAACATATAACACGAAGACGGGACAGAAGCTGAACAATTAAGCCTAGCGTGGTAACGCCTGCGAAGACTACGTCAGTTTACTTCAAGCTATTGCAGGAAAGTCCAGAAGCACTGAGGTCCTGTGAGTAAACATTCAATTGTGTACAAGCGACATAGAAGGATAGACTCATATTCGAAAGAAGGAAAGCAGCTAGAAGCAAAACTTTGTATAACAGTCTCACCAAAACAACTTCACTGATCTCAGCGTGGAAGAAGACAAATCACATACGGCGAATGCATTACACGCCTGATACATTCTTCGGTTACGCGCCGGGCGTGCTGACTGAAGGTCTACAAACAATCACGCCAAACTGTGCGGAGCAATACCTGATGGACGCATATACCGACAGTGACCTATACAGTTTATGGGCAAATCATTCTGTGGACAGAGGCTCCAAAGAGTACAGGCATGGGACCGAATTACCGCACCAGGGCCCAAAGAACAAGTATAATTAGGCTACTTCCTGCAGCTGAAAAACAACTACCGCTCAGAATATTGCATGCAGTATGGCTTCCACTGAAAGCTGGACACAATATACCTATTTACAAGAGTAGGAAGCCGCTGGCTAAAGTGACATCACAGACTAATAATGAAACTATCACACTTCTGCTAAACTTTAGAATGCATGACCAAACACAGACTGGAATAGTGCCCACAAATAAGAATATTATCACAAGCGGCTGATACGGATTCATAAAACGTAAAGGCAGCTCAATTTCCCATCACTTTAGTTACTAAGAGCCACTACAAGAAGTATATCCTAGCAATTTATACGGCCATCACCATAGCCTACGACTGGGTCCTGGTCTCACGGTTAGTGCAGCAGATAAAGAATCTTGGCATGCCGACTATGGTCATTCCAACTCTACATCATTTATCGATTATCGGATAATTAATTATAGGTCAGGAAGTAGGAAACATAGGGCTCCTACACACGATCAAAGGTTAGTCGCAATTTCGACATTATCCCTCCTACTTTTTAAGATCTTTATCGGAGATTTACATTCAATTCTGGAAAAAATATAAAGAAGCGACTTTACGGGAGGACGAATGCAGATCTCTCTCGGCATGAAAAACTTACTTAGAAACATCGCCAATGTGAACAGCAAGTGGGTGAAAGCGACCAGGCTACCAGATCTAAGAAAAATGTTATTTTTTCCATTCCGTACCTCGGTCGAGCGAGTTGTGGAATATCTCAGCATACATACCGCACGGAAATTTGCTTAGTGTGCGCATTTGAACAAACATAGCAAAAAAAAAATGAAAATTAATAACATTCGTTCGATTAAGGGAGCGCCTGCCAAAGCGCGTGCTTTATTCTGTACCGTACGCTAATCCGGCCATATAGTTGTTTGGACTTCCGTTACCTTTGTTATGCTCGCCCGCTGATTCTGTACTATAGACGGTTGACAGGTAACAGTATAAAGTCACCAGTTAGTCCGCGGGTGCACTGTAGCCAAGTCCTGGGAATGCTCTCCTCGTCGAAGCTATTAAGCCTCCACTTCACCTTAGTGAACAAACAGTAACCCCGGATTCTTTAAGGAATCCAACTCCCACTCGAACTGCGTCAGTGTCTTGCGCCAGGTTCCAAGAACACGGAAACAGGGTTACACATTCGCATGACTACACTATACAGGGAACCTAATACGAGTATGTTTATCAGACGATATGACTGAGTCGATGTTCTCAGCGAGAGTACTATACTCCATGGGACAAAGATGAATGGACATGTTCCTTACACGGACCTTCACCACGAGCATTATGGAGTAACAATTGGACCTATCATATAAATATAGAAGGCATGCAAATATAGTGCAGACCGTGTTTCTCTTTTCAGATATAAAACAGAAAGTTCCTCATGACAATGTTTCGACTCTAATTTAATCACTTTAGGTTCTGATTGCAGTTCTATTTTGTACAATGGATTGACATGGCCCTTTGTGACGAGGTGTGGAGATGGACACAGGCCGTATAATTTTCAGGTGCTCTCTGGGGTAAAATCCGACAAACAGTTAACTGTTGTGCTTTATGAACAACAACAACAACAACCTACCAGGAAGAAAAGGTTACCTCCAACAATGATGTGTCCACATGTAAACATATATTCAGGTTATTAATGACTGGATAAATTAAGAGTATTTGATAACGTGACTGATATATGAGTGAGTGGGTGTATGCATGTGAGTATGTACGTATGAACGTGTGTGATTATTTTTATTTGAGATATCTCTATTTACTAAAACAAATGTTGCCCGTTATAATTTATAGAATATCACGAATATGAGGATATCAGAGCTGGGCACGTTCGAACGCGATGAATATAAAGTTTAAAAAAGAGATTACAAAAACCATTGACAAATGTTATAAGCAAAACCGAGTTTTTAATTATCTATGCACACTACAGTGTCAATCCTGTGTGGGAATTCATAGCAAATTGGCGAAACTCCTTCTAAACGGATGTCATGGTGTTTGTTAAAATGATGACAGGTCGTATCGTTTGTACTTGGTTCTATGTCAATGTTTCAACTGTTATGAAGACTTTTCTTTCTTCAGACTGCGAGGAATTGCAAGCAACTGGATGAAAAATTACAAACAGACTATCTGGGTATACAACTTTCAGTCTAGTACTCGGCGTACAGTTCTTATGCGTTCTGTCAAATATCAAGGGAATGCAGATCTTCGGGCACGATGAAGGTGTATCATTTACCATTTAGTAATAGAAACTGTTAATTTAATTGGATGCTGAATCTTCTTCCCAATTATCCGTTCTTTAGTTGCTAAATACGGTGAAACCACACAGCGTAACGAGTACATTCCACGCCTCTTTTTGACAAGTTTTACTGTACGCCACAAGAAATGCTGTATAATATACACTGGAATTTTAGGTACAGTGCTCTTTTTAAAGCACCATATTAAATACTTATCTTTTTGTATATCATTTTACTTCATGCTTCCGAAATACTCGTATATTAAGGGCAACTTAATCATTAAAGAGTTGATAAGGGATTTAATTTAGCTTCTAATGGAGCTCAATTAGGCAAACTATTGACACTTATACGTGTTCTTACATTTCATGTATGAGAGCTGGACTATGAACTTGCAGCGACAGGATGAACTTAAAATGAAATGACAGCGACAGTGGTGACTGTGTGGGAATTCTTGGACTTTGCTCACAGAGAAAATGGTTTGTAAACCGCAGAGACACGTCTTCTTAATCGATACTAGTAATAAAACTATGGAACCGTCATGTCTGTTTGTCTGTCTGTCTGAACACGCTGATCCCCAAAACTACCCGACGAATTTTCTTGGGGTTTTCACATATAATTGGAGCGCAGCTTGGGGAAACCATGTTGGCCTTATTTCGTCAAAATCGGAACACGCGAAAAAGTATGGTAATTTAAAATTTTATCTAAAATCGTCTACTCAGATCGGTACTTCATATCTTAAATCATCACGGCGTAATACACCACAGAACGAATACATGGTGCTGTTAGTTTCGTAATACACCAAAGAACTAATACACGTCGTTTTTTTCTAACTTAGTGACAGATGTATTTTCGGAAATTTACTTCAGTAACGGAATTAGGCACTGCAATCTTATCTTTACGAATATAAATTAACATAAAATTTATTTGGCTACGAAATACGGACTTACTGTTTCCGCTTTGTTTATTAATAACTTAAGGACTTTGCTTTGCTTTTTTCGAAAGATTTTATTTATATTCTTTGCTAGGACAAACGAATTTATTAAGTTTTCTTTGTCATTTCGGTCCCTACTCATTACATTTTGATTTAGTTCTGTTTGTGAATATAAATATCAACAAAACGGTCGAGTCTTTCTGAATGTACCTGAATGACTAAAAGAGGAGGACTATGCAGTCTACAGAATCCAGTGAAGACCGCGAGGTGGGACTTACTGCAGCCTGAGAACATCAGGCTTTATCTCTTCCTTTGAAACTGCTTTCCAAAGCGAGGCACGAAGTAACTCTGATCGAGAGTGGCATGCATTATCTTGCTCCTCGGACCTCTTCACTCACAGAGGCTTACCCTTACGTATCTCCAACGCAATACCATAGAAGCGGACTTTTGATGGGAGGTGGAGCAAGTGGGCGAGTTTTCATACCCCGAATCCCACTTATTCCTAACAATTTACCATTTCGCTTTAAACGAGTTCAATTCCCGGTGAACGTATGTTATGCCATGTCCACAAACAAAGCGCAAGGCCAGAATCTGTGTGTTTTGGGCGCGGAGCTCAGTCTTAAACGCCTTCGCACTCCCAGCTCTATGCGGCTCTCCCCCGTGTTAGTGAAGCAAACAAGTTCGTCGCTCGTGTTCATAATCACACTGCTAAAACGGTTCTATATAGAGAAGCTTTAGAAGTCAAAAATACATTCCATGAAGATGAGGTCTCTGGCAAAACTATAAATACGCCTTCGCACTCCCAGCTCTATGCGGCTCTCCCCCGCGTTAGTGAAGCAAACAAGTTCGTCTCTCGTGTTCATAATGACACTGCTATAACAGTTCTATATAGAGAAGCTTTAGAAGTCAAAAATACATTCCATTCAGACGAGGTCTGTGGCAAAATTACAAATAAACACGCACGCAACACAGTGTTTCTCTCCTATCACATAATAAAATCGTACGTTAATGGAATTAAAACGGTGTGGCAATGGAATTAACATGTATGCAAAAAAGAAAAAACACCCATCGTGAGTCATAAGCCACGGAGACGCAGTGCCAACTGAAGTTAACATTCAGGAGAACAGTGTACAGCAAAGTCGGAATCATGGTATAATGGAGGAGCTAAAATCGTTAATGCAGCAAGCAACAGAAACTAATCAAGGGCTAAAAGAAACTAATCAAAAATCAAAAACTAGCTAAAAAGAAACTCATCGAGGGTTAAAAGAAAAAGTTAGTCACTGTGTGTAGAAAAGTTAATTATGAGTTATAAAAGAACTTAAAGAAACCGAAGATGCATTTAAAAAAGGTATAAACGGTTTTGTGGCTAAAACTGCTAGCATTAGCGAGGAGATATGTGACGAAACGAAAGAATTACTTATAAGTTTAAACAACCTTAACGGTAAAATAAATGAACAAACTGACACAAATGATGGAATAAATGTAATTCAAACGCTCACTGAACCAGCAGAATCTAAGATTACTTAAACAATTCGCACACCATGTGCAGTCAGTGAACTCAGTGCCACAAACGCGCAACAGCAGAGCATAAATACCACGTCACTGTCAGAAGAAGAATCTGAACTTAGCAGTAACAATTCCACCTTAGAACCACTTGGTAACGACAAAACAAACGTGGTTGAAATTGGTATCGAAATGCTTGAGACTAAGGTCTGGGTGGATACCCAAAACACAAATTGATATTCGTAGCACTAATTCTTCAAATCACAATTCACATACTGATTCAGTAACTAAAGATGTATGTATACTTAGTAGTAATTTTTCCTATTTAGAACCCTTTTGTAAAGTCAATGCAAATGCGAAAGTCAAGTGAGAGGAGTCGAGGAAGTAGAGAAATTTGCCGAAGTAGTAACCGAAACTGTGACCAATAGTGTAACCGGGAATAGAGAGACAGTAGAATTACCGTAAGTGTCGTTAAACGAAGTATTACCATTTGTTAAGTTCGTGCTGAGTCAACAGAAAGCACAGTGCAATCACTAACCTTCATACGTCCGTCAGAAAGCAACATTTCGACTATGTGGACACTACAAAAACAATTTCAGAGGATTACTTCCAGATTCAATGTAGCTTAGATGAGAAATGTGCTTACCAAGGTAGACACAGTGTTGCTGTTTTACAGATGAGAGCAGTAGTTATCAAAAGTGTATACGAAGTAGTTGCGCTGCAACGGTTAATTTGAGTGTAGTAACATGAGGGTTCTGCCACATAACTGACGATTACCTTATGCCCGACTTAATGGCGATACTGCTTCATTTTCTTTCCATATGGACAATTACGCCACTTCTTCCATTCGGAACCTCAGCTTCCTTCTTTATTATTATTATCATCAATAAGGAGTAACGAACTTCGTGATAATATTAAAAGAAACAAGGTTCAGTCGAAGTGGTTAAAGTATCTGCTGATCTGATATGACGTATTACCGATGTAGGACTGTATCCTACTAAAATGTGACGATGTTCTGTAACGTGTAAATATAATGAACACAAACGTTTTTGAAACAAGATAAATCTACACTACGCTATAAGACACAAGCAACAATACAGGGTGTCTTACTCAAACCTTCTTGATTTCAAAGACCCAGGAAAAAACCCACAGTAGATACGACAATGAAATGCACCAAACTGTAGAGCATATCAAAGAATTTATTTATCATCAATACACCTATACATGTGAACCATTTGTACCACCAAGAAGATCGAGTCTAGATTCAATTTCTTGCCAAGTTCTTTGTAACATTTCCTCTGTTATTGTTGCAATCGCATCAGTGATACGATGTCGCAACGTAGGAATTTCGTCCACTTTGGTCGCATACACGTGGTCCTTGATGAATCCCCACACGAAGAAATCGAGCGGCGTAATGTCGGGTGAACGTGGTAGCCAGGCAATGGGTCCTACGCGTCCGATCCAACGGTTGGGGAATTTCCTATCCAGGAATTTGCCATCAGCCGTTGCAAATGCGGCGGAGCTCCATCTTGTTGAAAAATGATATTGGGTTGCAAGTCTTGTATCTGAGGGTACACAAACTGCTCGAACATGTCCAGATACACTGACCCATTCACTGTTGGTTCCGCTAAGACGAACGGTCCAACAATCCTGTCTCGCATTAGCCCGGAAGTGAACATATATTTACTTTGTATTAGAAGAGAACGTGCTCGTTAGTTGACTAAAGTTGCTAATTTTAGGGCTCAAAACATACTGCAGAACAACTATTCGTAATAAGCAAATATAAATGTGCTTGAGTTGCATACTATTTGCTAATCAATACATCTTGTGAACGACTCAACTACTTTCTTACAGCAAAAGCATAGAGGTAACGATATAGAGGGTGTATCAAAAACAAACATCTGATTTGGCACGTCTACATTTCTGAAACTAATAAACATATACAACGAATTTTGTTTTCTGATGAACAGGAAACACGAAAAGTTTTTTTTTTTTTTCCATACCTTTTCACAGGTGTTCAATATGCTCCCCTTTGAGATACACGGCATATGTCAATGCGGCATTCAAATTGTTCCCACACAGCAGCGAGTATGCAGCTGCTGTCATGCGATGTCTCAGTTCATCATTGTTGTTGGTAACGGAGGCGCATAAACATATGTTTAAGCCCCCACAAGAAATAATCACATACAGCCAGGTTCATGATCTTGGAGACCAGTAATGTAAAGCTGAGTCATTTGGTCCAGTGCGATCATTCAGTAAGCCTTCGATTTAAAAATTCGCGCACTTCCAGATGTCGGTATGGCGGTGCCCCTCCTCTTGGTAAATGAAATCGTTCGAATCAGTCTCAAACTGTGGGAATAGGAAGTTCTCAAGCATATGGAGGTATGCACTTCCTGTAACAATGTTCTCGTCAAAGAAAAATGGACCACCACCTTTTCCCACAAAACTGCACAAAACATATTAAATTTTGGAGAGTGCCTATCGTGTTGTACAACTTCATGTGCTTGTTCCGTACCCTATATTCTCATTAATGACGATTCACCTTCCCATTTGAATGGAATGCTGCCTCGTCACTAAACACTGAGCATGGAAGAAAACTGTCATCCTCCATCTTTCCAAGAACGAAATTACAGAACCCCACACACACTGTTTGTCACTTTCACGAAGAGCTTGTAGAGTTTCATGTGTAAACTTCGACGCAACACACACCAGACGGACATCGGGAGCATGTTGAGCTGTCGAGCTGCACGGCGAACGCACTTTTGCGGACTCCTCGTGAAACTATGGCGGATGTATACTGCGTCTGTTTCAGACACTTGGGGACGGCCCAGCGATTTGCCTTTAGACAACCTGTTTCTCTGTTCATATCATCGTCTACTGCTCTGTGCTGTAGGAGGATCCACACCACACCTGATACGAAAGTCACGATGAACGGTTACTATTGGCCCGCACTGCGCAAAACGTAGAAAACAAAATACTCTGTTGTTCCGACACCATTTTTATTAGAAATGGCCTTAAGCACTATGGGGCTTAACATCTGAGGTCATCAGTCACCTAGACTTAGAAGTACTTAGACCTAACTAACCTAAGGATATAACACACATCCATGCCCGAGGCAGGATTCGAACCTGCGACCGTAGCAGCAGCGCGGTTCCGGACTGAAGGGCCTAGAACCGCTCGGCCACAGAGGCCGGCTTTATTAGAACTGCTACTACCTCGAGGGAACCACGTAAAACTCTAGCGTTTGCTCTTCCCAACAGCACCTTGTTCACGCACGTATCTAAACCAACATAAGACTTACGATTTTTTTTTAATTTCTTTTTGATACACCATGTATAAATTCATAACCATGAATGTTGTAAAATAAAATTTTAAAAGAAGGCACAGGAAACCGCAATACTGCACAGTACTTTTACAGATTTGTCGCAGCAGAAGAAGTGGATAGCAAATAGGGTAAGTGGATATGACGTAACAACAAAACAATGCGGTAAGAGTAATTTACTAGCGTGCTACATCCGTCTCATGGTCAGAACAATGTGAAGGCTGTATTACGTATGAAAAATGGAATGCTGTTACAATGACATTATTAGACGAAGAGCGTTTCACGAGAGCAAGTAGTGTTGGTATTTATAGACAAGGGATGCTCCTGACACAAACGTTTATGGTATTTAGGAGAACTATTAGGCAGCTGGGGGGAGAGAGGTTGCGAGTATGTAGATTTTTCATGTGACTTGTAAATCGGCCGATTAATTATCGTAGATAGAGATGTTGGGTTATAAAGCGCTTTAGTTTGGCCAATACGAGGTGCAGCATAAGCAGAACGAAGGCCACATGAGACGAAACAGTACGGAAAAAAAAGGTTCAAATGGCTGTGAGCACTATGGGACTTAACATCTGAGGTCATCAGTCCCCTAGAACTTAGAACTACTTAAACCTAACCAACCTAAGGACATCACACACATCCATGCCCGAGGCAGGATTCGAACCTGCGACCGTAGCGGTCCCGCGGTTCCAGACTGAAGCGCCTAGAACCGCAAGGCCACCACGGCCTGCACAGAAAAATTCCAAGAGTGTTATTACAATGACATGTTAATATTAAGAGGTGTCATGTTCTTAGCGTGAAATATTTTACATCACGACAGAAAGGTGACGGAATATTAAGTAGCCTCATGATATGTAACACGCTTTACATACGAACAATTTATTTTTTGAGACGGAAAAAAGATAGCAAAGAGACGTTGGATGTTTTGAAACAGTGATCTGTGGCTACAAGCGATGAGTGAGAATGTGTCCAACACTGGGACTCGAACCCGGGACCTTCTACTTACAAGGCTTTTGCGTTAACCGCTGCACCACCTAGGCGCAGTGCTTATCGCAACTGCGCTGTCAGCACATGCTACCCAGCCGACTAAAATACCCACGTGGCGCCACCTATCCGGACACATGTATTGATAGTGTACATAGGTTTACTGCTTAGTACTATTTTTCTTATTTTCGTCTAAGTGTGTGTGTCCTCAATGGGGAGAAAATGAACGAGGGAGTAAATTCACTCGTATCGTAACTAGGAGAAATCCGACGTCACGGCAAGCAGCGTCACGCTGCCGTTGGCTGACTCAGGTCAAAACGATGAAGCGTGAAAGGGCGGCACTGTGCCGGTAAGATGATTATTTCGAGTAGCTATGCTATTCCGGAGGTAAAATAGTCCCACATTCGGATCTCCGGGCAGGGACTACTCAAGAGGACGTCGTCGTTAGGAGAAAGAAATCTGGCGTTCTACGGATCGGAGCGTGGAATGTCAGATCCCTTAATCGGGCAGGTAGGTTAGAAAATTTAAAATGGGAAATGGATAGGTTAAAGTTAGATATAGTGGGCATTAGTGAAGTTCGGTGGCAGGAGGAACAAGACTTTTGGTCAGGTGATTACAGGGTTATAAATACAAAATCAAATAGGGGTAATGCAGGAGCAGGTTTAGTAATGAATAAAAAAATAGGAGTGCCGGTAAGCTACTACAAACAGCATGGTGAACGCATTGTTGTGGCCAAGATAGACACGAAGCCCACGCCTGCTACAGTAGTACAAGTTTATATGCCAACTAGCTCTGCAGATGAAGAAATTGATGAAATGTATGATGAGATAAAAGAAATTATTCAGGTAGTGAAGGGAGACGAAAATTTAATAGTCATGGGTGACTGGAATTCGAGAGTAGGAAAAGGGAGAGAAGGAAACATAGTAGGTGAATTTGGATTGGGACTAAGAAATGAAAGAGGAAGCCGCCTGGTAGAATTTTGCACAGAGCATAACTTAATCATAGCTAACACTTGGTTGAAGAATCATGAAAGAAGGTTGTATACATGGAAGAACCCTGTAGATACTAAAAGGTATCAGATAGATTACATAATGGTAAGGCAGAGATTTAGGAACCAGGTTTTAAATTGTAAGACATTTCCAGGGGCAGATGTGGACTCTGACCACAATCTATTGGTTATGAACTGTAGATTAAAACTGAAGAAACTGCAAAAAGGCGGGTATTTAAGGAGATGGGACCTGGATAAACATAGAACCAGAGGTTGTGCACAGTTTCAAGGAAAACATAAGGGAACAATTGGCAGGAATGGGGGAAAGAAATACAGTAGATGAAAAAGTGAAGGCAACAGAGGATCAAATAGGTAAAAAGACGAGGGCTAGTAGAAACTCTTCGGTAACAGAAGAAATATTGAATTTAATTGATGAAAGGAGAAAATATAAAAATGGTGTAAATGAAGCAGCCAAAAGAAATACAAACGTCTCAAAAATGACATCGACAGGAAGTGCAAAATGGCTAAGCAGGGATGGCTAGAGGACTAATGTAAGGATGTAGAGGCTTATCTCACTAGGAGTAAGATAGATACTGCCAACAGAAAAATTGAAGAGACCTTTGGAGAAAGGAGAACCACTTGCATGAATATCAAGAGCCCAGATGGAAACCCAGTTCTAAGCAAAGAAGGGAAAGCAGAAAGCTGGAAGGAGTATATAGAGGGTCTATACGAGGGCGATGTACTTGAGGACAATATTATGGAAATGGAGGAGGATGTAGATGAAGATGAAATGGGAGATATGATACAGCGTGAAGAGTTTGATTGAGCACTGAAAGACCTGAGTCGAAACAAGGCCCCCGGAGTAGACAACATTCCATTAGAACTACTGGCAGCCTTGGGAGAGCCAGACCTGACAAAACTCTACCATCTGGTGAGCAACATGTATGAGACAGGCGAAATACCCTCAGACTTCAAGATGAATATAATAATTCCAATCCCAAAGAAAGCAGGTGTTGACAGATGTGAAAATTACCGAACTATCAGTTTAATAAGTCACAGCTGCAAAATACTAACGCAAATTCTTTACAGACGAATGGAAAAACTGGTAGAAGCCGACCTCGGGGAAGATCAGTTTGGATTCCGCAGAAATGTTGGAACACGTGAGACAATACTAACCTTACGACTTATCTTAGAAGAAAGATTAAGAAAAGGCAAACCTACGTTTCTAGCATTTGTAGACTTAGAGAAAGCTTTTCACAATGTCGACTGGAAAACTCTCCTTCAAATTCTGAAGGTGGCAGGGGTAAAATACAGGGAGCGAAAGGCCATTTACAAATTGTACAGAAAGCAGATGGTAGTCATACGATTCGAAAGGTATGAAAGGGAAGTAGTGGTTGGGAAGGGAGTGAGACAGGGTTGTAGCCTATCCCCGATGTTATTCAATCTGTATATTGAGCAAGCAATAAAGGCAACAAAAGAAAAGTTCGGAGTAGGTATTAAAATCCATGGAGAAGAAATAAAAACTTTGAAGTTCGCCGATGACATTGTAATTCTGTGAGAGACAGCAAAGGACTTGGAAGAGCAGTTGAACGGAATGGACAGTGTCTTGAAAAAAGGATGTAAGATGAACATCAACAGAAGCAAAACGAGTATAATGGAATGTAGTCGAATTAAGTTGGCTGATGCTGACGGAATTAGATTAGGAAATGAGGCACTTAAAGTAGTAAAGGAGTTTTGCTATTTGGGGAGCAAAATAACTGATGATGGTCGAAGTAGAGAGGATATAAAATGTAGACTGGTAATGGCAAGGAAAGCGTTTCTGAAGAAGAAAAATTTGTTAACATCGGGTATAGATTTAAATGTCAGGAAGCCGTTTCTGGAAGTATTTGTATGGAGTGTACGGAAGTGAAACGTGGACGATAAATAGTTTAGACAAGAAGAGAATAGAAGCTTTCGAAACGTGGTGCTACAAAAGATTGGTGAAGATTAGATGGGTAGATCACATAACTAATGAGGTATTGAATAGAATTGGGGAGAAGAGAAGTTTGTGGCTGAACTTGACTAGAAGAAGGGATCGGTAAGTAGGACACATTCTGAAGCATCAAGGGATCACCAGTTTAGTATTTGAGGGCTGCGTGGAGGGTAAAAATTGTAGAGGGAGATCAAGAGATGAATACACTAAACAGATTCAGAAGGATGTAGGCTGCAGTAGGTACTGGGAGATGAAGAAGCTTTCACAGGATAGAGTAGCATGGAGAGCTGCATCAAACCAGTCTCAGAACTGAACACCACAACAACAACATGCTTGTATTACTGGTTATGTTTTCACTGACTGAATGTATTTTTGTAGAAAACTGGTTAAGAAAATAGTTACAGAATTTTTGTAATGCATATGACCCGATTGACAAAGCACTGTAGACCTGATAGTTTTTATTTGAAAAACAGTAATTCATTAATGTACTAGTGTGTAAGGACTGGCTGACGAAGCATTCCTGTCTTAAAAAGCTCTTCCTTCAAATAATGGATCATTTCAACTGCAGTTTTCAAAACTTGATGACGTTAAATAATGTACATTTTTTTAAAAATATGTTAAACTTCAGAGGTAGCTATAATAAGATATTCGCTGACTGTATTAGTTCTATTTCGAGCATGG
The DNA here is from genome assembly GCF_023864345.2 of Schistocerca serialis cubense. Classification (NCBI taxonomy): domain Eukaryota; kingdom Metazoa; phylum Arthropoda; class Insecta; order Orthoptera; family Acrididae; genus Schistocerca; species Schistocerca serialis. The sequence continues at coordinate 739,689,383 of NC_064642.1, forward strand.
TTAAACAAAAAAAGTAATAAAATAGTTACTTTGAAGAAATTTTACTTTTCACTTTAAATCATTTAAGATTCATTACTTAACAATAAATAGTAATTTTATTTCTTTTTTATGTTATTTAAGTATTTGATTAATATTTTCAGCACTGTTGTTTCGCCTTTTTATATATAACTATTTCATTACTGTTTTCTTTGTATTGCTCATTTTATTGTAGTGCGTTGCGGACTCATTTTGGGAATCAAGAGCAGTTTTACTACCAAAACACCGTTAATGAGAGATCCTTGTATTCGACCTCCGATTCATATTTCTATGATCACACCTCATTTTCGCCGGCCGCTGGTGGTCGAGCGGTTCTAGGCGCTTCAGTCTGAAAGCGAGCGACCGCTACGGTCGCAGGTTCGAATCCTGCCTCGGGCATGGATGTGTGTGATGTCCTTAGGTTAGTTAGGTTTAAGTAGTTCTAAGTTACAGGGGACTGATGACCTGAGATGTTAAGTCCCATAGTGCCCAGAGCCATTTTTTTGAACCTCATTTTCAAAATTGTTTGTTGCCTACTATAAAATTCTAATTTTCTAAATCACGCAATCTATGGGATATTTAACGTTATTGGTTCTCGGAAACATAGCGTTCATTTCCGTACTTCGCTCAGTAATTAGAAAGACAACCTTCTTTTATTAATATTCTTTTATATCTGAATTCTGATTTGATTGACAATCATCATGGCCACAATCAATACTAAGTGGGTCGTATATAATATTCAGTTCATTTTATTACATTTTTTTAATAATATAACCACGATGCGATGCGATTCAGACGAAGCACTTCGTGCATATTCGTCACGTCAACACTTAAAAGCCTAAGTGTTTCGGTCTGTGTTTGTTGGGGTCGACCTTGGGTTGTAAACAAGTGAGCGCGCACTTACAGGATTGGCTACGCGTTTCAGTGTCGGCAGTGTCGTGCACTTTAAGATCTTTTGCTCATCATGTATGTAAATGGTAATGTACTATGACTCTGTACACAATGCAGAGCGAATTGTGTGAATAGCACTAACAAGGGGAGGCCGCCAATTGTGAAATTCAGATTCGATTCATACTGCGCATAATAAAAGCTCATGGCCAAAGGTGTAATGTGGCAAAGCACCAAAATGCACTTCTCAGCCGTTGTCGAGAAAATCGACAGTTAAAAGAAACCGTTGCGGTGCAATGCTCTCTACGTTTAACAATTTTCTACAGCGTCGTGGCGCAGCGGAAAGCGCTCGGGTTAGTACTCCGAAGGTCGCCGGATCGAATCTCGCGCCATGCAACTTTTTTTTATTATTATTTTTTTGTAATTCATATATATATATATATATATATATATACTATTAATGAATTGCTTACGCATGTTGGTGAAGGCGGATCGCTCTCCAATTGTACCGCCTCGACTTTTCCCTTTTTTTAACAGGGTGTACCAAAACTCTCCCGTCCGCACTGATTTTCGACGATGTTATAAGTTGCGCTAGGGACCGCATCTACCTTCTTTCGAAGTTAGCACGCAACTACGCTGTTATGCGGCGGCTCGTTTCGGCCCATTCAACATCTGTCCTTCAACTGTAACGAGCGAGTAACGAAGTTTATATTTCATACCGGCCACAGCAAATTTGTGTTCGTGGTGTCAATATTCTAATTCGAACGTTTGTCTCACGCTATGCGTATTCGTTTCGGAATATCGTTTCTACGTCTTCCGTTAACTATACGTGGATAACATTATGAAGATAATTAATAACATTTGTGAAATACAACTTTGGTTGCGGAAAACATAATGATGTTCGAAGTCGCCAGTTTTTCCACGACAAACGACTTTCGACAACTTATTATACGCATAATTGTTGCAACTGATTGCCGGGAATTTTATATATATATATATATATATATATATATGAATTACAAAAAACAAATACTAAAAAAAAAGGTTGCATGGCGCGAGATTCGATCCGGCGACCTTCGGATTACGAACCCGAGCGCTTACCGCTGCGCCACGAAGCTGTGGAAAATTATTGATCGTAGAGAGCATTTCACCGCAACGGTTTCTTTTAACTGTCGATTTTCTCGACAACGGCTGAGAAGTGCATCTTGGTGCTTTGCCACATTACACCTCTGGCCATGAGCTTTAATTACGCGCAGTATGAATCGAATCTGAATTTCACAATTGGCGACCTCCCCTTGTAAGTTTCGCGAGCGTTGTATAGCAGCATTTTTAACTTTCACCAAATTAACGTGTGACTCAGTAATCGAACATTTACTGTATCAGTTGTAAGCGGCTTGCAGCTTTGCCCGCTAATTTATTCCGGTTTTAGTAATACTGCTGGCATCTCTGAACACAAATTGGACTTCTTATTCGGTAGTTTGAGAGCCATAGCTATTAACTTTCATCACGCTCTGCATTCAATGTACAAATACGCACAGGTGCGTATAATCGATAGGAATATCGAGGAGGCAACGTGCATGACGGTTACTGCGGAGTGCTACTTGTGAGGAACATCAGTACCTGTTGCCATCAGGCGAAGGTAGTTATTTTGTTCACAGACAATTAGCGCCCAATACAATAGTGACCCCTGTCAGTAACATTTCGTCGTACAAAAAGGGCCGTTCTGACAATTTCACATGGTTTTATGAACGCTTTGTGCATTGTACTGCCGGCCGGGGTGGCCGAGCGGCTCTAGGCGCTAGAGTCTGGAACCGCGCGACCGCTACGGTCGCAGGTTCGAATCCTGCCTCGGGCATGGGTGTGTGTGATGTCCTTAGGTTAGTTAGGTTTAAGTAGTACTAAGTTCTAGGGGACTGATGACCTCAGCAGTTAAGTCCCATAGTGCTCAGAGCCATTTGAACCATTTTTTTGCGTTGTGCTCAAGCGTCAAACCGTTACCTTAACGTTTCTCTCTCTCTCTCTCTCTCTCTCTCTCTCTCTCTCTCTCTCTCTCTCTTTGTATTAACCCACTCTCGCAATTTTATGGATTGATGGGAGTATATCGTCAGGCCTGACGTGGCTTCAAAATAAGTTTAGCTGTAGAGGTAAAAGAATAGCTGTTCGCTACATCTCTGACCGACAAAAACTTTTCGACATAGGCTACGAAAACTGCCATGAAGAATCTCGGTGGCCGTCTTGTATAATTTTGTTCTATATATTGCTGAGGCAGCTCGTGGTCTCGCGATAGCGTTCCCGCTTCCCGAGCGCGGGGCTCCAGGTTCAATTCCCGGCGGGATCAAGGATTTTCACCTGCCCCGAGATGACCGGGTGTTGTTGTGTCGTCTTCATCATCATCATTCATCCCCACTACGGTCGGAGGAAGGCAACGGGAAACCACCTCCGATTAGGACCTTGCCTAGTAAGGCGGTGCGGGTCTCCCGCATCGTTCCCCTACACTCTGTCAAGAAGCATGGGACTTCATTCCCATATTCCTGAGGCTGATATAAGTAACAAAAAGAAAAAAAAAGAACTGTTGTTCTTGAATGAAAATATTTGGTTTGCAGGATTGTACACTGATCGGGCAGACGGTCACACCAGCTCGGAAACATTCTCCGATGAATTAAAGTGAATTAATACAGTATCTGATTAAGAGCAAGCCGGAAAGTAGCGTGTTAGAAAAATTTGATATTTCTATTGACGATGTGGAAGTGTCAATAAATTTAATACTCCAACAGCATGAGATCAAAGAGAGAGAGTTATCTCCATATATAAAAGACAATGTCCGAGCCGTGCGGTGTGGCCGCGAGGTTTGAGGCGCCCTATCACGGATTGCGCGGCTCCTCCCACCGGAGGTTCGAGTCCTCCTTCGGGCATGGGTGTGTATGTGTTGTTCTTAGCATAAGTTCGTTTAAGTAATGTGGAAGTCTAGGGACCGATGACCTCAGCAGTTTGGCCCTTTAGGATTTCACACACATTTGAACATTTGACAATGTGCTGACTGACTGACTCACTCACATGTTACTCATCACCATCCACCCCAAACCAGTGAGGATAGAAACTTGAAATTTGCAGAGGATGTTGATGTTATACAGTAGAAGTTATTTAAGAACGGATTTTTCGAAATTCCACCCCTAAGGGAATTCACGTTTCTCTCTCTCTCTCTCTCTCTCTCTCTTTGTATTAACCCACTCTCGCAATTTTATGGATTGATGGGAGTATATCGTCAGGCCTTACGTGGCTTCCATTCCCCTAAGGGAATGGAATATGGGATGAAACCTTTTTTCAAAGTATGTCGCTATTAATGCAGTTTTGAAGCCACACCAACTATTTGGTTTCCTGGCCGGAAATAAAGAAATACGTGTTCCGCCATTTTTGGGAGTTAAACCCCTATGGGGATGAAATTGTGGGCTAATTATTTATTTAAAAGATATTTATTTAAAACATTTTTAAAGCTACACCTACGGAAATTGGGTAACTAGCTTGTCTGTTACAAATAACAAAATACGTGTTTCATTATTTTTTGAAATTCAATCCCTAACAACGTGAAATTGAAAATGAAAGGGGGTGAAATAGGGCTCAACTGATTCACTGACTCATCAACGCAGCGCCCAATCCACTAGCGATACAAACCTGAATTTTGTAGACGGTGCTGATCTTATACTGTGGGCATCGTTTAGAAAGGAATTATTCCAAATTCCGTCCCTAGGGGATTGGAGTAATGGATGAAAGGTTTTGGAAAATATATCGCTAACAAGGAAATTTTGAAGCGAGAACTACGAAAATTGGTATTTGGCTTCTCGGACCGAGATTTAAAATACATGCTTCAGTATTTTTGGGAGTTCAATCACTAATAGTGTAAATTATTGCGCAGAAGTTCTGAAAATAAATAATTATTAAAGTACTATTAAAGTATTTTTAAAGCCACATCTATGAAAACTGACATTTGACTTCTTGATTAGAAATAAAAATCAGTGTTTGAGTGTTTTTGGAAATTCAACACCTAAGGGGGTAAAATAGAGGGTGAAAATTTTAAGGAATTATTTCATTACAAAAGCATTTTGAAATTAAATCTCTCAAAAATTGTATTTGGATTCTTGGTTAGAAACAAAAAATGTGTTTCAGATTTTTTTTCTTTTCCTTTTTTTTTTTAATTCAACATCTATGGGGTAAAATTTTCTAAGAAAATATTTCGTTATATTTAAACATATTTAAAACTAAATCTACTGAAATTGGTATTTAATTTCTAAGGACATTACAGGATGGAAGTTTTCATGGAATTACCACAAAAACACAAAAGGCACTATTAACAAAGCAAGCAAGTAGCATTTTGGTCAGAAGTACATTCCGAAGAGACTAAGCGTCTATGGCCTAACTTAGTGTTAAAGGATTTGTTTTTGCAATTTAAGAACATAAAAATTCGTTAAAAAACTGTGCAGACCGTATACTCCACAGGAGCGAAGCAGCGGGCACTAAGCTACACTGAAGCGCCAAAGTAATTAGTATAGACATGCATATTCAAATACAGAGAAGTGTTAACACGCAGAATACGACGCTGTGGTCGGCAACGCCTTTATAAGACACTAAGTGTCTGGCGCAGTTGTTAGATCGGTTGCTGCTGCTACGACGGCAGGTCATCAAGTTTTAAATGAGTTTGAATGTGGTGTTATAGTCGCCGCACGAGCGATGGGACACATCATCTCCGAGATAGCGATGAAGTGGGGATTTTCGCGTGCGATGATTTCACGAGTGTACCGTGATATCAGGAATCCGGTAAAACATCGAATCTCCGACATCGCTGCGGCCGGAAAAAGATTCTTCATGAAGGGGGCCAACGACGATTGAAGCGAACCGTTCAAAATGACGGAAGTGCAACTCTTCCGCAAATTGCTGCAGATTTCAATGCTGGGCCATCGGTGGGCTTTCGGAGCCGAAGGCCAACTCATGTACCCTTGATGACTCCACGACACAAAGCTTTACGCCGTGCCTGGGCCCGTCAACATCAACATTGGACTGTCCATGACTGGAAACATGTTGCCTGGTCGAACAAATCTCGTTTCGAATTGCACCAAGCGGATAGAGGTGTATGGAGACAACCTCATGAATACATGGACCCAGTATTTCGTCAGCGGACTGTTCAGGTTGGTGCAGGTTCTGTAATGGTGTGGGGCGTGTGCAGTTTGAGTCATATGGGACCCGTGATACGTCTAGATACGACTCTGACTGGTGACACGTACGTAAGCATCCTGTCTGATCACCCCCAGCCATTAATGTCCACTGTGCATTCCAAAGGACGAGGGCGATCCCAACGGGACAATGCGACACCGCACAAGTCCGGAATAGTGGCTCCAGCAACACTCTTCTGAGTTTAAACACTTCTGCTGGCCAGCAAACTCCCCAGACATGAAAATTATTGAGCGTGTCTGGGGTGCCTTGCAACGTGGTGTTCAGAAGAGATCTCCACCCCCTCGTACTCTTACGGATTTGTGGAGAGCCCTTCAGGATGCACGGTGTCAGTTCCCTCCACCACTACTTCAGACATCAGTCGAGTCCACTTCTGCTTGCTCGCTGGGGCCCTATACGATATTGGGCAGCTGTACCAGTTTTTCTGGCTCTTCAGTGTAGTTGTTTAAAATTGGTACAGGTGGAGATATTATCGTGATGTCACTCATGCGACAAAATAGTTGTTTCGAGAAGTAGTGACATTTGTCAAAGAAACTATTCCGATGTCTTGACCCATTCTGAAAATATTTTAGATTAACGGTTTACGTGTAACACCCGGTACGTGAAGAATACAATAATGCGTTTTAAAACATAAATTACTGCCTATGTATGAACATTTCTCATTTATATTACCACTCACCTATATTACTACTCATTCTGTGGGTCTCCCATCTGTCAACAAGGTTATTAAAATACTAGACAGAATGCAATAAACCTCTCTTTTAACATTAATCTATTATATCGTAAATTTGTGCTTACCTGTCGTAGTAGTAGTCCCTGAAACAGAAAAAATGTTCAAATAAGAATATGTCAGAAATAAAATTATACGTAAATGAACAACATTTTAGAAACTAGCAAGCTGTTACACAGCTACAAAATTTGTCAAATTGTTCTTACAGTGAATTATTACTGTGTGAAGGAGAGCCTATCGAGAGGACAATGACGAGCCTAAGGAGAGGAAAAGGAAGTTCTCCCTTAATGGCATATACCTATTGCGCGGCATAACTTCCATTTTTCGTATTTAATGCTGATCTACAGTTTAGCACTGCAAGGCACTCTGGAAAGTACTAGAAACATATCTGTATTATTCGCCAGGAAATCCGCCCTCATGTTCTATACGTAAAACACACAACACTACTCTCTCCACTGGTACCAAAAATATTTCACTATATAGTATCTTTCTAATAATATGTGTGACTGAAGAATAAAACTAAAATCGTCGCACACAGTGAATATTTGTCAGAAAAAAACATAATACCACTATCGTCCTAATGAAAATTTCAGACTGCCAAGTAACGTAGTTCTGTTTGAGATAGAGTTCATCATTTAACCATTTCTGTTACTATTATTTGCTTTTTTTAAATTTATTTCATTTGTATTTATTTAGTAATACAAACTTACACTCAACATTTCTCTTTGTTATTTCGTTTACGGTAGTGATTCTATTTTTGTTTGCCAACTATTTTATTAGCACACGCTTACTTACACTCAACATTTCTCTTTGTTATTTCGTTTACGGTAGTGATTCTGTTTTTGTTTGCCAACTATTTTATTAGCACACGCTTGTTAAGATAACTGATTAAAGGACCGAGTTTGCACAATTGGACTGGCGGTCAAATTTAGAAATAACTTCATTATTTTCTGTGGGTTAGTCAAAATTTTCGTGATACTGTTCGTTATCTTTGTTGTATATGATTTTTAATGCGTGGTAAAGACTGTTCAAAATTCACGTAAGAAGGTGTATGAAGTTCCTTGTACAAGTAGCTTGTCAAACAATTGGCTTATTTTTCTAATTCCATTAAGATCGCGCGATTACGGTCACTTCCACAGCCGACTAGAGAGCGCTAAACGGCACAGGCTGTCAGCGCTTCGCTGCCTACAAAACATACAACTACTGCTAGTGTTTCCCACCTGCTAACGCTAACTATGCCATCTTCAAAACCCTCGAACGTCTTAGAGGTTATCTTTTCGTAGTCAAAACATAAATAAGAATATCCGTAACCTGTCACTCCACGGTTCGCTGTTTAGTAGTCTTTAACATTTATCACGGGACATCATGCAATCGTCTGTCTTCATCCACTAATAAAAATAATTAATAGTTACACAGTATGATAAATTTCTGTACATTTAGACAGTTAGGTGTATACGAGGACGAAACAGAACAGGAAGACTAGCGTCCAAATCGGACCGACTTTTATGAAAAAAAATAGCAAAACACATGTCTTGTCTCAGATCACATACGGTTTATACGAAGTGTATTAATGAGCCGTATACGGCGTCACAGAAGGCATCATCTAATTTTTTACAGATATTAATAAGAAACTTAATATTGCAACCCATTAACAAGTTAGATAATATAAAATTATGACAATGTATGATAATTAGTCATCCACTGTCTTCGAACGTCTATTAACTAGCGCAGAAAATACCACCTCACTGTAGACACTGACAAATGGTGCTGTAGATGACAAAACTTTCCTCGCTTAAGCATCGTAACAATGAAAAAATATCCAACAATTGAAAATATTTTGCATGTAACAGATACTTATTACAACTTCGTCAACAAATAACCTATGAAACCCATTCACTTTTTCTGCGAGGTATTTCACTCATACCGACAGAAAAACGATACCCAACATACACACACCCAAAGAAGCTTTGCATCACCTCGGTTCCGTGTGTTCCGGAACCTGTACAGGAAATTGGAATAGAAATCAACATAAACATCATTTCCTCCCTTTTTGTTGCTCATGAAAACCACACATTTCATGTTGTACCACCAAACAGCGAGACCTTCAGAAGTGGTGGTCGAGATTGTTGTATACACCGGTACCTCTAATGCCTAGTAGCATGTCCTCTTGCATTGATGCATACCTGTATTCGTCGTGGCACTGTTGGTCCAGATTGTCTCACTCCCCACCGACGATGCAGCGTAGATCCCTCAGAGTGGTTAGTGGGTCACGTCGTCCATAAAAAGCCCTTTTAAATCTATCCCAAGCATGTTCGATAGGGTTCATGTCTGGAGAACATGCTGGCCGCTCTAGTCGAGCGATGTCGTTATCCCGAAGCAAGTCGTTCACAAGAGGAGCACGACGGGGGCGCGAATCGTCTTCCATGAAGACGAATGCCTCGCCAATATGCTGTCGATATGGTTGCACTATCGGGCGGCGCCTTCCATGACCACCAGCGGCGAACGTCGACCCCATATAAAGCCACCCCACAACAGCAGCGAACCTCCACCTTGCTGCACTCGCTGGACAGTGTTACTAAGGCGTTCAGCCTGACCGGGTTGCCCCGAAACAAGTCTTCGACGATTGTCTGGTTGAAGGCATATGCAACACTCATCGGTGAAGTGAACGTGAAGCCAATCCTGAGCTGTCCATTCGGCATGTTGTTGGGCCTATCTGTTCCGCATTGCATGGTGTCGTGGATGCAAAGATGGATCTCGCCATGGACGTCGGAAGTGAAGTTGCGCATCATGCAGCTTATTGCGCACACTTTTGAGTCGTAACATGACGTCCTGTGGCTGCACGAAAAGCATTTTTCAAAATGGTCGCGTTGCTGTCGGTGTTCCTCCGAGCAATAATTCGTAGGTAGCGGTCATACACTGTAGTAGTAGCCCTTGGGCGGCCTGAGCGAGGCACGTCATCGACAGTTCTTGTCTCTTGTATCTCCTCCATGGCCGAACAACATAGCTTTGGTTCACCCCGAGACGCCTGGACACTTCCCTCGTCGAGAGCCCTTCCTGGCACAAAGTACCAATGCGCACGCGACCGAACCACGGTATTGACCGTCTAGGCATGGTTGAACTACGGACAACACGAGCCGTGTACCTCCTTCCTGGTGGAATGACTGAAACTCATCGGTTGTCGGACCTCCTCCGTCTAATAGGCGCTGCTCATGCATGTTATTTACATCTTTGGGCGGGTTTAGTGACATCTCTGAACAGTCAAAGGCACTGTGTCTGTGACACAATATCCACAGTCAACGCGGAACTAGCAATCACTAACAGTTCCATGTACTGGGAAAATAAAAAAAATATCAACATTAAAGAATGTTCCTTATTTCTCATGGGACATCAAATTACAACCAGCATAAGTAGTGAATCAATGGACACAGTGGAACAAAGAGCCCACTGTTCTTATCGGCAGGGACAAAGGTAAATGTCCTCCATTCTGAGGCATATGTGTGACGTATCTTCAAGGTCATTGTCCTTGCCATTCCCTTTCCCCTTCCGGAACCACCCCTTCCTAGACCAGTTCTGTTCCGTTCAGCGTATTGGAAGGTTCAACATCATGAACGGCTATCACATGGACTCCTCACCAGTATTCTGTCTCTCGTCCCATCTCCATCAGTGTCCTATACACAGGTATCTGACGTGCATCAACCTTTTGTACAGTTTTTGCAATTTTCTGTAGAGTATTGGGCTCAAAGGCATTTTAGCAGAAATTCCAATGTATGAGCGCCTTCTTCCATTGCTATATGTAGCTTTGGGGCTATTTGTTACAAGAGACACTAAATGTTTAATAATCACTACAGTGTGTTCTTTAAAAAAATTTTACTGATATGTCAGGTTTCAACAATGGGAGATCAAATTTCAGATCTTATTCGAGAAAATTTCATACACTCTAAACGTTTTGTTATCTGAATAAACTGGTAATAATCGTCAGGTGCATTTTCTCAGGTGTTCTGGCACATATTTACATTTTAGTGTTTCATTCAGTAGCTGCAGCCAATATAAAGTAATACTGCTCATCGCCTCTTTAATACTATGCCAATTTTCCATGAAAACTGCCGGTTTATTTCCTACTACACCAAAAAGACTTTAAACGGGAATTTTATGCGATCTTTCGATAATGTGTCACAAATTTGTCAAGTTCGATAATTGTATAATAGCTATGTATTAACAGGTAACTGCTTAACACTACCTCAGAGTCTCATATCTGATCCTCTAGTATGCAACCAAAGTTCTGTTAAACCATTATGACACAGGTTCTCACAATTTCGCACTCCATGATGTGTCTCCCAATCGACGTTGTTGTCTATATCGCAAATCAGATGTGCAATACCTCCTAATCACTTTCGCGTTTCTGGTGTAATTGCCCCTTCTGGTTATTTTGCGAGTCACGTCTGGTTCTGCTCAAAATGATCTCCCTCGGATTACAACAGCAAAACCTTTCTATGATACATAATGCGTTTCTTGTAGCGTATGCAACAGAAGTCGCACAGACTTAATAATTGGCTGGCGGTGGTGGCCGAGCGGTTCTAGGCGCTACAGTCTGGAACTGCGCGACCGCTACGGTCGCAGGTTCGAATCCTGCCTCTGGCATGGATGTGTGTGGTGTCCTTACGTTAGTTAGGTTTAAGTAGTTCTAAGTTCTAGGGGACTGATAACCTCATAAGTTAAGTCCCATAGTGTTCAGAGCCATTTTTTGAACTTAATAATTGCATTAGTGGCACTCTTCGTCGGCCTTTATGTTGTTTCTGTTAATATGACCTGGTAAATGTTCCGGACTGGCGAGTAATACTTAAAAATCGGGCGAACAGATATTTTGTAAACCGTTCCTTTCACTGATGGATTATTTTTCCATAAGGGTGGGGTGGGGGGGGGTTACTATCTTTGGCCCGAAACAATCACGTTTTTTGAGAATTTTTTCTATAGATGTGTTATAGATATCAATGTCAAATTTGGTCAAAATGTTTATTGATATTTCCTTTACGAATTGGAATTTTGTCGACCGGAAATATCGAAGAGCAAAGGCGGAAGTGCCGTCGAAACGAAACAAAATTTCGATGTAGACCTCCACGCGCGGTATGTCACAGGTCAGCCGGCTCGTCTGATTCAAAATTGAGTTGACGTTAGCGAAGTATATAAGATTCTTTAGTAGTAGTAGTTGTACCTCGCTTAAGTTATTTGGACCATAGGAAAAAAATGGCGGCCATTTGAAAAAAAAAATAGGGTTTCTTTACCGATTTTCCGACTTCGTCGGCCAAGAAAAAAAATTTATAGCTGATGGATCGGAATAAAAGTGGTACAACTCCTACACAATTTAGCTTCGTCGGAAACAAAAAATCATGCCAATCGGTTCGGTACATTTTAAGTTACCATACCGCGCGATAAAAAAACGTCATTTCGAGAAAAACGCGTTTGAAGTTTTGACTACATATAAATGCAATATTATGCGACGTACGTTCAATCTGCTATTCCAGGTCCATAAACTAGTCCTTCCTCTTCCTCATAAAGGGCGTTCTGCTCGATCTAGGCCATCCTGCGCTGCTCCAGAGCCGCTCGTACGGCCGGTGACAAGCGGTTTTCGGTCGCTTGAATCCGGTGGTCTTCCGAATGCTTGGCGAACTGCGTCGAATTGAGTTCCAGGGTGACGTCCATCGTTGTCATGGTCTTCAGAATTGCTGAATACCCTTCGTTGAAGCTGCTCACTGCCAAGAATGTCGCAGTCTCCACAGTCTTCGCACCAGAATGCAAATTCTTGTGGGCTAACTTCCAAACACACGCGTTCAAACTTTCATTTGAATTTTGTCTGTTTCCTCCCAAGCACCAGTACAATAACTCGTCCTCCGAAAGAAAAAAAACTGGTGCGTGAAAAAAGCCGATTTCAGGCAGGTGGATTTTTTTGTTCAACCGCGGAAACAAACATTTCAGTTCCGTATTCGGAAAAACCGTTTCAGGGGTGGATCTAAACACTTTTATGGATCCAAAAATACAATTTTTTTAAAATCGTTGTTTCGAACCATAAGACAGTAAACCTACCCTTCAGCTATCTCACAGTCAGGCACATGCTTATACCTTCTACATCCATTCTACTGTAAGTCCTCCTACGTATCTTCTATGGTAGTTTTCCAGCAATTGTGTGACAAGACAGTACACTATTTTTTCAATTATGTTTCATTTATTTAAATCTGGTCTCTTTACCAATCATCAGTCTCTAATGGGAATGCTATCTTCTTGTTACAGACAAAACTTTTGTACTTCACAACAACCAGCATGCATCAGTTTTGTACGCGAACTGCTGCCTTGCATCAGCAACACACTTATGGAGGGAGGACATTTTGTGGGATTTATGTATTAAAGCGACACATACGTTGCATCCCTGCGTGTTAAAGCAGTACATACTGCAAAAAACGCTATCTAGTAGTGATGTAATTCCACACAGCATGCAATGACTGACAGGTGCACTAATAGCTCCTTAGAGAAGCACATCCCTAATAATCTACACTTTCAATCCAAAATGTTCGCCGGCCGGGGTGGCCGAGCGGTTCTAGGCGCTACGGTCGCAGGTTCGAATCCTTCCTCGGGCATGGATGTGTGTGATGTCCTTAGGTTGGTTAGGTTTAAATAGTTCTAGGGGACTGATGACCTCAGATGTTAAGTCTCATTGTGCTCAGAGCCATTTTCGAACCAAAATGTTCATTACAAGAGGTGACACCGAATGCATGCCGCATAAAGCTCTCCACTCGAGATGATGGTAATGGAGATTGCACCGAAAAATCAGGTGCCGCCATATGATAGGTTACGCACAAGTATTTTATAGTACGTACTGTTTCCAGCAGTAGTGTAATAGAACACTACCAGATTTCTTCTATGACTGCAAAATATGTTACAACCCAGTCTCTCTACCAATCGTAGAGTAGTGTTTTGTAAACCACTTCTTTCATGAAAGAGTTAAATTTCATGCAGATTTCATTTAGCAAGGCATCTGCTGCTGTTGTTTTATATACACATGACACATTAGGACCCTTACACCTGGGTATTTTATGGTTTTATTGTCTCCAGCAGTAGTGTAATAGGACACCATCTCACTGCCACATAGTATAACAGTTTTTGTGGGAAAAGTAATAGTTCGTGATGCATTTTTAAAACCTATGGTATAACAAAATGTAAAACATCCATCACATATTGCCTTACACAATCAGGCTGTAAAGCCCTCCCAATACTGTTATTTAAACAAGTGGTGTGATAAACTAAATTCATTAAGACTGCAGTTATAAGGGAACATTTGTTAAAGGGGAAGATAGATTAATAGTTGTCCGGAGTAATGATCAAATAAGCCTTGCGCTGCACCTCTAGTTATGAATCACTTATTATAGCTCACCTTCTCTTTATCCAGTTTTAGTCCGTATTTATCCGTTATGTCAGATGTAAACATCTGTTTCCAGCAGTAGTGTAATAGAACACTACCAGATTTCTCCAGTTTTGTTTCTCCCCTCCAATTCCAGTTTTCTTATGCGTACGCAGAACACATAAACTACACTTAAAGAAGTATTCTCTTTAATAGGGAGAGTTTCAGTGAATTTGACACGATGTCTTCTTTTAGTAAGACCTTATGAATACCCGTTTCTGGGAACCAATTATAATTCAGTTATATCTATGTTGGTGGTATTATCGAGAATAATGTCTTAGAGTAATACATGCTGCTAACCCCTCGTCTATTTGCAACGATTTTGATGACAATGGTTCAGAAGTAGAGATCTGTTATCATATGTTTCTCTTACGATTATCAACCTGCATCTGGTTTGTATGCACCCCACCACTCTACACCTCTGAAACACGTGCTTACTGAGAACATTTAGTGGTGTATGATTATTAAAGTATCAGCCTTGGCACCTTAGCAACATAAGAAGGCACACCCTGAGTAAACGTTTTGTAGCCACTTTTCCTGCAATTTTTTCAGATGGTTCAAATGGCTCTGAGCACTACGGGACTTAACTTCTGAAGTCATCAGTCCCCTAGAACTTAGAACCACTTAAACCTAACTAACCTAAGGACATCACACGCATTCATGCCCGAGGCAGGATTCGAACCTGCGACCGTAGCGGTCGCTCGGCTATCCCGGCCGGCCTGCAATTTGTATAATACATTATTTGCATTCAAGGATCACCACAGACGAGTTTCCAGTGCCAGTGATTCAACACCAACAGTGTAATAGAACAGTAGCGGGTCTCTTCGCATATTTATGTTCAGTAGTTACATTTATTAAAGTACAAGTTCCCGATCCAAGTCCATATAGTAATTATGCATCCTCTGAAATTGGTTACAGTCTTTCAAAGCTGCTATCTTCTATTGGATGTCCAGATCCTCTACAATCATGCACAGTACAAGATATATGCTGCAAAATCCCAATCTACTTGCAATGATTTTGATGATTGTGATTCCACACAGGAAACACTGATTGCTTGCCTGAAGTCTTCTGATGACTCCTTAAAGAAACATACCTCCATCTAACCCATACTTGCAGTCCCTTATGTGAAGTCATGTCTCTCCTATATTGCTGTGCAATTTTATATGACAGCTTATGCATATATAGTTTTTCGAGACATGCACTACATAATTTGATATATAAACTCAAAATGTTTTGTCATCTCTCTATTAAAGTATACTCGTATGTGTAATATAGTAAAGCTTCACATCCCCTTTTACAAATTCCAACTAATTCCTACATAATGAGATTTTCACTCTGCAGCGGAGTGTGCGCTGATATGAAACTTCCTGGCAGATTAAAACTGTGTGCCCGACCGAGACTCGAACTCGGGACCTTTGCCTTTCGCGGGCAAGTGCTCTACCATCTGAGCTACCGAAGCACGACTCACGTCCGGTACTCACAGCTTTACTTCTGCCAGTGTACATACATTGTTTTTTCTAAGTATCTGCAAGGCCCTATAACCTAACTTTGGTATAGACAATGAATTCTAATTGCTATGTTACAGTTATTAACAGAATCAGATATTTTTCCATTCAATGCACCTCAATTCAGCACTGAGCTGCTACTAGCTTCATGGAGCATACATTATGGTTCGGGGACGCTAATGACATGATAACAGATACTATATGTCAGTTTTCTGAAGGAAGTCTACAGAGAGTAGCCTTCATATCGAGATTTGAACCATCTCAGTATTACATGTCTCTTACTCGTAGAATGTTGATGCACTATATCCCAATTCAGCAAAAAAAGTTGCATCTCTTGGGCATATATAATTATGCAGAATTTTCTGCTAACTATGCAGAATATCCAGAACATCTGCTTATGCTCCATGTCTCATATGTCCTGAGTACTATGTAAACTAGTGTACATTGCTAAATGTCACAGTAATACCCTGTTTAATTACCAGAATGCTAAGAAGGTGGAGGAAATCTGCAAAAGAGGTGGCGTAAACTGTGCTTATCATCGTATGCATACTAACACCTACTTTCTCTATATTTTCAATACGTGAGCCAAATGCATTTTTCTACTGTTATAGAACGAATACGTTACAACAATATTGCTAAAAATATTTTTGATACTCAACAGAGGGGCTGTTTTGAGCCATCTGATTTAGTAAATAATGTCTGTGTAGGACCACAGTCATCGAAAATGTTGCACGTAGGTGGGAGTATTGTAGTATGTGCAAGGTCATATATGATGCAGATGTCTGAAAGATGATAGCAGTGCTGGAAGGCTATGAGGAATTGTATAGGATGGATAATTGCTATAGGGACATTTATTCAGGTAAATGAAACTCTTGCACATAAACAGGCGCTGAGACTCACTACTGTTCTATTACACTATTGATCATAAATCACTGGCAAAAGTAAAATATCATCTGGACAAACAAAGTGTAACCACCATATAAGACAAATAGTAGGAAGAGTGGTTGGTCAGATTCATGTTCAATGAGTAATTTGCATGAAAATCGTAACAGTGTAAATTAGTCATTTTACATTCATACTGCCAATTGATATGTAAATATGACGACACACCGAACAAGAGATATGAGTTAGTAATCCCTCCCCCCACGTTTTACACATTATAATAATTGAGATTATTCTACAGAACAAAAGGAGCTGTCAAGCAGAAACTTTTTCACTTTGTTTTCAAATTTTACTTTGCTGTCTGTCAGAAATTTTACACCATCAGGTACGTTACCAAACACAAATAGTTACGGCACTTTGCACCCCTTTTGTGCTAAAGACAACGTTAATGTGGAGTACTTTTAATAAAAAGTCACGATTGGTTTCACGCCACTAGAAGACAGACCCTCCGGTGACGTTAATTTTTAATATGTCGTCCCTGAAAGGTGACTGCCTTAGAGCCACTCCTCCTCATCCACGTCATGTTGTAAACAAACAGCGTACTAAAGGCGGTACTGCCCTGCCTGCTGCCAATCAACCACCTTGCCGCTTGTGGAAAAACTCTGCTACCCCCTTTGTTTTAAATAATGACTACTGCTTTTAGTGCGCTATTTTTCACAACATGCCGCGAATAGTGAGGAGTGGCTATAAGATAGTTACCTTTCAGCGATGTGACGACCTGTTAAAAAGAGTCTTTATCATTTGAGTATGCGGCTTCTGGCGGCGCGAAACCGGTTGTGACTTATCAAAGAGTACCCTACGGCCAATGTGGATTATTTCTTTTAAAATGTCGAAGTTTGGCTGTGATAGTCCATAATTTAAAGTAACATGCTTAATACGTAGTAATGCATTTAATTTTTCTCCTGGTATTATAATTATGTACAAATTACACTTATTTAATTGTGGCGTATTAATTCCAAGAAACAGTGTTATTCCAAGGAAAAAGAACCAATGTGTCAAATCCGTTTAAACTCCCACTATTCAAAAATTGCTTTCTTATGTGTAATTAATGTGTTACGTGATTGCAAAAGAAAACTGTAATTAGAGGGGAGAACTAAAACTGGAGTATATGGAATAAACAACTATCATAACGGATGAGTACAGACTGCCACTGGATAAAGAGTAGGCCATCTGCACTACGCAATTTATAATCAGAATCGCAGCAACAAGATCTATTTGATCATTGCTCTGAAGATTCACTAATCCATCTTTCCCCATATTTTCACCCTTAAAAAATGTTCCCTTGTAACTATATCGTCTTTGTGAATTTAATTTATCACACCAATTGTTTAAATGACAGTAGTGGGAGGGCTATTACAGGCTAATTGTATAGGAAAATATGTGATGGACTGGATATTGTACATCTTGTTATTCAATAGGTCTTAAGAAAAAAAGCATCACAAACTATTACTTTTCCCACAAGAACTGTCATTCTACAGGTCTCAACTTATTGTGCCGATTTATTACACTACTTCTCGAAACAGTAAAACTGCAAAATACACAGGAGTAAGGGTCCTAAAGTGGCGTGTGTGCATGAAGCAATAACAGCAGATGCCTGGCTAAGAGAAATCTGCATCAAATGTAATTCATCCATGATAGGAGCGGATTAAAAAACGCTAATCTATGACTGTAACAAAGACTGGATGTAAAAAACGTAACATACTGTGCACACACAGAAGAAGAAATCCAGTAGTGTTGTATTACACTACTTCAGGAACCAGAAACTGCATTAAATTACCTAGGGGTCACCTATAGTATGGTAGCATCTGATTTTCGGTGCAAGCTACGACAGCACTGTCTCGGGTGGGAAACTGCATGAGGCATACATACAATGTTACCTATTATCTAAAAAACATTGCAAATAGATTTTTGGTGTGTAATATGTACCATTTTACCACACAAGTTCGAAATGTGAGTTTCAGTTTAATACATATACACTGCTATACGTCCTCCCTGCATAGGTGTTGAGTAGCACTGCGCATACAAAGAGATGAATATTGATTGTCGAATAATGTAGTTAGACAAGATGACGACAGCAGTATCAATACAGATCGACAACTGCTACAGGGAGCAGATTTAAATAAATGTAACATATTCCGCATACATAGTGGAAAAAAATGTTATTCTGTTGTTTTACACAATTGCTGGAATCAGTCACTACCACAGAAAATGCTTAGGAGCGACTTGAAGTTGAATGGATGCACAAGGTAAAAGCATATGCCTGGCTCTAAGATATCTTAAAGAAAAATAACAAAAAAAAAGGTTCAAATGGCTCTGAGCACTATGGGACTTAACATGTATGGTCATCAGTCCCCTAGAACGTAGAACTACTTAAACCTAACTAACCTAAGGACATCACACAACACCCAGTCATCACGAGGCAGGAAAAATAACACATCAATGAAAGAAATGGCTTACAGAACACCACTTTGTCAGAGTTTTGAGTATTGCTCAACAGTCTGGAACCCTCAGCATGTCAGAGTAACAGAAGATGCAGAGACGAGTTTATGAAGAGTGACATAAATGCAATCGTTAAGTCAGTGTGACTTTTGTTGTATATGCTGCGAGAGATTCTTGCTGTCCTCCGAACGAGGAAAACTTTTCTGCGGGTCCTGAACACACCGAAATTTCACTAATCTTTTCTCACTGTCCCTACTGAAAATATTTTATGAAGGCACTACCTTGCGCATAAGTTTTCCCAGTTTCACAGAATGACGTCGCCTTTCCGGCAATATCTGACATTTAACTTCTATGAAGTCTGTTATAAATTATTATTCGCGTAATACTACCTATCTGCTGCCATTTTAGCAACGCATCTATGAATTTGTTCTTCCTTCCAGGCCAGTTCGATAAGAACCTCCTACGTCGGCTACTCGATCCTACTCGAAGGGAATGAAATATATCTGTACATGGCGGAAAAAACATATCAATGATAATTAATTTCCACATTTACAAACAAAGTTGCATATATTGCTGCAGAATACCTTCAGACCCAATGGATCTATCCTCAAGCTCCGTTTACGGTCAAACAAAGCTTACACAATAGCTTTCGACTGCTGCTTTATCGCAAACATTTGCAGGGGTTGAACAAACATAGCTCAGCACCAAAAATTCAACACACTACCATGCCTAACACGATGTAGGAAACCCGTCAGAATTTGAAATGGATTCCAATTGTCTCGGAATGGATACATACAGGTCCTGTATGGTGTTCACAGGAATCTTATACCATTCCTTCTGCAAAATAGTGACACGTTCAGGTAACGACGATGCAAGTGTGCGGCCATCAGCCATCCTTCGTTCCAAAGCAGGCCACAAAGGCTCAATACTACTGACATCTGGTAACTGTAATGCCCAGGTGAGATTCGAGAATTTATCCTCGTACTCACAAAGCCACTCCTGCACTATGAGAGCTGTGTGGACAGAGACCGTGTCCTCTTGGAACGCAGTATCACTGTATGGGTTAGACCTGATCGGTCAAAAGCACTAATGCGACCTTGCAGAGTAGTCCCAATAAGGCTGCCCAAGTCATCACCGAACCCGGTGCAGGTTTTGTGGCTTCAGCACCACGTTTTCATGTTACCGGCATTTGCATCACTGATTGGTGGTTTTGGATTTTCAGCTCGGTCTCCCGTTCCCTTCTGATGGAGCTTCCTTCGTGTTCTTTTGTCGCGACAAGTTTCGCGATGTGACATTCAGTTCTCCAGCGACTCTTCCAGCTGCCTTCCTCTTATTTCTCGTCGCAATTCTCTTCAATGGACGCGTCTCACAACCACTCAACACTCACTTTCGTCTGTGTGGTGACTGAGTGGATGATGTTTCCCTTGAAACACCAAACATTACGGCTATCTTGGTGACGGAAGCACCAACTATAAGAGCACCAACAATTTACGTACGTTCGAATCCACTTATCTCTGACATGATGCTCTGGCAACTACACATAACACTGTTCTGGGTACAGCTGACACTTGCAACGTATTGAGAACGTTGCACACGTGCCGTTTCTGGTCAAACACAGCAACGCAATATGCAGGATTACCATTTATGTTCAAGCATCCATTTTCGCTGTGTTTCCATGTTCTGGGACAACACCCGTACAATTAGTTTAGCAGCACAGGAAACAATCAACTTCACAAATAAATTTTGTCGTAAGTAACAAGTATTAACTGTAAACACTACCTGTAATTGTAACCATAGGGTACGGTGCTGCAAACAAACAAATGAATATCTGTGACTCACAAGTCTTTTTTAGATTAATATACGTCCTGACATGGTAACTATTGTTAACATTTTCCTAAACGTACCATGAAATGTAGGTAATATCATTACAACGTGCAAAACTTGTGGTTCGTAATGTACAAAGATCCTTTCCGTAACCTGCATGAAGAAACTAGCGATTCCCTTTC
Organism: Schistocerca serialis cubense; assembly: GCF_023864345.2. Classification (NCBI taxonomy): domain Eukaryota; kingdom Metazoa; phylum Arthropoda; class Insecta; order Orthoptera; family Acrididae; genus Schistocerca; species Schistocerca serialis. Next base: position 739,710,575 of record NC_064642.1, read on the forward strand.
CGTAACCTGCATGAAGAAACGAGCGATTCCCTGAAGTTCCACAACGGAGTGACCCGTTATCGTGCGTTATTTATAATAAGATGCACATGGGTAAACGAATTAGTCCTCCAGTACAGCGGAAAAACAGCGGGAATACATTTTGCTACAAATTTTTCGAAAGGCAGGCACTGTCCCCTCCACTGCTGCGGTCCCACCGTTCAGATATCACATACAGGTCTTCTTGTAAATTCAAAAAGATCAGAAAAAGAAGAATCTAGGTGGACGTCGCATCTTCATCATAACTGGAAAATGTATCTGCAGCCAACCAGCGTAGCCAGGCAAGACGCGGGAGCCGGCCGGCTAGGAGCAGAATGGAAGTTTAATTTTCCAGTCCGCTGGACGGCAGTTTCCGTGTGACAGACGTCCCGCCGCGGAGACAATAGCGCCCGCCGCAGATACGGAGCGCTCCTTCCCGCGAAACATTATCTCGATCCCTTGTTATACAACGCGCACAATTCTGGGCGGCTGCCCAAAGGATGCTGTTCGGCGGAGCGATCCACGGCTACAGATATCTTTGAATAGTCTTTCCCTACCGCTGTTCAGAGTTAGCCTGGGGCCAGAGTCACGATCGTTAGATTGTAGTTACTGAATTTTTGAAGCCACAGTCATCGAGAAATGTGAAGGACGGAGTAGGAATGGCAAATAGCAATTTTAAGTTGTGGCTGAGAAATACATGTGTAACAGATCGCCTGTATTAAAATCATGATTAATTCATGTAAATTGGAAGACTAATTTCGCGGCCACTTGCTATGATTAAATTTCGACTAGCCTAGTCACCAGGATCCTAAGGAATCAAACAACTATCTTTCCAGTTCTTGGACAGTTACGATCCCACATTCAGTTATTTCTAAGGTGGCGGACAAGTAATTCAAAAGATTTGTTTCTTTCATGGACATACGGTCGCAGGTTCTAATCCTGCCTCGGGCATGGATGTGTGTGATGTCCTTAGGTTAGTTAGGTTTAAGTAGTTCTAAGTTCTAGGGGACTGATGACCACAGATGTTAAGTCCCATAGTGCTCAGAGCCATTTGCACCATTTCTTTCATGGACAGAAAATGGCACGCCCGAAACATCGTTGTGCGGAGGGATTTCCAGTTAGTTTCCGTTAAAAAATTGGCAATTAGGTGCTAACAATACGCTCCTCAGTTGCTTCGGATATGAGATCTAGATTGCGAAAGACAGGTATTATATCTATTCGGTACTGACCGACAAGACTAATGTGATTTTATTTCTAACATTAAAAATCGATCAAAAGAGGATAGAGCTTGGTCTACGGCTTTCGCACCTGAGAAGACTGATCTTCAGAAACTACCATCACCATACGAATTCACTGCGGCGCGTATATTGCACTACTTCGTAACTGAATTGCCACGTTATTGATAATATCAAATAAATAAAACGCTAAGGAATTACAAGGTGTCCGTAAGTTGAGAATTGTCGTTTGATGCGAGGCGTGCTACGGTATTCCGTACCATTACGATGACCACTGTGTGCCGGGGTCGAATCCCTGCCCAGCAAGAAATTTCGGCTTTCCCCTTTGATTTCAATAGCCCACTTACAGGCAAAGTCAGTAACTCCTTTGTGTCTTAATTCATAATGACTGCTAACTCAAAATGGTGTATGTTGTTTCAGACAAGTCCAAAAGAACAGGCACCACATATAAATTAGAAGTTTATCAGAAGTGCTACTTTAATTCGGATTAAGTACAAAGAGAGGGATTGTATTGTATTGTATGGAACTGGGGACCTAGAAACGACGGAGGAGCTTCCTCCCCGCCGTAGCCCGCAGTAGTACACAACTCCACAACAGGCTACAGCAGTCCACGCACCCCACCGCCGCCCCACACCGAACCCAGGGTTATTGTGCGGTTCGGCCCTCAGTAGAGCCCCCGGGAACGTCTCATACCAGACGAGTGTAGCCCCAAATGTTTGCGCGGTAGGGTGATTATGGTGTACGCGTACGTGGAGAACTTGTTTGCGCAGCAATCGCCAACATAGTGTAACTGAGGCGGAATAAGGGGAACCAGCCGAGGCAGATGGAAAACCGCCTTAAAAAAATCCACAGACTGGCCGGTACACCAGAACTCGACACTAATCCGCCGGGCGATTCGTGCCGGGCACCAGCACGCCCTCCCGCCCGGAAAGCAGTGCGTTAGACCCCACGGCTAACCGGGCGGGTTAAGAGATGGATGCTTTTTGAACAAATGAGAATTATAAAACTTTATTCAGAAAACATACTTTTTCACCGCGGAAGTAAAAAGAAAGAAAATAGTGTTCCCTGGCGATTGAAGGGGTGACTCTGTCTGAACTCCAAAATACAATTATCAAATAAACAACTCAAGTAGACTCCTATTAATACATGAAACTTCGGAAATCAAACAACCAGTGTTTTCAAGATATGATTCGTTCTGTAGAAAAATGTGCACTGTTGTAAAAAATTGTACAGCAGCACGACTCGAATTAGAACCCTTGTACATATCAACATATTAAATACACACGGAAAACAAGAAAGCTAATTATACAAAGAAAAGCAGGAACCCAGAGGGCGCATAGTCGCAAACAAAGCTTATGAGTATACCCAAATATTGGATAAAACTTACAAGTCTTGGCGCTAGTGGTATTGGTGTTAACAGTGATAGAGCTACATGTCTAAAAATGCAGTGAAGGATTTGGTTCAAACATTCGCCATTTACCTGTAGCAGCTGCAGGTTATCTACCTAACGGCTTCCAGGGCCAAGATTTGATTTTTCAGTATTTCGCCTAATTACGGACCGAATTTAAAAATTTAAAACGCTGTCTTAATCCACTGATTGAAAGGTACAATTTTACGCTGAAAGTTTAATACGATACCTCAAGTATTACAATCAGAAGCTGTGTGTTTTTTCTTGAGGCAACGTAAATGACGGCGCGCAAATGCCCGACTTATTTTCAGCCAGTATTTAAGAATGGGAGCACTTAGCGACTTCCAACAAAGTTCACACATCATTTCAAAAATTTACGAAACACAAAATGATGAAATGAAAAAAGTTAAACCCTTAATGCATTTTCGCTGTTCTCGCAGTAAAACTGCCGCATGAACCACATAGTTTTAATTTACTGCTTCTTTAATACTACCTGTATTCGCGATAAATTCGGCAGTTATCACATATAACACTGAATGTACCAGCAAATTTTTATCATTGTAAGACACATAATGTGGAGACATGACGTCATAGAGGTTAAGCTGCGTGAAAACGAAACAGCATTCACTAGATATACAGGTGGAATATTATACAAAGATGTGGGAAGTATGATGAATGGATATGTAATGTATGTGACATCTGCGTATGCAGGCAAACCCCTGGGTAAAGAGTTCCTCCAAACCCCTGTATGGATTTCAGCCAAACTTTGCACGCATATTACTTACTATCGGGAATGTAGCACCGTGGGGTTAAAAACCAGCAATCGGTCATTTAGGTAGGGGTGATAACGTGGAGAGAAAAGGGAGGACGAGGAGGAGATGGATAGATGGAGAGGAGGAAAGAGGAGATTGAGATAGATAGGAGGAGAAAGAGATAGACAATCGACAAATAGAAACGGACAGAGAAAGGCATGAGGAGGAGGTGGAAACAGAGAGGGGTGTAGGAAGCGATGGACTGAGAGATGAGAGAGGAGGAGGAAATGGACAGAGGGGAGGAGGGCATGGACAGAGAAAGAGGAGAGGAGGGCATGGACAGAGAGAGGATGGAGGAAGAGGTGGACAGAAAAAAGAAAGAGCAGGAGATGAACAAAGAGAGGATAGAGCAGATGGACGACAAGAGAAAGGAGTAGAAAACGGACAGCAAGTGGGGGTGGAGGAGATGGATAGAGAGAGGGAGGAGGAGGAGGATATGGACGAAGAGAAGGGGGGGAGGAGATGGAGTTAGTGGGGGTGAGGAGGACATAGAGGTGGAAGAGGGGTTGGACTGAGAGAGAATGAATAGATGGTCAAAGGGGTCAGGAGCATACGGACAAAGTGAGGGGGAAGGAGGACATGAGCAGACAGACAGTGAGGGTAAGAGGTGGTCAGAAGAGTGGGAAGAAGAAGATGGACTGATAAAAGATTTAAAAAAAATATATTTCCGAGCAACGTCGAGTATTCAGCTAGTTTATTTAATAAAACGTTGTCATCGTTTCTTCCACCAGCACTACTAGTGCCACGATTCGTAATCTTTACGCATTATTTCAATATCAAACAATAAAAAATTCATAACTACACAAACTGCACAGAAGCTCCTGTACGTACTTTCCCACTAGCACTCTTGGAAGAAAGGATAACGCAGAGAGACTGGTTAACCACAATTTCTTATCACTGTATAAAAACGGTGTACGAAAGCTGCACAAATAATAACTAATATCGTCGAACCTGGAGAAAACTGTCACAGAGAACAATAACTTTTGTCGGTTGAAAGAACGAAATCCTCATCTCCAACCACAGTTTTCTAGAGCCATAGCATATAACTGCACACGTCACAGAAGGAATAAATATTAAGGATTTAACGTCTCATCTCCAGCGAGGTCATTTGTGACGGCGTACAAGCTCTGACTGGACTTGCATGGGGCGGTAAATCGGAATGGCCTTTTCAGATAAACCTGCCCTGGTTTCCCACAGTGTCAAAATCCGGATGAGCTCTGAAAACCACATTCCTGCTGAATGCCACGTCACACTTCAGAGCCTTAGCTACTACGGACTTCGTTCCGTTTCTGGTCTTAGAGGCAAACATGAGACTTACCACCGCTATTACGATAGCGTTAGGAGAAAAAGCTTTTCAGCACAAACGCTACATAGTACAAAGCGTTTGAAGCAGTAGTATAGTCATCTGCGCCATCTATCTTCTTTCTGACGCATACTGCTAACGTCTAAAGGTGCTTATGCAGTGGACTATGTGTCTTCAACATCAGCGTAGAGACTGCTTCGTACCGACCCATGATATTCCTACCGTTTTGACGGAAAAATTGTTCCGATGCAGTGCATTTAAGGGGCTCATGTACCTCTGTGACCGCCACCGTACCTGCGGTCAGTCCGGCTGACTGCCATGTGAAAGATTCAACTTCGATCCCTAGTAATGCCACGGATTTTTCCCTGATGGAAATTGCGTGACTGATTGATTCATTGATTGAAAGAGGCTATGGGACTGAACAGCGAGGTCGTCAGTCCCGCAATTCAAACCATACGTGTGTAAGTGGCGTCCACGAAAAGTGGACGGAATCAGTCAGAGGAGTCAAACTATAAAGCGAGTAAGCTAAAAACACACACAGCAGAAGGCATAAAAGGGTGAGTCAAATCTAAAAACTGAAAAAACATGGATGAAAGAGCGGTCTTTGTAGGGGAGAGTGGTCATGGGTTCCAGACCCAGGAAACACTAAGGGAGGCCCAGATCACAACCACCCGGCCCCTGCTCCAGGAAGAAAGGAAACCTTACAACTGAAAATAAAAACCACTTTCACGAAGGAAGCTGAGGGCCAGTTCAGCCATCAATGAATCGTTCGCTTAAAGACAAGGAATTTCGAAGGCCATATTTAGTACGAAGGACCAACAGAAGCTGACATTCCAGAAATATATAGGGGATACCGTCAGTCTCATTCCACAGCCACAATGTGGGACTGGTGCGTTATGCAAGAGAAAACAATAAGTGCGCCTAGTATGATTGACGCATAGACGGCGTACGACAGTGAACACCTTCCGAGAGGGGCAGAAGGACGAGTGCCAAACTGCAGTAGTCTCCTTTACTGTGCAGAGTTTATGACAGAGCAGTAGCGCACCAGATATCATTATACTTTTTGGGCAAAAAGAGATTTGATGTGAATCTGCATATCTGCACGTGGAATCGTAAAAGAGAATGGGAGGTAAGTATCTGCCCTTCTAGCCAAACGGTAAGCCAGTTCATTCCTTGGAATGCCCCAGAAAGGCAACTGAGCAGGCAGCACAGCCAAGGGCAGAGAGGAGGTCATGGATAGTACAGACCAAAGGCTGACAAGTGTAGCATCAGTCTATAGCCTGCAGACTACTCGTTGAGTCCGTACACATTAAAATACTGTGGACGGAGGCTTGAATAACAACAAAATGGGTTCAACTGGTTCAACTGGCTCTGGCACTTAACATCTGAGGTCATCAGTCCTCTAGAGCTTAGAACAACTTAAACCTAAGTGACCTAAGGACAACACACACATCCATGCCCGAGGCAGGATTCGAACCAGCGACCGTAGCGGTCGCGCGGTTCCAGACTGAAGCGCCTAGAACCGTTCAGCCACACCGGCCGGGCTCTGTTAATGGATAGCAGCTCTGCTGTGAGTACACTACATGATCCCGGTAGTAAATGGTGTTCAATGCCAGTAGGAGAGGTAAAAGTGTATCCTGCCTTACCTATCGTTTTAGAATCATCAGTGTAGGAGATGGTAGCGGCCTGGTACTCCTCTAGGATGAAACGTACAAGATACTGGTATATCGTAGGGCGACAAAGAACTTAGGACCCTGGAATAGGTCAGTTCTTACCCGTGGTGAGGCACCATCTGGGGAGAGGGTGGGGGGGGGGGGGATGCGAGAGGAAATATAAGGGACGCATTCCAGTGACTGGAGATGGAGATCCCAACAGAGGGAAGTGAGATGCATTCCAACCAGCAATCCGACCCGAGGGTGGGTATCAAGAGGCAGACATCCCTCATTTGCAAAGAGGATGGGGTGCACAGTGTGGTCAGGTATCATCAAATGGTTATTGCGCAAGAAACCAGGAGTTGGCAATATCATATTTGTAGAGGGGGAATCCAGCATCTGCGAGGAAGCTGTCAACAGGACCACGGAGTGAAAGGCACCAACAGCCACACACACCCCGTAATGATGAACAGGGCCAAGTAGTTTCAGAGGGGAGGGAGCCACTGAGGCATAAACCTGACAACCATAACCTAGTTTGGACAAAACGAAAGCATGGTAAAGGGAGAAGAGTGGCACAGTCTGCACCCCAAGACGTATGGAGCAGGGAGCGGAGAGCACTAAGCTTCCACATCCATATAGTTTTCGGGTGACTAATATGGGGCAGCCACATCAGCTTTTTGCCAAAAGTAAGGCCCAAGAAATGAAACGGCGCTATACCTCGGCGCTGGTCGCCTTAATTAAGTTCTGGACTGGTATGCACTGTAGCTATGCAGCTAAAATGCACAACCCGCGTTCTGGACTGAGCAAAATTGGAACCCATGGGAGAGAGTCCACCTAGAGGCCCATCGGATGACGCCATGTAGCTTGTGTTCAGCAGATGCTACCAAGTGGGAGCTGCACCAGATGCAAAAATCGTCGACGTACAATGCCAGGGTAACTAGACGCCAAACAGAAGATACAAGCCCATTGATGGCGATTAGGAAGGGTTTGACACAGAACCCTGTAGGATACCGTGCTGCTGGGTCTGCAGGGTGCTGAGTAAGGTGCCAACTCGAAACCATAAGAGGCACTGGGATAAAAATTCGCGGAAGCCCTAGTCATGGAGGGTAACTAAAGCCAGGCCGTGTTGTATGCCTTATGTACGTCAAAGAAGCCTGTGACAAGGTGTCGGCGGTTTGTAAAAGCCCGTGTTATTACCGTTTCCAATCTGAATAAACAGAAACATCATCATGGGGTGCCCAACAGAGGGAAGCCACAAGAGCAGAAGAGATCATGAAGAGGAGATCATGAGATCGGTAATAGAAAAGGTGCTGTGAGTGCCACTGAGGAACCGTCACTGAGGAGTACGTAACAAGTTGGCCAATTATAAGATCCCTACCCATCGAAGTGGCACTACCTCACAGGGGTTGGTGTGCATTGAAGTGCCTGAGGAGGAGATACGGGGGTGGGAGTTGCTGTATTAAGGTAGGCAGTGTAACATAAAGAAGTGGGCTATCTGGAGGAATGAAGACACTGCAAATGGTGACTGCTGGTGTCGTTCGCACTCGTATCGCTGTTCCTTTCGTGTTGGTATGAAGAGGGATCCAGTCACTAATAACTGCTAGGGTCGTTCGCACTCGTATCGCTATTCCTTTCGCGTTGGTATGAATGGGGATCCAGTCACTAATAACATCAGTGTGAACCAAGGTGCAAATCACCCCAGTTGCTATATCAGGGCCGACACGGTTCTGACAGCCGCGCGGTCTAAAACGCCATGTCACAGTCCGCGCGGCTGACCCCGTCGGAGGTTCGAGCCCTCCCTCGGGCATGGATGTGTGTGTTGCCCTTAGCGTAAGTTAGTTGAAGTTAGATTAAGTAGTGTGTAAGCCTAGGGACCGATGACCTCAGCAGTTTGATCCCACAGGAACTTACCACCACCTCCTACAGAACGCCCGATAACCAAGAAACGTTGCAGAGTGGTCGTCACGGAAATGTGCTTCTCGAAGAACAAGACGGAATGCAGAATAGGAGGAAACAAGGTGTATTTCCAGTAGGTGACTATCATATCCGTTGTAATTCTACTGGATTATCGTGTGGCGGGAGTCCAGGTTAGACATAAAGATATTGAGGGGAGATAATGCCACTCGGCCAATGGTCGTCACCGACGAGGATGGCATAATATCCATAAATAAGACGTCTGACACTGAGGATAAGGAAGGCAGAGCAGAGAAGGAGAGTAGGCTTCGGCAAGATCCGCGACCGAGCGATTTGGGGCACCACCCGGCCACAACCCGGCCACAAGACGTACCGTCTTGGTACGTCTTGTGGCCGGGTTGTAGAAGAAGGCTTCCGGCCTGAGAGATGCAGGGGAGGGAACCCATCACTGGTGGGTGATGAAAAAGTGGGGCACTTCTTTGGTCAGAGAGAAATTAGTGCTCATACGGAGACATACAGTTGTTTCTCCCTCACTCTACTTGTGAGAGGAACAGGAATGGAAATAGCAAGTAGTGGTACAGTGTACCCACCGCTAGACACCATATGGTGGCTTGCAGAGTATGTACGTAGATGTAGATGTAGAACGGCACCCAGAAGGTAGGGCGTGGGAAATGCAGGGGAGGGGTAGGGGAGAATGGGTTGGGACTGGAGTAAGGAAGAGGGAGAATGGGGAAAGGACGTAACGAACGCAAAAGTTGAAACAAGTGGCACTGGACAGAGTTGGTCATATTTTTGACGAGCCTCAGCATAAGACAAGCAATCCATGACCTTGTACTCTTAGATCTTCTTTTCTCGCTTGTAAGCTGGGCAAGCTGGCAAGCGTGGAGAGTGGCAGTATGACAATTTACAAAAAAAAAATCAAATGTGTGTGAAATCTTATGGGACTTAACTGCTAAGGTCATCAGTCCCTAAGCTTACACACGACTTAAGCTAAATTATCCTAAGGACAAACACACACACCCATGCCCGAGGGAGTTCTCAAACCTCCGCTGGGACCAGCCGCACAGTCCATGACTGCAGCGCCTTTGACCGCTCGGCTGACAATTTACACATACTGATGGTGGAACACAAGGGCTTCCCTCATGGAGAGGGTGGCCGCAGGCACCACACGTACAGCAAGATGACACATGCTCAAAATGCAAGCACCAAAAGCACATCATGGGTGGTGGGATGTACGGCTTCACTTCGCATTGGTAACATATTACCTTGACTTTTTCTGTGAGGGCCTTTCCCACAAAAGCCACAATAATGGCGCAGATATTGGTGCAGTTCTGTTTATGACCCTGCTGCACATATTGAAATAAGTGGACGCCACTTCATTCCAGATTAGCTGGAGTTCCTCATCAGTTTGCAGGTTGAGGACCTGATGAAAAATCATTCTGGACGATATTCAGTGACGGGTGAGGCGTAATAGACACTGGGACGTCGCCAAGACCATCTCAAGCACGAAGAACTCGAGACTGGGCAGCAGAAGAACTTCTGTTCAACAGAGAGCCTGACCGCATCTTACAGAGAGACTCCACTTCGCCAAACTTTTCCTCGATATTCTCCACAGCAAACGATGGCTTTGAGGCAGTCAATGTGTTTCTGTCCGGCCTAGTACAGACCAGGTAGCGTAAAATGTGTTTCATCCCAAGACACCGAGCCTGGCCCTCTTCCCAGGGTGTATCTAGGGAAGGGAAGGCTGCAGGGTCATAAAAAGCAGCATTCAATGAACATTAGCCACTTAGAGAGACGGTTGTTGGAAAATGGCCAGATCTTTGCAGCTTCATGCGCCAAGCATCTGCCATGATATCTCCCACTCCCATCAGGGGCTCTCCCCATGGGCGCCACCCAACCACAGCAAGGGCCGCCATTGCGGGGCTTTCCAATGCTCCAGGACATGCAACCACTCCTTGGCATACATGGGGAGGCAACGGCCAGTTATCAGTAGTGTGATCCCAGTGTTGTCAAGGGGCTCAGCCAGATGGGTACATAACAGCCCCACCACACAGACTGGTTACAAGTACTGGTGACCTAGTGGTCAATGGGGGGGGGGGGGGGGCAAAAACGCCAAAAAGGATGAAAGAGAACAGACAAGAGCAAGAAAATTGCAAGGAATACAAGGAACCAGGTGGGCAGCCGGGCCGCTATTAATCAAAATACCGAGAGAGGGGAAGGAGGGAGCAGCGGGGAAGGAGTGTGGATGGGGGAGGGAGGGGCACAGTGAAGGAAATGCGGCCAGACTTGGGGCCCTATGTCTGCAACGCACGAACTCACGAAAGAACAGTAAGCCTCCTGCGGGGTGGGGTTTCCTTAGTGGAAGGACAGGAAACGGGTGCACTCAGCCTAGTGAGGTCAAATGAGGAGTTATTTGACCGACTAGTAGCGGCTCCAACTCACGTGTACTGACAACGGCAGCTGACCGGTGCGCTTCGCACACACGCCCACCGATACCAGATGCAATGACGCCTCGATAAGGCCTGCATCGGAATGATTTGACAGAAATACAGAGGAATTCCAAACCCTGTCTTGACTGCACGCCTTTCCCACACTCCCCGTCCCGTCAGTCATCCCGTTTAAAAAATGTGGAGTACCTCTTGCCTGGTTTAGGTCAGAGAAAACAGTGAAAATTTTCTCTTCCATCATAGATGGTGGGGCTGTAATTAATACCGAATGGTACACAATTTATAGGGGGAAAGAATGAGTAAGCTGCACATGTTCCTCGTTATATAGTCACAGCTGTGTATAAGATATCAAACACCATGATTAATATTTTAGTTCATGTAGGTTCCACATCTCCAGATTTCGATGACGTGTACAATGTCTTTTTGGGTCCTGAGCAAGTCGTTACATCTCTTCTAATTACTGCAACCTGCTTCCATTTGAACCTGCTAACAGTACTTATGTTTTGCCTTCCTCTCCAATGTTTGCTCCCCATACTTCCCTCAAATATTGAACTGATAATCCCTTGACGTGTCAGCATGTGTCCTATCAGCAAATACCTTCTTTTAGCCAAGTTATTTCACAAATTTCTTTTCTCCAATTCTATTCTGTACTTCGGCATTAGTTACAAGATCTTCCCGTTTAAAATTTAGCATTCTTCTGTAGCACTAAACTTCAAAGCCTTCAACTGCCTTCTTGTCCGAAATGCTTCTCTTCCGAATTTCAGTTCCATAAAACGCTACACTCCAGACAGATACCTTCAGAAAATATTTCCAACGACTTAAATTTAAACTATATGTTAACAAATTTCTCTTCTTCACAAAGGCTTTTCTTGGCACTGCCTGTCTGCATTTTATATCTTCTCTAATTTGGCAGTCACCAGTTATTTTACTGCCCAAATAGAAAAACTCATCAATTACTTTCAGTGTCTCGTTTCCTAATCTAATTTCTGCACCATCACCTGATTTAATTCGACCACATTCCATTATCCTGGTTTTGCTTTTGTTGAACTTTCACCTTCACTTCAAGACAACGTCCATTCCGTTCAACTGCACTTCCAAGTCCCTTGTTGTTTCTGACACCTTTACGACGTCATCAGCAAACTGGGAATTTCTCCTTGCTTTCCTTTAAAGCTTGCTCCTTGTACGGATTGAATTATGACAGGGAGAGGCTACAATCCAGACTCACTCCCTGCCTTCTCAACTACTGCATCCCTTTCATGCCTTTCGGTTCTTATAACTGCAATTTACTTTCTGCACACGTTCGTCAATCATGAACGCCCTAGTCAGAATTACAGACCTCTGTCACCTTCATGTTCCATATTGAGACGTATTATCGATAAACTGCGCTCTCAAAATAGCTGTGACACACCTTACTGTATTGTGAATAACTAAATCAGACAATACAGTATTCCCTACTTCCGTCAAACACGCGTTGTATTGTCTCATTCCTCTGTCGTGTTTCCAGTGCCGCACAGGTCAAGGATTCGTGCTTCTGATACCAACTGACGTGTACCTGGCAATCTATTATTTTCTTTTCCATACGTGGTGCTTAAGAACCAGCAAATGGGATGGCTTCACATGTTATCTGAGTGTACAGTGTGGACATGGTCTTTTTTCCTTTTTTATGATTTGAATCTGTCCTACATCTTGCCAAATTTCGTAACGAATCGGCGGGAATATATTAGTATTTAAGTTTCCTTGTTCAGAAATTACATAGCAAGCCTTTTCAAATATTCCATGTAGTGTTCGTAACAATGAAGTAGTCTTACTTTGTTTTCAATCGTAGGAAGGAGCCAACTTTGCCGTTAATCTTCATAGACTGTGCTCTGCTTTTTACTTATTATGAACACCAAAAAGAAGAAGGAAAAAATCAGAAGAATAGACGGAGTACCTGTCTGTGTATGTATATCTTAATTAATACGTAATTGCTGAGTTGTGGTTTACCATTGCAATTTTATGAAATTCTTGTACATTCGTGTAAACACAAAATACCCGTAATGCAATTTTTGCCGCACTCAGGGGAAGTTACTATTCAGCTTCGTATGTTAAATTTGTACCCTAAAATTTACTTCGAGTTAGCGTTTTGTCTCAAAATTCATATGCTGCGTAGTTAACTAATGTTTCGTCTTACTAAGGGTTCTTTTTATTGAGACATGTGGTTGGACTTTCTTTTTTCTAAATCTCTACTAAGACATGCACTGTAGTGAACAAGATAGTCAGATACCGTCCGCTGCTGTGTTTGATGAATGTCAAATACTTCGCGCTCCAGTCGCCACAGGCAGTGGGTTTTGGTCTGTTCCCCGTGTGCTGTGCGACGTTCCATGAATGTTACACAGAAAGATAATTTCTAATCAGTGACAGACACTCCTTGTAAAACATTATTCTAGCTCTATCTCGCCTCAGGTTCCATCGAGTGCCTTTTTCTGTGTTTATTAGTGAACAAAATGTTGGTTATTCGTTCATGGTACAATCAACTTTAGATTCCGCACAACTGGCTGTGTTTTTGGAACGCGCAGTTACAGCTATTTGGACATCAAGACCTTTGAAAACTGCCCTGATGACCCGCGGCATTTGCGAGCAGCATGTGTAGCAGAAAGCTGCAGTGATGTATACTAGGCCACCCCATGAAACGGGGCTCCGTGAGCGCGGATCTCGAAGTAAGGAGGCCGGCCGAGCAGCCGTTAAAATATAGCGCTGGCGCGCGGGCCACGGCGCCCGGGCTGTAAACATGTCCGCTCCGCAGATATACGCTGCGCATCTCATCTGCCTGTTTTACGTAAATACCTTTCTGAACCTCGATTCATCATCGTAAACAATGGTGTTTCTTTCGCTGCAAAGCTTGCACAAGTCTATTCAGCTGACGGTTTTCCGAGAACCTATGTGAGTAACGAAGGCGAAATATTATTTCGATCCTTGACGTCTCAACTGCGTTGTTTAGTGATGCAGAACTACGCTCTAAAGCGTAGGCTATTCCGTTGTTTTATAACGCACTCGCCTCCTCAGACAAACACGACGTTTATCAAAATATTTTTCGCTTCGCAGAATATCTTACTCACCTAAAAGATAGATGTTGGAACGCGATAAAGCAGAATTATTGGACGTCTTTTCACAAAAGCTGTTACTGTATGTCTTTATAGAAAAAAATTCATGCGTTTCTTCGAAGTCTTGGAATAATGATGATTGTAAAAAATGAATTGATCATTTGTAATTGGCTTTCACGACAGATGAGTCAATAGCGTCCTACTTTTTTATTACGTGAGCAACATGGTTTAGAGATATAAAAATAATATAGACATATACCGTTTTGTATTTATTTCCACAATGATTACAAAAAGACTGTTTCCTTGAAATTATCAAGTAACGTAAGTAAGTAAAGTCAAAGCTTAAACTATTACGTGTACTGACGGGGAAAAATCCCAACACTAAGGATCAAAAAGTCAGTATAAATTTGAAAACTGAATAAATCACGAAATAATGTAGATAGAGAGGTACAAACTGACACACATGCTTGGAATGACATGAGGTTTTATTAGTACCAAAAAAAAAATTCAAACGTTCAAAAACTGTCCGACAGATGGCGCTTCACCTGATCAGAATAGCAATAATTAGCATAAAAAGTAAGACAAAGCAAAGATGTCTTTACAGGAAATGCTCAATATGACCACCATCATTCCTCAACAATAGCTGTAGTCGAGGAATAATGTTGTGAACAGCACTGTAAAGCATGTACGGAGTTATGGTGAGGCATTGGCGTCGGATGTTGTCTTTCAGCATCCCTAGAGATGTCGGTCGATCACGATACAATGGCGACTTCAGGTAACCCCAAAGGCAATAATCGCACGGACTGAGGTCTGGGGACCTGGCAGGCCAAGCATGACGGAAGTGGCGGCTGAGCACACGATCATCACCAAACTACGCGCGCAAGTGATCTTCCACGGGTCTAGCAATACTTTTTCTTTGTTCTAATATAACCCCATGTCATTCCAAGCATGTGCGTCAATTTTTACCTCTCTATCTCCATTATTCCGTGGTTTATTAAGTTTTCAAATTTATACTGACTTTTTGATCACCCGGTATATGAAAGCTGGCAGGCATGCCTCTACATCTGAAAGATGATGTCTAAAAGTTTTACGCCAGTCGCATAAGAATGGCGCTGATACACCACTGTGAAGATGAAAATCTGGATTGCATTACATACACGCTGCAACGGTCATGAGAGTTCGTTACCTTTGAGATCGGACGTAGTCAGTTAATGTCAGTCAGGAATGCTTTTAAGGCGACAAACACGCCTTTATCAACACCACACTGAGTTTGAACGAGTTCTTGTAATAGGCTTCCGAGAAGCTGTATATTCCTACAGTAATGTTGAAGGAAGACTTGGCAGAAATGTAGCCCCTGTACGTGATTGCTGGCAGCGGTGCTCACGGGAATGCATGATCGCAAGAAGACCGCGCTCCGGAGGGCCACATGGCTCTATCAAGACAGAAGACCGTCGTGTTCGGTGTAGGGCTCTGGCCCATCTCACTGCAACTGCAGCAGTAGTATGAGCTGCAGTTGGCACCACAGTGACACAACGAACTGTAACAAATTGGTTCCTTCAAGAATAGCTCCGAGCTAGACGCTCTGTAGTGTGAATGCCACTGACCTTGAATGTTCAAATGTGTGTGAAATGTTATAGGACATAGCTGCTAAGGTCATCAGTCCCTAAGCTTACACACTACTTAACCTAAATTATCCTAAGGACAAACACACACACCCATGCCCGTGGGAGGACTCTAACCTCCGCCGGGACCAGCCGCACAGTCCATGACTGCAGCGCCCTAGACCGCTCGGATAATCCCACGCGGCCACTGACCACGAACCACCACCATATGCGACTGCAGTAGTATCAAGCGGGAGCACATTGGAGGGCGAGGTGGAGGTCTGTTGTGTTTTGTACGGAAAGCTGGTTCTGCCTCGGTGCCAGTGATGGCCATGTGTTGGTTAGGAGGAGGCCAGTTGAGGACCTCCAACCAACCCGTCAGTGTTGTGGACACACTGGACCTACACCTCGAGTTATGGTCTACGGTGCGATTTCATATGACAGCAGGAATACTCTCGTCGTTATTCCACACACCCCGACTGCAAATTTGTAAGTCAATCTGGTGATTCGACCTGCTGTGCTGCCATTCACGAACAGCATTCCAGGGTGTATTTTCCAACAGAATAACGCTAGCCTACATGCCGCTGTAGTAGGCCAGTATGCTCTGCTGAGTATCAACATGTTATCTTAGCCTGCTCGATCACCAGATCTGTCTCCAACAGAGCACAAATTGGACATCTGTGGACGACAACTCCAGCATCATCCACAAACAGCATTAACCGTTCCTATATTGACCGACCAAATGCAACAGGCGTGGAACTCCATCGCACAATCAACTGGCACCCATACAACACAATGCATGAACGTTTACTTGCTTCCATTCACCATTCGGCAGTTACACCAGTTATTAATGTACCAGCATTTCACATTTGTAATGGTTTTTCTCGCTCTTACATTAATCTGTGATCTTGCAATGTTAATCAAATAAATATGTTACCTGGTCAAATGTATTCCAGAAATTTCATTACTGTACATTAATTATTTATTGGTGTTGCGATTTTTTTTTTCGTCAGCGTAGATAACCGTAACTAGCCCATCACCAGTCTAGCGCGAAAAATGTCAAATAAACACTCGTGGAAAGCATGAACGACATTAAAATACTTCAACACTTTGAGCATCAGAGTCCGTTAAACCTTAGAACATTCCATATTCGTCTTACAAAACGTGTAAAATACGAGTAGGTCATGGCATTATTTACATATATGCCTATTCACTCATAAAAACAAAAGAAGAGGTAATACCAAACTGGTAGGCTGGCTCCTGAAGTGACCTTACGCCAGAGGGCAGTGCCCTCTTCTTAAACGTGTTACGGATATTTCTCTTCCATCTGTGCACCGGGATGCGTCTGCGTTCTTGCTATATAAAGGCTCAAATGGCTCTGAGCACTATGGGACTTAACATCTGAGGTCATCAGTCCCCTAGAACTTAGAACTACTTAAACCTACCTAACCTAAGGACATCACACACATCCATGCCCGAGGCAGGATTCGAATCTGCGACTGTAGCGGTCGCGCAGTTTCATACTGTAGCGCCTAGAACCGCTCGGCCACAACGGCCAGCGCTATGTAAAGAATGTAAGTTCGAGTCCCCACTTCTGGAATGGGAACGGGCTTTAAATGAGCTGCTATTGTCTGTACACTGTAAATATATTACAAAACAAATAATAATCTACATTTGCTACGGACTTTATTATCTGTGTCCTGTAAATACATCTGAATGTATTTCGTTGCATTCATTGCACACTGGATTTCAGTTGCTGAACTACTTATGATGGAAAATATTCAGAGGCCAAAAAATTAGAAATTTTAAAAAAATCAACACATTCGTATTACTTTTATCATAAATGAAAAATTCTTTGTGAATCGCACCTCTGAAGAAGAACTACGGAATAAATGTGAAATCCATCACATTAACTTTCGTAGCAGACAGGGAATGGAAAGACAACAGAAAATTTGGGACTGCAAATAAATTTCCAAGAAGGAGCAGCGCGCACATGAGAACTTCGCATATAAAATTTATTTTATTATTTTACAGTTGACGATTTACACGTGCTGGGATGACATACTTCCTAAAAACGGGGAAAGAGTAACTTTCTCGGTCTTCTACCGCATTTCTGCTATGACCTGTCTGTTTAAAGTTTCTATAGAAAAACAAAATTATCATTGACTCCTCAAAATATTCTGGAAAAATTCGCGTTACTCGGTAGAGAGCTAGTAAGTGAATGAGCTCCGTACCTGTATCCCCAACGGCCGACGGGCCAAGTAAAGAAGAAGAAAGAAGTAAAGAAGAAGAAAGAAAAGAAAAAAGAACCTATCGTTCGCGTGCAGCCGCCGAGGCTGCTCGACGGGCACAGTAAAACTAACAGGATATGCAATTTTGTACGCATTAATTACAATCCCTTCTTAGAAACTTCTTGCAAAGTCCTCTACGATCTTCTTTTTGAAATTTAATAGCGGCACTAAATTTTCCTTTGTCTTTCCTTTTCCCGCCTTTCATGAAAATGCGAGGGTAATCCCAAAAGTAAGGTCTCCTATTTTTTTACAAGTACAGAACTCTGTTTGTGTGGCAGTTGGTCACACTGGTATGAAGAGTGCTTCACTTGCTGTGTGTAAACATGCGCAAGCCGCGCTGAGGCGCCCAGTCTTGGCTCGGCAACCGTTGAGAATGGAGCTCCCGTTGGAAGTTACCGCCAAGTGCGAATTGCGCGCAGGTATTCGGTTTTTGAACGCAAAGGGCACTGCGCCGATTGAAATCCATCGCCAATTGACGGAAGTGTATGGTAAGACGTGCATGTATGTCAAAAATGTTCGTAAGTGGTGCAGAGAGCTTGCAGCTGGTCGGACCGAAATTCAGGACGAACAAAGGAGCGGGAGCCCGTCAATATCTGAGGAGACAGTGTTGAAGGTTGAGCAAAGCATGCGTGAAGATCGGCGGATCACCCTGGATGATCTCTGCACGTTGGTTCCTGAGGTTTCCCGAAGCAACGCTCTCAGAATTTTAACGGAAACATTGAACTACCGGAAGTTGTGCGGAAGATGGGTGCCACGCATTCTGACTCAGGACCACATGGGGCAACGAGTTGATGCTTCCAGCGCATTTCTTCACCGCCTTGCAGCCGAACAGGACAACTTTCTGGATTCAATTGTCACGGGTGACGAAACATTTGGCCGGAAAGCGATTCAGCTCTGACGACGAGGTGAAAGAAGAGGTTCATAACTTTCTGAACAGCATGGCGGCGAGCTGGTATGACATGGGCATACAAAAAGTGCCACAGCGTCTACAAAATGCATTGACAGAAATGGCGATTATGTCGAAAAATAGCTAAATGTTCAAGCTGTAAACTGATGTAAACCATTGTAGAAATAAACAGGTCTATGTACTTATTAAAAAAATAGGAGACCTTACTTTTGGGATTACCCTCGTATTAACAACTACAATAAACTGAGTGTTATTTCTGTCCATTTGCAGTGCAAGTGACGTGAAAATAAAAAGTTTCTGCTCATGAGACTCGAACCCAGGACCCTCGCTGCCTACCCCAAGCGATAGGTGTAGCCGATCAAAATGGAGCTTTGTCGTTAAGTACATCTGTTGAGTGTAAGTAACTGCCTGTGTAGTGCTCTGACATGTTAGTGTTGTATGAAGATGTGCGAAGGGGATAAAAGCCGGTTCCGGCACACATAGCAGCAAGAGAGCCGTCGAACTAAATGTCCAAATCCGACAGCCTAATCACCACTCCATGGGCCTCTGTGGAAAGCTTTAGAATTCAATGGAGGATTGGCACAAAATCTGGTGATGCAGAACGTTATGACATCACCCTTCCTCCCTCTGCTGCCTTAATACTGATCGTGAAAATTTCCTCCATCATCGCTACTCGAGCCAGCCATCTTCTAATCGAGCATCAATAAGTACGCGTCAGCGGCAAGATGTTATCTGTCAAATTCCTAGAGCTAAACTATACCCTGACAAAGTCCAGTAATAAAATTATGGGAACACAGGCGTCCTTGGTGAAATTCGTTCACGAAATATTCTATTTTTACCATCTAGTCATTGGGTGGTGCTGTCGCAATGTTTCGAGGAATTTCCTACTCTCATCTTCAGGCGAAGTCATCGTCCGAAGATGAAGAATAGTAGACTCGGCGAAAACGTTGCGGTGACAAGACGCCACGACTCCGCTGATAACCCTAGAAGATTTCATCTACTTTAAAATAATTTCTCAGCTGGCAACTGAACGCAGCTTCTTTAAGGAGAGGGTAGGAAAAGCGGAGAGGGGGCTTCGAACGGTATCTCAAAACGCACACTAAGATTTAGAGCTCTCATGTCAAAAATACTTTACATCATTGATACACATTTTGTTGTAAGGTCAGCTGTTACGCGTTACTCATTCTCTACAAAAAGAGTGGATTAACATTGGTGTAGAAGGTCCGTCTGTCAACTGACGCAACAGCCTGTGGGCGGAGCCGGCAAACAGTGCCAGAGAGATAGACACATCTGCTGGAAATTCGCGCCCACAGTAAACAGCACGGTCCCTCCCACAAGCGCAGATATGCCCTGAGCGTCACGGGGTAGCAGTAAACATCGGTTGCGATTTCGCACCAGCCGCTGCCGGCCGACAAAACTGCGAGTGGGGGCCGTTGCGTGGCTCAGTGACTCGGAAAACGCTTAAGACCAACAGTCTGGCATGCATTAACAACAGGTCGGATCTGTGCTACCGTAAGCACTGCAGTGAATCACCGAGTACAAACACAGAACCGCACTGTTTCGACCACGAGGTCCACTGGAGCGTGATTGTATTTAACTCCTCTGCCACTACAGCGTCTCGGCGACTGAAGCCGCTTGCCAACGAACTAAACATGTGAACATGAGAATGCTCTCTGGCTATTTGCCCATCGCTCAAGAGAACACTGTCCGCGAAACGAGAGATCTCACTTAAAGAAACGGATCAAACAACAATATCGGAATAGTGAGTGCGCCTTGATGCAAAACACCTTGTTATTTGTTTACTTATTTATTTCTCAAATGTAGTTTCGGCGACAAATATCACCATCATCAGCGCGTTCTTTAAATCTAAACTATGCAGAAAATAGCACAGTTATGCAACCACAGTAACAAATTATTACATTTTTACTGTTCGTTTTTTAAAATATAGTTTTCCATGGATACTTTCGTACTACCTTATTTATTGTATGTTATAGCATGTTTTTAAGACTTATTGTCGCTGTTTGCAGTGTATTTTCTGTGCTTTTTCTGTTTCTGCAAAAAATACACTGCAAACAGCGACAGTAAGTCTTAAAAACATGCTATAACATATAATAAATAAGGTAGTACGAAAGTATCCATGGAAAACTATATTTCAAAAAACGAACAGTAAAAATGTAATAATTTGTTACTGTGGTTGTATAAATGTGCTATTTTCTGCAAATTTTAGATTTAAAGAACGCACTGATGATGGTGATAATTGTCACGAAACCAGTTTGAGAAATAAATAAAACAAATAACAGGGTGTTTTGCATCAAGGCGGACTCAAAATTCCGATGTTGTTGCTTTTCTATACAAACACGGACCAAATGGAAGAGTTCCAAGATAAAGTTATTGTTAAGGAAACGGATATTTATGTGGCAGGTACTGCTAAAGCAAATGTATATCGAAACAGTCATCATGGAATATAAAATTGCTATAGCATTTAATATAGTACATTTCTCACTCTCGCATCAATGAAAAAATTATACAATATCGTCCTGCCTGACACTGATTGGTTCAATGGAAACTGATAACAAAAAATTGTTTCATCAGCACCGAAAGCGACTTTCGTCAAAATATACGAGTGTAAGCCAATAAATAAGCCGCCAAGGTCGGTTTACCTTATTCCCAAGTTTAAATCACGCTTGCACATGTAGGCAACACATGTATACTAATCTAAGAGGCTACTGGAGATCGCGTGGCAGTCAGTGCATAATCGCGGGTGTGCCTCATCAGTGTACACGAGTACAACAGTGCGCGTTCGTACTGTTTTTGTAGGCCAAGGGAATGTCCACAGAAGAATTGCATCACGAAGAGCGTCCGTTGTACCAGGTGTGTGAGAAAAGTAATGAGACAGATTCTTTACCAACCGAAGCTTTTATTTTCTTCAAACAACGATATTGCCCCCTTCAAAGTAGTTCTCTTGGGCATATATCGGCAGAGTCGTTGTCCCCATCCTCGGTAGGAGCGCTGAAAGGCTTCAACTAGACAGACCTTTAACGTGTCAGTCTTCTGAATGTTCTCTACAGTCCGAAAATTACGTCCTTTTAAGACATTTTTCGGAAAAAGAAAAACTTCACAAGGACTCAGATCAGGTTAATAGCGGCTCCGCTGAACAACAGAAATGCCCTTTGAGGTCAAAAATACCGTGATGGAAATGGTCGTGCAATGTGGGGTGTTGTCATGATACTGCAAACCGCTTGTCTGCATTGTCCAGACCCACTCGATTCACCCATTTCTTAAAACCTTTGATAGACATCTTTGTGAAACACTTGGTTGGCAGTTTGCCCTGTAGGAACAATTTCTGTATGCAACACGATACCTCTACTGTCAAAAAAGCAAATCAGCATTCTTTTACCTTTGATTTGCTGTTTCGGGCGCTTTTTGGTCGAGGAGACGTCTCATTGTGCCACTACTCACTTTGGCGCTTTTTTTTCTGGATCATACTAAAAAATCCAGGATTCGTCACCTGTGGTCACATGACTGAACCATTGGCAATTCTCTCAAGAAAATCAACGCACACCTTCCTTCGGTGGTCCTTTACAGTTGTGGTGTCTTCCGAGATCATTGTTGCACAAACGTTTCGCAAGTGCAAAACATCAGTCAAAAACAGATGTACGGTGGAAGTGTTTAAAAGGTCACCTATCATCCTTATCGTTAAACGTCGGTCTTATCCCACAAGGGCATGCACAAGAGTCCACCACTTTCTATCCGAAACCAGACGATCGTCCATGAAATACAACCCAAAACCTTCGCCAAAAACAAATCCAAGACTAATCCTTAAGACCAAAAAGTTATGTTCACCATCTTTTGGGACATGCTAGGGGTCCTGCAGATAAAATTCCAGCTTCAGGGTGAAGCCTTCGTATTGCACCATTCCGGGGGAAATTTGACAGGCCATAAGCCTCAAACGACCGGGCCTCCTGACATAGGGAGTGATTCTTCTCGATCCCAGTGCTCGCACTCTCACAGCAAGACGAACGCTCGTGTTGTCAAGAACATCTCACTGGGAACATTTGAAGCATCCTCCCTACAGTGCTGAGACAGCCTCAAGTGACTTTCATGTGTTAGGGCTCCTATAATCTCATTTTGCCAAAATAGCAAAACTAAACTATTACTTTCCGTGTCTCGTTTCCTAATCTAGTTCTCTCAGCGCCGTCTGATTTAAATCGAGTACTTCCATTACTCTGATTTTGCTTTTGTTGATGTTAATCTTATATCCTCCATTCAAGACACAGTCCATTCCGTTCAGCTGCTCCTCTAAGCCCTTTGACAGAATTACAATGTCATCGGCAAACCCCAGAGTATTTTTTCTTCCCCATGAACTTTAATTCCTTCTCCATATTATTCTTTGGTTTCCGACACTGCTTGCTCAATGTAGTCGGTAAGATTCCGATTTGCCAGCAGCGGTTCTTTTTTTGGAATAAGAATTATTATACTCTTCTCGAAGCCTGACGGTATTTTCTCCGTCTCATCCACCTTGCACATCAGGTACAGGTCATGGATGGCTCTCTCGAGCATATCAGCAGTTTTGATCAATTGTCGTTCAGCCCAGGTATCTTTTTTTTTTTTTTTTCACGTAGGTCTTTCAATGCTTTGTCAGATACTTCTCACAGTATCACATCATTCATCCACTTTCCCCTCCCTTTCTCTAACATTGCCTTCAATTTTATTTCTGTTGTATAGCTCCTCTGTATATTCCTTCCAGTACTGGTTTTCTATACGACCTCCTGATATTTATACAACTGCTGCTCTTTTCACCATAGACCTCTTTAATTTTCCCACAGTGGGTTTCTATCTATCCCCTTGCATTTGTACTCTAGCCATTCCACATTGGAAATTTTGAATTTTCTGTCAGTCTCACTTTTAGATGTGTGTATTCCCGGCCGCCTGCATCATTCGCTGCATTTTTAATTTTGTTCTCTCGTCAATTAAATATAATATCTCCTGTGACATGCAAGGATTTCTACTGGGCCTTGTCTTTTTAACTATTGCACCCTCTGTTGCCGTTGCTATTTCATCTCTCACAGTTACCCATTTGTCTTCCACTGTATTCCTTTCCTTTGTTTTAAATCTATTGTTGTCTAATACTCCTTTTGAAATTCTCAACAACCTCTGATTCTTTCAGCTCATCCACATCCCGTCTGCTTAACTTCCTACCTTTCTGCAATTTCTTTAGTTTTAATGTACAATTTTTAACAAATAAATTGTAGACAGAGGTCACATCTGCCCCTGGAAATATCTTACAGTTTAAAATCTGGTTCCAAAATATGTATCTTACAATTATGTAAACGATCTTCAGGTTTCTTCCATGTTCACAACCTCCTTCATGATTCTTAAACTAAGTGTTAGCGATGACTAAATTTTGTTGTCTGCAAAACTCTACCAGGAAGCTTCCGCTTTTATTCTTTTCCTCCAGACCAAATTTTACAACAACTTTCCCTTCTCTTACTTTTCCTTGTATTGTATTCTATTCTTCATCACAATTAAATTTTCATCTCCCGTAACTATCTGAATTCTTTTATCTCATCATACATGTCTTCAATGTCTTCATCATCTGCAGAGCTAGATGGCATACGTACTTAAACTACTACTGTGTTGGATATTGAATTCGTGCCTATCGTACTGCGATAATACGTTCATTATGTTGTACATGGGAAGTTACACGCTTTCCTATTTTCTTGATCATTATTGGACCTAATCCTTCACTGTGACAATGAACTTCCTTAATTCCCACTGTAGCTAACTTCAACGTACTCACATTCCGCTTTAAATCATCTAAACCATCTACCCGATTGTGGGATCTAGTATTCGAACCATAGAATGAAGCATTTGGTTTTCCAGTTGCAGACATCATCCCAAATGGGTCTCGCCCGGAGATCCGAATGGGAACTACACTCCTGGAAATTGAAATAAGAACACCGTGAATTCATTGTCCCAGGAAGGGGAAACTTTATTGACACATTCCTGGGGTCAGATACATCACATGATCACACTGACAGAACCACAGGCACATAGACACAGGCAACAGAGCATGCACAATGTCGGCACTAGTACAGTGTATATCCACCTTTCGCAGCAATGCAGGCTGCTATTCTCCCATGGAGACGATCGTAGAGATGCTGGATGTAGTCCTGTGGAACGGCTTGCCATGCCATTTCCACCTGGCGCCTCAATTGGACCAGCGTTCGTGCTGGACGTGCAGACCGCGTGAGACGACGCTTCATCCAGTCCCAAACATGCTCAATGGGGGACAGATTCGCAGATCTTGCTGGCCAGGGTAGTTGACTTACACCTTCTAGAGCACGTTGGGTGGCACGGGATACATGCGGACGTGCATTGTCCTGTTGGAACAGCAAGTTCCCTTGCCGGTATAGGAATGGTAGAACGATGGGTTCGATGACGGTTTGGATGTACCGTGCACTATTCAGTGTCCCCTCGACGATCACCAGTGGTGTACGGCCAGTGTAGGAGATCGCTCCCCACACCATGATGCCGGGTGTTGGCCCTGTGTGCCTCGGTCGTATGCAGTCCTGATTGTGGCGCTCACCTGCACGGCGCCAAACACGCATACGACCATCATTGGCACCAAGGCAGAAGCGACTCTCATCGCTGAAGACGACACGTCTCCATTCGTCCCTCCATTCACGCCTGTCGCGACACCACTGGAGGTGGGCTGCATGATGTTGGGGCGTGAGCGGAAGACGGCCTAACGGTGTGCGGGACCGTAGCCCAGCTTCATGGAGACGGTTGCGAATGGTCCTCGCCGATACCCCAGGAGAAACAGTGTCCCTAATTTGCTGGGAAGTGGCGGTGCGGTCCCCTACGGCACTGCGTAGGATCCTACGGTCTTGGCGTGCATCCGTGCGTCGCTGCGGTCCGGTCCCAGGTCGACGGGCACGTGCACCATCCGCCGACCACTGGCGACAACATCGATGTACTGTGGAGACCTCACGCCCCACGTGTTGAGCAATTCGGCGGTACGTCCACCCGGCCTCCCGCATGCCCACTATACGCCCTCGCTCAAAGTCCGTCAACTGCACATACGGTTCACGTCCACGCTGTCGCGGCATGCTACCAGTGTTAAAGACTGCGATGGAGCTCCGTATGCCACGGCAAACTGGCTGACACTGACGGCGGCGGCGCACAAATGCTGCGCAGCTAGCGCCATTCGACGGCCAACACCGCGGTTCCTGGTGTGTCCGCTGTGCCGTGCGTGTGATCATTGCTTTTACAGCCCTCTCGCAGTGTCCGGAGCAAGTATGGTGGGTCTGACACACCGGTGTCAATGTGTTCTTTTTTCCATTTCCAGGAGTGTATTTTACCGCAGGAATATCACATCGAAGGGAATGCTATTATCATCATCTAACTACACAGCGGAGCTGTATGCCCTATGGGCTTACCCTCGTATATTATTTAAATATTCTTATGCTGTCACACGGGCACTGTTGAAACGGCATGCGTATTCTTAACCTCCGCAACTGTCAACTATATTTTTTTAAAGACAGTGTGACGGTACAGAACTTGGCCCAATTATTCGAACATAAGAAGCACTGCTCGTAAAACTGGTCAGAAACGTGGAAGATTCAACGAAATCTGCCGAAGGAGGTAGGGCAGTGGTGGTACGACACTTGTATACACGACAACAGTGGATTAATTCCCGTCCGACACCTATATTTAGTTTTCGAGTGTCTTCTCAAAACAGCTCAAGGCGAATGCCCAGATGGTTCTTTTGAAAATGAGCAGCCGATTTTCCTTCCCATTCTTCACAAATCCTGCTTGTGTTCCGTTTCCAATGAGCTCGTTGCGGATGGGATGTTAAAACCGAATCGGTCTTCCTTCAATTAAACTGTGTTGACTATGAACGTAAACATGTAGGAAACAAAGGGGAAAAAAATCAACATTTTGAGCGTGATGAGAAATACAAAATAGATACTCTTGACAGTACAGGTAAGAAAGTGAAACACACCGCTCACATATTTACTTGAAAATGTGTGTACATACATTGGCAAAAAACAACATACAACCGCATTCCTATGGAATTTATTGTCGGGGGGAACAGTAGTAGTAGTAGAGTAGTAGAGGGGTTTTTTTTGGCGCACGACAGCAAGGTCTTCAGCGCCCGTTCAGTAACATAGTGAGACGGGTGTCAAGAAAAATCCCAGAACAGGAATAGAAAACGGAACACAAAACACGGGGAACAATCGTTGAAAAATATGTGCTCACCCACACCGAAGCAGTAAAACATGGACAACACAGGAAGAAAATGATAGTTTAGGCCAGAGTCCAGACACATCACAAAACTTAAAAACCCTAGACACACACGTCTCATCATTAGCTAAAACAGAAGGCAGATCCCCATCAAATTGTGCTTCCGCCCTTGCATCACGGTATAAAATGCAGTCTATTAAAATATGCTGGACAGAGGTGTGCACACCACAAGCATCACAAAACGGAGGATCCTCCCGCCGTAATAAAAAGCTATGTGTGAGAGGACAGTGCCCGATCCAAAGACGTGTGAGGGCCACTTCTTCCCGCCTGAGCAACCGGCAGGAGGAACGCCACGGCCGAGTGGTTGACTTTACCAACCGCAGTTTATTGGCCGTCACCGCCAGCCATTCGTCCTCCCACAACGCCATGCACTTCCTGTGGAGTGCAGCGATGACTGACTGCAAGGAGACTGGACCACATCCTGCTCTCTGCAGGCCTCCTTGGCAGCCCGATCGGCCTGTTCATTGCCCCATATGCCGACATGACCAGGCACCCAGCAGAAGGATACCTCTTTACCCCGCCGTTGGAGCAAGTACAGTGGGTCATGTATCAGCTGGACTATCTCCTCAGTCGAGTACAGGTTCTGCAGTGATTGTAAGGCACTAAGAAAATCGGAGCAGAGAAGAAATCGATCACCCCGAACACGATTCATCTGCTCCAGTGCCTTCAGGATCACGTGGAGCTCCGCTGCGAAAACGGTATAATCAGCAGGGATGCGAATCCGGGTAACATGATCAGGGAACACCACAGAACAGCCAAGGATATTCTCCTGTTTGGAGCCATCAGTGTAAACGACAGTAAAACCGCGATGCATATCTAAAATGTTAAAAAACAGAGATTGGAATGTAAAATCTGGTGTGCCATCTTTCTTAAAATTAGTCAAATCTAAAATAAGTTTAGGTCTCCGGAGGAGCCAAGGTGGAGATCTGCTCCAACCGCGACGTAAAACACGAAGACCAGCCATAGACATCGCACCGAGGCAATCCTGTGCGCGAATCCCATAGGGCTGCGTCGCACGTTGCCGGTTATAAAACAATCATGCCAGAGGAGGCTGAGCAACGGTATGGTATGCAGGGGTGTATGGGGTGGACAAAGTTTTATACGCCTGGCGCACTGTAAGTAGCCGTCGTCGCATATGAAGTGGCGGTTCACCAGCCTCTGCACAGAGGCTTGGTATGGGGCTAGTTCGGAATGCCCCAGTGGCCAACCGAAGCCCTTCATGGTGCACAACGTCCAACATCCTTAAGTAAGAAGGCCTCGCAGTCCCATTCACCGTGCACCCATAATCGAGCCGAGATCGCACAAACGTCCTGTAAAACTGGAGCAGACAAGTCCTGTCAGTTCCCCATGTACTGTGGCTAAGACATTTTAAAATACATAAAGCCTTAGGTGACCGCCGTTTCAGGTCTTTAAGATGAGGTAACCACGTGAGCTTTGAGTCAAAAATGAGCCGCAGAAATCTCACCGTGTCTTTAAAAGTAAGAATAGTGTCCCTCATCCTCAACTCAGGAAAGGTTAAAATCGAACGAGAACGGTGAAAAAGAACACATACAGACTTCTCGGTGGAAAACTTAAAACCACTCTTCTGCGCCCTGTCATCCAAACGCCTAATCGTAAGTTGCAACTGACGAGTTGTCGTTGCAAGGCTTGAAGAAGAGCAAAACAAAGAGAAATCATCCACAAACAAAGAACACTGGACAGGACTTTTCACTATGGACGTAATGCTATTAATAGGGGGGAACAGTGGGCGACTATTTTTCGTTGTGGTCTGCTTTCTTACTGTGTGACAAGTACCATCACGATTTATCAGTGAGAGTGGTAGTTTAGCACAGACTGCCTGATGGAAAATATATAGAAGCTCCTGTACACCCTAATGGAATGGTAAGCAGAAATGCTCTGAATAGTGAAAGGAAAGATGGTAGACGTACTTAGACTCCAAGGGTCCTTCTTCAAAAGCGTCCAACAGTAACTGAAGTTCGCCTCCATAGCTAGATGGCCAGTTTCCACGACTGCTCTGTGGAGGAACAGGTTTCAATTTCCGGTACTTTCCTCGGTGGGACGACTGGAACTGGGTGAAACTCAGCCTCTTGACACCAAATGAAGAGCTTCTTGAATGAGAAGTATATGCTCCACTGTCTGGGAAACACAACGGGCGAGAAGACGGTGTAGTTACCTCATGCCGCTATACGCAACTGGCAGAGGATGACACGGCGGTCAGTCGGTGTTGAATGGCCCGTCAGCGCCAGTACGCAGATCTGGTAATGCAATTACGAACTCAACACACTTCTTATTCGTCTTTCGCCCGTGTCAGTCTTTGTACAACATCGATGGCTTGACTGATTGTGGTGATTTTTGCCACAACATATGGTCACAATTCTGAATCAAAAATACGTCACGACGGATAGTTTCTTTTTGAACTGAACAGTACTGGCTTAAAGAAATTGATTCGTGATTATATCGCTACTTAGTACTATTTTGTATTAGGCTGATGATTAAGAGTGGGGGAGGGGGGAGAGCGATAACCTATACCAACAATATTCAACCTGTGTTCCGCTTACAGTCACTATGTTTCCTGAATTATAACAAATAACGAAAAATGCATAAAAATGTATTATCCAGGGCGATCTGAATTTCCCTCTACCCAAGAGTCCATTTTACTTACTCTAACGGTCTACCCAACAGTGATATCTTACAGCTGCGCTCGCTAATCATTTGTTATTGTTTGTTTCGAACGCAGAGAACAATAACAGTGCCAGAGAAAGTACGTTATCGACCCTCATTATTCATTATATTTTCGTCACTTATGTGCAGGTTCGTTTTCTTTAGTCAAAGTCTCACATTTCATTCTTTATATCTGTGTACTGATTTTGAGATTAATACCGTTGAATTTCCTTTTGGTGGGAGTAACTGACGATAGTGAACTAGTTACATATGTTTTGACATTAAAAGAGGTTCGAGCGCTGAAACAGTCCTACTGCTCATATTCCCCCGAAATTAACCGCAAAATAATTTAGCAACATTGCGATATACGTGGAGAAGGTTTGGTAGCGAAAAAACTAACCCCTGATATACATGAAACATTAACACTGCTATAATGGTAGCCAATTTAATTACATCATGTACACGTAAGTCCCATCCTTTCAAAAAAAAAGTGAGAGGACAAGGGAGCTACACACACTCAATTGGTTTTGCACACTGAGGAGCGTTGGTTATCACAAAGACGCATACTGACTCATCTTTTTGAACTGAAAAATTAGGTAAAATGTTACGTTACAAAACTGAAATCCGATCTGGCGACGAATTTTGAATGTGAAGAGTGGATTTGCCATTTAGCTTACTTGGCGGATAATTTCCATAAATTTAAGAGTAGCTGCCGGTGATTATCTGCTAATGTGCTGCAGCACACTGTAAATACCGTAGTAAAATCATGCTACTTCTCAGGGAATGTGAGCCGGAAATTGTACTAAAATTACGTCATTTCTCTTCGACTGCAAACCGGAAGTCTTACTAGGATCACTTCAATTCTCTACGAATGCGTGCATGTCTATCTATCTATATCCGAATCCCGCTCCAGCTACTGCCGGGTCTGGGTGCTGACGAGTCCTCTCCATTTGGCTCGGTCCTCCCACCACTTTTCTTCCTCCACTTGCTGCCAGGTCACACCTCTCCTTTCTACAGATACTCTCACTCCCATTTTCCACCGTATTCTTGGGCGCCCTCTAGGTCTTTTCCCATCCATCTTTAGTTCTTCATAATTTTGGGGAGTCTCTGCTCATGCATCCTCTTAACATGCCCATACCATCTTAATCTCTTTCTTTCAATTTCTTCTCTCTTGTTTAAGGTCCTTTCTAATCTCTATATTCGTTACTCTGTCCATTCTTGTTTTTCCCTTAACTGCTCTGAGAAATTTCATTTCCCCTGCTTACAGTCTGCTCCAGTCCCTTTCTGTCATTGTCCATGTTTCTCCACCATAGGTGACAATAGGGATGTAATAATTCTTATACATAAGGAGTTTTGCTCTTTCTGAAACTTCATTATTCCAAATCAGATGTTTTATTGTTTGGTAGAAATTGCTTCCCTTCTGTAACCTCCTATTAATTTCGTTAGTTATTCTTCCATCCCTAGATATTTCACTCCCTAAATAAGTGAAACTTTCTACCACTCTGAGGGGTTCTCCATTCAAGTTAATATTTCCGTTGATCCCTTTCTCTCTTCCAAATACCATTACTTCACTCTTATCTTTATTTATTTTTAATCCATACCTTTTCATTATTTCCTTCCACGCATCAAGCTGTTAACTGTACATCTACCTCTTTATCGCCCCATACCACCATATCATCTGCAAAAATCATCTTTTTGTCTTTTTCTTTTACTATATCTTCAACTGCCCTATTCATTCCCTCCATCACAATATTAAACAGTGCAGGAGATAGAATACTTCCTTGCTTAAGTCCTTGTGTTATTTCGGAGTATTCAGAGTTCCCCAATGGTGTTCTAATTCTACAATTGTGTCCTCTGTACATTGTCTGTATAACATTAATATATCCATCTTCCATATCTATCTTCTTCATTTCTTCCCAGAGTCTTTCCTTGTCAAATGGGTCATTTTCTATGTCTATAAAAACCATTATCACCCTTTTGTTATACTCCCAACTTTTTCCAGCGTGCATGTATGGAAAAAATTATTGAAAAAAAGCTGTTCTGCGGTGCTGTCCCAGCGATAAACAGAAACCAGTGTCTAGTTCTGAAATGACGGTCAGCCACACTATGATCAACCAGAGAATTTTCAAGTGCACTTGCTCTGATGTGACGTAATCGCTGCTGGCACTGATAGTGTTACGTTGTTTGTAACACCAGGTCAGTATTTTTCTTTGAGCACTGCGTGTAAAGTATTATGGAAGAGTAGAGTATGCGGGATTTTACAGAAGCATTTGTCATAACAGCACTGTGTCTGAATGGTTTAGCATACGGACTAGCAATTCGTCAGCTCCGGTTCGAATCCTGTTGCTACCAACAATTTAATCCTGTCACTGTTACAGACATGCTCTCTACATTCCATGTTGACAGCCAATTTGCTGTGTACCGCTCAGCGAAGGCTCCTGCCATAGCTGCTGTGTTGTATCAGATTAACTAAAGTGTTTCACAATATTTTGAAGAGTGTGCAGAGGTGAAAACGTATTGCATAAACTTTGCGTATAATTGATTTTCATCTCAAACATTGCAGTATCGCCAGGTCCAGATGGAACACAAGTCGGTTTTTACGAAGAGTACTCTATGGCACTGTGCCATTACTTAGCTTGTATTTGTCACGAATCTCTCGCCCAGAACTTCCAATCGACTGGGGAAAAGTGAAGGGGACATTTACGCTATTTGTATTCAGGCTGCATTTGTGCTATCACAGATCGATACCACAATCACCAGCGTCTCACAGTTAAGCAGTTGGCAACGGAAAGGCATATTTCTGACAGACGGTTGCGCGAGGAACCCGCAGATCCGTGCCCACTGAGCCACACCTTTCAGCTGCTCCGACAACCGATACAAGATGTCCGGCGGCAGCTACATAGCCTAGCCCCAGTCGCAGTCTTCCCCAATCCCAGCTGCAATTTGCGACAGTCTACAGTCCTAGTCACCCTTCTAGAGTTCGTTCGTGCATTAGTAGCGGGAGCATCTCACTGCACGATGCTCTTTAGTAATTGCATGACTTTATTGCTTTTTTTATTTTGTGAAGTTTGTTTGCAACGCTTGGAGAAAGCTATAAGCTAAGAAAGCTGCTGATTACTGTACAAGGGGGGAAAATACTACGAGGCGTGTTTTTTAAGTAGGTACCATTTGGAAATTAAAGAAAGACGTGCTAAGATATCTCAATAATTTTATTTTTACATGAAAGCCTGTACCTTAATCTACATTTCTACATAATTTCCGTCAATATTGAGGCACTTGTCGTAACGTTGTACCAGTTTTTGAATACCCTTCTCATAGAAGTCTGCCGCCTGACTTGTTAACCATTGCATCACCACTGTTTTGACTTCTTCATCGTCTTGAAGACGCTGACGGGACAGGTGTTTCTTCAAGTGCAGGAACAGATGGTAGTCACTGGGCGCAAGATCGAGGTGTATGGAGGATGATCTAGAGTTTCCCATCGAAAAGATGTGATAAGATGTTTGGTCTGATTCGCCACATGCGGACAGGCATTGTTTTGCTCAACTTCCATGGATTGTTTCTTTAATTCTGGTGTGACGTAGGCCACCCATATTTTATCGCCCGTAACAGTTTGGCTTAAGAAATCATCACCGTCGTTGTGGTACCACTCAAGGAAAGTCAATGCACTGTCTAAACGATTGGTTTTGTGTACATCCGTCAACATTTTCGGTACCCAACGTGCGCACAATTTTCGGTAATTCAAGTGCTCGGTCACAATGCCATACGAAACACTACGAGAAACATTAGGAAAGTCATCCCGCAAGGAGGAAATGGTAAAGTGTCTGTTTTCTCTCACCTTATTGTCCACTTTCTGCACCAATCTTTCATTAACGACCGAAGGACGCCCACTCGGTTGTTCATCATGCACATTTGTGCGGCCACCTTTAAATGCTCTCACCCACTTTCTTACCATTCCATCACTCATAACGTTTTCTCCGTAAACTGCACAGATCTCACGATGAATATCGATCGCTTTTAGGCCTTTAGCACTTAGAAATCTTATAACAGCCCGTACTTCACAGTCGGCGGGACTCACGATTATCGGAGGCATCTTAAACACTCAGTACACAACGTAAACAAGGAAGAATCAGACTGTAATGGCGTCAGTGCGTAGATTAAGGTACAGGCTTTCATGCAAAAATAAAATTATTGAGGTATCTTAGCACGCCTTTTTTTATTTTCAATACGATAGTTACTTAAAAAAACGCCTCGTTGAATAACACTGCCATGGGCGGAGCTTGTGTAGTACGCATTTTTGCCGCTAGGCTTGAGGAGCGCAGTTCACTGCCAGTTCGATGCCGCCTGTGTTATAAACCTGGCTTGTTCTGTACATCTTTAGTGATTGCTTT
Organism: Schistocerca serialis cubense; assembly: GCF_023864345.2. NCBI lineage: Eukaryota > Metazoa > Arthropoda > Insecta > Orthoptera > Acrididae > Schistocerca > Schistocerca serialis. Next base: position 739,744,599 of record NC_064642.1, read on the forward strand.
TGCTAGCGCTATTTTGTTCTCGTCTCGTTTTATATAATGGTAAGCTCAACAACGTGCAGCTTGAAATTTTGTTTTCTTACTATGTAAAAACGTTACTGAAACTGTTTTAAAGTTGAAAACAGCTTACCAAGATGATGCTATGGGAAAAACTCAAGTGTACGAGAGGTTTGCTCGATTTAAAAATGGCGGCATGTCGATTGATAACAAACCTCGTTCTGGACGTCAATTAGCTGCCTGAATCGACGAAAATACTGAAAAAATTCGAGAGCTTGTGCTCAGAGACCGTTGCAGACAATTGATCAATTGTCAGAGATTAGTTGGAGCTCGGTTCAAAGCCAAATTTAATCGAAAATTTAGTGGCAGGCAGGAGACGGGTTCGTTCACCACAACAATGCGCATGCACACCCAGCCATTTCTATTAGTCAGTTTTTGGCTAAAAATGACACAGTACCGCTGCCCCACGCACGCTACTCGCCTGACCTGGCTCCGTGCGAATTTTTCATATTTCCACACATGAAAAGAGGCATGAAAGCACACTGATTTGACAACGTTGAAGAAGCTGTCAGCCATTCCTAAAGATAACTACAAATAATGTGCCGCGCGATATTAGCATCATGGACTGTGCGGCTGGTCCCTGCGGAGGTTCGAGTCCTCCCTCGGGCATGGGTGTGTGTTTGTCCTTAGGATAATTTAGGTTAAGCAGTGTGTAAGCTTAGGGACTGATGACCTTAGCAGTTAAGTCCCATAAGATTTCACACACATTTGAACATTTTGAACAAATAAAGTTTCCAACAGCGGAAGCACCGGCGGAACAAATGTATTAGTTATAATGGAGAGTATTGTGAAAGGGATAAGGTTGTTTTGTGAACGATTTGAAAATATATAGTTTTTAAAAAATAAACATCAACATCAACATCAAAAAATAAACATCAACAAAAGCATTTGTAGACTTAGAGAAAGCTTTTGACAATGTTGACTGGAATACTCTCTTTCAAATTATGAAGGTGGCAGGGGTAAAATGCAGGGAGCGAAATGCTATTTACAATTTGTACAGAAACCAGATGGCAGTTATAAGAGTCGAGGGACATGAAAGGGAAGCAGTGGTTGGGAAGGGAGTAAGACAGCGTTGTAGCCTCTCCCCGATGTTATTTGTATATTGAGCAAGCAGTAAAGGAAACAAAAGAAAAATTCGGAGTAGGTATTAAAATCCATGGAGAAGAAATAAAAACTGAGGAGTGTCTTGAAAGGAGGATATAAGATGAACATCAACAAAAGCAAAACTAGGATAATGGAATGTAGTCGAATTAAGTCGGGTGATGCTGAGGGAATTAGATTAGGAAATGAGACACTTAAAGTAGTAAAGGAGTTTTGCTATTTGGGGAGTAAAATAACTGATGATGGTCGAAGTAGAGAGGATATAAAATGTAGATTGGCAATGGCAAGGAAAGCGTTTCTGAAGAAGAGAAATTTGTTAACATCGAGTATTGATTTAAGTGTCAGGAAGTCGTTTCTGAAAGTATTTGTTTGGAGTTTAGCCATTTATGGAAGTGAAACATGGACGATAAATAGTTTGGCCAAGACGAGAATAGAAGCTTTCGAAATGTGGTGCTACAGAGGAATGCTGAAGATTAGATGGGTAGATCACATAACTAATGAGGAAGTATTGAATAGGATTGGGGAGAAGAGAAGTTCGTGGCACAACTTGACCAGAAGAAGGGATCGGTTGGTAGGACATGTTCTGAGGCATCAAGGGATCACCAATTTAGTATTGGAGGGCAGTGTGGAGGGTAAAAATCGTAAAGGGAGACCAAGAGATGAATACACGAAGCAGATTCAGAAGGATGTAGGTTGCAGTAGATACTGGGAGATGAAGCAGCTTGCACAGGATAGAGTAGCATGGAGAGCTGCATCAAACCAGTCTCAGGACTGAAGACCACAACAACAACAACATTCTGGGTCCACTCCTAGTTCTTATATATATATATATATATATATATATACCCAGAATTGAACCTTGTGGGATTTTCCCAGTCACAAGAATTTTCTGTCTATCTGACACTGTCTTAATTATTCAGCACTACTTTTTGCATTTTGTTTCTAAAGTATGGTAGAAAACTGTTGTGTATAAAACCATCAGTTCCACAAAACTTAAGTTTTTCTAAGAGAGTATCATGATCTACTCAATCAAATTCCTTGGAAAGAGCACTAAAATACCAACTTGCTATATACTATTATTTAAGGCTTGCAATATTTGATGAGAATGTATGAATAGCATTCTCGATCGTGAATGTATAAACAGCATTCTCAGTCTAGCAACCCTTCTGGAATCCACACTGTAATATGCTAAGCAGATTGTTTCCCCATAAGTGTGCGACTACTCTTGAGTACATTAATTTTTCGAGCATTTTGGAAAAATATGTCAGTAAGGAAGTTGGACGATAACTGTTTATCTTGTCACCATTCTTATGAGGTGGTTTATTATTTGCATATTTTAACCTGCCTGGAAAAATTCTCTGTGCCAGTGACGCCTTGCTTATATCACTAAGGACATTGCTTTTTAAGTTGCAGTTTTGGGTTTTTAGAATTTTTATGACTGTATTAATTTCAGTGAAGGATGTTTGCGCTACTTGTAGTTGCTACAATTTTGTGGAATGACATATTTAATACATTCTCTTGCTTCTTCAACTGAACCATTGAACTGAAGACATGTAAATATGGTTTAAGGCAAATTTTTTGGAATTTTACCTATTGTCCAGATACCTACAACTGCGTCCTACGATATATGTGAAAACGACGTCAAACTATTAACACAGAACATTATTTAACAATGTTTCGACATCCTAAGTTAAACAATTTTCGCAGTACATTATTTAACAACAGCAAACTGTAGGTGAGACATTAAATATTTAACCAACTTCGTGGATATTCCACATTAAATAATTTCTATGATGTATTATTAACAACAAATGGAATTTTAAGTGTTAAATACCACAGTATGCCATATAAACAAATAAACTTCTGCTGTGTACCAAATCAACATTCTCCTTGCATTACTCTTGTGTGTGTGTGTGTGTGTGTGTTAAAATTAGCGCGTTGTCCAATTGGTAGACATTCTTTGATATAATGATGTTATAACATATCGCTAAATTTTAACAAAATTATGACGTGAACAGTTTGATAATACAGTGTGTATAAATTAATGACGTCAACGCAAATTCTGTTAGCACACCAATCACCCACTGCAGTTTACTGGAAACCAGGAGGACTCGGGATCGAATCCTGGTCGGGCATTGAATTTTTCAGTCTGCGTTTTAGCCTAGCCTTCACGTCTCACCGATACGGGGCGTTGCCGTCAAAATGTAGCTCCCCTTTCCCCAATTGGATAACTTTCGTAGGTTAGGGGCACCCAAGTCGCTGAAGTGTCGTCTGATTTAAATGAAAAACTTTCACCAGGCCAGTGAGCCGCAACAAAATCTTATTACAATGAAGCAGGAGCAAGTTCCCTGTAGTCTAGGCTTGTTTTAGTAGTGGAGTGGTGGTTGTGCTCTCTTTACTGAGGATGATATGAGGGCGTTTGTTGAACTAGTGGTTTCTAAGACAAGTCTTTGCAAGGCAGCTTCTATTAAGAATGTGAATTTTGAAACCCTTTACAGGTGAAACGTTCATGGGGCATTTCTTCACCAAATCAGCACTTAACGGAAAAAAAACACAGAAAACAAATTAAATTTATACCTTTTACTTTTAAATATACCTGAGTGGTCCATTCGGCATGTTGTTGGGACCATCTGTTCCGCGCTGTATGGTGCCGTGGTTGCAAAGATGGATCTTGCCATAGACGTCGGGAGTGAAGTTCCGCATCATGCAGCCTATTGGGCACACTTTGAGTCGTAACACGACATCCTGTGGCTGTACGAAAAGCATTATTCAACATGGTGGCTTTGCTGTCAGCCTTCCTCCGAGCCATAATCCGTAGGTAGCGGTCATCCACTGCAGTAGTAGCCCTTGGGCGGCCAGAGCGAGGCATGTCATCGACAGTTCTTGTCTATCTGTTTCTCCTCCATGTCCGAACAATATCGCTTTGGATCACTTCGAGACGCCTGGACATTCCTCATGTTGAGAGCCCTTCCTGACACAAAGTAACAATGCGGACGCGATCAAACCGCAGTAATGAGCGTCTAGGCATGGTTGAACTACAGACAACACGAGCCGTATACCTCCTTCCTGATGGTAAGACTTATACTGATCGGCTGCCGGACCCCCTCCGCCTAATAGGCGCTGCTCATGCATAGGTGTTCATCTCAGTGGGACTGTGTCTTCGATACAATATCCACAGTCAACGTCTATTGTCAGGAGTTCTGGGAACCGGGGGAAGCAAAACTTTTTTTAATGTGTGTGTAACTGCCGGCGAATTTTCTCTGATGAACAAGAACATTCTTTGGTATACTACTTTGTGACATGTTCTCGTATTTGCTACGGCCTCGACACTGTAGAAGTAATGCGTTTGTCATTCCAAACGACAAACTATAAATCCCGAGATACAGGAAATGGGCTGGCATAGATTGGTTCTCTGCTTTTAGAGGACGCCATCCAAGCTTTGGCGTCCAGCGTCGAGAACATGACGCCATCCAAGCCTTGGCCCCAACGTCAGTTTATCATTCTATAAAACTAATACTGAAATATTCTTCTGCAATCTAACAAATATTTTGAACCGTCATTCAGCATTTAGTGACGGAACGAGGATTTTCAATCTGGATAACAGTGGTATCTTAACAGTGGTCACTCCAAAAAGCAGTTGAACAACGTTACCAGTGGGGAAAAACGTACACCTGTGACCACAGTATGCGTAACAGGTATTTATGGTATTGCTCTTCCTCCAGAAACGATATTGCATAGATTCAGTTTCAAGGGTCGCATACCTACAGGTGCTTCTCCACGGACACTGGAAGTTGCAGTTTCATCTGGCTTGATAAATAGTGAGTTGTTTCAACGTGTTAAGGAGCATATTGTGAAGCACACGCAGTCATCAAAGGAAAATCCTTCACTACTTATTCTAGACAACCACGAAGGCCATTCTGCTATAGCAGCACTAAATACTGCTAAATATGCTAACAATTCCACTACACTGCAGCAGTCGAGTGCAACCTCTAGATGCTAGTGTGTTCATTTAAGGTTCATCACGATTCTGCTGTTGATTCAGGGCTAATGCAACACCCTGGAAAAACACTGTTTATTTATGATGCCGCAGGGTGTGTTGGCAAAGCCCACATTCGCTCAAGGACACCAACAACATGACAAGTTTCATGATAATGGACAGTTTTCCATATGACTGCAGTATTTCCACAGATGATGATTTTATGTGTATTTCTGTGACAGACCGTGTTTTCATCAACAAAACGCCGCTCCAGGAGCTTCTGGTAATGCACTAACTGACAGCGCTCCCCAAGTCTCATCAACGGCTAATTTAGTTCCTCTTCCCGTGACAGATGGTGACGCGAGCTGTGGAATCCCTGCCCTAGGAGCTGTTGACGGGCGAAAGTAGTCACAGGAAGATTCTTCTAACATGCTACCACAGGATTCAAAATGGTTCAAATGGCTCTGAGCACTATGGGACTTAACATCTGAGGTCATCAGTCCCCTAGAACTTAGAACTACTTAAACCTAACTAACCTAAGGACATCACACACATCCATGCCCGAGACAGGATTCGAACCTGCGACCGTAGCGGTCGCGCGGTTCCAGACTGCAACCATGCATGAGCAGCGCCTATTAGACGGAGGGTGTCCAACGGTCGATCAATACCAGTCATTCCGCCTGGAAGCGTGCAGCGACAGGACGTCGTGTTAAGACTAAAACTGAGCGCAACAGGCTGCGTGATGTGCAACTTCACTCCCGACATCCATGGCGAGATCTTTGTAACCACGACACCATGCAGCGCGGTACAGATGGGCCCAACAACATGCCGAAAGGACTGCTCAGGATTGGCATTAGGTTCTCTTCAGCGATGAGTGTGGCTTATGCCTTCAACCAGAAAATCGTCGGAGACGTATTTGGAGGCAACCAGGTCAGGCTGAACGCCTTATAAACACTGTCCAGCGAGTGCAGCAAGGTGGAGTTTCCCTTCTGTTTTGGGATGGCATTATGAGGGGCCAACGTACGCCGCTGGTGGCCATGGGAGGCGCCGTAACGGCTATACGATACGGGAATGCCATCCTACGACCGATAGTGTAACCATATCGGAAGCATATTGGCGAGGCGTTCGAAATCATGGGCGACAATTCGCGCCCCCATCGTGCACGTCTTGTGAATGACTTCCTTCAGGATAACATCGCTCGAGTAGAGTGGGCCAGCACCTTTTGCAGACATGAGTCCTACCCGTGGTCTAGGGGTAGCGTCTTTGATTCATAATCAAAACTTCTTCGGTCCCGGGTTCGATCCCCCGCCACTGCCTAAATTTTGGTAAATAATCAGCAATGGCGGCCGAAGACTTCCGGCATAAGAAGTCAGCTTCATTCTGCCAACGGCCTTGTCAAAGAGGGCGGAGGAGCGGATAGAGGTTCAGGGCACTCTCTTGTCCTAGGGATGGGAAATTGCCCCTAAAGGCGGAAGAATCAGCAATGATCAACGACATGAGGATGCAGAAGGCAATGGAAACCACTGCATTAAAGACACGTAACGTATATCCACAGGACATGTGGCCTGTAATTGAAGAAGTGTCATGATGATCTCTCCATTGGCAAAAGATTCCGGAATAGTCCCCCCATTCGGATCGCCGGGAGGGGACTACCAAGGGGGAGGTTACTATGAGAAAAAGATTGAACTACCAACGAAAGGATAATGTTCTACGAGTCGGGGTGTGGAATGTCAGAAGCTTGAACGTCGTAGGGAAACTAGAAAATCTGAAAAGGGAAATGCAAAGGCTCAATCTAGATATAGTAGGGGTCAGTGAAGTGAAGTGGAAGGAAGACAAGGATTTCTGGTCAGATGAGTATCGGGTAATATCAACAGCAGCAGAAAATGGTATAACAGGTGTAGGATTCGTTATGAATGGGAAGGTAGGGCAGCGGGTGTGTTACTGTGAACAGTTCAGTGACTGGGTTGTTCTAATCAGAATCGACGGCAGACCAACACCGACAACGATAGTTCAGGTATACATGCCGACGTCGCAAGCTGAAGATGAACAGATAGAGAAAGTGTATGAGGATATTGATAGGGTAATGCAGTATGTAAAGGGGGACGAAAATCTAATAGTCATGGGCGACTGGAATGCAGTTGTAGGGGAAGGAGTAGAAGAAAAGATTACAGGAGAATATGGGCTTGGGACAAGGAATGAAAGAGGAGAAAGACTAATTGAGTTCTGTAACAAGTTTCAGCTAGTAATAGCTAATACCCTGTTCAAGAATCACAAGAGGAGGAGGTATACTTGGAAAAGGCCGGGAGATACGGGAAGATTTCAATTAGATTACATCATGGTCAGACAGAGATTCCGAAATCAGATACTGGATTGTAAGGCGTACCCAGGAGCAGATATAGACTCAGATCACAATATAGTAGTGATGAAGAGTAGGCTGAAGTTCAAGACATTAGTTAGGAAGAATCAATACACATAGAAGTGGGATACGGAAGTACTATGGAATGACGAGATACGTTTGAAGTTCTCTAACGCTATAGATACAGCAATAAGGAATAGCGCAGTAGGCAGTTCAGTTGAAGACGAATGGACATCTCTAAAAAGGGCCATCACGTAAGTTGGGAAAGAAAACATAGGTACAAAGAAGGTAGCTGCGAAGAAACCATGGGTAACAGAAGAAATACTTCAGTTGATTGATTTAAGGAGGAAGTACAAACATGTTCCGGGAAAATCAGGAATACAGAAATACAAGTCGCTGAGAAATGAAATAAATAGGAAGTGCAGGGAAGCTAAGACGAAATGGCTGCAGGAAAAATGTGAAGACATCGAAAAAGATATGATTGTCGGAAGGACAGACTCAGCATACAGGAAAGTCGAAACAACCTTTGGTGACATTAAAAGCAGCGGCGGTAACATTAAGAGTGCAACGGGAACTCCACTGTTAAATGCAGAGGAGAAAGCAGATAGGTGGAAAGAATACATTGAAAGCCTCTATGAGGGTGAAGATTTGTCTAATGTGATAGAAGAAGAAACTGGAGTCGATTTATAAGAGATAGGGGATCCAGTATTAGAATCGGAATTTAAAAGAGCTTTGGAGGACTTACCGTCAAATAACGCAGAAGGGATAGATAACATTCCATCAGAATTTCTAAAATCATTGGGGGAAGTGGCAACAAAACGACTATTCACGTTGGTGTGTGGAATATATGAGTCTGGCGATATACCATCTGACTTTCGGAAAAGCATCATACACACAATTCCGAAGACGGCAAGAGCTGGAAAGTGCGAGAATTATCGCACAATCAGCTTAACAGCTCATGCATCGAAGCTGCTTACAAGAATAACATACAGAAGAATGGAAAAGAAAATTGAGAATGCGCTAGGTGACGATCAGTTTGGCTTTAGGAAAAGTAAAGGGACGAGAGAGGCAATTCTGACGTTACGGCTAATAATGGAAGCAAGGCTAAAGAAAAATCAAGACACTTTCATAGGATTTGTCGACCTGGAAAAAGCGTTCGACAATATAAAATGGTGCAAGCTGTTCGAGATTCTGAAAAAAGTAGGGGTAAGCTATAGGAAGAGACGGGTCATATACAATACGTACAACAACCAACAGGGAATAATAAGAGTGGACGATCAAGAACGAAGTGCTCGTATTAAGAAGGGTGTAAGACAAGGCTGTAGCCTTTCGCCCCTACTCTTCAATCTGTACAACGAGGAAGCAATGATGGAAATAAAAGAAAGGTTCAGGAGTGGAATTAAAATACAAGGTGAAAGGATATCAATGATACGATTCGCTGATGACATTGCTATCCGGAGTGAAAGTGAAGAGAGATTAAATGATCTGCTGAACGGAATGAACAGTCTAATGAGTACACAGTATGGTTTGAGAGTAAATCGGAGAAAGACGAAGGTAATGAGAAGTAGTACAAATGAGAAAAGCGAGAAACTTAACATCAGGATTGATGGTCACGAAGTCAATGAAGTTAAGGAATTCTGCTACCTAGGCAGTAAAATAACCAATGACGGACGGAGCAAGGAGGACATCAAAAGCAGACTCGCTATGGCAAAAAAGGCATTTCTGGCCAAGATAAGTCTACTAATATCAAATACCGGCCTTAATTTGAGGAAGAAATTTCTGAGGATGTACGTCTCGAGTACAGCATTGTATGGTAGTGAAACATGGACTGTGGGAAAACCGGAACAGAAGAGAATCGAAGCACTTGAGATGTGGTGCTACAGACGAATGTTGAAAATTAGGTGGACTGATAAGGTAAGGAATGAGGAGGTTCTACGCAGAATCGGAGAGGAAAGGAATATGTGGAAAACACTGATAAGGAGAAGGGACAGGATGATAGGACACCTGCTAAGACATGAGGGAATGACTTCCATGGTACTAGAGGGAGCTGTAGAGGGCAAAAATTGTAGAAGAAGACAGAGATTGGAATACGTCAAGCAAATAATTGAGGACGTAGGTTGCAAGTGCTACTCTGAGATGAAGAGGTTAGCACAGGAAAGGAATTCGTGGCGGGCCGCATCAAACCAGTCAGTAGACTGATGACCGAAAAAAGAAAGATAGAAAAGGGCTGTTTATGGACGACGTGACACCACCAACCACTCTGAGGGATCTACGCTGAATCGCCGTTGAGTGGGACATTCTCGACCAACAGTGCCTTGATGAACTTGTGCATAGTACGCGACGACGAATACAGGCATGCATCAATCCAAGAGGAGGTGCTACTGGGTATCAGAGGTGCCGGTGTGTACAGCAATGTGGACCACCACCTCTGAAGGTCTCGCTGTATGGTGGAACAACATGCAATGTGTGGTTTTCGTGAGGAATAAAAAGGGCGGAAATGATGATGTTGATCTCTGTTCCAATTGTCTGTACAGGTTCCGGAAGTTTCGGAACTGAGGTGATGCTAAAGTTTTTTATTATGTGTGTATTAATTTTGTCTCGCATTTAAATGTAGCCTATTCTCTGAATGTGTTGAATATACTAGTTATGCCTACATGAATATACTTTTACATGCTTGTTATACTGTACCCTACTGCCCCCACACTGGGTTACATTGTAACAGTCTCCAGTGAGACTTAGTATTATTAATGAATACACCAGTTTCATAGCCAACCTGAGTCTGTGAGTTTTAAATGATTGTTTAAGGGTCCTTAAATAAAGACATGCGTTTTCCAACAACATTTTTTGTTGTTAATTTCAAATATAGCTTTTCTTTTAGACTGTGCCCCCCCTTCCCCTGCCTTAGGACGGAGATGTAAATTTATTGGGAAAAGCAGTAAAATTGCAAAATACGAGGGTTGGAACTTGAACAGTGGCAACTATTTATTCACAAACAATACAAAAGAGTTAGATGTTTGCACCTGTTACTGTCCTTCAAAGTAGTCACTAGCGTTGTGTAGAACCCGTTTCCAGCGATGTGGAAGGCGCAGTATACCGTTAGCAGAGCCCGTTCTGTTGATGGTGCGAATGGAGCGGTCTAAAGTTATGGTGATTCTCGTATACTACTGTGATGGTGTTATCCTAATGCATTATGTTCCTCCACGGCAGACCGTCAATACACAGTATTACTGTTCGTTTTTGGAGCATCACCTACGACCAGCTATGCGAAAGAAGCGGCGACACCTTCTGCACAACCCATCATTTTGCACGACAATGCGCGGGCGCATACAGCGCAAGCTGTGCCTGCTCTGTTCGGTCGATGGGTCTGGGAAGTACTGTACCATCCACCATACCCCCCGGACTTAAAGTCATTGTGACTTTGATTCCGAAGACGAAGGAACCACTTCGTGGAATTCGCTTCAGAACTGTTATAGAGATTCGACAGGCAGTAAAAAAAAAAAATGGTTCAAATGGCTCTGAGCACTATGGGACTTAACATCTGAGGTCATCAGTCCCCTAGAACTTAGAACTACTTAAACCTAACCAACCTAAGGACATCATACACATCCATGCCCGAGGCAGGATTCGAACCTGCGACCGTAGCTATAGGGAGCAGTAGAACGCTCCAATCACACCATCAACGGAACAGGCTCTGCTAACGGTATACTACGCCTTCCACATCGCTGGCAACGGGTTCTACACAATGCTTGTGACTACCTTGAAGGACAGTAACAGGTGAAAACATATAACTCTTTTGTATCGGTTGTGAATAAATAGTTGCCACTATATAAGTTCTAACCCTCGTATTAGCTAAAAACGGCAAAATAGCAATTAATTATGGGAAGAAGGGGTTAACTGTACTTACATGCCTTCTTACTCTGCCTGTGGGTGGTGGGTGGACCCGGACACCCCATGGTGATCCTCTCCCTATGGTACAGAGACCTTGGATAACGATTTCCACGCATTTCCTCTAGGATGGGGAGAGTGAGGGGAGCCTGTATGTTATTGGTCCACGGGGGAGGTGACCGGGGGAAAGGAAATAGGAGTAGTGTGATAGCACTATGTGCAACTTGATACTCAACACCAACTAGAACTGGCAGTGGCTCAGTTGCATGGGCGGGCCTGGGGGGGGGGGGGGGGGGGGGGCGGCAGTATTGAATGTAACACATACAAGAGCATGGGCAGGCGTTCGGGACAGGAGTCACCTTGAATGTACGTCACAAAACTACCTTTGGTGCAATATGATACCTTCCTCACAAGGTCATCTCTATGCCCAACTTAATATGTAATCTAACCCCCGCTTTATCTTAGCAGTGGAAAATGATGTGTTGCCCAATATTAATCTCATCCAGAACATATATTGTATAAATACTACTGGGCATTAGTTCCTGTTGCCTAGGTACTCTTCAATGATAATTTCAATCATGAGCTGAATTCGTTTCGTATTTCCATACTATTAGTCTCCTAGAGCATTCAGTTACTTGTTCATGCGAACCAGAGGGAAAGCGAAGAAGTATGGAGATCTAAATACGTTTGAAAATACCTTCGCTGGTAGCAAGTAATGCGTCAGTTGTTTTGAAAGTATCAGACTATCGAACGCCATTGTCATGCCCAGCCTTATTTTCAGTATCAGTCAGGCAATACACTAGGAATGCATGAAAACCACTTCCAATCTACATCAGTTGTGGAATGTTAGTGAAGACCGTCTACAATATTTGCAAAAACGTCAAAACCAGTTGAAAATACATCAAAAAAGAGGAAATGCAGGCTGTCACAGCGTGCTGTCACTGCTAATGGTGTTTATTATTTATACTGTGTCTACATCTACATCCATACTCCGCAAGCCACCTGACGGTGTGTGGCGGAGGGTACCCTGAGTACCTCTATCGGTTCTCCCTCCTATTCCAGTCTCGTATTGTTCGTGGAAAGAAGGATTCTCGGTATGCTTCTGTGTGGGCTCTAATCTCTCTGATTTTATCCTCATGGTCTCTTCGCGAGGCATACGTAGGAGGGAGCAATATACTGCTTGACTCTTCGGTGAAGGTATGTTCTCGAAACTTTAACAGAAGCCCGTACCGAGCTACTGAGCGTCTCTCCTACAGAGTCTTCCACTGGAGTTTATCTATCATCTCCGTAACGCTTTCGCGATTACTAAATGATCCTGTAACAAAGCGCGCTGCTCTCCGTTGGATCCTGTCTATCTCTTCTATCAACCCTATCTGGTACGGATCCCACACTGCTGAGCAGTATTCAAGTAGTGGGCGAACAAGCGTACTGTAACCTACGAGGTGCATTCAAGTTCTAAGGCCTCCGATTCTTTTTTTTCTAATTAACTACTTACCCGAAATCGATGAAACTGGCGTTACTTCTCGACGTAATCGCTCTACAGACGTACACATTTTTCACAACGCTGACGCCATGATTCCATGGCAGCGGCGAAGGCTTCTTTAGGAGTCTGTTTTGACCACTGGAAAATCACTGAGGCAATAGCAGCACGGCTGGTGAATGTGCGGCCACGGAGAGTGTCTTTCACTGTTGGAAAAAGCCAAAAGTCACTAGGAGCCAAGTCAGGTGAGTAGGGAGCATGAGGAATCACTTCAAAGTTGTTATCACGAAGAAACTGTTGCGTTGTCTTGGTGAAACAGCACACGCGCAACCCTTCCCGGACGTTTTTGTTGCAGTGCAGGAAGGAATTTGTTCTTCAAAACATTTTCGTAGGATGCACCTGTTACCGTAGTGCCCTTTGGAACGCAATGGGTAAGGATTACGCCCTCGCTGTCCTAGAACATGGACATCATTTTTTCAACACTGGTCTCCCCTCCTCCATGCGGATCCTGTACGACGTTTTTCCGTTCCCCCACCTCCTCCTTTTCCTCGAACGGATATGGATCCTCTACACCTCCCGTAAACTTGATCCCCCTCACCCGCTTGTCTCTCCATCCTCTCCCACCCCTGTCTGCTGCCACGCCTGTATTCCCACGTCCCACCTGCTCTCCATTTCTCCATTCTCCATAGCCTCTCCCAAGGTGGCTTCCACCAACTCCCCCTCCCTGATGGTGCCCTCATCCCCTCCATCTACCCCTCATACCTTCTTTCCTCCCCCCCCCCCCCAACTCCTCTGCCACTGGCGTCTACACTCTCCCCTCTCCCTCCTCCCCCACCATTCCCCTTTTGGCAGGTCCCCGGACTCGCACACGTCACGTGAACATTGGCGCGCCGGAGATCATCGCCATCGGTTCTGTGTGTGTGTGTGTGTGTGTGTGTGTGTGTGTGTCGTCATGTTAGTGCTTGAGTGTTTTCGCCGTCCACGCTCCATCGTTCACGTGTGTCATCTCAATCATGAGTGTTCGGGTACAGTGCTGACAGTTTTTTTATTTTTCTACGCCTGTGAAAGTCTTCCTGTTTTTTTCTCTTGTGTCTACTGTTTTTGTCCACCGTTATGTTTTGTGTTTCTCTGTCTTCCTTGTTTCTATTTGAACTGTCTGTGGCCGAAGAGCGGCTTACTGTTGCCGCTGCCGACCCACCTTATTATGTAAGGTGTTGAAATAACAACAACGCGAAAAAAAGCTCAGCCAGCTAGTCTAATCTGTGGGCACATCGCCTCGCGTTAGACAGCTTACTTACTTGTTCTGTGTACGAGTGGACGTGTTTGTTAGGTTTCCTTGTGACTCCGTTGTTCGATCTTGTTGTTGTTCGTTCTGTCCTTCGTTGGTCGCGTCCCTCCTCTTCCGTTGTGTTGTTCGCGGGCCTCTCCGCGGGTCCCGCCGCACTTTCCGTCATTTCAACCCCGCGACCGTCCCGGTCGCAGTTACAACAGGGGAGACGGACAGAGACAGAGGAGAGAAGGGGATTAGGAGTACATCAATTTCCATACATATTAGAAACATGTGCTTTCCCTTTTTTCCTGACTGAAGCAGACTGAGTCACAGAAAAGCGTGGCCAGGTACAGCTAGTTCTTGAATATTGCTGAAGTCAGTCCGACCTGCTGAAGTCACTCTGACCTGCACTAAACAGAACTAATAGGGATAATGAATGACACAAGCAAGGGCAGCAGAATGATCACAGGTTCGATCTATGAGAGAGTGTTACGATGATTATGAAGGAACTGAATTGGCAGACGCTTCAAAATAGACGAAAATTTTTCTGTGGAGGCTTCCTTACTTCCTTACTAGAACCAACTTAAAAGATGCCTCTAGGAATATGCTACAACCCTTTACATGTCACTCCCATAGGGGTCATAAGGTCAAGATTAGATTAATTATAGCACGGCCAGAGGCATTTGAACTATCATTCTTCTTACATGATATACGTGAACGGAATGGGAAAAAGTCCTAATAACTGGTACAATGGGACGTATCCTCCGCCATGCACTTCACAATGGTTTGCAGAATATAGATGGAGAGGTGGTGTGTGAAAATTATCATATCGTGAGGGCTCTAATATTTCCACATTTGTGCAATATGACATTGAAATGAAGAACGATACTTAACAGTGATTTTAGTGTGTTAGAGGAGCCACAGGAAAGAGCCTCGAACGTATCTTGTAATGACAAAATCTAAGCCTCTAATGTAAACTATGCTCATTATGCATCGGATTGACATCAGTAAGTGGATGACGTAACGATTGTCGTAATCGAAGACATCCCCTCAAAGTGTCTAGATACTGCAAATAGCTCAATACTGACTCTGTTTGGCATCGTCCAACCATTTATCATAATCCCCTAACACGAAAAGGCGATGGTTCAATTGTCTGTCACGCCCAGCATCTTAAAGTCGGGTGTGGGTATTGAATGACGGGTTCTGGCAAACGGTTGGTACGTTCTTGGAACCTGCGTCACCGATAGGCCAGAATATGAACGGCCCTCACCTATATGTAGGCTCTTCTCCATTAACAAACTGAATATACTTTTTACTAGGGATGGGATAAACTATTAATTGTGTGTAATAGGACGCAACATTCAGATTCCAACTAGATAACAAATTTCATAAACCTATTAAATATTTAAAAGGGACCAGGCTGTGAAGCCCGCTGTAACCTAAGAAACATGAAAGTAAAAAAGGGAAGCATATGACTGCTGAACGATGATTCCGTATTACAATAGACAGCGTCTATTTGACCACAGACACATGGATATTTAAAACCAATTAAATTTATTTGGATGTGACTCCACATTGCTGAACAGGTTCCTCACAGTCGTTTCCAAACATAATGTTTAACTATAAATTGCTCTGTACAATTTGTTACTTGCACTTCTTACTTAAAAATATCCTCACAAATAACTAGGTTTCTGTCCTTTGTTCACTGCCGACAGCCACATGCAACTACATACAAAACTGAATCCAGAATTTCTATACTTCAGTTTGATTTGGACTATTACATATAAATAATTCGGGAGGGCAAGACTACAATCATGAACGTCGCATACGTAGGAACGGTGGCACTGCTTGCACAGTGGAACGATTATCTACTCGGCAGTCCACCCCTGTTAACTGTTGAGGGAATGATTCACAATCTTCCTCGGTTGACCTATTAATGAGTCACGCTTGCAGCGCATGCAAAAACTAAGTCACTGGAGAGAACTCACCTGTTTGTGAACCACAGCCTATTAAAAATTTGTCAAGTGCAGCGTGAAACATATTATTTCGATAGTAGGTACGACTCAGCAACACTGTTATTTTAGAAGATACGTTAAATATTGCCCATCCCTAGTCTCTAGGGTGACCGAGAGACATTATCTCGAAGACAGCAGCGAGAAAAGGGTAAAACGCGATCTGCTGTAAAACATCGGTTCCTTACTGCCTTTGTGCAAAAGGAACAATGCAGTGTAACAAGCCGTCTGCATGAAACATATTGCAGCAAAACAAGCTACCTGGTTGGTTGGTTTTTTGGGGGAAGAGAACAAACAGCGAGGTCATCGGTCTCATCGGATTAGGGAAGGACAGGGAAGGAAGTCGGCCGTGCCCTTTCAGAGGAACCATCCCAGCATTTGCCTGGAGCGATTTAGGGAAATCACGGAAAACCTAAATCAGGATGGCCGGACGCGGGATTGAACCGTCGTCCTCCCGAATGCGAGTCCAGTGTGCTAACCACTGCGCCACCTCGCTCGGTCAAGCTACCTGCAATGCTTCCGCGGCCAGCTCTCCACCGGTTTAGTTACGGCTGTATGAACCACCTGTGCTACTTTGTGGTTGTGGCACCAGAGGCGAATGTCTGCTGCCAGCTATCTAGCTCCTGTCGCTACTCCAGGAATCGATGGCCCACCCACGTCTAACGCCGACTGGTACAGTATCAGACATCGGAGCTGAGTGTAACTCCAGCCCGCCTGCGAGCGCGCACACACACACACACACACACACACACACACACACACACACACACACACACACACGAGATCGGTACCCGAAACGTATCCGAACGAAGCGGACTGTGCTCACTGACTCAATTTTCAGCGCATTCCTGATTTCTTAAAGTATATACCGTATTTAAAATAAAGTTTTAGGTAAATCGTTGCATTTATTGTGAAAGAAGACTTTAAGCGTTATTCGCAGAAGGAAAAAGTAAACATACCGTCTCACGATCGTCGAGGTAATTTGAGACTAAGTACGAGCACAGCGGAAGAACTATTGGCGAGGTATCGACTGTGACTTTTCGAAATCAACCATTCACCCACAACTATGAAGGCGAACTACGGAAAATCATAAGCAGGAGTATCCTGTGTGTACTTCCAGTCCTTTCTTTGCGAGTGCAAGTGTATTACAGGAAAAGACTGACTTATTCACTTGTCTTATCCACTGTGACACAAAGGCTGTCGTTTTCATTACTGGAGGACGATTGTGGTCGTCTTGTTCTTACATAGGTACGAGTTAATAACGAGAATATTGTGTAAATCGTTCATTTTTTGAAAAAGTTACTGTTAACGGACGTGTTCGAAAATCGGTCAATGTTCGTAGGGATATCGACATTCCGAGGAAAACACTCTCTTGCCTTTCTTAGCACCCTCTCAAGTGTTGATGCATTCAGCTCTGCCGGCTGAACATCTGCTAAATAGCACGTTGGTCCATCTTTGCAACACAGTGCAGCAGTGATGCTCCGTGGCATGGATTCGACAAGTCCTCACTATGTGGCACCACATGTCTAGGCAGAGGCTACGCATCTGCCGTAAAGTATTACGGGTGGTTAGTCGGTGCTGACCTGGCGCCCCATACCACCCGAGATGTGTTCACTTAGGTTCATATTACGTCAATTTGGTGACCAAGACATCAACAGAAGTTCACTATTATGCCCCTCAAAACAATGTAGCACGATTCTGACCACGTCACATGGTCAATTATCAAGCAGGAAGATGCTGTTACTGAGGTGAAAGGCCGTCAAAGCTCGATGAGATGCAGGTGGTTCACAGCGATTTTCACGCAACCCGCAGCTGTCGGAAGTCCCACGGGAAAGTTGGGAGAAATCGGCCACCATCTCACACGAATGGGCAAAGTCACTCCGAACAGTTCTAGCATAATTAAGACCTCAAAAATATCTGTGATCGCGGAACAAAAGAAAATAACGACGTAGAACAAGAAAGGAGCCAGACAGACGAATAGAAAATTCACTAAAATGCACAAAAAATGGGAAGCAGTTGATGTGGACGATCTGCTCCCTCACTACTTTAAGAATATTGGTGAAGATGGATAGAGTGGCTAGCATTCAAAAGTCTGGAGAGCACCTACAAGACTACATGCCGATTTCGCTGTTGTGACCAAGTCCTAGCCTTCACAACATATGTAGAGCGAGGTTTCTTAAACAATCGGCTTTACCTCACATCTTCCTATGACACTGTCTGAATTCAAACTCTTATCTACAAATTAATGAAGGCTCTCAAATGCAAGGAAATTGGGAAACTCCTAATGAATATGTGCAGAGAAGGGAAATTTACAGTAGAACTGAATGAGAGAGTAAGTAAACAGAAGTTTTTGGAAAATGGGATACCTCAAGCAATAATATTGGCACCAGCTCTGTTCAATCTCTACATACCTAATACCCAGATTTAAATTCACAGATATTTGCATACGCCGATGACCTCGCAATGACCTGTACAAGCACAGTCTTTCGAGAAATTAGAAGAAATAAATACCGCTGATATGGAAACCCTTGCAAAACCCTACACTGGGCGATTTTTTACCATCAACCCAACAAAAACTAAGTATAGTGATGCACCTAAATAATAGGGAACGAAACAGAACTAAATCTGCCTTTAATGGGTCAAACAATTAGACACGCGACAACCCTAAGTATCCGGGAAATAAACTGGACCGTATGCTAGCATGTAAGTATCGCTAAGCAGACGTAGCCCAGAAAATGAAAACAAGAAAAGGAAGCAGGAACATCCTGGGGCAGCTCAGCGGGGACATTATGCACTTCAGCACTGGTTCCTATATGTAGTGTTGGTGAGTACTATACTCCAGTGTGGGCCAGTAGCATCCACACAAAATAGGTTGACGTCCAATTCCATGAAAAATGAGGACAATCTCGGGAACACTATGGCTAATCCCCATTCCCTGGCTGCTATATTGAACCTGCACACATCCGACGACAAGCAGCAGCTCAGAGGGTGACTATATCAGTCAGGGACAATTATACCCAATCCACCCACCAATATTTATACCCTACCCATCCAGCAACATTTTCGTAACGAAAACTGTCTAAAATCCCGAAAACCTTTCAAGATGAACACACAAGAATGCGAAGACCGTATGGAGAGAAGAGTGAGAGCGGGAAGACGTAGAGAACAGCAGCCTCACGCGTGCCTCAAAGATGCAAGTGGCAGGCTTTGACCTGCCATGGCACAGCCACTGTGGCACTGGACAGACTACGAACCGGATTTGGGCGATGCAGACAATTAATGGCGAAATGGGAGCTTGCAGACGATTCCAAGTGTTACTGTAGAATGGAACAGACCATGGACCATACTTTAAGTTGTGATGTGTAAGGCTTTCCTAATGGACGTCTTAACGGCACCAACGAACTTACAGATAACGCCAAAGACCGGCTATAAAATTCCATGTTTACATTGCAATAATATGTATGTATGTGTTTCTTGCTTTTTGTTTAGTTTGAAACTTGTTTTCCGTAGTGTGGGTGTCGAAGGCAAAATAAAATAACACCACGGAAGTTCAGATGTCACCAACAGCGTACTACTGCACCTACCGCCTCCGTCTATAGCACACAGCTTGTTTCTAGCTGCCGTTCCTCGTTTCATTTATCTGCCGTGCAATGTCGGGATCCTATGCCCAGTGCAACAGTAGGTGATGGTGAGTGAGCATGGGAACACGTAGAGGCTATCTGCTGCGGAACCTCATATTCACACGTGTGCTCCGATACACTTTTGCGTGCCCCAGCACTGCATTCTTTCATCAGATATGCCACAGATCTACGACTACCCTACTTCAAAGAACGGGCAAGCCCTCGACTTCCATGTTTCGTGACGGGGCGCGGACGACCAACACAATATCTCCCACTCGTGACTTTACTGCCCTTGGCCAGCTGTCACAGATTCTCACGACAGTAGCGCGCGAACAGTCGGCCACCGTCATCTACACCTACATGATTACTGTGCAATTCACACTTAAGTGTCCGCCATAATTTTCTTCGAGCGACCTTTAGACTATTCTCTCTACCGTTCCATTCTCTAACAGCGCGTGCGAAGAATGAACACTTAAATTATTTCCGTGCACACTAGGATTCCTCTTATTTTATCACGGTCCGTTTCTCCCTATGTACGTTGGAGACAATAAAATGTTTTTACATTCACTGCAAAACGTTGGTGATTCAAATTTAGAGATAAGATGTCGCCGCATCGAAAAACGCCTTTATGTTGATTGCCACCGCAACTCGCTCTTCATATTCGTGTCATTCTCTCCCCTATTTCTCGATAATTCAAAACGAGTTACACTTCTCTATGTGATCGTTCCAATTAATTTAAGTTGATCATAATTGTAATTCCGGTATTTAACTGAACTGACAGCCTTTAAATTCGTCTATTTTTACTGTTACCGAAAATTAACAGATTTCTTTTCGTACTCATGTGGGTGATCTCACACTTCTCCTTATTCAGAAATAATTGCCACTTTTCGCACCACATATATATTGTGTTTAAATCATTTGGCGATTGTTTTTGATCTTCTGTAGACTTTACTACATGCTAAATGACAGAATCATCTGCAAGCAATCTAACAGGCTGCTCGGACTGTTTCTTAAATCTTTTATACACATGAAGCACACCAGAGGGCCTATAAAAGTTCCATGGGGAACGCCGAATATCACTTCTGTTTTACTAGATGATTTTTCGTCGATTATTACGCACTGTGACCTTTGTGAGACGAAATCACGCATCAAGTCGCACAACTGAAGCGATAGTCCACAGGCATGCAATTTGATTAGAAATCGCCTGTGAGGAACGGTGTCAAACGCTTTTTGGGAATCTACAAATAGGAATCCGTTTGAGCTTCCCCGTCGACAGCACTCATTACTTCATGCGAATGAAGAACTAGTTTTGTTTCATAAGAACGATATTTCCGGAATCCGTGTTGGCTATTTGTCGTTATGTCGGTAAATCGTTTCCTTCGCGGTAAGGCGTAATGTTCGAACACAGCATGTGTTCCAGATTCCTACTGCAAGCTGACGTCAGTAATATGGGTCTGTACATCAGCGGATTACTCTTATGTCATTTCTTGAGTAGTGGTGTGACCTGTGAAACACTGGTATGATCTGTGCAACTTTCCAGTCTGTTGGTTCGAATATTTCTCCTCTTCTGAGAAGCTAGTTCCCAGGCGCCGGGCCATCGAATCTGACGTTTGTCAAAGTAACTTGTGTCAGTGGATTTTCCCACTTCCGGCCAATATCGCCACTAGAATGATTCCCCAACTAGAATGATTCCCCAGTCGCCTGGCTCCTTCATACACTTTCCCTACCGCGGCACGAGGCCGCACCAGGAGGCGCTCAGTCTCGCGGTGAGCAGTGGTCATAACGCTTTGACTCCAGTGTAGGGAAGTGCCTGTATGTCCCGCTCCATTCACATGATGCCGTTTATGTGGGCGATAAATCGGCAAGAAGATTAGGTCTTGACGTTCCATGGACGAAGAGGTCCTGAGAATAGCAACACAAGCTCGGTTTTCGGATTGAATGTGGAAAGAAATAGTTTATGTCTATAGAAAACCAACATTGGCCTTAAGTGGTTTAGGGACATCACAGGAAACCTAAATCTGAATTGCCCAACTGGAACTTCAACGAAGTCTTCCAGAATTTGAGTCCACCCACCCAGCATTTGGCCACTTCGTTCGGTAGCTACAGGTCGCTGCTGTAACAAGATTGCCACGTAACGTCAATCCTAACTTCCTGCTTCTGATTTGGTCTACTATGATACACAAGAGTAAACTCTACTTTCCCTCTGTGTCTCTGTTTGCAGCTAGCGAGTGCTCCACGGTGGGGTTATCTGCGCCCTTACATACATTAAAGAAACGAATGTGGATAAAATTGCTAAAATTTTAGCACGCGCCAATACAACGTAGAAAGAGTAAATGTTGCTACACGTGAGATTAAAACACAAGTAAAACGACAAAGGAGTTAAGATAAAGGCACAGGGAAATGTCACTGGCTGACCACTTACAAGAAACATTGGTGAGCCAGTCACCCTGTTGACACATTAAAACCATCTCCCTAAAATCTTGGGAAATTGTTGGACAGTTCGCAAAATTTTAAAACGCTAACCACATTCATTGGGACGTTACCTAAAACAGAGGGCTGATCCGTCGGAAAATCCGCCGCGGACCGCTGGTCGGGAAATAAAACACAATCCAATTAAAATGTGTACACCACTAGTACCAACATTGGAGAGTCATCTCGCCGGGGCAAGAACCCTGTTTCACATGACTGTGGCCTATGCGAAGACGAGTAAGGATATAGCGCCCGTCGGTGTGGATCGAAGGAGTTTCTTCGTTTTGTTTTAGAGTGCAAAAACAACTGGGGTCATACGCGCCAAAGTCATAACTATGGAACACGAAGACAGAGAGGAGTTAAATAACGACTATAAATCAATCCCATCTGACCGAAGAAAAGACAGCTAAAAACAGGGACGTGGAGAAAGGGCTACAAAACACACCATACAGAAAAGGAAGTCCAAAACCAAAAATTAAATGGCCTTCGCCGTACTGCATTGACAGTTAAAAAAGTAAAACGCTGTCGACAGACCGCACATCATTTGCTAAAACGGCCGGTAACTCAGACGGCAAACTCAAGCGGCAACGTAAACGATTAAAACATGGGCAGTCCGTCAGGAAGTGGCCGACAGTTAAAACTTGGGCGCACTGTGTACAAAGTGACGGGGGAGCGCCGCTTACCAAATGACGATGGCCAAAAGGCAAGGCCCAACATGCAACATAGTTAAAAAGGACCTCCTCCCGGCGGGAGCGCCGAGAGGAGGTCGTCCCAGCCGCTGGGAGAGCCTTAATAATCCGGAACTTATTCCCATGAAGGGAGGAACAATGGCCAAGCCAAAGTGACACCACCTCCTGACAGACGGCAACACAGAGATCATTGGAGGGAATATACGAACTAGTGGGCTGAGGTACGAGGACTGCAGCCTTTGCAACAGCGTCAGCAGCCTCGTTTCCTGGCAGACGGACATGACCAGGAACCCACAAAGGCTAGAGTGGTGTCCTTAGTTAGCGAAAGAAGGCCAAGTTTAACACAGGCCACTTCACGAAGCCAAGGTGGTCCACGGTTCACACCCACCGGGAAAGTTGCAGGTTCTGTAAAGTTAAGCCGCCGGAGCAAGTGCCGAAAGCGTATTCAAGGAGGTAACGGAAGAAGGACGCGCCCCATACTGGCGATCAAAGGAATCATCGGAGGAGGAGGCATAGGATGGGAGGCCACGCGTGGCAGACGAACGGCAGGCGTACCTGCTGAGGAGAAATTCAGGGCGGTAGGACAGTGGTAGTTCAGCAGCTTCAGCATACAGACTCTCAACCGTGCTAGTGTGAAAGGCGCCAGTGGGCAAACGGATGCCACGATGGTGGATAGCGTAAGAGGGACGGACGTGCAGACGCATAAACAAAGCACCCATAATCCAGTTTCGAACGGACAAAGAACCGGTACAAAAGGAGAAGGGTGGTTCGATCGGCACCCAACGATGTACCATTGACGACACGTAGGAAATTGAGGGACTGCGTACATCGGGCTGCCAGGTAAGACACATGGAAGGACCAAAAGAATTTCCTATCGAGCATGAGCTCCAGGAATTGCGTAGTTTCAACGAATGGAACAGCAACTGGAGAAACCAACTGCGCTGCCAGAAATTCATACAGACAGTTTTGTCAGTGGAAAAACGAAAGCCACTGTCGATGCTCCAGAAGTAAAAACGATCAAGACATCGCTGAAGACGCCGCTCAGTAAGACAGGTCCGTGGAGAACTGCAACAGATGGCAAACTTGTCTACAAAAAGGGAGCCGGAGATGCCCTGCGGGAGACAGGCCATGGTGACGACGCTCAAGACGGAACCCTGAGGCCCACCGGTTTCCTGGATAAAGGTGTCCGACAAGGCAGAACATATACCTTGAGAACTGGGTCTTTTAAAATTTCCTGAAGGAAACACGGCAGGCAGAAACAGAAGCGCCACGTGTAAAGAGTACAGAGGATACCAGTTCTCCAGCAGGTGCTGTAGGTCTTCTCCAAATCGAGAAACGAGGCCACAGTCTGGGGTTTCCGCACAAAACCATTCATGACGTCGGCGGACTAAGTAATGAGATTGTCAACTGCAAAACTGCGCGCTCGAAATTCACAATGTGCAGTCTTTAGTAAATTGCGAGACTCGAGCCACCATACCTGCCGGGCTTGAATTATACGTTCCATCACCTTGCAAATACAGCTGGTGAGAGATATGGGGCAGTAGCTAGAAGGAACGTTTCTTTCCTTACCAGGCTTAGGTTGCTACGGTGGTGGCTTCACGCCAACGTCTGGGAAATTTGCCCTCTGCCCAAATGCGATTATCCGCCACAGAAAGGCGCTGCAACATCTTAACGTGGACAGTGTCTGGTACTGGGGCGGAGGATCAGGATCAACTGAGAGCATGATTAGCTCCCTCATTGTAAAGGCAGCATTGTAGCACTCATGATTCTGAGAAGAGAAAGTTGTCACCAGAGCCTCCTCTGCTCGTTTCCGATGGAGGAAGGCAGGGTGATAGTGGGAAGAGCTCGAAATTTACGCAAAATGGCGCACCAAGGTGATGTAGATAGCGATAGGGACCACGATAACATCGTCTGCTACTGTCAGGACGGAAATTGGTGAATCGATCTTGATCCCAGAGGGCCGTAGGAGGTTGGCCCACATGACAGAAGAGGCACGAAGGAGGTACGACAGCCGCGTTGTGATCTTTACTAGGCGGAGCTTATTTCCTACTACTTCCAGCAACTCATCCTCCCATCGGCGCAAGACTTGGTCTCAACAGCGAGGCTATAGGATGCAGAGGTACGGTGCAATGAAATAACATAGGTTCGCGACACGCCTCCTCGGCTGCTAGATCTGTCCTTTCGTTTCCCGCAATATCTGTGTACCCTGCTACCCAGCAGAATGGCACCTCCTTCCCCAGCCCGTTTAGTTGCAGGTAGGCGTCCTGGATATTCTGGACTCCTTTATATATTGGGTACAAACGTTGCAGGGAGTGAAGGGTACTCAGAGGATTGGAACAGACAAGGAATTTAGCACTGGAAGAACGTGTCATCTGCTCTCGCGCCCCCAAAACAAGATCGCACGTAACTCCCGCGTCGAAGACAGTACAGAGTACCCTTGTTTAGACCCTTCCGTAAAGACAGCTACGTAGATGTGCTGCGGACAATCAACAGTGTCTCCTCCCCCCCCCCCCCCCCGGTTTATACTCATTCATTAACACAGCTACATACAGTAGTTGTGGTGCTCATGTAAATTGTCAGAAAATATCGCACTAAAAACATAATCTCTCCTATATTGCATTAAATCTAAAATCACCCTGGGCTGCTACAGTAACCATGGTGGCACGTAGTTAAAACCCGGGATTTGTGGCTGTACGGGCTCCACACCAAGGGACTCCAGCACATGCTGCACACGGATCCAATTCAGCGCATTTAACAAGGTCTAAGATGTCTGCCCTAAAAACCATGATCTAGAGTCAGGTCTTTCTTTTCGAGATCTGAGATGCAGTCCCCGTTACGATATGGTCTACTAGTGTCGCTTTCATATACCATCACAGCAAACTTTATTGGCTACAGCCATCTGAACAATCGACTACGAAACTGCAACTTCAATGTACTGCCTTCGGCCGTATGGGGAGAAACGTTGACGTAACGATGGCATCAATTCTCTTTAAGGATATTAACTTTTCCTCACCTCTCATGATGCCCCCAAAACGAACGAGCATCAAATATAGAGAAGAAGCAAGCAGGGGATTTCCATTTGAAGCAGTTGAAGATGTCTGTCAATTAAGTGTCACCCTCTCACTATTACTCATCTTCGCAAGCTAAATATTTTTGTTTCTCCAAGGGCAGAAAGTGGACATTCTATTTGTTGATAACTGAACTGGAATAAGACGCAAAGTTGGTCTACGGAGATATTAATGAAAGTCTAACACCAGTCGTCGTATAATAAAAGTAACAGCGATCCAACACATGAGAAATGCTCTTCAAAGCCCTTGTTCTGATACTAATTTACTCAGCAAAATGCGTACAATTCGATGGCAGTACAGTGTTCTTCTCCGCAGTAAAACGCTTCATGATTATACTGATATTTCTAAAACGGAAACGGATAGGGCAGGAAACGCTCCTGTACCAAAGATTATATTCAGTTTAGATAAATTATACGATGCTTAATAATAAGCTACAGGGTCGGCGAGTGCAGTAATAATTAACACGCATAGAACCCGACTATGTGGTGGGAATGAAGAGATAATGATAATTAACACACTGCACACAGATATTATTGTTGCTACAGGGACTAACTTCCAGCCCTATAACTCTCACTGTCTAAAATTAACCGTTGAACGCCACTGATCGAATGGCATACTGCAAGATTTATGGGACGAACCATAAACTCCATAACAGAGGAATACTCCGTCAAATACATTTGCAAATCAGTAGTTGTTATTACTCTTGGTAAGTTACCCTGTGCTTTTAGTATCACTTGTACGGTTAAAACAGTCACATATGCATCGACATTAATACAATAACATTTAGAGGAGTCATTGTACGAGCTGCTCTCATCTTGTACGAATTAATTTCTGTTTCAGTTTCTTGGTATTTTGAGAAAATGGAAGGCTTACTTATGCACAAAGGCACAGACCGTAGGCATTTAGATGAATCGGATACTTCTTAATATCTGCACATCGAAGGCAACTACATGTTTTGAATACAAACACAGAGGTTTCCATCCGTCTTAGACCGAAAATTTAACTCCAACTACCATGACAGACATATTTAGTATTTACAGATAGACGATGAGTATTTTAAACATTGACAGATATATTTCGAGGCATTATGTGCACATATCCTACCTTCTTTCCATCAGTCATCACACGAGTTCTTCACAAAGCTTTCATACACGGGTACTTTAAGTGACTTCCAAATCAGGAACCTAGGACAATGCCAATAACGTCTACACAATACTTTCTCATTTCGGTGCAGGTCGAAATTACTTTCAATGTAAATTTTTTTCTGAGTCTATCACTGATTCCCGTGAATCTGCAACTGGTAGCCCATCTCACGCACGGTTGACGGTCGATAAAGAGTCCAGAGCGATGGGCAACGCTGGGGGAGCGCTGCTTCATGTGGATCGCGGGTCGCCTCTGGCTGTACACGGCTACAGTGCCGCGATATTGACGAGCGGATGACAGCCAAGTTATTAAATTCTTTGTTTCCCGGAAACCGCGAGCTATGACGCAGTTTCAGGAAGATACGCAGCCTGCGGGTCGAACTCGATATTCGCTATATTTAGCGGTTTTTCGAGGTTTTACAATCGAGTAACTAAATTGCAAATTACTTTCACATGTCTGATTTTTTTCGAAAGCGTTCATCGCGCTAAACTTGGAGAAATTCAAATCGATCGGGACGCAGTAATACCTGGTAATTGTTTGGACACTGCAAATAATTATTTCTAAAAACGTAAAACCATTTCTGAAACCTAGACAACGATTTTTAACAGATTTCTATAAAGAAAGTAACATATACGAAGGCATCATCTGGGTACTTATCAGTTAATTTTCTAAATCTTTGGATTCTACAGTTTAGCTTTTACGAAGTTGTAGCACAAGCAGACCATACTGTTTTTCGTATTCAAAATCCTGTATCGAATAGATACTTCCCGATTACTGTGTACATAGCAACGACAAACTTTTGTTGTCCTCTACTGCTGCTGCATACAGGTCCTTGGCTTGTTCTGAATATTTAGAGAAAATAATTTTCGTGGAGAATTGATCTTTGATATACCATAAAATTGGTAGCATTGGTCATTTTCAAATGCTTCAGTTCTGTTGCAATCGTACTGGTCTCCTATGCACAAGGCTATATGCAGGTTATACAGTTTCATGTTAGACTGTTTTATCATGCGATCCACATCTTTTGTTAACAAATGATAATTATAACTCGCAGTAAGCAAGATGGATACATCCGAGTGACGATACAGAAAGTGAAGTACAGGTCTTCAGCTGGTATACACCACTAGTTGTTACTGAACGTACTCACAGATCAGTATTAGGAGGAGGAGATCGTTGTTTACGGTCCCGTCGAGAACGACGTCAATTAGAGACGGAGCACAAGCTCTGGTTAGGGAAGGATGGGGAAGGTAATCGGCCGTGATCGTGCGTTTGTCTTAAGCGATTTAGGGAAATCACGCAAAACCTACATCAGGATGCCCGCACGCGGATTTGAGCCGTCGTTCTCCCGAATGCGAGGCCAGTGTGCTAACCAATGCGCCACCTCTCTCCGTCAGATCCGAATTCCTATCGTGGAATGTGGATTGCTGTGTTTAGGACACATATAGCAAGAAGGCGTAAAGTGATGCAACTACGTTTACTGGGAGACGTGATATGCTTCGTTTGAATTCCATCTCGTCGTATTACGATTTAGAGCTCATTCGGCATTATGATTATACATCAAAAGTAGAAAAAGAACACAGTGAACACGGTCAAATGTAACATACATGTGCGAGTTGAAAAAATCGCCTCAAAGTGTCGCTTTCTTCTCTTTTTTTTCCACCTTTCATTCTCAGACCGACCTGGTATGACACTGGGTGGCAGACCACCTTGTTCTTTAGAACCAAAGCTCAGTGGGCTAAAAGTACGGCTAAGGGGTCCCACTTGGATATACTTCGGAGGGAAGTAGCAGTCCCGATGCCCAGAGGAAGTTCCCTAAATCCCTGGTCAGAACTGGAGATGTATGACCTAAATAAATCTCCAACCTGTTAACGGCTGCTCTGTAAGTACACATTGTGCAGTTCTGCCCTGAATGTATGTTCCGTTTCATTGTACGTTTCTGACTATACAACCAGTGAAAGCAACCTGTAATGACCATTCTCCTACCGAATTCGCTATATAAAGACTGCGTTGAGGAAAATGTTACAAGATACAACGGATGGTAAATATTGTTATAAGTTATGCCATATACTGAATAACGAAGATTCTAGAGTCCTATCGAGGAAAGCATATTTCAGAACTACTGAGTTTTCCAGTGGAAAAACTGGTGGTAACTGAGTTGCTACATTCCTTTTAGAAAATTTATAGAACGCTGATACGTAATGACTGAACCTTATGAAAATGCGGGATGTCTACGCACGGTACTCAAAGATTCCCATTTTTAAATCGCGGCAATGGAATATGAAGGAAGAAAGAGTTTAACGTCTAATCACCGAAGCGATTATGAGCGTGCACAAGCTCGGCTTGTGGAAGGAAATCGGCAGTTTCCTTGAGACCAGAAAAAAGTATTTAAGTCCCGAATGCGAGTCAAATGCCCTAATCACTGCGCCATCGTGTTAAGTGGCACTGGAACGAGTATAACAGAGAGAATTTAACAGTTGATAGGTGAAAAGGACTGAAGCCTAATGCTACGCATCGGCACATAATATTAACGTACTACGATTAATTTTTGAAAGTGTTTAGGAGCGTAAGACATTTATATGCCATTTTATTTGAGCGGAATACGGCCACACGTAGAAGTGATGAAAGCTACTGATGAAAGGTTTATTCCACAAAGACTCGGTTAGTCGCCACAGCACAAGGCAAAATACGTCAACATAAAACATTCATGAACGTGACTGTTGCGTGTTGACCCTGTGGTAGAGGGCTGTCTGCACAGCTATTTGGATTCATAATGTATCAACAGCTACACCCTGTTCATCGTTAACTTTAACGTGGAAGTACACATTCCGGTGTTTATCCTTCAGCGTTTGGCTTTATCTTGTTGAAGTCTCCTTTTAGCGGAACGGAGATTACGTCTTGTCGAGTACAGTTGCGTACGTACGATCATTACGGCACGTTTGTGCTGCAGCGTAGCAGCTTTACCGGCGCGTAAAGTATAGCTCCGCAGCCCTCCCTGCCGCTGCGATCCAGCCAGGCGTGGATTACGCTACAGCAGCAATTTTAATGTATAGCAACAACGAAACGTCAAATTCTCTGTATACAGGGTGTTCCCGCTATATATTTCTAGGATCTGGAGAAGAAAGTGAATGCATAATTTTATGAATAAGAATTCCTGACCGGAAACGTAGTGTTCGCGTTTTACGACGATTTAATTCAGATGTTTAATTCATCCACTTCTGCTGGAGGAATTTAATTAGGCGTGACGCTGTACGACTGCTATTAGGTAACGGCTTATGAAGTCTTCTCGGGTTATCAGCCGAGTGGTGGCTTCGTCTTGTCACGTGATGATGGGTACGAAACTCATTGAAACGTGCGACAAGACGACACCACCACTCGGCTGATAACCCGAGAAGAATTCATCAGTGGAACACGCCGAGAAAGACTGCAATCACATACGTTAGGTAACGATTCGAAAGGAAACACATCGAAACACCCGTTTATCACTTGACCACAAAACTCATTGAAACGTTGCGACATGACGACGCCACCACTCGGCTGATAACCCGAGAAGAATTCATCAGTGGAATACGCCGAGAAAGACTGCAATCACATACGTTAGGTAACGATTCGAAAGGAAAACATCGAAACACCCGTTTATCACTTGACCAAATTTCTTGTAATAACACTTAAACATTAGTGTTTACACGATTCCAAAACACAAAAGGATCACATTGTACATACAGAGAGTACTGTTGCTTTAAACAGCAATCGATATGGCGACCACCAACGTCGTGACAGACACTGTAATTACGATAGTGTTCTGGTACACAATCTCCAATCCACTTGGTGTCCCTTCGATTTCTAGTGCAGTGGCCAGAACTTATGTCCGCATATCATCGTCTGTCTCTACTGGAGTCTCATTCAAATGTTCAAATGTGTGTGATATCTTATGGGACTTAACTGCTAAGGTCATCAGTCCCTAAGCTTACACACTACTTAACCTAAATTATCCTAAGGACAAACACACACACGCATGCCTGAGGGAGGACTCGAACGTCCGCCGGGACCAGCCGCACAGTCCATGACTGCAGCGCCCTAGACCGCTCAGCTAATCCCGCGCGGCAACTGGAAACTCGTAAATTAATTTTGCATACAATCGAACAGGAAGTAGTTCACAGTTGGAGCACCTCGGCCTATCCATCTTTCATCTTATCGTGTATTGAGATGTCGCCGAACCCCATGTGAAAAGTGAGGTGGTGCATCTTCATACTGAAAACCAAGACGGACATTCCGTGGCACAGCTTTCCAGAACGGCTCCAATACGTCTTGTACGAAAACGCAGTATGCAGGACCAGTTAGCATGAGCGGAAGGAAATATGGCCCAATCACATGATCGTCCAGAATACCGCCCATACGATAGTACCAAACCGGTGCTTAAATCCGTGAACACGGGTGGCACGAGGATTCTCATCTGCCCAGACATGGTTGTCTCGCGAATTCAGAACGCAGACCCTGGTGAAATTACCTTCATCTGTGAACACAACTCGACGTGGAAACTGGGCTGTGTCGATGCAGCGGAGCAGGAACCATGTCCAGAAGGCAACGCGTTGCGGAAAATCGGCTGTATCCACAAGCGTTTACCCAGTAGGTGGTACGGATGTAACTGCCCACGTAGAACATTCCAGACGCTACTGCGACTAACACCCACTGCTCACGCAATTGTTAGAGTACTCGTTGATGGGTTCTCTTCAACGCGATGTAGTACATCATCGAATTATGGGGTGCAGCGTTGCCGTGAAGCACCACAATCCTCACGGTGAACGTGCCCGTTTCTCGCAGCCGCTGCGTAATTTGGGAAAAACGTTTGTGCGATGGCGTCCTACGTTGCGAAAAACGTTCGTGGTACAGCCGACTAGCAGCTCTTCAATTACCCCGAGCTTCACCATACACAAGGAACATGTCTGTGTATTCCGAAAACGAGTACCGAAGAATGTTTACTGTCTCGGGGACGCACAGACATTGAATATATTTGGCACCCAAGGCAGACGTCAAGTGACATCAGATGACCGCCTGACGTCACCCTGTCTGCCCTCTCGCATACCAGACAAGCAATTCCGAGACTTTTCTCTTTCCCTCAGCAGACGTGGGCACTTACACATCTGAACTGAAACCGTCGTCGAGGGAAACGGTACGCCGCGCGGGATTAGACGAGCGGTCTCAAGCGCTGCTGTCATGGAGTGTGCGGTTGATCCCGGCGGAGGTTCGAGTCCTCCCTCGGGCATGAGTGTGTTTGTATGTCCTTCGATAATTTAGGTTAAGTAGTGTGTAACCTTAGGGACTGATGACCTTAGCAGTTAAGGGGGGTAGGACGTCAAACTGGCCGACTTGGAGCAGGAGAGGCACCACAGGACATTTTAATTTCCACTGTCTATAGTTTTACAAATAAATTCATAAAACTTTGTCAGCATGACCAGGAAGGGTTCAGGATCCACGCTCATAGCAGTGGAAGTTCGAAAATATAACAAAATATATTTTTTACATCTGAAATGTCATCATTTTTTCATTCGTTGCTATAGGTACACTTTTCTTCATAAGTAAGGGAGATCCTTCGATGCATTTTGCGCAGCATACAAACCATACTTACAGGTGTATGAAACTCTAGAATTTTCCAAATCTATTAAAAACTGTGCTAAAATTGAGATGATTAACCGTAAAATTTTAGTTTTTTCTAAACATGAAGTTCAAAATGTAACAGCTCATTCATTTTATCATTAATCAAATAAATTCTAGAGTTTCATACACCTGTAAGTATGGTTTGTATGTTGTGCAAAATTCATCGAAGAATCTCTCTTACTTGTGAATAAAAGTGTACCTATAGCAACAAATGCAGCCAATAGTAAGTGAAAAAAATGATGAAATTTCACACGTAAAAAAAATTATTTTATTATACTTTTGAACTTACATTGCTATGAGTTTGAATCCTGAATCCTTCCTGGTCGTGTTGACAAAGTTTTATGAATTTATTTGTAAAAGTATAGACATTGGAAATAAAATGTGTGATGCCTCTCCTGCTCCAAGTCGGCCCGTTTGACGTCCTACCCCCCTTAAGTCCCGTAAGATTTCACACACATTTGAACGTGTTTGAAACGGTACGTTTGCACACATGGGTTCGCATTCAAAATATTGTACACTCATTCCCCTTTACAAGCCCTACAAATCTGTAACCGCATTATCCATACAGCCTGTATGTGATTCGTAAAGACAGGGAAACGTAGGAAAAATGAAATAATGATATGCGGCAGAACTCTGTAATGTGCTTTGCACGGGATATTGTGAGAATCGAGAGTTACGAGAGACAACGATCATCAGACGTCGGTAGTATCGTGTACGCAAGATATAAAAGAGCAGTGCGTTGGCGGAGCTGTCATTTGTATTCAGGTGACTCTAGTGAAAAGGTCTGCGACGCGATTATGGCCGCACTTTGGGAATTAACGGGGTCTGAAAGAGCAATGGTAGTTAGAGCTAGACGCATGGGAGATTCCATTTCGGAAATTTTTTGGGAATTTAATATTTCCAGAGCCACAGTGGCAAGAGTGTGCCGATAATACCAAATTTCAGGCATTACTTCTCACCACGGACAACGTAGTGGCTGACGACGGAAAGCAGCGGCGTTTGCGCAGAGGTGTCAGTGACAACAGACAAGCAACGCTGCGTCAAATAACCGCAGAAATAGTTGTGGGACGTAAGACGAACGTACTCCTCCACGGGAAAAACGTGGCCTGATCAGATGATACCCGATTTCAATTGGTATGGGCCGATATGTAAGGTTTGAGAGTGGCGATTGAGTTTTTATCAATGTCAATGCGCCAGTGTTACTGAGTAACAACTGGTTTGAAGAACATTCTGGATAATTCGAGCGCCCGACGTGAGTTCCATTGAACAGTTCTGGGATATAATCAGGTGGTAAGTTCGTGGATAAAATTCTGCTCCGGCATGACTTTCCCAAATTATGGCTGGCAATAGAGGCAGCATGGTGAAATATTTCTGCAGGGGACTGCCAATCATTTGTTGAGTGCATGCCATGCCACGTAGAGTTGTTGCGCCACGTTGGACAAAAGAAGGTCCGACACGGTATCAGGAGGTATCCCATGACCTTTGTCGCCGGCCGCGGTGGCCGTGCGGTTCTAGGCGCTCAGTCCGGAACCGCGTGACTGCTACGGTCGCAGGTTCGAATCCTGCCTCGGGCATGGACGTGTGTGATGTCCTTAGGTTACAAATAACTTCCGGGAATTCAGCCAGGTAACACTTACAGCGACCGCCGATATTTCGGCGGGAGAACGCCCCGCCATTTTCAAGGCAAACTGCAACGGACAGGCGGCGTACATGCAAATTTAATACCTCGTTTCGTCGACAGAAGCAGGAAATATAACACACACACACAGAACACTAGTGCCACCAAAGATGACCAAAGTCAGAGCTATCGATAGTGAGACTATGAATTCGCAGGTGAGGCAGCATTCGACTCTGTTCCTCTGTTTTTTGACAAGGGAGAGAGCCAGATTCCAAACAGAGTTTAAACAGAAACCTCCATCCCTGTTAACGAGGTTGCTCGCTAATTTAATCTCAACTGCCTCTCTAATGACACTGTCCCAATAGCTGGACGTGCATGCCAATATCTCGGTGTTATTATATAACATGGGGTGACCAGTATCCAAGCAATGTTCGGCAATAGCAGATCTATTTGGCTGCTGTAATCGTGTGTGCCGTTTATGCTCAGTACATCTGTCCTCCACGTCCTGATAGTTTGACCAATATATGCCATGCCGCAGCTACAAGGAATACGATATATACCCGCCTTACGCAGTCCAAGATCATCCTTAACGGAACTCAAAAGTGCTCTAATTTTAGATGGAGGTCGGAAAACACATTTCACATCGTATTTCCGTAAAATACGACCGATCTTATTGGACGTGTTTCCTACGTAAGGCAAAAAGGCAGTAGACTTAGGTGTTGACTCAGAATTATCATCAATCACCCGATGTACAGTTGGTCGATAGCGCAAGGCACGTTCAATATGTCTATCACTATAACCATTTTGACGAAATGTAACTTCAAGATGGGACAGCTCAGCTGGCAAAGTCTCAGCGTCAGAAACGACATGTGCCCTGTGTACCAAGGTACGAAGTACCCCTTCACGCTGAGCCGAATGGTGACAACTATTAGCTTGTAAGTACAAGTCGGTGTGAGTACGTTTCCTGTAGACTGCATATCGGCGGTCGCTGAAAGTGTTGCCTGGCTGAATTCCCGGAAGTTATTTGAAAGTTATATACGCCAGGAGAAACTCAGGTCTCAGTCCTTAGGTTAGTTAGGTTTAAGTAGTTCTAAGTTCTAGGGGACTGATGACCACAGATGTTAAGTCCCATAGTGCTCAGAGCCATTTGAACCATTTGAACCTTTGTCACCTCAGTGTGTAAAAGCGTATTGTCAACATTTCGCCGTATTTCTGAAGACCAAAGCCACAGTAGACAATACTTGCATACAGCTGTCTCGTAATCTCTAATTTCCTTCTGTGCCAGAATTCGAGGAATCCAATTCAGAAATGGTGCTGTCATCTGCTACAGTGATGAGGAGTCAATCAACAACTCCATCAAGCCATCCACATCCTACGCATTCACCTTGGACCACACGTTATTTTTCGCAATATCGTATTTTTTAACATATTCCCTCGTCGGTAGGCTACCAGTTTCAAAGTTGCAGCTCTCTACCTTGGACTTGCAACGGAAAGGAATAGGAAAAGCAAGCGACGACGTAAATTATTCAACATTCGTATTGTGACATTTTTTCTCAGAAATGACGGTGGGGTGGATTACAGTTGGTAGGATAGCTAGACTTCAGTGACAGAGGTGGGCCATGCTGCCCTGGGAAGGGATGTGGACTATCTGGAGGCAAAAGGAAAGCGAGGTTTGTTTAATCAAGTTAATGGGACGTTATATCCTAACATTCCTTCTCTACGAACTACACAGTCTTGATCTAATGTTATCTTCTCTGATAGAGATAATTTGAATGTTATGTCCGCCAGCATGGTTTACAAATGGGCGAAATGAAATCGATAAAACGTACCCTAAAGCCTAATTTACACAGACACCGGCCGGCCGTAGTGGCCGTCCGGTTCTGGGCGCTACAGTCTGGAGCCGAGAGACCGCAACGGTCGCAGGTTCGAATCCTGCCTCGGACATGGATGTGTGTGATGTCCTTAGGTTAGTTAGGTTTAATTAGTTCTAAGTTCTAGGCGACTGATGACCTCAGAAGTTAAGTCGCATAGTGCTCGGAGCCATTTGAACCATTTGAACACAGAGACACCACACTGCGAAACACTTTCGAAACTTGCTGCTAGTCACTGCGCATGTGCTGCCAGTTGTGGCGCCTTTGGCCAAACTGTTCAGTCTCGTAGCATTCCATCTTTAACGACACAAAACTAACAGTTGCATTTGTTTTACTGTCTCAATAAATGCGGCATGGAGTGGCGATATGAGAAAAGGATAAGGTTTTCGGGAGTTAAAGCTACGCATAGCTGCTTCTGGGATGTTAATAACAAACATTACAAGAAAAAAGTGCTACAAGGCGCTGCACTTGAGACAATTTTCTGTGATATGAGCATAGAAGCATTACCGATGTCGGAGTTACTGATAAAAATATACTCTCGCTCCATTTTAAGCAAAAGTAAGTTTTTGACGAATCTCTATGTTTACGAAAGATCTCTTGAACTATGTGTCATACAGTGATGTCATTGTCAGGTACATTCCGTGGTGTATGTGAATCTGTCTACAAACTGTCTTGCGAATACAGTTAGTGGTAAAGAAGTAATAAACTAAAACTTCACGCCTGATGCTGAAGTTTTACTGCCTGAACAGCGAAAATGTAGTGAGCAATAATTTATTTTTCTTTCGTAATTGTGTGCGGGCAGTAAGCGAAAAAGTTTCGAAAAGATCTGAAATTATGTGTAAAGTTTGCTGGAAGCCGCTAAGTGCTCTCTTTCTCAAATACTGAAAGAATGTTATGTGGGTAATTGGACGCGTTGAGTTACGCTACTTCAACACATATACTGTAATTTACGTCTTACTGTGTTATACCTTTGACATGGCAGTATACCTCTTCATGTGTAAATTTTGCGAGCATGTCACATTTTAAAATTCGGTCAATAACTACGCGAAATACTGAAAATCAATTTTTTGTTGCCCCCGGACGTCGATAAATACGGAACCTGCAACTGCGTCCGTGAACCTTGAACCCGTACAACCGTTTATTCACAAAGCTTAATATGAAATCTGGCACGCATTAGTGTATCTTCTTTTCTATCTTCTTTCCGTATCGCACTCTGTTGCGATCCTCGAACTGTTCCGACGCCTCTTCGGTGGCTGAAGTACCTTCTGGAATAGCCTACAAATATTTTATCTCTCTTTCTCCAGTCACAAAATCAAGTATGTTTATCAATTTCTTTTGTACTGAATTGAAGCAGACAAGCCTGAAATCCGCCACTACTCAGGGAAGAAACTGAAACGCCCGCTGATGTCGCACGGTAGACAGACATTTACGAAACTAATTTCCGCAACGCCGGTTTCAAGATACGAGTTTCTCAGCTTCCTGTCCCCGTGTGAACTAGGCTTAGCGCAACAACCAGCGGTGGACGCTTTGTTTTGATCCGTGCTGTACCGGCAGCAGCTGCGCATGACGTACCGGTCTGGAAAGCAGCGTCAACAGGTGGGCAGGACACGGTGCGGAGTGCAGTCCTGCGGCCACACTCCATACCTGAAAGCTTGACAAGCTTTGCGTGCAACCGTGAGCAAACTCCCTTTACCCGCCATGCAGTACAAGCGCGCATGTTCAAGCACCAGTTTGTGCTTCGAAGACGTGGAGCTCGGACAATGAGGATTTGCCGGTTTTTCCTAGCTTGGAGGAAACGTGTGGCATAATGACTGTTTAATGAAACGAACAACTTACTCTCGCATTAAATTCCTCTTTGGGTTGGAGATATATCCATACGATTGGTATAATTATTTCAAGATCAATGGAGTATATTATTTGAATTACATATAACGCTTAAAAAGTACGATAAAACATGGGAATTTATACAGTGTCCAATCACAGTAATGTGACAACGGGTCAAAAGTCTGAATAACCACCTTTTGCAGCGTGCACTACTGCGAAACGTACAGCAACAGAGTCGGTGAGGTGCTGGAAAGTACTCACGGGATGTACAACCACTGCTGTGCTAGGTCTCTCGGTCGAGAATCCATGGCGCGAATAGCCCTATCTTCTCTGCCTCGTGATGACTGGGTATTGTGTGATGTCCTTAGGTTAGTTAGGTTTAAGTAGTTCTAAGTTCTAGGAGACTGATGACCATAGATGTTAAGTCCCATAGTGCTCAGAACCATTTGAACCATTTCTTTTGAACAGCCCTATAGATTGGATTAACTTTGGACAGTTTCATGGCTAGGGAAGTACGGTAATGCCCTTCAAACCGCCCATCTACAATGCGAGCTGTATCATATGTTACATTGTCCTGCTCGTATATGTCAGAAACTCAATGTAGCTGTGGACATGGTTCCCAAGGACAGATGCATACTTGTGTTGATCCATTGTCCCTTCCAGAACGACATCACCCACGGAATGCCCAGACCATTACGCTTCGATCTGGTTGCAGAGTGTGTACTTCAGACGTTTCACGCATACACGCCTACGGCCATTTGTCCGATGGAGCATAGGTCAGCTGCTCAACAGTTACACGTCTCCTCTGTTACATTGTCCTGCTCGTATATGTCAGAAACTCTATGTAGCTGTGGACATGGTTCCCAAGGACAGATGCATACTTGTGTTGATCCATTGTCCCTTCCAGAACGACATCACCCACGGAATGCCCAGACCATTACGCTTCGATCTGGTTGCAGAGTGTGTACTTCAGACGTTTCACGCATACACGCCTACGGCCATTTGTCCGATGGAGCATAGGTCAGCTGCTCAACAGTTACACGTCTCCTCGCCCATACCCATCTACGCAGCCGTCATTCACCATATTTGCCTCGGCTGCGGCTTTGGACAGAGCCAGTTT
This sequence comes from Schistocerca serialis cubense, assembly GCF_023864345.2. Lineage (NCBI taxonomy): Eukaryota > Metazoa > Arthropoda > Insecta > Orthoptera > Acrididae > Schistocerca > Schistocerca serialis. The sequence goes on from NC_064642.1 coordinate 739,783,807, forward strand.
GCCATGCACGGTGTATTTTAACCACGGCGGCACGTAAGCAGTTTACAAACTTAGCTGTTTCGGACGTGCTGCCACCCTTGGTCCGAAAGCCAATGATCATTCCTTTTCGGATGCCAGACAAATCGCTCCCTATCCACATTACAACGGCTGCATTGTTTTCCGCATCACACTCAACATGGTTTATACACCGTCCACTTCTAGTGCTGCTACGTGCAGTCAGTGGGTAGTTCTTGCACATTGATTTCCAACATAGGCGGTAGTCACATTAGTGTGATTGGACCGTTTATAACACTACACGAAACACTTGTAGCAATATTGCGATTTCTCGCGAGATGAAGCGACAATGAAACCTCAAATACGCATCAATACGCACGTGTAATAGGTGAGTGCTGACGCATGTACATCATCTCCTCCTGATCTAGGTTAAGACACTGAAGGCCCACTCGTATACCCTTGATGACCGCACGACACAATGCTTTAGGCCTCGCGTGGGCCCGTCAATACCGACATTAGACTGTTGATGACTGGAAACGTGTTGCCTGGTCGGACGAATCTCGTTTCAGATTGTGTCGAACGGATGGACATATACAGGTATGGAGACAACCTCATGAGTTCATGGACCCTACATGTCTGCAGGGGACTGTTCAAGCTCGTGGGGCGTGGGACCCCTGATACGTTTAGATACGGTTCTGACAGGTGACACGAACTGTTTCTGATATGGTTACTTGCTTCCTAATTTCTTAAAAATATAAAATGTGCAACAAACATCTCGGGATTTCATGTTTCCAGAATTTTTGATGTACTCGAATAAGTTTTTCCAGCAATATGCAATTCAAATACTTCACATCAGTCGACATTACACCGCTGTGGAGGTTGCGTCCAACTGACGTGTTTGCCTGTACAAGGCTGCACACTGATGTTACACACATTCAGTCATGTGCACTTGGTAGATGATTGAGCGCACATTAAGCCGAACCCAATCGTTCTTGTTCACGAACCTGCGCTGTCCACCCGAGTCAGACAGTTTGCGGTCGTAGCATGTATAATTTTGCCTGGTTCCACTATTCGTGTGAGATGTTCTACTAGTGGTTCGCCTGCTTAGCTGGGTGGTAACGAGCTTGCCTCCAATGCAAGCGGGCCATGGTTGGATTCCCGGCCGGGTTGGAGATTTTCTCCTCTTGTGGACTGAGTGTTATGTTATCCTCATCATCATTTCATCCTCATCACCGGCGCGCAAGTCGCCCATTGTGGCGTCGAATGAAACAAGTCTTGCACTTGGCGGCCGAACTTCCCCGAATGAGGCCTCCAGGCCAACGATGCCATTCGCTCATTTCCATTTCTACGAGTGCAACTAGAAGCATAAGTATTCCCTCGCAGCCATTGCTTATTGTTTGCTGAGGATGCTACGGATTGACTGTGCTCCTTGTTAAGCCCATTGGGCGTGCATGTGTTAGTGTAATACATCATAATCCATTGTGACGTAGTAGATTTTTTTCTCAGTTCATTCCGAAAGTGCATGGGTTTGTCTCCGTTCGATGCATTTAGGACATGCTTTGTCTGTCGGATGCAACGACCTTGCCGCAGTGGTGACATCGGTTTCAGTCAGATCAACGATGTCAAGCACTATTGGGCTGCACTAGCACTGGAATGGATGACCATCCGGTCTGCCGACCGCTGTTGGCAAGCGGGGTGCACTCAGCCCTTTTAAGGCAAACGGCGGAACTACTTGATTGAGAAGTAACGGCTCCTATCTCGTAAACTGACATACAGTCGGGAGTGCGGTGTGCTGACCACTTGCTCCTCCATATTCGTATCCAGTGAAGCCTGTGGGCTGAGCATGACAAGGCGGCCGGTTGGTACCGTTGGGCCTTCATGACCTGTTCGGGCGGAGTTGTCCGTTGCATGGTGCGCATCTTTGCAGTTTGCGCTCGTGACCTTATCTGATTCACAGTCTGTCGTTCTGTGGCCAGCACCATGCATTTCACACCTGGTTCTGCTACGGTACTGCCTTCCTTAGTGCTCAAAACGTAACCAGTCAGAGCATATGGGCACAGGTACCGAGTGAAGTTTCAGTGAACATCGCGTACCGTAAATGTATGCATATTGGAGTAGTCTGACCGTCAGCAGTTACAACACATGTGCCATGTTTCAAACTTGGAAATTTGTTATAAGTTCTATGGGACCAAACTGCTGAGGTCATCGGTCCCCAGGCTTACACACTACTTAACCTAACTTAAACTAACTTACGCTAAGGACAACACACACACCATGCCCAAGGGAGGACTCGAACATCCGACGGGGGGAGCCGCGTGAACCTTGTCAAGGCGACTTAAAGCGCACGGCTACCCCACGCGGCTTTCATGTTTCAAAACTGTTTTAATACTACTTTTTAAGATCAACAGTATAGTTATAAGATCGATTTATTGCTTGTCCGAACCTCCAGTACTTCCACTACGACCTTATTTCTTAAATTATTTCGTCTATTTCAAGATGATTTTCCTTGCGGGCCTGGGGCACGTTTTCTGCTCTATTCAAATCAGAGTTGCTACGGTCCTATTCCACGCCTGACCTCACCTGTGGCTCAATGCTTAAAGCTTGCACTTCTTCCTCGGCTACCGTTGATGACGTCACCGTGTCGTCTGCGGGGGCCGACCGGCCTGGTGGACTGCCGCCTCCTTCTGCGTAGCGCCCATCAAACATCACTTCCAGTCACAGTTTCAAACCATTCTGTTTAGTTGTTTAACCGTGTGTCCCGTTAGTCAAGATTCCCTTCGCGAGATACTGCACGCGAAGTGAGACACTTGCTTCCGGAGAGCTAGGCGCAATGCAACTGGCTTTCGCCTTCCTTATTACCATCATATTGCGAGATCGTGGTATACAACCTGGCTCGTTCGCGATGATGTTTGTAACTACATAATGTTCAAAAAATGGGTCAAATGGATCTGACCACTTTGGGACTTAACATCTGAGGTCATCACTCCCATAGAACTACTTAAACCTAACTAACCTAAGGACATCACACACATTCATGCCCGAGGCAGGATTCGAACCTGCGACCGTAGCAGTCGGTCGGCTCCGGACTGAAGCGCCTAGAACCGCTCGACCACATGGGCGGCCTTCCAGAGAGCGCTCGAGCCATGTTTACTAGACTACAAGTCAGGTAAGGCCGAATTTTAAAAATATCAGGGGGTCGAACGAGATACATCGTATCTGATTTTACAAAACCCGAAAAATTATTTATGGCACCTGTCTCCGTCCTGTCGCCGTAGACGTCTTTTATCCTACCTTGGATTCCCCACCAAAAATGAAAATATTAAGTGCACTGAATCGTGAGGCAGATTTCATTGATCCCTAAAGAAACGATATTACAGTAAATCGTTTACGTGATGTTACTGGATGTATTACTTACGGATTTATAGTTAAAATATCATTACTATCGCTCTTTACTTTGGAGATGGATGGTTTTCCGTTTTGTACACAGTGCTAAAAAGTTTTTCCAGTTAAAATGTTTTCTTTTTCAAAAACTGCTATCCTACAGCGACCAAATATTTACTGCTGTTTTATCACATAATAGCAATCACACAAATAATAATACAACCGGAAAAAAAGGGTGCTCATTTGGTCTCCGTTCAAACAAAATTTTTTTCCCGGTAAACTCGGTGGCAAAATTGGTCCGCTTGATTCCGCGATAATTCCCGATTGTCAACACTTAATCAACACTTACTAACTAGGATCCAACAGGAACAAGACAAGGCGAAAACGTATGCGCACTCAGAATTGATGTAAGTATTGCCAGTCGGGAGTTTCCGCAGGACAATACTAACCGATTCTACCACAGAATTTACTGCGGGAAAAAAGTGTTTGAGAGGCGACCAAAAGAGTAGAGTTTATTCCCGGATTTTATTATTATCTTCATGATAGCGCTGCAGCAAGAAAACGGCAATAAAAATTGCGTAGCTGTAGGGCTAGCAGTTTTAGAGAAAAAAACATTTTAGTCGATTTTAGGGTTTTTTAGCAAAAAAAAACAAAAAAACGAAGCATTAAAGTAGTGAAGCTTTAACTGAAAATCGCCTCCATCATTCAGATGTCTAATAACATCATGTAAAACACTGTTGTTGTAGAGACACATACTGATACGACATTTAGACCTGTCCCTGAACTTGAAGCACAATATAAATCGATAAAAAACGAAAAATTATTATCAAAAGACGATTGAATAGTTTCTTTATGACAAAACAAAAATATTTTCCGCCAGATTTGATTTGACAAGTTCCTTGACATAAATCCTTCGTGTCACGAAAGTGACAATTCGGTCAACACTAGTTAACCAAAAATGTTGCAAATGATGCGACTTGGTAGGCGTCAGGCTCATGGAGGATTACAATAAATAATCTGCAAAAGAAACCACAGAACAGTATATTCTTCAGGTTGTATCTGAGTATCATCATAAGTTTCCACAAGGTTTTATCAAAGAATAAGAATTTCTAAAATAAGATGTTAATTTCTTGTCGCATTTGCCTGAACAAAGACTTTTATAGATTGTATTATTAAAGTTAATTCGATAATATTAACAATTATATCGACTGTTATAGGTTACTGGTTAAGTAGTGGCCATGGGGGCCACCCTTCCTCTCTTCCTATTGAGCCCAGATTACACGTAATTCAAAATTGGTTCAAATGGCTCTGAACAGTATGGGACTTAACATCTGAGGTCATCAGCCCTCTAGAACTTAGAACTACTTAAATCTAACTAAGCTAATGACATTACACACATCCATGCCCGAGGCAGGATTCGAACCTGCGACCGTAGCGATCGCGCGGTTCCAGACTGGAGCGCCGAGAACCGCTCGGCCACACCGGCCGGCCACGTAATTCAATTTTCTGTATAGTGGAACCAAAGGAACAAACAGCATTCGAAAATAAGAGCCATCCTAAAGAAGACGTTGCTACTTTTGCAAAAGCTTGCATCAAATCTCTTGCAGCTTGAACTGTACGAAAGATTGCACAAAATTACTTTGCAGACATTCGAGAACGTTTGCAGAAAGTGCTCGATCCTTCTCGCGTATCAAGCCTGCTGTTGCGTGTATAGCCGCCTTAAGACATAAGACGTTAAGCAGTCGACACATATTTTCTAGCTAGGCTCTCAAAATGTTGGTGTTAGCATTTCTGACAAGCCTTCCCATTTATCGCAAGCAAGAGTACCACCAAAAAGTTCGCTCCTAGTGAGTTCCAACGCTGTTCCGCTGCGATGAAATATCGTCCTGTCTTAGCAGTTGGCATCTGTCGCAACCGCTTCGTGTATCGTGTTTCACTTCCATTAATGTCGTTGGTCCAGTGGACGTACACAGGGCTGGTTCGAAAACATTTTTCCACACAACCGACATACCATTTGCCGCCCTCACCCCACCACTCCCCTGAACGTCTTAGCGCTCCCTGGAACATTAGCTGCTTCTCCTTCGGCTCTTTTCTCGCTAAAACCTATTAAAGCAAATCTAAATCTAGGTATCATGGAAACCGTCTATTTTTTTCTTTAAATCTGGTTCATTTAAATTAAGTTTTATGTAGACATTTCTATAACAGAACCACATTTTTCAGTCTTATTCAAGTGCTAAATATCGAAAGAACAACAATTCATTTTCATTTACGATAATTCCAGAGACCTTCAGAAGCCCTCGATTCTATTCATCTCACAGATGAAGGACCCTTGGCGTAGTGACCATTTGTATACCTATCGGGAGACTGAGCATATAGTAGTATCCAGCAATATAAAAAAAACTGTGCAGTCCTCCAGCCAGCAATTTGAGCAAACAGGTTGGTTCTTTTGTGTTAATTGTGATCTAGGGTGGATACTAGTTGGTTTATAAAAGCACCATTTGTTCGTGGGCAGTTCCTGAGAAGATGAGAGGTACTGGCGGAAGTAAAGCTGTGAGGATGGGGCGTGAGTCGTGCTTGGGTAGCTCAGATTGTAGCGCATTCGCCCGCGAAAGGCAAAGGTCCCGAGTTCGAGTCTCGGTCCAGCACACAGTTTTAATCTGCCAGGAAGTTTCATATCAGCGCACACTCCGCTGCAGAGTGAAAATCTCACTCTGGAAACATCCCCCAGGCTGTGGCTAAGCCAAGTCTCCGCAATATCCTTTCTTCCAGGAGTACTATAGTGTCCTGCAAGGTTCGCAGGAGAGCTTCTGCGAAGTTTTGAAAGTAGGAGACGAGGTACTGGCGGAAGTAAAGCTGTGAGGACGGGGCGTGAGTCGTGCTTGGGTAGCTAAGATGGTAGAGCACTTGCCCGCGAAAGGCGAAGGTCCCGAGTTCGAGTCTCGGTCCGGCACACAGTTTTAATCTGCCAGGAAGTTTCATAATAAGTCATGTTCGCAGTTTCATCCACAATGCGCTTCCAATTTTCGTCCCGGGGATGAAATTCGGAACTATTATTAAAAGTTGATTTTATTTCCTATTTATTTGATATGGGAAAACTCAAGGGAAGAGAAATGGATTTGTTGTACGAATGCTTAGTTTCTAATCACGAAACATGCTCGTCATGTACACAGGCATACTGCTACATATGTGACAACTTTAGAAGACTGAAAGAACTCGATAACATTGATCATTCATGGTCTTCAAGTCATTTATAACAGTGAAAGTGACTGGCTATGTAAGAATGAGAAAATACATTTAAATTAATTGTACTTTTGATCAATTTTCATACGAAACGAAATTAGGAACACGGTCACTTTGTATTTTTGTTTTTTCCATGTTAACGTTTATGACAAGTACTGACTTTAGTGTGTTATAACAGTTTTACTGAAACTTGTGCAGCATAAATTCAGGAATCTTCACTAACTAAAAAAAAATTGTAACACCAACAAATACTAATGTAGCGTAACGAAATTTCTGGAATACATTTGACTAGGTAACATATTTAACTGTTTAACACTGCACGAACACAGGTTAATGTAAGCGCGAGATAGGCCATTGCAAATGTGAAATTGTGATGCATTATTAACTGCTGTGACTGCCAGAGTGTTGAATGCAAGCATGCAAACGTACATGAATTGTGTTGTACGGGCGACAGTTGTCAGATTGTGCGATGGAGTTCCACGCCTGTTGCACTTGGTCAGTCAATACAGGGACGGTTAATGCTGTTTGTGGATGACGCTGGAGTTTTCGTCAGAAGATGTCCCATTTGTACACGACTGGAGGCAGTTCTGGTGATTGAGCAGGCCAAGGCAACAGATTGACGCACAAATTTGCAGCCATGGTGCGCGGAATAAACACGAGAGCGCTCCTGCTGACATACGAAATCGCACCATAGACCATAACTCGAGGAGTAGGTCCAGTGTGTCTAGCACACAGACACTTGGTTGCAGGCCCTCAACTGGCCTACTCCTAACCAACAAACGGCCATCACTGGCAGCGACGCAGAACCAGCTTTCATCAAAAAACACAACAGACCTCCACCTTGCCTTACAATGAACTCTCCGTTGACAGCACTGAAGTCGCAAATGACGGTGGTTTGCGTTCAGTGGAATGCACGCTGCAGACGGTCTGGCTCGGAGCTGTCTTTGAAGGAAACAATTTGTTACAGTTCGTTGTGTCACTGTGGTGCCAAATGCAGCTGAAATGGGTGCTGCAGATGCAGTACGATACGCCAGACCACACGCCGAATACGACGGTCTTTCCTTTCCGTAACGCCACGTAGCCTTCCGGGGACCGGTCTCCTTGCAACGATACAGTCTCATGTCTATCGCTGCCAGCAATCGTGTACATTCCTGCAAACCCTTACTGCAATATCGCGGAAGTAAGATCCGGTTTCTCGTAGCCCTATTACACGATCTCGTTCAAAATCAGTGAGGTGTTGATAAGGACATATTTGTGGCATTAAAGGCATTCTTGACTAATACCAATTCATCACGTCCAATCTCGAAAGTAACGAACGCTCATGACTGTTACAGCGTGTATTTAAAGCAAGCCTGATTTGCATCCTCATAGTCGCACTATTCGCGCCACTCTCATGCCACTGGTGCGAAATGTGAATAATGTGAATAGACATGATCTTTAAGATGTAGAAACACGCCTGCCAAATTTCGCTGGCATCGCACAACATTGTCTTGGTGTTGTGATTTTTTGTCATCAGTGTATATAACAGTTTGTTCAAATGGTTCAAATGGCTCTGAGCACTATGGGACTCAACTGCTGTGGTCATAAGTCCCCTAGAACTTAGAACTACTTAAACCTAACTAACCTAAGGACAGCACACAACACCCAGCCATCACGAGGCAGAGAAAATCCCTGACCCCGCCGGGAATCGAACCCGGGAACCCGGGCGTGGGAAGCGAGAACGCTACCGCACGACCACGAGATGCGGGCTATATAACAGTTTGTAACCTTTTCCAAAACCTTTCAGGACTTACACAGGTCCTAACGTACTAAGGTGGTGATATTTGGGCACCCTGCCTTGTATAGATTTTAGAAAAATTTACATGTATGTAACTAGAAGATTATCATTACAGTTCAGAATTTTTAGGTGTGCAACATAAAATAATAACCTCTAATTCCATGTGATACAAAAGAGGAATTACATGAGGGACTTAGATTGGACTACTGGTAACAGCACTAATTTAAACTGACTCACCCTTCACTTATATGCTGTCAGATGAAAATATTTACACCAAATGCTGAGCTATACGACATTTATTATTTATTCGCCTACAAACGTTATAAAAAACTTGTTATGTATACATGGCGGATAAAAATAAATACTGAAAATGTAGGATACCAGAAGCCAAAATATTTATCCTCTTAGCATGGGTCCACACGAGCGAAGTGTGCTTACTATCCGCCACTGACGTCCGTATCAGATACTGTCCTGGGCACTAGAAATGTTTGAGATGCACCATCTTAATTCGATTCAAATTCCAATTGCAACAAAGTTTGATACTGAAGTCAAGGGAAGCTCGTAAGCGTACATTCGCAATTATCTCGCAGACCGTTCATTTGAGGATCCACGCTTCGTGGAAAGTCTTTGCTTGCGTTGTGCACACTTTCACCCGTGTCCGCTTTTGCAACTAACTGTGATACGCTATGTACAGAAATCCTGAAGCTGGGTCGCCCTAGCAACCCTTTTCAGCTTGGAGCCAGCGGCCGCTTGTGCTGCTTGGGCCTCAAGGTGGCCTGAATTTAGAAGCTCTTACTATTTCAGGAAAACGCGAGGTCGTCTTTTAGGGATTAAGAGAGAGACGTCCCACCATGAGAAACTGCACGAAATATTTATTACTCGCTAGTGCGAGTAACAGCAATCAAAAAGTGATGCGTATCTTGGTCCTACTGCGAAATTCTACTGAGGGAGGTTCAGATGCTTACTTCTGGCGAACACGTGAAATGAACGCTTCATCATATGCGCTGTAACAAAGAACTCTAACGCGCCAGAGCGAACTAAAGAAAATCAGTTACTACCTAAAGTACGTGTCAGACAATAGGCGAATATGAAGCAAAATTCGACTGTCCAGCAAGAGCCACGTTCTTGTGTGTGCGCAGTGAATCCGCGCAACTCGTCGCCAATCTGTTGAAGTATGAAGTGGAATGAAACCAAAATGATTGTTTTTACCACTGTTTAAACAAGAAAATTGGTTCTCAAGTTCGTAATAATCGTGGTACGAAACCTACACTTTCATTTGTAATTTGTGTCGTTTAAGGATGTAATGAGTTTCTGGCTTGTGTTCATCGATACTAGTTTGGGCTCACGTTACCTACAGTCTAAACACTCGTTTTCAGCTATAATGTTGGTTTCCACACGGTACATGATTCGCGGATGTGACTTCCCTACACTGCGTGACGCTATGACACATACACAAGCTTCCGTGGTCGTGCGAAGGTGTTACGTCATGCATGCCGGTGTTTCGTTCTGTAGAGGGGTATAATATGCCTATTTCAATTTCTCCAGAGAAGAGAAGACTTCGAAGAAAGGAATGGAGAGGAGCAGAAGCAGCGTTTCCTGATCGGTAAAAACAGAAGAGGAAGATACCATTTTGGATTAAGCTTACGGAAGATTCTCATTTACCTCTTTCTCAGATTCATTAAGCACCGATTTCCATTATGTTCGGAAGGAGGGGAGTTCAAACCCTATTCGGTCATTCTGAGGTATTGCCTCTGTGATGTTCTAAATAGCCGACGACTTTTTACTCTTTCTTCTCTCTATCTAATGATTTCATCTCAGTGTTACGTTAAACGTCAAACCAGCATTTTCTTATTTTCCGCACATCAGGTGATATCGACTTCCGGCGACTGTATTAAGTTGGAGTCCGTTAAGTGGCTTAAAGGATATTCCTCCAATGGATCCCAAATAATCCTTCACATTTCTTGCTGGCATAGTAAACACACAGGACCACATGCGACAATCAGTGGTAAGAAGATGTTCTGAACCCAAAAGCTGCATTACTTGTGACATATTCCGCCACACCAGGGAATTTGTTTCTCCCTGTACATGTAATTCTTCGTGTCTGAAGACCCGCTTTACTATCTCCCTACCAGCGACAAGAGCAGCAGTATCTGGATATCAGCAGCTTGCCCGTGGTGATACTTGTGCGGAAGCACACTGGAAACAAGTCATAAATCGAATACGGTGTCCGTCGACGTATATGGCGCCATGGTGATCAACAGGATGGCGCTAAGAACTACTCACATGTATGCATAGAAAACGGAGATTCCGATTCGACCCACTTTGGGTATCCATCTCTGCGCATAGTTATCGCTTTTCTGTCTTGTGTTAGGGATGGATGCTATCTGGAGAAGTTGGAACGTTTTACTTTATCGATGGCACTCTCCAGTTACTCAGTCTGGAAGAGGATACTCCGCCTTCTTTAATATATTATCGCTTCTTCCTGTTCCATCTGCGTATTGTCACAAACTTCCGAATACACTCTTGATGAGAAACAGGTCAAGGAACGGAAAAATTAGGACATGTTGCACTATCTGTTAGCATCTACACTCCATCTAAGAGGAAACTGTTTCCGAATAGAATGCTGTCAAAATGTGTACATACAAAACTGTAGCTCACAAACACCGATTTGCTATGAAATATGTTTCGCGCGACATTCAAAATGGTTCAAATGGCTCTGAGCACTATGGGACTCAACTTCTGAGGTCATTAGTCCCCTAGAACTTAGAACTAGTTAAACCTAACTAACCTAAGGACATCACAAACATCCATGCCCGAGGCAGGATTCGAACCTGCGACCGTAGCGGTCTTGCGGTTCCAGACTGCAGCGCCTTTAACCGCACGGCCACTTCGGCCGGCCGCGCGACATTCGAATGTTTTTGAAGACTCTACTAATATGATATTAATCACATAGATATACACTAATTTTAAGAGCTTGATTGTCTGAACGAGAATACTACCAACAATATTTGAAAAAAAGCACTAATATACTGACACAAATTATGTTCTGTGGGTAACGCGTGAACGTTTGCAATTAGTGGAAGACAACGAGGGAACTATACGTGGTGGTATATATCCTTAGAGAATACAAGATACACTGAATTTAACTGAAGAAAGGACAAAATGTAAAAATGCTAGAATTGAAGTAGGCGAAAGGGAATACACTTGTCTAAAAATGAGACTTACATAAAGTGCAAAATGGCTAATCAGAAATGACTAGTTGGCTCATGTAAGGCTGCCGAAGCATGCATAACAAGGGGAGAGACAGATGCCGCCTCTAGGAAAATTACAGAGGACTTTGGAGAAAAGAAGAAGCTGTATGAATGGCATTTAAGTACCAAGCAAAGACGTGAGAGCGGAAAGGCGGAAGGAATATATAGATGTCCTATACAGGGTGAGTCACCTAACGTTACCGCTGGATATATTTCGTAAACCACATCAAATACTGACGAATCGATTCCACAGACCGAACGTGAAGAGAGGGGCTAGTGTAATTGGTTAATACAAACCATAAAAAAATGCACGGAAGTATGTTTTTTAACACAAACCTACGTTTTTTTTAAATGGAACCCCGTTGGTTTTGTTAGCACATCTGAACATATAAACAAATACGTAATCAGTGCCGTTTGTTGCATTGTAAAATGTTAACTACATCCGGAGATATTGTAACCTAAAGTTGACGCTTGAGTACCACTCCTCCGCTGTTCGATCGTGTGTATCGGAGAGCACCGCATTACGTAGGGATCCAAAGGGAAGGGTGATGGACATTAGGTACAGAAGAGACTGGAACAGCACATTACGTCCACATGCCAACACCTTTTTACTGGTCTTTTTCACTGACGCACATGTACATTACCATGAGGGGTGAGGTACACGTACACACGTGGTTTCCGTTTTCAATCACGGAGTGGAGAGAATATAAAATGCAGAGTGGCAATAGCACGGAAAGAAATTCTGAAAGAGGAATTGGTAACCATCCAATCCATACATACTACACTGACGAGCCAAAGAAACTGGTACACCTCCCCAATATCGTGTGCAGCACGCAGAAATGCCGCAACACGACGTGGCATGGACTCGACTAATGTCTGAAGTAGTGCTGGACGGAACGGATACCATGAATCCTGCAGGGCTGTCCATAAATACGTAAGAGTACGAGGGGGTGCAGATCTCTTCTGAATAGCACATTGCAAGGCACCCCAGATGTACTCAATAATATTCATGTCTGGGGCGTCTGGTGCCCAGTGGAAGTGTTCAAACTAAGGAGAGTGTTCCTGGAGCCAGTCTGTAGCCTTTCTGGACGTGTGGGGTGTCGCACTGTCCTGCTGCTGGAGTTGCGCACGTCCGTCGGAACGCACATGGGTAATGAATGGATGCAGGTGATCAGACAGGATGCTTACTTGCGTTTCACCTGTCAGTGTCGTATCTAAATGTATCAGGGGGACCATATCACTCCAACTACATACGCCCACAACTTTACAGACCCTCCACCAGCTTGAACACACCCCTTCTGACGCGCAGATTCCATTGATTCATGAGGTTGTCTCCATACCCGTACACGTCCATCCGCCCAATACAATTTGAAACGAAGTTCGTCCGACCAGGCAACATGTTTCTCGTCATCAACAGTCCAATGTCGGTGTTGACAAGTCCATGCGATGCATAAAGCTTTGTGTCTTATAGTCATCAAGGGTACACGAGTGGGCCTTCGGTCACGAAAACACATATAGATTATATACTTATATGTATGTCCGAAAGAGCAGACACCATTGATGAGCAGCAGCCGTCTAGAACGAAATTAGAATTATATATTAAAACCTTCAGCTGCTGACGGACGTTGATATATATATCAACGGGGACAGGTGAAAATGTGTGCCCCGTCCGACATGTCCGAAAGAACAGACATCATATCCATATAAGTATACAGTTCCGGCAATACCGGCCATGACCTTCCTCTTCTGTGCGGATGAACACATATTACCCGAACTCTTACGGGACTCGGTAAGAATATCTTCCACGAGTAATAAGTGTATTGGGTAGGGACACTACGAATGTAGTGTGTGGACATATAAGGTGAGAATGTGGGTCTCGCGGGAGGCGTGCGCGAGATAGTTCCTGCAGTCACACTATCCTCTGTGCCCTCCGTGGCTCGGATGGAAAGAGCGTCTGCCATGTAAGCAGGAGATCCCGGGTTCGAGTCCCCGTCGGGGCACACATTTTCACCTGTCCTCGTTGATATATATCAACGCCCCGTCAGCAGCTGAAGGTATTAATATATAATTCTAATTTCATATAGATTATGTTTCGTTGAATATTTCCCACGCTGACACTTGTTGATGGCCCAGCATTGAAATTTGCGGAAGGGTTGCACTTCTGTCACGTTGAACGATTCTCTTCAGTCGTCTTCGTTCCCGTTCTTGCAGGATCTTTTTCCCACCGCAGCAAAGTCGGAGGTTTGGTATTTTACCGGATTCCTCAGATTCACGGTACACTCGTGAAATGGCCGTACAGGAAAATCCCCCCTTCATCGCTACCTCGCAGATTCCGTACCATCGCTCGTGCGCAGACTATAATACCACGTTCAAACTCAAATCTTTATTACCTGCCATTGTAGCAGCAGTAACCAATCTAACAACTGCGCCATACACTTGCTTTCTCATATAGGCGTTGCCGATCGCAGCGCATTTTTCTGCCTGTTTACGTATCTCTGTATTTGAATACGCATGCTTACACCAGTTACTCTGGCGCTTCATTGTATAAAAAGTGATGTGTTTATCAATGTATGTTCCACATCTCCTCCTAAACCACTTGCCCGATTTCAACCAACCAGCCGGCCGAAGTGGCCGTGCGGTTAAAGGCGCTGCAGTCTGGAACCGCAAGACCGCTACGGTCGCAGGTTCGAATCCTGCCTCGGGCATGGATGTTTGTGATGTCCTTAGGTTAGTTAGGTTTAACTAGTTCTAAGTTCTAGGGGACTAATGACCTCAGCAGTTGAGTCCCATAGTGCTCAGAGCCATTTGAACCATTTTCAACCAACCTTGGTGTATCCCTTATTGCCAGATAACATCGCTGTGGGGGTTACAACTACCTATCTATCATAGTTCAAGAAATATGACGTCATAAGCAATGATGTGCGAGAAAAACTGCGGCGTCATGCATGACTTTTAAATTTATTACTTCTGTGCTTCTATCTACATTCGCAATATTTTGGAGACAGTGTCCACGTACGGGGCTAAATGCACCTCAAACGTTATTATCAAGTTACCACACATAGATCAGGAGATACGACTTCACATAAACACTCCTCTGCGAGAAACAATGCCGCGTTATGCATGAAGCTTTATTACAGTTATTCGTTACCACTAAGACACACCTATAGAGGAGTCAACTTCAGGAAATTCCTGACGCCTGGCAGCGCTTTTGACAGCTTTTAACAACGAAGAGTAAAATATTGTGGGCGAAAAGAATACCCGTTTGAAAAGCTATGAAGAGGCGTTGCCATAGAGACGTTTACAAACTCGCGTTTTAGACAATCGAAGAAGCCTCGCCCAGCGTACAGAAACTGTCTGGAATCAACTCACATCGAGCTTACTGTTGAATTTCAAAGGTATTTTCATGACTATATTGAAAAGGAAATTTTTTTCGATTTTACATTACAAACACGGTACTTTTTTTGTTTTCGTTTCTGATAGAAAATTGCCAAAATTAATACCCAAGTAGTGCCGGGTTTGTCGGCTAGTCTAATATAAATTTAATTGTTAGGAAGTCCTTTCTGAAAGTATTTATCAACACTGCAGCCTTGTATGGAATTGAAACGTGGACGATAAGCAGTTCAGACAAGAAATCATGTGCTTTTGAAATGTGATGCTATAGAGAAATGCATAAGATTAGACAGGTAGTTTGAATAACAAATGTGGAGGTACTGAATCGAAGAGGGGTCCACTGGAATCCAATTGCGGATTCGTATTGCTTAAGTAATAAAGTGTTCAGTGATGGTAGCCACGGGCCTATAACTCAATTAGCTAAAAAGTTGTGGGATTAAGTAGTCATTTTATACGCTCAAATTAATTCTTCCCGGCCACGCGAAACCACCCAACGGCACGACTGAATATGAGACCATCGATAGCCAACGGGGGGGAGCGATTTCCATGTTCACTAATCACAGAATTCAGAAAAGTCACAAGCTTGTGAGAATCTATTTCAGTCTGGAGCCGTTAGTTTCAAATTCAAGATTCAGGACTAGTTGCTGCCTTCGGCCGAACTGCCGCCACCGCAGCGTCACCAACCTTCCGGCAGTAGACGCTGTTTGCATTGCCACTTTCAGTCAAGTGTGCTACTGTTTGGCCACGATGACTCGACGATTTCACTAGTGCTACTAGAAGCGGAGAAAATCGCACTAGCTGAAAGACATTCATTTGTCTCGGAGCAACGCCAACGTTAATCTGCCCAAGGCGGAAATATTATGTGCACATTGAAGCCTTGGGTGCACTAGCAAGTGACTTCTGCAAGCACTTGCTGAGGAGTTTATCTTAGCACAAAAACTAACTGAAGTCCACGTCTTCAAGCCGATGGGGCAAATTAATTTCAGGGACTTATTGCAGAAGCGCAGTCGTGTGGAAAAATCGGAGCAGCCGCCACCGTTGTTGCATTATTGTTAGTGAACAAAAATCGTCATGAAACACAAAAATAATGAAACAGAAAAAATGAAACGTTAGGTCGAAGAAATGGATTCAGAGGAACAGTACTGGTGTTATAAAGAAACACTACCGAATGAACTAAAATCAGAGGACCTGACTTTCGATTTTTGCAAGTGGTATTCATCACTTCTTTTTGTTATAATATAAGTACTCCGTCTTCAGGCCACGAGTGGCCTACCGAGACCATCCGACCGCCGTGTCATCCTCCGAGGAGGATGCAGATAGGAGGGGCGTGGGGTCAGCACACCGCTCTCCCGGTCGTATGATGGTATTCTTGACCGAAGCCGCTACTATTCGGTTGAGTAGCTCCTCAATTGGCATCACGAGGCAGAGTGCACCCCGAATAATGGCAACAGCGTATGGCGGCCTGGATGGTCACCCATCCAAGTGCCGACCACGCCCGACAGCGCTTAACTTCGGGAACCGGTGTATCCACTGCGGCAAAGCCGTTTCTTCTTCTTTTTTTTTTTTTTTAACAAATGAAATGTATTTATGTTTACGGTAACATTAAAAAAAATCGGCTAACATCAGAAGACGTCTGATGTGTGTATTGTGTTTCTACTTTTCCTTCTGGGGCAACAAATTTATTGGTAAATTCATTTCGTACTTTCTTGGCTGGTGGTACCAATTATGTGTGTTTATGGCTTCCAATGGTATATTCGTTTCGGTCCTGCGTCTCTGCGCCGTTCTCCTTTTCGACACTAGCATTTTCGCATCGGTGCTCGTCATGCACTTCTGTTAGTTTCAGAAAAACTTCCAGGAACTGGCGGATCCAGCAAGTACTTGCAGCAAGATGCAAGAGACTAGAAAGAAATGTCATCCTCCGCAATGATTTGGAGCTCCTGGTAGATTAAAACTGTGTGCCGGACCCAGAGTCGAACTTGGGAACCCGATCTGGCACACAGTTTTACACTACCAGGAAGTTTCATGCAAGACACTGTTTCCACTAACCTGTGGAAAGAACTTCTTGAAGTTTAAACTTGCGGACGTCGGCATGGTGTAGATTGGGAGGAAGGTTCACTTTAAAGAATTTTCTAAAGTAGCTACAATAGTACTGCACCACTGTTTACTGCTGTGTGATGCGTTGCTGTCGTGTTGTGTTTTGTTCGCGTGTCTTTACGTTATAAAATGGGTCAACAGCCCGTCCCTGGACCATCACGGCGTTCTTGTGGTTCACTGCTGATTTCTAAGAGGAAAAGAAACATGTAATTCGCAGCGGTGAAAGTAAAATCATGGAGAATATATTAAAGTACTTCGACGCAGAAAAGGAGAAGAAGGGCCTAGTACCTTCACTTACGCAGTCTCAGTTACGAGCTACTGTGTAAGTACGCAGGAAAGTACGTTTCCAGTTTTACGCGGCTGAGGAGGTTTTCCAAATCTCGCCTAGTACCGCTGGAAAGAAAAGGCAACTACTCGTTATATTGTTATACTTCCAAATTTCCATTATTTACCCCTGTTTGTCAGTAATTCGAAATGAGTGCTTATTCGCAGTTGCTTACAGATGCATTTTTCATTTTCCAGTAATATGTATTATATTATTCCTAAACCTAGCAAAATGGCCTATGTGAAGGATTACTGTAGGCGCACCGTAGTTGGTGCATCGCGTAGTTGTGTGAGAATGAATGTGCAGCCGCCTCCTATTCCTTCACTCGCACCATTCCCGTCAAAGCGCCAAACTGCAGTGAGCGTATAGTTCTGTTAAATCTTTACTTTTGATATACTTTCAGTGAAGTCCAACTAGCTGATAAATATACTTTCTTCAACTCAGGATGAGGCGCGGCGATGTCATGTACGAAACAAGCGACTTCATTGGTCATTATATCCGAAAAACTCTTAAGGAGTTTTATAACGTCAGATTGTGTCCACCTCGCGGAAGCTTTTGCCAGTCTTGCGAGAGAGGACTGGATGGAGATGGGGACGCACATCCCTCGCAGATGTATTGAAATCAATGGGTTTGGTTAAACGTCGAGTGCATAACGAACTAACTACATTGGTGTAATATCCTGACATTCACTCTTCGTTCCATTTTCCAAATGGCTCTGAGCACTATGGGACTTAACTTCTGAGGTCATCAGTCCCCTAGAACTTAGAACTACTCAAACCTAACTAACCTAAGGAAATTACACACAACCATGCCCAAGGCAGGATTCGAACCTGCGACCGTAGCGGTCGCGCGGTTCCAGACTGTAGCGCCTAGAACCGCTCGGCCACCCCGGCCGGCTCCATTCTCCAGGTACAGATGAAAAACATCAGGCAAGTTGCCCGTGAGGTGTTCAACTTCGACGAGTTGTGGATAGATAACAACGTGACGTTCGGAAAATGCTGACAAGCAGAACTTATTACTGAATGAGCTAGCACCTCAAAGAGACTGGCTGCTGCTAGCGTGGGATCCAAGAACAGATTAGTCAAGAAATCGCATCTCTAGTTCCGGGCGAAGGCCGAACATCCGCTAATTTTGAAAAACGGATTGCAGATATAGTATATAATATTCTGTGACTCTAATGTATAATGTGCCATACCACAGCAGGCAGATCGACAGCACGGCAGGCCCTTTTCACTGCAGTTCTTGGCTGGCTTCACTACATGATTAGTAGCAGTGCGAGACTAACCGCCATTGTATTTCACATATCGGCTTCCATCAGTCTGGAAGCGACCGTGTGCAGATTCGATCACCTTCACTCTGGATGCATTCGCGTTACAACTATCGTGGCATCCACAGCCGTGATTACGATTCAAATACGGTATCTGCACCGCGAGCAACCAGCATTATGATTTTATCGATGTCAATACGGCAGACTTGGTCTCGTTGCACCTGTCTTTGCGTTCGCAGGTCCGTAGTTTTACCCTATCCTCTTCATTAAGTCAGCTATCCAGGAAAAAGAATCCTCTGCTGTAGATAATGAAGGCTGATGTCTCCACGCTACAGGGAACAGAACATTAGGAAAGGTATGTGTCTGATGAGAGCAGAGAGACAGTATATCTCATTTCCATCCCATATACCTACAGTCCAAAACCAAACGTCAAGGTTCAACAATATGTTCAGCAAGCTTCCTGCAGTAATGAAACAGACGGCAATCAGCCTTAAAATATAAACCGACTTCTTCTGAAATATGTCTTTTATTGTATATACAAGTCCAGTGGAGTAGTTTAGAGATATTAGTTAAAATCTGTTACCCACATGCTTTTTATTCCTGAGTCCCTTGTTCATAATGACGATTCTTAATCTGCATTTGCGACTGTTTCCGAGACGACGTACTTCTGGATCAGATGGACCCATGACATCTGGGAAAATAAATTACGAACACAAGAATTATTTTCTTGTCGATGTACGTCAAGGAAATGCTCCTTTTTCCTAATTACTAGGGCGTACTGAAAAGTGACGCGAACAAATTTTTTAAATTTTGTTCTCAATATCGCTTGAGATATTACATGTCAAGTTTCGTTGACGCAAGTTGCAACCCTCTGTCGCTAGAACTGTAGCGTATCATAGCGGTAACTATGTCAGTGCGTGAGAAACAGCGTGCTGCAATCGATCTTATATCCGCAGCGGCAAAAAACAAGACACGAATTCGAGCAGTTCGTCCACAAATGAAGCACCGTGTACTTCATCATCATAAGGTAGACCTCACACGAGCGCTGCGACACCTGTAACAATCCGACGCCGTGGGTTCATTGTCATCGATCATCCACCACACGATTTTCATCTGTTTCCAAAACTTAAAGGGCAACTTCGAGGGGTTCCCTTAGATTGATAGTGATGAAAGGGTGCAAGTGAAGGTGACGTTCTGATTCCCTCAACAAAGTCAGGCATGTATCTACAGTGATGTTATCAGCCATCTGGTCTCTCATTGGGATACATGCGTTCGTCGCCAAGATGACTATGTTAAGAAATAAATACGGTGACATGAAGAATAAGGATATTGAATGTTAATTAATTTTGTTTAATTTAAAAAGCTTTAAGAGTTTCCACATAAAAAGACTGAGTTGTCTATGTTTTCACCATGCCTTCGTATTACCATGATCTACCAAGCGCCAAAGGAGAATACAGTTGACGTTCTATACTTTTATTCTTATTGTTGTTGTTGTTGTTGTTGTTGTGGTCTTCAGTCCTGAGACTGGTTTGATGCAGCTCTCCATGCTACTCTATCCTGTGCAAGCTTCTTCATCTCCCAGTACTTACTGCAACCTACATCCTTCTGAATCTGCTTAGTGTATTAATCTCTTGGTCTCCCTCTACGATTTTTACCCTCCACGCTGCCCTCCAATACCAAATTGGTGATTCCTTGATGCCTCAAAACATGTCCTACCAACCGATCGCTTCTTCTAGACAAGTTGTGCCACAAACTTCTCTTCTCCCCAATCCTATTCAATACCTCCTCATTAGTTACGTGATCTACCCACCTTATCTTCAGCATTCTTCTGTAGCACCACATTTCGAAAGCTTCTATTATCTTCTTGTCCAAACTAGTTATCGTCCATGTTTCACTTCCATACATGGCTACACTCCATACAAATACTTTCAGAAACGACTTCCTGACACTTAAATCTATACTCGATGTTAACAAATTTCTCTTCTTCAGAAACGATTTCCTTGCCATTGCCAGTCTACATTTTATATCCTCTCTACTTCGACCATCCTCAGTTATTTTACTCCCTAAACAGCTAAACTCCTTTACTACTTTAAGTGTCTCATTTCCTAATCTAATTCCCTCAGCATCACCCGATTTAATCTGACTACATTCCATTATCCTCGTTTTGCTTTTGTTGATGTTCATCTTATATCCTCCTTTCAAGACACTGTCCATTCCGTTCAACAGCTCTTCCAAGTCCTTTGCTGTCTCTGACAGAATTACAATGTCATCGGCGAACCTCAAAGTTTTTACTTCTTCTCCATGAATTTTAATACCTACTCCGAATTTTTCTTTTGTTTCCTTTACTGCTTGCTCAATATACAGATTGAATAACATCGGGGAGAGGCTACAACCCTGTCTCACTCCTTTCCCAAACACTGCTTCCCTTTCATGCCCCTCGACTCATAACTGCCATCTGGTTTCTGTACAAACTGTAAATAGCCTTTCGCTCCCTGTATTTTACCCCTGCCACCTTCAGAATTTGAAAGAGAGTATTCCAGTTAACATTGTCAAAAGCTTTCTCTAAGTCTACAAATGCTAGAAACGTAGGTTTGCCTTTTCTTAATCTTTCTTCTAAGATAAGTCGTAAGGTTAGTATTGCCTCACGTGTTCCAACATTTCTACGGAATCCAAACTGATCTTCCCCGAGGTCCGCTTCTACCAGTTTTTCCATTCGTCTGTAAAGAATTCGCGATAGTATTTTGCAGCTGTGACTTATTAAACTGATAGTTCGGTAATTTTCACATCTGTCAACACCTGCTTTCTTTGGGATTGTAATTATTATATTCTTCTTGAAGTCTGAGGGTATTTCGCCCGTCTCATACATCTTGCTCACCAGATGGTAGAGTTTTGTCATGACTGGCTCTCCCAAGGCCATCAGTAGTTCTAATGGAATGTTGTCTACTCCCGGGGCCTTGTTTCGATTCAGGTCTTTCAGTGCTCTGTCAAACTCTTCACGCAGTATCTTATCTCCTATTTCGTCTTCATCTACATCCTCTTCCATTTCCATAATATTGTCCTCAAGTACATTGCCCTTGTATAAACCCTCTATATACTCCTTCCACCTTTCTGCCTTCCCTTCTTTGCTTAGAATGGGTTGCCATCTGAGCTCTTGATATTCATACAAGTGGTTCTCTTCTTTCCAAAGATCTCTTTAATTTTCCTGTAGGCAATATCTATCTTACCCCTAGTGAGACAAGCCTCTACATCCTTACATTTGTCCTCTAGCCATCCCTGCTAGCCATTTTACACTTCCTGTCGATCTCATTTTTGAGACGTTTGTATTCCTTTTTGCCTGCTTCATTTACTGCATTTTTATATTTTCTCCTTTCATCAATTAAATTAAATATTTCTTCTGTTAACCAAGGATTTCTATTACCCCTCATCTTTTTACCTACTTGATCGTCTGCTGCCTTCACTACTTCATCCCTCAGAGCTACCCATTCTTCTTCTACTGTATATCTTTCCCCCATTCCTGTCAATTGTTCCCTTATGCTCTCCCTGAAACTCTCTACAACCTCTGGTTCTTTCAGTTTATCCAGGCCCCATCTCCTTAAATTCCCACCTTTTTGCAGTTTCTTCAGTTTCAATCTGCAGTTCATAACCAATAGATTGTGGTCAGAATCCACATCTGCCCCTGGAAATGTCTTACAATTTAAAACCTGGTTCCTAAATCCCTGTCTTACCATTATATAATCTACCTGATACCTTTTAGTATCTCCAGGATTCTTCCAGGTATACAACCTTCTTTTATGATTCTTGAATCAAGTGTTAGTTATGATTAAGTTATGCTCTGTGCAAAATTCTACCAGGCGGCTTCCTCTTTCATTTCTTCCCCCCAATCCATATTCACCTACTATGTTTCCTTCTCTCCCTTTTCCTACTGACGAATTCCAGTCACCCATGACTATTAAATTTTCGTCTCCCTTCACTACCTGAATAATTTCTTTTATCTCGTCATACATTTCATCTATTTCTTCATCATCTGCAGAGCTAGTTGGCATATAAACTTGTACTACTGTAGTAGGCATGGGCTTTGTGTCTATCTTGGCACAATAATGCGTTCACTAAGCTGTTTGTAGTAGCTAACCCGCACTCCTATTTTTTTATTCATTATTACCTACTCCTGCATTACCCCTATTTGATTTTGTGTTTATAACCCTGTAATCACCAGACCAAAAGTCTTGTTCCTCCTGCCACCGAACTTCACTAATTCCCACTATATCTAACTTTAACCTATCCATTTCCCTTTTTAAATTTTCTAACATACCTGCCCGATTAAGGGATCTGACATTCCACGCTCCGATGCGTAAAACGCCAGTTTTCTTTCTCTTATTATGATTGTGAAAGTTGGTCCTGTAATGAACTAGGGGTTAACACCACCTAATCAGCTGGTGTCCGTACTTGTCAGTAGAGGATAATATACAGCAGACCAATTAAACTGACATAAACTGCGTTACAGTATCTCAGAAACTGGAAGCTCATTGAACCTGAGTCTCACCGAAAACTTTCGTTTACGTAGTTTCCAAACAAGACACGTCACGCATTCCGTGGATTTAATTTTTCATTAAAATGTCGGTCCCTCCCGATAATACTTCTTCTAGACAAGAGTGAGTGGAATTACCTAAACCACAAATTTTTGCTCAAACAGAAAGAATCGAAATTTTTAGGTTGACAGACGATACGTGTACACTAGAAATTCAAATAATGTTCGCACAGAACCCAAATTACACGAAACCAGTAACTTTCTTACCGAAAATTTTTCTTTCCACGAGTAACAACTAAGAAGAAACTACAGTCTTTGATTAGTGTTAGTGCTACTAACAAGTTAAATAGCCAACTTCATGCGTGAAGAATTTCACATCGTCAAAAATCTAACTTCATGTAATGAAACATCCGAACATATTTCTATCTATTTAAAAAATTACAAGTAAATTAGTTTACTTATATTTTGTAAAAAAACTCACCAGTCATTTCCAGTTTTTGCCATATTTTGCCTTTTCCTACCAGTCTGATGGGCTTTAGGCTCTGCAACCATGTTTACATCTGTAAAAAACACTGACAGTTACATGTCAGCCAAAAAATCTGCATTTTAAGGTGGACTCAAATACAAAACCAGCTTCTTCAAAATACAAAATAAAAACTGCACATTCCACTGTTAAGTTTAGAAAAAAACACTTTGTAAGTTAACGGTTGTCTTCCTCTGCTGCAGCGGTAGCACCATGTAAAAATAAAATACAAAAATATTTCTTAAAAATTATGCACATGTTGTTAAAAACTACAGTTTTGTGTTAAATTAAGAGCTCAAAAGTCAAAAACGAAAATGTCTTCTGTACGTCTCCATTCAACGGAGCGGGTATAAGGTTGCCGAAAAATTCTGGAATTCGTCAAAAGTTCTAAAATCGATAGTTCTATCTCCGACGCAAGTGCGTGTTTCCCTGGTTTACAATCGAGTTAAGAAAAACGCCGGGCAATATTTCCGCGTCTTCTCAACAGGAACGCTGAACGCAGCTTGCGTGGCGAGCCGCTTCGCACGGCTAACACGGGGCGCTTATCGCCCGCTAGATGGAAGTCAAACAGAGATTGTGATGCAGACGGGCCCGCTGCTATGCAAATGAAGAGATCTGCCGCTGAAGCCGGTTCAAGGACAAGAAGCGAACTGCGGGCCGGGGCTTCTTGCGCTGCGTCAACACGCCCGCCGCCCGGCCTTCAGATTATCGGATTTGCGAAGACGTCGGCGAATTGTCTTAATTTGGGAACCAAATGACGGCTCCCCGCTGCGATCGTTACAATCGTGTGACATTAGTAGGTGCCTCCGCAGGGTCTGCCCCTCTGTTGCTTTTACTCTGTCCCGGCAGGAGCGCTATCTGCACCTACCTTCAGTCTGCGACGAAGCAACGACGAAGCTGAAAGCACAGGCACATCACATAGAGTACGTCAAATCAACTGATACTGTAGCCATTGAAAACTCATATGCTCTAAGACGGAAGTTCTGTGCTAACAATACTACTGCAGCAGGTATATAACGGTGTAAGAGGCAAGTCTAATTCATTCTTCCTTCTTTTCCCTAGCGTCCATCCTGTCTAAGACGTGGGTCACTTCGTCAGGATTTGGTGAATTTTATTTTATTATTTAACTTTGTGGCCGGATGCCTTTTCAAGCGCCACATCAGGTAACCCTAAGGGGGGAAGTCCGTAAGTGAATCTATGAACTTTGTGTTCTATGTTACAGTATTTTAACAGTTTGCGTATCGTATTTTCTGAAGCGTAATTTAGAGGCTATTTGCCTACAAGAGCTTTGGAAACCCTAACAACCACACTGAGGCTGTCCATTGTACCAGTTCGTAGTCGTTAATTCGCTGCGCGCCCGCGATCCGGGTGTTTGCTAACCTCCCAGTACCGCAAGCTAGCGCGTGTGCGTTACGTCGTGTTGTCTGTTTAGGACGCCCGACATCGTGGTCATCAACGATGCATTACACAGTAGGGCCAGCTATAACGATCACTCTTGCAGCATTTTAGCGTGATGTCGCTACACCTAGAAACACACAGCACTAGCTGAAAAATCACTCAAATGATAAACACCGACAAAATGTGCAAGTGCACCAAGATAAAGTGTGCTAGTTAATTCTTCGATAGGAACAAGAGTGTTTACAAAAAGTTCCCATTGTACTGCCTAGTGCTTTCAGCTTCATATTAGCGTGAAGAAGGCAAAACAGAAAGTGAAAGTCTGTGGGACGAAGAGATCTACAATTATTTGATAGGGCCTGAACACTCAGGAAAAGCTACTGCGTCTTATGCAACAGCAAACGTTTGAAAGCGAAATTATGACATGATAATATTTATTCTGTGAATAAACCACACTACTTCCATTATTAACATAGATTCTTTCAAAAAATTCGTACAAACGAAAAGATACAACGTATCCACTTCAAACCTTAACCTTTTAATAGCAAGACTTTTCACTTATGACCGCAATCTCCTTGCTGTAGCCTGCTGCCGCCAGATACTGCTAGTATAGAAAGAGGCAACTATATCACAACAGAAAGTCCTTCAGTTAATAAAATTGGCCGGCCGAAGTGGCCGTGCGGTTAAAGGCGCTGCAGTCTGGAACCGCAAGTCCGCTACGGTCGCAGGTTCGAATCCTGCCTCGGGCATGGATGTTTGTGATGTCCTTAGGTTAGTTAGGTTTAACTAGTTCTAAGTTCTAGGGGACTAATGACCTCAGCAGTCGAGTCCCATAGTGCTCAGAGCCATTTGAACCATTTGAACTAAAATTGGTCAACGGCAAATAGGACAAGGGGATGAGGGATCTGTACAAATTTAATTATATCTATAGACGGTTCATCCATCCCGGAAATCGAAAATCTCTACGATTTTTGTCTGTTATCGATACCGATAGTGGCAAGTATGAGTCCTGCAAATTCCGAGACTATTGAGAATATTTTAAAGTTTCCAGTTAAATTTTTTGTGCAATTTCACTCTTGCTAAAGTAATTTTTCATTTACTTTAGTAATTCTGGAGTGATATTAATATGATGTGCTAATTAGCAACACCAGTTATTTAAACTTCTTTAAAATTAGTTATCGGATTTTTTTCCTTTAGTTGTACTGTGAAATATTTCTTCTAACCATATTTCACGATTTTAGGTCAATGGGAAGTACCCTGTAGGTTTTGATAAGTGGGTTGGTGAGTGTCAAAATATGTGACATGTATGGCCACACTTTTTACTGAATTCAGTATCCGTTCCTGAGAAAGGAATCTTAACAGTGGGACGAACGGGCGATGAAGAGATCTTATAAGGGTCCTGTTACTACTGAGACACGGAACCTGATACTGCTCAACGTGTATTTCGCGTACACTTTCACGGAGCCACCCAGCAGGGTCTTTATTTATGCCTGCCACAAAAAATTTGAACGGAAGGGCTGCCTTTCCAAAGGCAGAAGTCCTGGTCGGCCACTTATGTCGGAGCAAAATGCTAATCGCGTTGCAACACCATTCCAGCGAATGTTCACTGAAATTAATATGTCGAGAAAGTCGTTAGCTTCAGATCCCACACATAATTCTTTTCACATGAAAAGGTATGTATTAGTCTAGGCACTCATTCCAGGCCATTATGCTGCACGATGTGCCTCCTGTACAGAAATGTTGTTAAGGACGAGGCAAAACTTCACACCGACGGGAAAGTTAACGGGCACAATGGCCGTTTTTGGGGAATAGAGAATTCCCATTTTATCCATCGAACGTCAACGAGATTCGCCAAAGGTTAATGTGTTCTGTACAGTGTTGAGTGAGATTTGCCGCTGCTGCTTTGTCAAGTAGAAAACCATTACAGGATTTGGTACGTCGACACGCTTTCTTTGAGGCTTTTGTCCCAGCTGCAAGAAAACTCCAACAGATTCATCTAGGAACAAGATGGCGCACCTTGTCCCACCGATTTGTCTGTAACGCAAGACACAAACACATGATGATGGCTCGACTGTGCAAAATTCTGACAAAGAGGTGAGGTGCACATGGCCACCACCATCATCAGACTTAACCCCTTTGTGATTTTTTTATGGAGTTATGTCAAAGGCCAAGTGTGCGGCGTCCCTCCCCCTCCCCCTCCCCCTCCCCCTCCGCCCCCCCCCCGCCCCCCACTGCGAATCGCAACTGCGGTCGAGTCCATCACCACCAGTCTATCGCACAAGGTTTGGTGAGAGTTCGAATATGGTCACAACGTGTGCCGTGTAACCTGAGTCTCTGACACCTGTAAAACGAGGTACTCTGATTAACAGATAAGGTTTGAAGCTAGTAAATTGTATCGTTTCCTTTGCACGAATTTTTGAAAATGTGAAGTTCTTTTGCGTTCATCCTGTATAAATTATTTCAGTCTCGCAATAATAACACGAATTTCCGGATTTTGTAGAAAGCTGCGATGCTTTTGTGTTTTATTGTCAGTGCCTTGTCAGACGATTCGGTCAGTGTTACAGTCATGTGTCTGACCCCTTACAGCACGTCATTATATTTGATGTGGCAAATGTCTATTCATTTCAAGCAGCAACAATAACAATAAATAAACAAGTAAATAAAATAGAGCTTGGAAATTATCTCCGACCTTCGGGAAGTTCTTGAATATAATATGGAAATATATCCCATTTAATATGAACATAAATTTCCAGTGGAAAATAATCAGAAGTAATGGAACTAATGTATTTTCCCCACGTTACTAATTCATTGATGAAAAACGGCTTCCATGTTGTTATAGTTAAAAGCGAGTGCAGAAATTCCCGTGTCGCATGAAATATTTACACTTTCCTTCTTACTAGCGCATTTACCTCTAACTTTTTAGAAGAAATCTGATGTATACAGAGAAAATTGTGGTTTAAAAGTTCCTCATTTACTCGTTGCCTTCTACATTTGTTAAACTCGGAAATAATGAAGACCACTGTTATAAAAGGCACTGAAGGCTGATACACAGGCAAGTTCCACCGTTACTTCAGTTTACGAGTGGTTAGTAAAGCAAATGAAACTACGGATCACATCGAATACAATTACTTCATACTTCTTGTATGAGACAATGTACGTTACAAAATTAATTTCCAAGTGAAAACGAGGATTATATGATGCAGAAGAACCCCAAGTAAGTAAGCCACGAATCATGCTGAATGTCGACAACAGTCAATATGGCTAGCTCGTCCATAATAACAGCATTAGCTCAATGATAGTTTAAGTACGCGAATTCTCTTCTCTTTTCATTTTTATTCAACCACTTTGCATGGCCAATGACTTGGTTATTTCTTCTTCAAAACAAGCATGGAAAAATTCTGTTTGTATTTGCGCTCGCAGTGGCGTATTATAATGAGGTGATGGATCTACTTTGTTCGACAACATTTATTGTGACGCCTTTCGTAGGATTTCGGTACTGCTCCTACATGGAACTGAAATGTATTTTACATTTAAACGTAACGTACAACAGAGGTGAAATTACACGAACTTCCGGCTACAATGCATGTGCCCAAACTATGACGTATGTATTATTAATGCTGAATTACTACGCGATGAATTTGCTTTGTTCTGGTCCTACATCGCTTCGAGGAACAATCTGACTAGTTATAAATGAAGAATTTTCTAGCATAAAAGATCCAGAAAGAAAAAACTAAGCGTGTGAAATAGGAAACCATGATCAAAAAGTGCTAGAATCTGAAGCATCATCCGTACAAAGCGTTGAAGATAGTTTAGACGCAAATTATTGGACGAGTGAGAGTCGAAGTGTAAGGAACTACAGTTCTGGAACAGGCATCCTGTTTGATTCAATGTTCAGTTAATGCAGGAACGCGGATATATAAGTATCTGTGCTGGCAACAAAAACAGCGCAACGATCGATAAAGTCATTAGTTCTGATCTTCCTATTTCACATCGACGATATCTCTGCTCTGTTGATACGTGAAAACCTGATGTATCGTTTGGTAAACACTCTGCATAATACTAGAGATGTTGTGACCCATGTCGGACATCCTAGGAATTCGTCTTTTTAAATCCCGTTATCGGTTAGATGCAATGGGCCGGTTCCTAATAAATAAAGCCATATAAGCCAGAGTGAAATTACTTCGGCTGAAATAACTGTGCTTGTAGAACGGTCCACTGAAAAGGCAATTTCGTACTCAATGTCCCTCGCAAAGCAGTAGTGGCTACCAACATTTCGCGCGTGTAGCAGATTACCAGTTGGAATACGCATACTGACATCTGCATGAATGCAGGTAACTTCTTATGTTACATTTTCAGATATTGCCAAATCTTAACAAAAAAAATCTCTGCGTGCCCGGCGGCTGCAGACGTAATTCGCTTGTAATCAGTACATAAAACTGGATCAAATGCTGCCTACTATTCTGACATGCATCATGTCAAAGAGTTACAAAAAAGAATCTCGTAACATTTTTCACGACCGAGAAAGTCGGCAGTTGAGCAGCTACTTACCTCCTTGACCGTCGTGTGTTTGAGGGCTCGGCTCACCGTGACGGCGGACGAGCTAGCGCCTAGAACAAGTGGGAAGCACTCACCGAGAACTTGGCCCAGCACGGTGCGCGCGTCCTCCCCCAGACAGGCGCTGCGGGCGTCGAAGGGGTTCGTGAACTGCACGAACGCGTAGCCTTTGTGCATTGAGATGCCTGCAACACGGCAGACGCCAATCACGTTCGCTGAGACAATATCGTCGACACTAATCACACACAAACAAATTATTCGTGCAGTTAACACTGTTGCGTAAAGCGAGATACGTATATTGCAAAAGCCAGAATCAAAATTTCAACAGTGAAATAATACCCTGTACATGTGTTACTCTGCAGTTTGCAAATTTTGTAAATCCAATCGCGGTTAAAAAAATATACCGGGTGATCAAAAAGTCAGTATAAATTTGAAAACTGAGTAAATCACGGAATAACGTAGACAGAGAGGTACAAATTGACACACATGCTTGGAATGACATGGGGTTTTATTAGAACCAAAAAAATACAAAAGTTCAAAAAATGTCCGACAGATGGCGTTTCATCTGATCAGAATAGCAATAATTAGCATAACAAAGTAAGACAAAGCAAAAATGATGTTCTTTACAGGGCCGGCCGGTGTGGCCGAGAGGTTCTAGGCGCTTCAGTCTGGAACCGCGCGACCGCTACGGTCGCAGGTTCGAATCCTGCCTCGGGCATGGATGTGTGTGATGTCCGTAGGTTAGTTAGGCTTAAATAGTCTAAGTTCTAGGGGAATGATGACCTCAGATGTTAAGTTCCATAGTGCTCAGAGCCATTTTTTTGTTTTTTTTTTTTGTTCTTTACAGGAAATGCTCAATATGTTCACCATCATTCCTCAACAATAGCTGTAGTCGATGAATAATGTTGTGAACAGCACTGTAAATCATGTCCGGAGTTATGGTGAGGCATTGAGTCGGATGTTGTCTTTCAGCATCCCTAGAGATGTCGGTCGATCACGATACAGTTGCGACCTCAGGTAACCCCAAAGCCAATAATCGCGCGGACTGAGGTCTGGGGCCCTGAGAGGCCAAGCATGACGAAAGTGGCGGCTGAGCACACAATCATCACCAAACGACGCGCGCAGGAGATCTTTCACGCGTCTAGCAATATGGGGTGGAGCGCCATCCTGCATAAACGTTCCAGCAGGTGTCTATCAGCCAGGCTGGGGATGATGCGATTCTGTAACATATCGGCGTACCTCTCACCCGTCACGGTAGCAGTTACAAAACCAGAATCACGCATTTCCTCGATGAAAAAAGGCCCGATAACGGCAGATGTGGTAAATCCAACCCATACCGTGACTTTCTCGTCGTGCAATGAAGTTTCCACGACAGTTCTAGGATTTTCGGTAGCCCAAATTCTGCAGTTGTGGGCGTTGACAGACCCTCGGAGCGTGAATTGAGCTTCGGCGGTCCACAACACGTTACTCAACCAATCGTCATCTTCCGCCATCTTTTGAAACCCCCAAAACGCAAATGCCCTCCGCTTCACTGAATCGCCAGGTAACAGTTCATGATGCCGATGGATTTTGTACGGATAGCATCGGAGGGTACGCCTAAGTGCCAACCAAACAGTAGAGTATGGAATGCCGGTGCGACGTGCGACTGCACGAGCGCTGACTTCCCCGTGCGTAGACGAACCCGCTGCAGTCTCCATTTCTTCCGGAACTGTCTCAGCAGCATTACGCCTGGTGCTCGGTTGGCCACTACGGGGGTCCATCGTCTAAACAACCCGTGGCTTCGAACTTCGAAATCATTCTCGCCACAGCTGCATTTGTCAACGGACCTTTACCCGTTAGAATCCCCTTCCTATAACGATAGGATCGTAACGCTGAACTAGCACATTCCCCATTCTGATAATACAGCTTCACTAAAAGCGCCTTTTCAGGTAACGTCAAAATGCTGCAACTGCTGGCGCATCTGATTCTCTCTCTCTCTCTCATTACAGCTCCTTTTATACACGATTGTCATGCGCAGTCACTGACGTTTTGCTATCCAGCGCCATCTGTCAGACATTTTGAGAACTCTGTTTTGTTTTTGGTTTTAATAAAATCCCATGTCATTCCAAGCATGTGTGTCAATTTTTACCTCTCTATCTGATTATTCTGTGGTTTATTAAGTTTTCAAATTTATACTTTTTGATCACCTGGTACATCCCAACATAAGCTGCTCAACAGAGCGTCGTTTTATTTTTTAACCTTGTTGACGATGTAGTACCGGGCACATACCCATCATTAACGGTATTTGCATCAAAGAAGCCAAAACAGTTAAAGGCTTAACTCTGCCGTTTAGCGTTGTGTATGAGCTGTGCGACTGACTTCTTATCAGATGACGTAATTTCACTTCCTGTCTTACACATATAGATAGGATATATTATCAGATCCCAAAAATATTTGGTGATAATACAGACCTACGTTTTCAGTCATATCCTGATGAGTACAACATATTTTTTTTTCCTGGGCTTTGGGCAGCAAAGACCGTACAGCCAACAACAGTTACAAAAGTGCCATATTAACATGACTGCAATGTCCATAATAGGGCAATAAAAAAAAGTTCGAGTTCGGCCGCTATTACACTACCATATTTTCTCGTCAAAGCTGATACATCAAACATTTATGTCAAATAAATTTGATGGTGTAGTGGGGAACTTTGTCAAAGCTCGCCGATCGTCAAATAAATATGATCAAGTACAGGGTCTCGCAGCAAATTTCATCATAAAAGTCGTTCGTCTTCTGTTCACTGCAATGTGAAATGTAGCCACTTCGAGTGCTGGCGTCGCTACAGCTATTTAACGTCCCTGAATTGTGTTTGCAAACATGGCTTCAAAGTTGGTTGGTACCTTCGACTGGTGTTTTCTTTTAATAAACTTGCTTCGAACAGGGTGAGGGGTGAACAAGGGGCACAATGCATGCTATTAATTGTGTGTTGATGGGCAGCTGAAATATGCTGCAGGCGACTTCATGTTCACAAACACACCTACAGCCATCCAGCTATAGCCATCTGGAAACATCCAGGCAGCTTTTCAGCAAGCCGGGATAGAGGATGTGATCAAACTCTAAAATCAAAAATTCTTTCTTAGCTTTCCATCCTACTTTATCTATTTTTGAACTCTGGATGCCACAAGTTAAAAGCGCTTCATCTGTTTTGCACTTTTAATTAATTTTATAGTTGTTGGGACACTAATCCATAAATTATATTATTCAAAATTAAAAATAGTTCTTATTGCCGATATAGGGTACTAAACAATTATCTACCTTCACACATTCTCTCTTAGGTGCTTTATAAATCGCTTCACATGGGATTATTTTGGTTAACGTGCAACGTGATATTAGAGTGCTGTGTCGTCAACTAGAGTAGCTGTTTTATGTATCAAGAAATTGCAGTGTCACTGTTTGCCTGTCTTCCCGCACATATAGCATTTCTCAAGAGAGTATTCTGTTTTGTAATATGAGAAGACTTGACTTCCTCCACTTGCAGCTCTCGTAACAAATGTTGGTGAATGCCTTTATTACCTCGATGTAATCTAAATACTTTATCCAAGTATGTTTCCTTTTTTAGGCTGCATTTTTTCCAAATACACAAACAATGCAATTGTGGTACTAGCAACTGCAGCGCATAATAACCAAGTTGTCGTCCGTGATCTTGAAATATGACGAAAAATATGACGACTGTGTAATACTCCTTTCTAGCGCCACGTCAAAGATCTCTGTCAAAGAAATTTGACGAAAATTTGATCGTATTTTTTGTCAAAGAAATATGAAAGTAAAATGTCGGTCTTATGCTAACAGTGTGAAGTAAAAAGGTAGGCTCGTTATATAAATAAAAAAAAAAAAATTACGACCCAGATTTTGAATTGGGTAGGTTCCAGAGGAGAATGACAGACACAGAAACTTACAAATGAAAACTGGGCAACGGCGTCGTTTTCAAAAGAAAGTTCTTACTGCAAGCCGGCCGCGGTGGCCGTGCGGTTCTAGGCGCTTCAGTCCGGAACCGCGGGACTGCTACGGTCGCAGGTTCGAATCCTGCCTCGGGCATGGATGTGTGTGATGTCCTTAGTTGCAAAATGATTTAGGTAAGATATCTGTATGGTGCGAAAAGTGGAAATTGACCCTGAATAAAGAAAAGAGCGAAGTTATTCACATGAGTACTAAAAGAAATCCGCTAAATTTCGATTACGCGATAAGTCACACAAATCTGAGGGCTGTAAATTCAACTAAATACTTAGGTATTGCAATAACAAATAACCTAAACTGGAACGATCACACAGATAATATTGTGCGTAGAGCAAACGAAAGACTGCGATTCATTGGCAGAACACTTATAAGGTGCAACAGGTCTACCAAAGAGACTGCTTACACTATGCTTGTCCGCCCTATTCTGGAGTGCTGCTGTGCGGTGTGGGATCCGCATCACGTGGGACTGACGATGACATCGAAAAAGTACAAAGAAAGGTAGCTCATTTTGTATCATCGCGAAATAGGGGAGATAGTGTCACAGACATGATACGTGAATTGGAAAGGCAATCATTAAAACAAAGGCGTTTTTCGTTTTGACGGGATCTTCTTATGAAATTTCAATCACCAGTTTACTCCTCCGATTGCGAAAACATTCTGTTGGCACCCACCTACATAGGGAGAAATGATCATCACGATAAAATAAGAGAAATCAGGGGTCGCACTGAAAAATTTAAGTGCTCGTTTTTCCCACGTGCCGTTCGAGAATGCAACGGTAGAGAGACAGCATGAAGGTGGTTCATTGAACCCTCTTCCAGGCACTTTATTGTGAACAGCACAGTAACTACGTAGATGTAGATGTACGTGAGGGCGTAGCTCCTCGCAAGCAATCTTTTGTACATGACTGTTTGTGTGGCCGAGTACTTGGTACACAATAATGTGACACGGTTCAGATCCGTCATCGTCATTAGGTCCTGATCAGAGTCCAGAAGTGATGACTTTCGACCGATTTACGTGTGGGGGGTAGCACCCTTTTTCCACCCTCAGGCAAATGAGAGAGGGGGACCACGGCCGAGAGAAAACATATCCGCAATATAGACGCCAGGTGGCCGCCCTTATAGTGCTGGGGTACATTCCATCCATAATTCTTGTGATAAGCAGCTTTCTCGAGCGTGGAGTTGAAATTCGTATAAAGGACAGGTGTTGGACGGCACTTTCCTACGGTAACACTCCTATTAGAGAGGCGGTCAACAGTTTCATTATGGAGAAAGCCTTGATGACCTTTCATCGAAAGTAAGCTAACGTCAATGCCCACTGTCCGCTCGACTATAATGCCCTCCAAGACATCCAAGGGATATCTGTTAGACTCTTTACCAAACGCAGGATGACGCAGTTCCTGAAACACACTTTGGGAGTCCGTGAGGATCAATAAGAACCGGAAAGTATGCATTCCATAATAAATAGACGCCCTGATGGTCTGCAATTCCGCCGCGTTGATAGACGATTCAGGCGGAAGTGCAAAGATAAGGTATGTCGCCAGAGGAGCTGAAGGCGGCGTATCCCACACCCAGCTCATTCTTACAGCCATCCGTATAGATGCGAGCATACTGTGGCGAATGTCGGGCAAGCAATCGCTCCAGGTAGTCATTAATGTTCGTCCCCGTCCTGATTTCGAATGCTAATGACGATACCGCGGCTGAGGTGAAGAAAGTACCAAACGGATAACGAAAGCAAAGGAGTTTCGAGTCTTGTAGGGCTAGTGGATGTCGCCATTTCTCATAGATGCGAATTAGTGAGGGAATTTGCTCCATCCTTCGCCTGCGAGGTGCCTGCGTGAGCCACCGTCTTGAGGAAGGCACAATCAAACATGGAAAACCGACCGAAGGGAAAATTATCGGACAACATCTACCAACGATGGTGAGCGGCGCTGCAGACGCTTCCACGAACAGTGCGTTCGTGGCTGTTGATTTCATGGTTCCAAGAGCAAGACGAAGCACCCTACAGTCGAGGACTTTCAAGTTTACGCGAAGTCGATCTCGTCGCGTTGCCACAGACGATGCAGCCGTAATCGAAGACAGAGCGGATCAAGATCATGTACATAGTTAAGAGGACTACCCGTTCATCTCCTCTCCAAATTCAGGCTAGCATCCGCAATATATTTGCAGTCTTTTCCACCTTGTCTACGAGGTACGTAACATGACGTGTCCACGTCAGTTCGCAGTCAGATGCCAAGTAGCTTGGCATGTGAGTGAAAAGGAAGTTTGTACGGTCCAAGTTGAAGACCAGATCAGAAGTAATTGCGTCGTTTACTCTTGAATACCACCACTTCAGATTTTTCGCGCGACAAAATTTCATTTCCTAACTCTCATCTGGCCAGCTTGAAACATGCGTTGTGAAGGCATAATTTTGTCATTCAAAAGCAAGGCGAATGGGTGTAGTACAAAGGTCGTCGCGTACTAAAGAACTTTGTAGATGGGGTAAAATAGACGTGCGGTTACATAAAGAGTGTACAGTAAGGGACACTTACCTCACCCTGTGGAAGGCTACGGGACACTACCAAAGCCCGTATAACAAGTTGTCCAGGTTACAGACACAGACGGCACGACAATCGAGCAACCATTGATGGGCCGTGAAGGCGATATTGGAAGATCTACTAGTTTCAATTTGTTAATGAGCCCTCGTATAATAACACTGTCATTTTTCAATGCCCACAGAAAGATATTTGATACTGTCAGTAGTACTTCTGCCCTTAAGAAAGTGATACTTTGTCTGGGGTGGCCAGTCCTTGTTTTCAATACCATTCTACACAAAACTTGAGAAGACGTTCAAAGGTCTTGCACATACATGACGACAAGGCAATAGGGCGATACGACGTCGCTCTACCAGGATTCTTTCCAGGTCTCAGTACGAACACCAGTATTTGAGACGTCCAATCTGTTGGAGTGTTCCCGTTATTACGAATGTCACTGAAGATCCTCATAATAACGTCTATGGGTTATCCGACAAAATGCAG
Organism: Schistocerca serialis cubense; assembly: GCF_023864345.2. Classification (NCBI taxonomy): domain Eukaryota; kingdom Metazoa; phylum Arthropoda; class Insecta; order Orthoptera; family Acrididae; genus Schistocerca; species Schistocerca serialis. The sequence continues at coordinate 739,820,529 of NC_064642.1, forward strand.
ATCATGGAATAATGGATATGGTCGTATCCAGGTGACGCGTACTTTGAGTACTTCAGAGCCCTTTAGAGTCGGCACTCTCATCTGTGCAGGTCTGCAACAGCTTGGGAGGCACTAGTTTCCGTTTGCAAGGGGAAACCATGCCATATTAGCCCAACGGGCATGTTCGTGGAGAGATATTCACAAAACTGACTCCAGCGTTCTTCTCAGCAAGCCTTGAGAAGGCGGTTAATAGCTGCATCCGCCTGTCTGTAAGCAACGTAGTTCTCATTCTTGGTCCCACCAGGGAACTATCTGTCTGTTGGTGCGAACGATAACCCTCTTCTGTGGGACAGAAAGCGATGCTGCTACGGAGAGATGATTCCCAAAAATAATGTACCTCATTTGCGAGGGCGTCTCGGTGGGGAACGATGATAGTTATTCACCCATTATTGCGCCATAAAGGGACCAATCTGCCTTAGTCACGCCCCTTTTATGAGGCTGCCTGTGGACTGCTACAGAGATCTGCTTGAATGTTGATACAAGGAGCGTAGTAGTTCAAATGTTGAAATGTGTGTGAATTCCTAAGGGACCAATCATCGGTCCCTAGAGTGTCACACTACTTAATCTAATTTACGCTAAGAACAACACACACACCCTTCCTCCAGGGAGGGCCCGAATCTCCGGAGGTAGGGGAGTAGTGATTACACCCCATAAGATACGGAATAGTGGTCCATGAAAGAAGCGAGGAAATGGAGACCAAACACAGGTTTGAGCCGCCAACAGAAGTAATGTAGAGAAACTTACCATTGAAGACAATGAGAATGAACTGTCGAGAATCTCCAGAATACCAGCACCCAATCTCTCATTGAACGCGCAACTCCACAGTCAGTTGCGCGCGTTATAATCCCCATAGAGTACGAAAGGATGTTCCAAATACTGTAGCAAAGCTTCGATGGGAATATACGACTGCGGCCAGCAGCAGATGGCCACAATAGTCATTCGATCAATCGCAGAAGAGCCTGGTTGGTTGGTTGTTTGGGGAAGGAGACCAGACAGCGAGGTCATCGGTCTCATCGGATTAGGGAAGGACGGGGAAGGAAGTCAGCCGTGCCCTTTGAAAGGAACCATCCCGGCATTTGCCTGGAGCGATTTAGGGAAATCACGGAAAACCTAAATCAGGATGGCCGGACGCGGGATTGAACCGTCGTCCTACCGAATGCGAGTCCAGTGTCTAACCACTGCGCCACCGCAGAAGAGCCTGACCACTATCGTTCGAAAGCTGTCGCTGGCGTCGTAGGACATCGGTACTGGGTGTAATACAGCACATTACTGATGGAAGGGCAACTCTTCCTCAGCTGTCCTCTCAGTCTTGTTGGTATACCTGATAACTTCAAAGGCGGACAACGGTATCTGGTTGAAACCATAAAACAAAGATGCACTAACTTACCAAACGAGAAAGCGATGGCATGTTGATTTTTTTTTTAATTGTGTCTATCAACATACCATCGCTTTCTCGTTTGCGAAGTTACGGCATATACAGGGTGGTCAGAAAATGTGTGAAATGGTTGTAGGGATGTTACAGGGCAGGTTGTAATGAGACATAAATGTTAAGAAAGAAATTCGATACGCTGCTCCGTTTTCGAGTTATTTAGCATAGAATTTAGCCAATCGGGGCGTCGCGCGTGTAAATTCAAGTTTCAGCTAACGAGACAAAGCACTCGTTGGGCAACACCGCCCGCTTGCTAGGGACTTGTATGTGTGTCTTTATATGTATCATTCTGTCCAATTTGCTAAAACACTTGATATTCATTGTGAAAGCATATATAATGTTCTGGAAGAACGTATATTATCATGATTGTCAGGGGATTGTTGTCATAACAAAATTATGTACAGGTGTTGAGTTAGATGTTTAATCAAGAAATTTAAGTGTTAAATATTTGGCAGCAAATATTGAGACGCTATGAAAATGTTGGCATAAGTGGATGGCGCCTCTAATTACCTTAATTGCAGTTGATTGGTTGGGTGACACAGATAACCTCTTTATCTTGATAAACGGCTCTAAAGTTATTACCTGGCGATGTATTTTCATTTGTTATCTAATTTTATATCCTCCTCTGTAATTAATATCCTTTGTAATCACGTTTCTAATTAACTCTGCAACTGTTTGCACCACACAACTTTCTTAGTTTCAGAATTTGATACCTTATTTGTAGATTTTACATATGTAGGCGGATAAAGTACGATATTTGCTCTGTCACTGAATGTCAGTAACCAAATCCCAACTGTAATGAATTACGTAACTAAAATAATACAAGAGACATTATTTAAGTAAAGTTCAGATCGATTTTCATATTTAAAACTAGTGATGACACTATAAAAATTATGTCAATTAATATTATACTTTTATACCTTATTCGGCTGTAACATCAGTTTCTTTACGTTCTGCAAATTTTAACTATAACATCAAAATTGTACAAATTTAATACTGGGTTATTTTGAAATTTATTGTTAAAATTATATATAAAAAAAAACAAGAGATGCTGCGGGAGAATTGGTTGTTGAGTTGTTTTGTCAGTCAGTCAAAGAGATCTGTGAAGTATATCTGTTATATCCTAGCCAGTAATGCCGCACCCGAGCCCGCTGCCAAAAGGTGGCAGCATCAAAGTCCGGACGCCGTCCGCATAAGCAGCGCCAGCGAGAAAGGAAATCGCCGCTAGTCTGCGCGCGCCACCGCTGGCTTCTTGCTTCTTAAGCTCTGGAGTCGCGAGCGCTAGGACAGTTTCTGTATTCGCCGCTCAGTTGTATACTCGCCACCGAATTGTGTACTTGCTAGTCAGTTGTGTGTTCATCGCAGCAGAGTTGTTGTTTGTCGTCAGCCGACGCTGACCTAGCCGGCTCCGACTCGAACAAGACAGATTTCTGTAGACACGGAGTTCACTACTGTGTTGCTGTATCTTCGTTAATAAAGATAAGTACCGACTTTTATTTAATCAGAGTGTTTGGGTTTTCCTCTTTCTGTTCACTGTTCCAGCGGACCGGTCGGCCCGCTACTAAAAGTGTGGCGGTGACTTCGTAAGCCGTTTCTACAGCGAATTGCTTGTCGCTACGAACACCGCCACAAAAATATCAGTCAGTGTTTTGTTAATGTGACGAGTATGCAGTTCAGTTGTCAATAAATTTCGTTAAGTTGGAAACTATTATATTAATTTATCACATGAAGTCCAAGCAACAGAAAGTTAAGTTAAATGTAACGATCCGAGAGGAACGTTATAAAGTTCCAGATGGCTGTGTCTTCACGTCTTCAAGGAGGTGTAAGATAAACCAGATTTTTTTCTTTTGATGGAATACTCGCTGCGGTGGTGGTTGTTGAAGGTACTGAGGAGGATATGGGTTGTATGGTAGAGGGACTTGTGGCAAATGGTGAGAGACAGAATATTCTTGACTAATTTCTGAAAAACTTCGTCGCCAGGCTGGTCTGGGAACGCGCCATTTCGATGAACCTCTCGTCGCGGAGACGGCACCCGATCTGTCTATTGACTAAAAGTCATTCTCATTATGCCCCATTTCGTGAGGAAGAGGAAACAATTGGCGTGATAGCGGCGGTAGCGGTGCTTGTGTAGTGACTGACGTTTGTCGTGACAATCTTGAAGGTGGTGGCGGAAAATCCATGAGACTTTGAGGACAAGGAAGCTGTCGTAGAGTAGCTCAATATGTGGGCTGTGAGCAACCAGTTACCCTTTCCTAACTGCCATACATTCTTGCACGCTGTAGCTCTTGTTGATGGAGAAATACCGCGTACGATCTATGTGTGACTTGGTAAAGACTTGAGAATTTCAAATTAGTTCGAACCGTCGCCGTGCACGAATCAGTTGGTTGTTGGCCGCCGCACCTGATACAACGAGTATGGCGTCTGCACTGGTTCGCCAAATGACGAAAACGCCAGCAGTTTCTACATTGAATGATTGGGGCGACGCACGGTTCCACCGAACGGCAAGTATCCAAGATAGCAACTCGTAGCGGTAAAGTTTGTGAACGAAAAACTACCATGGAGACTGGAATTAGCACCGTTAATTCGGGATTAAAATTATGTTACTTAGTAAAGCGTTTGAGAACTGCCACAGGCGCAAGATCTCCATTTCTTCGACTATCTCATTATCAGTCAGATAAATGTCAACATCGTGAAAAATGCCACACGTGTGGAGCAGGACGTTGGGGATATAGACGTCAAACCTATGGTCTCAGAGGACGTCTATATGAAATTGTCGGCAGCCGCAAAGCACTTCCTTTCAATCTTGTCTCACATTCTGCCCAACAGGCTGATGTTGACAATATCGTGCTTTAAATGAGAGCTAAAGGCACAGAACAACGTGCCCACCGACATACATTACTGGCCATTAAAATTGCTACACCACGAAGATGACGTGCTACAGACGTGAAATTTAACCGACGGGAAGAAGATGATGTGATATGCAAATGATAAGCTTTTCTGAGCATTCACACAAGGTTGGCGCCGGTGGCAACACCTACAAAGTGCTGACATGAGGAAAGTTTCCAACCGATTTCTCATACACAAACAGCAGTTGACCGGCGTTGCCTGGTGAAACGTTGTGATGCCTCGTGTAAGGAGGAGAAATGCGTACCATCATGTTTCCGACTTTGATAAGGGTTGGATTGAAGCCTATCGCAATTGCGGTTTATCGTATCGCGACAATGCTGCTCGCGTTGGTCGAGATCCAATGACTGTTAGCAGAATATGGAATCGGTGGGTTCAGGATGGTAATACGAAACGCAGTGCTGGATCCCAACGGCCTCGTATCACTAGCGGTCGATATGACAGGCATCTTATCCGCATGGCTGTAACGGATCGTGCAGCCACGTCTCCATCCCTGAGTCAACAGATGGGGGCGTTTGCAAGGCAACAACCATCTGCACGAACAGTTCGACGACGTTTGCAGCAGCATAGACTATCAGCTCGGAGACCATGGCTGCGGTTACCCTTGACGCTGCATCACAGACAGGAGCGCCTCAGATGGTGTAATGGTGTACTCAACGACGAACCGGGGTGGCAAAACGTCATTTTTTTCGGGTGAATCCAGGTTCTGTTTACAGCATCATGATGGTCGCATCCGTGTGTGGCGACATCGCGGTGAACGCACATTGGAAGCGTGTATGCGTCATCGCCATACTGGCTATCACCCGGCGTGATGGTATTGGGTGCCATTGGTTACACGTCTCGGTCACCTCTTGTTCGCATTGACGGCACTTAGAACAGTGGACGTTACATTTGATGTGTTACGACGCGTGGTTCTACCCTTCATTCGATCCCTGCGTAACCCTACATTTCAGCAGGATAATGCACGACCGCATGTTGCACGTCCTGTACGGGCCTTTCTGGGTACAGAAAATGTTCCACTGCTGCTGCCCTGGCCACCACATTCTCCAGATCTCTCACCAATTGAAAACGTCTGGTCAATGGAGGCCGAGCAACTGGCTCTTCACAATACGCTAATCACTGCTTTTGATGAACTGTGGTATCGTGTTGAAGCTGCATGGGCAGCTGTTCCTGTACAAGCCATCCAAACTGTTTGACTCAATGCCCAGGCGTATCAAGGCCGTTATTACGGCCAGAGGTGGTTGTTCTAGGTACTGACTTCTCAGGATCTATGCACCCAAATTGCGTGAGAACGTAATCACAGGTCAGTTCTAGTATAATATATTTGTCCAATGAATACGCGTTTACCATCTGCATTTCTTCTTGGTGTAGCAATTTTAATGGCCAGTAGTGTAGAATGGAGTTTGCCAATGTTCTTATCTAAGCTCTCCACGAAAACAACGTGCAGTCCTGCATCAGATCGATTGTACCAGTTGTTGACACTCGACCGTGCAACCGCATCGTGAGGGGTCGAGGGGTGATCCTGAGAGTGTTCTGAGTTTGCCTGCACTGTGCCGCCAGCAGAAGGGGGACCCGCACACGGCATCTCAAGCGTATCATAGTCCGCGACAGTATTAGAGTCGACATAGAGTCGTTTGTTAACCGGGCCGCTTTGCTGTTGTTGATGGTGCAGCTGCATCGGCGTCATGGCTGTCTTGCTCACTCCTGATGTAGTTGCTGTTGTTGATGATGATGTAGTAATAGTTGTTGTTGTCATTGTTGCAATTGCAGCTGCTCGAGCTGTTGCTGCTGGGCCACTTGTTATTGTTGAAGTTTTAGTTGCTGATGATGTTGTAGCAGGAGATGCTGTTCCGCATGGTGTAGTAGCCCCCTTTGTTGTAGAAACTGCAGGTTTAGGGACAGGTGTTGACCCTGCTGGATTGCAAAAGGAGTTGCAGACATCGTCGACAACCGGACATCCGACAATGCATTCTTGATGGCAGATTTCCATCACCGACAGCATGACCGGACCAGTGTCAGGAGGACTAGTCGTTTGTGAGGTGACAAGTTAATCACTACCGCCCACACAACGATTATGATATGGGTACAAATACACTTACAAGAATATGAGTACGAATCGACACATTCGTCCGAGAAACGTAAACAACACAAGACCTTGCGGAGCGCACCAGGAAGTACTCGCTACGAGAGCTCGCCTCAACCTGAGGCAAAACATTATGACCACCGCCCTTGAATGACGCCTGCTGACACTGCTGACACGTGAAGCATTCAAGAGATCTAGAGAGTAACACCAGATTTAGAGATGCTGCCCGATTGCGAATTCTGACACGACAACAATGACTAACTACAGTCGCACGTCATCTACTTAACACTGCCAGCTCACTAATGGCTGGTCAACTGCTCATCTGTTGTTTATATTTGTTACCTCTAGCTCCCACCGTAGTTACTGGTGTAGCGTCTCTTACACAGCAGTAATAAAAGCAGTCTCGAAACTTTTTCGGCGGAAGGTGTAAATAAGCGGAGACGAGGCGAAGGGGGGAATCGTTGAAGCGACGATGTGTTCAGTAGTCGAGGGTGATTCAGATTCACCGCCTAGCCCGAGTATCGCTAAAGAGGACACGTCAGAGATACCAACCAAGATGAAGGCGCGGCTAGCGCCCACACTGGGCGCAAAAGGCGCGGAAAGCACGTTAGGTGGCGCCGCCCTGTGACTAGTGTTTACCACTAAATACCGCAGCCGACGATTGCTAGTCAGCCTTTCGCTAGTCACTGAAGCCTTACGTACGTGCCACTGGATAGCAAAATGTTCTGACCTTGTCTGACTTAACGTTTTTGTGATTTGGATTTTTCGCTGAGTTGTAGTATATTATTAGATGACATTGTTACGCTCTGGACTTGTCATGGTTAACTCACACCGTAATCTCTGCTATCAGTCACCAATGGGAACCGCATGTTTTGTTCCGGGGTTTACCCCGTTACCCCCCCCCCCCCCCCCTTTGCAAGAATCATACACTGTGTTTCCTACGAAGAGCGGGATAGAAAAATATGGGCCACAAATGAGGAAATCCACTGGCATAAAGGAATCTCACAAAAGGGCAGATCGTCATGGCCCGGCACCTGGGAAAGAGCACCTCGAATACCTCGAAGCTGATCGGCTGTTCGCGTGCTGCAGTAGTAAAGCATCTACGAAAAGTGGCTGAAGGACGGTGAAACTAGTGAGGGTCGACAAGACATGGGACGTATACATCTCATTACTGAACATGGAAATGGGAGGTTGGTTGGTTGGTTTGAAGGCGGGAGAAGAGACCAAACTACGAAGTCATCGGTCCTTGTTCCTAATAAAACAGTGCCAAAAGTTTGAGAAGAAAGCGAACGCAACATATAACACAAAACGGAAAGAAAGGAAAAGCCATTTGCACGAAGGGAAGGCAACGATCACTAAAAGGAACATAAGAGGACAAGAAAACAGAGACGCTAGAAACAGAAGAGAGTAAAACACGAAAACAAATTACAGTGGCTGGCAAACCACGAGAATAAAAAGAGAAAGCCAGCCATTCTGCAACACATTAAAACCTCCACCCAAATAGCACTAGGGTGGAAGACACAGAGGGACAAATGACATGCGCTAAAACTTACATAGAAGTATAAAACCCATTCTCATGGATAAAACGTAAAACTAAAGGTGCTGTGGAGGCACTGTCGCCCAACACCGAAGGCAGGGTGCTGGGAAAGTTAAAAGTCTGCCGCAGAGCGGCTAAAAGTGGGCAGTCCAGCAAGAGGTGGACGACTGTCATTTGGGAGCCACAGCGACACTGCGGTGGGTCCTCACGACAGAGTAGGTATTCATGCGTTAGCGACATATGGCCAATGCGGAGCCGGCAGAGGACAACTCATTCCCTGCGAGAGGACCGCATGGAAGACTTCCACACATTCATAGTCTCCTTAATGACACGCAGTTTGTTATGCGTGCTGTTACGCCATTCTGTCTCCCAAGCCGGAAAACCCTGAAGTGGGGGCACTGTCCGCTCTGTGAAACAGGGCTGATTCTGATTTATGGCAGATCTGACGACAGAGTACAAAGCTGGTGCCGGCACAAATGTTTTGGAGCAGACTGTTCGTGTACACTGGTGAATACTGAGTTTCGCAGCACACAATCTGCAGTAGTTGTCATATTGGTCCAACGACATCATCAGTAGGCACAGTATCATCAAAACTGGACCCTAAATTAGCAGATACACCGAGCGAGGTGGCGCAGTGGTTAGCACACTGGACTCGCATTCGCATCCGCGTCCGACCACATTGATTTAGGTTTTCTATGATTTCCCTTAATCGCTCCGGGCAAATTCCGAGAGAGTTCCTTTAAAAAGGTCACGTCCTATGTTCTGCCCCATCCTTTCGTAATACGAGCTTGTGCTCTTATGACCCCGTTGTCGACGGGACTATAAACTCTGACCTTTATTTTTCTCGCCACCCCCCTCCTCCCCCCAATAGATGCGTGCCGTCTGCTCAGATGAACCACGTTTCTTTCTACACGGTGTCGATGGTAGTGCCCGGAAACGCTGTCATCCAGGCAAATGGCTGCTCGAAACACGCACCACTACATGAACGCAAGTCATTCGAGGCAGTATTATATACTATACTCTAAGGACACTCACTTTGGATCCTGGAACCTGTGGTAGTGATCTAAGGTACCATGACGGCTGCGAACTACGTTTACATTACCGCGGGCCTCCTGGATGCCTTCATGCTCCATGTCTTCCCCGACAGAGATGCCATCTTGCAGCACAACTGCCCGTGTCATAAGGCCAGAATACTGATAAACTGGTTTGACTACCATCATAGTGAGCTCAAGTCGACGACTTTTCACCAGATTTGAGCGATGGCACATATCTGGGCCGCTATCGGCCGCCAGCACCACAAACACAAGCGCGTAATTTACGCGAACTGCACGACTCATCTGTAGAAACGTAGACCTACCAAAGGCTTTTCCTATCTATGTCACGCACAACGGTTCCTGTATTGCGTTCAGAAGGTGCTCCAACACGCTATTATGTAACTGCTCTTAATGTTTAGGTTCAACTGTGTACGTGCGATATTTCAGTGCCTATGATGCTATGCTCCTTCGTGCGGCGACTACAGTTTTTAGGATACAGGTGAAATGTATTCGCAGTTATGAATATGGTCAACTGTCAGCTTTGTAATGAAATGACGACAATGAAAATTTGTGCCGGATCGGGACGCAAACCCGGATTTCCCGCTTATCGCGAGCGGTGGCCTTACGATTTGGCTACCCGAACACGCCTCAGAGCCAGACCCAAGCTTTCATATGTCGTCAACAATTGGTCTACAAGTGCATTTTCAACTTTTCGCGGCGCAGTGGATAGTCCATTAACTTTCAGCCATGCAGCCGCGTATCGTCCGGCCATCCTCAGAGTGTGTCGCAAGACTGATGACAAGGTACCAAGCGCAGCCTTACATGCTCCACCGCGGCGATACGCGCCTCGAAGGCAAAGTCTTATTTGCGCGGCTGCATGCCCGAAAGTTAATGGAAAATGCGTCTACATTCTGTACTCCCACATTCATTATGCATATTTCCGCACAGGGAAGACATTTTAATTGAAAGTCGCTTGCCAAGTGTCGGTGGATAAATACTACATTTGAGATATGCATGTCCGAAGAAACAATGTATCGTACTTCTGGACAGCACAGTCACTGTAATATCTTATTTATCCGCCAAGACCGAGCAAGCGACTCTCAATTAAAATGTCTCCCCTGTACGAGCATGTACGAGGATCATTCGATAATGATAGAGACAAATTGATCTGAAGAAAGATGCGTTTATTTTTACAAAATAATACTTTTTCTGAAACTTCCTGGCAGATTAAAACTGTGTGCCGGACCGAGACTCGAACTCGGGACCTTTGCCTTACGCGGGCAAGTGCTCTACCAACTGAGCTACCCAAGCACGACTCACGCCCCGTCCTCACAGCTTGACTTCTGCCAGTACCTCGTCTCCTACCTTCCAAACTTAACAGAAGCTCTCCTGCGAACCATGCAGAACTAGCACTCCTGAAAGAAAGGATATTGCGGAGACATGGCTTAGCCACAGCCTGGGGGATGTTTCCAGAATGAGATTTTCACTCTGCTAGTCTTCCCAGCCCATTCTGTCGACGGTTTCACGGGTTAGTCGAGCAATATGAGGACGTGCGCTCTCTTGCTGGAGAATTACACCTCTCCTCTGAGATCCACAACGTATCTCTCTCATGGCTGCCTTCACGAGAAACTGGACCTTCAGCATTCCAAAACAACGTCAACATGACTTTTCCTGCTGATGCTTGGGTTTTGGATTTTTGCTTTACAGGTGAGTTGGTGTGCTTCCACTCCATGCTTTGTCTTTTTGATTCTGACGCATAATAGTGAACCCAAGTTTCATTACAAGTCAAAATTTTGTTGAGGAAATGCTCAGCTTCTCTTTCATAACACACTCCTTGTTTCCTTGTGTAGCCGCGTCAACTCCTTTGGGATCAATCTTCCACATGTTTTGCGATACTTCACCTTGCTACATATAATGTTATGAACTGTTCCAGTACTAACTTGAACCTTATCAACTATCATTTCCACAGTCACACGGCGGTCGGCACGAATAATGTTATCAATTCGACTTTGAAATGGGGGGAGTCGAAACTGCAACTGGTCGGCCAGAACGATGTTCTACGAATAACAGAACGTTGTTCAACTAAGGTGGACGTTTCAAGCGGACTCGCCATCTTGAAATGTATTTTTCAGGTCATAAACAAAACAATGTTGGTACATCAACTGATCAGGGCTCATTCCAGCGATGCCAACTTAAAGCCATAGAAGTACCAAACTTGCCCTACTAACAGTTTTTTCCTAAGACCAATTTGTCTCTTTTAGTTATTGAATGACTCTCGTATATAATGAATGTACGAGTGCGGGTTGTCGACACATTATTGACTACATATGGAAGTTTGAGTCTGTCTGTGAAGCGTTCCTGGATAGCTCAATGGTAAGGCGCCCGCTCGCGGTAAGCGGAAAATCCGGCTTAGAGTGCCGGTTCGGCACCATTTTTCACTGTCGTCATTCTATTATATTGCTGATCGTTGTCCGTATTCGCAACTGCGAATACATTTCATTTACACGTGTAAACGTTTGATGTTACGCATTAGGCGAGAGCTACGTGATTTACATCCACAGATAACGACTGTTTTGTGGTTACTACAGATTTCTAATGTGTCTTATGTGTTCTCCGACCACTTGAAACGAATTACAAGATAGCAGTGACTAGCCCCACACAACACTGTACGCCCCGGATAATTGTATTTTGCCTTCTGAAACGCAGATGCCGTCGAAGATCAGCATATAACCGACACTAGCAAGAAGACAACATCAAAAAGTTACAATTTATTGAAGCTTATGCCAGAGTATGTACAATAATATGACATTTCCTTAACTACTGCTTTTGCTTGTATACATGCAACTTTCTACACCGCATGATGATCTTGATTTTTATGTTAAGAATCAATTCTGAAAAAGAACCAAAGACAATGAAATACTAGACAGTCGCAGTACAGAAAGAATCCCTCTCCAAACCAAATAACAAAGAAACGAAGGGAAGTAGTAAAGAACCCGACGGATCAAAAGTGTTTACCGCATAGAATCGAACCAGAACCATTGCCAGTCCCGCAGAATCCTCTTATCAATTGAGCTATGGAGGCAAGACCGTAGCAATTCTAGGAAGTGCAGGGAAGCTAAGACGAAATGGCTACATGAAACATATGAAGAAATCGAAAAAGAAATGACTGTCGGATGGACTGTCTCAGTATTAAAGGGAAGTCAAAAAAACCTTCCGTGAAGTTAAAATCAAGGGTGGTAACATGAAGAGTGCACCGGGAATTCCACTGTTAAATACAGAGGAGAGAGCGGATAAGTGGAAAGAATACGTTGAAGGCCTATATGAGGGGGAAGATTTGTCCGATGTGATAGAAGAAGAAACAGGAGTCAATTTGAAGAGGTGGGGGATGCAGTACTATAATCAGAATTTAAGAGAGCTTTGGAGGACTTAAGTTCAAAATGGCTCTGAGCACTACAGGACTTAACATCTGAGGCCATCAGTCCCCTAGAACTTAGAACTACTTAAACCTAACTAACCTAAAGACATCACACACATCTATGCCTGAGGCAGGATTCGAAGCGCCTACAACCGCTCGGCCACACCGGCCGGCACTGAAGTTCAAGTAAGGCGGAAGGGGTGGATAACATTCCATTATAATTTCTAAAATCATTGGGGGAAGTAGCAACAAAACGAGTATTCACGTTGGTGCGTAGAATGTATGAGCCTGGCGTCATACCATCTGACTTTCGGAAAAATGTCATCCAAACAATTCCGATAACTGCAGGAGCTGACAAGTGCGATAATTATCGCACAATCCGCTTAACAGGTCATACATCCAAGTTGCTTACAAGAATACTATGGAGAAGGCTGGAAAAGAAAATTAAGGATGTGTTGGATGATGATCAATTTGGCTTTAGGAAAGCTAAAGACAGCAGAGAGGCAATTCTCACGTTGAAGTTCATAATGGAAGCAAGAGTAAAGAAAAATCAAGCAACGTTCTTTGAATCTGTCGACCTGAAAAATTGTTCGATAATGTAAAATGGTGCAAGATGTTCGAAATGCTGAGGGAAAAGGGCCACCAAGAACGAAGTTGCTCGAAGGGTGCAAGATAGGAATGTCTTCTTTCGCCCCTACTGTTCAGTCTACACATCGAAGATACAACGATGGAATAAACGAAAGGTTCAGGAGTGGAATTAAAATTCAAGGTAAAAGGATATTATCAATGATACGATTCGCTGATGGCATTGCTACCCTCAGTGACAGTGAAGAAGAATTACATGATCTGCTGAATGGAATGAACAGTCTAATGAGTACAGAATAGGAGCTGAGAGCAAATCAAAGAAAGACGAAAGTAATGAGAGCTATCAGAAATGAGAACAATGAGAAACGTAACATCAGGATTCATGGATGAAGTTAAGGCAGCAAAATGACCAATGACGGACGAAGCAAGGAGGACATGAAAAGCAGACTAGCTCCACCATTAAGTGCATTCCTAGCTAAGGGAAATCTACTAGTATCAAACACAGGCCTTAATTTAAGGAAGCAATGTCCGAGAATGTACATTTGGAGAACAGCATTGTATGGTAGTGAAACATGAACTGTGGGCAAACCGGAACAAAAGAGAATCGACTATTTGAGATGTAGTGATACGGACGAATGTTGGACATTAGGTGCAGATGATAAAAATTATTTTCAATAGAGCGTTATTGACAAAGCAAATGTATACACCGCTTCAGAGGGGTTACCTATTGTGGCTAAGTTCTTTATAATCTGAAGATGACTACATAAGCATTAAAACCTGTAACCACGTCTCTAATTAATAAATCTTAAATCAGTAAAATATAATGCGAAAAAGTATCCCAAAAATAAACACACAAGATGTAAATTGGAAATATTCCAGTCTATGACAAGTCCCAAAGTAAACTATAGGATCCTTTCTTAAGATTAAACGAGGTACGTTTAAAAGAAATTGTGATGTTTTGATTTTATATGGTACAAGCTAAGTAGTATAATTAGCTAACTGCCCAATATATCACATTCAAGATAAACGTTACTGATTTGATAATGTCAGCCAAACTAAGGCTGCGCAATTTTAAAAAAAAATAAATGTTCGTCTGGTTATATATTTGTAGTTAATTACATATATGGCTCTGAGCACTATGGGACTTAACATCTGAGGTCATCAGTCCCCTAGAACTTAGAACTGCTTAAACCTAACTAACCTAAGGACATCACACACATCCATGCCCGAGGCAGGATTCGAACCTGCGACCGTAGCAGTCACGCGGTTCCGGACTGAAGCGCCTAGAACCGCACGGCCACCGGGGCCGGCATTTATTACATATTTCGAGTCAAATATTTCTCTGGTCTTTTTTGCTCATATTCCACACTTATTTTAATTCACATTTCTTTTTAAAGATTACCCTTATTTAGATTATGCAACTAAGCTTTATGGATAGCAGAGACCTTTTTCTGTGGATCTGACACACAATTTTTGATCAATTCAATCTTACTAGCTACTTGTTCCGTTTTTCTATTCTTTCTACGCGTCATTTTACGCTAAATAAGTCATTCAACTTGAAAAAATACAAAATATTTTGCACGTTTATCGTTGGTAATACTATCATTGATTCACGCAAAATGACATTAATAAAACTTATGGATTCTGATTGGCTTTAGAAAAAAAAGGTCACAATGTCGGTGTTATTTTCGATCGACTTTCTGTTCGCACCTTCGTTTTCGCAGATGTACTATCAGGAATGAAAACGGCAACTAACACATTAACCAATATGTAGTAGTTCTAGACTTCCGTCGTTCCACACGTATGTCTGAGTTATTTGAAAGTTAAGTAAAAAATTTAATTGATATTTCTCTGAAATCACCTCCCGTCCGTTGTAGACGTACGTTGCAAGTAAAAATTAAATAACACCCAAAAAAGTTTTTAGCTCTAATTTTAATCAGAACATTGTTTTTGAAACAATTACTGGAAATTAACAGAGAGAGAGAGAGAGAGAGAGAGAGAGAGAGAGAGAGATGTCCAAATATTTGCTTCCGTTTTTAACAGGATCTTGAAGCGATGTTGTTTTTCTAGTGCGTGCTCTAATAACAAAATTGCTACTTGTTCCGTTTTTCTATTCTTTCTACGCGTCATTTTACGCTAAATAAGTCATTCAACTTGAAAAAATACAAAATATTTTGCACGTTTATCGTTGATAATACTATCATTGATTCACGCAAAATGACATTAATAAAACTTATGGATTCTGATTGGCTTTAGAAAAAAAAGGTCACAATGTCGGTGTTATTTTCGATCGACTTTCTGTTCGCACCTTCGTTTTCGCAGATGTACTATCAGGAATGAAAACGGCAACTAACACATTAACCAATATGTAGTAGTTCTAGACTTCCGTCGTTCCACACGTATGTCTGAGTTATTTGAAAGTTAAGTAAAAAATTTAATTGATATTTCTCTGAAATCACCTCCCGTCCGTTGTAGACGTACGTTGCAAGTAAAAATTAAATAACACCCAAAAAAGTTTTTAGCTCTAATTTTAATCAGAACATTGTTTTTGAAACAATTACTGGAAATTAACAGAGAGAGAGAGAGAGAGAGAGAGAGAGAGAGAGATGTCCACATATTTGCTTCCCCCCCCCCCCCCCCCCCCCCAATTTGTAATGTTTACCCTCTTACTGAATCATGGTCTTTCTAGCTCAGTGGTGAAGTAAATGAATCAGGGCCTCCCATACGACAGTTTGCAGGGTAAGGAGAGGGAGGCTACACCGGAATTTGGAGTATTTTTTAATATTTTGGAAGGCGAACTGCGACTCTTAAGTATCCGCGAAAAGTTCCAGTTCCGATCCTGTTGAAAAACTCCGTAATACCGACTTTTAAATCATTTTCAGTGAGAGTTAGTGGGGTGGTCCTCCCTGCCCCCCCCCATCCCCCCCCCCCCGGGTATGGGGGAACTGAATGAAGTAGGGCAGCCTATTCTGCAACAATGCGGATCACTTTTGCTTGCTTCACTTCAATATATACCAAATCGTTGGACATAATTCCTCACACCTTCACAACCTGCAGCTAACATATTTCTTTCCTTGCTTTACAGGTGGAATAAGCTATTTTGGGATCGTCTGTCCGATTTCAGAAGTGGGTCCATTCCCTGAATAACTTGTATTCCGCTATGGGAGTTCGTGTTGCCGTTTTTGGGAGTTCATGTTGCCGTTTTCCTTAACCAATGTTTGGATTAATGCCAATTTTCGTTTCTTCTGGGGTCTTCCCTAAGAATTCATCATAAATTAAATTTATTGTACGATTTTTTGTTGATATCACTTTAAAAGCTCAGTCATTATCGAATATCCCCCACAAGATTGTCTATTTTTTGGGTTTTAATTGCTACCTTCATTTCATCATCATCTCCTATTTGACTGCTTTGAATCTCTGAGAATTCTAGCTTAAAACATTGTTGTGGAAATCTAGAAGCTCATGTAAGTAATGAGCACGTATGTCACACTTCTCTATAATGTTTAAGCTAATTATAGGTTTTTCTGCTACGCAGATAATGAGTAGTGTTTGAGAGCTACTGTGTTGTTAAATATTATTACCATCACTTTTGAATCTGAAACCATACAAAATATGTTTTTCTTATGGACTTCCGTAGTCCTATTAAAACTGGCACACAAGTAGCAGAGTGTTTGCAAATTATATTGCAATAACTAGGGGTGCTCAAAATCTGCCCTAACTGTCATTCGTAACTAACATTACGTAAAACATAAATGCTACATTTAACTGCCGTCAGAACTGTTGTATATGAGCTTGTCGCACGTACACAGGAGATCCATACCAGTTGATGTGGCTACTAGCTTCTCTTACCGCAAGCATGGTGGACGAGTAAGGCAATTTTGTTATTAGAGCACGCACTAGAAAAACAACATCGCTTCAAGATCCTGTTAAAAACGGAAGCAAATATTTGGACATCTATCTCTCTCTCTCTCTCTCTCTCTCTCTCTCTCTCTCTCTCTCTCTCTCTGTTAATTTCCAGTAATTGTTTCAAAAACAATGTTCTGATTAAAATTAGAGCTAAAAACTTTTTTGGGTGTTATTTAATTTTTACTTGCAACGTACGTCTACAACGGACGGGAGGTGATTTCAGAGAAATATCAATTAAATTTTTTACTTAACTTTCAAATAACTCAGACATACGTGTGGAACGACGGAAGTCTAGAACTACTACATATTGGTTAATGTGTTAGTTGCCGTTTTCATTCCTGATAGTACATCTGCGAAAACGAAGGTGCGAACAGAAAGTCGATCGAAAATAACACCGACATTGTGACCTTTTTTTTCTAAAGCCAATCAGAATCCATAAGTTTTATTAATGTCATTTTGCGTGAATCAATGATAGTATTACCAACGATAAACGTGCAAAATATTTTGTATTTTTTCAAGTTGAATGACTTATTTAGCGTAAAATGACGCGTAGAAAGAATAGAAAAACGGAACAAGTAGCTAGTAAGATTGAATTGATCAAAAATTGTGTGTCAGATCCACAGAAAAAGGTCTCTGCTATCCATAAATCTTAGTTGCATAATCTAAATAAGGGTAATCTTTAAAAAGAAATGTGAATTAAAATAAGTGTGGAATACGAGCAAAAAAGACCAAGCCCTGTGCATTACCTATGAAAAGTCGGACCAAACGCTGCAAGGTCAGTGCTGTGTCTTATTGTAGTCTGCTCGAAGAGTGGCACAACTGTAACGCTGACTTAACTTTTTTCATGCGTCGGGCGCTTCTGCTTACTGTGATCAAATCTCATTTCCTTCAAGGTTCTCGAACAGCCCACGGAAATTCTGAACCATTGTCAGCCTCTTTTCTGAACTTACTCTGTTAAAGACGTAAGGATACTTATGCTCCTACCAAGTTCGACAGATGTTATACTCCGATTAACATTGCTTTCTGAATGGCGTTTCAGCGCGTGAAGTAATAGCGACCACCGCCACCCAGTCGCAGTCGTTTGTCGAGCGTCACGTGCTCGCCGTGTTGCCAGTTTGGTACGTCCGGTATGTCTTGTGTAGCGGACTGGCAGCAGACCGGCAACGCTGCTGCCCGCCACTACGATCTGTCGGTCACTGCTCATTTTAATCGCCGCGTAGGCTGGAAATTTTCCCGTTAGAGCAATGGACAGCAGAAAGGTGGTAGGAGTACATACAGGGTCCATATAAGGGCCTGTACTTGAGGACAATATTATGGATATGGAAGAGGATGTAGATGAAGATGAAATGGAAGGTATGATACTGCGTGAAGAATTTGACAGAGTACTGAAAGATCTACGTCGAAACAAGTTCCCAGGAGTAGACAACATTCCATTAGAACTAATCATAGTCAGACATGACAAAACTGTTCCATCTGGTGAGCAAGATGTATAAGACAGGCGAAATACCCTCGGATTTTGAGAAGAATATAATAATTCCAACCCCCCCACAGAAAGCAGGTGTTGACAGGTGTGAAAATTACCGAACTATCAGTTTCATAAGTCACGGCCGCAAAATACTAACACGAATTCTTTACAGACGATTGGAAAAACTAGTAGAAGCCGACATCGGGGAAGAACAGTTTTGATTCCCGCGAGGCAATACTGACCCTACGACTCATGTTAGAAGATAGATTAAGGAAAGGTAAACCTACGTTCCTAGTATTTGCAGACTTAGAGAAAGCTTTTGACAACGTTGACTGGAATACTCTCTAATTTTGAAGGTGGCAGGGGTAAAATACAGGGAGCGAAATGCAATTTGTACAGAAACCAAATGGTTCTTGTAAGAGCACAGGAGGCATGAAAGGGAAGCAGCGGTTGAGAAGGGAGTGAGACAGGGTTGTAGTCTATCCCCGATGTTATTCTATATGTATATTGAGCAAGCAGTAAAGGAAACAAAAGAAAAATTTGGAGTGGGAGTTAAAATCTATGGAGCAGAAATAAAAAGTGTGAGGTCTGCTGATGACATTGTAATTCTGTTAGATGTCAAAGGACCTGGAAGAGCAGTGGAACAGAACGGACAGTGTCCTGAAAGGAGGATGTAAGATGAACATCAACAAAAGCAAAACGAGGGTAATGGAATACAGTCGAATTAAATCGGGTGATGCTGAGGGAATTAGATTAGGAAACGAGACACTTAAAGTAGAAAACGAGTTTTGGTAACTGGGGAGCAAAGTAACTGAAAATTATAGAAGTAGACATGTTATAAAATGTAGACTGGCAATGGAAAGGAAAGCGTTTCTGAAGAAGATAAACTTGTTAGCATCGAATACAGATTTAAGTGTCAGGAAGTCGCTTCTGAACGTATTTGTATGGAGTGTAGCCACGTATGGAAGTAAAATATGGACGATAAACAGTTTAGAAAGGAAGAGAACAGAAGCTTTCGAAATGTGGTGCTACAGAAGAATGCTTAAGATTAGATGGGTAGATCACATAACTAATGAGGAAGTACTGAATAGAACTGGGGAGAACAAGAGTTTGTAGCACAACCTGACTAAAAGAAGGGATCGGTTGGTAAGACACGTTATGAGGCATGAAGGAATCACCCATTTAGTACTGGAGGGAAGCGTAGAGGGTAAAAATCGTAGAGGGAGACCAAGAGATGAAAACACTAAGCAGATTCAGAAGGATGTAGGTTGCAGTAGGTATTGGGGCATGAAGAAGCTATCACAGCATGGAGTAGCATGGAGAGCTGCATCAAATCCAGTCTCTGGACTAAAGACCACGACACAGCAACACAGTACTGGTTCAAACGAATCTGAGCACTATGGGACTTAACTTCTGAGGTCATCAGTCCCCTAGAACTTAGAACTACTTAAACCTAACTAACCTACGGACATCACACACATCCATGCCCGAGGCAGGATTCGAACCTGCGACCGTAGAGGTCGCGCGGTTCCAGACTGTAGCGCCTAGAACAGCTCGGCCATCCCGGCCGGCAAACACAGTACTGGATTTTGCAAAAAACCAAAAGAAAAAATTGTCACTGCGGTTTTATAAATCTACTACCATTACGACATTATTAAACAGCAACCACTGACAACTATGAATTTTCATCTCCTCGTTTTAAAAACACGATATAACATGCGTTGTATTCCTGAAAATACAGGATGATGTTATCTGTCGCGTTTTCGAATTATCACACGCTGAAAACATGCGGATCCTGCTTGAATATGCTCCCAACTATATAACCTGCTGTGTCTCATTGTGCATAAATTGTTCGTCTTTGAACTTTTTTTAAAGCTTATAATAAGTAGCAACCCAAAATATGCTCTTGTGGGGTAGCACTTTATTCCGTACGACCCCTTCAAACTGGATGCTCACGGTTCATAAGAAACGAGTTATACACTGCAACACAATTTCAAATTTCTGAAACCGCTACATGGAATACATGTTGGTCTATTGGAAATCTATTACATGTATAATTTACTAATGTGAAATAATTGTATAGATGAAATATAAACTGTATTTGTCAACACAGACACAGTAATCTTTCGATTCAGCACATCACTGTGCAAACCAATCAGAGGAGTAACAAAAGGGCGCAGAGATCTGTAGCCCAAGTATTCGTCCTGTATATTAAACACTTTCAGGATTAGAAACTACGCGAAAAACACATACTTTATTCATTCT
The DNA here is from genome assembly GCF_023864345.2 of Schistocerca serialis cubense. Classification (NCBI taxonomy): domain Eukaryota; kingdom Metazoa; phylum Arthropoda; class Insecta; order Orthoptera; family Acrididae; genus Schistocerca; species Schistocerca serialis. Next base: position 739,841,191 of record NC_064642.1, read on the forward strand.
TGATTAACTGCAATTAGCAAACAAAATATTGCACACGGATTTTGAAAAAATTGACAATCACTGCAAAACAAAAGAAGGCTGAAACTAGATTTTAACATAATAGGACGAACCATTCGTTTGGAATTATGTAGTTGGGCTGCTGTTCATAACCCGTAATGAAAGGAGAATACATCAACAGACTGGTTCAATGTTTTCGTTACATACAGCTGTATCAATTTAGGACAAACCATTCGTTTGGAAGTATGAAGTTGTGCTCCTGTTCATAACCCGTAATGAAAGGAGACTACATCAGGAGACGGGTTCAATGTTTTCGTTACATACAGGAAGAGTATCCGTCAAAAATCATCAACATAACAGCGGATGGACTGAATGGATTTTTCATATCACTGCTTGGCTGATCTGAACTGACCCCTAGAAGTTGTGATTCTTTTAGGCGAGAAAGGTACGAATGAATAATAAAGGCATTTTTCTTGTACTGATGCTCATTCCACATGCTGCGTGGTTGAGCTGAACTGCCACCTAAGTTGATGTGCTTCTTTTCGGGTAGGAAGTTAGATAAGAATGAGTAATAAAGCCATTGTTCTGATACTGATGCCCATTCCACAGGCCTGCATCCTTTCCCCTTGGGTGCACTTCACATAGCATAGGGTATGTCAAATCCGTCCTTGCAACTACAAAAATGGGTACTTTTCTTTCCGTATACGTTTCGTTTCGTTTACTGCATCTTCATTCCTGTCTGGTTTCTCTTCACAACAACACGTAGTCCGCATCCCCATTTTCTACGCATTTTAGCGTTTGGCACTAATGTTAGTGGCTTTGATTTCCTTGATGCAAAACACAATTATATATTGGACCACTAATTTTTATTTGTGGTTCTTTGACTAATTGCTAGCACACATTTACACACATTTTAGTTGTTGCAAAGGCGGACTTACTCGTCTTATTTAATTGTATTACTTATTTGTGCCATCGACGTTTCGTCACTCTCGTAGTATCTCAGCTGTCTTCCTTCTCTCCAATGGCGGATCAGTATTTCTACCACATGGTCAACAATATATATGCTTTCGTCAGTCGTATCAACTGCCGCTTTGCTTCGCCCATCTGAATTCCTGCCCTTACACTACTTGTTCTTATTCTGGTAACTGACCTTTATTAAGTATGGTGTAATATATTCATTAATCTCTCTCTCTCTCTCTCTCTCTCTCTCTGCCCGTCTAACAATAGGCCTGGAAACCCTAATCTTATTAGTTAAAACAAAATAATTATACACAACTATGTGTACACAAATTAAGTATTAAAAACGCGAAATACACGACAAGTTTTGCCACTAAAAGAACTTCTGTTCTTCGCAGCTTACCTGCGATTCTGCCATATCGTTGGAACATTCGTTCAACGTCTGTCTTGGAGCACTGGAAAGTGTTGAGGTTGCCCACAAATACCCGCGAGTTGACAGCTTGCGGGTCTTGCGAATTTGTCTGGTTGCCCACTTTGCTCATCTTCATAGCGAGGTCGGGAAGTACGGCCTGGAACAGGACAATCAGTTTTAAGTTACATGCTTCCGGTTTGTGAAATCAGCCTCAGCTTACTGAGAGGAGAAACGTTGACATCGGAAACTACAATGACATACATCGAACAAGGCAGTGAATCTGAATAAGTCAGCGGCCATGACAATGAAGAAAGAACCATAATTTGTTACTCCAAAATCGCACGATAACGCACGCAACAGCTACCACATATAAAGGTGGAGAGCGAGGAAGTTACACAGTGACGCAAGCTAACACAACAATAACACAACAGTATTTTTACTAGACGTGTTTGTGTCTGAGGTGGCGCACCTTTCCTTCTTTCCTTCGCCTGATCTTTGAACGCTTACGCACCACTTAAAGGGAGACGTACGGCTTATAACGGACTCTGAATCACAGTGTAATACGACCTGAAACAAGTAAGTGAGAGGAAAAGGTTACGGCTGACATGACTGCCCTCCGAACCTTTGGCTCTGACATCTGGCAGTTAACCCACTTGGTCACCGAGTCATAGAAACAGCTTTAAAAAATTGTATATACAGCTATAAAATCAGATGAATTGACAAACTTATGAGCACGAAAGAGATGCAAAAAATGTATGGGTTTATGGGTTTAGGATATTTTTGAGTACCATTAAGTTAAATAGTGGACAGCGAGTGAAACAATGGGTTGCATTGTCATCCATCACACTTGATGGATACATCCACAATATTGGGTAGGGACTTATGAACGTCTCGACTTTTGTGGAGGAATTCGCAAGGGTGGTTACGAAACTGCACTTTGTCTCACTGGCTCGAAAGAAATAAACATTAGCCAGTTCGCGAATTCAGAGGTCGCAGAATGTTTTCCTTCACTTCCATTTTTCCTCCCAACGATGCACGGCCATGAACCTCGTAAAAGACGGAACGATGGAAGATTAATGTTTAAGGTCTAATCGTCAACGAGTTTGAGAACAACAGAAGCTCGAATTGGGATTTTCCAAATTTGAGTGCAGTGTCTTGAATACTGTTACACGTTTCTAGGTATAAACAAGGAGATTTTATTGCATACACTAAAGAAATACGCACGGTGTTACAATTTCTCCAGCTGTACTACTTGAGAAATGAACATTCGAGATTCCTTACAAAAAAGTTTGTAATCCACATACACGACGGCAATGTTGCTTCTTGGACTTAATACACGGCTAATGTATTCTAGCACCGCAGAAGATAATTTGCTGTTAGGGACAACGAATTTTACATCTCACGAGCAGAAAGCACGCATAGATATGGAATAATTCATTAATTCCATTAATAATCCTCTTTAGGAAGGAACTTGAATAATTGTAGCAGTAATTAAATTTTTCGTCGTACGTGGCAGAAATGACTGCAATAAGAAAATACAATTTTAAGGAAACAGTCAAAGTTCAGAGATTAAAATCTGATTTTATTTAGACACATTTAAAGTCATTAGCGCAATTAAATTATCTAACGAAAATTGAGTATAATAGAAAAATGACTCGTTAGTACTTCAGTTTGAATAGTCTTAAATCAACTAATTCAGCAGCAGATTCGGTTCTCACTTATGAAGGAAAGATTTAACAAGCATTTAAGCTAAATATTTCGAACACACGCATGAAGATTATCACTTACGCGAACTGTATTCACGATGTCACTGAAACTGTTGATAAGATATTTACCGTATCTTTCAGGTGTGCTTTAGGACATCCACAGAATACTCGTACAAATGGGAGATGGCGTATAGCGGCACTCGAGCCGCTAGCCTAGATACAAAATTCATTCAAAAGAAACTGAGTTATTCTTTACGCGGATTCAAGAAAAAAAATCCAAATATTACATTGCCAACTGAAACTACCTGAACAGCTCTTCACAGAACTATTTAATGACCTGAAAATTCTTGGCAATGAGTCGGCATTGGTCAAAGTATCACAATTTTTTCTTGATTGCTATATAGTTACTTGACGCACAACTAATAAATTCATATAATATGCATACAGATTTACCTAGTAAACAGTCTTTAAGATGCGATAATTCACTGCAAACTCTAAATTATTTTAAATACTATCGTTTCAGTTATTTTAGTGCAACCCTTGCAAGCGCCAACAATGAACTAGCATTGCTGTTAACAATCACACAGGAGCAGCACAATTAGAGCAGCAGAAATACCATAATTTGAATGCCATTCCCTCGTCTCTCGAAATATTTGGCTGTAGTGACAGATTGATCCGCAGCGCAGCTAAGTATCTGACGTTAACTTATTATAAACGTAGAGCACATTACATGGAATCAGATTCGAAAAACTCTAACTCATTGCTAATCGACGAGAAGTCACACAAATCAGGTTTTTAACACCAGCATTGTAAACAAATTATACATTAGGCACTACCATACCAATTGAACAAAAAAAAAAAAACCTGTACAGTTTACGGGAATCTGTGGGTGGGTTACGTATCCCGACTCCAATGAATGACATAAAAGGTACTGCAAGTTCAATTTAAGAGAGCTAATGATATATAATAATAACACACACGATTCGTAAGTAGGGGTTGCGAAAAACTGGCACAACTAAGGGAATGGGCGTTCATTTACCACTCCTACACGTGAATCTTTGTACAATATGCTTCATTGAAAGACACAGAATCGATTAACCATGTAATAACAATAGATTGCGCTTCGTAAGCCTGTAGCAAAATATGGCAGCAAAATATACCCGAGTGAACTGTTGCACTAAATAACCAGTACGAAGACAGAATTGTATGACGTTAGGGCGCACATTTGACAATTAAATTGGTAATCTCATGACAATGAAGAAACAAGGCGGGATTAATACATGAGGAAATGCGCTTGTGAACGCTCATTATGTAGTCAAGATAAATGGCGTAATTTGCTTACCACGTCTGTCCCAAATTTGGAACAGAAGCTTCCCAAAGCGATGTAAAAGCCTTACGCTGAATTGGCCGCACAACAACGCTGAAATTCGCCTGTGGAAAGAGCTGTAATAAGCGTAATATTTCCGCAAAGGCTAATCTCAATTAATTACAGCGGGCAGATATCCAAAAGAATCTACACTAAGCAGAGATTATTCTTAGTCTGCAAAGGTTAGCTTTTGCTAAGCGGTACTCAGTAAATTCATTGTTATCTGAATGTCATTTGTTGGACAAAGATTAATTATTGTTTCGTTGAATTCTACAACCGTAATTATGAGGCGATCAAAGATAATTATATCGTGTGCATGATAGAAGCATGAATAGATATCTTCCATAAGCAATGTTTCCTTCCTAACAACTAACGGCATTTTTCGAGTAACCCGCAATTAACACATCTTCAAAAATCAAAGAAGAAAATAGTGTTTTGTTCACTATCGCCTCTCAATGTGTAAGGTGGCTAGTACGATTATTACAAAGATGTTTTTATAGAATTAAATATGTTCGGTTCACAGATGACTAAACTTGAAACAGAAGAGGTCAGCAAGAACAAACAAAGTATAATGGAACTTCCTCATTTAATTTATTCGTGGCAATCACGAGAGAGAGGCAGTATGAACGTAGCAATCACGGACCAAGTACCACATTTTTGCAACTTTAACAAGCAGGTCAATGTGAGTGACGGTACGACGAACCGTGATAACTTTCTGGATGTATTCGGCATAATCTACGTGAAAAGTCATATAAATACGAGCAAAAGTTATTGTTCGGTTAGTACCAATAATATCAGTGAAATCAAAATATGAAAGAAAATCAATGTGCTAAATTGCAGCAACCAATTGTGAAGCACCCGCCTGTGGTGAAATTTTGCTATTTCGCGTGATTCTTGTAAAGCATGCGCTTTTACTATATTAACATAGCCAAAAGCATGTAAATTAATTATTACTTCGCACTCGTCATTATTTTATGGAGTACCGACTTCTCGGAAGAAAACAAATCAATTTTTATAGATTAACTCATTTCCTGGAAACAATTCGCTTTAAATTCGAGGCTACGACCGGTAATTGACTTCCAGGAACCGCTTACCGAATTCCATTTCTTTTTATCGTGGAGGGGTACCTGATGCATAATTTGTGGTTTTTCGGTGGACCAATAGTGATTAGTGTGACTGTTGACGTCAGCAGAAAGGGGCAATCCAACTGGTTTCAGGTGTAAGGACATAAATACAGAATTACAGGATGTGCTTTTAACACCTCTCTGTTGCGAATACGGCCTAGATGATGTTATTATTATTATTTTCTAGTAATAATTTTCCCCACGACGTTCCCAACCATTTCCGGAATTCGAGGAATTATGAATACGATTAATATTAGAAACATGGCCAATGGATTACCATGTTCCATTTTGTTACCAACTTCTAACCACTGATTTATGTACAGGCAAAATTATTAATACAATTAATATTAGAAACATGGCCAATGGATTGCAATGTTCCATTTTGTTACCAACTTCTAACCACTGCTTTATGTACTGGCACTTTAGTTCAGGAGTTGTTTGTTAATGGAGAATTTTACGAGAGATTTTAAATATATCATTATGGATGTGTCAACTGTACACGCTCTTTCATTCACGGGGTACGGCATACTTTACCTACAGCGTTCGAACAAATAGCTACAACTAGCGGCAAAAGAGTAATAGCCCACCACACAGAAGGAGAACCATGGTGAACGGTGTGCAAGAAAATGTTCGCAATACAAAATTGTACTTATGTTTCGGAAATGAAGTGGTAGTACGACCTCCAGAGCAGATGAGAGGAAACACAGATGGCAACAAACTATCCCACTGAAGATTCAAAAAAATGGCTCTGAGCACTATGGGACTCAACTGCTGCGGTCATCAGTCCCCTAGAACTTAGAACTACTTAAACCTAACTAACCTAAGGACATTACAAACACCCATGCCCGAGGCAGGATTCGAACCTGCGACCGCAGCAGCAGCGCGGCTCCGGACTGGAGCGCCTAGAACCGCACGGCCACCGCGGCCGGCCACTGAAGATTCCTCAGAGTAAGAAAAAGGCGAAACACCTCTGGGAAAAATAAATTAAGTTTCAGCAAGAAAAGGCGGTTATATTTACAAAACAAGTATTTCTGTGCTTGCTGCGGAAGACGAGCACGCAAACAAACGTTTGTTCCACGGTTCCCTTCAGCCTAGGGAATAGAAGTCGCAAGGTGCCATGTCCAGCGAATGCGGTGACTGAGGCAACATAACGATTTTATTTTTTGCCAATAAATCACGAATGACCATTGGAAGTGTGAGCGGGAGCATTGTCGTGGTGCAATTTCCACGAGTAGTTTTGCCACAGTTCTGGTCGTTTTCTTACGATTGCTTCACGCAAACGGCGCGTCACTTCCTCGTAGTATTCCTTACTGACCGTAGGACCACGAGGCAGAAACTCATGATGCACGGTCCCACTGTAATCGAAGAAAACACCGAGAATAACTTGTACACGTGATCAAACCTGTCAGTTTTTTTATCCCCAGTCTTGGGCTCTTAATGCAGTTTCCATTGAGACGATTGGGCCTTCATTTCGACGTCATACCCGTATACACACGTTTCGTCACCTGTTTTGTCCTTCTTTAGAAATTCTGAATCGTTGTCGACCTTATTCAACAAAACTTGAGCGATGTCTACGCGACGTCGTTTTAGTCTAATTCAACAGTTTCGGAACAAACACTGCTGTTGCACTTTTCATGTCGAAAACATCCGAAAAAATTGCTTGGCATGAGGCAAAGGATATGTTGACATCATTAACAACCTCCATGATAGTGATTCCATTTATCAAGCAACATTTGTTGCAAATTCTTTGATCGATTTTTTTCGGAAGTAAAAATTTGCCGAGCACTAGAAAACACGCAAAATCTTCTCGACTGTCAACAATAAACCAAATATTCAAAACAGCTGAAAATGTAAACATAAATCAGGAACATGTGTTACGAGGTTCTAAATTTTTTTTCTGAAAATCGAATGTATAAAGCCCGTTACTTTCTGATCACGCCTCGTACGTTACTGCTTACGGAACATGGACATGTTTCTGAGTTTGGAAATGCAAGGTTACTGTTGTTGACAGTGAACATAATGATATTAGCTTGACATAACCCACCAACAAGCGACTGTTACAGTCTAGCTTCGGTATCCGGGGTTATACCGAATATTTGTTAATCTTACTTACCATATCGACGATTTCTGTAATAAAATCCGAAATCTAAAGAGGTAGGTGTTGGGTTGGAGGGTGGTTTCAGCCAGTGCCCGTGACTACGCTCGCCTAGTTTTACCTTCATCCGTTACGCCCAAGGCCCTATCACGCCCTAGCGGAGAAATGAGCCACGTGTTCCCGAACTGAAGGCCCCCATTTCCAGCGATGAATATGATACTCAGTGAGTATAACGTACAGCGAAAGGAAACCGAAGAACAAAGTAAAAGTATGTTTATTTCACAATTCCTATTGAGAAACCAAATATGTCTTAAATGAATGTAGTTTCCTAATTTTCTCTACTAGGTCTACACCAAAAGTCGGGGCGTAACAGAATGTTCAAAAAAAGTAGGATTCTGTTCATATAAGGAGGAGCGAGAACGCGTCAAGCTACAGGTAGAAAATAGTTGCACGAAAATTATGAAGTAGCAGGCAGTGAGATTATTTTATCATCAAGTTTTTCACTTTGGATTCCTTGAACATATTCTACGTCTGTCATCGGCGCTAATGTTTCAGTCTTTAATTTACTTTTGTATGAAACAGTGAGCCGTGGTAAAAGTTGCTGTTTTGAAGAGCGCGCCGCAGCGCGTATTGTGAAGCAGTCGCCCTCCGTTTCTGGCGGTGGAGCCGCTGTGGCAATCGCGGCTTTGGTGTCTCCCTCTGGTGGGAAAGGGGGAAGGCTGCCTGTTCACGTGCATTTAAGGGGCGCTATGATATAAGTGAGTCGCCAGTGAGTCAGTCTGGGTTAGTCTCTCGTCCGCATTTGTTAGGCAGTTAGTGTCTGTCTGTCATTCGGAGTGCTAGTATGTCTGTCGTTCGGACCAACCTTTAAAGCCGGCAAAATGAGAGTCTTTCCACTCCGTCAGTTAACTCTGCGAGTGGTCGTCCGGTCGGGGCTTAATTCCTGCATCTGAATCTGCGCGTTGGGCTGCCAGTCTGCTCGAGTTTGCTCAGGCAATGGTCATTGGCGGTTGGATCGATCGGTTGGTGGGTCACGCACTGAGACACAAGATGACTTGTCCGCCTTGAGAGTCGGCGCATGTGAGGTCGCCACGTGAGTCCAGTGGGCCGCGGCGTATAGCGAGAGGTAGTGACTACACGGTCGACACGAGAGCAACAGGAGTAAGCCCACGACATCAGTCTTGCCGGTGAGAGCTGCGGCGCCGTGAGACGAGAGATCGGCGCGCCTTCCTGCGTCCGTTGAAGCGGCTGGCAGCGGACGGTTCGGGAGAGCGATTTGGGGGTACTGCGCCAGGTCTTCTCGAGAAATCGCAGTTTATTAGAAGTTATGTGATTGGTGATATGTTGCTTGATTCACTCTTGTTAAATTCTACTCGTTTTCTTGGTGAGGTCACCAGCCGTTTTAGTTTGGGGTCATCCCACCATTCTTCTCTGTTTGCCCACCCGCAGGAAGGTGGTTGTTTATAAATTGGGTGATCCGTTTTTCCCTTGTGGAGTAGGGGCGGGTTAGAGCAACCTGCGGTTCGGGTTGTTCGGTAATCTCCCTATCAATCTACCGTACGTTAGTAGCTGCCTCTGTCATGTTTGTCGGATTTGGTGTGTTAACGAATTTATTGCTTGATGTGTAACGGCCTAATACCTGAAATATGTTTTGATCTTTGGAAACTTTGATAATATTGTCTATGACCTTGAGAGGCGGTATCTGTGTACTGTAGAGCACCTCCACTATTGTTTGGCCAACCTTGTATAATTTTATATAAGATTGCATTTCATGGGCTTTTATTTACATTATCATTTTAGTGTATAAAGTTGCCACCCTTTCACCGTAAGACTCTTCTTAGAAGTTAAAATCGAGTTGCACCTTCGGTGGCAAGGTTAATATTTTAATTGATAGTGTTTTGTACCATTTCCATCCCTCCTACTGGGGGTGCATAATTTGTGTGCTTGTGCAAATTGTTAAAACTCTTAGTTTAAAGTAATTTGGTGTGTTGCAGATCTGCACCAGTGTAGTCTTTCAGAGGCTGTTGAGAGCGGTCGTAACTACGGCCGTGTCAAAAGGGAGCAGTAACTTTCTCTCCTGAAAGCTCATACAGTCAAAACTTGTTTCTTTCTGCCTCTGAATAAATTGTAACTTTGATATTTAGAGGGTGCTTTCTGATTAAATCATGTTCTTGATGAATCGCTAGTAAATAAAATATATTCTTAAGAATATTCTTTGAAAATAAAGCACGGTTCAGATTTATCTACCTTCCTTTCCACAATTTAATCGTACTTTTTCTTCCAGTAGCTTCGACTTGAATAATTGTAATCTCCGGTATAACTAACTATCCATTTCATTTTCACACTTCTTTCTAACAGCAAGGTACAGAGTCCTTATGAAAGTTGTTTGCATCTTCTGTGTCATTGTGTATACAACGTTTCGCCCTGCAAATGGTGGCTTCAATAATGGAAGGCTACACTAGTGCCAGTGCAAGTCTAGTTATTTGTAGTACGTCTATGGTTACATCGTGCCCGCACGTGAACGTGAAAGGTAGTACAGCTTTTTCCAGCGCGCTGGAGGCGTGTGCCAGAAAGCTCGTCACTCGCCTCGCATTCATGAAGCGCTCACATAAGCAGAGTTCTACGCCCATCTCCTCCGTATGTTACGTCTGCTTATGATTTTTAACTATGGGGATACTTAAAAGAAATTGTGTACGAAAATAACCCTGAAACGGTAGACCAGCTGTAACAAAATGAACGCCTGAGTCCAGAAACCATCTTCCAGAGTAAAGTGAGTTCGAATGTTGTATTACGAGCGCAATACTTTTAAGGAAGAGGGGGACCTATTTCAACAGTCATGTGTAATTCGTAAATTGTTGTCTTTAAATAAAATGTTTGCTGCGAAAGAGTATGCATTTTACTAACGGCGGGTAAGAGTGCATTGATGTTTCTCACGTAATCTTTGGTACAATGCAAATTTTAATCAATTAGATCCCACAACACGCCAATATTTATCTATGTTATGAAACACAGGACGCACGATCGAAGCTGAAAGCTGCCTATGTACCGGCTTCCAGAGGCAACAAAAATTTGACATTCTGTATTTCATACGCGTATTCACCAAATTTCAAAGTTTGAGATGTTGTGAAAGTTTCTTCATTAAGAGGTACAATCTTACTTTAAATGTTTACCACAGTAAGTAAATTAATGTTAGAAACTCTGCGTATGTCTTGCAGCAGCGAAATCACAGCGCGCGAAATACCCTGAAACGCCAAAGAAATTTGTATAGGCATACGTATTTAGATACAGAGATATGTAAACAGGCAGTGTACGGCGCTGCGGTCGGCAACACCTATACAAGACAAGTGTGACGTAGTTATTAGATCGGTTACTGCTGTTACAACGGTATGTTATCAAGATTTGAGTTTGAACGTGGTGTTATGTTCGGTGCATGAGCGATGGTGCACAGCATCTCCGAGGTAGCGATTAAGTGAGGATTTTTCCCGTACGACCATTTCACGAGTGTACCGTGAATAACAGGAATCCAATAAAACATCAAATCTCCGACATCCCTGCGGCCGGAAAATGATCCTGCAAGAACGAGACCTAAGACGACTGAAGAGAATCGTTGAACGCGGCAGAAGTGAAACCCTTCCGCAAATTGCTGCAGATTTCAATGCTGGGGCATCAACAAGTGTCAGCGTGCGAACCATCCAACGAGAAATGAGCGGTACGGACTTTCGGAGCCGACGGCCCACTCGTGTGCCGTTGATGACTGCACGACACAAAGCTTTACGCCTCACATGGGTCCATCAACACCAACATTGGACTGTTGATGACTGGAAACATGTTGCCTGGTCGGACGAGTCTCTTTCCAAATTGTATCGAGCGAATGGACGTGTACGGTTATGGAGACAACCTCATAAATCCATGGACCCTGCATGTCAGCAGGGGTCTGCAAGTTGGCGGAGGCTCTGTAATGGTGTGGGGCGTGGTGGGGCGTGTGCAGTTGGAATGATATGGGACCCCTGATACGGCTAGACGCGTACGTACGTAACCATCGTATCTGATAACCTGCATCCATTCATGTCCATTGTGCATTCCGACGGACTTGGGGAATTCCAGCAGGACAATGCGACATCCCACGCGTCCAGAATTGCTACAGTGTGGCTCCAGGAACACTCTTCTAAGTTTAAACACTTGCGCTGGCCACCAAACTCCCCAGGCATGAACATTACTGATGCTTTGCAACGTGCTCTTCAGAAGCAGTCTCCACCCCCTCGTCCCCTTAGAGGTTTATGGCGAGTCCTGCAAGATTCACGGTGTCAGTTTCCTCTAGCACTACTTCAGACGTTAGTCGAAACCATGGCACGTCGCGATGCGGCACTTCTGCGTGCTCGCGGGGGCCATACACGATGTTAAGCAGGTGTACCAGTTTCTTTGGCTCTTCAGTGTGTATCAGCGATCGTCAAATTGCGGCCAGTGTGCCGCATTCGGCCTGAATCAAATTTTCGTGCGGCTCGTGGTTTTCGAGTATTTTATAGTAATATCCATATAGCAATTAGCAGCCGAATCCAAAACGTCAAGTAACGTTAAGAGCTTTCTAAAAGTGTGTTTTTCTTGTTCAGTAACAAACAAAAAATACAGACAGTAATATTTTAAGATGTGCTTCATATTAATTAAAGTCGGTGATTTTGGCCATGAACCAAGCAAAGTCGACTGCTTACCTCAGCGGCTGCATGTGCAGTAGCCCGGCCTTGCGGAGAGAGAGGGAGGATATTTTACTGTCTATCAGTGCTGTCAATACACGGGCGTGTATAACTCACACTGATTAGCTGCTAGGACACAGATTTCAAACGGAAGTACGAGGGCAGTTCAATAAGTAATGCAACACATTTTTTTTCTCGGCCAATTTTGGTTGAAAAAACCGGAAATTTCTTGTGGAATATTTTCAAACATTCCCGCTTCGTCTCGTATAGTTTCATTGACTTCAGACAGGTGGCAGCGCTGTACGGAGCTGTTAATATGGCGCCTGTAACGTATGTGCGTTGCAAACAACGGGCAGTGATCGAGTTTCTTTTGGCGGAAAACCAGGGCATCTCAGGTGTTCATAGGCGCTTGCAGAATGTCTACGGTGATCTGGCAGTGGACAAAAGCACGGTGAGTCGTTGGGCAAAGCGTGTGTCATCATCGCCGCAAGGTCAAGCAAGACTGTCTGATCTCCCGCGTGCGGGCCGGCCGTGCACAGCTGTGACTCCTGCAATGGCGGAGCGTGCGAACACACTCGTTCGAGATGATCGACGGATCACCATCAAACAACTCAGTGCTCAACTTGACATCTCTGTTGGTAGTGCTGTCACAATTGTTCACCAGTTGGGATATTCAAAGGTTTGTTCCCGCTGGGTCCCTCGTTGTCTAACCGAACACCATAAAGAGCAAAGGAGAACCATCTGTGAGGAATTGCTTGCTCGTCATGTGGCTGAGGGTGACAATTTCTTGTGAAAGATTGTTGCAGGCGATGAAACATGGGTTCATCACTTCGAACCTGAAACAAAACGGCAATCAATGGAGTGGCACCACACCCACTCCCCTACCAAGAAAAAGTTTAAAGCCATACCGTCAGCCGGTAAAGTCATGGTTACAGTCTTCTGGGACGCTGAAGGGGTTACGGTATTCTGTTCGATGTCCTTCCCCATGGTCAAACGATCAACTTTGAAGTGTATTGTACTACTCTTCAGAAATTGAAGAAACGACTTCAGCGTGTTCGTAGGCACAAAAATCTGAACGAACTTCTCCTTCTTCATGACAACGCAAGACCTCACACAAGTCTTCGCACCCGAGAGGAGCTCACAAAACTTCAGTGGACTGTTCTTCCTCATGCACCCTACAGCCCCGATCTCGCATCGTCGGATTTCCATATGTTTGGCCCAATGGAGGACGCAATCCGTGGGAGGCACTACGCGGATGATGAAGAAGTTATTGATGCAGTACGACGTTGGCTCCGACATCGACCAGTGGAATGGTACCGTGCAGGCGAACAGGCCCTCATTTCAAGGTGGCGTAAGGCCGTAGCATTGAATGGAGATTACGTTGAAAAATAGTGTTGTGTAGCTAAAAGATTGGGGAGTAACCTGGTGTGTTTCAATGCTGAATAAAACAACCCCTGTTTCAGAAAAAAAATGTGTTGCAATACTTATTGAACTGCCCTCGTAACAAGGATTCGTGGTGGTGGTGGGGGTGGTTAGTGTTTAACGTCCCGTCGACAACGAGGTCATTAGAGACGGAGCGCAAGCTCGGGTTAGGGAAGGATTGGGAAGGAAATCGGCCGTGCCCTTTCAAAGGAACCATCTCGGCATTCGCCTGAAACGATTTAGGGAAATCACGGAAAACCTAAATCAAGATGGCCGGAGACGGGATTGAACCGTCGTCCTCCCGAATGCGAGTCCAGTGTGCTAAACAAGGATTCGTGAATGCGAATTACAGTGTTGGTCATCCTCAGAAGATGTGCGTATTTGTAGCAAGAAATATGAAATTAAATTAAGGCTGTCTTGATACAACACAATCAGTAGAAGAAAAATGACATTCGTGATTCTTTACTGTTATTGATCAGTTAATCACTCGGTCATACAAACAAAACATTACCACTTCGTCAGGCAATTACAGTGTCCCATTTTTTAGGCCATTGAAGGTGGTAGCAATCTGTAACAGAAAACAGTCGACACTAAGTGCCTTAACGATCAGTGTTTGGGGGCAAGAACGGGGGTCAGGGGTCATATTATCTTGTCCATACTATAGCTAGTCTATTAGGGGCTCAGAACGGACTAATTTATGTAGGTTACCAAATAATAATAAGATCGGTACAAACGAAACCACACACGGCACCCACAGCGTAGGTATTGGCTCCTGAGCACAGTGGTATGACGCCCACTGGTATATACGAGCACGGTCCGTGCCAAGACATCTTCAATAAGATGCAATAACGGGCCAAAACCAGTTCTCGTTAAGTGGGACCAATGAAAATGGTTGGACTGCTTCAAAGAACCTCAGACAATAAACGTCGAGAACGCATCTCAGAAAGACACTTCCTGTCTATTAGCACAGGCAAAAGAATTAGCATGAAGAAAATGACCTACACAATAGGAAGCGTGTACCAACAACCACTGTAAAAGATCAATGTCATTTCAATCTCATTTCAAACAGCTATCCTGGTTTATGTATGAAAGACGTTTATCTGGTTAGCAGTATCACGGTATTCCGTTGACGCTGCTTTTGCTCTCCAAGGTCAAGAAACAAGAGGAAAGTTGTGAATGTGGGCACGTTCGTTCCCGACAGCGATTCACTTGATCGCAGGGCCACATTTTATACCATTAGCTCTATTCGCATCTGGAGAAAAACGGCCTCGCGCGCACAATTTCAATTCAGTGTTATTCAGTACCAAAGTCGGATTTACGATAAAAATGAGAGTGCAAGTTATCGCAAATTGTTCATTGAATCGCAAATTTTACACAACCTGCCTACAAGCAATGCAGGTAAATGAACTAGTAAAATGCATTGGAAGCTCTTTAGCGCTGTTCGCAGATGATGCAGCTATCAGTAAGTAGGTAGCAAGGGCATAGGCAGTAACGATTTGCCGAAGGACCTACAGAGAACCGACGAATGGTGCCGGGGCTGGCAGCTGATCCTGAACTTCCGTGGGGAAAGAAATCCACTTTTGTACAACTACGCTATTGATAAATTTCTGGAAACAAAATATCTACAGTATGTATCCAGAGCGACCCTAAGTAAAATGACTACATAAAACAAATACTAGCAAAAACAGCTAAAAGAGATTGGGACTGATAGGAAGAATCTTAAGGAAATGTAATTCATCCGCTAAAGAACTGGCTTACAAGGCGCTTGACCGATTCTTCAGTAATGTTCATTATCTGGGACCTTTACCAGGTAGGACTGGTGGAAGACATAGACAAGATCCAATTAAGACGCGACGGCGTTACACAGATGCTGAAGTCCAGTGACAGACGGTACACGAGAGATGTTGTGCATCACTGAGAAGTTTACTATTGAGATTTCGAGAGAGCACTTTCCGGGAACAGTCAGACAATGCATTACTTCCTCCCACATACGTCTCGTGGAATGACCAAAACGAGAGAATTCGAGAAATTAGAATGAATACATACGTTTACCGCCAATCATTCTTCGTGCGCGCCATTCACGAATGGAACAGGGTAGGGAGGATCAGTCAGTGGTACCTTCTAAACATACCATACTCACTTGAACATAAATTGGTACGAAACTACGAAGCCTGCTCAAAAAATTCCGGAACAGTCGCAACTTGGCGCCAATGGTGTGTTGGAGCGAAATGAGGTTTGCATCCCTGCACACGCCTGTGTTTAATATCAGTCGGAAGTTTAATTGTTCTATGTCTGTTAGTTATTGTTCAGTGCTGTATTCAGTAGAACAGTTTGCAAATTTCGAGATGGGGAGAGTTAGAGGAGCAATACGTCTGCACTAAGTTTTGCGCGAAACTCAAGAAAACTTTTACATAGAGACACCGAATGGTGCAGAAAGCCTACCGTGATGAGTGCTTAATCCGTACTCGGTGTTACGAATGGTACACACGGTTTAAAATGGCCGGAAAGAAGTTAAAGATGACCCTCGTTCAGGATGCCCTTCGACGTCTAACGACAATGCTTGTTTCAGGAACGTCAACTGTGTTAGCCAATCGAAGACAGACTGTCCGAGAGATTGCAGAAGAATGTAACATTTCAGTTGGATCATGTCATGAAATCCTGTGAGAAGGAACCGGCCTGGAATGTGACGAGACAATTCATGGCTTTGCATCACGATAACGTACCCGCACGTCCATCCTTGTTGTTTCATTATTGCACAAAAACGAAGTCACTGTGTTGCCTCATTCTCCGTTCTCTCCAAACCGTTCCCTGCAGACTTTTTTTTCCAAAGTTGAAAACCCCGTTGAAAGAACGTAGATTTCCAACGATAGATGAGATACACTACTGGCCAATAAAATTGCTACACCAAGAAAAAATGCAGATGATAAAAGGGTATTCATTGGACAAATATATTATACTAGAACTGACATGTGATTACATTTTCACGCAATTTGAGTGCATAGATCCTGAGAAATCAGTACCCAGAACAACCACCTCTGGCCATACTAACGGCCTTGATACGCCTGGGCATTCAGTCAAACAGAGCTTGGATGGCGTGTACAGGTACAGCTGCCCATGCAGCATCAGAATGATACCACAGTTCATCAACAGTAGTGACTGGCATATTGTGACGCGCCAGTTGCTCGGCCACCATTGACCACACGTTTTCAATTGGTGAGAGATCTGGAGAATGTACTGGCCAGGGAAGCAGTCGAACGTTTTCTGTACGCAGAAAGGCCAGTACAAGACCTGCAACATGCGGTCGTACATTATCCTGCTCAAATGTAGGGTTTCACAGGGATCGAATGAAGTGTAGAGGCACGGGTCGTAACACATCTGAAATGTAACGTCCACTGTTCAAAGTGCCGTCAATGCGAACAAGAGGTGACCGAAACGTGTAACCAATGGCACCCCATACCATCACGCCGGGTGATACGTCAGTATGGAGATGACGAATACACGCTTCCAATGTGCGTTTACCGCGATGACGCCAAACACGGATGCGACCATCATGATGCTGTCAACAGAACCTGGATTCATCCGAAAAAATGTCGTTTTGCCATTCGTGCACCCAGGTTCGTCGTTGAGTACACCATCGCAGGCGCTCCTGTCTGTGATTCAGCGTCACGGGTAACCGCAGTCATGGTCTCTGAGCTGATAGTCCATGCTGCTGCAAACTAGTCGGACTGTTCGTACAGATGGTTGTTGTCTTGCAACGGTCCCCATCTGTTGTCTCTGGGATCGAGACGTGGCTGCACGATCCGTTACAGCCATGCGGATAAGATGCCTGTCATCTCGACTGCTAGTGACACGAGGTCGTTGGGATCCAGCACAGCGTTCCGTATTACCCTCCTGAACCCATCGAATCCATATTCTGCTAATAGTTATTGGATGCCGACCAACGCGAGCAGCAATGTCGCGATACGATAAACCGCAATCGCGATAGGCTGCAATCTGACCTTTATCAAAGTCGGAAATGTGATGGTAAGCATTTCTCCTCCTTGCACGAGGCATCACAACAATGTTTCACCAGGCAACGCTGGTCAACTGCTGTTTGTGTATGAGAAATCGGCTGGAAACTTTCCTCATGTCAGCACGTTATAGGTGTCGCCACCGGCGCCAACTTTGTGTGAATGCTCTGAAAAGCTAATCATTTGCGTATCACAGCACCTTCTTCCTGTCGGTTAAATTTCGCGTTTGTAGAACGTCATCTTCGTGGTGTAGCAATTTTAATGGCCAGTAGTGTAAAAGAAAATTCACAAACGGCGCTTCGCACGATCCACCACGAGGCGCACCAAGACTGCTTCCGGACGTGGAAACGGTGTTGGGAGGGGTGTATCAATTGTGGAGGAGAGTATTTCGAAGGAGACCATGCACTGTAAATAAAAGGTAAGCGCAGAAAAATTTTGTGGCTAAAGTTCCGGAATTTTATGATCAGACCACGCACAGTTGATGGTGAGCTATCACAGGTTTTAACTTTACCTAAAGAGTGCCTCGCAGAAGCAAAAGAACTGCCAACGCTTAACGATGCGACGCGACCACAGAGGTGCTGACGATGGAGTCTTTCTCATCTGAATCCGATTGCTTTTTATGAGAATTCGGCCATTAGAAGGCAAGCATTCTCCGAAATGTAATGCAATTGTTTGGAACGACGAAATAACAAGCAATTCCGAACATATGGATGGTCTCCGTGGTGGAACGGTGATCACGGGAGGCCGCAGGATTCAGTGCTACGGACCTCGCAACCTGATTTATGGGCTAAAGATAAGGCGTTCGGGCCGACTCGCCGAGCACTTGTTTCGAAGGCTTTTGCCGGCATTTCAGACAGTCACCGCCCGCACATTTTCGAACTCACTTTTTTTTCGTCTGTTGGGCTCCCGCCCAATTTATTGCCCTCTTTCCCTCTCCATCGCCATCCCTCGCCCGCTGCCTCCCTGTTTCTCTATCACGGCTCTGGTTTCGTGTGCATCTCGTGTTCGCATCGTCGGCAGCCCATCCGCCGCGGACCGGGTAGCTCTGCTGCGCGAGCGAACGCCCTTATCAGCGCGCTACCGCGAGGCCGCCCACTCTCGTTAAGTCCAACGGCTGCAGCAAACACGGCAGCCAGACAGCAAACAGCCTCATAAGTCACTCGCGTTACAGATTTACATTCCCACGGCCGCCGCACTGCCTGCCTGCGTCTCCGCGCTTGTTCGCGGCAGGACTTCACACTCCGAAAGCACGATCTTCCGGCGACACGGACGCCCTCATGCTTGAAACCAGACTCTTCATCACATAGTATATCGCTTTTATCTTCTCTGGGGTTTGCTTCACAGTCACGTAACACTTTTTGGGAACTATCATTTCGCCGTAGCTTGTTAAAATATTTTTATTGATGATGTCCACGATTGAAATTGCACTCTTCTGCGAATTTGTGTTGGGAATCTGTTAAAAGTTAAAAATATCAGACAATTTATACACGTTGTCATCACATGAACACGTATACACGGTGGTCCATTGATAGTGACCGGGCCAAATATCTCACGAAATAAACGGCAAACGAAAAAACTACAAACAACCAAACTTATCTAGCTTGAATGGGGAAACCTGATGGTGCTATAGTTGGCCCGCTAGATGGCGCTGCCATAGGTCAAACGGGTATCAACTGCGTTTTTTTTTTTTAAATACGAACCCCCATTTCTTATTACATATTCGTGTAGTATGTAAACAAATATGAATGTTTTAGTTGTACCACTTTTTTCGCTTTGTGATAGATGGCGCTGTAATAGTCACAAACATATGGCTCACAATTTTAGACGTACAGTTGGTAACAGGTAGGTTTTTTAAATTAAAATACACAACGTAGATACGTCTGAACATTTTATTTCGGTTGTTCCAATGTGATACATATACATTTGTGAACTTATCATTTCTGAGAACGCATGCTGTTACAGCGTGATTACCTGTAGCCGGCCGAAGTGGCCGTGCGGTTAAAGGCGCTGCAGTCTGGAACCGCAAGACCGCTACGGTCGTAGGTTCGAATCCTGCCTCGGGCATGGATGTTTGTGATGTCCTTAGGTTAGTTAGGTTTAACTAGTTCTAAGTTCTAGGGGACTAATGACCCGAGCAGTTGAGTCCCATAGTGCTCAGAGCCATTTGAACCATTTGATTACCTGTAAACACCACATTAATGTAATAAATGCTCAAAATGATGTCTGTTAACCTCAATGTACTTGGCAATACGTGTAACGACATTCCTCTCAACAGCGAGTAGTTCGCCTTCCGTAACGTTCACACATGCATTGACAATGCGCTGACGCATGTTGTCAGGCCTTGCCGGTGGATCACGATAGCAAATATCCTTCAGCTTTCCCCACAGAAAGAAATCCGGGGACGTCAGATCCAGAGAACGTGCGAGCCATGGTATGGTGCTTCGACGACCAATCCACCTGTCATGAAATATGCTATTCAATACCGCTTCAACCGCACGCGAGCTATTTGCCGGACGTCCATCATGTTGGAAGTACATTGCCATTCTGTCATGCAGTGAAACGTCTTGTAGTAACATCGGTAGAACATTACGTAGGAAATCAACATACATTCCACTATTTAGATTGCCATCGATAAAATGGAACAATTATCCTTCCTCCCATAATGCCACACCATACATTAACCCGCCAACGTCGCTAATGTTCCAATTGTCGCAGCCATCGTGGATTTTCCGTTGCCCAATAGTGCATATTATGCTGGTTTACGTTACCGCTGTTGGTGAATGACGCTTCGTCGCTAAATAGAACGCGTGCAAAAAAACTGTCATCGTACCGTAATTTCTCTTGCGCCCAGTGGCAGAACTGTACACGACGTTCAAAGTCGCCGCCATGCAATTCCTGGTGCATAGAAATATGGTACGGGTGCAATCGATGTTGATGCAGCGTTCTCAACACCGACGTTTTTGAGATTTCCGATTCTCACGCAATTTGTCTGCTACTGATGTGCGGATTAGCCGCGGCAGCAGCTAAAACACCTACTTGAGCATCATCATTTGTTGCAGGTCGTGGTTGACGTTTCACATGTGGCTGAACACTTCCTGTTTCCTTAAATAACGTAACTATCCAGCGAACGGTCCTGTTTGACATGTGGCTGAACACTTCCTGTTTCCTTAAATAACGTAACTGTCCGGCGAACGGTCCTGGCACTTGGATGATACTGAGCAGCATACATAGCACATGCTCGTTGGGTATTTTGATCACAATACTCATACGTCAACACGATATCGACCTTTTCCGCAATTGGTAAACGGTCCACTTTTAACACGAGTAATGTATCACGAAGCAAATACCGTCCGCACTGGCGGAATGTTACGTGGTATCACGTACTCATACGTTTGTGACTATTACAGCGCCATCTATCAGAAAATATGGTACAACTAAAACATTCATATTTCTTTATGTGCTACTCGAATTTGTAATAAAAATGGGGGTTCCTACTAAAAAAAAAACAAAAAAAAACCGCAGTTGAAATCCGTTTGACCTATGGCAGCGCCATCTAGCGGTCCAAGCATAGCGCCATCTGGTTTCCCCCTTTAAGCTAGACAAGTTTCGTTCTTTGCAGTTTTTTGGTTTGACGCGTATTTCGTGAGATATTTGGCCCGGTCACGATCAATAGACCACCCTGTATACTGTCCGGTATTTTGAAATTTTCACATTTGTCATAGGACAATTTTTTCGTATTGTTCCACTTGAAAATGGCCTAAGGTCAAAACTGAACTCGCGAACAATTAGATGATTTTAATAGTCGAAGGCCTCCACGATCCCCTTTAAGAAGTTCAAATGGTTCAAATGGCACTGAGCACTATGGGACTTAACTTCTGAGGTCATCAGTCCCCTAGAACTTAGAACTACTTAAAGCTAACTAACCTAAGGACATCACACACATCCATGCCTGAGGCAGGATTCGAAGCTGCGACTATAGCGGTCGCGCGTTTCTAGACTGTGGCGCCTTGAACCGATCGACCACTCTGGCCGGCCCTTTAAGAGGTGTCACCTTAAAGATTTACAGATACGCCCAACTGAAAAGGAGACCTTCGCTGTAGTGGCGTTGCATGCAACCCCAGGGTATGAATGTGTTTGCCGAAAAATGGATGGCATGTTGGTACTCTCCCAGTTCAAAAAAAAGGAGCTGACGGCTTCGCAGGAATTCTCTCTTTTCTAGAGATTTGTTTCCGCAGTTCGTTGCGTTATGTGTTCCTCCAGATCAGCACGAAGTGTGCTTGTCCACTTTCTACACAGAGTGAGGTGGCTCAGTGGTTAGCACACTAGACTCGCATCCGGAAGGATGACGGTTCAATGCCGCGACCGGCCGTCCTGACTTTAGGTTTCCCGTGATTTCCCGAAATTGCTCCGGGCAAATGCCGCGATGGTTCCTCTGAAACAGCTTGCCCTATTTCCTTCTACATTCTTGACACAATCCGAACTTGTGCTCTGTCCCTAATAATCTCGGATTCGACCTTCCCCCCTTCCATTTTCTACGATTTACAAATGTATCGCAGAATGAATGAAGTACACACAACTTAATGTCTCGCACTGTCCACAATATGCCGGTTGTGTCAGCATCACGTGGTAGAAGGTGTAAACGTAAACGACGTGCCACGCCCTGGTGAGGCGCTCATCAGCAGTACCGCGATCTCGGCTGAGAAGGAGCTCATATTGATGAATCGTCGGACCACTATATGTGACACTGCTGTTGAATTGTCGATAACCAAAGGAAGTGTACACCATATAACCCAGGAGAAGCTTCACTGTGGCAAAGGTTGTGCACAGTGAGCGCCCAAGCCTCTTTCGGAAAATCAGAATACGGCAAGAAACGGTGTTTGCCTCATCCATACGTTGAGATACACATAGTAAGGAACGGATTTCCTTGGTTATCCTATGGTATGGATGAAACGTGGTGTCATCACTTCGACCCTCCTGCAAACAGATGAGCATGGAGTGGCGGTAGCACTGCTGCCCGCGTCGAAAATAAAGGCCACTCTGCCTCCAAGGGCCGAAAGGAGGTGCTCGCTTTCTTTTCGAACGAAGAAGGACCTGCACTCATCGACTGGCGACTACCGGCCATAACCGTTACAGCTGAGCAGTACTGCAACACGTTGCTGAGGCTCGGTTTTGAACGACGGCAGGGGTAAACTGTCGAATGCGCCAGTACCTTTCCAGCACAAAGCTAGGTCACACGACGCCATGGAGATCCTCAAGCTCCTTCAGGAATTTCGGTATGAGGTCCTGGAACGTCCATCTTACAGTTCCGATACATCCTCACGTGACTAATATCTTCAGCCCCTTTAAACAATTTCTGTAAGGTCACAGGTTCGCCTGTGACAAGTGCAGCGCACCATGGAAAACCAGGTCCCTCAGCAACTTGAGACTTTCGGCACTAAAGCCATACACTCCCTTCCTACGCGTCTGCACTAAAGCCACACACTCCCTTCCTGCGCGCTGAAAACAATGTATCCATGTGAATTCCAATTATGTATAGTTGAACTGTTCCACATGACCTGTAATTCGAATATTATCATTAAGATTCTTCTACATAGAACTGTAGTCCCCTTTTCACTTGGGCAGACCTTTCACAACACTGTCTGTTACCTACCTTACTCAATATTTACGCTGAAAAACTAGAAACAAAATACTAGAAAATCGAGAAGTATAATAGCAGGAAGAGAAAATCTAAAGGCAAATAAACACGTCAAAAAAACTTTTACATCACCCCGATTTCCAGAACTCCTGTAGACAGACGTTCACTGTGGATATTGTATCTCAGACACTCCCCTTCACTATTCAGAAATGTCACTAAATCCGCCGAAAGATGTAAACAACCATGCCCGAGCAGCCCATCAGTTCCAGTCATTCCGCCAGGAAGGAGGTACTCGGCACGTGTTCTCTGTGGTTCAACGGTCAATACCGCGGTTCGATGGCGTCCGCATTGTTACTTTGTGCCAGGAAGGGCTCTCAACAAGGAAAGTGTCCAAACGTCTCAGAGCGAACCAAGGCGATGTTGTTCGGACATGGGGGAGATACAGAGAGACAGGAACTGTCGACGACATGCCTCGTTCAGACCGCGCAAGGACTACTACTGCAGTGGACGACCGCTACCTACGTATTATGGCTCGGAGGAACTATGACAGCAACGCCACCGTGTTGAACAATGCTTGTCGTGCAGCCACATGATGACTTGTTACGACTCAAACTCTGCGCAATAGGTTGCGTGATGCGCAACTTCACTCCCGACGTCCATGGCGAGGTCCATCTTTGCGACCACGACACCATGCAACGGGGTATAGATGGGCCCAATAACATACCGAATGGACCGCTCAGGATTGGCATCACTTTCTCTTCACCGATGAGTGTCGCATATGCCTTCAACCGTACAATTGTTGGATACATATTTGGAGGCAACCCGGTCAGGCTGAACGCCTTAGATCCAGTGTCCATGGAGTGCAGTAAGGTATAAGTTCCCTGATGTTTTGGGGTGGCATTATGTGAGGCCGACGTACGCCGCTGGTGGTCCTGGAAGGCGCCGCAATGACTGTACGATACGTGAATTCCGTCCTCCCACCGATAGTGTCACCATATCAGCAGCATATTGGCGAGGCATTCGTTTTCATGGACGACAACTCGCGCACCCATCGTCCAAATCTTGTGAATGACTTCACTCAGGATAACGACATCGCTCGACTAGAGTGACCAGCATGTTCACCAGACATGATCCCTACCGAACATGCCCGGGATAGATTGAAAGGGGCTGTCTATCGACGACGTGACCCACCAACCAACCTGAGGAATCTACGTCGAACTGCCGTTGAGGAGTGGGAGAATCTGGACCAACAGTGCCTTGATGAACTTGTGGATAGTAAGCCATGACGAATACAGGCACGCATCAATGCAAGAGGAAGTGCTACTGGTTATTAGAGGTACCAGTGTGTACAGCAATCTGGACCACCACCTCTGAAGGTCTCGCTGTATGGTGGTACAACATGCAATGTGTGGTTTTCGTGAGTAAAAGTTCCATAAATAGCTTAATCCAAATTTTGGGACAGTTCTCCTTGAAAAGGAGACGATTGATTTCCTCAGTCACTCCTGCCCAGTCCAGCACGTGGTCCATTTCTAATGACCAAGTCATCGACTACACATTAAACCGCAAAATTTCATCGGTTTGGAAACTTGATTACTTTCACGACTGTGCCACACACCTAGAGCCGGTTAGACACCATTTTTCCATACAAGAGGCAAATCATTTGGCGGCCATCACCCTCCCATCCCCGAATTCCCTCCTTCAGAAGTAATTTGCCTATTCTCGCGTAACACTTTTCAAATAAATCGAAATCTAGAGATAATAGAAACTGGTTGTTTTCTAAGTACTACTACACATCAATTCTGACTCTTATCTAAATGCTGAATATTAGAAGAACACAATTCCATTTAACGTAATTCCTGTGATCTTGAGAAAGCTGTTGCGGAAAGCAGAAGTAACAAGACAGGAGTCTGTAAAATCTTTCAAAATATAATCTTTATAAATTTTTCAAAATATAATCCATATCTACTGACTTCAAGGTATCGGTTTCAATTGCTAAAGTTAACAGTCCATACAATCGTTTCTGACAAAGAGTCGACCAACTGTACGTCTTTATCAACTTGAGTTTTGAAGAACTTTTTTACCACTAGCTACAGATATGGGTAGAATCAGGACGAATCATAAGCTTACATAACTATTCGGAAGAATACCAACAGAATTTCTCATGGTAATATAAGATTATGTCCTTTGTGAAGAACTACCATCAGAAAAAATGTGCGCTAAGAACAAAATATCACCGTTTGCATGGGGCTTTTAGTTTTCCACCATCCATTGTCTGCAGATCAAGAAAATCGTACACAAAGCTGGATCTGTTACTATGTCTCTCCATAAACTCTTATCTGACTTTTTCGACAATCTATCTTTACCGACAATAGTGGCTTTAAGGATCCTAGTAATTTACATTCACCAACAGCTTCATCGTTAGACTCATAAGTAAATTGCTTCTTCACTCCACTGGGATGAATTTTAATTTCATTTTCAGTTCCTGTCTGCAAGCACTTTTATATCCGTTATCACACTACTGAAGCTCTCTTCTGGTCTCATCTTCTTAAGAAAAAAAAATGCCTAAACACTTTCAACTAGATGCACAGCACTCTTAAGTTCAGCGTATCCTTTTGAAGTGCTTTTCGACCTGGTCAATCATAAACGTAATATCATAGCAGACCACTATACACAAAGAAATCTGAATTTCGGCAGCCTTTTCAGCATGGGGCGCGACTCTGTGTCACTTGGGCCTTAAACATGCCCTGCACACACCAGTGCAAATGCATGGAGTAAGGAGTACATGTGAAGTTAAGGCAAAAATGAATCCATAGACTTGTAGTGCTCGCAATTAACAACGAGATTCAACGTTCACTTGGCTCTGTGCCCCCAGATTCAGCTCTGACCATGATAGACACAAAGCAAATGCATCATCTCGCATTACTAAAGAACTATTTACCGTCGAGTATTATACTGCTGCGCAAGTAAGAAGGCACGTGCGTGATTTGTTCTACGCACAACAAGACATAGAGACAGGAAATACGTTGCGCTGGGATGGGGAAAACCAAGCGGTATTTTTCGGCATTTGTTTGGTCTCGGTTATTGAAAGACTTTTTTTTCATTTTCTACTAATAGCGGGATAAGGAAACGGATATCAATACGCCGTAGCAGCAGTGTTAAAACTTTTTTTTTTTTTTAAAAAGTGTAACTTTGTTCGTAAAATTCCCATATCAGGTACATCTCTGCAGAGAGAGTGATGTGCCTTTTATTTTGTGGTGTTGTCTATTAGACGGTACGCGTGTACGCGCAGAGTGTAAAGACCTGTGCCCTACCTGATCTATACGGTAGTTTCTCGCTTTTGTCCACGGACATTAGTTGTATTGCACAATGGTACCATCCATTGTTTGCGGACTTATTTTAGGAAATGCGCTAGCACTATGTTCCATCTACACTCCTGGAAATTGAAATAAGAACACCGTGAATTCATTGTCCCAGGAAGGGGAAACTTTATTGACACATTCCTGGGGTCAGATACATCACATGATCACACTGACAGAACCACAGGCACATAGACACAGGCAACAGAGCATGCACAATGTCGGCACTAGTACAATGTATATCCACCTTTCGCAGCAATGCAGGCTGCTATTCTCCCATGGAGACGATCGTAGAGATGCTGGATGTAGTCCTGTGGAACGGCTTGCCATGCCATTTCCACCTGGCGCCTCAGTTGGACCAGCGTTCGTGCTGGACGTGCAGACCGCGTGAGACGACGCTTCATCCAGTCCCAAACATGCTCAATGGGGGACAGATCCGGAGATCTTGCTGGCCAGGGTAGTTGACTTACACCTTCTAGAGCACGTTGGGTGGCACGGGATACATGCGGACGTGCATTGTCCTGTTGGAACAGCAAGTTCCCTTGCCGGTCTAGGAATGGTAGAACGATGGGTTCGATGACGGTTTGGATGTACCGTGCACTATTCAGTGTCCCCTCGACGATCACCAGTGGTGTACGGCCAGTGTAGGAGATCGCTCCCCACACCATGATGCCGGGTGTTGGCCCTGTGTGCCTCGGTCGTATGCAGTCCTGATTGTGGCGCTCACCTGCACGGCGCCAAACACGCATACGACCATCATTGGCACCAAGGCAGAAGCGACTCTCATCGCTGAAGACAACACGTCTCCATTCGTCCCTCCATTCACGCCTGTCGCGACACCACTGGAGGCGGGCTGCACGATGTTGGGGCGTGAGCGGAAGACGGCCTAACGGTGTGCGGGACCGTAGCCCAGCTTCATGGAGACGGTTGCGAATGGTCCTCGCCGATACCCCAGGAGCAACAGTGTCCCTAATTTGCTGGGAAGTGGCGGTGCGGTGCCCTACGGCACTGCGTAGGATCCTACGGTCTTGGCGTGCATCCGTGCGTCGCTGCGGTCCGGTCCCAGGTCGACGGGCACGTGCACCTTCCGCCGACCACTGGCGACAACATCGATGTACTGTGGAGTCCTCACGCCCCACGTGTTGAGCAATTCGGCGGTACGTCCACCCGGCCTCCCGCATGCCCACTATACGCCCTCGCTCAAAGTCCGTCAACTGCACATACGGTTCACGTCCACGCTGTCGCGGCATGCTACCAGTGTTAAAGATTGCGATGGAGCTCCGTATGCCACGGCAAACTGGTTGACACTGACGGCGGCGGTGCACAAATGCTGCGCAGCTAGCGCCATTCGACGGCCAACACCGCGGTTCCTGGTGTGTCCGCTGTGCCGTGCGTGTGATCATTGCTTGTACAGCCCCCTCGCAGTGTCCGGAGCAAGTATGGTGGGTCTGACACACCGGTGTCAATGTGTTCTTTTTTCCATTTCCAGGAGTGTATTTTAAAAATAGGGATGGTAGTTATAGCTGAAACAACCGACTGTCAGTTATACCGGTTTGTTTCACCTTCAGTTTAACCTGACTATTAAAACCGTGCAATCTCTGAAATAACCGATTTCCGGCTTTTTGTTGGTATTATTTTGAGTAATAAACGCAAACCCGACGAGATTTTCAAGGCTTATTTCGCCGGGAAAGCCTACGAAGTCACAGCCTCTTTAAACTGTTACAAGTTTCATCAAAACTAATGAACTTAGCAGCAGTTGATTAGCGGTTTAATACAGACGTGTCTTGTGCTCTGCGGAAAACGTCGTGAACGAATTATCACGCAGAAGGAAGGAAGGAACGATGCGTGCTTAGGGTTCAGGGCTTCGTAGACGGCAAGGTTATTACAGACGGAGCACAACCTCGGAGATGGCAAGGGAAGGGGAAACCTATCTCGGTTGATGATATGGTAAAGCAACTGTTGCGAAGAAACCATCTGTTTCATCATTATTGTAGCACTGTGGAACTTTCTTTCGGAGCGAAGCACTCTGGACAAAGAAATGCTAATACGAAAGGAACCACGCGCTATCTCGTTCTAGCAGCTGTAGTCACGTGTTTACCGACAGAGTGATTTGATCATAGTGTTTTGTGCAGTGTGGAAAGGGGGGGGGGGCTTCTACGAAAACTGTGATCGAATAAAGTTCACTTGCCTTGAAGTACTAATTTTCCCTGCTGATTATCGGATCCAGCATGCTTAAATGTGTCCGCTGGAGTTGGAATTTCTGATTAGTTTGTGCTGTGGGTTAAACCAAGTGAATCAATTTTGTTATGCCATAATATTACGAGGTGTGCGAGAAGTAAAGGACTTTTTCTACTGGAATGCTGCAAGCACGTGCAGTTGGCAAAGCTGTGGGGCAAGAATCGTAGGTTTCAAACTGCGTCGCCGTGTAATTCTGGAACAGTGGAACGCGATTTAACCGTAAAAATGTTTTAGAAAAACAATAATGGCTTCGAAGTTGCGTTGATGAAGTTCTGGCGTCGTTTTATTTTTCATTTTTTCCCCGGTTACGGCTTCATGGTCCGGTGCCCAAGAAACAAACATTAAATTTATTAATTTCAAACTCTGAAAACCAGTTCGTGCTCTCAATGGAATATTGAAGTTGTACGCATTTCAAATATACGGGGCACAAGCAAGCATTTGTGGTCATGTTCGCCCGAGTGATTACACGGCGAATTCTCCGTGAGATTCAAAATTTCAGCTGTGAAAACCGCACATCATATAAGAACCTAAGAATAAATATCATCTATAATATTAAATACTTCGTAACACGTCACTGAACATAAATACTTATTAATTATGACATGTTTCGAAGACCTTGCCTGTCACCAGGTCATACAAACTTAGCAGGAAAATTCTTTTAATCTGCATTGTGTTAATTTCCTCGAGGGCTCTTCACGGGAAAGTAACACACACTCAGACGAACTTCTTTGGTACAATTTGTGTTCAAAGATTACGTGTTACGTTATAATTCTAAGTTGTCGAGGAAAACTAAGCAACGAAGAAACTACTACATTACATAGTTGTTTTCCAGCTGTTGAGCTAAAGTATTTACCTTACGACGCACAATCTCTGAAACACTTCGTTAACTAATACTAAAGTTTACTAACTTAATGTTGTGCTTCAAGTATTTAGTTGGTCCCGGCGGAGGTTCGAGTCGTCCCTCGGGCATGGGTGTGTGTGTTTGTCCTTAGGATAATTTAGGTTAAGTAGTGTGTAAGCTTTGGGACTGATGACCTTAGCAGTTAAGTCCCATAAGATTTCACACACATTTGAACATTTTTGAACCTCGGTTCTGAGAGCTCCGGAACGAGTACAGAAAATTGGAATAGAGATCAACATAAACATCATTTCCGCCCTTTTTATTACTCATGAAAACCACAGATTGCATGTTGTACCACCATACAGCGAGACCTTCAGAGGTTGTGGTCCAGATTGCTGTACACACCGGTACCTCTAATACCCAGTAGCACGATCTCTTGGATAGACACAGGCCTGTATTCGTCGTGGCGTATCATCCACAAATTCATCAAGGCACAGATTCTCCCACTCCTCAACGGCGTTGATCCCTCAGAGTCGTTGGTGGATCACGTCGTCCATAAACAGCCCTTTCCAATCTATACCAGGCAAGTTCGATAGGGTTCATGTCTGGAGAACATGCTGGCCACTCTAGTCGAGCGATGTCGTTAACCATGAAAGAAGCCATTCACAAGATGTGGACGATGGAGGCGCGAATTGTCGTCCATGAAGACGAATGCCTCGTCAATATGCTGCCGATACGGTTGCACTATCGGTCGGAGGATGGCATTCACGTATCGTACAGCCGTTACGGCGCCTTCCATGACCATCAGCGGCGTACGTCATCCCTACATAATGCCACCCCAAAACAGCAGGGAACCTCTTTCTTGCTGCACTCGCTGGACAGTGTGTCTAAGGAGTTCAGCCTGATCGGGTTGCCTTCAAATACGTCTCCGACGATTGTCTGCCTGAAGGCATATGCGACACTCATCGGTGAAGAGCATGTGATGCCAATCCTGAGCGGTCCATTCTGCATGTTGTTGGGCCCATCTGTAACGCGCTGCATGGTGTCGTGGTGGCAAAGATGGACCTCGCCATGAAACTCGGTAGTGAAGTTGCGCATCATACTGCCTATTGCGCACAGTTTGACTCGTAGCACGACGTCCTCTGGCTGCACTAAAAGCATTATTCAATATGGTGGCATTGCTGTCAGGGTTCCTCCGAGCCATAATCCGTAGGTAGCGGTCATCCACTGCAGTAATAGCCCTTGGGCGGCCTGAGCGAGGCGTGTCTCCTCTCTGTCCGAACAGCATCGCTTTGGTTCCCTCCAAGACGCCTCGAAACTTCCCTTGCTGGGAGCCCTTCCTGGCACAAAGTAACAATCCGGACGCGATGGGACCGCGGTTCTGACCGTCTAGCCACGGTAGAACTACGGACAACACGAGCCGTGTACCTCCTTCCTGGTGGAATGACTGGAACGATCGGCTATCGGACCCCCTCCGTCTAATAGGCGTTGCTCATGCATGGTTGTCTATATCTTTGGGCGGGTTTAGAGACATCTTTGAACAGTCAAAGGATATAATATCCACAGTCAACGTCTATCTTCAGGTCTTCTGAGAACTGAGGCGATGCAATTTTTTTTTATGTGTGTAACATCTCTGTGCCTCTTGTGCGCATACTAAATGAGACAGTGACACGGCTGCCGTTCTTTGGATCTTTCACTATTTCCAGTATCTCGTGAGGGTTCAAATGGCTCTGAGCACTATGGGACTTAACATCTGAGGTCATCAGTCCCCTAGAACTTAGAACTACTTAAATCTAAGTAACCTAAGGGCATCACACACATCCATGCCCGAGGCAGGATTCGAACCTGCGACCGCAGCGGTCGCGCGGTTCCAGACTGACGCGCCTAGAACCGCTCGGCCACACTGGCCGGCCTCTCGTGAGCGTCCCAGAGAGACGACCAGTACTCTAGAAACGGTCGACCGAAGGTTTTGTAAGTTACTTATTGCGTTGATGGAATACACTCTGTGACAGTCATCCCACTGAACCCCAGCCTGGCAATGTCTTTCCCACGATTAGTTTCATATTGCCCATCCATTTTAAATCGTACAACACGCTCTCCCAGATACGTAATGTGTGTCACTGCTTCGACTGATTATTCGGCAATCGTGTAAGCATACAACAACGCGTATTTCCACCTATTTACGCGCAGTCCGTTACTTTTGCTCATGTAGTGTGTGACGGTCAACTACAAATACCTGCAAAAAACGTGTATCCTCTGATGGTCTCCCAGTATTTCTCTTCAACTGTGTAACGTCGCTTCTTCTCTCTACATCTTATATATAGCAGCAGCATCCGCTAACAGCGTCCTGTATGTATCTTCCGGCGTTATCCGCTACGTCACACAGAGGGGGTGTTAGAGGTATAGTACAGATATCGTGATAATTGGTACCTTAATATACGCCCACCTCAGTGTATTAGTGGTTTTTATCTGCGTCTAACAGTTTTCCCGTACAAATACATCACAGAAGTTTATACCTCATGTTTTCTGTATCGTCATAACTGCGCCGTTAAGTCTACAATGTCTATGTTTATAGACTAACCGTTCTGTGTTCACACTTTAATACCTCACGTGGAACACATGGGACCATAAACATTAATGACTTGCTTCCCTTCTCCCCCTTGCTCCGCGGTACTAACCAACCTAAAAACATACTCCTCTTATTAGCTACAATTATTAGTCTGCAACTGAACTAAACACATATGTAATATTGTTCAGTACACTGTCCTCAGCCATTTGTATTCTATTTGCTAGGAACTTCTCAATCCAACCGATCTGGTCTGATATTCCGTGCACTCGTGATTTTGTTCATTTGGCGACCGAGCGGACCAATTCTTGTAAACACATTTATTTGTAATGATCTATAATTATTTCGATTAGCATTTCACTCGGAAATATAGACAAGGCATACAAGTTAACAAAGAATTTGCGGACAAGGGGTAGAGACTGTAAGATCCATCCGTCCATTCCCATCTCTCGGATACAGTAAACAAGCACAGGTACCGTTACTGGACACACATGAGGGCTAATGGAGTTCATAACTGCCCTTTTCTCAGCTACACGGTGATGGAGTTTCGTCACTGCGATTATTCGCAAATGAAGTGCAGACTTCACAAGTTGCCACCGTTAGTAAATGCGCCGAGTTGCTGCAATCTCCTGTCATGCCTGTATTTCACGTCTTTACAGGACTTCACGACAACCATATTCCACAAAATGGCATTTGGGCTCCCTCTTCCTTCTCTATATTGATGACACGTAACGCGGACGTTTTGGGTCACCTGCCTAAGAACATGGGAGTGGGTCTTTTCTACGCCCCGGTTGTGCAAGCATGCGTTACAGACATGGCTGGTAGGGAACAAACCTATTTGTACTGGACGTGAGCCGATGAAAACTACCCTAAGCGTAAAGTATAAAGGCGTGTCCATCTGCTCCAGCCAGACTACGAAATAGTAGTTTGGAGCTTGTGGGCGTTCAGCGGCGAGAACATCGGCGATAGTGAGCAGTGTGCTATTCTTCGAAGTGTGAATTTTTACTCAGCACGAAGTATGTATCATTGACAACAGCTCTACTCCACGCGGTGTGGGGCTGTTGTAAATGATACGCACTTTTTACTGGCAGTGTGGTTTCAGTTGCTTGAGACTATAGTCGTGTGTGTGTGTGTGTGTGTGTGTGTGTGTGTGTGTGTATGTGTTGTTGACAAGTGCCTTAATGGCCCAAAGCTATAATTGTAAGAATATTTTTGCTCTGGCTATCTGCAACTCAGCATCTCCGCTATATGGTGAGTAGCAACTTTCCTTCTCATAATATTGCACTTCTTACTGAGTAACATATAATCAGTGAGACCAGGTGTTCTCACTCTGTACCCGTTAAATCGTTTCGTTATTAGCACGTTTTCTTTCGCGTCTACTACTCGTATCCAACTCGAGCCCAGGCTGTACCTCTCGTACTCCCATTCGTTAAGATATACTAAATGTACACGTTATGGCAAGCTCGACATCTTGCATGTGCAAACGTCTTGCAAGAGGATGCACAAACCGTCCTTGCCGCCTACACAGCTGAAGCACTGATTACACAGTTTGTGTAATCAACAAGTCAAACCCAAGCGGACGACACGACCGATCTGCTCGCGTTTGTACTTGTAATGGAATGACCGGGGAACAGGAAAGACGTGATATCTAGTCATAAGAGTTGCCAACGATACGAAAAACGTATTGGCTCTCTCTTAATTTAGTCACTGAATTGAAAATATATTCATGAGGCTGGTACAATTATCTAACGATGAATAAAGGGACGTGTTTGGACCTTAAGTCACTGTTATCTCTCTCCACTGAAGAGCTATGTGCAGCTACGAGAGAGGCTGTAATTCCACACACAAGATTTGACAGCAACATTGCTATTTTTCGCACGGGAAGGAGCTACAAACACCTCAAATCTGCAACTGTCAGTTCACCACAGGCAATGAACTGTTAAATTATCAATCAATCTACGACGTCTTGAAAAATAAATAATATCACAGCGTGGTTTTATATACCCTATCCATGCCATAGCCGTGCTTCTTTCCCTTCCTTTCCTTAACACATGTCCTAAAGGAGTCGATTGCCTTAATGACGGCATCTTTGTCGGCAGTCGGATCAACTGCTTGGTATCGGCAATCAGAAAAAAGGTATGCTTGCGCAAAATGCTTGTACTGACTTGCATCTCAAGCTTGTAGTAACAATCATTGCGCTGTATCGATACTGACTCGGGTTAACGACCGCGAGTATGTCTCGTTCCTCGCGCGTTTTCTTTACCGCTCCTATTCGCGTTCGACTCGCGCAAACTCAGAAAACTGTCACAACGTTGCCTTGCTAGTTTACTTCGTTAATGGTTTTACCTCTTCATATACAGAATAATTTTTTCAGACCCAGGAACCACCCTCTAATACGACTGAAGTATTGGCCTGTAAGAGTGTTTCCTTCAGGATCTACAAAGAGAAAGTGATCAAAATGGAACACTGGTCTTGTTAAGACTTCCATCTTCAGGGATCTCCAAACTCGGTCTTTCCCATTTTTTTGTGATATTCCTCTATTACGTTTCCCTATTTTTTTGTAATCTTGCATTTTTCAAGGATATTTATTATTGGACATTCATTTAACCATCTGATCTGATGTCGTCTGATTTCTTCCAGTGTACTCTTTACAGTTAATTTTCTTCTTATATCTCCATTTGGGATCCAGTCAGCTTTTGTGTATCCTAAAGTCTAGAGAAGTACAATTAATTTTGCCGCATAGTTTCCTCTGTTTTTCTTTTCTGTCGTGGTCCAACACACTGCTACATTATGAGCTGTAGGGACAACCATCGTTCTTCTAAGAATTTACCATTGGATCAACGCTGTCTTTGTCATTTCAGGTTCTTTTAATTTTGTCACATGAAATACAAAATTATATGATTTTGCTGTCAGTATCACTAGAATTGTTTAAACTATGACGAAGGTATTGAAATACAATGAAGCGCTCGACAGGTATGTCCTCTATTAACTTTTTGCTCTTGTTTCCCAATTGTACATTTTTATGCATGGCGTACATTTCGTGAACTGGCTACTGATGTTGTTATGGTTTGGAAAGCCAGTCTCTCTGTGTCACCACCCAGGACAAGGTGGGAATAATACTGGAGTATTATTACGTCCTTAGAAACATCTTAGTCCAAATGGACCGTCTTTATGTACCGTACACTGTAAGGACATCTTGTCGGAGGTTAAGAGAAGATCTCAACGGCAGATCTGGTTGACACTGACTCCTTTGGAACGGTGGAAAAGGCATAAAAAGCAGGCAGGGGGCGAGGAGGCGGGCAATACACAAGCAAGCTTGCAGAAGATCCTCCAAACCTTGTTACTGTGCCTAACGCAGGTGACGTGACCGTGGTTCATTTATAGTATGCTTAACATTCAAGAAAGGTTGAAAATAAGATTTACACGGTTTAGAGTGTTACATAAACATAAAAAGTAATTTTAGATGTTTCTTGTTCCTTCGTCGCTTCTTAATTATTGTTATCTCAAAATAAGACAGCATTTTTTCCCTTTAACAATTAAAGCACGATAATGAGTCTTCAGGTCGCTCAAATCGTATAAAAAGCAGTGTTACCTTAAGTAGTTACAAACATCATCGCTAACGAGCCAGTTTGTATACCACGATCTCGCAATATGACGGTAATAAGGAAGGCGAATGGCCAGTTGAATTGCGGTCCATCCACTAATGTAATTTACGAAACAAAAATTTTTTAATTCTAAAAATTTTTAAGGCCGCCGTCTTCACACTGACGTTGTCAGGCTTTTTTTCACCTCCAAAGAAGTTTTAACCTTAGTATTTGACAAAAACTTCAAATTGATACCTGTACCCGTTCCTGAGATGTGGTGGTTTAACAGACGGGCAGACGAACGGATAGATGGACAACAAACGGCAAAAAACATTTCGTAATGGGATGTGTTTACAAATTTCGGGTTTTTCCCCTCTACTTGCACTGCGAAACCTTGCTTCTTACGAAATTTTATGATTCTAGGTCAACGGGAAGTACTCTATCGATTTTGACGAGTGAGCTTGCGGAGTATGAAAATACGAGAAAGTGACATAAAATGGGTGTCTTCTGATTATACTGAGTTAGAAGCTTAAATTTCTTACGCCTCAGACCATAGACCTTAATATTTTATATAAATTTCAACTTGATACCTCTACCCATTCTCGAGGATAAGAGATTCTGGCAGACCAACTGACATGCACACAACGAAGAGATCCCACAGGAGTTCCATGAGGTGCGGAATCCTGAAACTCTGGACTAAAGAAATAGAAACAACTCACAGTGAGATGAGAGCCACGGATACTAGTAACCGTGACGTGTACCATATGGAAGGGCAAAGAAAATTAATCTAAAATCAAACTACTATACACTCTTGATCGCAAGGATTTATTACAAACTAAAAATCACACGCCAAAAAGGTAACCCATTTGGATTTTATCAAAAATCGGCTTAAACCACGTCTCCTGAGGGGGTGGGCGAAGAAAACGGCGGATCATTGGGAAGTGTCCAGGACAAAACTGGTCACTGCGTCAGAGAAACAAAAGAGCACCGTCAGAAACATCGAAGAAAAGTTTCTCCCTAATGTCCAATCGCTCATTCAGTAGGGCAGATGGCTGTCTTTTAAAGGGTATAGATTTTGATCTCTTCCAGGGCTACTTCGAGGTAGTGAAGGCAGGATCTTCGTTGCAAATTACAGGAGGTATCAAAAAGAATTATCCGTAGTGGCGCGTCTATATTTCTGAAACTAATAAACATATAGAATGACTTTTGTTTTTTGATGAATGGGAAACTCTCAAAGTTCTTTTTTTTCATACCTTTTCATAGGTGCCCACTACTTATGGAAGGCATCCTGGTGAAACTATGGCGGATGCGTTCGACGTCTGTGTCAAGACACTCGGCGACGGCCCGGCGATTTACCGTAACACAAACAACCTGTGTCTCTGAATTGTTCATGCCATCATCTAATGCTCTGCGCTATACGAGGATCCACACCATACCTAGTACGAAAGTCACGCTGAACAGTTATTACTGACCCGAACTGCGCAAAATGTGCAACTCACAACGCTTTCTGTTGCCGCAACGCCATTTTTACTACAACTGCAGTGGGCGCACATTGCTGCTATCTAGCGGGAACCATGTAAAACTCGAGAGTTTGCTCTTTCCAACAGTACGTTTTTCACGCACAAATCTCAAATAATGCAATAGTTACTATTTTTTAAATCGAATGATTCTTTTTGAAACACTCTTTATTGAGCTGCACTGAAACCGTTAGCTGTAGCTGCAGCCAACAGTGTTGTCCGACACTTACTAATGCTCTGCTGTTGTCTCTGCTCATCACCACCCGACGAGACAAGATCTGAATATGATTTTTAGCAAAATCCAAACCGGTTGCCATTTTGACGTGTGACTTTTAGTTCGTAATAAATCCTTGAGATCGAAATTTATTAGTGTTTTAATCATCAATCAGATTGCTGTTACTTTTCAATGATGTTTTCAAAGGTTGTGGATCTAAAATCACTGCGAGATCCAAGGTTCATATCCAAACAATAACAATAATAATTAATAATAATAATAGTAATCGTTTTTTGCAGCTGTAGAGTGACGCTGCGAAAGAAAGAACTCGCCTGCCCGGTTTTTCGCTAAATTTTCTCGCAGCAGTCGTCACAACTGTCATTCAACCAGCAGCTGAATTCCTCTCGTGGGAGGGGAGAATTTGTATTTAGCGACTTCGCGCGGAATGACCAGCGGAGATTCCTGCCGTAATGAATTGCGGGCGTTTAACAGCGGGAGTGGCTCGCCGGGTCACGGCGAGCCGAGGGCGGCATCCGGGCAGACCAGACCCGTCCCGGCGAACGGGGGCAGTAGTCGGCAGCAGAGGGTGCTTCCGGCGCTCGATGACGACAAATGGCCCGAGCCGAGGCCGGCGCTGCGCCGCGCGGCGAAATTAAATGAAATTCCAGACACGGCGCCGCCAAAGTTTTTCGCCATTGACCGCTAAGGAATTCCGTAAAAAACGGCCGCCAGTATGAGATTGCGCCGCCGGTCGGCATTCCTGCAGCAACGAGTGTCACCCCGCTCCGGATCTCACGCTCTTGCTGCGAGTGGAAAAAAAGAAAGAAAAAAAAAAACCTTCTACTTTGGTAGGTGACCCACAGCCAAAATGGCTCCCATACTACTTTTTTTCCATCCGCGAGAGATTTTTCGGACGTACATATGAGACAGCACAAATAAGTGAATCATATCTTATCTCTTTAGTAACATGGCCACTGCTATGTTGACAATGCGAGGTTCTTCATTCGAGTGCGCACGTTAATTCAGACAAAGCCGTAGGTCGCTTGAACGGAGGCAGTTAGAAATTTTGCGTTATTCACAGTTACAGTTACATTGCTAATGGATACGAAATATTAGAATATGTAGACAAGGAGTAAAACAGGGAAAAGGTGATGAGAGAAACAATTTTAATTACTAATATTGAATAAAATATGGTGAAAAGGAGCCCTTATAGAAGTATGAGTAATAATTAGCCACCGAAAATATTAAAGTTAAAAACCGTGTGTGAATAATAGGAAATGGTATTCGTCATGTACGGGGTGTAAACAATAGTTTAGTCGCCTTCGTACGGAAAATCCACAATGACACTAATCGTATTGAAAATGCAATCTTAACAG
Organism: Schistocerca serialis cubense; assembly: GCF_023864345.2. Taxonomy (NCBI): domain Eukaryota; kingdom Metazoa; phylum Arthropoda; class Insecta; order Orthoptera; family Acrididae; genus Schistocerca; species Schistocerca serialis. The sequence continues at coordinate 739,880,295 of NC_064642.1, forward strand.
TAGTAACGAAAGCGAACTGTAAATATTACGGTTGAATTGCTTGTCGAATAAAACGTTAAATGTTGTTCAAATGTGTGTGAAATCTTATGGGACTTGACTGCTAAGGTTATCAGTCCCTAAGCTTACACACTACTTAACCTAAATTATCTTAAGGAGAAACACACACACACACACACCCATGCCCGAGGGAGGACTCGAACCTCCGCCGGGACTAGCGGCACAGCCCATGACTGCAGTGCCTGAGACCGCTCGGCTAATCCCGCGCGGCAAATAAAACGTTAATGAATGTATTTTGTTCGTTTTGAAGTAGTGAGTATAGACCGTTCGCGTACTATTAATTATCTGAATTTTAAATTAATAAACCATATTTAATAAACCATATTTAAATCGAAGCTGGGGCACAGTATGGGAATTCGCCGCATATTCCTGCGTTTACCTATATGTGAGTTCCATCCTCCAATTTAGTTTCGATTGCCAGTGATTAAATTTGGGACCGATAATGTCCATCGAAGTCCACCTCCGTAGTTGACTAGCCACAGAAGCTGGCAGTCACTGGGTTTGATTCCCAGTACTTCTACGAATGCGTCTTAGGGGGGAGGACTGGAACCCGACAACGACCGGGAGGACAATGTGCTGAATACATGCCGCTCCGTAGCACATTCGATGACTCCACTGGCAGCAGATGAGACGGCGGTCAGTCGGGCCATATTGGCCCGACTAGGCACAGAATGCAGAACATAATTTTGCGTTAACGTCCAGTAAATACAGGTCAGACTAGGGGTTTCAAGCTGGCACGGTTCAAAATAGCAGCAAGAGCAAGACGACGACGTCGACTAGTACATGGTGACAAAGAATAACGGGAATGTTTGAAATGAGTAGTGGCAGCCACGGGCAGGTGGCAGCACTGCGGGTTCGTGACAGCGAGTAAAGAGTCCGCCATTTCAGTAATCATGGTTCAGTGAACCGGACAACAGCGCGCGTTAGCCATGAAAATATTTTATACAAACAATGAATTTGGTAGGTGTGCAGAGGGAGTTTCGACGTTTTTGTAATTTAGAACGACATGATGCCGTTCCGTCGAAACACGCGATGAAGTGTTGGGTTAATAATTCTTAAGAGACTGGATCTGCCCTCAAGAAGAAACCAACAGGACGACTAAGAAGTGCGCGTACAACAGTCTGTCTTACGGAGCCCACGGCGTTCAATTCGTGAGCGAGCAGCTGAGGTTGGGATGCCTCGAGAGAATTTTCGAAGAATTCTTCATCTTGATTTAAAATTTCATCTGTACAAACTACAGGTGTTGCAACAATTGAAGGGCGACGATTACCGGTTACGATTAGGATTCTGCAACGAATGATGACAAAAATAAACAATGACGGTGAATATCTAAACAAGTTGTGGATGTCAGATGAGGCATATTTTCACCTCGCAGCTTATGTGAATTAACAGAACTAACGTTAGTGAGCAAACGCAAATCCTGATGACGTTCATGAGCGTCCTTTACACGCTAGTAAAGAGACAGTATGGTGTGGCGTTTTATCACATGTGATTATCGGAGGGTATTTTTTCGCAAATGGACAGGAAAACACAATAACTGTCAATGCCGATCGTTTTGTGGGCATGTTAGGAACATGCACTGAGCAACTTTCCATGCATTCAAGAAGCCTGGTTTCAACAGGACGTAGCGACATCACACACTGCACGGCAACTAATGGCATCTATGCGAGAATGTTTGGCAACCCTGTGATCTCACGATTCGGTAACGTTCCCTGGCCTTCTAGATCGCCAGATTTATCCGTTTGTGAATTTTTTTCTTGCGGGGCTACCTCAGGAGTAGTCTACACGACCCGACCAAGAACCCTGGATGAGTTAAAACAGCGCTTTCGGGATGCAATTCACAGTATCCCAGCTGGGATCTTGCAGCGGTCAATGAAGAATCTCAACAGCAGATTTCACGAATGTATCAGTACAGGAGGATGCCATGTAAACGACGTAATTTTTTAAAAATGATAAATGCCATTAATGTTTTCTAAATGGTAAAGTTCTAAGGTTTCAGTTACTATGAATGCAATTTCTTTCCTTCATCACTTCTAGTTTCATTGGATTGTGGAAATCACGTTTTTCTGTGTCACCCTGTACTTACAGAACGCGTAAAGGGCGCCTCAAGCGAAGTATCACTTCATACATCTAAGACCTTCATTAGACCAGTTTTCGACTATGCAGTGGCCGTCTGGATGGCTAGCCATCAGCTCAGAGAGAAGAATCCCAAGAATAGCTAGCAAATCTAGCGCACAGACGCCAAAAAACGCCACATACTAGACTACCAATATAAAACCGGACTACTTAAGCATAGAGGCGCGAAAAATATTCATACGAGGGCAGGATGTGTGCTTGTATTGCCCAATGGTTGGTTCAAAAGTCTGGCTGACGCCAGGTTGATGAGGCATTGTCAACGACGACCGCATCCAATTGATTTGTGAGTACTGTAAGTGGGACAGAACTCGCAGACCTGAACAATCGGCATAAACTTAAAGCTGACACACTTGGAAGTACTGTGTTTACAACAAGACTTCACCGCGAATGTGGTCTACTAGCAAGTGATAAATGATGCGATTTGCGGTGGGTCAAGAAAATGTCGCCATGGCACAGCGTAATTCTTTTATCGAATGTGTCGTCGTTAATTTTAAATTTTCAGATCCATAGAATGCAATTAAAGAAATGAGATTGTCTTAAAGAAACACATCTTGATCATTTCCGTCTTGTTAACTACACCGTATTGTGTGCAGATATACCCCAACTTGTTTACACAAGTTTCGATGTTGGTCGCCTTCTGAACAGTGTATAAACAACATTTTAAAATTAAACTTGGAAAAAAATGGCTCTGAGCACTATGGGACTTAACATCTGAGGTCATCAGTCCCCTACAACTTAGAACTACTTAAACCTAACTAACCTAAGGACATCACACACATCCATGCCCGAGGCAGGATTCGAACCTGGAACCCTAGCGGTCGCGCGGTTCCAGACTGATGCGCCTAGAACCGCTCGGCCACACTGGCCGGCATGAAACTTGGAAGTAAGTAATGAACTCATAGGTCAAAATGATGAGTTTTTGCATTTATCGCATCTGTAATGAACTCATAGGGCAAACTGATGTGTTTTGGTATTTAACGCATCTGGAGATCACTACTAAATCAATAGAAAAAGCCACAAAGCTAAAAGTACTCTCGAATGCTTTCGCTGAAATAAAAAGCGTTTTCATAGCAACGCGAAAAGTTGACAGTCACTATGTATTGTAAGATTCGATTGCTGAGAACTACATCATAGTCTTTTAATGAAATTTATTCGTAATCGTTGAATATTTCTGTCATTGAAACTTCCTGGCAGATTAAAACTATGTGCCGGACCGAGACTCGAACTTGGGACCTTTGCCTTTCGCGGGCAAGTGCTCTACCAACTGAGCTACCCAAGCACGATTCACGCCCCGTCCTCACAGCTTTACTTCTGACAGTACCTCGTCTCCTACTTTCCGAACTTTACAGAAGCTCTCCTGCGAAACTTGCAGAACTAGCACTACTGAAAGAAAGGATATTGCGCAGACATGGCTTAGCCACGGCCTGGGGGATGTTTCCAGAATGAGATTTCCACTATGCAGCGGAGTGTGCGCTGATATGAAACTTTCTGGCAGATTAAAACTGTGTGCCGGACCGAGCAGGAAAGCTTCTGTAAAGTTTGGAAGGTAGGAGACGCGGTAATGGCAAAAGTATAGCTGTGAGGACGGGGCGTGAGTCATGCTTGGGTAGCCCAGTTTGGTAGAGTACTTGCCCGCGAAAGGCAAAGGTCCCGAGTTCGAGTCTCGGTCCGGCACACAGTTTTAATCTGCCAGGAAGTTTCATATCAGCGCACACTCCGTTGCAGAGTGGAAATCTCATTTCTGACATTAGTTGCATCAGGTATAAATTTATTAAGTATTGGTAACACTTAAAATTTAGTCCCATAACGAGAATCGAACTTCGATATCCCACTTGTGGCGAGTCGTCGCCTTAGTCTTTTGGGCTGTCCGAATACACATGCGGTACCAAGACGGACTTCCACAGGTCGTACTGGTTACAACCCATCGCTCGATTCCAAGGAGACAGAAGTATGCAACGCAACGTTAGTACTGCGATCGTCATTTTGCCAGTTGAGCCCCGTAACACTTAAGCCATGACGGGACCGGCGCCGGTAGTATCTCTGACATGAGTACGATCGATTTCCTAGTAAAGAGGTTTGTCTTTGGGCTTGGACCGGCTCGGGATATAAGCGAGTGCAGTCGGCGATTGGCTGGCGGGCAGAAGCGAAGACGGCGTGCGGGCGGCGGTTATCATCACCATCAATTCTGAAAAGACGCAGGCGATGCTGATCACCCGTAGGCTCGGAAGGCGCGAACCTCCTCAACGCCCCCCCCCCCTCCACCTTCACCTAAACGGAACCCAACTCCCCTGGCGCAGAACCGCCAAGTATCTTGGCGTAACCTTGGACTCTCGTCTTACGTGGAAACCCCACATAGACGAGGTCCATAGGAAGGTCTGCGCCAGAATGTCCATCCTGTACCCAATCCTCAACTCATCCAGCTCCCTTTCCTGCTCAGTAGGGCCGGCCGAAGTGGCCGTGCGGTTAAAGGCGCTGCAGTCTGGAACCGCAAGACCGCTACGGTCGCAGGTTCGAATCCTGCCTCGGGCATGGATGTTTGTGATGTCCTTAGGTTAGTTAGGTTTAACTAGTTCTAAGTTCTAGGGGACTAATGACCTCAGCAGTTGAGTCCCATAGTGCTCAGAGCCATTTGAACCATTTGCTCAGTAGGAGTGAACGTATACCAGGCCCTGATCCGGCCAGGCATGGAACACGCGTGTCCTGTCTGGGGATACGCGGCGAAGCAGCACCTGGACAAACTCCAGAGGCTGCAGAACCGCGCCCTCAGGAGGGCACTGCGTTTACCCCTTGGATTCCCTATCGACGATTTGCATGCCGCTGCGGAAATCCCACTCCTGAGAGAGCGTTTTCAAGGCCTGGCAAGGGCCTTCTATGAAGGTACTTCCAGGTCGGGAAACGCCCTCATCCACTCCCTAGGTCGGAATGACATGTCCCGCGATAAACACAATCGCCCCATGACGATCTTCGACGACTAAGTCGAAGAGAAAAATCCCAATATTCATTCCCAAATCCTGCTCCTACCCAAATTACTACAATTATCTCGCCAAACCTCAGGCAAGTACCAGACTCACACAGAACAATCATCACAGTTCACAGACACCAAAAAAGTACAGAAATAATCACACACAGAAGTACACAGGGGAGTAAAAGCCGAAAGGCTACAAACTCCCCCTCACACTTCCCCAAAGAGGGGAAAGTACTAGATGAGAGCAGCAGCGGCGGTTATCACGTGGTTACACTGGAGGCGGAGGGAGTTGGCCGGCGCTGTGCATTCTCCGGCAACCTCGTGAGCTGTGGATGTGCCCGCTTCCTTTGAGGGACATGCTGTTACGGTATTGCAAGTGATGGTCTGACATCTTCGAAAAATCGCCCCAGCATCAAGACACCCTATTCACTCTTAATTAGTAAGGGCGCTTAGTTCACTGTGATTGTGATCGCTCTTAGTGCAGTAACACGTTGCCGGGCGCGTGATGTTATGTGTGTTCGATTTCATTTGATCCCTGTGATTTAGTGTGTGCTCTGCTTCCGCATAATATTGATGAATTTGCAGAATGTTAGTTCATTAGCTATTCTTAGCAAGTGTTTAATTTGCTTACGATATCGGTTAATCCATGTCAATATGTCCTCTGCGGGCAATCTGAGTTTTTATTTCTAAAGGTTACGGTGTTGAGCTTTGCATGTGTACTTAAGGTGGCCAGTATGTGTACCATTAAGTTCTAGTGAGTGTCGGTTCTCGTGAGCCAGTTCATTTGTTTATCACGTACTGTTTCACTTAAGAAAGGACTCGGTGTTAATTTACTGATCAATCTTGAATGTTAAAATTAAGAAAAGTTTTTTGGCTTCCTGTTGTCAGTGTGGTCTGTGTTTCAGTGTGCTGAGGCAGCGGGCAACCGAAGCGCAGAGCTTCCCTTTAGATTACAAGTTTGGCTTACGGGCGGTGGACTTCGCCTGAGCTCGTGTGTTCCTCTTCGGTAGCGTTTGCTGGGTTCACATTTCGGTGACCTACTCGATGTGGGGTTGCAAACGGAGCCACGTCTTGATTCGAAGTTAAGTATTACTTCCCTCAGTCGGTTCCACCGTTCGTGGTTCAACTTCGGCCTTACAAGTTTGGGCCTTGCTTCTGTTGTTACACATTTATGATTTAGAGCCCATCTTATAAGCAAATGGGCATTTGAATAATTTCGTGGTTTGCTCTGCAAGGTTCTCTAGTAATTTGCAAGACTGACCAAGTGTTCTAAGTATTCGTGTTAAAATTGAGGCTGTGTGTACACTGTTATTTTACATGTAATGTTGAAGTATTGGAATTGAAAGGGTCTGAAATAACGTGTCTTAACTAGAGTTGTTTTGTTAAAATTATGGTCAGATTCTGCCTTAGTGGCTTCTGTCAATTTTTATATGAGATCGTTGCTAATGGTTTAATAGTTTATTGAAGACTTCATGCAATGAAAGATCCTTAAATATTTTGCCTGAGTGGCGTTTCTCAGTGTTTATGGGAGATCGTTGGCAAATGATTTATTAACTTGCTTATGATTTTATGAAATGAGTGTTTCGTAAATAATCTTGCCTGAGTGGCGTCTGTCAATTTTTACGGGAGATTATTTTTGGTAGTTAATAAACACATTGGAATGGAAATGTTCACTTTATTGGGTCAGCCATTCTACTCCCTTTAAAGGTTAAACAAAGCAGGTGTTAAGTAAAAGCGTTCCAACACATTTTTAATTTGAGAACGATTATAATACTAACGATGAATACGTTTATCTCCGTGTCAGCTTCGCTAGTGTAGAACACATCTCCTCTCTTGAACTAGTGCTCATAGCTCTTAAGATACGCGTTTTAGAGCCCATTTTCCTAGACTTATTTCCTATTTTGCTCCATACTACTGCTTCTGAAATTCGCATACCCTCCATTCTTAGCAACAACAGCACAGGTACATATACTCAATTGTCAGAGGTATCAGAACAATTTTCGCTTCTCGCTTTCGACTTGTTCGTTTACAAACCACGGACCCTTACGTCAAACTGATACATTTCTCCCTCTCCATCCTTCGAAGTTTGTAACATCATCACGGAACCAGAGGGTTTATACATACATTTACAAGAACCGGCGCCTACAACTTTGACGCTCTGTAGCGTCGCTGAGTGACGTTACTGGATATGGGTTCCTTTTCAAAATATTATGTACTCACTACCAAGTCCTAGAAGTTTGTAATGGAAATTTCCGAGCACGCTGTACAGTTTGCTGACGTACTATGCGTTGACTTGCTGTAGGTCTTCTGTTGCCTTTACGGGGCACCAACACACAATGTCATCTGCGTATAATGCTGAGACCTCGTTCCAGTGAGCTGGCCGAAATACACTTACATGATAAAAGTAATGATATGCACATATACTGATGGCGATAATAACGCGTACACAAGGTATAAGACGGAATTGCTATGGTGAAGCTGTCATTTGCACACATTCAGGTGAATCAAGTGAAAGGTTTCTGACGTGATTCTGGTCACACGACGGGAGTTAACAGACGGTAGACGTGGAACGGTAGTTGGAGCTAGACGCATAGGGCATTCAATTTTGGAAATCATTAGGGAATTCAATATTCCAAGATCCACAGTGTCAAGAGCGTGCCGAGAATGCCAAACATCAGGCATTACCTCTTGCCGTGGACAACGCAGTGGCCAGCGGCCTTCACTTAAACGATAGTAGCGCCGTTTGCGTAGAGATGGCAGTGCTAACAGACACTCAACAATGCGTGGAATAACAGCAGAAATCGATGCGGGACGTACGACGAACGTGTCCGCTTGGACAGTGCGGTGAAATTTGCCATTAGTGGGTAATGGCAGCTGACGACCGACAACATCGCTTGCAGCGCCTCTCCTGGACTCGCGACCATGACAGTTGGACCCTAGAGGACTGGAAAACCGTGGCTTGGTCAGATGAGTCCCGACTTCAGTTAGTACGAGATGATGGAAGGGTTCAACAGCGGCGCAAACTCAATGAAGCTATGGACCCACGTTATCAACAAGTCACTGTGCACGCTGGTGGTGGCTCCATAATGTGTGTGGGCTGTGTTTACATGGAAAAGAATGTGTCCTCTAGATGTTCGGGTAGTTTGAGACCATTTGCAACCATTCATGGGCTTCATGTTCCCAAACAACGATGGGTGCAATCTTTATAGATGCCATGTCATCTGGCCAAAACTGTTAGCGATTGTTTTCAAGAACATTTTGAACAGTTCGAGCGAATGGTTTGGCCGCCCAGATCGCGCGACATTGAGTCCCACGAATTTCTCTCTAAGGAACAAGATATCACACTGGACTTGAATTCGGGAGGACGCCGGTTCAAATCCGCGTCTGATCATTCAGATTTTGGGGTTCGGTGCGAACCCTAAAAGTACTTTCCTTTTATTTCGGTGTGTGTTAAGTTCAGAGTCACTTGCGTTCTTATTGTTAGCTGGTACTTCCTGTCTCCCTCTGCACGATAGAAGTAATGAACGTTCCTGTATAAACGTTAATATACTTTCTATGATACTGGATGCACTAAAATGAGTCATTTGCATTTACTGTGAAAGACGCGGAACGTGACGTAAATGATGTAGCTGCACTGCTTAGCCAGTAGGATCAGCACTTAAGCGACCAGATAAACGTTTGACCACAGCAAAACATAATGCACAAATTTGCGGCACGGAACCCTCATAAATGCGAAATTTTACTGTTTAAGGTTGGTTAAACAGTCAGTGAAGTCTACCATTTTAAATTCGGATGACTGATAATAGATGGAAAGGTTTCTTGGAAGTATGTATCACGTCAAAGATATTGTGCGGATACTGAGTGCTGTGGTGTCAGTTCGCGAACTTCTTGTGCGCCGTTATACAGATGTCTAGAAATTCTATCCATGCCACCAACGTATATATGTTCCCTCATGGGATTTGTAGTTGGACAATACTGACTTGCTGAGAAGAAACTGCATATTTCTTTTTAACAGGTTACATGTTTCGGTCACTTAGGATAATTTTCAGATCTAAAACAATGTAAATATAATTTGTACCATCTTTTACAATACGTAGAAAGACATATAGTTATTATCTAAGTAGCTGCGTCAGCAAATCCTCTTACCCGAACCGCATATCATTGAACCGCGTTTAGTAACCGCGGTCAGTGTTTTGAATAGGTGTATGTTGGAGCGAAGAGGGGAAGCGGTAGGGGAATGAGGATGATCAGGGGAGGAGAAAAGAATCAGGGACATTGACGACAGTTGTGAAACACCGTAGTCTAATACGTCGTTCTGAGTAGACACGTCCAGTTGATGACGCAACTACTTAGGTAAATTCTACATTTACGTTAATTTATCTTCACCAACTGCGACATAATCGCTTACACAGTGATCCAATACTGTCAAATGTTTTTTATTCCAGTCTCTGATCACAATATCAAATCTTTAGACGATGACCGGTTTCAGTTCGTAATGACCATCCTCAGATCCTTTTTACACCATTATGGCCTTATCACTTCAGGACATGGTGTAAAAAAGATCTGAGGATGGTCATTACGAACTGAAACCGGTCATAATGTAAAGAATTTATATTGCGATCAGAGACTGGAAAAAATAACATTTGACGTTAATTTATATTTTCTATTTATTATAAAATATTTGATGATACATACTTACTTTTACTTCGTTTTAAATCTGAAGACGACACTGAGTGATCAAAACATTTTATCTAATTAAAAACGTGCAACTGAGGACGAACAATAAATGAGACTTGTCTTAAATATCAACATAGCTACCCAAGTAGCTCAGTCGGTAGAGCACTTGCCCGCGAAAGGCAAATGTCCCGAGTTCGAGTCTCGGTCCGGCACACAGTTTTAATCTGCCAGGGAGTTTCATCAACATAGTTGTACTCTGGCGACTATAGTGACTTCTTTATGCATTGTACAGTAGGTCTTACACTAGTCAGCAGGCTCAACTTTCAATAGGCTTCCAGCAGAACTACAAATGTGTAGTACGGCACTGGTAATCCTACTCAAGTGGAAAGATTTACTTGTAGCATATTCTTATTTTTTACTGAGTCCCCCGCAATGGTTGAAAACATTTCTCTATAATATGTAATTATTCCTATGCTCTGACAATATTGTTTGTGTTTTAATAATTTTCTAATCAGCAGTTTGCAAAACATTTGTCGACACGTTGCATGTCAAATAGCTTTGGCTCGCATTGTCTCCGCACCGCCAGCAAACCAAATTTGATCGGCTGTGGTAGGTAGTCAGTATGTCTACTGCTGCTTCATTTCGAAATTGAAGCACGGCAACCATGTTTCGTCGATTGTGACACCTGATGAAAAGAAGAGAACGATTCACGCTATCGTCACACGTCAACATCACCTGCGAAACTGCCTCCCGTACATCCTTGCGATCGTTGCTTAGCATTCGTCGTGAAACCATTTCTTTGCATTATCGGTTACTCGTGCAGAATAATCTGCACTGGATCGTTGGAAACACTCTCTTTGGAGGAACATATCCCACCCATAACGAGCATTCCCACAATACTTCTCTCTCCCTGTACAATAGCACTGTCACTCCGGCTGGTTACTGGACCCTCGGCTCCGGTTAGTTGCCTGACAAGGTTCATCCTCCTCAGTGTAGTCGATTACTTTTCCAGGACAGTAACTCTTACGTCGAGAGCAAGCTCTCTGAAGGCAAAGAAGAGGAGCTTCCACTGGTACACTTACCATATGTAAAACGCGTCAGTGAACGGCTAGGCAACGTCCTCCGCCGACGAGGTTTCAAACCGATTTTTCGAAGCAGTCACAGGATCCACGAAATGATGGGTTCCACCAAGGATGTAGTCAACAATCTTAACACTGCAGGGGTTTGCGAACTACGGTGCGCGTGCGGAGCTGCCTACATAGGATAAACAGGGAGACCTGTCAACTTACGAGTAGCAAAACACGAACGCTATGTACGATTACAACAACATAATAAATCGGCGATAGCGGAACACCACCGTGACTTTGGACACCTATCAGGTTCCAGGAAGCCCGAGTATTGGCGAAAGAATCGTGGGTGCGACAACGCAAAATACGGGAGGCGATCGAAATTATTAAGCAGCCTGACAACATCAACAGAGAAGATGGCTGCAAACTCCCGGCGTCCTGGCTGCCATCCCGGTCCAACGGGCCGCCAGCGGTCGCGGAGCAGAAGCTACACGGGACACGGAAGTATCTGCACAAACAGCTGTAGAGCAACTGTCAGTCCACTTCCGCGCACACCACGAGGAAAACTTGCCGACCAGAAGCCGAACGCTGATTTCCCGGATAGCTACCAATCGTTGACGACATGGACATCCACGAATAGCCTCTTTCCTTCCATCTTCCCTTACGTCATGACTAGCCAATCATATTAGAGGGCCAATTAAAAGTTTTACAACAGTGACGTCAGACGTCGATAGTCTGTAATAAATAGAAGCACCTATCCCAATGCAAAACCAGTCGTGCCCTGAGGAAGGCCGTTGCAATTAGGCTGAAACGTCGGTTTTAGTTTATTATTGTTGTTAATTTTTAGCAATGACGCGGCATAATACCCAGAAGCGTTTTAATCACTATGACACCGGCCGCGGAAACCCACGTTCTTATATCAAAGACAGAGACATTTGAACAGGCGCAATACGGCGCTGCGGTCGACAACGCCTATATAAGACAACAAGCTTCTGCCGCAGTTGTCTGATCTGTTACTGCTGCTACAATGGCAAGTTATCAAAATTAAGTGAGTTTGAACGTGGTGTTATAGTCGGCGCACAGGCAATGGGACACAGCTCATCTCCGAGGTAGCGATGAAGCTGGGATTTTCCCGTACGACCATTTCACGAGTGTACCGTGAATATCAGGAATACGGCAAAACATCAAATCCCCCACATCGCTGCTGTCGGAAAAAGATACTGCAAGAACAGGACCAACGACGACTAATCAGCATTTTGCAAAACATTTGTTGACACGTAAAATAGCTTTTGCCTCGCATGGTCTCCGCACCGCCAGCAAACCAAATTTGCCAGACAAGCATTCAACGTGACAGAAGCTTCAACCCTTCCGTAAATTGCTGCAGATTTCAATGCTGGGCCATCGACAAGTATCAGCGTGCGCACCGTTCAACAAAACATCATCGATATGGGCTTTCGGAGCCGAAGATCCGCTCGTGTACACAAAGTTTCACGCCTCCCTTGGGACCCTCAACAGCGACATTGGCTTGAGGATGACTGGAAACGTGATGCCTGGTCGGACGAGTCTCGTTTCAAATTGTATCGAGGGTATAGAACGTGTACGGGTAAGGAATCCAAGAATCCATGGAACCTGGATGTTAGTAGGGGAGTGTTCCAAGCTGGTGGAGGCTCTATAATGGTGTGGGGTGTGTGCTCTACAGAATCGTTTCATTAAAGCCAGCCAGTGCACCTGTGACGTGCATGGGAGTTTTTCAGAGTGTGCCTGATTCGTAAAGACGTTGGACATAAAGCATGCCGTACTACAAAAAAATGGTTCAAATGGCTCTGAGCACTATGGGACTTAACATCTATGGTCATCAGTCCCCTAGAACTTAGAACTACTTAAACCTAACTAAACTAAGGACATCACACACATCCATGCCCGAGGCAGGATTCGAACCTGCGACCGTAGCAGTCGCGCGGTTCCGGACTGCGCGCCTAGAACCGCGAGACCACCGGCCGTACTACAAGGCATGGCTTAATTTCGGGCCGGAACGCGTTCCGGCACCTCCCAGAGACCCTATTTTTTAATTGTTCATCGCCGGAGATTTGAAACAGTACACGTGTATTAAATCACAACATAACTATAATTTGGCGCCTGGCCAGCAGAAGTGAACGTGACAATGGGTCGCCAACGTGATGTGACGGGCAGGAGGTACTGTATGCAATTTTTACACGTAGAGTCTCATGTCAATTAAATGGTTAAAGACCTTCCTCTTTGGCGAGTAACATAGACACTACTTTTTTATTTTCCGAGTGTAAAAGTGGCTCATAGATATTTTTTATTCTATTAGTTACTTTTTACATTTAGATGCGAATTTATTTACTACCTGTATAAATAAAACTTGTGATTTCTTTTTCACTCACTATCGTGAATGTTTCAAATGACAAAATCTGACTGAAGAACATCACATATTGTCTTTCGCTATGCCAGTGTAACATGATGTGGGGAGGAGAGGAGAGGAGATGAGTAAGATCACGGCAGCCTCAGGGTGAGGAGGGGGTAGGAGGAAATGTTTTATCTTTATCTTGCATTGTTATCAACTCAGGCGCGATGCAACGATCAGCTGCTATGGTACAAAATGTACACGGAATTAACGTTTCGTGAAGACGTGAGAAATCAGAACTGTACGAGACCCAGATGGAAGAGGAATATCTTCATCGTCACTAACTGCTAAATGCCTTGTTGATAATACTGAACACACGTTCATAGAGCAGCGTCAAAGCAACTGTTCGAACGTTGCGGCTGGCAATATACTGAAGCAAAACTACGGAGCAAAGTGACACTGGTACGGCGGCAGGCGGTGGCAGCTGTATTGGAACCTTGTGGTGTTATATTTTTGATTATAAGATATTATGGTTTAAGCCCTGAATTTCATAACAGTATTTTCTAAAAAATGATTTCTCATTGTAAGTCTTACCACAAGTCTCTCTCTATGGCCAGGGGTGGATGAGGAGTTTAGAAATTAAACACTGCTATAAGGGGTACTCAATAAATAATGCAACACTTTTTTCTCGACCAATTTCAATTGAAAAAAATGCGGGAACTGTTGTGAGACACTGTGGAATATTCCCGCTTCTGCTCCTACAGTTCCATGAAGGCCGGCCGAAGTGGCCGTGCGGTTAAAGGCGCTGCAGTCTGGAACCGCAAGACCGCTACGGTCGCAGGTTCGAATCCTGCCTCGGGCATGGATGTTTGTGATGTCCTTAGGTTAGTTAGGTTTAACTAGTTCTAAGTTCTAGGGGACTAATGACCTCAGCAGTTGAGTCCCGTAGTGCTCAGAGCCATAGTTCCATGAAGTTCCGATAGGTGGTAGCGCTATGCGTAGCCTTCACAACGGCTTCTGTAACGCAGGTGTTTTCCATGCATAGAGGTGTCATTGAGTTTCCTTTGGAGGAAAACTAGAGCATCGCAGGTATTCATTGGCGCTTCCAGAATGTCTATAGAGAACTGGCAGTGAACAAAAGTACGGTGAGTCCTTGGGCGAGGCTTCCGTCATCATCGCAACACGGTCGGGCAAGCATGTCTCAAATTCCGCATACTGGCCAGCCGTACACTACACAGTTCCGTCTCGCGCAGTTCTGGAACGTATGGACGCACTCACCCGAGTATGTCTATAGAGAACTGGCAGTGAACAAAAGTACGGTGAGTCGTTGGGCGAGGCTTCCGTCATCATCGCAACAAGGTCGGGCAAGCATGTCTCAAATTCCACATACCGGCCAGCCGTACACTACACAGTTCCGTCTCGCGCAGTTCTGGAACGTATGGACGCACTCACCCGAGAATGTCTATAGAGAACTGCCAGTGAACAAAAGTACGGTGAGTCGTTGGGCGAGGCTTCCGTCATCATCGCAACAAGGTCGGGCAAGCATGTCTCAAATTCCGCATACCGGCCAGCCGTACACTACACAGTTCCGTCTCGCGCAGTTCTGGAACGTATGGACGCACTCACTCGAGAATGTCTATAGAGAACTGGCAGTGAACAAAAGTATGGTGAGTCGTTGGGCGAGGCTTCCGTCATCATCGCAACAAGGTCGGGCAAGCATGTCTCAAATTCCGCATACCGGCCAGCCGTACACTACACAGTTCCGTCTCGCGCAGTTCTGGAACGTATGGACGCACTCACCCGAGAATGTCTATAGAGAACTGGCAGTGAACAAAAGTACGGTGAGTCGTTGGGCGAGGCTTCCGTCATCATCGCAACAAGGTCGGGCAAGCATGTCTCAAATTCCGCATACCGGCCAGCCGTACACTACACAGTTCCGTCTCGCGCAGTTCTGGAACATATGGACGCACTCACCCGAAGAGTTCGGCGGAACACAATCAGACACCTCGCTACACAACTGGACTTCGCCGTTACAAGCGCTGAGACAATCGTCCACCAGATGGGATACCCAAAGGTGTGTGCCATCTGAGTTGCTCGTCTTCTAGACCACACACATAACGAGGGATGAAGGATCACTCCGACGTTGACCAGTAGCCTGGTACCAGGGGAACATACAAGCCCTTCCTGTGCCCTGGAACTCCCGGACAGTTTGTAAGTAGGCTGTTTAGGTTTTCTTATTGGTAACGCCACCTCTGTCTGAAAATCACTGGCTGTGCTGTGTGCAGTCTGTGGCTGCTTTGCATTGTTGCAATACTCGCCATTGTAGTGTTAGGCAGCTGGCTGTGAACAGCACGTAGCGTTGCGCAGTTGGAGGTGAGCCGCCAGCAGTGGTGAATGTGGGGAGAGAGATGGCGGAGTTTTGAAATTTGTCATGAACTGCTATATTTATATATGATGATATCAAGGTAAATACATTGTTTGTTCTCTATTAATATCTTTCATTTGCTAACTATCCCTATCAGTAGTTAGTGCCTTCAGTAGTTTGAATCTTTTATTTAGCTGGCCGTAGTGGCGCTCGCTGTATTGCAGTAGCTTGAGTAGCGAAGATTTTTGTTTGGTAAGTGATTTGTGAAAGGTATAGTTTACTGTTAGTCAGGGCCCATTCTTTTGTAGGGATTATTGAAGTAGTTGCAGACTTTCATTGTTGTACAGTAAAACAGTTGTGGCATGCATGTAGATTTGCACCAAGTATTTTGCAGCTGCAATTAACTAGATATTATTATCAGTGCTATGTTAATGTGTTCTCTTATTTTTGATCTTCAAATTGTGTTTTTCTGTGTTGTTGTGTGAAATACTGTGACAATAATGACGTGTGAAAAACGTAATACTAGGCTCCAAAGTAAACTGAGAAATGACAGTGAAAATGAAAGCAGTGTGTTAGCGCCACCGAGTAATGAATTAACTGATGTTCAAAGTAGTAATTTGGTAATTGTGCATAGGGAAATGGAGCGGGCGGCAAACAATGGCGTGGACAGTGAAACAATTAGTGAACAGGCAAGCATTATCGATCGATCGGTCGGCAACAGCTCGCCTCAGGAATCCGAAATGACAGGACACAATTTTGCAAATACTGTAGATTCAGGTTTTGCGTCCTCACCGTTTTCTCAAATGAGTCAAGACACATTTTCTGCTTGTCAAAATGTGAATGTTGCCGGTGCAACTTCACTGCCGAAAAGCACAGAGAAACATGTTTCAGACACCAGTGCATTGTTATTACAATTAATGCAACAAATGGGACAAAAGCTTGAAAAGTTAGACACAATGGAACAACACCAGAGACAAACACAGCAACAGTTAGACACAGTGGAACAAAATCTCAAAAAGTTAGACACAGTGGAACAAAATCTCAAAAAGTTAGACACAATGGAACAAAATCTTCAAAAGTTAGACACTACACTTGAACAAACACGTGAAGATTTAACCACTGAGTTACATAACATCGAATCGAAATGTCAAAAGGTCTGTAATGACGTAAAAACACAAATTTGTGAGCATTTTCAACCCATTTTTTCGCGGCATGAAAATGTATTACAGAATCACGAAGCAGCCATAAAAGAACTGCAAACTATTGTTCATGAAAATCATGAGACCTTGCAAGCTAAAATTGACTCAGTTGCATCTACCGATTCGGTTACGCAACTTGCAAGAACTCAGGAAAACTTAAAGGACATAGTAGATACCCTGAAAATTGGTTCAGAAAGACACATGGAGGAAATAAGTACACTATCGGAGAAAGTAGCTGAACTTTCGGATCAGGTCACTAACTTATCTACAAAGGTAGATGATGATCTGAATGACACAACACCCGTAGCCTTCACTGACACAGAAGAGTATGAACAAATAAGAAAATTCAAACAAAATCAAAATCAAATCAATACACAGTACAAAAGAGAAATCCGGGAAGTACAAGATCAGTTGACGCAGGTAATACAAGAATTACGTATTTCAGAGGACACTCGCGCTCCAATACGGGAAGAGGGACATAGAAATACGGAAAAGCCGCAAAATAATAACACAGGGCATTTCGGAAGTTATGAAAGAAATTGGCAATGTGCACCGAATTTTGAGATGGAACGGCCGACACGACCTAACAATGACCGATATGCGACTCGCCGACATGATGATTTTGACTATAAGCTGTTCATTACTACACGTAAATTCAAAACATTTAAGAATTCTGGCAACGACATTCATCCACAAGCATGGCTCCATCAATTCTCTCATTGTTTTCCTCCCAACTGGTCGTTAGAACACAGATTAGAATTTATGTGTGGCTACTTAGAGAATGAACCAGCTGTAAGAATGCGATCGGTCATTCACGATTGCCACAGTGAAGGAGAATTTTACCATGCCTTCCTCTCAGCATATTGGTCTCAAGCCACACAAGACCGAGTAAAACATGGCATCATAATGATGAAACATTTCGAACAATCTGAATTTTCCAGTCTTGTGAAATATTTTGAAGACATGTTGCATAAGAATCAGTATTTTTCAAACCCATACAGCCCCTCAGAACTCATCTGGATTTACTTACTCAAATTGCCTGAGCATTTACGACATATTATTTTAGCAGGACGTTGCAAAGACGACATTGAAGCATTTCAGGGACTGTTACAAGAACTGGAAATTGACACAGACAGTCGCGGGATGCGAAAACAGGAAAACAATCACTACAGGTCACTTCCGTCACAATTCCGTGACGACAGAAACAATAACTGGACACGACAGGTCTATTCTTACAACGCAAATCGTGACCAAAATAGACACCACCCGTACGACAACCATTGGCAGAGTAGTAATAATTACAGGGAAAGATCACCTCTCCGCGGTAGTGACTATCACAGAGACAATCAGAGAAACAGACAATATGGGAACCAAAATAATTATTATTACGGGAGACAGAATAACTTTCGACGCAACGGTCCAGCGCGCAGTTACGATTCAGGGAGAAATTCTCCACCACTTAACTGACAAGAAAGAAACTACAGGAACTACCGACATGACGACAGACGATGTGATCGTAACGACAGACCTGAATTGCATCAGAACTGGCGGGATTCAAACAGAGCAGGGCCTTCTCGTCACGGTGAATTTGTAGAAGTTAGGTCTCCAAATCCCAATAACGACGCGCGCCAACAAAGAGACCATAGGCAATGACTCACACCGCTGGCTGCCACAAAACATACTTATGAAACTGACGACTCAGTTGCCGTAGCTAGTAATTACGTAAAAATGGAAGACATTAGGGACATCTTACTCCAAGAACACGACGTAAAACATAACAACATTGCATATCCTGTGATTCACATTACAGTAAATGACGTAAAATTTACGGCAGTACTTGACTCTGGCAGTCCCATTTCAGTAATCAGTGAAACAGCCTTTAGCAAACGCAACAAATCGAACGATTGCCCCACACTTCCGTTACGTAAGATTAAATTACAAGGTGCAATCTTTGGAAAAAGTGTAGATGTACGCCAACAAACCAACTTAGAATTCTTTTGTCAAAGCCACAGCTTCTCTATGAACTTTCTTATTGTTCCATTATTGTCGACGGAAATTATACTGGGAGTAGACTTTTTGAATGAATACAAAGCAATCTTAAACTTTCACGACGCTGAAATAATGTTAGAAAAAGGAGGTAAGTCAGTAGCTTTGAAATTTGAAGATTGGCTCTCAAACCATGACGAAGAAATTAATCGGCTTTACCTCCTGTTAGACAACAGTTCGGAATTTTCGACGGAACTTGACGCTAACAATCATTCTGCAAGTACTGACAGGGATGATATCGACGGCGCATTTGACACTAATAAGTTAATTCAGAATAAAATTCAAACAATTGAGAATTGTAATGACACTGATAGGCAGGACCTTTTTGAGATTTTACAAGCACATTCCACAGTTTTTACTCACAAAACAGGAACAATCAAGGGATTTCAATACCAATTTCTTGTTCGTGAGCATACTAAATTTTGTGTTAGACCATACGTAATTCCAGCACATTATAGGGACCGTGTTAGAACATAAATACAATCTATGCTTGACGAGGGCATTATTGAGCCTGCAGTAAGCTCATACAACAATCCGTTACATGTCGTTGAGAAGAAAAATGGATCGATCAGGCTTGTCTTAGATTCGAGACAAATCAATACTATCATTATTCCTGAAAGAGATAGGCCACAGACGATGGAAGAACTTCTTCAAAATTTTAATGGTGTAAAAGTGTTGTCTTCCATTGATCTCAGATCCAGCTTTTATCAGATCGAACTTCATCCAGAATGTAGAAAATACACAGCTTTCCTTTGTTTCGGCGTTTGTTATCAGTTTCGGAAACTTCCTTTTGGTTTGAACATTTCTTCAGCAGCATTCATTCGCGGGCTAAATTCCATATTACCTGAATTCTTAAAATGTCACATCACCTTATATGTAGACGATATTCTGATGGCAGAAGCCTCATGGGAACAACACAATCGCATCCTCAACAGCGTGTTACATATTTTTGCAGAATCTGGAATTACAGTTAACTTCGAAAAGTCTGAATTCGGTAGGACAAAAGTGAAGTTTTTGGGACATATTATTTCTTCTGAAGGCATTCAGCCGGATCCTGAAAAGTTAGAAGCAATCAGAGCCATTCCAGTTCCATCTACAAAAAGACAAGTCCGCAGTTTTCTAGGTCTCGTAAATTTTTACCGTCGTTTTCTGAATATGCAAATTCTTGTTACACCAAAACTTTGTTCTCTCACTGGAAAAAACACTATTTGGAACTGGGACGAACAAGCACAGTTGGAATTCAATTCTTTGAAAGAATCGCTACTTAACGCGCCAATACTAGTTCATCCAGATCTGTCACAAGATTTCTGCCTTAGCACGGATTCTTCTAAAGTCGGTCTTGGTGCCCATTTATTTCAAGAAGCCATAGAAAATGACACTACCGTTCAGAAAACCATTGCTTTTGCTAGCCGAGTGCTAACAAAATCTGAAAAAAATTATTCCGTTACTGAATTAGAAGCTATGGCTATCGTTTGGGCATTTAACAAATTCCGTTTCTTTCTTTCTGGTAAGCACGTAAAAGTATACAGTGATCATCGTGCATTACAATTTCTTATGTCTTCAAAATTAAATCATGACAGGTTAAAACGTTGGGCATTGTTTCTGCAAGAATTCCGCTTCACAATAGTCTACATTCCCGGCAAGGAGAACATTGTTGCGGACGCACTGTCACGCGCACCGGCTGGGCTTGAGAAAAGTAACACAGAAGGCAACCTGGAGAAAAATTTCAGTATTCTTTACATTCAGAAAGTAGCCTTTGAAAACTTCATCAACACATCTTTAAAGGACATTGCTCATGAACAAGATAAAGATCCGATTTGGAAAGACATCAAGAGTAAATGGCATGAAAAGACACACACACAGATTCGGCATTATTACCTGGTTAGAAACAACATACTCTTCAAACGCTGCACTGTTGATGACAAGCTATGGGTACTTTGCATTCCAGACGATTTTGTTAATAAGCTCATTTGGTACATTCATTTCAGCTACGCACATTTTGGTCCACGAAAATGTTATCATATTCTTCGAACGACTTGTTATTTTAACAATATGGAAAAGAGAATTCGAAGAGTCTTGTCTATTTGTAAACTTTGTCAAAAGGTGAAACCATCTACTGTCTCACATCGTGCTCCGTTATTTCCTATTATTCCTTCTAAATTAAAAGAATTTGCTGCTGTTGATCTCTTGGGACCGCTTGTCAGAACATCTAATGGATTTCCGTACGTTTTAGTCGCTGTTGAACTTACTTCAAAATTTGTTTCTTTCACTCCGTTACGTAAAGCCACTGGACGATCTGTATCCAACGCCTTTGTTAAAAATTTCTTACGTGAAGTTGGACACGTTAGCAAAGTCATTTCAGATAACGGACCTCAATTCAGATCTGCTGTTTGGTCACGCATGCTTCGGAACCATAAAATCAAACCTGTTTTTATTTCATTGTATTCACCACATTGTAACCCCTCCGAACGGATTATGAAAGAAATCAATAAGCTTTGCAGACTTTATTGTCACAGAAAGCATCAGCATTGGGACAGATATTTACACTTATTTCAAAACATGCTGAATGAAATGCCTCATGACTCCACTGCTTTACCACCTACTGTTGAACTGAAGAATGAAGAACCACCGAACAGAATCAGAGAGCTTGTACCTTTCCCGAATACACGTAAACTTCGACACAAAGACATAATTGATTTGGCTCTTAAAAATATAAAATCTGCAGGAGACAAAAGGAGAAAACTACACGGTGAAGCAAATGCAAAGAAATTGTATATTGGTCAGAAAGTTCTCATTAAAGCTCATTCATTGTCACATAAGAAGAAACACTTGAGTCACAAATTCTTTCTAGTTTACAATGGACCTTACAGAATCCGACGTATACCACATGATAATTGCGTTGCAGTTGAAACTCAACGTACTAGGAAGAGTAAAGGTTTACACCACATTTCACATGTAAAACCGTTTATTGAAAGATAATCTGCTTTTTAACTTTGTCTTTGCCATATAACTTTTCACTTTACATTACTAGTATGCTGTGTCAGACTTAAGAAACTGTTAACATACAACAATGTTTGAAGTTAAATATCCAGTCTAGAACCTAGGGAACATTTTTAAACAGAAATTACGAATGCATTGTTATAGTGAAAGACGACACAGTGTTGTATTTGTACATTCTTGCTTGTTAGTTGCACGATTACGTAACGACTATAAGGCTCACATACTTAGAACATTTACCAGTACTGCTAATGAGATTTTAATGCAACATTTTGGTTTACTTGAAAATATATTCTGGATTTACAGTACTTTCTGTGAGATACCAGATGATACAGTGGTTAGTTTATGTGACAGCTACACGATTTTATCACGACGCTACTAATGAGTGACAATATACAATGTTGCTTTTGCGGTGTTTCTGTTTTATATCTGCACAGTTTTTCTGTTTTATTCTGGAACGTAAAACATGTTTTAGTAGTAACTTTTGTGGCATAGCTACAATGA
Source organism: Schistocerca serialis cubense (assembly GCF_023864345.2). NCBI lineage: Eukaryota > Metazoa > Arthropoda > Insecta > Orthoptera > Acrididae > Schistocerca > Schistocerca serialis. The sequence goes on from NC_064642.1 coordinate 739,902,673, forward strand.
GACAGCCTTTTCCGTAGCACAACAATACGTTACAGCACAGTAATTTCTTCATCACGGCAATAAGCGTAATAACGAAGATATCTATACGCAAAGCATTTCACTTTTGTTTATCATGAGGTAAGTACATTGACTTCTGCAGAACTTAGCTTTCAGAGGACAATAACTACGACACTTTCACAGAGATTATCTTACAGCAAGACGCACATTTAGCGCTACAGGACATGTGTTTGAGTGATTGATTTTGTACTTAAAATATTTATTTTTAAAGATATTTGGAGTACAATGATACAAAGGTTTTCCGTGATACATTTCATTCCATTGGTGTAATCTGTAACACCTGAAGGTATAATTACATTAATCCTCAGGGGGGTACATGCTTACTTTGTGTACCATGTGTTTGCCAAGCACAAGGAATGGTATTTGCTTATACAACTTTACACATCGGTACCATATTTCTCTAAAACATAAATTACACAGCTATCTGATCATTTAACTGAGAGATAAACATTTTTTTTACTACATCAGTGACAGATGTTTACGTAATTACACAGTTGGATAACTTCACACTTACGAAATTGTATTTTGTCTGTACTGTGTGAACTCTTCATATTTTTTCGGAACCATTGTCATACTATGAGAGCTTTGAATGATGTATTTGGTATGGGATCATGATTTTTAAAGTGCGTTTGAGGCAGATGACACTTTTGACATGAGCAGAGAATTTTTTTAGGTTTTGAAATTATTGCAGAAAGCTACGACCTTTTTGAGATTTGAATGAGGTGTTATGATGTTATTTTTACGACTACGATGTGTATTATGCTGTTGAGGTATGTTTATGTCAATAAGATGATGCTACCATATATGAGGAATGTGATTACGTGTTTATATGTATATGAATAATGAATAGAAGTTAGGGACTCTTGACTTGTGAAACAGGATGTTGGAAACCAAGAATCGTACTTTAACAGTTATGAAATGTGTGTAAATGCGTGAATGTATCACAATGCCGGCGAAAATTTTTTTGGACACTGTTATATTCATAGGATTTTGTTTCTACACATTTGCAACGTAAATTCTCGACCTGTGAAATTTTTATATGAGACTGTCACTGTAGCGGAAACTGCTGTCGTAAATATTTCCGTAAGAAAGTTAAGTGACCACCTGCACGTGCGTCGTCGGCACACCGCTGTGTCAGACGCCTGGAGAACAAGCCATTAGGGTGTGCCTTTCCAGAAGCACAGGTAGAAAAAAAAAAGGGGAGGCCATTATCCTCGCTATTGACATTTCCTTGTTGAAAGCATACTGTGGAGCTCGTAATTTATGGTATTTACTGAAATGCCTAATGAAATGACGAGAAATATTTTTACATCTGCACACCTGATTACGACAAGCGTCTTTCTACGAGAGTTGAGAGAATTTCTACTAACTTATGAAATGTCACATGACTATTGAATGATATTTGTATGCTTTGGTTTGCGTAATTGCTTATTTCATTTGATACCTGTTTTCCAGCTGTGTTACAGCATTAGTTTTATAAAATACACTTAGATGCATTTGCTAATGTGAACACTTTCTGTCAACAGATCTATTAAATGATAATTTTGTAATCCACATTCTTTAAAAAAAGGAGCACTTGGAAAGGAAAGAACAAAAGAAGGGACTAGTAACAGTAACTGGACACATAATTTTCTTTTCAAGTACATGGTAATATTTTTTTTTACAATGAGTTGTTGTGGTGCACCACTTTAATTACATAGACATTAAGATGTGAATATACATTTCCCTTATCTGCATTGTTGTTTTTACTGTAATATTTTTTCTGCTTGAGCTATGTCATGTTTAGGTATAAGTTGCTGCTGTTTGCCAGGCATAGTGTTATTGAATTTGACTTTACATTATTCTGTTAAGCCAGTTTTACTAATGATTTATTTTTATTGTTTGCTGCACATTGCCTTAGATTAGTTGTAATATTACAATTGCTTTGCTAATTTCTTAATGCTGCTTGCTTCGCAAATCTGCGTTTTTTTTTTTCATTGCTGTTTATATTAATTGTTTTATGTGATGCTGCATTGCCTCGTCCCTTAGTTTAGCATCTGAGCTCAGTAGATTTAAGTTAGCTTAAGAGGGGGTAGACTATATAAGAAACTGACTATGGACAATAGGAAAAAAATGCATTGAGAATTTATATGGAAAAGATTTGGACCAAAATGAGTATTGTGCAGTGGAGAAAAACTATTTTGAAAGAGGATGTGAACAGAATACAGACAGCAGGCTTAGATAGTACAATTGGGAATAATGATGAACAAAGGGAGATCTCCATGCAAAATACTGCAGTAAAACAAACCCTGTCCTTTCCTTTTGTGTCATCCCTCTATATGTTTGTGTACCCTTGTGTATTTGTGTTTTTCCTGTCTTTATGTGTTTATCTGATAAGAATTGTAGAATTTTTCTAGTACTAAGCTACATTCACTATGATGAGGAATACTGTTATCCTCAAATATAATTGGCATTAATAATATGTTATTTACCTTATAAATATGCTTACACATTATTTATTCTGTTTTGTTTTAATGCTCATGTGTGAGGTTGATGTTTCGAAAGTGATTCTGATCTTTTATTTTTGTACTCATGTCATAATTCCTGTAACACTGATGTATATGTTTATTTCTATTCTTTTGTAAAGCCTGTACTACAAATGTTATCTGTATTGTTATGTTTTTAATGATGTATTTTGTACCTTTGTAATTATATTTTCGTGTTATAATATTGTAATTGACACCAGTTAATCAAATTAAGTAACTTGTAAGTTCCATTTCACTGCACACGTTTCTGTTGGTCATAGTATATGGACAATATGTGAGAAGTAGGGACTGTTAGTGTTTGCACGTGTGTTGATAATTCAGCAAGGTACTGGATAACAGCATTGCTCGTTCTAAGAACAATTCCAAAAAACTTTGTGAGTGCACAAGTGGTGGTTATGGACTTGCTATATTCTCCGCAAGACTCTTCGATGGTGATTGTGCACCTGCACAGTCGCAACAGATGGCTGCTGGCCGTCCCTACATGGACTACAGTGGGTCTGCACCTTCGATGGCCCACCAATACCGTAATCTCTACAAGGACTACAGTGGGTCTACATCTTTGATGGCCCACCAATACCATTATTTCTACAAGGACTGCAGTGGGTCTGCACCTCTGGTGGCCCACCAATACCATACTCTACCAGGACTACAGTGGGTCTGCTCTGTGATGACCTACCTACCAATCTTCTTCAAACTGTCGAATGACTCTGCTGTGGGTTTGCTCTGTTGTGACCCATTACCTGTCAGCATGTCAAGAGTCAGCACTGTCTTTCCGTTGGAAGGACAACGCTACTTCTTCAAGATTGCACGGAAATCCACTACTTCCGTGTGCATTTTCTTCTACTGCTCAGACTTTGAGAAAAACACTAGTATTTTACCGTGATGAATGATCAGGACTGTCTTTATGGACTGTGAGAAAATTTTAGCTTTTGACCAACAATGTATCAATAAGTGTGTGCATTTGATATCTTTGTTATTGTAATTATGAAAAATTTTATCAAATCATTATTGGCCACTGCCCAAGACAATTTGTAAAATTTTTTGTGGGGAGCATGGGGGCTATGTAAGTAGGCTGTTTAGGTTTTCTTATTGGTAACGCCACCACTGTCTGAAAATCACTGGCTGTGCTGTGTGCAGTCTGTGGCTGCTTTGCATTGTTGTAATACTCGCCATTGTAGTGTTAGGCAGCTGGCTGTGAACAGCACGTAGCGTTGCGCAGTTGGAGGTGAGCCGCCAGCAGTGGTGGATGTGGGGACAGAGATGGCGGAGTTTTGAAATTTGTCATGAACTGCTATATTTATATATGATGATATCAAGGTAAATACATTGTTTGTTCTCTATTAATATCTTTCATTTGCTAACTATCCCTATCAGTAGTTAGTGCCTTCAGTAGTTTGAATCTTTTATTTAGCTGGCAGTAGTGGCGCTCGCTATATTGCAGTAGCTTGAGTAGCGAAGATTTTTGTGAGGTAAGTGATTTGTGAAAGGTATAGTTTACTGTTAGTCAGGGCCCATTCTTTTGTAGGGATTATTGAGAGTCAGATTGCGTTGCGCTAACAAAATATTGTGTGTCAGGTTAAGCACAGTCTTGTACAATTTTTCTAAGGGGACGTTACAAGTTTCAACGTAAAAGAATTTGTCTTTTAATTAGGAATTACGTTGGAGATCAATCAGAGCTATCTGCAAATGCAGAAGGGCGCCCTCAAATGAAACGGGCAAAAAGTCTCGAAAACAGCTCAAAAGCAGAACCAAGATAGGCAGTTTTCTCAAAACGCTTCGAAAACTACCCTTGAAATTCTTTCACCACCGCAATGAATTCTTCAAAATTCGTATTTTCTTTAATGCCAGTGAACGTAGGGGAATGGATGGTGCTTTCTGTGGGAAGATGTCCCTCCCACAATGCGAATTTCTTTTTAAATGCATTCCCACCAAATCAGAAGTAAGTTGTTTCTCACCTTGAGACGTGTTACTGTGGGCACTGTGCAGTCAAGTTCACTTAAAATGTCAGGTCTGTAATCCATTATAGACGTTGGAATTTTCGTTCCTACTTTCCATTTTTCCTTCAGAAATTCAACACTGGAGGGTCTTAATTCGACAAATCGTTCCAGGAATGCCCCTTGACTTAACCAACGTCCTTCGCAGTGATATATAACGTGTTTAACTCTTCATACATTTTCATAAAAACTGTTGGAACTGACAGTGTAATGGCGCATGCGACATTAAAAAATTTACTAATCGTACCACCAATTTAATTACGTGCTCCATGCCTGCAAATTTCGTTCAAAGTGATTCTTGAAGTACATAACAATGAATACCATACAAATCTTCTATCGATCGCTTTTTTTTGTCGCCAAATAAATCTTTAGTTTCTTTTTGTATGACATTCCATAGCAAATCAGTGTTATAGATAGTGAGAATTCTCTTTCTTCTCTTGTGTTATACCTATAAATTTTAATGGCTTGTGGCGATAGATCGCTAGACTGCCTTTTGCGTGTATACAGCCACTGACACTGTGAACTTCCTTTATACTACGAACGTATAGCGAAGGATAAACGTCGCTGATACCATGATTCTCCAAACTGTAGAAGTTCTGCCTACTGAAAAACGCCGCACCAAATGCCGGCCGGCCTGGGTGGGCGAGCGGTTCTAGGCGCTACAGTCTGGAACCGCGCGACCGCTACGGTCGCAGGTTCGAATCCCGCCACGGGCATGGATGTGTGTGCTGACCTTAGGTTAGTTAGGTTTACGTAGTTCTAAGTTCTAGTGGACTTATGACTTTAGAAGTTAAATCCCATAGTGCTCAGAGCCATTTGAACCATTTTTTGAACCAAATACCGGAAGAAACAGCGTCGCATCGCATCGCACTGTGAAATGAAACGTCGCGCTTCTCCGATTAGTGCCGAGGCACGTCGAGCCACGGGCCGTAGCGATGGCGGTTATCGTTCAAACAACAGGTTTTAGGTTATATCTTTTTTTTTTCATGCCCGTTTAACGTGAGTGTTAAAACCGCTCAATATAACGAGTTTCTGAAATAACCTGTTTTCTGTTTTTATTCGTATTAGTACCTGTAATAGACGCAGAAATCGAACAAAGATTGAAAAATTTTCACTCTGTCAGTTTCAAGATACAGAGTCAAAACATTAAATTAAAGAGGCAAATAACATGAAACGTAGTCCGTCCACTATTCGCACTCTTCTCGTAAAGGGATAAGTGGTCGAATATTACAAAAAATCTCCAGCATTCCCGTACTGGTCCTAATTTTATGAAATTCTGCTCAAAAATCGTCTGGTAATCCGGCATTATAGTTCTTTCGCACTTTCAAATACGCGAGCCGCGACTTACGCCTTAGCGTTTCCTACAGTCTTCACCGCGATGCCACGAACGAATACACCGCTGCCAATGAGATCAAAGCATCCCCTCTCCGGAGCTCCGGTGGCGGGTGTACTTGAAAGTTCGAACATTCATGCTCTGACCTCTTCTTGTGTGCTTACCAGCTGAATAACATTTACAGACTTCCGTAGTGACCAGGGCCCGACATCTTCTGAACAAGCATGGTATTGAAGAGTGTATATTTGTACATTCAAATCTACTGTTAGCAACTGACGCTGCTAGTTCAGCAACTAAGTTATGTATTTTTTCCTATTTGATATTACATGTAGAATAATTAACTTCTCAATTCTCTGTCATGAACAGCATCTTCTCCTCCCTCTTATTCACTATAGAACCGCACAGCCTGTAAAGTAAGGCACAACAAGGGTGAAAACTGAGGTTGTGTCAATTTGTCCGTTTTGATGGACTGCAAACAAATGCATATTCCCTTAGACACGCAGCAGATTAGCTACTTTCTGTTTTTATCGAATACTATGAATGAATTGTTAAGTTTTTAATTTATTGCTGTTATCATAATTTCCTTCCTCTTTTAATATTTAATAGAAATGGCAGACAACTCATTTCAGGGAGGTAGGACATCAAAAATTTAAAAAAAATCGATTTTTCAAAAATATGCCTATTTTGTAAGGCACATTTTTCTGAATAGTTTGATGTATAACACATATATATTTGAGAGATTATAAGACTCGTCAATCGGTCTTAAATGTACCAAGATGCAGGGCCACACTCCTTAGCCCAGCATTCTTCTATGACACGTAAGTGTATTTCGCTGTGTAGAATTCGAATGTTTATATTTTCGCCAGAGGTGGTCATATATGCACCGAAGGACTACTGATATCGATACTTTCTCTGCTGCTATCGACGTGCATTGTTTTGATCGCTGATTCTGTTTGTTCCCTGTTTTGAAAGTCTTGCAGTGTGGTGTTCTGAATTCCCGAACGACTTTCAGCTGGCTGTGTTTTGTGTTTGTTTGCGACATATTATCACACAAGTTGCTTCAACCGTAAACAACGTCACCAGGGCAACAGATATGCAGTAAAGGGTGCTACGACAAATGTTACCCAGTGGCTCAAGACTGCGACCTCTGAGAGCCGGTAAACAAACCACTGCCGAGTGCTTCAAGAAGGAAACTTGTTTTTGGTGCTAAAGAGAATGGAGGCTGTGAATCTGAAGGTTCCTCTAATATTACTGTTATGTTAACATATTGCCGGCCGGTGTGGCCGTGCGGTTCTAGGCACTTCAGTCTGGAACCGCGTGACCGCTACGGTCGAAGGTTCGAATCCTGCCTCGGGCATGGATGTGTGTGATGTCCTTAGGTTAGTTAGGTTTAAGTAGTTCTAAGTTCTAGGGGACTCATGACCACAGATGTTAAGTCCCATAGTGCTCAGAGCCATTTGAACCATTTGTTAACATATTGTCACAGTTAATATTGGGCAATGTTATGTGCAAGCGTTGTTTTGGTGTGCGGTGTGTTTCTGTGTTGAAAGATGGGAGTGCCAGGAAGGGCCTTGCTATGAACTTATCTGTGATAAACTGCAAATGCAACATTGGTGCGTCTTGCATGACATCTAAAATCGTAAACAAGAGTTATGATCTGAGTTTGAGGGTGGCATATGGCGCGCTGTGTTGGTAAGGGACAGAAGGCAACAACAACACTTTGGCAGTGATGAATCTTCCGCCTCCTCCAGCAAAATTTGAGAGATATTATGTCTTACTGCTTGGGACTGTAAAAGAAGTTCCATAATCGTCAATGAAAAGTGCTGCAGAGGAATCTATTATCGAAAATGGTGACAGGGACATAGTGGCCGCTTTTTATGGATGCTGGAGAAAAAAAGAGGGCATTGAATGGTGTTATAACAACATCTGTTGACACTGGCAAAGTACTATATGTTTAAGTGTTGAACACATTTTGTCATAGTTCTGTGAAAGGGATTCCAGATCACGCATGTAATATGAACTATAAAGACTCAAGTGGAGATATGGAAGTGCAGGGAGTTGTCGGCTTGTTACCTCCAGTGGCCTGCGATATGTGAAGTACGTTGGTGGTGGTGACAGTAAAGCTTTCCTTGAGGTTCAATAATGTGCTCCATACGGAGCTGAGACTATTGTGTAAAAGCTAGGATGTGTGGGACATGTACAGAAAAGATTTGGCACTACACGTAGAAGACTGAGACAACATTTGTCAGGAAAAAAAATTATCTGATGAAAAGGAATAAAATGGAGAGGGCTACTGACGGATGCAGAAATTGACAAGCTACAGACATATTATGGCTTGGCAATAAGAAGGAACACAGGGGACTTAAAAAAATGAAGCAAGCATTTTGGACCTTATGTTTCCACAAATTGTTCACAGAAAATAACCCCACCCACAACTTGTGCCCAAAAGGAAGTGAATCATGGTGTGGCTACCAAAGGTCAACTGATGGTGGTGAAGAACATCGTCATAGGATTCTCTACCAACTGCTGTAACGGAAGCCGTTAAACCTATATTCCGGAACCTTGCAAATGCAAACTTACTGAAGAAATGTCTTCATGAAGGTACCGAAATCCCAAATGAAAGTTTTAGCGAATGTGTATGGGAAAACAAGTTTGTTTAGGTGGATATCCTCCGCAACAAACATAAAATACTTGTTTTGCAAATAAAATCGCCTTTTTCTGCATACACTTAATTTATTCATCCCAGACGCGTTTCGCCTTTTCCTTGTTCTAAGGCATAAATAAAATCTCCTTTTCCTGTTTCCACTTAATTTATTCATCCCAGACGCGTTTCGCCTTTTCCTTGTTCTAAGGCATCATCAGTGGGTTGATTTGCTGATCTGTGTTTCCTCTCATCTGGTCTGCACGTCGCACTACCACTTTATTACTGACATGTAAGTACAACTCTGCGTTCTGACCTCCTTCACACTGTTCACCATGTTCCTCCTTCCTTTTTGTGGTATACTATTGTTCTTTTGCCACTCGATATAACTATTTCGTCGGACACCGGTTATAAAAACGTAAATATTTCAACTCCATTACGTGTTACGTGTTAAGCAATGCTCGACCAATTCTTATGCCATGTTTTGTTGCTCATTTCTGTCGACATTGTTAATAAAATAAGACTGATCGCTTTTTACCATATTCATATTTCAAGCCGATGCAAATTTTACGAATAAAAATTTCAACTTTCTTAAAAAGAAAGTTTCTTTAAAAACGTAAATTTTTAGAACTACTGCTATGGCTAATTGATGTTTCGGTTCTTTTACTTGGTTATTAGTAAAACATAAAGACTTATTACAACTCAGACCAAACAAGTACGAGTTATTCGGAACTAAAACAGCGGTATCGGTTTTAAGTGGTCGGTTTTTCCCACCCCTATGGAGCCGCCCACCTGCAGCGCGTTGTTTAGTTTCGCACGCTGTGGCCGACCCCCTATAGAGAGGGCGTGCAATTTATTTATTCTCTTTCGCCACCTTTACGTCGCCTCGTAGTCTCAGTAGAGCTGTACCACGGGAAACAAGGAGAGGCTCGTTCTATAACACAAACTGCACGCAATTAATATCTGGATTCTTTATTCATAAACAAAGAGCTATTTAACTTGAGATTCTATGTACTGTGGTACAAGCTTTCTTCCGTATTGTCCACGTAGTTCAATGCTGTTGAAATACAAGGCCGGTCTGTTCACTATAAGGTCGCTATGTGCTGCCTGTCTCTGTTTGGATCAGAATAGATTAGTTTTTCGTTCCATAGATCCGTGCTGAGGAGATCCTTGTGGATGTTGGACATGTCAATTTTTTTAAGCTGAAATAACAATAGTAATAGCATGAGCATATACAATACACCATTTGTTTCCATTAAAAAATTCGTCAATTGAGTAGAAGGAGTTGGCCACTAGTAAGTCTTTCAGGCTCCTTTTAAACTGATCTTTATTTGTAACTAAATTTTTTATGTTTGCTGGTAAATTATTGAAGATGAGTGTTCCTGAGTAGTGGACCCCTTTTTGAACTAAAGTAAGTGCTTTTAAGTCCTTGTGCAGATCATTTTTGTTCCTGGTATTGTATGTATCAACTGAGCTGTTTGTTGGAAAAAAAGATATATTATTTAGGACAAATTTCATTAAGGGGTCAATATACTGAGAGGCAGTAGTTAGTACACCCAGTTCTTTGAAGAGGTTTCTACAGGACGTCCGTGAATGTACTTCACAAATAATACGTATTACACGCTTTTGGACTCTGAAAACTTTCGTTTGACTTGAAGAGTTATCCCAAAATATTATACCATATGACATTACGGAATGAAAGTAGGCGAAGTATGAAGCTTTTTCATTTTTATGTCGCCTACTTCTGCTAACACTCGAATTGCAAATACAGATTTGTTAAGGCGTTTATGCAGTTCTGTGGTGTGCTCCTCCGAACTGAATTTATTATCAAGTTGTAATCCCAGGAATTTATGAGTGTCAACCTCTTGTATCTGTTCTTCTTCATACTTTATGCATATGCTGGGTGGAAATCTCTTACAGGTTATGAACTGCATATAGTAAGTCTTTTCGAAGTTTAATGTCAGTGAATTGGCTTTAAACCATTTATTAATATCCATGAAAATATCATTAGCAGATCTTTCTAGAACTACACTCGATATACTTTTTATTGCAGTACTTGTGTCATCTGCAAACATAACGAACTCTGCTTCTGGCAGTGTAACTGATGAGAGATCATTAACGTACACAAGAAAAAGCAATGGCACTAAGATGGATTCTTGTGGGACACCACATATAATTTCTTCCCATTCTGATGATGACTTAATTCACTAGTCCCTTGCACTGACATCCTTTGTTTCCTGTTAGCGGGTTATGACTTTAATCCTTTTGCAGCACTGCCCGTGACACCATAGAATTCTAATTTATTTAAAAGGATGTTGTGGTTCACACAATCAAATGCCTTTGACAAATCACAGAAAATACCTGCTGCTTGTTATTTGTTATTTAATGAATTAAGTACATTTTCACTGTAGGTGTGAACAGCCTTCTCGATGTCAGAATCCTTCAGAAATCCAAACTGTGTTCTTGATAATATGTTATTTGTGGTCAGATGGTTGAGAAGCTGCCTGTACATTACTTCTTCTAAAATTTTTGAGAATGCTGGCGAAAGTGAAATCGGTCTGTAGTTTGATGGTATCTCTTTATCCCCTTTCTTGAATAGAGGCTTAACATCTGCGTATTTCAGCCAGTCAGGAAATGTCCCAGTTATAATTGACTGGTTGCACAAGTAACTTACAAGGGAACCTCCCCATCGCACCCCCCTCAGATTTAGTTATAAGTTGGCACAGTGGATAGGCCTTGAAAAACTGAACACAGATAAATTGAGAAAACAGGAAGAAGTTGTGTGGAACTGTGAAAAAATAAGCAAAATATACAAATTGAGTAGTTCGTTGCAAGATAGGCAATACCAAGGACACTAGGACCGCAGGAGCGCCGTGGCCTTGTGGTAACGTGAGCAGCTGCGGAACGAAAGGTCCTTGGTTCAAATCTTCCATCGAGTGAAAAATTTAATTTTTTATTTTCAGTTTATGTGACAAAACTCTTATGTTTTCATCACTTTTTTGGGAGTGATTATCACATCCACAAGAAAACCTAAATCGGGCAAGGTAGAAGAATCATTTTACCCATTCGCCAAGTGCACAAGTTAGGTGGGTCGACAACATATTCCTGTCATGTGACGCACATGCCGTCACCAGTGTCGCATAGAATATATCAGATGTGTTTTCCTGTGGAGGAATCGGTTGACCTATGACCTTGCGATCAAATGTTTTCGGTTCCGACTGGAGAGGCACGTCCTTTCGCCTACTAATCGCACGGTTTTGCGATGCGGTCGCAAAACACAGACACTAAACTTATTACAGTGAACAGAGACGTCAATGAACGAACGGACAGATAATAACTATGCAAAAATAAAGAAAGTAAAATTTTCACTCGTGGGAAGACTTGAACCAAGGACCTCTCCTTCTGCAGCTGCTCACGCTACCACGGGACCACAGCGCTACTGAGCTCACGTTTTCCTTGATGTTGCCTATGTGGCCCATGGACTACTCAGTTTGTATATTTTGCTTGTTTTTTCACAGTTCCACACAACTTCTTCCTGTTTTCTCAATTGATCTGTGTTCAGTTTATCAAGGGCTATCCACTGTGCCAAGTTATAACTAAATCTGAGGGGGGTGCGATGGGGAGGTTCCCTTGTTAGAATTGTACTAAACTCACAAGAACATGCCTCAATTAACTTTGTTGATATTTCATTGTAACCACTAGAATGCTTTGTTTGTAACGATTTTACTATGGAAATTATTTCTTTTGGTGAAGTGAGTGACGTATTCTTATGTACCTGAAGCTCTTTGTAAAGTCTAGTTTCAGATATTCAAGGGCATTATTTACTGATTCTGACAATCCCATTCTATCAGTAACGGATATAAAGTACTTGTTAAATAGATTTGCCACACTATGCCCATCTGTTACTAACGTATCATCTACCATTAATGATATTTGCTCCTGTTCCTTTCTGTTTCTATCAGTCTCCTCTTTCACTATATCCCATATGCTGTGCTAGAGGCCAAGTCTAGGCTCCGTCACGGTGACACACTGGAAGTCCACGGCGTACAGACTCGAACTGGCGCAACAGGCTCAAATTGACTGGCTAAACTGGCCCTCCGGTCCGCGGCGGTCCTAAATACTGGCGGCTTGAGAAGACATCGACGGCGCGATTCCAGCGAGTCTTGTCGTTGTCCTCTATCGATACTGTCGTAACACCTACGCCGCATGATGTGCTGGTGCCAGCGTACGCCAGCACAAATTTTAATGAGTGTTTCGCCTTCGAGTGCCAGTAGAACCGAGTCAAATTGCAGCAGTAGCTCTTGCCGGCACAACAAATTGTCGGAAAAATACCGTGCACCAGCCGGTCACTCGTTCTCGTGTTACCGAGAGGCAGCCAAGGCGCTGGCAGCTGGTGCGCTAACGAGCGCGCGGTTACGGCTGCGGCCCCACTGAGACCCACTTGGCGAGCGGCGGCTCGCGCGTGGGCGTCGGCGTGCGGGAGTAGAAGGGGACGGGACGGGGCGGGGCGTCTCTCTCTCTGGCCGCCGCTGGCCCGCAGCCCGGCTGTGACTCACCCGCGGGGCGGGCGGCGAGAGAGGCCCAGTCGCGCAACACCGCGGCCGCCACAGCCGGGAATGCAGCTCTGTGGCCACCTGCCGCAACTGCACAGTGTAATCGTGGCACTCTCACACAAGTTAAGCCGTGAGTCTTGGAGGGTTTCAAAATTTTGGAAAGCTTGCTCGACTGGAACACAGCGATCGGTATAGAATGTCAAAAATCAATAAAAACAGCAGTGACAACCGTATTTCTACTGATCTCGCTCCGTCTGCCGCCACCAGCAGTGATAATGGCGGTGAACGGGTTGCCAACAAATAACATCTTGGAGGGTTGTCGAAGACATGCTGCTTGCTTTCAGTAAAAAAAGAAATGAATGCAGCATTTCATTCTCAATGGAGAGAAGTCTTCCGAAGTAGCCGTGATTTCAGGTGTGCCGCAGGGGAGTGTCGTAGGACCGTTGCTATTCACAATACACCGGGTGATCAAAAAGTCAGTTTAAATTTGAAAGCTTACTAAACCACGGAATAATGTAGATAGAGAAGTAAAAATTGACACATGCTTGGAATGACATGGGGTTTTATTAGAACAAAAAAAAAAGTTCACAAAATGTCCGACAGATGGCGCTGGACAGCAAAACGTCAGTAACTGCGCAGGACAATCGTGTATAAACGGAGCTGTAATTAGAGAGAGAGAGAGAATCAGATGCACCAGCAGTCGCAGCATGTTGACGTTACCTGAAAAGGCGCTTTTAGTGAATCTGTACTATCAGAATGGGGAATGTGCTAGTTCAGCGTTACGATCCTATCGCCGTAGGGAGGGGATTCGAACGGGTAAAGGTCCGTTGACAAATGCAGCTGTGGCGAGAATGATTTCGAAGTTCGAAGCCACGCGTTCTTTAGACGATAGACCCCGTAGTGGCCAACCGAGCACAAGGCGGTAATGCTGCTGAGACAGTTCAGGAAGAAATGGGGACTGTAGCGGGTTCGTCTATGCACGGGGAAGTCACCGCTCGTGCAGTCGCACGTCGCAACGGTATTCCACACACTACTGTTTGGTTGGCACTTAGACGTACCCTCCGATGCTATCCATCGGCATCGTGAACTGTTACCCGGCGATTTAGTGAAGCGGAGGGCATTTGCGGTTTCGGCGTTTCAAAAGATGGCGGAAGATGACGATTGGTTGAGTAACGTGTTGTGGACCGACGAAGCTCATTTCACGATCCGAGGGTCTGTCAACGCCCACAACTGCAGAATTTGGGCTACCGAAAATCCTAGAACTGTCGTGGAAACTCCATTGCACGACGAGAAAGTCACTCTATGGGTTGGATTTACCACATCTACCGTTATAGGGCCTATTTTCTTCGAGGAAATGCGTGATTCTGGTTTTGTAACTGCTACCGTGACGGGTGAGAGGTACGCCGATATGTTACAGAATCGCATCATCCCCAGCCTGGCTGATAGAGACCTGCTGGAACGTACGATGTTTATGCAGGATGGCGCTCCACTCCATGTTGCTAGACGCCTGAAAGATCTCTTGCGCGCGTCGTTTGGTGATGATCGTGTGCTCAGCCGCCACTTTCGTCATGCTTGGCCTCCCAGGTCCCCAGACCACAGTCCGTGCATTTATTGGCTTTGGTGTTACCTGAAGTCGCAAGTGTATCGTGATCGACCGACATTTCTAGGGATGCTGAAAAACAACATCCGACGCCAATGCCTCACCATAACTCCGGACATGCTTTACAGTGCTATTCACAACATTATTCCTCGACTACAGCTATTGTTGCGGAATGGTGGTGGACATATTGAGCATATCCTGTAAAGAACATCCTCTTTGCTTAGTCTTACTATGTTATGTAATTATTGCTAATCTGATACCAGGAAGCGCCATCTATCGGACATTTTTTGAACTTTTGTATTTTTTTGGTTCTAATAAAACCCCAAGTCATTCCAAGCATGTGTGTCAATTTGTACCTCTCTATCTACATTATTCCGTGTTTCACTCAGTTCTCAAATTTATAATGACTTTTTGATCACCCGGCATATAAATGACCTTGTGGATAACATCGGAAGTTCACTGAGGCTTTTTGCGGATGATGCTGTAGTATATCGAGAGGTTGTAACAATGGTAAATTGTACTCAAATGCAGGAGGATCTGCAAAGAATTGACGCATGGTGCAGGGAATGGCAATTGAATCTCAATGTAGACAAGTGTAATGTGCTGCGAATACATAGAAAGAAAGATCCTTTATCATTTAGCTACAATATAGCAGGTCAGCAACTGGAAGCAGTTAATTCCATAAATTATCTGGGAGTAGACATTAGGAGTGATTTAAAATGGAGTGAACATATAAAATTAATCGTCGGTAAAGCAGATGCCAGACTGAGATTCATTGGAAGAACCCCAAGAAAATGCAGTCCGAAAACAAAGTAAGTAAGTTACAGAACACTTGTTCGCCCACTGCTTGAATACTGCTCACCGGTGTGGGATCCGTACCAGAAAGGGTTGATAGAAGTGATAGAGAAGATCCAATGGAGAGCAGCGCCCTTCGTTACAGGATCATTTACTAATCGCGAAAGCGTTACAGAGATGATGGATAAACTCCAGTGGAAGACTCTGCAAGAGAGACGTTCAGTACCTCAGTACGGGCTTTTGTTGGAGTTTCGAGAACATACCTTCACCGAGGCGTCAAGCAGTACATTGCTCCCTCCGACGTATATCTCGCGAAGAGACCATGAGGACAAAATCAGAGAGAATAGAGTCCACGCAGAGGCATACCGACAATCTTTCTTTCCACGAACAATACTGGAATAGAAGGGAGAACCGATGGAGGTACTCAAGGTACCCTCAGCCACACACCGTCGGGTGGCTTGCGGAGTATGGATGTAGATGTAGAATGCGTGAATGTGTCTTACAGTGAGACAACACAAAACCACAGAATTTCACTTGAAAATTGATTAAATTACATAAAATGCACAATAAGGAAATGAAAATGACAATTTATATTTTCATACATTTGGGTAGAAGTTAGGAGGTGGCTTCATTTAAAGCCACTGTGGCAAACAAACAAAACAAAAAAAAACAAAAAAAGGAACAGTGGGGGTGGTGGGGGTCAGTGAAGTGAAATGGAAAGAAGACAAGGACTTCTGGCGCGACTGCTACGGTCGCAGGTTCGAATCCTGCCTCGGGCATGGATGTGTGTGATGTCCTTAGGTTAGTTAGGTTTAAGTAGTTCTAAGTTCTAGGGGACTGATGACCACAGATGTTTGGTCCCATAGTGCTCAGAGCCATTTTGAGCCAAGGGCTTCTGGTCGTTTGATTTGGCGGAAGGGACCGAAGTTAGAGGTCATCGGTCCCATCGGATTAGGGAACGATGGGGAAGGAGGTCGGCCTTTCAAAGGAACCATATCAGCATTTCCCTGGAGCGGTTTTGGACATCACGGAAAACCTAAATCAGGATGGCCGGACGCGGGTTTGAACCGTCGTCCACCCGAACGCCAGTACAGTGTGATAACCACTGTGCCACAGCGATCGTTCATAAATAACAAAAAATGAAAAAGACAACGTACTTTGAATAGACTCAAAATAACTAATTATAGTAAGCAATGAAACAAATCCCATCAGATGACAAGCATAAACTAACATCACATGTTTTACAACTCCAATGAGCGGACTTTTTCGTACTATAGCACGCACGATATTCTGGACTCCACTGCTGCGGCGTAAAGGATCATCGTCATCATTGCTAAAATCGTCATCATGATCATTTTCACTCTGAACATTATTAGGCCTCCTGGAATCTTGAGTGGTGGCGTCTCGATGTCGCCCTTTTCAGCAATAACATCCGGAAGAGTATCAGGACTGGCACCAAGGTCACTGTCATCACTTTCTAATTCGGATTCAGATGCAACTTCGTAGAAAATTTCTAGTACTTCATTCTCATGCAGCGTTCTCCTAGGCATCTAGGCATCGCGTTCTGGGGAGCAAAAAATATGCGTTAGGTTTGAAAACACGTGGTCAAGCACGCAGTGGCCTCATGACAAGCCACCATATTATTGCACATATTGTGCTCACTATATATATATCGTTTCGTCTATAAACATATTGCACATTGTATCTGACACATTTTCAAATATAAATATCTTGGAACATACCTTATTTTTTGAATAAACTGAACAGCAGCCACGAGAACTGAACACCAGTATCGTCTTATGACAACGAAATACACTCTGGTGCTGTTACAAAAATTCCCGTAGATGGCAGCACTATGTAGGGCTGAGAGCAAGTGGATTCAGGCTGAGGAAAAATAAAAGCTTACGTGGACTCAAACGAAGCCACTATGCCTCAAAGGGTTGACAACTCGTTGATTTTGAGCGTGAGCAGTGGCGCCTGCTCACGCTACTGGTCGCGAGCAGAGCAGTAGCGACGTGGTGTGGACTTGCGGAAAACACGCGCACGCCATGTCGGAATGGACTCGCATTCGGGAGGACGGCGGTTCAATCCCGTCTCCAGCCATCCTGACTTAGGTTTTCCGTGATTTCCCTAAATCGTTTCAGGCAAATGCCGGGATGGTTCCTTTTAAAGGGCACGGCCGATTTCCTTCCCAATCCTTCCCTAACCCGAGCTTGCGCTCCGTCTCTAATGACCTCGTTGTTGACGGGACGTTAAACACTAACCACCACCACCACCACCACCACCACCACCACCACCACCACCTCCATGTCGGAAGCGCCAATTAACTGTGAAACAGGGGAGGCTCAGTTTTGGTAGCGGTGCTCTCTAAAAGCAGCAACAGCTAGTCACCGACAATGTCTTCTTATAAACTGCAGTGCGAAGAATCATAATGTTGCAGAAAAAGGCGTTGTTTAGCGCTTTCGTAAGACACTGAATGCCTTCACGAATTTCAGTTTACAAAGACACTAGATGTCTTACCACGTCAGGGAATATAGAAACGGAAAATGTGAACGATCTGAGCGTGTACAAATGATTTTAAAACTTAAACGGAAGCTCTCTGATGTGCACGGCGAAAATTTAAATCAGCGTGCCGTTCGGATGCGCTACAAAACTCCACAACTTTAAGAAAAGACAATGCTCTATTTCATGGATAGTGATTTAATAAATGAATACTTCATAGCTGCTGCTGAACATTTACGTCCGCTTCTGGTGTAACAAATTCGCGTGGTGTCGTTATCAGACACGATAATCATCCCTCCTGCACAAGTTACGACAGACGTTGAGAGTCAGCTTGTTAAATCTTCGTCTAGTTTCTTTAATCTTTGAAACGATTTTGTCGTATATGCTTTGGCGCTTTTTGAAAGTGTAGCTATCCGGGATGAGAGATTTCAAATAGCGTTTAAATAAATGTAGGTTTGTCGTGGAATGTAGTAGATTGCGTGTCATCAAGGGGAGCGCTAGTCATGTTCGGAAATGAATCAGGAGTCGCAGCGCAACTGAACGGCAAAATAACGAACTTCCAGTACCCAACTGGTGCTGATCTACAGCTTGAAGTAACAAATCTGCAGTGCGACAGCTCATATAAGAACAGTCTAGATTTATCGAAGCGTTTTCCTCAGGATCCACTTCCTCGTTTACACACGCCTCTCCACCCTGTTCCCCATGACGGTAGGCCGGGTACAGTACTCGTTGGTCGCAGACCAGCGCCCAGTGTCTGCCACGGAGAACGTCTGCTGTGCAGCCCTGCCCTAAACGGCAGGCTCAGCTGCCTACTCGGAAAGGTTTCCGCCCGTACCTCTGCTGTGGGCAGCAGTTCGTATACGATCAAACTTGTTTGTCAAATTCGTTGTTTTCGATCCACGAGTTTGTCAAACTAGTCTGTACACGTACCAACGCAGACAAAGCGTCTTTTGCACTGAATTTAGCTTGTGTATGAAGAAGACGAAGTCGCCGTCAGGAAAAACGAAACTGCCAATCTGGGAATGTTAGACCCCTTACTCGGGCAAGTAGGTTAGAAAATTTAAAAAGAGAAATGAATAGGTTGATGTGTAGTGGGGATTAGTGAAGTTAGCTGGCAGGTTTCTGCTTGGGTGAGTACTGGGTCATGAACACATAATCAGGGCAGGTAATGCAGGAGTAGGTCAAATAATGAATGAGAAAAGAGGAAAACGGGCAAGCTACTACCAGCAGAACAGTAAACGCATTATTGTATCGAGGACAGACACGAAGCCCACACCCAACACAGTTTATATGCGAATTATCTTCACAGCAGATGAAGTGATTGAAAAGGGTATGATCATACAAAATAAACTATTCAGATAGTTAAGGGAGACAAAAAATTTAATTGTGATGGGAGACTGGAATTCAACAGTAGGAAAAGTAAGAGAAGGTGAATATGGACTGGGGAAAAGGAATGAAAGAGATAGCCACCTAGTACGAGGGTAATCTCAAAAGTAAGGTCTCCTATATTTTCATAAGTACATAGGCATGTTATTTCTACAATGTTTTACATCAGTTTGCAGCTTGAACATTTAGATATTTTTCGACATAATCACCATTTCTGTCGATGCAGTTTGTAGACACTGTGGCAGTTTTTGTATGCCCATGTCATACCAGCTCACCGATATGCTGTTCAGAAAGTTATGAACCTCTTCTTTCACCTCGTCGTCGGAGTTGAATCGCTTTCCGGCCAAATGTTCTTTTAACCTAGGGAACAGGTGACAGTCACTGGGCACCAAATCAGGACTGCAGGGTGGGTGATTATGTTCCACTGAAACTGCTGCAGGAGAGCTACGGTTTGCCGAGCGATGTGTGGGCGAGCGTTGTCATGGAGACTACGTCCTTGCTCAACATTCCTCTTCTCCGGTTCTGAATTGCCCGTTTGAGTTTTTTCAGAGTCTCACAGTACCTGTCAGCGTTAATTGTGGTCCCAGCGATTCAGCTCTGATGACGAGATGAAAGAAGAGGCTCATAACTTTCTGAATAGTATGACGGCGAGCTGGTATGACATGGGCATGCAAAAACTGACAGCGTCTACAAAAATGCATCGACAGAAATGGTGGTTATGTCGAAAAATAGCTAAATGTTCAAGCTGTAAACTGATGTAAACCATTGTAGAAATAAACAGGTCTATGTACTTATAAAAAAAATAGGAGACTTTACTTTTGGGATTACCCTCGCATAATTTTGCACAGACTATAATTTAAACATCGCTAACGTTTGGTTTAACACTCATCAAACAAGGTTGTATACGTGATAAAGACCTGGAGACCACGTAGATTTCACATTGATTGTACAACTCTAAGACAGGGATTTAGGATCCAGACGTTAAACTGTAAAACATTTCCAGGGAATGATGTGGACTCTGAACAGTTAGTTAATTATGAACCGTAGATTAAAAGGAATAAATTGCAAACAGGTCGGAAATTAAGGAGATGGGAGCGGGATTAGTTGAGGGAACTAGAGGTTATTGAGACTTTCAGAAGCAGCAATGGGTGACAAACACAGTAAAGGAATGTAGTAGAAGACGAGTGGGTAGCTTTGAGAGATGAAATTGTGAAAGCAGCAATGGATCAAATAAGTAAAAAGTTAAAGCCTAGTAGAAGTCCTTGGATAGCACAGGAGATACTGAATTTAACTATAGAAAGGAGAAAATATAAAAATTCAGTAAATAAAGCAGACGAAAGAGAATAGCAAGAGCAGAATGGCTAAGCAGAAATAGCTAGAGGACAAATGTAAGGATGTAGAAGCACATGTAACTAGGAGAAAGATACATACCGCCTACAGGAAAATTGAAGAGAACTTTGGAGAAAAAGAAAAGCAGCTGTATGACTGTCAAAACCTTGGATGGAAAACCAGTTCAATGCAAAGAAGGGAAAGCTGAAAAGTGGATGGAGTATATGTAGACTCTATACGAGGGAGACGAACGTGAAAGCAATATTTTAAAATGGAAGAGGGCGTGGGTTAAGATGAGATGGGAGATATGTGATACACTAACAAGAATTGCACAGAGCACTGAAACAAATAAGTTCAAACAAGGCCCCTGTAATGAAGGACGACATTCCCTAAGAATTACTAATGTCCTTGGGAGAGCCAGTGTAATAAAAGTATTCGACCTGCTGGGATGTATGAACAGGAGAACTACACATCAAGAAGTAACTCTAGTTCCAAATAAAGCATGTGCTGACCATAAGTTTAACAAGTCATGGCTACAAAATACTAATGGGAATTATTTACAGAAGAATAGCAAAACTGGTAGAGGTAGACCGACGGAAGATCAGTTTCGATTCTGAAAAAAATATAGGAACACGCGGGGCAATACTGAACCCTCGACTTATCTTCGAAGATACGCTAAGGAACGGCAAACTTGTATACAGCTTTTGTGGATTTGGAGAAAGCTTTTGACAATGTCGACTGGAACACATTCCTTCAAATTCTGAAGGTAGCAGGGGTCAAATATAGGGGGCAAAAGGCTATTTAAAACTTGTCCAGAAACCAAGATGCAACTGTAACAGACGAGTGGTATGAAAGGGAAGCACTGGTTGAGTGAGAAGTGTGGGAGGTAAAAGTTATTGAGGGAGACCAACAGATCAATAAAGTAGGTTCAAACGATGAAGGTGGTAGTAATTACTCGGGGATGAAGGGGCTTGCACACGGCAGAGTAGCGAGGACAACTGTATCAAACCAAGATCACAATATAGAGGAGTAAAAGGAAACAAGACGCTGGTACAGGTAATGTTTGACACAAGAGAGAAATATGCCCATGAAGACCTGATCAAGGGAATACTGCACACAGAACCTGTCTCTTCTACTTGGCCATCCAATGACAGGAGCTTTGACTTTTTTTATTCTATTGTACTCTGGCTTTTATGTTTCGAGTAGGATAGTGATTTTCTTAACCTCTTCCTGTGTAACATATAACTGGGAAGATGCAACACTTCAGCACTTTGGTATCTGCCGGTACTCTTTTGTTCCTGTCGTGGATCGTAGTTTTCATAGTTGTGAATACTTACCAAACAGTGAGGTAAACTGTCATAAATCTCTTTTTCGCTAAACATGCAAACAAACAAAGTCTGCCACCTGATCAAATCTTCTGTCAATCACAAATTGCCTGAAACATTCTCTATGTTTCACAAACGCGTCAAGAAAGCTCAAACATTCGACACATCTTGTAAAGTTTGACGAACTGTTTGATCATGTACTGGGACAGCTTATGATTTGAAACCAACATCTGTATCACGTGGCGTATCTCAGACCGTCTAAGAACGGAACCCTTAGAGGATCAGTTTACTCCTAGTCTGTCAGTCTCTCTCTGTCTGTTAAAACCCCTTTATCTCAGGCGCGGGTAATCGTATCAGATAGAAATGTATGTCACATATTAATGTCTGCGGTCCCTTGGCGACGGAAAAAAGGGAATCTCTTAAGTCAGTGCAATCAAGAGATACGGCCATTTACGTCACACATTTTGATACTCGCAAACTTGCTCATCAAAACTTATAGGGTACTTCCCGTTAACCTGGAATCATGAAATTTGGCAAGAAACAAGGTTTCACTGTACAACTACAGAAAAAATTCGATAGTGGTGGATTTATAATTATACCATTGTTATTTGCTAGGCTGTCTGTCATTACTACCCTTTCTTCTCAGGAACGCTTAGACGTGTTAAGTTGAAATTTATATCACATGCTAAGGTCTATGGTCCTTTGGCGGTATAATAAACGTTAGCTTCTAAGGCTATGTAATCAAAAGATACGGCCATTATGACACCTATTTTGATATTCACTCACTCACTCATCAAAACCTATAGGGCATTTTCCGCTGGTCTAGAATCATCAAATTTCACAAGAAGAAAGGTTTCACAGTACACGTAAAGACTGTTAATTTGTCATTATACCATACGAAAACTATTTTTTTGTCGTTTGTTATCCGACTGTCTGTCTGTCCCTCTGCCAAGACTCCTTCCTCTCAACAACCGGTAGACGTATGGAGTTGAAATTCCTGTCACGTCTGAGATCTATTGTACTTTTGTGGTGTAAATAGTTAAGCTTCTAAGTAAATGCAATCAAAAGATATGACCACTCAGGTCACATATTTTGACACTCGCAAACTCACTCATTAAAACCTATTGAGTATTTCCCCTTGACGTACAATCATGAAATTTGGCAACAACAAAAGTTTCATAGTACAAGAAAAGGAAAAGAATGAGAAATCGTTAATTTGTACGAGTAATTATATCACACGAAAAATTCATTTATATCCGACTTCAAACTGAAAATTAAAATACTCTCGGAATCTCCCTGACTGATATCTTGCCAGTATCAATGTTGATAACAGGCAAAAATCGTCGAATCCTCGATTCCCGGAACTTAATTAAGTTTGTGTGGAACCATTACTACGGGAGTTCTACTCGCATCCGTCCAATTTTATCTATATACGGGGTGATTTCTTCCGCCGAGTACAAACTCTACGGATTCTTTTACAATATAGCTGCGCTGTCTGCGATTCTTACCAGATAGGATTGACGGAGTTCATAGAGAAAGTTCAAAGAGGGGCAACACGTTTTGTATTATTGCGAAATAGGGGAGAGGGTGTCACTGAAGTGTTACAGGACTTGGGGGTCTACATCATTAAAATAAAGGTGTTTTTCCTTGCGGCAGAATCATCTAAGGGAAATCAGAGCTCGCACGCGAAGATATAGCTGTTGGTTTTTTCTGCGGGCTGTAGGAGATTGATATAGGCGTTCGTTTTTTCCGCGGGCTGTACTAGATTGGAATAACAGAGAATTATTGTGAAGGTGGTTCGATGAATCCTCTTTCAAGCACTTAAATTTGATTTGCAGAGTATCCATGTAGATGTGGATCAATAAGAGGATTCGGATCGGAAAAGGGGCTAATGAACTTATGTCCGGAGTGCATGATTTCCATGCTCCATTTATTCAACCTTACTTTGTTACAGAGACTGCGGTCTAATACGCGCTGTACCATGCAGTTACAGTAACAGTACGCATGGATTCCTCCTAGAGGGTGTTACTGCTCCTCACACGTCATGCCTATCCTACCACTGTCAGTGGTAATGTTGTATCCGATTCATTTCTCTTGCAGTCTCACCTTATAGTCGGTGTGATACAGCGCTACATACAATGGTTCCGTAGTCGAATCGAGAGCGTACCGATATGGTGTTTACTTACGGAAACGCAAACGGCAACTGGCGCCGGGCAGCAAGGCTGTATCAGGAGACCTGTAACTGCCGACAACAATGACAGCATTCAATGTTTGCAACAGTGCTTCGCCGTTTGTCTGAGACAGGATCGTTCCAGGATGCAGGAGATCATGAAGGACGTACCAGAAATGCCAGAGTTGGAGGAAAATGTGATTAACACTGTGGAAGGCCACCACCGTGTCAGTACCAGGCAGTTGGCCAGGCCAATGTAGCGCAAGCCAGACGACCGTGTGGAACATTCTCCATTGCAACTGTTCCTACCCTTATCGCTTGCACAGTGTGCAGGGTTTACTAGCGACGGACTTTCCACATCTGGAACCGTTTCGGCACTGGCTTCAACAGGCAATCACGATTCCTGGATTTGTGCATCCACCGTATTCACAGATGAGGCTACCTCTACGCGGAGTGGTATCTTCAGCTTTTCGTAACAGTCGTCCGTGGGATAGTATGGGTAACCCCCATGGTATGCTGATAGCAAATTATCGGCGTCGACTCAGCTGGAAAGTGTGGGCCGGGATAACTGGAGAACGTATTTTGGGACCTGTCTTCCTTCCACTTCGACAAACGGGCCGGAACATTCGGCGTTCCTTGCGGGTGACTGCCTCCCCTGCTGGAAGAAGTGCCATCGATGATTCGAATGGTTATGTGGCTGCTACATGATGATGCTCCACCCCACTTCGCCGTTTATACCCGGACGCATCTCAATCGTGTCGATGGACCGGAGGTGGGGCACCAGATGCATGGCCTGCTCGTTCACAAGATCTGAATCCGCGTGATTTCCGGTTACGGGGCCATCTCTAAAGGATCATGTATGCAGAGGCCATTCAAGATGTGGAGACACTGGAGCAGCGCATTCATACCGCCTTTGACACTATTCGGATGCAGCCTTACCGATGTGAAATTGTGAGTCAGAACAAGCTATACGCTTGCGCGGAGGGACATGAAAACCACTTTCAGTTCAAACTGTAACTGTGGCTGCATGGAACAGCGCGTATTATACCGCAATCTCTGTAACAATGTATGACTGAATAAGTGGTCTCTAGCATGGAAACTATCCATTTCCAGACGTTAGTTCATTTGATCTTTTTTGTTCCGTATCCTCTCATCGATCAATCTCCAGAGTTTGTACACAGTGAAAAAAAAATCACCCTGTATAAAAATACAAACTTTGTATACAATCAGTTTTCAGCCCTCCTCAGCACTGTTAAGATTTACCACGATTGGCGAGAAATACGTGATCCCTCATGAAATACATCAGCAGTAATTGCAGAACACTTCTCGAGTCTTTTTCACTATAAACAGACACACTCATCACCCAAGACCAAAACTGTTTCGTTGAAGTTCTTTTGGTATATCGACACCACACCAGCTATTGGAAATCATAACCTTTGAGCATAGCATTCGTGAAAATGTTATACGTAGTATTTGGGGCAATTTAAACAGCTGTAGTGTCGATGACTAAAGTGATTAGGGAATCGGGTGATACTGTCCCAAATGCCTTATGAGAAAATTACCGCCGGCCGGAGTGGCCGAGCGGTTCTAGGCGCTACAGTCTGGAACCGTGCGACCGCTACGGTCGCAGGTTCGAATCCTGCCGCGGGCATGGATGTGTGTGATGTCCTTAGGTTAGTTAGGTTTAAGTACTTCTAAATTCTAGCGAACTGATGACCTCAGAAGTTTAGTCCCACAGTGCTCAAAGCCATTTGAACCATTTTTCTGAAAATTACCTTCAGAAAGTAACAACAGAATGTAACACAGGCCTATTACATTTCCAAGTTGCAAATAGGCCATGACGTTATAATTCTGTTACGTTAAGCAGAGAAAGCCGATATAGGAGACTAATGGTGTCACGAAGAATGTAATTAAAGGTTGTGACGGCTGGCCAAAACACGTATTTTTATTCAAACATTCTGAACGATCAGGTGTTGCCTTTATGAGTACGCTACTGTTACCCATGTTTTTCAAGAAGACAACAGCAAACTTCATCTGGCTGGAAGATTATGTGACTGGTTTCCGGAACACTGCCCCACTTTATCACTTCTTGACTGATCTGCAATATCCTCTCACTTGAACCCCTATAAAAATTATGGAACGACGGGTAGAACCTACATCAACATCCTCGAAGTTTGGTGGAACTTCGCCATAAAATCCTCAGCGAGTGGCTGGCTGCGAGGTACTTTCACAACCTTGTGGACTCATTTTCTAACCAAATTCTGTCGGCTATCAGGCCCCGGGGCGCAATTACACAGTATTAAATGATGCTTGTAACGAATTCTCTGGGGGAGATCAATTTCTTGTTCGGTGAGTTTATATCTATATCGTAAAAATATGCTGGTTTTCTGTTCTGAAGCTCGACATATGATGAAGAATTTGAGACGACAGGATTTTAATATTTAATTCAATGCAGGCGTTTTCCCTATAATCATCGTTTTCTAATACACTATGTTTCTTTTTTTGATGCTGTTTCGGTATACGTGCTGGCTTATGCAAAACTAATTAAACATATGCGCTCATTTTATTTGAAAAGTGGATATTATGAAGAGAAACGAAATTTCTTATAAAAGCATAATAAAACATCTCACAGGTATTGCAGAGAATTCGGCAGAAAATTAAATGTCCCCTCACACATTCTTACTTATAATAGCTTAAGTCGAAAGTGCTTATGGAAGCCAAGGTCGACTGATGTCAAATCTATGGAGCACATCCAGGATGTGTGTGTGTGTGTGTGTGTGTGTGTGTGTGTGTGTGTGTGTGCGTGCGCGTGTGTGTGTTTCGCAACCTGTCTCGATCAATGTCCGATAACGTAGATCGTTCATAAGCGCGCATGCACTTAAATGTCTCCCCCACTCCAGAGTCCAACTGATTACCTACACCATCAGGTTCAAATTGTGCTTCACGCGATTGGGGAACTCTTCACAATTTAATCTGGTTGTCGTTTGACTACAATGGAGATGCATTATTTAGAATGGACACGAAAACTTTAGTCAATTCACAAACCTTAAAAACAATCCAGACATTGTCTACAAAATGGTTCAAATAGCTCTGAGCACTATGGGACTTAACATCTATGGTCATCAGTCCCCTAGAACTTAGAACTACTTAAACCTAGCTAACCTAAGGACAGCACACAACACCCAGTCATCACGAGGCAGAGAAAATCCCTGACCCCGCCGGGAATCGAACCCGGGAACCCGGGCGCGGGAAGCGAGAACGCTACCGCACGACCACGAGCTGCGGACCATTGTCTACAAATACAAGTTAAAACACTAAAGAATCAAGGAGAAAGAAAGGTTTCTGATAGCTGGGAAAACGCCGGCGAACTGGAACTAACATAGGCAACTGCTAGAGAGAAAATTTAAAGCAAAATAGCGACAAAATAAAGTTATTGTGGCACGAAAGACGTAGCACACGAGCGATTCCTGCGCGAATGTTACACATCTAATTTAATCACCTGCGGTGGGTATAGAGATATCGAACTGTGGAAACTACAAAACTTTATTTATAGCTGAGCTTGCCATTGCGTTCACAGTAATCAACTAGGATGTACTGCCTGTATTACGGGTTGCCTCGCCTGTGGTAATCGTTTACTACATGGGAAGTCTCGTACGTCATACCTCGTACGGAAATTAGATAGCTGAATCAAATAATCCGATCACCTTCTTGTACATTGGATTCTGCACAACTTCGTCAGCGACACATCCCACCGCCGTCCAAACGAAACTGGTGTCAAAAGAGAGAGCTGCAATCATTCGAGAGCAGTGGTGCTGCTTAAGCAGGATAAACCAGAGTATATGAAGTGAATATGTGTAAGACAATCTGGGTCACTAGACAAAATATTAGCCTCCCCGAAGAGACTTGACGCGAATACAGCTAAAATGTCTTCAATTCGGCGAAAAGAGCGTCCACTGGTATGCTTCACGTATGTCACATCCAACTGAAGCCACTCATTGAAGATTACACTGAGGAAACAATACTCGTGGGTACTCATATCGTGTCGGACCGCCTCCTGTGCAGCGTAATCCGGCAAATCGACATGGCATGGACTCAACAACTCGCTAGAAATCCCCTACGGTAATATTGAGCCGCACTACCTTCTATTGCGGTCCATAATTGTGAAATTGGAGCCGTGCAGAATTTTGTGTACGAACTGACCTCTCGACTATATGGCAAATGCCCTATGGGATTTAGGTCGGGCGATGTAGGTGATCAAATCATTCGCTCGAACTGTCCAAACTGTTCTTCAAACAAATCGCGAACAATTGTAGCTCGATGACACGGCGCATTGTCATTCAAAAAAATTTCATCGTTGTTTGGGAACATGATGTCATGAAAGGGTTCAAATAGGTTCCAAGTAGCTGTACATAACCATTTCCAACCCATGATCGGTTCAGTTTGACCAGAAGACCCAGTCCATTCCTTGTAAATACCGCCCACACCATTACTACGGAGCCACCAGCAGCTTACACAGTGCCTTATTGACATCTCGGGTCCATGGCTTCTTGGGATCTGCGTCACACTCTAACCATAACACCAGTTTTTACCAGCTGAAATCGTGACTCATCTGACTAGGCAATGGTCTTCCAGTCGTCTGGGGTCCAACCGATATGGTCATCGGCCCAGGCGAGGCGCTGGAGGCTATGTCGTGCTTTTCGAAAGGCTCTCGCGTCGGTTGTCTGCCGCCATAGTCCACTAATGCCGAATTTCGTCGCACTGTCCTAACGGACACGTTCGTCGTACGTCCCACATTGACTTCTGCGGTTATTTCGCACAGTGTCTGTTCGCACTGACAACTCTTCGCAAACGCTGTTGCTCTCGGTCGTTATCCATAGGCCACAGGAGGTAATGCCTGAAATTTGATATTCTCGGCTCACTCGTGACGCTGTGGATCTCGGAATATTGAATTCCGTAACGATTTCCGAAATGGAATGTCCGAGGCGTCTAGCTCTATTCTGCATTGGGGTCATGGACTGTGCGGCTCGTCCCGGCGGAGGTTCGAATCCTCCCTCGGGCATGGGTGTGTGTGTTTGTCCTTAAAATAATTTAAGTTAAGTAGTGTGTAAGCTTAGGGACTGATTACCTTAGTTTTTTTTTTTTTTTTTTTTTCCTTGGAAGTCTTAAGTCCCGTCGTCCAACCATAATCACGTCGGAAACCTTTCCACATGCATTACCTAATTACAAATGAAAGCTCCACCAATGCACTGCCCTTTAATACCTTTCGCATGCAATACTACCGCCATCTGTATATGTGCCTGTTGGTATATCATGACTTCCGTCATCTCAGTGAAATGCATGGAGATTGCACCATAGTCAGGAATCGCGACGCAACTGGGAGCCGCACGCCAAGTTGCGCTGCAAGTGCGTTGCAGATGCGGCAATGGGCGAGGTAAAATTCAGTATAATGGGCCATGACTCAGTCGTCTGGTGTCCCACGCTCAGGCGACATTGCGTTGCGCCAGTGGGCGAACGGGCTTAAGAATCACCTGCCGTGGAAAAACATCGACTACTGCGCAATGAGCACTTGCGATATGGGCCTCACTGCGGCAAATCAGTGCCGGACAGAAGCAGCCACCGGAGTAGCCAGGCAGAACTGCCTCGCTCTTTTGTTACAGCACTTCACAGGGCACAAACATCACCACGCGTGTCAGCGTGTCCACAGCAGCGTGAGGCGTTTGTGGTTCGTGGGGCGCAGGTGGCGTCGGAGCGCCGACAGTGACAGGTCGACATCCGGTGCAGTGATCGGGCATCGATCCAACACTGTGGAAGAGGTGTGGACAAGAGGCGGCTGTGGACACACTGGACGGCCCAGCTACCCGCTCGGTGCTGCTCATTACCGCCTTCCTTCCATCCACCGCGTCCACACATGTTGCCCTCTATTGCTATAGTGGGGCGAAATGTCACTTCTCAGTAAGCAATCATTCTGCCCTTTGTGTATACGCACTGCAGTTATTATCTGATGCAGCTCTCCACTGTATTCCAAGCTTCCCTTCATAGCTACGGCTACGTACATCCACTTGAAACCACTTACTGGCCCATCCTTCGTCTCCATAATTTTCGAACCTCATGCTGCCCTCCATTATTAAACTTATCATTCCGGGTGCCAGAAGATGTGGTCTATCAACCAATCCCTGCTTTGGTCTGTTTGTGCCATAATGCATTTTATTTCCGATTTGATTCAGTGTCTCTTCATAATCGTATATAATCTACCAATCTAATCGTCGTCATTCTTTTGTAACACCACCTTTGAAAACTATCTATTGTCTTTATAACATCCCTGTCTATCTTTCATGTTCGGCTACATTCCTGACAGATACTTACAGAAAAGACTTCTTGAGACTTAAATTTACGTTAAAAGTTAAAATATTTCACTTCTTCAAAAACACTTATTCTGTAAGGTGGTGTTTCATATTCTCTTTACTTCTGCCATAGCTCTTTTGCTTCAGAAATACCAGATTTCTTGTACATTTTTCACTGTCTTATCTCTAAATCTTACTCGCTCAGCATCGCCTTATTTCATTAGACTAAATCCTAGTTTTACTTTTATTGATGTTCATATCAGAGCCTGTTTTCATGACACTATTGATTCCTTTCGACTGATCTTCCAAGTCCCTTGCCGTTTCTGACAGAACTACCATGTCATCGGCAAAACGTAATTTTTATTCCTTCTTTCTGAAGTTAAATTCCCTTTGCATATTACTCTTCGATTCACTTCACTGCTTGCTCACTACAGAGAGAGAATAACATGTTTTCAAAACACTATACACTCCCTTCATATTATCTTCGAAGCCCTTTGCTGTCACTGACACTATTAGAATATTATTGATAAACTTTTTTTTTCGTCTCCCACAACATTTATTCCGTTCCCAAATGACATTTTGGTTTCTTTTACCGTCTGCTCAATGTACAGACTACAGACAGAATAAAATCTGGAGTAAGGTACAACCGTTTCTCACTCCCTTCTGAACCACAGATTACCTTTTATGTCCTATTCTTACAAGTGCAGTAAGTTTTATGTACAAGCTCTGGATAGGACTTCGTTCCCAGTATTTCTTCCCTGCTGTCTTCAGAATCTCGAAGAGTACGATTCAGTCTACAATATTAAAGGTTACTTCTGAGTCTACAAATGCTACAATGGTAGCTTCCCCTGCCGTAGTAACATGATTATATCGCACTCGTTGGTAAGGAAAAGTGGTAACGTACTATAATTTTTCAGAGACGTATGACGGCTCTTCATTTCCTGAGCCTGGCGCCTAACACTGGTCTTATCACACGACAGAGGGCGCTGGTACACTTGCATGTGTTATCATCTGTACAATCTTATACCTTCTCGATACACTGTTCTACATATCCTTCAAAATTAGTAATCATCTGCATGTGTATCTACATGGGTACTCTGCAAATCACTTTAGTGCCTGGTAGAGAGTTCACCGAACCACCTTCACAATAATTCTGTATTCTCAAAGAACGCGCTGAATAAACGAACACCTATAACTTCCCGTGCGAGATCTCATTTCCCTTATTCTGTTATGATGATCGTTTCTCCCTAGGTAGGTCGGCGTCTACAAAATATTTTCCCATTCGGAGGAGAAATTTGGTGATTGAAATTTCGTGAGGAGATTCCGCCTTAACGATAAAAGCCTTCCTTTTAATGGCGTCCATCCCAAACCCTGTATCATGTCCGTGATACTCTCTCCCCTATTTCGCGATAGTACAAAATGTGCTGCTCTTCTTTGAACTTCCTCCATGTACTGTGTTAATTCTACCTGATAAGGATCCCAGACAACGCACCACTGCTTCAAAACAGGGCGACCCAGCGTAATGTAGACAGTCTCTTTAGTAGATCTGTTGCATGTTCTAAATGTTCTGCCAATAAAACGCAGTCTTTGGTTTGCCATCCCCACAACATTTTCTATGCGTTCCTTTCAATTTAACTTGTTTGCAATTATAATTCCTAGGTATTTAGGTGAATTTATGGTCTTTAGATTCAACTGATTTATCGTGTAACTAAGTTTAACGGATTCGTTTTAGCACTCATGTGGAAGACCTCACATTTTTTGTTCTTTAACGTCAATTGCCATTTTCGCACCATTAGATACCTTTTCTAAATCGTTTACTTTACTAGACAATAAACGACAACATCATCTGCGAACAACCTAAGACGGCTGCTCAGATTGGCTCCTAAATCGTTTGCATAGATAAGGAACAACAGGGGGTCTTTAACACTATCCTGGGGAACGCCAGAAATCACTTATGTTTAACTCTACGACTTTCCGTCAATTACTACGAACTGTGACCCCTCTGACAGGAAATTGTGAAGCCAGTCACTTAGCTGAGACGATATTCCATAAGCACGCAATTTGATTACCAGCCGCTTGTGTGGTACAATGTTATTTGTCAATAGCACTCAACACTTCGTGTTTTCTAAATCAGTGCTGACTGTGTCAAATAACCGTTCTGTTCGAAGTAAATCGCAATGTTCGAACACAATATATTGTTCGAAAATTCTACTCCATATCGACGTTAATGATATGGGCCTACAATTTAGTGGATTACTCTTTCTACATTTTAGTTTAGCGTTTTAGTGATACACATGCTTCGTGTTTAGGATCTTAGCACTGCAGTTACGGTAATACGAAACTCCAACGTATTTTAAATCTGACTGTTACACAGAATAATTGTGTTGATAGTAATTAGTTTACAGGCAGACACCACACCAAAGACAGGAGAATGAGAGCGGCCAGGACTCCTTTTCCCTCCATCGCTGTCTTCTCGTTCTGCTGTAAGTGCCATTTACCACAGAGTAGACTATTACACACTACTGGCCATTAAAATTGCTACACCAAGAAGAATTGCAGATCATAACCGGGTATTCATTGGACAAATATATTATACTAGAACTGACATGTGATTACATTTTCACGCAATTTGGGTGCATAGATCCTGAGAAATCAGTACCCGAGCAACCATATCTGGCCGTAATAACGGCCTTGATACGCCTGGACATTGAGTCAAACAGAGCTTGGATGACGTGTACAGGTACAGCTGCCCATGCAGCTTCAACACGACCATCAAGAGTAGTTAAAATGGCTCGGAGCACTATGCGACTTAACTTCTGAGGTCATCAGTCGCCTAGAACTTAGAATTACTTAAACCTAACTAACACACATCCACGCCCGAGGCAGGATTCGACCTGCGACCGTAGCGGTCGCTCATTTCCAGACTGTAGCGCCTAGAACCGCACGGTCACTTCGGCCGGCTCAAGAGTAGTGATTGGCGTATTGTGACGAGCCAGTTGGTCGGCCACCATTGACCAGACGTTTTCAAATGGTGAGAGACCTGGAGAATGTGCTGGCCAGGGCAGCAGTCGAACATTTTCTGTATCCAGAAAGGCCCGTATAGGATCTGCTACATGCGGTCGTGCATTATCCTGCTAAAATATAGGGTTCCGCAGGGATCGAATGAAGGGTAGAGCCAAGGGTCAAATGGTTCAAATGGCTCCGAGCACTATGGCACTTAACATCTAAGGTCATCAGTCCCCTAGAACTTAGAACTACTTAAACCTAACTAACCTAAGGACATCACACTCACCCATGCCCGATGCAGGATTCGAACCTGCGATCGTAGCGGTCGCGCGGATCCAGGCTGAAGCGTCTAGAAACGCTCGGCTACTCCGGCCGGCAGCCACGGGTCGTAACACATCTGTTCAAAGTGCCGTCAATGCGAACAAGAGGTGACCGAGACGTGCAACCAATGGCACCCCATACCATCACGCCGGGTGATACGCCAGTATGGCGATGACGAATACGCGCTTCCAATGTGCGTTCACCGCGATGTCGCCAGACACGGATGCGACCATCATGATGCTGTAAACAGAACCTGGATTCATCCGAAAAAATGACGTTTTGCCATTCATGCACCCAGGTTCGTCGTTGAGTACACCATCGCAGGGCCTCCTTTCTGTGATGCAGCTTCAAGGGTAACCGCAGCTATGGTCTCCGAGCCGACAGTCCATGCTGCTGCAAACGTCGTCGAACTGTTCGTGCAGATGGTTGTTGTCTTGCAAACGTCCCCATCTTTTGACTCAGGGATCGAGACGTGGCTGCACGATGTGTTACAGCCATGCGGATAAGGTGCCTGTCATCTGACTGCTAGTGATATGAAGCTTTTGGGATCCAGCACGGCGTTCCGTATTACCCTCCTGAACCCACCGATTCCATATTCTGCTAACAGTCATTGGATCTCGACCAATGCGAGCAGCAATGTCGCGATACGATAAACCGCAATCGCGATAGACTACGATCCGACCTTTATCAAAGGCGGAAACGTGATGGTACGCATTTCTCCTCCTTACACGAGACATCGCAACCACGTTTGACCAGGCAACGCTGGTCAACTGCTGTTTGTGTATGAGAAATCGGTTGGAAACTTTCCTCATGTCAGCACGTTGTAGGTGACACCACCGGCGCCAACCTTGCGTGAATGCTCTGAAAATCTAATCACTTGCATATCACAGCATCTTCTTCCTGTCGGTTAAATTTCGCGTCTTTAGCACGTCATCTTCGTGATGTAGCAACTTTAACGGCCAGTAGTGTAATATGCTATGTTAACAGCCGTGACTTGTTTTCGTGCCGGCCGAAGTGGCCGTGCGGTTAAAGGCGCTGCAGTCTGGAACCGCAAGACCGCTACGGTCGCAGGTTCGAATCCTGCCTCGGGCATGGATGTTTGTGATGTCCTTAGGTCAGTTAGGTTTAACTAGTTCTAAGTTATAGGGGACTAATGACCTCAGCAGTTGAGTCCCGTAGTGCTCAGAGCCATTTTTTGAACTTGTTTTCGTTATTTGCACTCTTTCTTTGTGGGGCGGTTTTCTTTTAGGAGCCAAAAATGCCTACAACCAATACCGAAAGTGTGCTGAAAAGTGATGATGACGCCGTCCACTATGGGAACCCAAACCTGCACCTTTCTGTACCCTGCTATCAGTTACAATGATTTACAACGAAGGGACACTAGCAGTGGAGAGCGAGTTAGCCGCAGTATTAAGACATGGATCCGAACTCACACTGACTCACGACACAGTGTTAGCTTTCGTTTGTTTCTGCAGTTCTCCTTGGCTACCGAAGGCTAGAGAACAGTAACCCGCCTGAAAACGATATGAATAAATAATGGCGCGCAAGTACTGCTGGTTGATGTGCTACTATCACGCAAGCTGCAGACCCACTTCCAATATTGGTTTTCTTGGACGAGGAATACTACGAATACTTGTCTTACGAAAGCTCACTGCTACCTCCGACTAAGTGCACGAGTTCGGTCTGAGAAAAACTGGAGAGGAAGCGGAGTAACCTGACTTCCCGGTACTCTCTAGAGATACCCGCAACAATAATAGAACAAAGGGGCCGTCTTGCCTCTTATCGGAACGTGCAGAGGCCAGTGGGTTCTGGGGAACAATAGAGCTGGCAGCGTCAGAATGCAGACGATGGACGGGAATGTGTAAACTGTTTGCCGGGGCGACCTTCGGGCAGCTGCAACGGCCGCGCTGGCCGGACTCCAGGTTCTGCGAAACCCGGCACCAGTCCCGCGGGACCCATCCCGCCGCCGCCGCCTGCATGACTACGCGTGCGTCCGTGCGTGCGTAATTACCCCGACATCTTGTAGGCTAACAAAATCAGCGCTCGCTTAGACTATGCTCAGAGGCGAACTACTTCATCCACATCTACCTCTACATCTACATGATTACTCTGCAACTCACATTTAAGCGCTTGGCAGAGGGTTCATCGAACCACAATCATACCATCTCTCTACCATTCCACTCCCGAACAGCGCGCGGGAAAAACGGACACCTAAACCGTTCTGTTCGAGCTCTGAGTTCTCTTATTTTATTTTGATGATCATTCCTACCTATGTAGGTTGGGCTCAACAAAATATTTTCGCATTCGGAAGAGAAAGTTGGTGATTGAAATTTCGTAAATAGATCTCCCCGCGACGAAAAACGTCTTTGCTTTAATGACTTCCATCCCAACTCGCGTATCATATCTGCCACACTCTCTCCCCTATTACGCGATAATACAAAACGAGCTGCCCTTTTTTGCACCATTTCGATGTCCTCCTTCAGTCCCACCTGGTAAGGATCCCACACCGCGCAGCAATATTCTAACAGAGGACGAACGAGTGTAGTGTAAGCTGTCTCTTTAGTGGACTTGTTGCATCTTCTAAGTGTCCTGCCAATGAAACGCAACCTTTGGCTCGCCTTCCCCACAATATTATCTATGTGCTCTTTCCAACTGAAGTTGTTCGTAATTTTAACACCCAGGTGCTTAGTTGAATTGACAGCCTTAAGAATTGTACTATTTATCGAGTAATCGAATTCCAACGGATTTCTTTTGGAACTCATGTGGATCACCTCACACTTTTCGTTATTTAGCGTCAACTGCCACCTGCCACACCATACAGCTTTGCAACTGATACTGGTCTTCGGATGACCTTACTAGACGGTAAATTACAGCATCATCTGCGAACAACTTAAGAGAACTCCACAGATTGTCACCCAGGTCATTTATATAGATCAGGAACAGCAGAAGTCCCAGGACGCTTCCCTGGGGAACACCTGATATCACTTCAGTTTTACTCGATGATTTGCCGTCTATTACTACGAACTGCGACCTTCCTGACAGGAAATCGAATCCAGTCGCACAGCTGAGACGATACCCCATAGGCCCGCAGCTTGATTCAGTAATCGGTATGCAATCTGTGTATGCGACAGCATGCGTACTTACATATTCCAAAACGCCGCACATAAAAACGGGATTATTCCGTGCTCATACCTTCAGTTTTGCTGGTGATAAAAGAAGTAGGGTCCAGTGTTTTGGATAGCCCTTGGTGTAGGAAACCTTTGCATACCAACAGAAGGATCGTCTTAGCGTCACTATCCTACGGTATACGGTCAAGGCATGAATATTACACACGTCTTCTTGCTAAGGGAAATGGAGCATATCGGTTAGTTATTTTCGCATTCGATGTGGTCTACCGTGGGCTTGATGGGACTTACGAAGCCACCACCTTAGTTCGCCGGAGGTTACTTACTCTGAGAACTCAAGGAAAAGGTTTTTTTATATTTTCTAGACTGGTGTTGACAGATGTAAAAATTACCAAACTATCAGTTTAATAAACCACGGCTGCAAAATGCTAACACGAACTGTTTACAGACGAATGGAAAAACTGGTAGAAGCCGACCTCGGGGAAGATCAGTTTGGATTCCATAGAAATGTTGGAACACGTGAGGCAATACTGACCCTACGATAGGGTGGTAGCCTGTCCCCGATGTTATTCAATCTGTATATTGAGCAAACAGTAAAGGAAACAAAAGAAATGTTCGGCGTAGGTATTAAAATCCATGGAGAAGAAATAAAAACTTTAAGGTTCACCGATGACATTGTAATTCTGTCAGAGACAGCGAAGGACTTGGAAGAGCAGTTGAACGGAATGGACAGTGCCTTGAAAGGAGGATATAAGATGAACGTCAAGAAAAACAAAACCAGGATATGAAATGTAGATGAATTAAATCGGGTGATGCTGAGGGAATTAGATTAGGAAATGAGACACTTAAAGTAGTAAAGGAGTTTTGCTATTTGGTGAACAAAATAACTGATGATGGTCGAGGTAGAGAGAATATAAAATGTAGACTGGCAATGGCAAGGAAAGCGTTTCTGAAGAAGAGAAATTTGTTAACATCGACTATAGATTTAAGTGTCAGGAAGTCGTTTCTGAAAGTATTTGCATGGAGTGTAGCCATGTATGGAAGTGAAACGTGGGCGATAAATAGTTTAGAGAAGAAGAGAGTAGAAGCTTTCGAAATGTGGTGCTACAGAAGAATGCTGAAGATTAGATGGGTAGATCACATAACTAATGAGGAGGTACTGAATAGAATTGAAGAGAAGAGAAATTTCTGGCACAACTTGATTAGAAGAAGGGATCGGTTGGTAGGGCATATTCTGAGGCATCAAGGGATCACCAATTTGGTATTGGAGGGCAGCGTGGAGGGTAAAAATCATAGAGGGAAACCAAGAGATGAACACACTAAACAAATTCAGAAGGATGTAGGTTGCAGTAGGTACTGGGAGATGAAGAAGCTTGCAGAGGATAGAGTAGCATGGAGAGCTGCATCAAACCAGTCTCAGGACTGAAGACCATAACAACAACAACAACATTATATTTTCGCCGTTAGCAGTGGACCAAGTCTTAGTGGAGTATTCAAGGATGATTATGCACAGCAAATGCATAAAATTTTTAAGATATATTACTAAGTTCAGAATATCGAACAAGCTTGAAAATTTTCTTGCCGTTTTCAAGATACAGAATTTTCCTACTCGTACACGTAAATTCGGTATGAGGTGAAATCTAAATAAATAACCGCAGCAAACTGCTCGAATTTTAGCGGTGCGTTCTCCAAAAATTTGTCTACAACAGCCATCTCCCCGTGTTCAAAAATATTTATCCGTCATCGAAAAAATAGTTTTTTGGGTACCGAACCAGCCGCAAAATCCGAGACGGCTACCCACAGCAAATGGCTATAATTGCTACGATATATACCAAAAATCCCGATCTGGAACAACCTTGAAAAATTTCGTCATATCTTTATTAGTTTCTGCGACACAGCGATTCAAAGTTACCCTGGTTCGTAGACGTAAAATCGGTGCGAGACGAAAACTTAGTTTATGAAGAGACGTAGCACGGATAAATACGGCGTAAAGCGTCTCTGTCATCATAGGGCACCCCATGTTTCAGTGCTGAAGCACATGCAAGATTTTTGTGCACGTAAAATTCGGTGACAAGTGTAAAATTTGTTTCGTGTTATTTCAATTTCACATTCGTAAACTATCTAAATTTTACTGATTAATACATTTCTTTTCATAGGAGTTACATGCCCTGCTACAGCAGGGAAAATAAGGGTACATGCGGTAAAATGCTCCTGAAATGCGAATATGCTCCTGTTTATTTAAAAGATTGACTGAAAAGTGGGGTACCACCTGCCTCATTCTACCTTCCTTGGCGCCTTTAAAAATTTTCCCAAATAATTTTGGCATGCGAAGATATTCACGCTTGTTTATGCTGACAGAGAAGACAGTGGCAGTAACAAGTAGACGAAAAAGTAATAAATAATGGAAAATAGTAGAAGGTGGTTGTGTTATAGAAAGAGTGAATGACACAAAGGCAGCGTGACAGAAAGAGACGACACAGTGACAGAGGAACAATGACAGAACAACGCTAGAAGAGTGAATGAAACAGTTCCATGAGGTGGGAGGGAGAGGGGGATAAAGAGAAAGTGGAAGTAAGTGAGAGCGAGTGATAATGACACAGGCAGAGTATATGGTGATGATAACGAGGAAGAAAGCAATAGTGAAAGTGAGGGTGAGAACAGACAACAGCAGTAGGAAGGAAGGAAGGAGGGAAGAAAGGAAGGAAAGAAGGAAGGAAGGAAAGAGAGATTGCAGTGATAGGAGAGACTAGTAGTAGGACAGAACTGTGGATGTGAGACAGGAAACACTGACAGGGAGACACAAAGAAGTAATCAGAACGAGAATGAGTTAGGTTGCATGAATCAGTGAGAAATGGCAACTGAAGGGTAGGGTATGAGCGACTTACACAGATGGAGTAGTGAGTATGAGTGAGTTATAGTTAGCGGAGCGTGTCACAGTTGTTAAGGAAATTCTCAAAGGTGTTAAAGGAAGGACAGGATTTGTGACTGGTATAAGGAATGGCAGCTAACTCTAAATATAGATAAATGTAAATTAATGCAGATGAATTGGAAAAAGAATCCCGTAATGTTTAAATACTCCATTAGTAGTGTAGCGCTTGACACAGTCACGTCGATTAAGTATTTGGGCGTAACATTGCAGAGCGATATGAAGTGGGACAAGCATGTAATGGCAGTTGTGGGGAAGGCGGATAGTCGTCTTCGGTTCATTGGTAGAATTTTGGGAAGATGTGGTTAAAGGAGACCGCTTATAAAACACTAATACGACCTATTCTTGAGTACTGCTCGAGAGTTTGGGATCCCTATCAGGTCAGATTGAGGGAGGACATAGAAGCAATTCAAAGGAGGGCTGCTGGATTTGTTACTCGTAGGTTTGATCATCACGCGAGTGTTACGGAAATGCTTCAGGAACTCGGGTGGGAGTCTCTGGAGAAAAGGAGGCGTTCTTTTCGTGAATCGCTACTGATGAAATTTAGAGAACAAGCATTTGAGACTGACTGCAGTACAATTCTACTGCCGCCAACTTATATTTCGCGGAAAGACCACAAAGATAAGATAAGAGAGATTAGGGCTCGTACAGAGGCATATGGGCAGTCATTTTTCCCTCGTTCTGTTAGGGAGTGGAACAGGGAGAGTAGATGCTAGTTGTGGTACGAGGTACCCTCCGCCACGCACCGTATGGTGGATTACGGAGTATGTATGTAGATGTAGATGTAGGTAGAATGAAGCAGCTGGTACCCCACTTTTCAGTATGTTTTTTAAATAAGTAGGAACATATTAGCATTTTTCGAGCTCCGATAGGAGCGTCCATCCGTCTGTTTCTTTTCTATCACTTTCCTTATTGCTTTGGGCATTTATTTCGTCGCTTGTCGCGCGTACAACGTAATGTAGGGTGGTCCATATGTGCCGAACTACCACGACAGGTGGATGAATGGAAAGTCTGTCAGGTAGAGTGAGACAGACAAGGGGGAAGACCTACCAAAACTTGTGTGCAAAACGTAATGATGAAAGTAACTTTCGCATGATATGTCAATGCCAAGTAACACAGATCGATCAAACTTGCACCATATGTAGAAACAGCTGCTACAGTGTAGTACACAAGCTAACTGAAAGAAATACACAATGATACGAACAGAAATGGCTCTTTTGTTGAAAGTTAGTAATCACACTGAAGTCAGTGAAATTCACGATGATGCCTTCGACACTGCAAAAGGTGTTCAAGCGGCTCCAAGCACTACGGGACTTAACATAAGAGGTCATCAGTCCCCTAGACTTAGAACTACTTAAACCTAACTAAACTAAGGACACCACACACATCCATGCCCGAGGCACGATTCGAACCTGTGACCGTAGCAGCAGCGCGGTTCCGGACTGAAGCGCCTAGAGCCGCTCGGTCACAGCGGCTGGCGCAAAAAGTGTGACGTCGTTCTTAATAGCGTGTGAGATCATCAATCATCAGCTGCGTTGTAAAATGCTAGATGGTGCATGTGGACGTACTGCTACACGTCTGCCCAGCGTATCCCACACGACGGGAAAATGGACAGGCCTGTCCATTCGCCTAACATCCTCTTGTTCCAAGAGCTCCCTCACCTGCGCTGTTCTGGATGGTAGTGGACTGTTATCCATAAAAA
The DNA here is from genome assembly GCF_023864345.2 of Schistocerca serialis cubense. NCBI lineage: Eukaryota > Metazoa > Arthropoda > Insecta > Orthoptera > Acrididae > Schistocerca > Schistocerca serialis. The sequence continues at coordinate 739,944,304 of NC_064642.1, forward strand.
CAAACTCGGGACCGAATGCAGCCCTGAAAGATGCACACGCAGAATAAGTTCAGCGCCACAATAACGTTCATCTCTGAGTGTTTAAAGATTTGGAAGTCAGCACACAGATGCACCATTACGCCTCCATACACCATAAGGCTTGGACCACCAAAACGATGGTGATCGACCATGTTGCTGGGAGCATTGCATGTTCCAGAATTACTACGCCGACTATGTGCTTCCACCCGAGATGAACAAGCGACCTACTCCCTATAGTACTGGCACCGCCGCAAACGGTGCAGCCGATGGCGATGTGCGGGCGTCAACACAACACAACGTATTGGTCGGCGGGCGGCAGATCACCCTCATGCAACTTGCGTACCACTGTAGAGCGTGAGATTGCGTGCCTTGCAGTACTGTGAAATGTGGCTGCAACTGCACTGGCTCTCTGACGCGGGTCCTTTCTTGGCTGTTGCACAACGAAGTGGTCACCCGCTGCTATAGCGGACACTTGCCCACCATCCCCGACCCGCTCTTTGGACAGAAGTACCTGTGGTTCAGAACGCTCCGCACGCAAGTAAAGAAATACGAACCTCCTCGTTACATCCGTTACAATTCGTCGTTTTCTAACTTTTCGATGATTATTCTGATTATTCCCCGTACGAAGCCCTACAGATGTTGCCCCTATGTCAAGCTGTAATGAAACACACACACACACAGGGCAATTCCATAGTTACGGGTGTTATACGTACACACCTTAAAATCAGGAAAAATAATGTAAGGAAAAATATTTATTGGATTTAATATTGAAAACTTTTAAGGCTTACATTATATTTCATGTTATAAATGTTGATAATGGAATTGTTTTATTGTTCTCCTGGTTATTAATCAAAAAAGCAGTGTTACAGGTGTTACCAAAAGTAGACCTGGCCCCTGTAATGAGTTAGGGAATTCTCTAATTTCTGCAAACTTGATGAAGCTTTTATTCTTGTAAAACAACTGTTAAGAGGTATTGCCCCAAATTTTATTTTCAAATATAAATTTTTATTTTTTTGGACATCATAACTCAGTATTTATATATTTTTTGCTGTTACGGGTGTTACATTAAATGTTACGGGTGTTACATAGTTGCATCAGATTTCTCTCTTAAAAGAATAAATCTACCTCTTACAATTGCATAAAAAGAAAAGAAGTATTATGGTTTATTTGGAATAAAAGTATGTACTTAAGAATACATATTTGAAGGATAAAGCTATTTATTACACAAAAAATTTTGTTACAGATTTAAAGCACAACTAGGCCAAGATATCGTTACTTACATTTACCTCATTTTGTAGGCCTAACAAATTTATGACAAAAATGTTTTCTTATTATTGATAGGTTTCAAAACTTTTTAATAATCTTTTTCAGCAACATCCAACTCAAAATTGAAGTCATAGTACAAACGGTTACCTTGTTGTTTGATTTCTGGTGTTGTTACCTTAGATAGTACTTGACTGAATTTCACAAAACAAACATCAGTTTCATCTAGTTTAAAAAGTGTTTCACTTTTTCCTACTGACTTCAGAAACATTATTTTCACATCCTCCTCTTCATCAACCTCACTCTGGCAGATTCCCAAGTAACAGTATTGAATTTTGGATAGGGTTGGCTTCTTTTTGTAACTTGGAATGTCAACCAAGACAAATAACCCAAATTTTAAATCAGACTTTTCAATTTTATTAGTTAGGCTTAACTCACAAGCACATCCAATATTGCCTTGTGATTCAGATAGTGAAACAGTCTCCTAATCAGAATCATCAGAACTGCACACTTCATAGCAGTTTATGCATCTTTTTGCATATATTTTTTTTAACTTTGGCCTCCTCAGTAATAAATACTGACACCCTTGTCATTAATGACTCTGCTGTTTTTGAAACCAGCAAATCAGTTGTGTTATAAGGCCAAAAGTGATGGCAGCCCTGAATTAGAGGAATCCCTTGTAAATTTTTCCACCTTTCATCCAAAATAGGACTGTTATGCTCCACTGTTATGTTATCAATCCATAATACCTTAATTTTAGAAAAATTCTTCAGAGTGTAGTCATAACAGTCAATTGTGTTGTTAATAATAATTTTCCTAGATCTAACAGCTGTACACATGCTCCTCTTCAGTGCACTTCCAATGCCATCCATGGCTCCTTTACCATGTGAACTGGCAAAAAATTCCACTCAACTGTCAGTCCAAAGTCTCTCTCAAAATAACATAGATTGGACAGAGTATATTTGTTTTTGAACTGCCCAGCACAGTACATTGTTAAACATAGATTCTTATGAATGACTAGAATTTGCCTCAATAAGCAGTTTACTGGGCCTATATAAAATTTAAAACTGAGGTTAGAAATATTGTTGTTCTTAGAAAAGTTAGAATGGAAAACATAAACTATATGTAATCTAAAGAATTTTGGGCTTAATTAACATTTTAGGAGAATGTCAGTTGAGTCAGGTTAATGCTCTAATTAACTTTTATAATGTAGGTGTAGTGCTTAAAGAAATGTATGCAGAGAAATAAAAATTTTAGTTTTCATGCTTAAAACTGTTTTAATATGTAATAAACATAGTTAAAAAACTTTTTTCATTCATAATAATACCCTTTGGTTATAATTTAAATGTAGGGCCTAGGCCTACTAAAGATGAAGGTGCACCCGTAACAGCTCTAAGAGTGTTAAATAAGATTTCAAAATGCCATGTAATGGTATGATATTGTAAAACATGTGCATAACCTCACATTTACAGGAAGGTATTCTACAGAACAAATTTACTAGATTACAAATTAAACTTTTGTATCTTTTTTGTTATGGGTGTTACAAGCTGCATATATATTATAAAACTAACAAAATAAAGAAATGCAATTAGCTTACTTCAACAAAACGAATTATTATGAGCTATAACAATGTTGACTTCAATATTCTTTGCAACAATAGAACAATCAGCCATAGATAACACAACTAATACTCATCTGGAAATAGCATAAAACATACCTCTCTGTGGTGCCATAGAGTAGTGCACTTCAAACGCTTAGTGAAGGTAGAAATTTAATTTTTTCATGTTCATGATTATTTTGCAATGAACAAATGTACTTTTAACTTGGCATTTTTAAGGTTATATTTGTAATATTGTCATTTTAGTTTTTTTGTCACAAACTCTCTTTAACATGGAATGAACCCCCCCCCCCCCCCACACACACACACACACACAGTCCATTATGGTCATTCAGCTGCTTCGTGTTGTGGGCCCAGCTCCATTTGGCGCTATAACGTTGACCACGCACCACGTTACGTCCAGATTCCTATGCACAGCCTCTGGCAACATGTTGCCGCACTTTCATTGCCACCTAGTAGTTCACACGTTACGTTACTTTATCTATCTCGTCCTTAAGTTTTGCTGATCAAGGATTTTTTAAGCCCGTTCAGTGGTCGTACCAACAGACAAAATTACTCGGTTTCATATCCGCAAATACAGGGTGACAATTACTGAACTACACGAAATAAAATCGTCATACCTTCTGAACGGTTTGCGTTAGGACGTCCAAACTACACGATTGGCGACGTGGCATGATGGGAATTAGTATGCGCTGTATGGTTTAGTTTAGCGACGAAGCCCACTTTCATTTGGATGGATTCGTCAATAAGCAAAATTGGCGCATTTGGGGGCCCGACAATCCGCATTTCGCGATCGCAAAATCTCTTCAACCTCAACGGGTTCTAACAATAACCACCACTTGCAACATAGGTTAGAAATCAGATTAATAATGTTGCTCACGCAGCATATGTTCGCTTTATCGGGCAACAACGAAGTTGTTGACTGTGGATGGTATCGTCAGAATGGAAATAATGAAGTCACTGTAAAACAGTCATTAATTTTGGCACTTATCTTCAATGGATTCCCACGTAGATTTCGTCGAAGTTGTTATGGCTCATCTTGTTGATTCTAGGGTGATTCCACTTTGACCGCTAGAACGTCCAGATCTGTATTTTCGCAATATTTGAAGACCTAACAAAGGCGTTTTTCAGGAAATTCTTAATGATCAAACAATCCCAGATCAGAACAATGGTATGGTTGAAATAATTTTTGACTTGGTGTTCACGATGCACATATTTATTAAACTTCTTGTATATTCACATATACTTCTTCTTAATTGTCACATCATCAAGAAAACAGTTTCGTATCAATCTTCATATACATAATTTCCACTTTAACCAAACACAAGACTTGACTGTTCTTTTACAAAGCGAAATAACAACTTCTGCAAAGTGAAACAAAGACTGCCCTGTGCGCATTCGCGCCAAAACGGTTACAAGTCGAAGAAAATACAGTCTCACAGAAATGAATACGCAGAAGAGCCATATCATTGTAATATATCGATACATCGGAGTACCTATACATTAATATAACCAAATGTGAATATTGTCACAAAAATATGTCTGTTACTTCGCAGAAAAGTAGTACGATATTACTGGTATCGAAAACTGGGGTTGGAGTGCCGTAATGCCTGTCATTATTGGCAGGGTGAGTGTGTGATGTGCAGTGTTCAGTCACGGATAACTGTTGCGATGTTCCTTGATGACATGGTGACAACCGAACGGCACATAAAGGTTTTGGAAGATGATTATCCAAAGTGGCCCTGATTTCGACAAGATGTGGTACATGCAAGACTGGGTTCGACACAGTCGAAGTAGGAGAGTGTTTACTGTCCTGGAGGAGCACTTTGGGGCAGCGTTCTAACTCTGGGGTACCCACACGCCACTGGCGTGAGCCAGGATTGGCCGCCATATTTTCCTGATCTGAACTCATGCGATTCCTTTTGTGGGGCTATATTTGAAGACAACGTGTACAGCACTAACCCCAAAACCATTTCTGAGCTGAAAACAGCCATGCAGGAGGTCATCGACAGCATCGATATTCCGATACTTCAGCGGGTCATGCAGAATTTCGCTATTCGTCCGCGCCACATCATCGCCAATAATGACAGGCATATCGAACATGTCGTAACTTAAATCCGAATATCTGTAGTGACGTTTACGTGTTCAATAAAGTGTGTACACGCCGTAGTTTGTAACTAATTTGCGTTTTTCTCATATAGTCCAATAATTGTCACAATATACAGGGTTATTACAAATGACTGAAGCGATTTCACAGCTCTACAATAACTTTATTATTTGAGATATTTTCAAAATGCATTGCACACACATACAAAACCTCAAAAAGTTTTTTTAGGCATTCACAAATGTTCGATATGTGCCCCTTTAGTGATTCGGCAGACATCAAGCCGATAATCAAGTTCCTCCCACACTCGGCGCAGCATGTCCCCATCAATGAGTTCGAAAGCATCGTTGATGCGAGCTCGCAGTTCTGGCACGTTTCTTGGTAGAGGAGGTTTAAACACTGAATCTTTCACATAACCCCACAGAAAGAAATCGCATGGGGTTAAGTCGGGAGAGCGTGGAGGCTATGACATGAATTGCTGATCATGATCTCCACCACGACCGATCCATCGGTTTTCCAAGCTCCTGTTTAAGAAATGCCGAACATCATGATGGAAGTGTGGTGGAGCACCATCCTGTTGAAAGATGGTCGGCGCTGTCGGTCTCCAGTTGTAGCATGAGCCAATTTTCCGCGGGCTACGCGTGAAACTTGCCCGCACGCGTTCAACCGTTTCTTCGCTCACTGCAAGCCGACCCGTTGATTTACCCTTACAGAGGCATCCAGAAGCTTTAAACTGCGCATACCATTGCCGAATGGAGTTAGCAGTTGGTGGATCATTGTTGAACTTCATCCTGAAGTGTCGTTGCACTGTTATGACTGACTGATGTGAGTGCATTTCAAGCACGACATACGCTTTCTCGGCTCCTGTCGCCATTTTGTCTCACTGTGCTCTCGAGCGCTCTGACGACAGAAACCTGAAGTGCGGCTTCAGCCGAACAAAACTTTATGAGTTTTTCTACGTATCTGTAGTGGGTCGTGACCATATGTCAATGAATGGAGCTACAGTGAATTTATGAAATCGCTTCAATCATTTGTAATAGCCCTGTATATATATATATATATTTCTTTAGTTCTGTAAAATGTCAACAGGTCTTAAATTATAATAATTTTAACGAAATTTGAGTGTGTATTATTATTCAGTTCCGAAAAATGAAACATATCTTAAATGATAATTATTCTAACGAAAATGGGAATAAAATACTTTTGGTCTGTAGTAATTATTACATTATTTTTTCTACATTGTTGGGTAATGAAAAGAGAGCCTTACAAAACCCAAAGTAGGTCTAATTTCGTTAGAGTCATTATTACTTAAAACATGTTTACATTTTACAAAATTAGATAAAAGTATCCACTGTCGATGACACTGAAGTGCTCAAACAAGTTTGGGAATTTATCACAAAATAAATGTTCACACAATAGGCGTACCTAAAACCCAGTAATTATTGGCTTACATTACAGACATGACAGCCATTTTGGGAGCCGTTACCTTGGACGCAACTCGTAATTTTCAAATGAAAAGGGGTGATGCGACTAACAGTCAGATGGAGAACTACAAGAGGAAAAGTACGGTGCCTTTCATCCGAGAACAGCTGTATTGATTTTTGAAATAACGTCGCATGTGCCCCGTGTTTTTCCCAGCGGCTGTTGTTAACTGCTGCACCCACTTCCCATGGACTTTAACCGAGATATTTAAGCCGAGCCTCGTAGTCTAGTGGTAAAGCGCGTGCCTGAAAACCCAGAGACTGCGACATCGACTCCCTACCGACACGCGGAAATTCTCCAGTCTTTCTTTGATTTAGCCTGCACCTCACAGTGATGCTATAATTCTCCAGGAAAGACGTGTCGTTCGCACTGCACATTAATCTGTAGGACCTTTTGCTCAGTAGGATTGCTGGGGCAGGTTAGGGACACACTAGTCGCCGAAGTGGAGACGGATTCAAAGACTTGCACCAGGCTGATGACTCACACGACATTACTTTTATTGTTATCCTCAATTCATGTACCAGAATGCGAGCACAAACATCTGCTCCATGTGATGTGCAAGGTTTCACCGCACACACAATTGCCTTCGCATGTCCCAATAGTTTCCCCGGAGATGTGTAGGCAATAGAGGACCAGCTGAGTACTTGCCACATTCCCCGGCTCAAACATCAGTCGTCTCATTGTTAGTGTGATAAGTGGATCAACGTAGGCAGTTAGGTTGCAGCGGTGAAACCGTTTTATACGGTTACAAGATGCTGCAACTTCTGGTGCGCGTATACTAGTCATACTGCCGAACTGGGCTATAAGGGGAACAGTCATTGTGTTGTGAACAAAAATCCTCTTATTGCATTTTTCAGTTTCACCATCATAAACGGTATTCACTTTGAAAGAGTAATAGTCAGATGACTGTTGAAAAAGAAAAGAAAAGAGTAATAGAAAACACTTGAAGCTACATTACTAAAAGTAAAATAATCTATGTAATGTAATCAAAAGTATCCGGACACACCCAAAAACATACGTTTCTCGTATTAAGTGCTGCCACCTACAGCCAGGTACTTTGTATCAGCGACCTCAGTAGTCGTAAGGCATCGTGAGAGAGCAGAATGGGGTGCTCCGCGGAACTCACGGACTTCGAACGTGGTCAGGTGATTGAGTGTCGCACGTCTGTACACGAGATTTCCACACTCATGAACATCCCTAGGTCCACTGTTTACGGTGTAATAGTGATGTGGAAACGTGAAGGGACACGTACAGCATAAAAGCGTACTGGTCGACCTCGTCTGTTGACTGACAGAGACCGCTGACAGTCGAAGAGGGTCTTAATGTGTAATAGACAGGCATCGATCCAGACCATCACACAGGAATTCCAGACTGCGTCAGGATCCACTGCAAGCACTATGACAGTTAGGCGGGAGGTGAGGAAAATTGGATTTCACGGTCGAGCAGCTGCTCATAAGCCACACATCATCACGGCGGTAAATGCCAAACGACGCCTCGCTTGGTATAAGGAGCGTAAATGTAGGACGATTGAACAATGGAAAAATGTTGTATGGAGTGACTGAACACGGTACACAACGTGGCGATCCGATGGCAGGGTGTGGGTATGCCGAATGCCCGGTGAACGTCATTTGCCAGCATGGGTAGCGCCAACAGTAAAATTCGGAGACGGTGGTGTTATGGTGCCTTTCATCCGTGTCATTCATGGAGGGGGCTTGCACCTCTTGTTGTTTTGCGTGGCATTATCACAGCACGGGCCTACAATGATATTTTAAGCACCTTCTTGCTTCACACCGTTGAAGAGCAATTCTACATCTACATCTACATGACTACTCTGCAATTCACATTTAAGTGCTTGGCAGAGGGTTCATCGAACCACAATCATACTATATCTCTACGATTCCACTCCCGAACAGCGCGCGGGAAAAACGAACACCTAAACCTTTCTGTTCGAGCTCTGATTTCTCTTATTTTATTTTGATGATCATTCCTACCTATGTAGGTTGGGCTCAACAAAATATTTTCGCATTCGGAAGAGAAAGTTGGTGACTGAAATTTCGTAAATAGATCTCGCCGCGGCGAAAAACGTCTTTGCTTTAATGACGTCCATCCCAATTCGCGTATCATATCTGCCACACTCGGGGATGACGAATGCACCTTTCAAGACGATCGAGGACCTGTTCATAATGCACGGCCTGTGGTGGAGTCGTTACACGACAATTACATCCCTGAAATGGACTGGCCTGCAAAGAGTCCTGACCTTAATCCTACAGAACACCTTTGGGATGCTTTAGAACGCCGACTTCGTGCCACACTTCACCGACCGACATCGATACCTCTCCTAAGTGCAGCACTCCCTGAAGAATGGGTGGCCATTCCCCAAGAAACCTTCCAGCACCTGACTGAACATATACCTGTGAGAGTGGAAGCTGTCATCAAGGCTAAGGGTGAGCTAACACCATATTGAATTCGAGAATTACCGATGGAGGGCGCCACGAACTTGTCAGTTTCAGCGAGCTGTCTGGATACTTTTGATCACAGTGTTGGTTGGTTGGTTGTTTTGGGGAAGGAGACCAGACAGCGAGGTCATCGGTCTCATCGGATTAGGGAAGGAAGTCGGCCGTGCCCTTTGAAAGGAACCATCCGGGCATTTGCTTGGAGCGATTTAGGGAAATCACGGAAAACCTAAATCAGGGTGGCCGGACGCGGGATTGAACCGTCGTCCTCCCGAGTGCGAGTCCAGTGTCTAACCACTGCGCCACCTCGCTCGGTAATCACAGTGTATTTATTCATAAGAACATGGATATATTTCATAGTAACTTGGCAAAGTTCAATCGAAGATACAAGGTCATATGTTCACAATGTACAGGGTGTCTCACGAAAGACGCCCGGGAGGGATCCGCGGTTCGTGCGGCGCGTTTGATGGCTGTTGCCGCTGTGTCTGCCAGTTGTCGCTATGCGTAGTTCTCGAACACCAATACTCTGCCCGTTCCCCCTCCATTGTGCGACTGAATGTGGTGGTGTTTTCTTTTGAGTTCTTTTGTCAAGTTTAACCGCTTCAGATACTGTTGCTTGCATCGAGTGCGGGGCTTTCCCTGCCCTTATGTCGCTCGGCCCTGTTCTCAGATAGAAACACCGTGCGCGTTGTCTTCTACCCCGTGCGACAGAGTATTCTGGTGTTTTGTTTTGGGTTTCCTGCCGAATTTCCACTCGGTATGGTATACACGAGGGATCAAAGAGTGTTGAACTATGCAAAAACAGAATCGAGTGTGGAATGTCGGCTTGAATTCATACGGAAATTTGCCGGTGTGCATGTTGCCAATGATTCGACGAGACAGTGCAAAAATTTCGAGACACTAGATCTGTGTTACACAAACGAAGGCCTAGGAAACCTAGCGTTTTAACCGAAAATAAATTAGACGACACAGAGGAGACCTTGGAATGAACTCCAATAAAATCTCTGCACTGCTTGGCACTTCAGACTGGTGTGTAAAAGGCAGCTGCTAACAGAGCCGTGCACAGACTGAAATTGAAACCAAAACTGCATAAACTGAGGAAGTCAGATACTGTTGCTCGATGTCGTTACTGCAACTGAAGCATGGCTGCATTTGTCACGGTACGTAAATTCTCAGAACAATCGAAGCTGGAGCTCCGAAAATCCTCATCAATGACACCAACGACCTCTGCATGGTGTGAAAACAGGATTGTGGTGTACAATTAGTGCAAGACGAATTACTGGGCCAATCTTTTTTTTCGGACAGGTATGTAAACAATGTAATATATTTCGAGAACTAATAACTAACGATGTACAGTTATGTAATGCAGGACAACGCAGGACCACACATCGTCACATCGTCAATGCTTCTACGACGAAGTGTTTTTGATAATAGTAAAGTTGACTCGTCTCCTCGTTCTCCAGATCTAAATCCGTGTGATCTTTATCTTTGGGGAATGTGCATCCAATCCCCACACGGACGAAGAATTAGAAGACAGAGTTCGGCTAGTCATTTCCAAGATGTAGGGAGCCGAAATTCGTCGAGTGGTTGCTAATGTGTTCAGGAGATGTCAGGCTGCTCTTACCACATCATTTTGGCATCTACTACAAATACAGGTACGCCTAAGTTCATCAGATGGCCACGTTGTTTATGTTTGACTCGGGGGAAGAGCAAGCGCAGCCGTCTACCGGCAGATCAGTGGCTGAGAGTCGGGAGCGACGGCGGACGGCATATAAGACCCACATACCCCTCCTGGGCGTCATTCGTGAGACACACCCTGTACATCACAATATGCTATCTGGTTGTCAGGGATGAAGGCTACAGTTAACTACGTAAGAGAGTAAGGCTTACATGACTACAACATTAAAAGTAGTCACAACACAAAATTGACAATGAGATAAACTCTTTTCGAACTGAAAACTACAGGGTATATATTTCAATTATTATTGCACAAGAACTAAACATTGTACAGATGTCATACAAATTGCATTTTGAAGAGAAACTCAAAGTTTTTCTTACGAACCGTGACTGACCCGGCAGACGTCAATACGGTAATCGAATTCTTGCCATACCCGTCCCGGCATGGCATCGTCGACTGTGGCAGTTGCTTCCCATATTCTCTCCCGCAGCTCTGCTACATCACGTGGTAGGGGCGGTGCATACACCAGATCTTTAGTGTGTTGCCACAGAAAAAAACTCACACGGAGTGAGATCCGATGGGGGATGCTATTTCATGAAATAGCTATCCCCTTCTGTAGCACGGCCGATCCATCGATGCGGCAGCTCCGTGTTCAGGTACCCACGACCTTCGCGAAGGAAATGGGGTTGAGCCCCATCCTGCTGAAAGATGAACGGAGAGTCCGATTGCATTTGAGGCATCAGCCATTGCTGCAACATGTCCAAGTAGGAATATCCGGTGACTGTGGTCTCGGCGAAGAAGAATGTCCCGTACAATTTTCGAAGTGACAAGGCACAAAAATACATTTACCTTTGGGGAACCAGCTCAAATTCAATGCAATGTGGCTGCTTTGCACCCCAGATTCGACAATTATGCCTGTTCACTTTCCCATTAGCGTGAAACGTGGCTTCGTCACTAAAAATTAAGCGATCAACAATGCCATCCCCATCCTCATTCAATTGTTGCAACTGCGAACAAAATTCAAAACGCTTGTCTTTGTCCTCGTCACTGAGTTTCTGCACTGGTTCCAATTTGAATGGTTTCATAGAAAGCTTCTGTCGCAGAACTTTCCACACCGTCATTGGAGCCATTTCGGGTTCACGGGATGAACGAAGCAACGATTTCTTTGGACTCCTTACGAATGTCTCTCGTGCTCGCTCCACATCCACTTCACTCACATTGAGACGTCCGCTTCTCTTCGCCGAGCACAAGCACCCCGTCGTAACGAATTTGTTGTGCCGGCGGTAAATGGCCTTCGTTGTTGGTGGCTTCTTACCGTACTTGGTTCTAAACAACCGCTAAACAGCTGTAGCACACTTGTTTTTGTCGAACTCTTTACAACACAAAGAAAGCTCGCCTGAACTCGCCATGTTTGCGACTAGCGCTGACTATCAGCAAATTACTAAACTACGCTGTGGCTGTATACATGAAAAAAAAAATACTTTCAGGGTTCCTCTTCAAAGTGACGTATGTATGATATCTGTACAATGTTTGGTTCTTCTGCAATAACTAATTGAAAGAGTTCGCGGACTTTATGTACACCCTGTAGTTAAAATTGCGCCATGTTATCATGTACTGAACAAAAAGCGGGTGAACATTCTTATATTATATTTACGATTTAATAGTTCAGCTTCATCCTATTACGTGATTAACTTTAGCCTTCAGATCCAACAATCTGTAATTTAGATTCTTAGGATATTATCCCTCTTTTTCTTTCTGGTTTTGAACGGATCAGTAAGTGAGGTCATGCGAAGATGTCGAAACCGACTCGAGGCAGAAGAATTCAATTAAATATTTCCGATACAAATTTATAATTTTTAGGAGATGAAAGTCTGTTTTTATCCTTGACTACAGCAGTCTTCTAATCTCGTAAATACCAAGAGGACTGACGCGCCTTTACCAACGAGGAATGTTTAATTCATGGCAACACTATGATGCCGAAAGCTTAGGTAATTATTTGAACCGTAAGACACAATGGCACCATTTCAAAAGTTACGGAATTTTTTGACTACTAAACATCTACATCTGTACTCTGAAGTGGACACTATGAACTGAACATTTCTCAACATTTAAAACAAGTTGCCAATCTATGCACCACTTTCAAAATCTTATCAAGATCTGACTGAATATTTAAGCAGCTTCTTTCAGTCAGTACTTCATTACAGATAACTGCATCATCTGCAAAAAGTCTGAGGTTACTAATAATATCGTCCGCGAGCACATTAATATACAACATGAATAACAATGGACCAAACACACTTCCCTGGGGCAAAGCCGAAGTAACGTCTACGTCTGACGATAGCTCTCCATCCAATGTAACATGCTGCGTTGTTCTGTACCAAAAAGTACTCAATCCAGTCACAAATTTCTCTTGATACCCCATACGATCGTATTTTTGACAGTAATCATACAAGTGGTACAGAATCAAATGATTTTCGGAAGTCAAGGAATATTGCATCTGCCATATGGCCTTGATCCAAATCTTTCAGTATGTCATGTGGGAAAAGTGAGAGTTGGGTTTCGCATGATTGATGTTTTCGGACTTTAGGATGGTTGTCATAGAGGAGGACATTCTGTTCTCTGGGAAGTGCTAAATTGTTCTGTAAAGCCTCCTCTTTCTTCTTCTCTAATTTCCAGTGGTTCATTCAATAATAATGTATGAAAATCTGCTTCAAAATATGCAAAACAGCACGAAAATTTAAGTTACCCGTTCGTATCGAACAAGGGCTACTTTGCTGCTATACTTGTCTATTAATTTGCAGAATATCTGAAAGTATGCTCTTCTACTGTTATTGCTTTGTTTCCTAGTCTAGTGGTGGAAACGCAGTGTATACTCTGCAGTTTAAGATACCTATTGTACAATCTTAGATGCGCAAAACAAGACGGAGCTGGACACTGCGAAGCACTTTAAGCAAATGTTTCTCTTTGAGTTCAACTGGGAGACAAATTCTGTAAAAAATACGTCATGGGGCTTCATCCCGGTGCAAGGCTTTTGATCTGAAGTGGCTTCGGCGGCTTTTGGGCCAGATCCACGACTTGTAATGCAGCTCCCATGTCGCTTCACGAGGCAGAGTGAACCTCGTTCCCGACCTTCCTAGCACATCATGACATCTGAAGAAGCCACAGGTGACGGGCCTGTGTGTAAGAAAACGAGGTGATGATCAAGAGCGGTGAAAACTAAGAGCTGGTCCAATAATACACGTAACTGTGACGAGGCAAATATTTTCTCCGTCGTTGTTAAGTCAGGAACAACTGTCAAAAAACGCGAAATTTTGTACTACGTACGGAATTTGAGGGCTCTAACAGCCGTAAGCGAAAAGTGAACTACGGTCTATATTTACCTCACTACTCTACATTTAAATACCTAGCAGAGGGTTCATCGAACCACTTTCACAATAATTCTGTTATTCCACTCTGGAACAGCGGACCTAACAAAAGAACACTTAAATCTTTCCGTTCGAGCTCTGATTTCCCTTATTCTTTTAAGATGATCATTTCTCCTTGTGGAGGTCGGCGTCAACAATATATTTTCGCATTCGGAGGAGAAAGTTGGTGACTGCAATTTCGTGAGAGGATTCTGTCGCAACGAAAAACGCCTTTGTTTTAATTATGTCTGTCTCAGATCCTGTATCATGGCCCTGACACTCTCTCCCCTATTTCTCGACAGTACAAAACGTGCTGCCCATCTTCAGACTTTCTCGATGTATTTCGTTAGTCCTATCTGGTAAGGATCCCACACCGCACAGCAGCACTCAAAAGAGGACGGACAAACGTAGTGTAGGCAGTCTCTTTAGTAGACTTGCACCTTGTAAGTGTTCTGCCAATGAAACGCAGTCTTAATTTAAGTTGATAGTAATTGTAATTCCTAGGTATTCAGTTGAACTGACAGCCTTTAAATTAGTGTGATTTATAATGCAACCAAAATTTAACGGATTTCTTTTGGTACCCATGTGGATGATTTCATGTTTCACCTTATTCAGAAACAACTGCCACTTTTCGAACCATAGAGACATTGTACTTAAGTCACTTTGCAATTTGTTTTGACCTTCTGCTGACTATAAGCTAAATAACATCATCTGCAAATAACATAAGAGGGCTGCTCAGATTGTCTCCCAAATAGTTTATATAGATAAGGGACAACAGAGGGCCTACAGCCCGCATCTCGTGGTCGTGGGGTAGCGTTCTCGCTTCCCACGCCCGGGTTCCCGGGTTCGATTCCCGGCGGGGTCAGGGATTTTCTCTGCCTCGTGATGGCTGGGTGTTGTGTGCTGTCCTTAGGTTAGTTAGGTTTAATTAGTTCTAAGTTCTAGGGGACTGATGACCATAGATGTTAAGTCCCATAGTGCTCAGAGCCATTAGAACCATTAGAGGGCCTACAAATGAAAACTGGGCAACGGCGTCGTTTTCAAAAGAAAGTTCTTAATGCAAGCCGGCCGCTATGACCGAGCGGTTCTAGGCGCTTCAGTCCGGAACCGCGCTGCTGCTACGGTCGCAGGTTCGAATCCTGCCTCGGACATGGCGGTGTGTGGTTCTTAGTTTAGTTAGGTTTAAGCAGTTCTAAATCTAGGGGATTGATGACCTCAGATGTTAAGTCAATAGTGCTTAGAGCCATTTGAACCATTTAGAGCCTATAACACTACCTTGGGGAACGCCAGAAATCACTTCTGCTTTGCTCGATGACTTCCCTTCAGCTACTGCAAGCTGCGGCCTCTCTGAAAGGTCACGAATCTAGTCACATAACTGGGACGATACTCCATAAGCACGCCATTTGACTACAATCCGCTTCTGAGATAAGGTATTAAAAGCATTCTGGAAATAATAAATACAAAATCATTTTGAATGTTTTTGTCGATAGCACTCCAACACTTCGTGTGGGTAAGGAGCTAATTGTATTTCACAAGAACGATGTTTTCTAAATCCGTGTTGATAATGTGTCAATAGACCGTTCTCTTTGAAGGCAATTCATAATGTTCCAAAATTCTGCTACATATCGACGCTAATTTCGTGGATTCCTCCTACTGCCTTTCTTGAATTTTGGCGTGACTTCTGCAACTTTCCAATCTTGGTGGTGGGTGACTCACGTAGACACGCGAGTGGATGACAGATGGAAATATTAAGTTCTATGCTGAATTCCGAGAAATAACAGGACGTGGGGAAGGTGGACAGACGATATTTGAAAGTATGCAGGAGTAACGGGTCGATGCATAATAATGTCTGAAAGTGATCTTTATCTAGCAGTTTTTTCATATGCTTTATGGTGATTAAAGTTATTAAACAATCCAAAGAACTCAACTCAGAGCCAAACCAAACAAGATAGAACACAATTTCCTTGAATGAACTGCGACTCCCCTGGAAGCGTAAGTGACGATTCCCAGGAAGTCTGCTGCTACCAGCACAGCTGAATGAATGACGCACAGGCTGTGAACTTTTAATTAAGTTCTCGACTGCCTAGTTCTGAATGGAAGAAAGACGGAAGACTTCTCGCGCTGTAATTGAGTCGAGGTTAGGTTGAGCCCTAACAATTGTAGCGGGTTGGGGGCCACAGCTTCTTGGATCTATCTCAACTAGAACCAATAATGAAACGCGATTTTGTAAATGTTACAGTGTTGTTACAGCTCTGTAGACGGCTACTATTTACTTTTGCAGCCGTTAGCGTCTCGCAGGTGAAGGTTGGCAACAGTGCGACGACCCGTCATGGCTACTTAACGCCGTCTCGACTATGGTGTCTTGTTTTAGCCCAGTACCAACAATTAGCGCATTTGCACGGTAGTAGCGACTGTTGAAAGCTTTTTTGGTTTTATTTCGCTGTCATTTGGGTCTCTATACTCCGATAAAAATACTTTGATATTTCAGCGAATGGAATAATAGGGGCCAGTTGCCATCCAATCACAGGTATTTCTAGAGCGCCACGTGCTCCCTGACTCATACTGTGTTGTAGGTTCGCGCAACGTCTTAACTAGTGTGTCTGGCAACACTGGCCCCCACTGCAATCGCTAAGCAGTTTTACTCCGAGTTTAGCGCCAGAATGCATAATGAAATAATTCTATTCCTTCGCAGGTGTTCTTCGTGAGACTACACATCACTATCGAAGTCAATCGACATCTGCAGTATCGAAGTCAGTCTAGCTGTCCAGAACCAATCACATACCACCTATTTCCTCAGACCTCTGTAACGTTCTCTTGTTGGTTTGACGTAAATGCGAACTGTAACGTTTGCTTTTACTTGCACTCCAACTTACTGTATGAAGGGATGAGACAGAGAAAAATGCGGACATTGAATTACCACGGATTAACAGATCGGAAACAATACCGGTGACGTATTTCTCATGTGAGAATCTTAAGTAATAAGGATCACATTCCCACTCGTGCACAGAATACCATTACTGAGCCGTACGACGTCGCGTACTGCAGTTCGATGCAAAAATGTGTGATATTTTTAGCTCCGCTCTGCATTACACTGTTTAACCACAAAGGCAAAGGCAAACGCAAACGGTGTACAGGGTGTTCAGAAATTCTCGTTACAAACCTCTACGACTTTTAGTGTCCCGGACATGGGTTTCTATTCAAAGTATTATGTACTCACGAGTCAAAAGCTGTAAGTGAAAGTTGTTCTGGTACCTCTGACAGTAGTGCTACTCCAGTTACTACGATTCTAGCTTAGGCAACTTTCAGAGTTGTTAGTATGGACCAAAACTAGAAAAAATGTCTAGGAAACATGAGCTCAAAAATGCATGCCTTAAGAGCTATGAGCACTTGTTCAGTAGAGGAGATGTGTTTTAAAGTAGCGAAGATGACAAATGCTCGCATGTCCTCAGGTATCCGATTTAGGACCCACGTGTACTGAACTTTTTTTTCCTTGTTTTGGTCGATACTACCGCCTCCGAACGTTGGCTACCCTACAATTTTAGCAAGAACGCTACCACCATAGGTATTCCACTGTCAGAGGTTTGCTTAATATTTCGACTCGCTCGTTTCCGCTACAGGGACCCTTACTTAAAATTGATACATTTATCCTTTTCCATAACCCTACGAAGCCTGAATCATCATCATGCGATCACATTTACAGGCGCCGGCGCGCCAAAGAGACTTGTACAGGCATGCTGATTCAAGTAGAGATATGTAAACAGGCAGAATACGGCACTGCGGTAGGCTCCACGCCTATAGAAGACGGTTGTTAGATCGCTTACTGCAGCTACAATGGCAGGCTCTCAAGATTTAAGCACCAGCGATGGGGGACAGCGTCTACGAGGTAGCGATGAAGTGGGGAATTTTCCCGTGCGACCATTTCACGAGTCTACCGTGAATATCAGGAATCCGCTTAAATATCAAATCTCCGACAACGCAGCGGCCAGAAAAAGATCCTGCAAGAACGGGAGCAACGACGACTGAAGAGAATCGTTCAACGTGATAGAAGAGCAAGCCTTCGTCAAATTGCTGCAGATTCAATGAGGGGCCATGAATGAGTGTCAGCGTGCGAACCATTCAATGAAACATTACCGATACTGGCTTTAGGAGCCGAAGGCCCAGTCGTGTACTCTAGACGACTGAAAGACACAAAACTTTACGCCTCGCATGGGCCCATCAACACAGTATGACTGGAAACATGTTGCCTGGTCGGACTAGTCTCGTTTCGAATTATATCGAGCGTATAGATGTGTACGGGTATGGAGACAACCTCACGAATCCATGAACCCTGGCCGGCCGGTGTGGCCGTGCGGTTACAGGCGCTTCAGTCTGGAACCGCGTGACCGCTACGGTCGCAGGTTCGAATCCTGCCTCGCGCATGGATGTGTGTGATGTCCTTAGGTTAGTTAGGTTTAATTAGTTCTAAGTTCTAGGCGACTGATGACCTCAGAAGTTAAGTCGCATAGTGCTCAGAGCCATTTGAACCATATTGAACCATGAACCCTGCCATATTAGCAGGGGGCTGTCAAGGTGGTGGAGGCTCTGTAATAGTGTTGGGCGTGTGTTGTTGGAGTGATTGGGGCCCCTGATACGTCTACGTAGACTCCGACAGGTCAGACGTACGTAAGGATCCTGTCAGATCAACTGCATCCATTCATGGCCATTGTGCGTTCCAGCAGGAGAATGCGACACCCCACGCGTCCAGAAGTGCTACAGAGTGGCTCCAGGAACACTCTTCTGAGTTTAAACACTTCCGCTGGCCTCCAGACTCCCCGACATGACCATTCTTGAGCGTATCTGGGATGCATTGCAAAGTGCTGGGCAGACGGGATCTCCACCCTTCGTACTCTTACAGATTTATGGACGGCACTGAAGGATTCATGGTGTCAATTTCCTCCAGCATTAATTCAGACATTAGTCGAGTCCTTGCCACTCGTGTTGCGGCACTTCCGCGTGCTCACGGGGACCCTACACGATATTACACAGGTGTACCAGTTTCTTTGGTTCTTCAGTAAATCAAATTATAGACTTTAGTTAGTCAAAGCACATCAACAAAATACATATACATGATCGTAACACTTTTCCGTTTAATGTATGGAGAATGTCTCGCAAATGACCACCACTGCGCTGGCATGCAAGAAATTCGCTATGGCTGCCAGAGAAGATCTAATTTCGATTTCGCCAACAACACGGCGAATTTCCTACTTTCACTCGCGATGTTCAATTTTACTGACATACGTCAATGGTTTAATTTAACCCCAAAGAAAAGGAAGTCTTAAGAGTTTACGTCTCGTGACTTGGCGGCCATCGTTGGTCATCATTACGAGAGACGAGGCGATCCGGAAACGCTCACACACCACCTCAATGGTTTCTCGTAACGGATGACAGGTGGCACCATAGTGCTGAAATCACAGTCTTGAATGTCTATTCCACTGAAATGAGGCCACAAAATATTCCTTATCATCGCTAGGTATCGGTTTCCGTTAACTGTCACAATTTGCCGTGCCTCATGTTCAAAAAAACATTCGCCGCTGATACGGTACCGCCTACCCAAAAGCCACACCAAACCGTCACTCGCTATGAATGCATTTCCATCACTTGAACCACGCAAGCATTTTCTGACACCCGGATACGGAAGTTCTGTTTATTCACGACTCCAATTACGTGGCAGTGGCCCCCGTCATTAAAGATGACATACCTAGCAACCGCGTCCTCTTCTCAGAAGCCAGTTACCCAACTGTCATCTGTCCTTGTGATCGGCCTCTTTCAACTGTTACGTTAACCCAATTCTGTAAGGATGGTAATTGGGTGAATTCTCCGAACTGAAGAATCTCTTATGCCTAATTGCTGAGAACGTCGAACAAACTTCACGAGACTAACAGACTCTCACGAACAACTGCAATGTTTTGCACATATCGGCCAGAACGAGGGCGCTCAAAAGTCTAATGCAGACGTCACCAAACCTTTTCACAGCTGGCCGGATAATAGACCAAATCACGAGCGCAAGTTCCACCATCATTCTGTACTACATCTAAATATAATAATTTAAAACTGAAAATGATAAAAGGCACATGTCAGGAGATCTCCTATTATTGTAAGAATAATCTTAAGATATCCTTTTCTTCTGTAAATAATGTTTAAATCTAAACTGTTATCACAACATCTCGTGTTCCATACGTTTTATGAAGCACATTGTAGTACCATCGGTGGGCCAGATGAACTGCATCCGGCCCGTGGTTTGGCGACCGTTGGATGCGTCACTGAAATTTATAATAATTCTGCGAAGTACGAACTGTTGATTCATTCGCTATCTCTCACAGTTGCCGCGTAGCTTTCTCCGTTTTGATAAAATGTTTTTACTTCAGGCATGTGCGGCGTAATAGTAAGCTACTCCGCGGTTACACAGACAATCAAGCAATGTGAGAAATTCAGACCCCCGGCGACATTTGGAATGGTTACAGAAGGAGAAATGAGAGACAACAATGTGGTCAACCGACAAATAAAGACGTATTACGCGGGTCAAAACTGGTGCTCTCTTCGAAGGCTGTGAAGTGTAAGGATTTTTTGCAGCGCAGCAACGTGTCTGTGAGATGTTATCCTGGCATGTGGGCGAGTCCTGGACTGGCCTTCCATTACAGATGGAAGAGAGAGAGAGAGAGAGAGAGAGAGAGAGAGAGAGAGAGAGGGAGAGCGGAAACCGTCCCACGCCTTGCGTCAGGTGGGTGCAGCAAGGCGACAAACCCAAGCCTCTCCGGCGACTTTCCTCTGTTAATCCACCGTTTCATCTTCTAGTAACCTGCACAGATTACGCTTGAAAGCAACTCTCACGAGAGGAATCACTGCTATTGTGTATGCTTCGTTTGTCGTGTCATGTTGGACAAAATACTGTTTTTTTTTTCAGAAGCAATGTAATTTATCTTCGCATTAAAGGTGGCCACACATACATTCGTTGTTTAAGAATTTCGCTCTTTATAGTTAGGTAATACGAGTCGAATCCCTTGAAATATATCAGATCTGGTATGTTTTATGATTTTTAAATTTGTGCACGTGACATACGTTACGGTTTTCGATACTCCTAGCCCACCACTACCATCATCACAAAAAAGAAGTTAAATGAATGCAATGTCCATTACACATCTCGCATGAACTGTAAATGGCAGCAACCGCTATCGATTCGATTCCTAAAATGCTACCAATTTAAGCTGGGGAGTATGCGACGCCGCAAATTGACAAAGCAATATTGTGTTGCTGGCACCCATATAAACAGTACATAACATCTACGTCAGGGCGAATTTCCAGCGTCATAGACGCCAAAAATTTTTTTCGTTAAGAATTCTGAGATGTTTTCATTCATTTTATGATGTATTGTGTTCTTTATACCAATATTTTAGAAATAGTGCACATACAATTCAGATCAATCTGTGAAATCACTTCCAACCGCCAAAATAGCTAGGGTTATCTACCTAGAGAAATTTAAGACGGACTTCTCGCATAAATTTAGTTGTGGGACACACAGATACCGAAATGAGATTCATTGGAAGAGTCTGTAGAAAGAGGAATCCATTTAAAACGGCGACAGCTTGCATAATTCCTGTCCTACGTATTTTTAAGAATCAAGATTGTCTGGTAGACTGAAATCAGATGTAGAGATAACATTCAAACAGGAATTGCCCTATTCTTCGAGTATTTTTGATGGAAGCGAGAGAGTTATAGTATTCTCAACGTTAACACCGGGAGATGTTACAAGAACGCTGCCGCGAACATTAAAAATATTGTGAACTGTCGATAAAAAATCGACTGATTGTTTCCCGTACTAATTTCACTTAGAGAAAACGAAGAAAAAATAGAGCTTACGCGGAGGATCATCGATCATCGTTTTCCCGCGAACAATCCACAAACAGAACACTTAGCAGTAAATTACGGCAGGATACTATGTATTTCTGACTGTACAAGTGGGTACCGTGGTTAAATAACTGCTGGACTGGGACTAAAATGTGCCCCACTCCCTCCATTTCAGCGAGCCACGATTTTATTTTCAATAATTTTGCAAAATAAATTGAATTAAATCAGTGACATGAAATGGATCAACTCGGTGGAAATAAAGTGAAGCGAATTAAGTTTTACGAATGAGGTAAGCTCAGAAACGCTGTATTCCACTGTAATGAAGATACCGCGACTACCGAATATTTGTACCACACGCCAGGAATCAAAACCAGTCACTTGAGCTACTGGGATATTTCAGCATGCTCCTCTGGTGGTCCTGTTCAGAAATGGGCAACCTTAGGTTGTTTCTTTTAAAGTTACAGAAGGAAACATCAGTGAAAATAAATGGTTAAGTCAGACCTGTAGGCACGCTTTGACCGCATTGTTGTACACGTTAATGCTAGCGGTATATACAATTTTTCATTTGTTACGACGTATTCATTTCCTTCAACTACTCACAGTAAACACCGACACGATTATATCTGATCATGCGACCTCCGATCTTGCTCACATCCTTGTCCAAATGAAATATGCAGGCATACCAAAATTCGCGCAAACCAACAGCCCAGCGCAGATACAGTACAAAATGTCGCTTACAAAATTTCGTACCGTGCATATTTTCAGCAGAAAATGGACGTGAAAGAAAGACAGCTTGGAGACGCCGCAGTCATTCAACACTGTATACCTATGCTGTTCATTTATACTGCGTTCATCATAAGAATAAACATGGTGTAAACATTGCACCATTTATTCCACCGCCGGCCGCAGTGGCCGAGCGGTTAAAGGCGCTACAGTCTGGAACCGCACGACCGCTACGGTCACAGGTTCGAATCCTGCCTGCCTCGGGCATGGATGTGTGTGATGTCCTTAGGTTAGTTAGGTTTAAGTAGTTCTAGTTCTAGGGGACTTATGACCACAGCAGTTGAGTCCCATAGTGCTCAGAGCCATTTGAACCATTTTTTTTTATTCCACCGCGTTTGCTTGAATCTCACTGGATTTCGTTTCACGTGGAGCGGAAGCCGAACTGTGTCCAATATAGACAATTACGATCATAAGGATACGTTTTATGTTGTATTACACGCATACAGGCGGCACGATAATGCGGGGCAACAGCTTAACCGGCGCACTGGCAATATCTTACCTCCTTCCTTATCCGAACCCGAGAAATTCATTTCGGTTCTGTAACTCTCATCCGCTACGTTGATAACGAGTCGATCAACAACAGAATCGAAGAAGCCGCATAGGCGCCACATTTTCTCCACTTCTTTTATGACGTGCCATTCTATATCCTGCCAGCGTTCGGCAGTTACATGTGAAAAAGCTGCGTGCGTTAATTCCAGTACGCCTGGCAGCTGAACAGTCTCCTTGTTCCTCGCAGAAAATCCGTTAACTTGGCTACAGATCAGTTCTGTTGCGTTCATACTGTAATGGTACGATGGCAAATGTAAAAATGCAGCATTTGTATTGTGTGCTCGATGCTGTGAAAATTATTGTTTTCAATGTTTAAAGGACAATTAATGCGCTGGTTCGTGAGAGATTACATCTTTGGTATAAAAAATGGACATAGTTCAAATAAAGAGTATTTACTTCTCATTTTTGTAGCAAAAAACTAAATTATTATTTTTTAATCTGAGCAATTTTTGGTAACAATCTTTCATAAAATATCAGTAATTAAGAATTTATAATTGAAATGAAAACAGGAATTTTGCGTACAATATGCAATTAGAAACAGGATTTGCAATATTCATAAAGAATGTTATTGAATTTTACAATTACGAGATGTAGGTATTTCACATTTAACGAAAAAAAGGATGACCAAGGCGAGACCTGAAGCAGTGATTAATAAACTGCAGCAAATTATTAACCTTCTACGCTACCGGTACATACATACAATATGTATCTCAACTGCATCAAATACAGTTTCTCGGAAAGCTTCAACGCCGATTTTTGTTTTGGAAATTTATGAAAACCATTAAGTATAGCCTATTTCTCGGCACTTTTTAACTGCGTCTCACACGCTTGTTTCACTACGGAACAAGGAGCAGCCTCAGCCACTTCCATACTGCGTATTAAAAGCGCGACAATCTGAGCACAACAGTAAAGTGACCGACTGTTCACGATTTTTGAAATAAAAACTACATAACTAAAGCGTGATTAAGAAAAAAAGGTTGATGGCTGTTAATACATCTGATTATCTTAAAGTTTCATTTAACGTAACTTAGTAATAAGATAGTATTACACGAGTTGGACCTACTTCCAAGAGCGTAACAACACCAGAGTACTTGTGCTACGGCTTCTGACCAATCATAGCGTTTGTGTTTGTTTACATCAGGTTTATTCTTATGATGAACAAAGTGTAGTGCAGTGGATTAGAGTTTCGCGCTAGAATATAGGAGTTGGTGAGTTCGATTCTGGCTCTATGTGTAGCTTTTTTTTCTAATTTTAGACCGCACGATATATGTCTTCTTATTCGTAATACAGCAATTAAAGCAGGTCTTATTCAAAAGACGTGCTGCTATTTAGTACTAAAACAGAACGAGAGTACGTTCGTTTTCATTAGACCTAACTTATTCTGCTTTAAACCGAAGAGTTCGGAGAATCACATTAATAGTTGCGATATGTTTTCGTATGTCGGAGGTGTCGATTTGAAGCATCTCTCTGAACACTATTTTTTGTAGAAAACATTCTATCGCTGACAGTTTACTGGAAATATTTCAACTGGTCGTTCTTACCAAATTTAATGAGTTTAACACCTCCACAATGGTATGTTTTGATATTATTTTTGTGCTATGGCATGTACAATACGTAATTTTCAACTGATTATTACTCTTGATGAATATTTCTGACATTTCTGCCCAATAACTGTTATGCTCAACATTTAAAAAATGTATTTGTAAGATACATGTCGTTTACTAAACTATGTATACCGGTACTACAGAGTTATTTGGCAGACCAAAACTAAAGAATAAAAAGAAATATACCTAGGTCCGGAATAGAAGTCGTTAACTCGACTATTCTGTTGCAAAACTACTCACTACTGTAACTCGGAAGGGTGGCTGTATTTATTTAATGAAGGACATGTGATTAGTGTTAGCAAATTACCTCTCTCTCAAGCCTATTTTCCTACCGGAAAGATGCAAAGGCGAATCTTTGTAAGAGACGTTTTTGTACCGCTGTTTTGCAACGAATCTTGCTATAGCGGCCGACAGCACAAAGTTTGGTGCACCCTGTATATTATGAGTTAGGACTGATAATACACTGGTGCGACTGACTGCTGAATGGTGAGAAGCAAAGCCAAAAGAGGGCTATTCACCCTTTTAGTACAACTGCCCAGACAGTAGATTTTAAATATTTTTACACAATTTGTACTAAAAATATGAATCGATCTTTTGTCTGGGCTAATCCAGAGTATCCTCTCTATATTTATGATCCTTTTACATAAAGACATTGTTAAGACCCACCGACTTGCGGAATCGATAGCCGTGACATTGTTACTATTATTGCAGCCAAGCAAATTCACATATTCACCGGTTAACTGTTCTTCTCTGTTTTCACTGAACCACCTACTGATGATGGTACTAACGTGTGTTAATAAAAGAAGTTGTAGTATCCCACGCAAACGGAGGGGGCTCGCAGGGAGCGATAAAGTAGGCAAGGAACCGAAATACAGACCATTACGTTGTCTAATTGAAATATTTAAAAACGCGTAACTCATTTATTTCGAATAAAAAATGCTTTCAGTGATGGGATATTAGAGCCTCCTCTACACACCGTCCAGCAGCTTGCGGTATAGCGACAGACACCAATGAAGATAGTAACCAAGCATGATGAAAAAGCAATAGACAAAGCAGGTTGTATAAATTTCTGTTAAACGGCTCTCATAAAACGGTGGTAAAGACAGTAACAGTTACGCACTACAGAAACTCGCACAAGACACCAAGCAACACTGGGCAGAAGCAGTCTATAACGAAAGCAATCGACGGTTATCTCCGCGGGGTTGTGATCGTCACATTTTTTTATCTATTCTTCGTCTACGTGATACAACGAAGCACACTTTTTTTTCTTAATATGTCGCAGCACTGTAGTTTCAAGTATATCAAACTGATCGGCAGTCACCAGCCACTCGCAACAGTGAAGAAATGCGGCACGCGCGGTGTTGGCGTGACTCACCAGCATATCGCGGCCAAGACGCGCTGACGGGACGCAGTCAGCTGACGCACTGAGCTCGCGCGCCCGGCTTCGCTCTGCGCACGTCCCACTGGCGCTCGCTGCGCATGCGCGGGGGGCGGGCCGGCCGCGCCAGAGGGTTTATCCGCGCCCGAGTGGCCATCAGAGTTCTGCGAACCATCTCTGCGCGCGCCGCCCCGCGTCAGCTGGTCGCGCTGTCCGCGAGCCATTGTCGGCCGCGCGCGCCGCTGAAGTTTCGCTGTCACAAAAGGCGATTACTGAATAGTGCCGGGCTGAGAATTCGGGAATGCTTTCCAGAGCCAAGTTGTAAAGCGCATCGGACTGAATTCGCTTCTCTCGCGCTGGGTAAGGGGGAGAGGAGGAGGGGGAGGAGGCCACCAGCGGCAGTAGAAGAGGCCTCTCGACCGACTGAGTGGGACAGAACACGGTGGACTAGCTAGGAGCACCGAAGCGACTGTGAAAGGAGCGCCGTACGAAAATATCTGATGCGATCAGCAGCCCGTACCTTGGTAAAAGTCACAGACGCCTCCTCTGGCCCAGTTCTGTAACAGTCACTCGGCGGAGATGTTCCCCGTCACATTCACTGGCCTCTTCACTCGTGGGAACCTGCTGGATTTTTTTAAAACACTGGACTCTTGCTACTTATGATTAAAATCCAACGGCCATCCTGCTTTAGATTTTCGATGTCATCTCCAAATTACTTTAAACTGGTAGGTGGCCACTCACTGGCGGATTTTAGAGACTGGCCACCGATATTTCTGGCGTATTTAGGAAAACCCGTGGCTCTCCCACATACCGTATATTACCTGTTTTGCCGCAGCTTGCACCTATTTTCCTGAGGATTTCGAACATCTTCCACCATTTTAAACTGCCGAGCATTTTTTTCCGGGTCGACAAATCCTGGTGATCGTATCTTGGTTCCATTACAAAACGGAACGTCAGAACTCTCTCTGTGGTGAAGTTACATTCCTTAAAAATAAACCGATCGTCATGTATCCTCAACTACCTCTCAATGATTTTTATAAAACTATAGAACCTGGAAATGCCTCGAGAACCGATCTATACAATGTGCCTTCGTAAAGCCCAAACGTTGCACGGTCACTACCAGAGTTGTGATTAATTAGTACTGACTACATAGAGTAATTTGAGACAAAGTTGGACACTCAGTAAGGTGTCACAGTTTTTGCTGCTTCATTCATCTCTGTAGTGGATGAAAAATCGAGATGAATCCAAGCGGACGGCATTCTGAGACGGGATGAAAATGAGGCTGATATACTGCATAAGGTGAAAGACCATAATGTTATTCTCGAGCCATTTGGTCTCACGATAAGCCAGGCGAAACTTTATTTTTTGCCTCTTTGTTGACAGAATATCCGTATAAACATCACTCTGGCATGACAAACAATGTTAGATCCACCAAATCAATTTCGTTATCTTGCAGTGTAATAAAAACACTTAATCAGCCACTTGCAGAAGTTTTGTTAGCTTCTGGGAAGTTGTCTGTTGGATAAAACCAAAACTGATGCTCTACAGGATTCTTGATATATGAACCATTACACGCAGTCAAGAAACCTGCATTCAAACCAACTGAAATATCAGCGAAATACAAATGGTGGCTCTGAAGTACTTATGAACTATGATTTAGAAAACGAAATGAGGAAAATAACTAACGACGATATAGGTATGTTGTGAGACAAACGCTTGATGTTGCCTGTGCTGAATCCAGGCTGAAATGGTTTGGTTATCTCAAGTGAGTGGACCAACAAAGCTCGGACGGAGTGTGATTTGAAAGGGAGCCGAAAGGCAAGAGTCCTAGAAGACGACCAAGGAAAAAATGGATACGTCAGATTAGAAATGATCTATCTGGCGTGGACTGAATTTGGAGCGGACTATTGCTGTAAATACCTAAATGGACAGAAAAAATGTGGAATTTAATTGCGCAGTTATATAGCGCAATCTAGTGATAGAGAAGTTCTTGATTTTAAGGTGTTTCGGTTGTTCTGGAAATCCAGTGACGAATATTCCAACAAAATTACCGAGGACAAGACCTCACGTTTTCCTTTACAGATCGGCTTGTACCAACGGCACTGGAGAAAAGAAAGACAGTCATTGTTGCCTTTATTCTCAGAAGTTCACCTTCTCAAGAAAAGAATGCTCGATTTCAGAAGTACCTTGTTCATTCTTCCGTCGCTGCCTTCTAAGAGCCTTCATGTTTATAGATAATGATAGTAATTTCGTGAAGCTCAGTAGCCGGGTGCTAGTCTTTCAACTGGGCGCCATTTTGGCGGTGTGCGTGTCTCTAAACAACGCCTGTCGGCCAACCAAGGAATGGGGACTTACTGTTTGTAAGACACAAAATGCGGATGTTCTCAGGCATTTGTGTAGTCAACTGGTTATCGGCGTACAATGCCATTCACTGCTAGAGAATAAGAGACTACCGTCACCAGAGAGGACGCGGTACAGCAAAAAGATTGCAAAATATATTATACCTAGAAAATGTGATGTAGAAATAGATTAAATACCGTCTTTGATACTGTAGTTCTGACATAGCTGAAATATGCTGGCATGTTCCTTTGCATTTATCAACTGTTTAATTACATGTGATTACGAAGGCTTTCCCGGCGTAATAATTGATAATATTCTTCTGCGGTGTGCAGCCGAATCATAACGCCATCTTGACACAATATTTCAGCGGCCCATCTGGCCGCCATATTTGTATGTATGGAGTGTAGCCATGTTTGGAAGTGAAACATGGACGATAAATAGTTTGAACAAGAAGAGAATAGAAGCTTTCGAAATGTGGTGCTACAGAAGAATGCTGAAGATTAGATGAGTAGATCACATAACTAATGAGGTATTGATTAGAATTGGGAAGAAGAGGAGTTTGTGGCACAACTTGACTTGAAGAAGGGATCGGTTGGTAGGACATGTTCTGAGGCATCAGGGGATCACCAATTTAGTACTGGAGGGCAGCGTGGAGGGTAAATATCGTAGCGGGAGACCAAGAGATGAATACACTAAGCAGATTCAGAAGGATGTAGGTTGCAGTAGATACTGGGAGATGAAGAAGCTTACACAGGGTAGAGTAGCATGGACAGCTGCACCAAACCAGTCTCAGGACTGAAAACCACAACAACAACAACATCTGGCCGCCATCTTCAGGTGATAGTGCTGGTATACGATCTCGCCGGAACTGACTTCTCAATGCAATTTTTTTTTCTTTATTGTTATTTTAAACCTGTACAACAGGCAGGCTGTCAGCAGCATTCTACGCCGCTCTGCAGCCAGAGGATACACAAAGAGAAGAAACACTGAGAAGACACATAAGTTACAGAACGGTGGGCAATAAAACATTACACACATAAAGACAAACACGGAGCCGGTCACACTCGACGATAATCCACACTGCAAACTGTTGATACGACGCACAAACACTGAAGATGACGATGGCACAGGTGAACGATGGAGTGTGACGGTGAACACTGAACACTAAACACGACGGCACACACGAAACACCGATGGCGGTGATCTCCGGCGCGCGAATGTCCACTTAGCGTGTGCGAGTCCTCAATGCAAGCGGCGGCTCCTATTATATAGGCCGCAGAAGGCCCACAACGCGTGCGCGAGAAGGTGCCTAACTGCCCTCTAGCGCAAGTAAACAAACTGCGCCGCCAGTAGTGTTTAATTACAGATTTAATGTACATTACAGTTTCACTATCGAAGATTACATATAATCTTATTTTGCTCGAAACACTCTATGCGTGACGTTTTCTGCATAGTTGTTCTTCGTTACTGTATCCTTTTTGATGACGATTGCTAGTTACTGTCTGAAGATAATCTTGTAAGCCGGAAACCGCTTCACTTAATAAATTAATACTGCAGGATACCCACGTGTTATGTTTGTCGTCTGTAAATACTAGACATTTCTCTCATTGTCGTGTATATGGTAGGCTGGTGTTCTCCTCAGGTCCGAAAAGAGCTTACGAGCCAGTTGTAGAGAAAGTTACGGTTTATGTTATACTTACAAGTTTTTTCTCATACAGAAATCGTGGTTAGACATGGAACTGTGACTATTTGTCGATAAACTGAAATGTAAAAGAAAACCCTTCATCTGCTGTAATTCTGCATTATGTCATCTGCATAAAGTAAACATCTTACGTGGATTTTGTTTGACGGAGATAAGGATTATGGCTGTAACGGGATTCGAGGGTGGGGCATATTTAATGCTTGTAGCTTTCACCTGAAAACTGCACAGTTTTCTGCTGCCTAGCAACGCATTTGCGGCTAACATTGTTGTACACAAATTTGTTGCTTGGACGACTTTGTCTGTGTGTAAGAAGCTTCACGTTTCAATAAAGACAGAAGGTGAAAAAGTCAGGAAAAGGCTATACGTGAGTGCAGAGAGCAGTAGCTTGCTTCTCAGTATTGCTGTTGTGGTCGAAGAGAACTTTTTTCTTCTACTACAATTATATGTAGTCTATTCGCTTTTATGATAGATTTTAAAGTAACTCCCGTGTTTAGTACGTTAGGTTTCGTGTTCTAAGCTCAGTTCAACTCGGTGCTTTTCGCTGAGATTGCCGCTCACAGAGGGACCGATAGAAGTCGCCTCACTGACTTGATTTCCTCTTGGTGCCAACCTTACTGAACAAACAATACTGCATACAGTAAAGCAGCATAGACTGTTAGGTAGCTCGTCACATAATCGCCGAACGCAGTAAGTGCAGTTCCACCACTGAATTTGTGTTACAGCAGTTAAACTACGCGGAAAGCAAACGAAATGGTGCCGCTGGAATATTCAAGAGAAGCTAGGCGAGAAGTGTAAACAAGGTGGCGTGAGTATTCCCCGTAGGTTTCTCCTGGTGTAAGGACGTCTCCAGGAACTGGCAGATAAGCCGGGCTAGAGAGCTTGCGGATTCTCGAGCCGACTTATTATAGCGGCTTAACGACTCCTGAGACCTCCAACACATTACGCGTAGCGTGGATAATACGCACACAAAGAGAGTGAATTTTCTCACCACTAGGTGGAATTGAGGGTAAAGAGGTCCATAAAAAGGGAATCTGCAGGGGTGGGGCCCAAGGGTGATGTTTTCATAGTTTAGCAGGGGAGGAGAACAGCCCTCCTACAAATATTGTTCTTGACAATTTCGAAGCAACCAATTTGCGCTTTTACAGTAGGTTCTGGGAGGTAGGCATTGGTGACCTGTTCATGGAGGAGGAGAAAAAATGGGGAGCCGAGTGGAGGATTGGGACATGAAACTGCAGCTCAAAGCTAAGACAACGAATCATTTCATCGCTGTGAAACAGGTGCCCATGTGTAAGAAATACTAAGACATTCTGACTAAAGGAAAGAGGTACTTGCTACCGTCTAAAAACTTCTGCTCTGTTGTTGAACTTTGACTACAGATTGTGATTAATACTAAGACAGAGCCATTTTCGAAGTCTGCGACTGCTGGAAAATGTGTGAGGTAACAGGCTCGGGTTTATGTGACACATTCTGCAACTGAAAAGTAATTATATATTTGACGCCGAGGAAACTGCGCAGCTCCTTCTCGTTGTACGATGCAGTTTTTTTTTTTTTAATACGTTGAAGATGTGCAGCATTCTCTACAGAAAATACTATTAAAATTAATATAAATTAAGGCAACTGGTTATTATACTAATTGTTATAAATATTATATTGTACTGATTATTATACGTAGGTTGGAACTTAAATAGTGACAACACTGTTGTGGAGACACAATGCCATTGAATCTACTATTGTCGCTGATAAAACACGTTGTTGACATACCTACCTTACCCCCGATAAAATGGACTCGCCCGTTCCACGTCACCGGCGTGCCCACAATCGAGGGAAACACAGTCACTTGTGAGCGAGCGGTCTAACGTAACGGTGTCACTGAAATGAAATGATCGTAAGGGCATTGTTGGCCGGGAGACCCCAAGCGGGGTGTGCGGCCGCCGAAATTGCAAGTCCTTTTTAGCTGACGCCACTTCGGCGACTTGCGAGTCAATGACGGTGTCGCTATGTATTCGAAACAGGAACAACGGAGTAGGATCAAGATCGAATGTGCCAGAGGTCGTACAGCGCGACAGTGTCATCAAGGTCTTCAAGAGGCCTAGTCCTGCGGGGAATTGGCATTGCCGTACAGAACACTGGCACTTTGGGTAAAAGCCTTCAGCAAGGTCGGCAAACTGTGGCAGACATGCGTCGGGCAGGTCGTCCTAGCGTCTCTGAAGAAGACGTGCATGCTGCTACCGCGTTAGTGGACAGTGATCGACGCCATTCGATTCGTGAACTCACCCACGAAACCAGATTAGCGCATACGACTGCGCTTCGCATCCTGAAGGAATGCCTGGGCATGCGAAAAATTGCATCACGATGGATTCCGCATGACTTGACGGAAATGCAGAAATGGATACGTTACGATGCTGCTCAGACGCACTTGGAGCGCGATGGAGAGGCTTCCTTACGCCGCATCCTAACAATGGATGAGACATGGGCCACATCTTAGGAGCCAAAACTGAAACGCCAATCAAACGAATGGCGTCATTAAGGGTAGCCGCGAAAGTCGAAAGTGCTTCAGAGCCGCAGTATGGTGAAAGTTATGGTTATACTCGTGTACGACTATGATGGTGTTATCCTAACGCATTACGTTCCTTCACGGCAGACCGTCAGTGCACAGTATTATTGTTCGTTTTTGGAGCATCACCTGCTACCAGCTTTGCGAAAGGAGCGGCGACACTTACTGTGCTACCCAGCCATCATTTTGCACGACGAAGTGCGGGCGTATACAGCGCAAGCTGTGGCTGCTCTGTTCGGCCGATGGGACTGGTAACTACTGTACCATCCACCGTACTCCCCGGACTTAAGTCCTTATTATTTGATTTGATTCCGAAGGTGAAGAAACCACTTCGTGGCATTCGCTTCAGAAGTGTTCCAGAGACAGGCAATAGACCGCTCCATTCGCATCATCAACAGGCTCTGCAAACAGTATACGCCTTCCACATCGCTGGCAACGGGTTCTACACAACGCTGGTGCTCCAGAGACAGGCAGTAGACCGCTCCATTCGCACCATCAACAGAACAGGCTCTGCAAACAGTATACGCCTTCCACATCGCTGGCAACGGGTTCTACACAACGCTGGTGCTCCAGAGACAGGCAGTAGACCGCTCCATTCGCACCATCAACAGAACAGCCTCTGCAAACAGTATACGCCTTCCACATCGCTGGCAACGGGTTCTACACAACGCTGGTGCTCCAGAGACAGGCAGTAGACCGCTCCATTCGCATCATCAACAGAACAGGCTCTGCAAACAGTATACGCCTTCCACATCGCTGGCAACGGGTTCTACACAACGCTGGTGCTCCAGAGACAGGCAGTAGACCGCTCCATTCGCACCATCAACAGAACAGCCTCTGCAAACAGTATACGCCTTCCACATCGCTGGCAACGGGTTCTACACAACGCTGGTGCTCCAGAGACAGGCAGTAGACCGCTCCATTCGCACCATCAACAGAACAGCCTCTGCAAACAGTATACGCCTTCCACATCGCTGGCAACGGGTACTACACAACGCTGGTGCTCCAGAGACAGGCAGTAGACCGCTCCATTCGCACCATCAACAGAACAGGCTCTGCAAACAGTATACGCCTTCCACATCGCTGGCAACGGGTACTACACAACGCTGGTGCTCCAGAGACAGGCAGTAGACCGCTCCATTCGCACCATCACTGCACTGCGTTCAGCTATGATTCGTCGTTCTGTTCCCACCCAGGACATCCATTGTCGCCGACTGTGGTGAAGATCAGGGAAAGATCCCTTTTTTCTAATATTTTTGAGAGACACGGCGGTGTCACGGGCGGTAGTGAGCGTCCTCACGTGTTATCTCTTCTCCGACTGTGCCGTGGTGGCATTTTTCAATAGGACAGTGCTCGTCCGCTCATGGCCCGTGTCATTATGAACTATCTGCTTGACGTTGACTTACTCCTGTGGCCCGCAAGGGGCGGCTCGAACGTCAAATGAGTCACAGTGCCAGTATCCTCGATACCAAGGACCAGAAACAGCATTTGTGGACCACCTTGCCTCAAGAGAGGATACAAAGGCTTTCCAAGGGCATCAGGCCGTAGGGGGTGCACGTCATACTAATTAGTGTGCTCATGCTGTCAAGTTCTTTGTAAATTTAACTCGATTTTTTTATCGTTGAAATCACGTGCCCTCCCAGCCTTGAAGTTTCGTTTCGTTTCCTCCTGCTCTTCCAGGTGCTTCACTTTAGCTGTCAGGCAGTGTGTGTAAAACGTCTACGAGTGGCATCTGCAAGAGGAATTTTTCTATATGAAATGATTTTTACTTCTACAGAAAACTGAAGAGCGGTAACAAATTTCATTCAAGCATCATTCATTGATAAACTTTTATGACTGGAACCTGTGAGGGGAAATTCGCGTAACAGTATTAACTGCTCACCATGACGCTAAAATTGCCTCATCTGTCGGATCTTTTTTTTTGTATAGTAGACCTGGTTAGATCCTTGTGCCTTGCAAGTCTCTTTTGAATGCGTTTTAAGCTTCTGCGCTA
Source organism: Schistocerca serialis cubense (assembly GCF_023864345.2). NCBI lineage: Eukaryota > Metazoa > Arthropoda > Insecta > Orthoptera > Acrididae > Schistocerca > Schistocerca serialis. The sequence goes on from NC_064642.1 coordinate 739,979,108, forward strand.
AAATTTAGTTTCACATACATTTTACACCCGATCCTGTTGAGATGATGCTGTATATTTGCTACGGACTGTGTGGAACTGTCTGGGATTTCTTGCCTGGAGGCATATAGACAGTCGTTTTTTCATCGCTCTATTTGCGAGTGGGACAGGAGAGGAAGTCACTAGTAGAGTCGCAGCGTACGCTCCGCCACGCACTGTGCCGTCCTCAGTCCGTGGGTCCACATATGTGGACTTCGCAGTTTTATTTCGTGTAGTTTATGAACAGTATCTGTGAACTGAAGACCTCCAGTACTCGTTTGTGGAAGTGTCGTAGTTTCTGTCCATGCCACTAGATTGCACCACAATCTGCTTGCACTGTGATGTTTGAAGATACGGGTCGGCGAAATAGCTACAACCAGCGTGTGCTCTGAAGGTAGTTCAGAATAATACCTTATTGTGTATGCCAAATTTATTTTCTTTTTTGCTTTACATATATAAAAATACTCGCAAATGTGACTGATATACGTTCTTTCCAAAACTATCTCTTATTGTGAATGCAGTGGCCATCGAAAGTCGGAGTACACGTATGCGCACTTCAGGTCTCAACCTCAAAGTTTTTATCCATTGTAAAGTTCTAGTTGGTATGATATTGTGTGAGGAAATTCTCATAATTATCCAATTGTTGTGGCAAGATGTTATATAATTTTTAGGATCTCGAGTGCTTAAACATCAACAATTAATTTATGAAGTTATTTTCAGTAATCAACGATGAAAAAACACTTCGGTTGCTGGAGGAAAGTGACTTCATTTCACTTTCAGACAATGAGAGTCAACAATTTTCGGATGAGGAAGCTATCCCTGAATCTGCAGTCATTACTGAACACGCAAATATCGAAATAGAAGGTCGCAGGGCAGTGTAAGTAAACATAAATTATAATGAACTTGCTCACAAATGGTAAACAAGGAACCAGGTGAAGATAATTTCGAAGATCCGACGGATGGTGTGTTAAGGGATCCTGCTGAATACTTTTTTGAATAGTATGATAAGAAATTTTGGAACAAACAAATCTGTATCATGTGCAAATTAGTAGTGAGAATTTAAACACAAACATGAACGAAATTCTTTGCTTTGTTGGAATTGGAATTCTAATGGGTACACTCAAGCTACTACAAGCCAAGATGTACAGAAGTAGGCTACTTGATCTGCCTCTCATCAGTGATCCTATGACTCGGGACAGGTATTTCAAGTTACGAAATAGCTTACATTTCGTAAATAGTTTACACGATCATGATAGGAGTGACAAACTTTGAAAAGTTAGGCCTTTGATCAATTTTTTCAGGAATAAGAGTCTCGTCTTGCCACGACCTAAACATATCTCAATTGATGAGCAAATGATTCCATTCTCTGGCAGATGTACAATGAGAACTTATGTGCCATCTAAGCCTAATGCTCTTGAGTTGAAGAACTTTATTTTGGTATAATAAGATGGTTTAGCTCTTGACTTCATAATGTATACTGGCAAAGAAACAGTGCATGGCACTGAATTTAAAGAAATAGTTTTAGGTGCAAGTGTCATTAAGCTTTTGACTGTGACAGTTCCAAGAAATGGATTGCATGTAATATATAATGATAGATTTGTTTTACAGGCATTAAATCAGTTGAGCTTCGCTTAGGCAACAATACATATCAAACAGGAACTGGAATGAAAAACAGAAATTGTGACGTGGTTTCAAAACTCGAAACTGATTGTGATCAGAGATGAATGGTATGAATATGTCACGGAAGACAAAAAAAGGTGTGTGCATTTAAATGGAAAGATAACAAGTCTGTTATTTTGGTATCTTCTTGTGTTGGGAGTGAGCCGCTCATTAACTTATAAACGATGATCAAAGGCTCAGAAACCAGGTATTGTGAAGAGTTACAATTGCAACATGGGCGGTATTGACCTGTGTGACAGATTCATGGCCTGCTACAGGTCAAGTACTAGAACAAGAAAATGGACATTCAGTCTATTTAACCATTTTCCTGATTTAGCTATTATTAGTTGCTGGATTGTATAGAAAAGAACCTGTGCAAAAGAAGAAGTACCAAAGTGTGACAGACTGTCCCTAATAAACTTCAGACTGAATTTGGCTAATGTACTGATAAAATGCCGTCATGTCAGAAGTCGCTCACAACTCTCCAAAGCAATAACGTTGGATGAACAGGAGGTCACTGACAGTTCGGGGGAAGATAAAGGCAATAAACTCAAAAGAAGAAAAGTTGTGTCCATGCCAAAGAAGCCAACTCAATGTGACCGGGTTGATCGTGTTCCACAAAATGTAGAGGAAAAAAATACTTCTAAACGTCGCTTGCAAATCCCGCACAAGAACTTTGTGCAAGAAGTGTAATGTTTATTTATGTGTGACTAAAAACAATTATTTCGTAAAATTTCGTCAACAAAAACTTTAATATGTTTTTCAATGTATTATTTATTTACCGGTTAAGACCTGAAATCCACATATGTGTACCTCAAATATTTTAGACTGTACAAAAAATAAAAATGCGAATGTAATCCTGAATGTAATTATGTGTAAGACTAATAAAAATAACACTGGAAACAATTTTCCCCACTTATTTTATCTTCGGGACTCGAGAGGGTACAGTAGCTTGCCGAGTATGTATGTAGACGCAGACGTAGACTACAGGAATCAGGTCCTATGTAATCACAGCACGAACAATCTTTATTTATAGCATTTGTAAATGATTCACTAAGCCGGAACCTAATACATGTCTACTGGGCTTCGTGTGACGTTATCTCGAACAGTCAAATTTTCCTTCATTGCTCTGGGTAGTCCAACCGTCTACCCGCAGAGGCCATCCTTGTCCTGAAAGTATCCAAGTTCGGTTATATTATGGCAAATACATAACAATCAACAACATTTTGCGCAAACACTTTGAAACGTTTTCAAACTTTCTGATCTCCACTGCTAACTCTCATTATGGTTTATCTGTTTAAAGAGCAAAGCGATTCCCTTGTTGATTCTAGCGCAGTAACCGCATGTAATTACACCTTAGTAGTTTTCATTATTTCAAATTACGTTTAAACTGACGATCAAAAGATGGAACTCACTGATGTAATAATTCGTAGCTGTTTTCTTCAGTCCGAAGACTGATCTGATGCGGGTCTTCGCGCTGCAACGTTCCCTCACTCCCGCCTCCGCGTAAACTCCTGCAGCCGACATCCACTCGTAGCCTTTTCCGGTACTCATGCGTTGGTGACCCTCCACATATTTTATCCGTCCATCACCTGTTTGACACTATACTGATTATTAAGGTTGGGTTCTATCAACCAGCACCCACTTTTAGTCAACTTGCGACACAAGTTGATTCTTTCCTTAATACAATTCATTCCTTAACTCGAATGGTTCAAATGGCTCTGAGCGCTATGGGACTTAACATCTTAGGTCATCAGTCCCCTATAACTTAGAACTACTTAAACCTAACTAACCTAAGGACATCACACACATCCATGCCCGAGGCAGGATTCGAACCTGCGACCGTAGCAGTCCCGCGGTTCCGAACTGCAGCGCCTAGAACCGCACGGCCACCGCGACCGGCATTCCTTACTCGATCTACTCAAATAATCTGCAGCATTATTGTATAGAACCACATTTTAAAATCTTCTATACTTGTCTGAACTCTTTATTGTCCACGTTTCACTATCGCCCACGGCTACAATCCGGACAAATACTTTCAGAAAATACTTCCAAACATTTGAATTTGTTCTTTCTGGGGTAGCACTAAGTACCCCTATGGCCGGACGACTTGTCTAGCGATACGATAATAACTATACAAGACTTCCTCGTTAATCAGCGTGTTTGTTACTGAAAACCGTATCAAAATTTCTACAATAGTTCCTGAGGTTAGCCTTCACATACGAGACACGTTCTAATAGTACGTTTCTTCATTGTTTTTGAAAGAGAAGATGGTACACCAGGTGACACAAACAAACGCTTCAGAAACCCAAACCCGTTGCTGTTTCAATGACGCAAGGGACGTCAGCAGAGGAGGGATGGCGTCTGCGCAGAGTCCCGAAGGTGCAAAAGGGTGTGCTCCAGGTTATTCGAGAACACATCACGATCGCAGGCAGACGTGTATGATGACGTGGTTGCCAACGGAAGTGCGTGCTGTTATCCGGTGTGAATGGGCTTGTGGGACTATAGTCCGATTAGCGTTACTTGACAGTTAACACTTCACGCGTTGGAGCTGCTTTCCTCCAATAAGAGCGACCAACGTCAACCCCGAACCGTTGCCAAACTGCTACGACAGTTGATCAATTCATTTCTAATTCCTTGTCCGGCATTCTTTCTTGATGTCTTTGGATCCCAAATCATCGATCCGCTCTTTTACCTCATAGCTCATCACACATGATAACCAAGTCAAAAACAACGCACACACAGACACACACACACACACACACACACACACACACACACACACACACACACAAACACACACACACAACGATGCTAATGAAATCCACACGTTTCTTGCACAATACTAACCAGATAGTTCTGCACAAGACACGATTCAGGGTAACATACACAGTTATCATGATCACTTACATTCGATAAGCTTCGCATGACGTTGCGTGAAGCCGAATTTTTGAAGGCTACAGTTCATCGTGGCGACTGGGTCACCACAGTTATAAATATAACTAGTTATTTGTGGTGACTATTTTCGCAGCAGCTGTATATAAATTTCAGCAAGCAAAAGGCGTTTTTCATTTAAACTACTACAGTTTATAAATATAACAACTTATCCAAGTGTTGTGACGTAGCGAAATGGTTAACGTACGAATCCGACATATAGAAGGTCGTAACTTCGAATCTCATCAGATATAGCCAATTTATAAATTTCGAAATCTAATCGAAACAGGTAGATTTTCAGTTTTATTCAGTTAACTAGTTTAACTACATGCTGCGACCCTGTCTAACTCCATTATCATCTACTGCTTCCCTTTCATGTCCTTCGACTCTTATAACTGCAGCTTAACCTTTGTACAAGCTGCAGATAACCTTTCGCTTCTTGTATTTTATTCGTGATCCCTCCAGACTTTCGAAGAGTGTAGCCCAGTCAGTATCGGAGTATCGGAAAAACCTTGCTCTAAATCCGAAAATGTTATAAACGTAGGTTTGATTTTCAACAGTCTATTTTCTAGTACAGGCAGTAGAACCATTATTGCCTCACGTATTCCCACACTTCTTCGGAAGGCAAACAAATCTTCCCCGAGGTCAGCTTCTGTATTTTGCAGGCGTCATCTATTAACTGATTTGTGGGTAATATCCACACTTTTTAGCATCTATTTCCTTTGAAAGACGAACTACCACAGTCTTCTTTAACTCCGAGAGTATTTTGCGTGTCTCATTACATCCTGCACACCGCGTGGAATAGTTTCGTCATGGCTGACTCTCACAAGGATCGCAACAATTGTGAGAGAATATCTATTTCAGTAGCTCTGTTTTGACGAAGGCCTTTCAGTATTCCGCCAAACACTTCTCGCATTAACGCATTCATCTGCTTCCTCTTCTCTCTATATAACATTGTCTTCGTGTTTATTTCCGTTCTATAGACCCTCTGCGTATTCCTTCCGCCTTTCTGCGTACCCAGCTTTGCTTAGTACGGATTTGCATGTGAGCTCTTAATGCTCATACAGGCGCTTTACTTTTCTCTCAAGGTTCCTTTTATGTGCTCCTCGTCTATCCGTTCCTGCGTTCTCATTTTGCAATTCCTATCGGTCTCAAGTTTTTGGATGTCTGTATTCACTTTCGCCTGCATAAGTTGCTGCCTTTTTATATTTTCTTCTTTTGTCAGTTAAATTCAGTATCTTGTATTTTATCCAAGGATATCAACTGGGGTTGTCTTTTTGCTTGTTTGATCTTCCGCTGCTGTCACTAATTACTTCATGTCTCGAAGCTACCTATTCATCTTCAACTGTATTCCCTTCGTTTGTATCAGACAATCCTCATCTAATGGTCTCTTTGAAACTCTCCACAATCGTGATTATTTCACTGTATTCCTGTTCCATCTCAAATTCCCTCCTTTCTGTAATATTTCTTTAGGTTTAATCTGAAGTTTATCACAGATAATTTATGGTCGTTGGAAATGGTATGCTGTTAAAATAAGATCTAGTTTCTATACATCTGTCTTACTATTATGTAACCCAAATCACATCTACGTGGTAGAGGTGTGTTACTCGTACACAACCTTATTTCATCAATCTTAAACAAACTATTAGCAGTTCCCCCATTCGTTCCTCTCCTCGGTCTATTTCCTCCTACTAATTTTCCGTCACTTCCTTTTCCTGCAATAGAATTCCAGTCCCCAATCACTATGACCCCCTATCATTACCCATTCTTTCAGTTTCTTCATCTGCAGGTTAATAGACATATAAACTTGTGTTACTGTAGTGTGTCTTGGTTTTGTATCTTTCCTGGCTGCATAATACTTTCACTAAACCGTTCATTGCAGCTTAGTCGCTATTTTCTAGTTCGTTATTAGACCTACTCCTGCGTTACCCGAATTGGTTTTTTGTGTCGATAACCGTGTAGTGATCTGACCAGAGACCCTGTTCTTACTACTACCGTACTTCACTAAATTCTTTTAAATTCTCTAACCTCTTATCCGATTAATGTAGCTCACATTTCATGCTCCTATCGATAGAAGGTCAGTTTTGTTTTTCCTGCTGACGATGTCCTCCTAAGTAATAGCAACCGGGAGACCCGAATCGAGGACTATTTTACTACCGCATTATTTAACTTCTGGGGGATATTATCATCATTGTCCGCCCCCGTTAGCTGAGTGGCCAGCGCGACAGAATGTCAATTCTAAGGCCCGGGTTCGATTCCCGGATGGGTCGGAGATTTTCTCCGCTCAGGGACTGGGTGTTGTGGTGTCCTAATCATCATCATTTCACGCTCATCGACGCGCAGGTCGCCGAAATGGCGTCAACTCGATGGACCTGCACTCGGCGAATGGTCTACCCGACAGGAGGCCCTAGCCACACGGCGTCTACATCATCTCATCATTAGCAATATAGTAGAATTGCGTGTCCTCGGGAAATGTAACGGCAGCAGCATCCCCTTGCTTTATCTGTGGCAAGATCATATTGGCTGATATTGCAATGACCAATCAATCATCCACACTGCTGCCCCTACGACAAAGGTGCTGACCCTCTTCAAGAACCATTTTGTTTGTCTGTCTTGTCCGCAGTTACCGCTGTCACGTCTGGTGGTCTAGTGGTAAGATGCGCGCCTGGAACTTAAAGGTCGCAGGATAAGGACACAGTCGGACAGCGGGTTTTTCCAGTCCACCTATCATCGACGTGTATATGTGGCAGGAATGAGATGTGGATCGGATTCCGTATTCAACTAAAGGTCCTTTCCCAGGTTGGATTACAGGGGCCGGTTTGGGACACACGAGTGGTAAGTGGCGTCCAATTGAAAGTCTAGCACCAGGCCAGTAAACCGTACGAAATTAATACACGGTCCAATCACATTAATATGACCACCTGTCAAACCTCCGAATCGAATGGAGTTCGGACCGCTTTGAGACGAGCAGGAAGATAATCAATGAGGTTCTGGAAGGTAGCGACAGGGCTCTGGAGATGTGCTGACCCCAGTACCGTGGGCAGCTGCGCAAGGTTTTCTCGGTTGAGGATCCATGGGGCGATCAGCCCGATCGACCTGGTCTCACTGACTCTCAGTTGCATTTAAACGTGGGGTCTTCGAAACACGCACGTACACTGCTCGCTGTGTGGCACGTTGCCTGATCTGCTGGCAAACTGCCTTCGTGCCGGGGAGAAACAAAATACAAGCAGGGCTGGAGATGCCGCACGAGGACAGCTGCGTACTTGTGTTGATCCGTTGTGCCTTCCAGAGTGACGAGACAACCCAGGGAATGCCACGAAAACGTTCACCAGACCGTAGCGCTCCCTCCTTCGGCCTGGATGCTTCCGACGATTGTTGTAGTGTGTTTGCCGTCTGTCCGATGCAGCCAGTGAGTAGATGTCCAGATGCGGCACTGGCTTTCAAATTGCAGCCTTCGTCGGCGATGAACAGCAATCAGCATGACTGCATGAACATGAACAGGTAGCTGCTTCGGAGGCCCATACCCAGCGACGTTCGCTGAACGGTCGTTGAAGAGACACTGTTAGTAGCCCCTTGGTTCATCTACATCTACATCTACATCTACATTTATACTCCGCAAGCCACCCAACGGTGTGTGGCGGAGGGCACTTTACGTGCCACTGTCATTACCTCCCTTTCCTGTTCCATTCGCGTATGGTTCGCGGGAAGAACGACTGCCGCAAAGCCTCCGTGCGCGCTCGAATCTCTCTAATTTTACATTCGTGATCTCCTCGGGAGGTATAAGTAGGGGGAAGCAATATATTCGATACCTCATCCAGAAACGCACCCTCTCAAAACCTGGATAGCAAGCTACACCGCGATGCAGAGCTCCTCTCTTGCAGAGTCTGCCACTTGAGTTTGCTAAACATCTCCGCAACGCTATAACGCTTACCAAATAACCCTGTGACGAAACGCGCCGCTCTTCTTTGGATCTTCTCTACCTCCTCTGTCAACCCGAGCTGGTACGGATCCCACACTGATGAGCAATACTCAAGTATAGGTCGAACGAGTGTTTTGTAAGCCACCTCCTTTGTTGATGGACTATATTTTCTAAGCACTCTCCCAATGAATCTCAACCCGGCACCCGCCTAACCAACAACTAATTTTATTTGATCGTTCCACTTCAAATACGCATACTCCCAGATATTTTACAGAAGTAACTGCTACCAGTGTTTGTTCCGCTATCATATAATCATGCAATAAAGGATCCTTCTTTCTATGTATTCGCAATACATTACATGTAATATTAAAGGTCAGTTTCCACTCCCTGCACCAAGTGCCTATCCGCTGCAGATCTTCCTGCATTTCGATGCAATTTTCTAATGCTGCAACTTCTCTGTATACTACAGCATCATCCGCGAAAAGCCGCATGGGACTTCCGACACTATCTACTAGGTCATTTATATATATTGTGAAAAGTAATGGTCCCATAAAACTGCCCTGTGGCACGCCAGAGGTTACTTTAACATCTGTAGACGTCTTTCCATTGAGAGCAACATGCTGTGTTCTGTTTGCTAAAAACTCTTCAATCCAGCCACACAGCTGGTCTGATATTCCGTAGGCTCTTACTTTGTTTATCGGGTGACAGTGCGGAACTGTAACGAACGCCTTCCGGAAGTTAAGGAAAATGGCATCTACCTGGGAGCCTGTATCTAATATTTTCTCGGTCTCATGAACAAATAAAGCGAGTTGGGTCTCACACGATCGCTGTTTCCGGAATCCGATTCCTACAGAGTAGATTCTGGGTTTCCAGAAATGACATGATACGCGAGCAAAAAATATGTTCTGAAATTCTACAACAGATCGATGTCAGAGATATGGGCCTATAGTTTTGCGCATCTGCTCGAGGGCCCTTCTTGAAAACTGGGACTACCTGTGCTCTTGTGGACGTTCAGTAGCTCAACAGTTGTACGTCTATTCGCCCATACTCATCTTCGCAGCAGTCGTTCACTCCTTTCATCCGTGACATAGTTCCCTCGACACCGGTGTGGACAGCGTCGTTTTTCTATACACGGCGTATTTTAACCACGGCGACACGCAAACAGTTTAAAGATTTAACCGTTACGGAAATGTGTGCACCCTTGGCCAGAAAGCCAATGATCATGCCCCATTGGATATCAGATAAAGCGCTCCATTTCCGGCAAACGACTGTACCGTTTCCCGCGTCTCCCTAACACGCTTTATGTGCCGTCCCCTGCTACTGCTGCAACCTGGTGTCTGTGAGTGGTTTTTGTACGTAGACGTCCAACATATGCTGTGGTCGTATCAGTGTGTCGGGATCGTGCATTCTACAGACAATCCTCCGATGTGGTTGTTTAGCTACATATATTGTTGAAACACGCAAGCCACAGCACATCGGTAAGGTTGATTGGACGTGTGTGTGTGTGTGTGTGTGTTTGTGGGCGGGGGGGGGGGGGGTGCGTTGGAGGCTGTAGAAGATGTAATGTCCTTCTTCTCCTTCCATGTAAAGGAGTGCGTGTTCGTCCATTCCGAACTGTTGTCTCCATCTCTTCATTGGCTGTTGTGTATCTCGTTTTCCGGTTAGGTCAGAATGTAATGCCTGCCATGGTAGCGGCACAGGTATCATCCTCTTGATGTGGTCATACCACGTTTTTCGGTAGTGTCTGACGTTTAGTGAAAATAATAGGAGCTTACCGAATATCGATCCAGATTTGCAACTGGATGCAAGGCTCCCTTGCAGATGGTACTCAACACGTCGCTCTTAAAGGAACAAAATCGACAGATGTAAAAGTAATTTCGGGAATACCACAATAAAGTGTGATAGGACCGTTAGTGTTAACAATGTATGTAAATGTTATAGGAAGCGTCGGAAGTTCTTTAAGACTGTTCTCAGTTGATGCGGTTGTCTATAAGAAACCAACAGTGCCACAAGACAGTATCGATTTGCTGAAGGGCCTGCAGAGGGTTGATGAATGATGCAGACACTGCCTGTTGATCCCAACGTAAATAAATACAACATATGGAGCATACAAGGAAACAGAAATCCCCTACTTTACAACTACGCTGTTGATGACAAATTGCTGCTAACAGTATCTACTGTCAAATACCAAGGACTAATTATCCAGAGCGAGCTTAAGTGGAACGCCCACATAAAACAAGTAGTAGGAAAAAGAGATGATAGCCTTAGATTCATAGGATGAAAGTTAAGAAACTGTTACTCATCCACGCAGGAAGTGGCATCATACAAGGCAAGTGTTCAACCGACTCTTGAGTACTGTCCATCAGTCTGGGCCCCTAACCAGGTAGGACTGATAGAAGACATAGAGAAGATCCAACAGCGAGCGCCGCGTCTCGTCACGGGATTGTTTAGTCGATGCGAGGGCGGTAGAGTGATGCTTAACAAACTCCAGTGGCGGGCATTATAATAGTAGAGGTTTACTACCGAAACTTCGAGAGAGCACTGTCCGGTAAGAATCCATCCAGATACATCTCGCGAAAAGATCACGGCGAGAAAATTCGAAAAATTAGAACTGACACAAAGGCGTACCGACAATCTTTCTTTCCACGCGCCATTCCCGGGTGGAACAGGAAAGGGGTGATCGGTTAATAGTACTTGTACCATCCGCCACATACAGTTAAGTAGCATGCGAAGTATCATGTAGATTCACGTATTCACTTCGCACTATGGCACTTAACGCTAATCCAAGAAGGACCTCAGAATCTTCTTCTGATATGTTTCAGTTCTTGGTTCTTCTCCTTTCCTTAGAATCCAGTTTTCACTGCCATACCTGAGAACAGTCTTAGCAATTATGATGTGCAGTCTTAGTGATATTACTTTCTCTATAGTTCTCTCAAAGTACCTCCTTATTCACTGAAGCGCCAAAGAAACTGGTATAGGCATGCGTATTCAAATACAGAGATATGTATACAGGCAGAACACGGTGCTGCGGTCACCAACGGCTGTTTAAGTCAAGTACCTGGCGCAGTTGTTAAATCTGTTACTGCTACTACAATGCCAGGTTATCAAGATTTAAGTGAGTTTGAACGCACGAGCGATGGGACACAGCATCAGCGTGGTAGCGATGAAGTGGGGATTTTCCCGTACGACCATTCCACGAGTGTACCGTGAATATCAGGAATCCTGTAAAACATCTAATCTCTGACATCTCCGCGGCCGGAAAAAGATCCTGCAAGAACGGGATCAACGACGACCGAAGAAAATCGTTCAGTGTGACAGAAGTGCAACCCTTCCGAAAATTTCTGCAGATTTCAATGCTGGGCCATCAACAAGTGCAAGCGTGCGAACCATTCAACGAAAGGTCATCGATATGGGCTTTCTGATGACTGCACGACACAAACCTTTACGCCTCGCCTGGGCCTGTCAACACCGACATTACGCTGTTGATGACTGGAAACATGTTGCCTGGTCGGACAAGCCTCGTTTCAAATTCTATCGAGCGGGTGGATATGTACGGGTATGGAGATAACCTCACGAGTCCATGGAATCTGCATATCAGCAGGAGATTGTTCAAGCTGGTGGAGGCTCTGTAATGGTGTGGGGAATGTGCAGTTTGACTCATATGGGTCCCCTTATACGTCTAGATACGACTGTGACAGGTGACACGTACGTAAGCATACTGTCTGATCACCTGCATCCATTCATGTCCATTGTGCTTTCCGACGGGCTTGGGCGATTCCAACAGGACAATGTGACACCCCACACGTCCGGAATAGTGGCTCCAGGAAAACTCTTCTGAGATTAACACTTCCGCTGGCCACCGAACTCCCCAGACATTACCATTATTCAGCATATCTGGGATGCCTTGCAACGTGCTGTTCAGAAGAGATGTGCACCTCCTCGTACTCTCACGGATTTATGGACAGCCCTGCAGGATTCATGGAGTCAGTTCCCTCCAGCACTGCTTCAGACATTAGTCGAGTTTATGCCACGTCGTGATGCGTCACTTTTGCGTGCTGGCGGGAGCCCTATACGATATTAGGCTGGTGTATCAGTCTCTTTGGACCTTTAGTGTGCCGGCCGCGGTGGCCGTGCGGTTCTAGGCGCTGCAGTCCGGAACCGCGGGACTGCTACGGTCGCAGGTTCGAATTCTGCCTCGGGCATGGATGTGTGTGATGTCCTTAGGTTAGTTAGTTTAAGTAGTTCTAAGTTATAGGGGACTGATAGCCTAAGATGTTGTCCCATAGTGCTCAGAACCATTTGAGCCACCTTTAGTGTGCAACGATTTACAGCGTTATATTTCTGTACGGATGGAACTACATCAGAATTACTTTTGTATATTGGTACTACTGTCTTGAAATATTAAACGAATTTTCGGGTTCTATTATCATAACGTTTATTGCTTTTTTGGATTTTCTTGCGTTTCTCTTCCGTTGCCATCATTTTTGTTTTATTTACAGATACAGCCATTCGATAACTTTTTAAAACATTGTTCAGCTTGACCATATTTTCTTGTAAAGCCGACTTAACTGTCTGCTAGGAGAACCTGGTCGTTTGCAAATAAAACAGAATTAATATTCCACAAGACTTCTTATTGTTAAACGATCTCACAATTGTAGCTGATTTCTATCCAATGAATTTTTGAGTCAGTGCCCTAAGTAACTCATGAACAGTTCTGAATACATTACAGGAAAAAGCGGCGCAAATATCTTGCTTCATTCCCTACGTAGAAATTTTCAGAAACAGCGGTGTGGTCAAGGCTGGAAAAATGCCAACCATCTAAAGAAGGAGAGTAACGAAGAAGAACAAAAAGAATCCATTAGTCTTAAAAAATTTGAAAATGCAGTACCTTCACAATTTCCATGTCTGCGTCAGACAGCCTTGTTGTAGTGGTAAATAGAAGGCAATGTTGATTTTCATAGATTGAGAGGTGCACTGTAGCCGTTATCTACTTAACTGGCTTACGTATATGCAGCAATAAGTGAATGATCGCATTAAATGGTATATTGCGCTCTCCTCTAATGCCATTGTAACATTATTATTCTAACGCAATAATAGTCTGACAAATGTGTAGTGGAGCAAATATCCATCGAGCGGCATCCTCCTTTCCTTCCGACATTAGCTTCACTAATATAGGGTGATAATATTTAAAGTGAAGCTACTCACAGAGCTCCAGTGTGAGCTGCGATTATCGAGTGGCGTCCAAACTTGAGAGGTATTCTAATTCGTTAATGCGGAACCGATTTATGCTGGGAAAAAAATTAGTTCCAATTTTGGCAACCAGGAGCAAATATGACCTGTGAATACGAAAAGACGTACCACATAGAAATATTTCCTTATGTAGTGGATTAGGAACGAGACGTGAGCAGTTAAGGTGCAACAAGTCAGAAACGGATAATACCGATTTCATTATTAACAGCTGTTTGTCCAATATGAGCCTGGAGATGTCGATAAGATATTGTACAGCGGCAGATTTACACCTGGTGGCCGAAACTGGAACTAATTTTTTCCAGTGTAAATCGGTTCCACATTAACATAATAATATATCTACCAAGTTTCGCTGCCATACGATAATTGTAGCCCATAGTGGGCTTCCGTGAGTAAATGCTCTTTAATTACAACCTCCCGGTACATCCAGTTTTTCTACCTAATTAAAGTAAAACGGATATTACTTCTGACTAGTCTCTCTCTGAAGCGGAGTACTCGCGGAAATAATTAAACTTCCATGTGTAGGAATTAGGAACATGCACTGTGCTAGAACATCACTCAGTACCTCGAAGGAACCGATCTGTTAACACATAGCAGCACGGATTCGGAAAATATCGGTCACGTGAAGCACGACTGGCCCTTTATTCGCACGACGTGATGAGTGCTATCAAAGGAGGATCTGAGGTTCATTCCTTATTTCTACAGTGGATTTCCCAAAGGATTTCGACACCATTCGTCTCAAGCATCTTCTAATCAAATTGCGTGCCGATGTAGTATCGTCTCGGCTGCGTGACCAGATTAGTGATTTTCTTCAAAAATGAAACAGTTCATAGCAACTGATGGCAAGTCATCGAGTGAATTAGAAATCATACCTGGCCTTCCTCAAGGAAATGTTACAGACCCTCTGCTGTTTCCGATTTTTATAAAGGTTTCAGGGATGATCTGAACAGCTCTCGGGTTGTTTGCAGGTGATACTGTCGTTTACCATGTAGTAAACTCGTCAGAAGTCCGATACGAATTAAAGTCTGATATACAAAAGATATCTGCGTGGTGCGGAAAGTGCACACAAACAACAAAAAGAGTGAGGTCCTCCACATGAGGACTAAAAATTTCCGTTAAATTTCGGTTACACGATAAATCATAGAAATTTAAAGACTGTTCAATCAACTAAATACTCGAGGATTACAATTGCGAACTATTTAAATTGGAACTGTGTTGTAGGAATGACGAACCATAGACTGTGTTTTAGTGGTAGAACACTCCCAAAATGCAAGAAATCTACTAAAGCACTCCGTCTGCAGGCCACAAGTGGCCCATCGGAACCATCCGACCGCCGTGTCATCCTCAGATGAGGATGCGGATAGTAGGGGCCTGTGGTCAGCACACCGCTCTCCCGGTCGTTGTGATGGTTTTCTTTGACCGGAGCCTCTACTATTCGGTCGAGTAGCTCCTCAATTGGCATCACGAGGCTGAGTGCACCCGAAAAATGGCAACAGCGCATGACGGCTGGATGGTCACGCCCGACACACTTAACTTCGGTGATCCCACGGGAACCGGTGTATCCACTGTGGCGAGGCCGTTGCCAAATCTACTAAAGAGACTTCGTAAACTACGCTTGTCCGTCGACTCTTGAGTACTGCTGCACAGTATGGGACCCTTACCAGAAGGGACTGACAGAGGACATCGAAAAAGTTGAAAGAAGACCAGGTCATTTAGTATTGTCGCGAAATAGGGAAGATAACGTCAGGGACAAGCGAGCTGGACTTGTAATAATTAAAACAAAGGTGTTTTTCCGTGCCACGAGAACTTTTCACGAAAGTTCATTCACCAATTTTCTCTCTCGAATGTGAAAATGTTTTCTTGACTCCCACCGTCGCTATTAATCAGGGCTCACAGGGAAAGAGTTCGGTCTTAATTTAACCCACGTGCTGTTCGAGAGTGCAACGGTCGAGAAACAGCCTGAATGTCGTTCTGTGAATTAACTGTGGCCACACTGTCTAAGTTTGGGAACTGTGACTGTGCGCAGTAATTATATACTTGCATTTTCTGCTGCCAGTCACTTTTATTTGTTTTATGTTTCAGTTAACATAATACAACGCATTTCGAGCGTTACGCCAAAAAATAGTGCCAAAATAAATAGTGCAATAGCATAATGCTACATAACAGCTCCGCCAATATACCACTGATGCAAACGAAGCTTTGGGACGCCGGAAACGTAAGTGAACAATAGTGATATAAAAACGTGTATCAACAATTTTTGCACCACAGCAACCGCTGGAAAACTATGTGCATCCAACACAGGCTGTGGCGTCAGTCATAATAGTCAACGAGATACAGCTCAACACCAGCAGAAGACATCACTGCACATCATCAATTTCTGATCCACTCCCCTCCCCCATTCTCCCTTCATATCAGAACAGTCCTTCCAGCAGTGAACAGTAAACAAGAAGTACTATGCTAATTTACTTTAAGACTATTTATTTTTAAGTGATAAGTTTCTGCGTGCGCCTGAAGATGCGCAGAAAATGCTCGAAATGCGTTGCAATACGTTCAGTTAAACATAAAACAAACATAAGTTACTGGTTGCATAAAATACAAATAAATAATGGTTCTGTGAAGTCTTTGTCAAGCATTTACTTGTGAATTGCAGAGTAGTCGTACAGATGTAGACGTAGATATACAATTACATGGCAATCAAGCGTTTGCAAACGATTGTCAGTAAATAATTCTTCTTTATCATATACCCTTAGAAGATAGCTAACTGTCGGGGATTAATTCTTAGAAGCTGGCTTTTTCCTAACTGAAAATGAGTCACATTTCATTCGTCGCAGCGAAATGCTCTTCCGATTCATCAGCTGCAATTCTCCTGGATAGCCTCCCAGCCTACGCAGTGTCGCAGCAGACAAAAGCAATAAAAGTGCGCTCACAGCAGTGAATAGCGACAACGTTGCTCTGCTTCACTAGCTTGTCACGGGCAATGCGACACGAGAGAGGGGGGTCCTTTTTCAGATATAATTGTACGTGCAATTTAAATCCGGTATTACGAGTCAGCAGTAACGGTTATTTTCATGTAGTTAGAGTTCGCTTTCCAGGGGGATTCACCAGACACCCTTCTAAAATTTCTCTTGAAAAATGTGGTGGAAAAAAAAAGAATACATGGGAAATAACAAAACCCAGAGAGTGGAACTGCGAGCCATTGTTAAGTGGAGCGACGTTGCGGCAGCGTGCGTATCGGATGGCAGGGCCAACTGCACGGAAGGGGGGGGGGGGAGTGGAGAGGGCTGGCGTTCAAACAAAAACCAGTGTGCAAACAGCCCGCCCAAAAAGTGACAATGGCGGCGCGAGCTAATATTTGTACGCGCGTTATGCAGCACACCAGCGGCGCGCTCGGCAAACGGCCAGTGGCGTAACTAGCGAACTAGTGAGTGGCTCCGGCTAGCTGCTCGCCATACGGCGGTCATTCGTCTTGGCTGTCTCCCTCTGCGGATTCCTCGCGAGTCGCGACTGATTGAAACTCAGAAGGGAGTCTGGCATTTGACTGAAATCGTACGGCGGTCACGTGACGTCTCTCGCTTGTGTGATGCCATCATCGTCCTTACCGACAAATACACAAAAAAAATGGTTCAAATGGCTCTGAGCACAATGGGACTTAACATCTGAGGTCATGAGTCCCCTAGACTTAGAACTACTTAAACCTAACTAACGTAAGGACATCACACACATCCATGCCCGAGGCGGGACTGAAGCGCCTAGAACCGCTCGGTCACAGCGGCCGGCGACAAATATACAAAAACGATATGAAGGAATCGATTGCAGATAAACATTTGGGACAAGCAGGACTGCTCGCTTCATTTACAGCAACTTATATTGGCTCTTAGTTCCTACCTACCTACACCCTCGAAAATCGCGACGTTTTCGCAATAGACAGCAAAGTGTTGATGAAAACCGAGACCACAAACATAACTGCCCCTCGTTTTGGGCACAGCAATTTAAGCTGTACTCTTAGGTTCCTGTCTAATCACAAAATTCGAAAATAAACACCCAAATATTCGTGACAGACAGTAATATACAATCAATCATTGCTGCTCCTTTTACTAGGTACAGTTTAAGCTGTACTCTTAGATTTCTGCATAAACATATCCTCGGAAATCGCGTCATATTCGGAAAAAATACCCTCATATATTTGTGACAAGAGGGAACAAAAGTGTCAGACCTCTCAGCAATTTTATCTTTTGTTTTTTCATCATACTGGAGTCACAACTGGAAGGAGCTCGTTACCGAAAGAGCGTACTCTTATACACACTGTCCACTCACATTAAAGTGACCACCTGTCAAAAACATGAACGAACACCTTTCGCAGCTCGGACCGCTGCGAGACGAGTAAGAAAAGAGGTATTGAGGATTTGGAAGGTACCGACAGGGATCATCATACTCAATGCTTTCTCAGAAACTTATTTTGAACAATTAGTTCGTGAGCCCACTCGAAGCGTAAATGGTTGCGAAAGCATACTTGATCTCTTAGCAACAAATAATCCTGGACAAACAGTGTGTATCGTGACGTATACAGGGATTAGCGACCACAAGGCAGTTGTTGCTAGGCTGAATACCGTAACACCTACAACCATAAAAAAGAAACGCAATCTATTTAAAAAAAAGCTGAGCAGAGAGTATCGACAGCAATTGAGAGATATATATCACATAAATTAATAAGTGATGGTACTGATCCCCCACGGTACACAAAACGGGTCAGATCGCTGTTGCAGAAGCAAGATCGCAAATTCCCCAAGACTGCCAAAGTTTTGCAGAAGTTCGAAATATAGCGCGTACTTCAGTGCGAGATGCTTTTAATGATTTCGGCAACGAAATTATGTCTCCAAATCCGGCAGAAAACCCAAAGAGATTCTGGTCATACATAAAGCACACCAGTGGCAAGACGCAATCAGTAGGTTCACTGCGGGATAACAACGGTGAAGACACCGATAACAACGCCACTAAAGCAGAGTTATTAACACGGTTTCCCGAAACTCCTTCACCAAAGAAGACGAAGTAAATATTCTTGAATTCCAATGAAGAACAACTGCCAAGATGAGAAACGTAGCAGTAGATATCCTCGGTGTAACAAAACAGCTTAAATACTTAATAAAGCCAAGGCCTCCGGTCCAGTTGTATACCAGTCAGGTTCCTCTCAGAGTATGCTGATACAATAGCATTTACATACAACCTCTCGCCAACAGGCAGATCCGTACCTAGAGACTGGAAAATTGCTCAAGTCACACCAATACCTAAAACGGGAAGTAGGAGTAATCCGTTGAATTACAGGCCCATATCTCTAATGTCGACTTGCTGTACGGTTTTGGAACATATACTGTATCCGAACATTATGAAGTACCTCGAAGAAAACGAGTTATTGACTCATAGCAAGGATTCAGAAAATATCGTTTCTGCGAAACACAACTAGCTCTTTAAACTCATGAAGTAATGAGTGCAATCGACAGTGGATTTCAAATTCATTCCATATTTTTAGATTTCTGGAAGGCATCCGACACCGTTTCTCACAAGCGTCTTCTAACCAAACTGCGTGTCTATGGAATATCGCCTCAGACGTGCGACTGGATTCGTGATTTCCTGTCAGAAAGGTCACAGTTCGTAGTAATAGACAGAAAGTCATCGAGTAAAACGGAAGTAATATCCGGCGTTCCACATGGAAGTGTTATAGGCTCTCTGTTGTTCCTGATCTGTATTAACGACACAGGAGACAATCTCAGTAGCCCTCTCAGATTGTTTACAGATGATGCTGTCATTTACCGTCTTGTAAAGTCATCAGATGACCAAAACGAATTGCAAAGTGATTTACATAAGATATCTGTATTGTGCGAAAAGTGGCAGTTGACCCTGAATAAAGAAAAGTGTGAAGTTACTCATGTGAGTACTAAAAGAAATCAGCTAAATTTCGATTACGCGAAGAGTCACACAAATCTAAAGGCTGCAAATTCAACTAAATACTTAGGGATTACAATAACTACATAAATTGGAACGATCATATAGATAATGTTGCGGGTAGAGCAAACCAAAGACTGCGATTCATTGTTAGAAAACTTAAAAGGTGCAACAGGTCTACTACTGCTTACACCAGTATTCCTATGCGTTGTGGGATCCGCATGAGGTGGGACTGACAGATGACATCGATGAAGTACAAAGAAGGGCAGCTCGTTCTGTATTATCGTGAAATTGGAGAGATAGTGCCACAGACATGATACGTGAACTGGAGTGGCAATCATTAAAACAAAGGCGTTTTTCGTTGCGACGGGATCTTCTCATGAAATTTTGATCACCAGTTTTCTCCTCCGATTGCGAAAACATTCTGTTGGGACCCACCTACATAGGGAGAAATGATCATCACTATAAAATAAGAGAAATTAGGGCTCGCACAGAAAAACTTAAGTGCTCGTTTTTTCCCGTGCGCCGTTCAAGAGTAGAACGGTAGAGAGACAGCTTGAAGATGGTACATTGAACCCTCTGTGAGGCACTTTATTGTGATTAGCAGAGTAATCACGTAGATGTAGATGTAGGGATGTGGAGTCATGCTATCTCCAGTGCTGTGGCCAGCTGCATTAATTATGTCGCCTGAGGGCCCATGGGTTTAAGTACGGGGAACATGTTGGCCTGGAATGGAAAATTCACAGCGGTGCTCTTTGAGCCTCGAATGTACACTGCGAGCTGTGTGAAACATTGAATTGTCCTACTGATAATGACAATGTGTTGAGGTAAAACACTGCATGTAGGACTGGACATGATGCCCAAGAACAGATGTACCCAAAACATTCTCCAGACCAAAACGCTCCATCTTAGTTCCAGAGTGTTCGCTTTCAGACGTTTCACACCCTACACACAGTATATGCCAACAGTCATTTGTCCGAAGGAGCATAACAGGTGATCCATCTGACAAGGCTACCTGTCGCTACTCAGTGGATGTCCAGTTCTCGTACTGGGGTGCAAATTCCACCTTTCGTCGCCAATGGACTCGTTCAGCATGGGTGCACGTCCGCCCCTGGTAGCTGAGTGCTCAGCGCGACGGACTGTCATTCCTAACGGCACGGGTTCGATTCCTGGCTGGGTTGAAGATTTTCTCCGCTCAGGGACTGGGTGTTGTGTTGTCCTTATCATCATCATTTCATCCCCATCGACACGCAAGTCGCCGCAGTGGCGTCAACTCGCAAGACTTGCACCGGGCGAACGGTCTACCTGACGAGAGGTCCTAGCCACACGGCATTGACATTTTAGCATGGGTGCATGAACCAGGCCTGTACGCAATAACGTTCACTGAATGGTCGTTGAGGACACACTGTTGGTAACCACTTTGGTCATCTTGGTGGTCAGCTGGTCAGCAGCTGCACGTGTGTTCGCCTGTACACATCTTCACAGCCCTGCCATCTAAGGTACCAGATGCACCCCAGTTGCTCCGGCATCGGTTCTGGATAGCTCCATTTTTCCATGCGCAATATACTTCAGTCACGGCTGTATTTGAATAGATTACAAAGTTAGCCCTTTCGGAAATGCGTTCACTCTTGGCCAAAAGCCAAAGATCATGCTCTGTCGGATGTCAGATAAATCACTCCATTTCCACATAACAACTGCATGCACTATTTTACGCATCCCTGTGGCAAGTATTATATACCCTACACTGCTAGTGCTGCCACCTGCCGACTTTGAGTGGTTGTTGCATATTGATGTCGAACATAAGCGGCGGTCACGTAAATCTGACTGGATCGTGTGTAAACAACAGCGAATATTGCACAACCTACTTCTGTTACATGAATAAGATACTCGGAACGTGTTACAAATTGAAAAATGAAATATTAACATGCGCATAGTCTCAACCCTGCTGCCTTCGACTCGACAACGACATAGACCACATCACCATAGGAGATACATAGGACATTGTACTTTAAAACTCTTCATACTAAATTTTCTTAAGACTTTTTACAGATAGTGTATCAGTTACTGCAATTTAATTATAGCAAATCGCACCTAGAGTCATAAATCTTCATTGTACCTTTTGCGGTAAAATGGAAGACTGTCGTTAACACGCAAGGAACGATACAGAAACAACCAAAATAATATGAACCCAATATGGCGTCTCAAACGCAGGGACATAATGTGACCTTTTCCGAATTCAGCCAAATGCAGACACATTTCCGATTTTTAGTCATTTTTACATTCTCTGCATCACAGTTACTAGTCGTCTATATTTTATTCCATCGTGTTTCAGGCGTACATCCAGGATGGTATTATTTACTGTTCTGATATCTCGGCTAGCAAAATTACAGCCACCATAAAGGTGGCAGAGTTTAAATCAGTTTACACAATACTGTGGAGTAAACGTGCATGCGTCAGAGATAACACTGTCGGCAAGAAGAGCGTCAGTCACAGATAACACATATGCGTCCAAGACTAAAATAACGTAAGTGCAGTCAGCAAATCCACGTGGTTCGCGTATTATGTTGTGTAATGGATGGCGTGTGTTAGAATGCCAGCCAGTTAAAGCTCAGAAAGATTTATACTTCCAGGCGTCTAGCTGCCACCAGAGTGAACTGGAACACTTGGAAGAGGTGTTCAGCACGCATGGATTTAAGTAATGCAATCATCAATCCGAAGATTAGAATGAAATGTTCACTGTACAGCGGTGTGTGCGCTGATATGAAACTTCCTGGCAGATTAAAACTGTGTGCCGGACCGAGACTCGAACTCGGGACCTTTGCCTTTCGCGGGCAAGTGCTCTACCAACTGAGCTACCCAAGCACGACTCACGACCCGTCCTCACAGCTTTACTTCCGCCAGTACCTCGTTTCCTACCTTCCAAACTTTACAGAAGCTCTCCTGCGAACCTTGCGAACCACAGTTCTTTACTAAACGAGTGGTGTGCCGTTGCCTTCCTCCGACCTATGAACTGACTTCCCGGCCAGTTTTATGGGGTGCTACAGTTGAATATGGATCCTTAGCGACGGTGCAGCACAGCATTTTTCATTTCAATAATCATTGCCAGAGGTGAAAGAAATGATAAGTGATAGATAAATATTCTAGGACTGACCGGGGAGCGAACCCGAGACGTTTGGACATGTAGTCCAGCACTTTACTACTGAGACACTGAGCACGGACACCAAGTTAAGAGAGCTCTGCAAGAGAAGATGCAAAACCAAAGGGAGAGCGTAAAGAAAGCGATGTAAATTCTACGGTCTATCTACCGTATGTGGCAAACATTTCTTCAAAAGTAGCCAGAATTATGAAGAAACATAGAGTAGATGTTACTTTCCACCCACCAGACAAGACAGTAGCTCTTGTGGGGCCTGTGAAAGACGATATGAAATCCCTTGTGAGTGTCGTAAACAGTGTATACGACGGACAATACGCACTGTACAAGAACAGTGCATCGAACAGTACCGATACACCCGTCTTGTACAGACAAACAAATCTGCGGCGCCTGAACTTTGTATTTCCATTCCAAAGATAATGGAAACCCAAGATACTGGCCGCGGCCTCAACCTATTCAGATTCAGTGGTCATGGAATCTGTGTAAATACAGGGTAGAGCACATAAAAGTGTCCCAGACGAGTGTTTAGGATTTGTGGTAGTATCAATGGAGGAGAAAAAGACCTACAGTTACTTCCAACAGAATGGATCAACTGCTCATACAGCTGGCCGAACCTTGGAGCACATTTACACAATCTTCACGCCTGGCAGAGTTGTTGGCAGAGGTTCTAGCTGGCCATCCAGGGCACGTGTTCTGTCAGTGTACGATTACTTTTTGACGGAAGCCCTCAAGTCTAAGGTGTATCGCTACAACTCTTATAGTCTTCAGGAACTGCAGCAAAATATTTCGGATGAGACTGCAGCAAATCCAGCAGTCAAGCTTCGATCTGCCTTCAGCAACTTGCTGACCAGGGCTCGTGAGTGTCAAGAGATGAATGGTGGTCACTTTCAACATGTGTTACAATCATATTAATACTGTATTTCATTTCCTATGCTATGTTTCTTTGTATCTTAGATCTCTGATCTCCGAGCCACTTTTATTTGCTCCACCCCGTACAACTAGCAGACAGCTTTGGAATACGCCCATTCTTAGTCGTTTCCATACAGAAAATTTATATTGATGTTTATCATGCACTTCCGCAGTATAGCAACTAAGATCCTGTGCATCTATTGATACGGTAACGAGTATCAGTCCAATGTAGAAAATAAAAAGCTCATCTTCTTATGGCCTATTTGTGGCAGTTGTCGACTTCAGTGGGGATTTCAGAGGTCCTCGGTTGGTGACAAAATTAACACTCGATCATTTTCAGAATTTATTGAGAAACGCAGATGTAAACGTAATCATAACGGTATTATTCCCGCCATTTTCCATAACCTCTTTTCCAAAGTACTTCCACAGCGTTTCATTCACAAAACATTTGCCTAACAAAAATCTGACAACAATATACTTTCACAAGTAAGATCTACATCATGCCTGTCCGAGATCACGACTTACTGTCTTTGGCATCAAGTGCTAGTATAAATAATAAATTGCGTTGTTCTAGAAAATTCTCGAATAATGCTATCAGATTAATTTACATATTTAATATCTGGTAATTACAAAAAGTGAAAAGAAATGTGCAAAGTACGCTATTGTTTCTTAAACAGTCTGTAAATCATATTTATGGCGATAAAAACAACACCAGAATAACAACAAAACTATTCGAACTACCCGATTCTGAAATTTTGTTTACAGCTTGCAAAATCGCAATTTTTATGCTGATGACAAAATTTTGAATGAAATTACGTACGTTTTACAGCATGTGATTAAATGTTAACCAGTGAATAATTAAATATTGCTGGGTACGTTATGGGACAGATTTTGAAATTCATAAATACACGTGTTTTCTTTGAGCCTAAAAGTTATTAACTTGAAAGTAAATTAAACAGTTTTTGGGATGCTAATGTACTTACCAGTTATGTTTTTGGACTGTTTTAGTGCATAATTGATAGGATAGCTATTATCTTGAGACTTTATGTTTGGACGTCGGGCATCATCAACAACCCTGAAATTTACGTAATTTGACAATTTAGCTTCGTGGATCGGATTTCTTACTTAAAATCTGGTACAATACTGGTATCGTACTCTTCATTGTATCTGTGTCCTCTGGTTACCGGCTGTTACAAGCTGCTCAACCGAGACGTTACTTTCAAACACGACAAATTGAAGAAACCGCTCATTTCTCGTCTGCCCTCTCAGACGAATTATTGTTCTGAGCCTTCACTTCATGGCATTCCAACAGATTGCATCGATAATAATCAACGACATTGGATTTGCTGACTCTGCGCCATGGAAGTAAAAACGAAGGGAGATGGCGCTGTAGACTTCTGCTGTACGTTGTTTTGCAGTCAACGTGGGTGGAGCTTGCCGCCATCTTAAACACCCCAAAATCTTAGCAGACTACTGTTACTATTGCTTCTTGTTCGTTATCTTTGTCATGTGCACGCAACAGCTATTTTAAACACTAAAATCTACAATGCTTGCATGAATAACATAGTGTGAGAAGGCAATTCAAATGTTTTTCTGTTCTTCAATGCGTAATTGCACTAGTAATACGACACATTTGCCCTCATTAATGTAGCTTGTTATTTATCGATATGTTTCGAATTACCGAAAAGAGAAGGATGTGATGTGGAAAGGATGCTTTCGTAATCCAGTGAATTCCACTTTTACTGTATTTGTATGGTTATCAAATGAAGTTGGAACCTACGAGAACAACGTTTGCTTACTGGAACTGCTTCCTGCTCGTTACATTTTTAGCCTTCAATTCGCATGTACATTTTTAATATTCACGTTTACACAAATTTTACGTAAGTGTTCTTTGTCCGTCCATAAATTTATGCAGTGAGGAAAGAAGCAAGCCATGCTATCGTATGTTGTGGCTGTCAACAAAGTGAACGATTATTGAAATTTATACCTCCAATTAGAATAGAGCTCTTGTTATATTAAATTATCAGTGCATTA
Source organism: Schistocerca serialis cubense (assembly GCF_023864345.2). Classification (NCBI taxonomy): domain Eukaryota; kingdom Metazoa; phylum Arthropoda; class Insecta; order Orthoptera; family Acrididae; genus Schistocerca; species Schistocerca serialis. The sequence goes on from NC_064642.1 coordinate 740,004,913, forward strand.
GTCTCTCTGTAGTTTACACATCTTCTCACTTTGAAATCTTTGATGCGTTATTGAGCGTGTGGTCAATAATAGCAATTTGCAGAATAAAAAAGGACGGAAATAATTTTTTAAACTTGTTCCAGCATTGTGCAGTGCTGTAAAAGTGATTAAGGGAATGGTCTCTTCGATTTCGTAAAATGGATATTTCACTTTAAATTGTATGTAGGTCATTTTTTTTATTAATGATAGCCTAACCTGTGTAACATGTAGCCCGATCGTTCCAACAGTCGCCTGTTTCTTTCTTTTCCAGAAATATATCTCGCCAGTAACTGTGTCAGTTTTTCAGGAATAGCCAAACATACCGTTATTGGAAGGCGACGAAAAACACACGAAAGAAGAGAGAGAATGGACATGGACAGAGGATGGTAACAAAGGAAAACATCAGTTGTTTATGGGACGGAAGAAAAGCCTTTAGGCAAAGTCAAACACTGGGTTGTCCATGTTGCCAAGTCGGAATATCAACAATATTCACTGAATCTGCTGACAGCAGCCGGAGACAGCCGTCCTCTGTGCATAAGTTTTGTGTGTACGATATATCAATGTGTGTGTGTGTGTGTGTGTGTGTGTGTGTGTGTGTGTGTTTATCTTCCTTTCTGAAAAAGAGTGTGGCCGAAAGCTTACGTGAACACGCTTTTCGTCACGCCTGCTTACTGTTCGACGTGTCTTCATTACGGTGAATAGCAACGTATTGTTTGCGCGATATTGTTGATATTCCAACTTGTACTTTCTATTCTACTGTTTGATATACTGGGAAGCAGCAGTCAAAATACAAAACGCCTTGTATAGATGTCCACGAGATGATCGTTGCTGAGCACTACATCATATTCTTACTGCACGTCTGTGAACACTGAATAGCTTCTTTCTGAAAGATACGTTACCGCAGAACATTATTCCATATGCTCCGCTTGCGAATGAAATGTGATTTCCTGAAACTTTAGATTACACCCTTAAGTGACGAAAGCTGGAATTTTTGATGAAACAACTACGTCTCCATGCAATCAAAGCATCAGATGCTACTTGAGATACGGCCAAGAAAGGCGATAGATATTACTATTGGTCGATACCGGACATGGCTGCGTCAGAGTGACGTCACGAGGAACAATCACTGCGGTAAACGATGGAGGAATAAATGCGGTGAACCGAGTGTTTTGTGCTATGTAAGGTGAGGGATTCGGGTTCGTTTGTTACGTAATCACAGCTCCCTGTTTCTTACGTCCATGCTCTACGCTTGCTTTGTTTCACTGTTAGAGGCTTAAATTTTATCTATGGCTGGCACTCGTTCGTTACCAACAAAGTTTTACTCCACAGTATGGTGTAAAGTAGTTTAAATTCTGCCGTAGACTGGCCTGGAAGGCGTCTGTACGTTACTAGCTGAAATTCGATAGAATCAATAATACTGTTCCGGAAGCACGCCTGAAATATAATGGAATATTTTATACACCGGGAGAATTTCAAGAAACAAGTCTAGATAATTCCACTCTCTAAGAAACGTCGACTCCTCTCAGAATCTATATTTATAGAATACAAATTATTATCAGTTTTATTTATTTAGACTATAGCCGACATATTCGTCTCGTGAAAGTCAGCAACTGCATTTTTATTTGAGATATAGTTCTCATTTGTCGTTCAGTCTCAGTTGCACAGCCTGCCGCTGTAGCGGAGCGGTTCTAGGCGCTTCAGTCCGGAAACACGCTGCTGCTACGGTCGTAGGTTCGAATCCTGCCTCGGGCATGGATGTGTGTGATGTCCTTAGGTTACTTAAGTTTAAGTAGTTCTAAGTCTGGCGGACTGATGACCTCAGATGTTTAGTCCCATAGTGCTTAGAGCCATTTGAACCATTCAGTTGCACATTTTTAATTAGATTACATGTTTCGATCGCTCTGGAGTATCTTCAGATCTGACTAGTTGCGTCAGTAACATCTTGTCTATTCAGAACCACGTATCCGAGTGCAGTACGCTGAGAATCTCGCCTGATAGAAATTGTCTGACAGTTCGGAACATTAGATGTAACGGACAGTATTAGTTGAGACTTTTGAACGGAATGATCACTAGAATGGAGGCATTCGTTCTCAGTGAGACCGAGTTTGGAAATTCTCGTGCGGGCTTTGTTGCCACTGCCACTATTAACACCAACAGGGCCGGTTTAATGCGGCGCGACAGCTGTAGCGCTGATGAAATGCGGCACCCTTGTTCAGTAATATGTACTCGTATTTTTTTAAATGCATTATTTTACTTCCATGCATGTGAATGTAACCTACAGTAAAATTTTATTTCACTAATGTCAGCAGTAACAGATGTCCCGTACCTTTATTTTTATATCATTATCTGACAGAGATAATCAACATACTCAAAATACTAAAGCTACCTGTCACAATTGACTTACTCAGATAGCAAAGAGGAAAGACAGTGAACAAATAACAAGACTCTCCAACATAAAACTGAGGTACAATTCTTGAACCGTTACTTTCTTAGGCCGTGTGTGACGTGCTACTGATCAAATGATCAGGATGCGTCTATCTCTGAATTCGTTAAAAGGAAAGAGTAAGGTAACGCTGTTCCAGATTTTTTATCATCACCGTAGTTATCGGCCAGCAGTACTAACACTTGCCCATTGTTACAGGTGCTCATTTGTACAGACTGTCTTGACGTTGATTACAAATTGTTACAGCTCGCTTTGAAAAGAAAAAATCCAGATAAGTGCGAATAGGGCTCGCACATCGAGGGTTCCACACAAACACAATTATTTATATACATAGGTCATCCATGCTGGGAATCGAGAATCGAGACGATTTTTCCCTGCTATCGATATCGATACAGGTAGGTTACATTCGCACTTATCTGGATTTTTTCTTTTCAAAGCGAGCTGTAATAATTTGTAATCAACGTCAAGACAGTCTGTAGAAATGAGCACCTGTAACAATGGGCAAGTGTTAACTGGGAATGGAGAATCGAGACGATTTTTCCCTGTTATCGATATCGATACGTGTAAGATATACATCTACCCATTCCTGAGAAAAAGGGGTCTTGACAGGAGAGACAGAGACGGTCGTACAGCAAATGACAAAAAAAAATATTTTTTGTGATGTAATTACATATCCACAATATTCGAATATTTTTACCTTTGTTGTACTCTGAAACCTTGCCAAATTTCTTGATTCTCGGTCAACGAGAACTACCCTGTAGGTTCTGATGAGTGAGGTGGCGAGTATCAATATATATGATGTAAGTCGCTGTATCTTTTGACTGTATTGACTCTGAAGCTTACATTTATTTGACCGCCAAAGGACTATAGAGCTTAGTTTCTCACATAAATTTTGAATTGATACGTCAATCCGTTCCTGAGAAAAAGGGGCCTTAATAGACGGATGGATGGACAAATGGTGGAAAATATAATTTTTCTTGCGATGTAACTACAGATTAACAATTTTCGGATGTTTTTCCTTTAGTTATACTGTGAAACCTTGCTACTTGCTAAATTTCATGGTACTAGGTGAACGGGAAGTACCCAACAGGTTTTGATGAGTGACTTTCCGAGTATCGAAACATGTAACATAAAGGGCAGTATTTTTTCACTGGTCCAAATCCTTACACCTCCACGAGACCGTAGACCTCAGTATGTGACATAAATTTCAGCTTGATACGCCTACTAGTTCCTGAGGAAAAGGGTTTTCAACAGTCAGACAGGCAGACATACAGAAGAACAATAGAATGATTCTATAAGGATTCCATTTTTACCGATCGAGGTACAGAACCCTAACATTGCTTGTACGCAGTAACGCTGATATCTCCCCATATTTACTGGAAGTACGAGCTCCGAGCTCATCACAAATCCAAAACTGCTGTCGATATACATGGTCGTTCATTGCCGAGGTTTGCAGATTCGCAGATTTGATTTATATTTGATGGGATCTTAGCGGTATACGTAGCAATCCAATACCTTCATAAATATTTCATTATTATTGTTCAGTGCATAAACAATAACACAAGTGAGATGCATTTAAATATCTCGTTGTATCATTGTTGCCACCTGCGCAGTAGGCTGAAATAGTTCAGCGCCAGCTGGAAAATTGTGCATTTCTATAGTTTCAAAGTGTCTACTTGCTGGAAATCGCACAAAATAACGTATGGGCCCAGGGGTGAAGGGGGGGTCGCCGCCTCAGCAGACTGCCGCCTGCTGACCTGCACTCTCCTCGTGCTACCTCTTCAATACATAAAATACCTCTGCAGGCTTCATGGACAGTAGTTCCAGCGCTCAAAAGCCTTCTAGAAAAGTCAAAGGAGGAAGCAAATATACTATCTGATCAAGAGCATCCAGACGCCTATTAGTGGACATGGGGTGTGGCTACACTTTACCTTAATGACCACTTGAACTGTGCTGGGGATTCTCTCAGTGAGGTGTCTGAATGGCTGTTAAGGAGTGGTAGCAGCCCATTATTCCTCATGATCAGAAACCAGAGAAGGTAGTCAACCTGGACGCTTGTAGTAGGGCACAGCTGGTGTGGCCCCACTCGGCATTCTCGCCAAATATACTCAAGATGGCAGATCTATACAGGGTGTTACAAAAAGGTACGGCCAACATTCCTCACACACAAATAAATAAAATATGTTATGTGGACATGTCTCCGGAAACGCTTAATTTCCATGTTAGAGGTCATTTTAGTTTCGTCAGTATGTACTGCTCAATGGAGTACGCTATCATGATTTCATACGGGATACTCTACCTGTGCTGCTAGAACATGTGCCTTTACAAGTACGACACAACATGTGGTTCATGCACGAGGGAGCTCTTGCACATTTCAGTCGAACTGTTCGTACGCTTCTCAACAACAGATTCGGTGACCGATGGATTGGTAGAGGCGAACCAATTCCATGGCCTCCACGCTCTCCTGACCTCAACCCTCTTGATTTTCATTTATAGGGGCATTTGAAAGCTCTTGTCTACGCAATCCCGGTACCAAATGTAGAGACTCTTCGTGCTTGTATTGTGGGCGGCTGTGATACAATACGCCATTCTCCAGGGCTGCATCAGCGCATCAGGGATTCCATGCGACGGAGGGTGGATGCACGTATCCTCGCTAACGGAGGACATTTTGAACATTTCCTGTAACAAAGTGTTTGAAGTCACGCTGGTACGTTCTGGTGCTGTGTTTCCATTCCATGATTAATGTGATTTGAAGAGAAGTAATAAAATGAGCTCTAACATGGAAAGGAAGCGTTTCCGGACACATGTCCAAATAACATATTTTCTTTCTTTGTGTGTGAGGAATGTTTCCTGAAAGTTTGGCCGTACCTTTTTGTAACACCCTGTAGATGTGGCAACATCGCACTGATGTCTTGGCGGGAAAAATAGGTCAGTTGGGCTACTCCACCCTTCTCCCTTCCCATCCGCCGGTCGCGGTGGCCGAGCAGTTCTAGGCGCTTTAGTCCGGAACCACGCGGCTGCTACGGTAGCAGGTTCGAATCCTGCCTCGGGCTTGGATGTGTGTGATGTCCATAGGTTGGTTAGATTTAAGTAGCTCTAAGTTAAGGGGACTGATGACCTCAGGTGTTAAGTCCCGTATCACTTAGTGCCATTTGAGAGCCTTCCCATCCACTCTCACCTCTCCTTCCTTCCCCCATCTAGAAATTGGAGGACTCATTTTGTGCTGGGCTGCTGGATATGACGGACATGTCTTTATTTTGTACGCATTGCGGTATATTGGTTATTTAAACAATTTGAGTTGTCGTAGACAGTAGCTCTATTCAGTGTGATCGCCTTGAGGTTCAGAGTCCAGTTGACGTAGTTCACAACACCACCACAAGAGGGCGCTGTGGGCCCCCCCCTCCCCCCCCCCCCTGGATCCTCAAGGGAAAAATGTCCGAAATTCGCACAGTGTGTGTTTAGCTGCTGGACTGAGAAGATCACACATCGGTAGGTTAATACAGCATACACAAGTCAATGTTTAAACAATTTGTTTTAGAAAATTGTTTATTTCAGAAATCGCAATACCCCTCGAAATTGATGCACGTGTTTTCAACAATTTAGAAGACAATAAACAATTGCAGCACTTTTTCATTCCGATCACATAAGGAGCCATATAGTTACACTGTCACGGATCACTTAAATGTATCGGGAAAACCATCTCGCTTCTCGCCACCTGCGCAGGCTGCCCGGAGTCGGAGAGCATCGGATGGACTTAGAACTGCCGGTGTCCATATAGGTCGCTGAAAGGAGCCACGCACCGCTTCTTCTTACATGTTCCATGGTGGATAATGGTGCTGGTACAGGGTGGACAGTTTACCCCCCGCTAGCGGGAGCTATCGCACACGGTGGCCGCACTTCCTGTCACGCTGGAAATACGTGAAGCCTTCCTCCTTCTTATCACTGGTGCACAGATACACCTTCTCATTAAACACGAACTGCTTCTGGAGTTATTAAATCTGGTGTTCAAGCAATGTGCGGAATATTGTCACATACATATCTTGAAGATGTCATAGGAACTAAACGTACCATTGCACAAAAAGCACAAAGAGAGAGAGAGAGAGAGAGAGAGAGAGAGAGAGAGAGAGAGAGAGAGAGAGAGAGAGGAAAGAGCGCTTTGTAGATGATGCAAGAATATTTAAATAATTTGCTAATTTGCAATGTAAATTAGACATCTTATTCCGAGGAATACCACCACACTTTAACAGCGACTGTAAAAAAAAAAAAAAAAAAAAAAAAAGATCGCATGAAACCATCCCTGAGATACTTCGCGCACTTTTGTGGGAAATACCACATGCCTCCCTTGTCTTCGAGCACTAGCTGACTCAGAAGTTACTAAATCCAGTTGAATATGTCACTAAATACACTTTCAAAAAGATCGCTGCACAGTAGTTTGCTTCAATTTTGCAGTGTATACCACCACACTTGAAGAATTATTCTCATATAGATCACAGCACACTTGTGAAATCCCCCCTTAGACACTTCGTGCGCTTTTGTGGGAGATAGCGCATCCTTCCCTTATCTTTGAGCACGAGCTGCTTCATGAGTTATTAAATCCAACTGAATATGTCTCTAAATCGACTTTCAAAACAATCGCTGCACAGTAGTTGCTTCAAGGTGTGTCATAAATAAATTGTTAAACAATCTGCTGGGATGCATTTCACAAATTGAACATTAACTTATGCAGTAGAAAATGTTCATTAAAACTACATATCGACACTGCTCTGCAATATTTGCATGGATAAACATGTTAGGTGAAGTGTTTAATGCCCCAGTACATTTGCAAATGTTGCCTTAAACAATTTGTTTCAAGTACACTCGCACATAAAACGCTGCATTGTCTTCCCAGGTGCACATGAAACGGAAATATATTATGTAAAATAAAAGAATGAAAATACATCCAAAAATACATCGTGCGGGAATATTGTTCATAAAGTGAAACTAAAATAAATGAGCGCAAATACACCGCATTGGAACTCTGAAGACGATCCTACATCACGTAAAAAATACTGTTAAATACACTATCACAGTAGTTTGCTACACACGGCATGGCCATAACAAATACACCGCATTGGAACTCTGAAGACGATCCTACATCACGTAAAAAATACTGTTGAATACACTATCACAGTAGTTTGCTACACACGGCATGGCCATAACTCGGGACCCGTGAAGCGCCGGCGCGTCCATCAGTGGCCACAACTCGCCACAAGTGAAGCGGCTACCGGGAACGGGGGTACTATGGCACAGAGAACGGATCAGCAGAACAAGTTGGTATTTCCAGAACCCCATATGCAAAATCGCGGAAATTCGTGCCCGGCAGATAACCACCAGCTTGCCCTGTGTGCTCAGACCACCATTCATCGGTAGGCGCGGTGAAATGCTGCACTCCTACTGGCTTCCAAAAATACTGTTCAGCACAGTCCGTCAACTGCCGTTCCTGTTTGGTTTCCACCAAATCAGTGTGCCTATACAACTTCTACACCCTCCACTCCTGGTCTCATTCAGCCAGCATCAGTTCACAAGTGCAGTTGTTCTTTTAGTTGGGTGTGCGCCCATTTGTTGTTGAAAATGAAACATTCGGTGACATCAAGTATCATCAGCGTTAGCGGCAAACGATGTCGAATTGTAGGAGGAGAAGAATATGAACTGCTGTGTAAGTGAATAATTTGTTTTTGCAGATATGTGGTTATGGTGTTGAAGATGGGAAATAAATTAGTGTGTTAAAAAAATTCTCGTTCTTTTCCTTGTTTTAAAGCGCAAATCCAGTATTTTATCCTGGACTGCGAGGGCGAACCGAAGGAGGAGGAGGCTGTACCACAGCGAACTGTCCTGTGGAAAGCGTGCAACTAGAGCTGCCACATGTTTGTTAAAAAAAATCATGGCAGTAGTACTGTAATTTGTTTTTGTGTCATTGGTTTATTTCTTGTTTCACACTTGTTCTTGTTGCAGATCACATGGTGAAAATGCAAATGAGGCTGTAGGGAATGCTGGAGGCTGAAAAAAATACCTCAGCCACACGCTGGGGAACAGCCTCGAGCAGCAAATCCGCAGCTCCAACAGTTGCGTAAGTATAGAAAAAGAAGGACATATCTATGTAATAGTGGCTACGTTACTCAAAAATAAAATATTTTGTCTTGTTACAGCAACAATTGTAGAGAGGTTAGACCTACTAAGACATGCAGCTAGAGCCTATTCGCCAACCGCAGCAGAGGTGTCCAGCATCCAGTGTCAGAGCAGAGCAGTTCTGTAAATGAGAAAAAAAGAATTCTATTTTTGGTTTGTTTGCTTTTTTATGATATATCTTCCTGTTGTAGCAGATGGGATGGATTGGAGGCACCATATCGCTTCTGACGAGAATGGGATACTTGAATGGGTCAGGGAAATGGCCCTAGTTGGAGCTGCAAAGGCAGCATGACCTGCGCCTTTTAGAGGATGAGTTTTCTGAAGGGGTAGTAGAGATACCTGACAATGTCGTTGAAATATTCACATCTTGGACCCAGAACGTGAAAGGTAATTACTCACTCTACTTACAAATAACCCTTGCAGTAGCAGCAGCAGCAGGAAACAATGTCTAGAGCTTTGTACTTCATTGTGTTCGTTATCCCTTCTTTCTTCTACAGTGGCCACATCCCCTCAACCACAGCACACTACGATGCGTATACCGGTGACAGTGAAGCCTGTAACGTTGAGGCGACGTCCTGTGCTGCACGCTTCCCCAGCAAGAGCGCCACCAGTTGCTACGTGAGAGGCCGCAGCCGCCACAGCCGCCCCAGCACCACGCCTCTGGATGGAACAAGGAGCTACCACCCCTCAGGATAGCGGGTCAGGCTTACAGCAGCGGCAGCACCATTGGGAGTCGTCGCCACAGCCGGGCTGTTCTCGCTACCTTACCCAGTAGCGCCGCCTCATACTCCTTCTCAGCCTCGTCAGAATCATCGCTAGGAGCGAAAGATATGTGTGCCGTTGTGCATCTTGTCGTCACTATCATCAACAGGATGCCCCTCGTCGCCCTCTAGTTCTCTTTTTTTTTTTTTGTCATCAGTCTACTAACTGGTTTGATGCGGCCCGCCACGAATTCCTTTCCTGTGCTAACCTCCTCATCTCAGAGTAGCACTTGCAACCTACGTCCTCAATTATTTGCTTGACGTATTCCAATCTCTGTCTTCCTCTACAGTTTTTGCCCTCTACAGCTCCCTCCAGTACCATGGAAGTCATTCCCTCATGTCTTAGCGGATGTCCTATCATCCTGTCCCTTCTCCTTATCAGTGTTTTCCACATATTCCTTTCCTCTCCGATTCTGCGTAGAACCTCCTCATTCCTTACCTTATCTGTCCACCTAATTTTCAACATTCGTCTATAGCACCGCATCTCAAATGCTTCGATTCTCTTCTGTTCCGGTTTTCCCACAGTCCATGTTTCTAGTATTAGTGCTATTAATAATAAAGATGATCCTGTGGCTAGCGGCAGTTCCCTCTCCTGTCCTTTTAGTGAAGGACATCAGGTCAGTGACAGCATACGGCAGTTGGAATACTCGGTGATGGCAGACGCCTTTGAGGAGCGAATCTCGTTCACAAGGATCGAAAATCCCGCAGGAACGTACCGCGACCTTGTCGACTCTCTGAGAGCGTGCCATCCTGTCGTGGAAACGGAGCTCAATGATCCATGGTATCCTGCCATTAAATGCAGTGCGGTGCTCTGCGTCGAACTATCGCACCCCCTCAAAGTTGCATCTGGCGTGGAAGAGACAAGTCTTCATTATCTTTGTGGGAAAAATGCCGTGATGACGTGGAGCATGTCAATCACCGAGTGGTTTCCTGAATCCACCTTGAGTGCTAAACTGGCCCAGTTTTCCGAGATGAAAGTGAGAGCGAGGCACTACATCTGGACATCCGTGTACACTTCTGTGGTCCGGTAAATGGAAGTTCTAGCTATAACAAGCTCCCTGAGGATATAGCTAATACGAGGTCATGCATTAATGTCGGAAATGGAAAGGATCAGGCATGTTTTGCATGGTCAATCCTGGCTTACGAGAGAAATTACAATCGTAGGGATCATCCTGAGCATCGCGGTACATACCATGTAGGTGATAAAATTCGTGGGGTGTTATAACTTGGATGGTATCGAGTTCTCCGTCAAGATCCAGCACATACCTAAATTTGGGGCGCAGAATACCGGAATATCGGTTCATGTTTACGGCCTGGAGAAGAAAAGCAAGCGAGATGAGCAGGACGAGAAGATAATCGTCGGCCCCCTCTGTTTCTCAAAATTGTCTGGTGAGTGAGAGATGCATGTAGACATGCTGCTCTTCTCTGAAGGCGATAATTATGTTTGATTCAAAGACTATTTCGCTTTCTCACCTATCATGTGAGGGAACAAGCACAGAAAGAGCATATTTGCTTATAGTGCCCCAGTGCCTTTTCCTCAGATGAGTGGAACCGAGCGACCGCTACGGTCGCAGGTTCGAATCCTGCCTCGGGCATGGATGTGTGTGCTGTCCTTAGGTTAGTTCGATTTAATTAGTTCTAAGTTCTAGGCGACTGATGACCTCAGAAGTTAAGTCGCATAGTGCTCAGAGCCATTTTGAACCTCAGATGAGTTGTTAGCAGAGCATCTAGTAGATTGTGCTTCCCAGAACTTGGTACATGTTGTTATGCGAAATTCTTAAAGTTTAAAAATACTCATCACCTGGAATGGTGCCCATTTGAGTGTACGCCGACTTTGAATGCCTCTTCGCTCCTGTGACATGCTGTGAAGGTGATCCTACGACCTGACTTATCACCTTTATGTAACAACACATACCATATGCGGGAGTGTACCAAATTGTATCATTGTATTGTTGTGTCGAGAAACTTAAAAGTTGTGTACACCCAAACGAAACACGAGAAACAGGAAACTGTAGAAATGAGTCTCTGACTCTGGCAACCTATGAAGCTTGTTTTAATCGGAGCGGACATATTCATTTCAACACAGTTTTTCTGTTCGCAACTCGAACGAAAACTTAATGCCACTTTATGAAACTTTGATGTGGAATGACAATTTCAACCTTCGAGAGAGCGAGCACGGCGTCGCCGACTTGTGACATGGAAGCGGCTCCTTTGCGGTCCATCGGCACACGCTTTGTGCCGGGAGGGGTATGTTTATAAAGAACAAATCCAAATAAAATACACAAATTTTATCATCACTTCGTCAAGAGTTGTTGCAATCTCGCACGGAGCTGTTATTCATTTGTCTTGTAATAAGAACAAGCTTATGACGTTTCTTTGCACCGATATCGATCATAAAATTCGTAAAAATGATAGTGAAAGTAGGAAGTTTTTGGCTGAGTTGACTGAAGAACCTTTTTTTAGGCTGCGTGATAGGCTTGGAGCTGTTCCAGTTCGCCTTATTTGCAGCAAAACACTCGCTTATGTTAAACATGGCAGTTTAAAGCGACAGTACCGAACATCTCATCAACAGTTCCATAAAAATTTTTCTCTGGGTACTGTAGCTCGTCAAAAAAAAAAACCTCTAATCATATTCGCTTCCTTACAGAAGAAGCACGGCCTAACAAAATCGCTCTATGAGCGGGCAAGCGAAGTCTGCCGGAACAGTGCTGCGTGCATGTTGGGCGTTTCATAAACAGAAGCCATTTTCAGATAGAAAAACAAATAATGTTAGAAGCGGCCGCGGCACTTTTTGTAGAGGAAAACCACAGTTCGTGGTATTCATTGTCAGTAACAAGCAATATAATAAGAACTGAAATTTTGACTGCCGGCAGTAAAAGTAGTTCGCTCGAACTTCTGCAGAAGGCGTTTTGCCACGCCACAGCATTTGATGAATCGTGTGACATCTTTAATAAACAACGAATTTGCACTATCATGCAATTTTTCGATATGGAAATTAAAGAATTTAGGGAAGAATTACTAACAATATTCCTGTTAAAAGACAAGATTCGCGAACAAGATTCATTCGAGACTTTACATAACTTCATTACAAAATCAACCACTAGTTCCAATGAAATGGTGTCTTTTTCAACCGACGGGCCCAGGGATGATCGGTAAGAAAAGGGACCAGTAAAGAAGAACAAGGGTCAGAATTCTGGGCTACCATCTTATCAGTGCATAATTCACCCAACAGCCCTTTGTGGAAAACTTAGTGCTACTCTGAAATAAGTAATGGACAGCTCTATCAAGGTGATTAATTTTATAATGTCTCGTACTACTCTTCATACCAGACAGTAAAAAGAGCTTCGTTCGGTACTTGGATATAAAAATAATTGTGAAGTAGGTATTGAAGTATTTTCAGATTTTATGTCATACCTTAGGAAGGACTGTGCAGCAGGATTCTTAGACTTCGCAGTATTCTTAAAAGCACATTTTGAAGTTTCACCAGCAGCAGAAGCCCTGAAGTTGTTTCGCCTTTCAAATCCATTCCTCCAAATGGAGATAGTGGACTTGAAGAAAGACGTTTCCTTGCAGACGTATAAAACTGCATGCACCGAAGAATTCTGTAGCAAATATGTCCCAGAAAAATATAGAAATTGCAAAAAATTAGCCATTTACTATGTTTAGCTCTAAATAAGTTTGCGAAACTTCATTTTCAAAAATGAATTTTCGAAGAACTAATATCGCTCAAGATTAACGACCGTCTGCCTCGCAGACACTCTTCGCATAAACTGTACCCCTCGTGAACCTAACTTCAAAAAAACTGCCTTAAGACCGCAAATGTAATTTCTCCCATAGATTCGGTAATACATTTACGCCCAACTGTAGCCTTTCGTATTACTTTGTGAGTGATAATTAAAATAAAAAATAGTGAAGAATATGAGTTGATCTTTGGATTTCAATGAAGATCTTCAAAAGTATCCGGACACCACGTAAAAGAACTTGCTAGACCCCTGTTGCTCAGTTTTATTCAACAGAGATGACCAAAGCTATTTAGGGTACCAATAGCAACTGCGCTGGTTCACTTCTGTGCCATTGGCAAATAAGTTTCTCAGTGATCACTCTGTAACAATGGTGGGAACAATGAAATCAAGCAAGTCAGAAATTTTTCCATTATCTACAGAACTTCGTGCCCTGTAAAAGGAACGGTGCAATACTCACTTTCAATGGCGAAATGACTCCTCTGTGCTACTGTCCCCCCCCCCCCCCCCCACACACACACACCCCAAAGAAGAAGAAAAAGATCGTGTCCATATTGCCTACAATGAATAATCGAAAGGATGAGAGTGGAATCGTCAGAATTCCCGAAATCACAGAGATCTACAATGCCACAAGGGATGGCGCTGATTGCTTCAATTAATTATGCCATACCTACTCGGCGTCTAAGACGACTAGCAGATGGCATCTGTGCCTATTCTGTGGGTTGCTGATTGCCTTCGGAATCAACTGTATAGTACTTTTATTCAGTTCTTATTCAAAACATAAAGAATCTGTGCCAAATCGACGAAAATACCTAATGAAGTTACCTACTGGTTTGAAAAAGTCACTTCTTGAGGCAAGAATGAAGATCTCAAGTTTGTCTTGTAATCTGCAAGAAACCGTCGCAGGGAGTCAGGGCATACCAGTACAGTAGCAGTTGCCTATCAAAAGGAACAGCAATTCAGACAGATGTATCTTTTGTACCAGAAGCAACGACCGTGAAAGTAAAACTTGCTGCAACATATGCAAAAAATTCATATATGCAGAACATCGAGTGAAAATATGTTACAAATGTGCGAATGAAGGACAATAAACAAAGCAAAGGCTTCTTTGATGTTATTATTAGTTCAACTGTATTGTGAAAAATACCCCACGTAGGGGTAATGTAATATCTGGGATGGGTAGTAGTTGAGTGTTAAACAAACTGGGTAATAACGGACACACAATCCTAAACTGTGTTGTTATTCGCAGTTCAAAACATCTAACGAAATACTGTGACTGAAGCCACTCTCCACACAGATGCACCAGCTGGAGAGGTGTCTCAAATACTCTGCAGCCAATGATCCCAAACGATTTACTCATTCATTCTAAACGACTTCATTTTCAAATTAAGGTTTTGTTTGCAATAACAATAAACAAAGGGTCAAGGTCAGAGAGAGGGCGGGAGGAAATGAATATAGAAAATGAATATAGAGAGGGGGAAAGAGGAGATGAACAGGACAGAGAGAGAGAGAGAGAGAGAGAGAGAGAGAGAGAGAGAGAGAGAGAGGAGAGAGAGAGAGAGAGAGGGGAGGAGATGGAGTGAGAGAGGGAGGAGGTGATGGACAGTGAGAAGAGGTGGGACGAGATGGAGAGAGAGAGAGAGAGGGGAAGGAGGATATGGAGAGAGAGGGAGGGGTAGAAGATTAGGAAGGATAACCAATTTCTATACGTATTTAGCAATTGTTACGCATTGTCGGGTTCGCTAGTCTGCAATAAAGGACGCTTCTTCCTCGTCGAATAATTCCTGCGCGTAACAAAACTTGTTGGATGTGACTGAGTATATTAAAAATGTAAACGGAATAGAAAAAAGTACTTACATCACTGAAACTTTTTTTAATTTTTCAATGTAGTCTCCTTGTAGATTAACGCACTTAGTCAACGATGTTCCAGTGTCTTGATCCCATCTCGAAAATGAGTTTCCTACAGGCCTGCAAAACAGTTGTCAACTTCAGCTATCAATTTTTCATTTGAAGTGAATCTTCGTCCACGAAGAAAAAGTTTCAGTTTTTGGAAGATATGGAAGTCTAACGGAGCCATATCAGGTGAATAAGGCGGGCGTGGCAACAATTCACACCTTCGCTCGTGTAATTTTGCTATGGCGACGGTACATGTGTGCGCGCGCGTCAGGAATCGCGGCACCCGTCCAGCAGATAATTGTTTTCATTTCTAATTCTTCAGTTAAAATGTGATATACCCTTTCAAATGATATCTGGTAAGCTTGAGCAATTTCACGTACTTTCAATCGGCGATCCTCCGTGACCATTTTGCGCACTTTTGCAATGATTTCTGGAGCAGTGACACATCTTGGCCGACCACTGCGCGGATTATCATCTAAGCTCTCCCGACGAATTTTAAATTCATTTGTCCACTTGGCAACAGCTGAATATGAAGGAGCAGAGTCCCCCAGTGTATTCTGGAAATCGGCATGAATGTCCTTTGGTTTCATATCTTTTTTTACGAAGTATTTATTCACTGGTCTGATCTCGATTTTTTTCCATCTTCGCAAATCACTACGCTGGAACAACAACAGAGCCACGTCTCTTCCAAGAGTACTGACATGGCACGTGTTTACAGGCAACAGCCCAATGAATATCACGTGAACGACTCGTTGCGCTATAGCTGACCTCTCGTGGTGATTCCGAGAACTTTTCAGACCACCCTCGTATCAGTACCACGCCTCACACTTCGATGGCTCTAACCTGAAAAACATTATTTGTGTGGAAGTCTGATGAGCTCCATTGACATGCACAAAAAAGGGGAAATAATATGAAATTGAAGTCCAGCCACAAGTAACAGGTAGTGCACTTTTAAACTCCCTAATACTGCTGGTGTAACTCAGCTCCCTGCTGGGGAAACCCGTAATTGTGCGATGGACACGATGCAGTTACACGGGAAACTAGACCTGACACCACAGCTGGCAAATCCTGATCAGCACTGGAAACAGAACAGGCAGAGCTTACAGTTGAGTATTTTCGATAGAGTTCGACGTTTCACGAATAACAGCAGAGGACGTATACAACGCGAGCACTGGGGCAGTAATACAACCAAGACTGTGCCAACTATACTGTATCTATGGCGGTACGTATATATCGGGAGGCGAACGATCATCGTTAATTCTGAATGCAAACGCTGGGCGAACACGAATTGAGATCAGCTCCAGACAGGCGTGGTTTATTCCGTGCAATTAGTTATTAGCTTCAGTCGAACTGTTTCTATTACATGCCAGCGTATCTCTGCAGTATTGCCACGAATCACGAACGCAGTTCACTGGCATTTGTTCAGGTCATTTTCAGTGCGGTATGTTGAACAGAACGTAAACGTATTTAACTTCGCAAATTGAATATTTAAACGTATCTTTACATTACGACAGTTACATTTTATTAGACGCTAGTTTATAAACAAAAATTTGTTCTTAGAAATATTAATCAACCGCATTTCTTCTGATGTTGCTTGTACAATTCCTCGTTTAGCTCATAAAAAGCAGGTTCTCATCGAGATTAATAGATTTTGATCGGTTACAACGCACAGTTCTCCTCATCCAAACAGCCAAATGCAAAATATGTGTTAGAATATCGCAGAACGACTAAATCGTGGAACTGTCTTTTTTATTCGTCATAATCACGGCAATAAACTATACAGTAACTTCATACAGTCTCTTATGACAAGCACAACACGAGAACTGCAACAACTTTGTACATCATCACATGTTCAAAAATTATTATGGTGTTATTACACTGACCATACAAATACTTGCAGAGTGTGCGATTTCCGTTTGCAGCACATGACACACAGTTAAGAAACACACAGATTACAGCCAGCCGACATACTTGAATTCCTCCAGATTACGCTGGGGTGACGTGTAAAGCATAGCAGATGTCCCTATGCCTTACCTCTTGTAGTGAACGAGTAATTCTGTTTCGATGACCTCATTTCTTATGTGGCCTGTATTGCATTAGCCATATACTGCACGTAGTTATTTACGCTGCTTCATTGTTATATCGGCTGCTCCATTCTGCATCACTCTGTTTTAAAAACTGTGTTACCTTTCTGCAGAGCCTTTCCAAAGTCGTACGCACTGTGCTATATATTCTGCTATCGTTAACTTACCTTGAAGGACAAGTTAGTCTCTTAAATAAAATGCTTACTGAGTGTAACCTTTTGTATTAACTCACGGGCGAAATACACCGTGTAACAAAACGATTTGGGTAAGATTAGAGGTATTGTAGAGGGTTCTCATCAGGATCAAATTGAGTATGGGAATAGTGGTCAGGATACGTCATCCCACCCTACATAACAGGCAGCCCGGCCAGAGTGGCCGAGTGTTTCTAGGCGCTTCAGTCTGGAACCGCGAGACCGCTACGGTCGCACGTTCGAATCCTGCCTCGGGCATGGATGTGTGTGTTGTCCTTAGGTTAGTTAGGTTTAAGTAGTTCTAAGTTCTAGGGGACTGATGACCTCAGAAGTTAAGTTCCATAGTGCTCAGAGCCATTTGAGCCATAACAGGCATCTGGTGACTCATACAGACGCACTGCACGCCAGCGTAATGTTGATCAGCAGTCGGTAAATCGTGGAACGCGAAACCATTCCGTGCTGCCCACAAAAAAACTTGTCTTTGTCACGATGCACGAAGGAAAAAATACCAGAGGTTGTATTTCTTTTTGTGCAGTAAATGTTTTGAAAAAAAAAAAACGAGTTGAAAATAGCAGCAGGCAGTTACGAGTGGACCTGCAAAATTACATTCCACATTATTTTGGCAGACCAAGTGACTTTTATTAAATGCCGGTCTACATTTGAAAGCGCCACAAACACATGACACTATTTTTGCTGTTAAAAAATTCCAAAACATTCGTAATTTAGCGCCATTGGTGTGTTGGAGCGAAGTGCGGTTGGCATCCCTGTAGAGGCCTGTGTTCAATGTGTAACTGCCATAAGTTTCATTATTATATGTCTATTAGTTATCGTTCACTGCTGTATTGAGGAGAACGTAGTGCCGCATAGTTTGCGAATGTCAGGCTGGCAGGGTTGAGGACCAACGGGTCTGCTTTAAATTTTGCTTGAAACTCAAGAAAACCCTTATAGAGTCACACAAAATGATGCAGGACGCCTACACCGATGAATGCTTAAGCTGTACTCGGTGTTACGAATGGCTCACACGACTTAAAAATGACCGGGTGAAAGTTAAAGGTGACACTCGTTCAGGACGGCCTTCGACGTTACAGATGACGCTCTTGTGATGAACGTCAACAAAATTGTGGGTGCCAATCGGAGACTGACTGTTCGAAAGATTGCAGAAGACTGTACCGTTTCAGTTGGATCATGTCATGAAATCCCGACACAGCATCTTGGAACGCATCATGTTGCCGCCAAGTTCGTCTCACGGCTCATGAGTCAAGACCAGAAAGACCTTCACCTCGCAACCTGTGAAGAGCTTTTGGATGGCGCAAATGAGAACGAGATGTGCCTTAAGAGAGTCATAACTGGTGGTGAGAGGTGGGCTTACGGTTACGATGTTGAAACTAAGGTTCAACGTTCACAGTGGATCGGGAAAGGTTCTCCAAGCCCAGAAAAGCTCGTCACGTGTGCTCAAATGTCAAAGCCATGCTGATAGTTTTATTTCACTTTGAAGTTCATCATGAATTCGCGCCAAACGGGCAAACTCTGAAACGATGATACTATAGGGACGTGTTGCGACGCCTGCGAGAAAAAGTGAGAAGGAAACGGCCTGAAAAAGTGGCGAGAGAGTTCGTGGCCCTTGCATCACGATAACGTACCCGCACGTTCATCCCTGTTGGTGCGGGACTGTTGCACAAAAAACGAAATCACTGTGCTGCCTAGCCGGCCGCGGTGGCCGAGCGGTTCTAGGCGCTCAGTCCGGAAACGCGCGACTGCTACGGTCGGAGGTTCGAATCCTACCTCGGGCATGGATGTGTGTGATGTCCTTAGGTTAGTTAGGTTTAAGAAGTTCTAGGGGACTGATGACCACAGGTGTTAAGTCCCATAGTGCTCAGAGCCATTTGAACCATTTTGAACCACTGTGCTGCCGCATCCTCCGTACTCTCCAGATCTGGCCCCGGAGGATTTTTTTTTTATTTCCAAAGTTGAAGACATCGTTGAAAGAACCATGATCTGCAACGATAGAGGAGATAAAAGAAAATTCGCAGACTGCGCTTCACGCGATCCAGCAGGAGGCGTACCCAGACTGCTTCCGGAGGTGGAAACGGCGTTGGGGGCACGTACAAATAGTACAGGAGAGTGTTCGAAGGAGACCAAGCACAATAAGTAAAAAGTAAGCGTAGAAACAGTTCGTGGACAAAGTTTCCGGATTTTTTTGAACAGACCGTGCAGTAAACAATTCTCTGTAAAGAGCTGTCAACATTGTAGCGACCGTTCCGTTCCTCGACGACAGAGATCCGCTCCTTGGTCACGCAGCCATTCGGGTAACCTGCGATTGCTGCGAATCGATTACTCGAGTGCCTGAGCTTTGTCGCCTGTGGTGGATGTAGACGGCTTTCGTTCTCGATCTGCACATCCCACGTTTGTGTGCGGCCTTGCGCAAGTTGTTGGCACCGTTCCACTACGGGTGGACGCGACGTTCTGTTTGGCACACGTACCGGTAAAAATGTCATGGTGAACCTGTGTGCAATTTAGACACATTTCCTACAAGACTCGAACAAACCCGCGTACTGTAACTTTTGAGTACGTTTACAGTCGCTGCACCATTTCACTCGCACGCTATGCTACACTCCTGGAAATGGAAAAAAGAACACATTGACACCGGTGTGTCAGACCCACCATACTTGCTCCGGACACTGCGAGAGGGCTGTACAAGCAATGATCACACGCACGGCACAGCGGACACACCAGGAACCGCGGTGTTGGCCGTCGAATGGCGCTAGCTGCGCAGCATTTGTGCACCGCCGCCGTCAGTGTCAGCCAGTTTGCCGTGGCATACGGAGCTCCATCGCAGTCTTTAACACTGGTAGCATGCCGCGACAGCGTGGACGTGAACCGTATGTGCAGTTGACGGACTTTGAGCGAGGGCGTATAGTGGGCATGCGGGAGGCCGGGTGGACGTACCGCCGAATTGCTCAACACGTGGGGCGTGAGGTCTCCACAGTACATCGATGTTGTCGCCAGTGGTCGGCGGAAGGTGCACGTGCCCGTCGACCTGGGACCGGACCGCAGCGACGCACGGATGCACGCCAAGACCGTAGGATCCTACGCAGTGCCGTAGGGGACCGCACCGCCACTTCCCAGCAAATTAGGGACACTGTTGCTCCTGGGGTATCGGCGAGGACCATTCGCAACCGTCTCCATGAAGCTGGGCTACGGTCCCGCACACCGTTAGGCCGTCTTCCGCTCACGCCCCAACATCGTGCAGCCCGCCTCCAGTGGTGTCGCGACAGGCGTGAATGGAGGGACGAATGGAGACGTGTCGTCTTCAGCGATGAGAGTCGCTTCTGCCTTGGTGCCAATGACGGTCGTATGCGTGTTTGGCGCCGTGCAGGTGAGCGCCACAATCAGGACTGCATACGACCGAGGCACACAGGGCCAACACCCGGCATCATGGTGTGGGGAGCGATCTCCTACACTGGCCGTACACCACTGGTGATCGTCGAGGGGACACTGAATAGTGCACGGTACATCCAAACCGTCATCGAACCCATCGTTCTACCATTCCTAGACCGGCAAGGGAACTTGCTGTTCCAACAGGACAATGCACGTCCGCATGTATCCCGTGCCACCCAACGTGCTCTAGAAGGTGTAAGTCAACTACCCTGGCCAGCAAGATCTCCGGATCTGTCCCACATTGAGCATGTTTGGGACTGGATGAAGCGTCGTCTCACGCAGTTTGCACGTCCAGCACGAACGCTGGTCCAACTGAGGCGCCAGGTGGAAATGGCATGGCAAGCCGTTCCACAGGACTACATCCAGCATCTCTACGATCGTCTCCATGGGAGAATAGCAGCCTGCATTGCTGAGAAAGGTGGATATACACTGTACTAGTGCCGACATTGTGCATGCTCTGTTGCCTGTGTCTATGTGCCTGTGGTTCTGTCAGTGTGATCATGTGATGTATCTAACCCCAGGAATGTGTCAATAAAGTTTCCCCTTCCTGGGACAATGAATTCACGGTGTTCTTATTTCAATTTTCAGGTGTGTATATGTGTTGTCCGTACCGCGGCAGGACACGCATAACACGTCCACTCTTCTGACAACACTCCGTTGTTGTCGTGCAGTAGTCCTAGCGTGGTAAGACGCGTCTAACTTGAGTTTGCAAGTCCCCTCGTATGACACAGTCAACTTGTTTCACTTGCAAGTAAAATGCGTCTGCATATCGATATCACCTGCATAGTGACTCGACGACAGACGTGATCCGCATTTCTCATGCAGCACACAGGATTCGTGACATGTTCTTACCAACACACAATCACCAGGAGGACTTTCATTCGTTAAAAGTCTGAACGTATGCTTACGGAGTTTTTGGTAGTGGAAGAAGCACCTACTACTAATCATATGGAAGCCAGACACCAGGATGACACTGTGAGATTTTTTGGAAGAATCCTCAGGACCTTTAGTCAGACCACGAAGGAGTTAACCTGCAGAACACATATTTGATCCACACTCGAGCATTACTTGTGAGCCTCACTGCATCACGAAATACGATTCACGGAGGAAACTGACAAGATCCGTAGAAGAAAAGTACCTTTTGGCACAGCTTCATTTCGCATGCTCAACAGACTCCAGTGGCAGACGCTACAAAAGAGGCGTTGTTCATCACAACGTGATTTATTGTTGAAATTTCAAGAGCTTACATACCTGGGAGAGGCAAGCAATGCGATATGGATAGTTGATAATCAGGTCATAGCCGGATAGGGGAAAGTGAATCGAGCAAAATTTTGCAGTTAACGATATGAGAAAACTGCTGTGTTACGAAGCTAGAGCCATAAAACGACGGTCAGAGACAGGCGCGTCGAAGCTTGTCCAGCAAGTGGTCATGTTCTGAGGTTGCGACGACCATTCAGAGCACACCTTGAATTTTTGAGAGCGTACGCCAATCAAGTTATCGGTAGTAGTGGGGCTAGGCTGGTGTCACGCCACTATCCATTGTTGCCAGATGCATATAAGATGGCGGCGATGACATCATAAAAGTTGGCAGCTAGTAGACTTGGCAACACCGCATGACGTCATCCAAGATGGCGTTCTTGCCTTGTTTTGGCAGCATGTCTTCAAGAAGAGAAAGTATCCTCAAAAGGCGTGACATCATGTGTGTTTTTCGGCCTCTGGGAAAATTTTATCCCAACATAATTTTAAGGAGGCCATACATATCCATACAGCAGACAGTCTTATAAACAGGGATGCAGATTTTCAGTGGAATCTAGCGCTGGCTGCCATTAAATCTGAGCCATTGGTAGGTTGGCATCTTGTTATAGGGATAGTGGCATCTCGTTTTCTTCTTGTGTTTATTGGCGCCACTACGTTTGCTAGCGCTGTCTGTTCGCGAGTCGCAGCAGCAGCGTTTATAGATATCTAGTACTGTGGTACTACCGTTGGAAGGACGTCTAGTGTTATCCAGGTCTGTGCGTGTTGGCAGTTCACTTGGGACGGAGCAGCAGTGAGGTCCGGAACTGCTGGCGGAACGCAGGCACTACCAGATCGAGGGTCTGTAGTTGCGAGGACCACAACCTCGTTGTCCACTGGACCCAGGTTGTTTGAGTTGAGTGAACATTAACCCAGTAGTGAAACCTCCATTATTTTGAATCATGCCATTTGTTTGCACGTTGCTCCTCGCTGGGTCGATGAGACTAAGAGCAATGAGTGGAGTGTTTAGAGTTGGCGAAATTAGTTAGCTGTCCTCCGCTTCT
This sequence comes from Schistocerca serialis cubense, assembly GCF_023864345.2. Taxonomy (NCBI): domain Eukaryota; kingdom Metazoa; phylum Arthropoda; class Insecta; order Orthoptera; family Acrididae; genus Schistocerca; species Schistocerca serialis. Next base: position 740,027,946 of record NC_064642.1, read on the forward strand.
TATTATTAATCATTGAATTCCTTGTGTTTATTGGTGTTCAAAAATGGTTCAAATGGCTCTGAGCACTATGGGACTCAACTGCTGAGGTCATAGTCCCCTAGAACTTAGAACTAGTTAAACCTAACTAACCTAAGAACATCACAAACATCCATGCCCGAGGCAGGATTCGAACCTGCGACCGTAGCGGTCTTGCGGTTCCAGACTGCAGCGCCTTTAACCGCACGGCCACTTCGGCCGGCATTGGTGTTCAACCAGGGGTATTATTCTGGCTAGTGGCCACTAACGCCCCAGTTACCTGCCCTGGAGTTTAGCGTATTTTCGCAACAGTGTACCTTTCCTAGCCTTGCCACTCTGTCCGGTAAGGCACGTAGTTCGACAGCCTCCTTGATTGTGGTTCGGATATTTTGCTCTTTTAGACTATCTTGGTCGTAGTGGTTCCTTCTGCTTCTGCATGTTCTGAACACCGGATTCTGAATACGCTGTGCTGTGCGCCAGTTCCGCCTTGCCTGGGTTATTCCATCATTGTTACCAGACGTTAGGTAGATTGTGCAATAGTGTTGGTCTGCATTTAAACTGTCACTCGTTTGAGTTGCCATCCAGTTAAGTGAATACAACTCTTGGCTGCCTGTCTCATCGGTTACAAAGTTGAGCGACTTTCCCAGGCTGATCCTTGGAGCACTGTCTGAGTCCCACTTCTCTATTTGTTTGATCAGACTGTAATGATCGTTTAAAAAAATTAATTTTGAGTTATTACTATTGGTGCCTTCAGCTGACAAGTAATTTGAATTTCTTGTCAATAAGGCCTCCGGCCATGAATGGAACTTGTCTTAAGAATAAATAGATATTGTCCCTGAATAGTGAAATTTGTATGATTGTGTCTTTTTTACAAAAAAAAAAGTTTCAGTATCTCTTGGAGAAGTTTAACTGTTTTTAAGAATTTGCTATCCAGGCCTTCAGCTTTCAACCACAGGAGCGTCCAGCGGCACAGTCATCATCCTCAGCGCAAGCACAGAAGGTCTTTCTGCAGCTCCCAGCAGGAGGGCACTAGGAGCGCCACTTTCCTCCAACTGCGCGCGTCTTCCTACTCACGCACATTGCCCACTCCTTGCCGGATAAATTTCGATGCCGCCTCGCGATAACATGAGTCGCATCTTGCAGCAGTGATAGCGGCAGCTACCACCACCTGAAGCAGTTGCATCGACGAAATGTATTTGCAACAGATCCGTCGGGAAAGCCTGAAAAGTCGTGAGAGGAGAGTATTTTGCCATACGTTTACTATGCAAAACTTCATTATCTATCGTATTATTCCACTACCTAAAGACTTTTTTAATGAAATAATTAAAATTTTAAGGGTCCTCGACAGCTGGAGCAACGAGAAATGCTATGGGTTTGGGATCAACATAACTGGAGACGTTACACGTTTATTTTATACTGAGGATGTGCTTTTGCATAAGTTACTGACCTTACTTTTCTTCAGCTCCTCGCTTAATAAAATTAATACACCAACATTTCAGAATTGTCTCACAACTGTGTCTACACATCATGTTAGTGAGGTGACATTTTGTAAACTCCGCTGGGTTTTGACGAAAGAAGCAAATTTTAACATGGCAGCGAGAACAATGTGTAGGCTTTACGCAAAATTCGCCATTCATGGCACTTCTCTGACAGTTACAAATGCCAAGCGAAAATAAATCGCTGCATTTTCAGCAGAATTCGTTTTAGATACTAACTAAAGCAGAGCTGACAGGTCTTTAAGAGTGGTCACTGTGCAAGTGTGGTTTGGAGGGGTTCCACGTAATATTTTAAAAAATGTAAACTTCAGTAGAGAACGGCACTTCCCCTCCAGCGCTCGGCATTTCCCCTACAGCGCCTCCCCGTAACCCCCACCGCTGTCGCTCTCCCCACGTGTGCCCTGGCTACTACGCGTCTACCGGCCACGAAATGTTGCACAGACTGAACTGTGCGGCCGGCACGCTACGAGACTGCAGTGGTGATGGTAGCGGGTGTGCCGTTCGTGTCTCCGTGCGGGCATTCCGGCTGCGCCTTGCGAATTGGACGGTGATTGCAGATCCTGTGACTCAGTTAGTTAGTTAACTTGTATTGCCACAGATTCCCTTTATGACGCTGTCCTAAAAGCCAGTTGCTGGGCAAAGCACGTTGGTGTTCTGAAAATCGAACATGTGGGCTTCTGCAGTCCTGTGCTCCACTGTCGCTGATTTCTCTGTCTGATTAGGCAGCGGTAAGTTCCTATGGGACCTAACTGCTGAGGTAGCGGTCCCTAGGCTTATACACTACTTAATCTAAAATTTACGCTAAGGACAACACACATCCGAGGTAGGACTCGAACCTCTGACTGGGGGAGCTGCGCGAACCATGACAAGGTGCCCGTATCCCTCGCAGCATTCCGGATGTAGCGCTGCGATTGCTCAATCGACTGTTGGCTCCATTAGCAGGCGGTTCTGTATGTTCCAGGTGAGCTAATTTTTAGCGGGTCTCTCATAGTGCCAAACCACTCTTTCGATTTCGGCGGTGGTCGGAAGACGGTTTTAACGTAGAATTTTTCAAGTAACCTCGCAATTTTTGCTGACAGTGGTCCAAATTCCGCTAGTATAAATATTACAGTAACCGCTTACCTCGACATTTCGCCAGAAAATGGTTAGTATGAGACTCGTCGAAACGTCGCAGTGTTGTAACACTAGGGTTTCTGACCAGCCTTATTCATGTTAAACACCACCGTACTCTTTTTGGTAACAATTAAACACTGGTTTCTCGGCTTACCTAAAATGCAGGTAAGAGTTATTTCAGAAAACTGGCTATGAGTAACATTTATAAAAGGTTGTTGTGAACGGCTGTTTTCCAGGGGCCGGGAGGGGAGGCAGAAGACAGGGCAGAGCGATCATTTACATACATATTCCGCAATCCACCATACGGTGCGTGGCGGAGGGTACCTCGTACCACAACTAGCATCTACTCTCCCTGTTCCACTCCCAAACAGAACGAGGGAAAAATGACTGCCCATATGCCTCTGTATGAGCCCTAATCTCTCTTATCTTATATTTGTGGTCTTTCCGCGAAATATAAGTTGGCGGCAGTAGAATTGTACTGCAGTCAGTCTCAAATGCTTGTTCTCTAAATTTCCTCAGTAGCGATTCCAGAGACTCCCACGCGAGTTCCTGAAGCATTTCTGTAACACTCGCGTGATGATCAAACCCACCAGTAACAAATCTACCACCCCGCCTCTGAATTGCTTTTATGTCCGCCCTCAATCCGACCTGATAGGGATCCCAAACGCTCGAGCAGTACTCAAGAATAGTTCGTATTAGTGTTTTATAAGCGGTGTCCTTTACAGATGAACCACATCTTCCCAAAATTCTACCAAGAACCGAAGACTACTATCCGCCTTCCCGACAACTGTCATTACATGCTTGTCCCACTTCATATCGCTCTGCAATGTTATGCCCAAATATTTAATCGACGTGACTGTGTCAAGCGCTACACTACTAATGGAGTATTCAAATATTACGGGATTCTTTTTCCTATTCATCTGCATTAATTTACATTTATCTTTACACCAATCACAAATCCTGTCCAAGTCATCTTGTATCCTGCTACAGTCACTCAACGCCAAACCTTCCCGTACACCACAGCATCATCAGCAAACAGCCGCACATTGCTATCCACCCTATCCAAAAGATCATTTATGTAGATAGAAAACAACAGCGGACCTACCACACTTCCCTGGGGCACTCCAGATGATACCCTCACCTCCGATGAACACTCACCATCGAGGACAACGTACTGGGTACTATTACTAAAGAAGTCTTCGAGCCACTCACATATTTGGGAACCAATCCCATATGCTCGTACCTTAGGAGTCTGCAGTGGGGCACCGAGTCAAACGCTTTCCAGAAGTAAAGGAATATGGCATCCGTCTGATACCCTTCATTCACGGTTCGCAAGACAGGCTGGCAGCACATTTCTTGGGAATAGGTAAATTCTGCAGTGATGCGGTTGTATTCGCAGATCCCGGTGTTCACAAGTCACCGTGTTGGCATCTGTTACGGCACAGAGCAATACAGATTCCAAGCTATAAAATATTTAACGGAATTTAACCACCTTGACATAAGGTAGGACGGTTACGCCACGATTAGCGGCGGACCAGGAAGCACGGTGATGCTAGACAGACTGGCAGCAGCCTTCGCAGCTCTGCAGTAGCTGAGTGAGGGAGAGCACACGTATTGGGGAAAACAGAAAAGGACAACGACTAAGCACAATAACACGCACGCTCGTTCGCGCGACGGGATGCCGCAAGAAGAAATAGACACGGCTAGGAAAAACACTCATAGACCGATTTAACTAGCTGTTGGGAGAGAATTAAAGCAAGGGTAGCAGAATAACGAAGCTACATCCCGTACGTCACAGAACTATGAGATCTAAGTATCGGAGCCCCAGCTCCAAGTAGCGGAGGGTGGTTCAGGTCAATGGGAACGATGGAGTCTGTGTCGACGACTTTCTGTTCCCTGGCCATGTCGTTTTAGTAAGTCTAGTCTCAGATCAACCAGCGCAGTACCAGCTAGCTGTGGAGTGTCGCAGGGATGAACTCCACTGCTGTGTCACAGCAATCACTACTGGTGGGAGAGCTGATGAACTACCAGCAGCAGTGCAGCACCAGGTCTGAGTGTGGGACGCTTAAGCGCCTAAGAACCTCCAAGTGCGGGGCCTACCAGGCCCTCAGTACTGGGTTCAACACCTGCCGCCTACACCACACCGCAGATGGGGTGGTCCAGAGACGAAGAAGCGCGGTGTGGGATCGAGTGTACACCCACAGCCGGTAGCAGCCATCCATGCTGTACCAGGCTGGGCTAAGCATCCGTATCGATGCGGAGAAGAACGACGTCTCGCTAGGACGCAAGGGCGCAGCGTCCGACACCGAGAGTCTGTCCGTGACCGGGGCACGAGGCAACTAAGGCCAACAGTGCACCACCCTTTGTAAAAGTTGTCAAAATAAACGATTCAATGAATAAACATATTTTCTTAGCGCCACGAGCGCTTCCAGATGACTTCTGACATCGTACAGAGGCGTCATCCCCTTCGGCTCCCCTGACCATCTCTCCAGAGATACTTTGAAGTATTTGTTTTATTTTTTTAGCGTATGGTGCTACACATATGGTTTACACTTATTACATTATGAAATTATTTGATAAAATACACTATTGATTACATAAGTGAAGGATACATATTCAGATAAAATATAATACATAAACACAATAAAAAGTAACATCACAGCAGATATTTTACGCTACGGAAGTCTTACAATTCTGACGTCCAAATTGGCGATCCATTCGAGGCAGGGCGGTGTGGCGTTGAAGAAGTCAGCCCGACTACCCTGGTAGGCTCTTAATTCACACTCCTGCTGTATTGTTTGATTAGGTGCCCCACAGTCACAGCTAGGGCCGGGAAGCTTTCCCCATTTGTGTAGATTGTGTACACATAGTCCATGTCGTGTTCGGATTCTCTTTAGGCTTTTCCATAGCTGTCGTGGAAGTTCAAAGCCCTTAGGTTTCTCTGATGGACCGATAAGTTCACGGTTGTCAGGGGAGGCACTATCTCTCCATCTCTCGTGCCATTTAGTATCCATGCTGAAGTTGTCAGCTGACAGTTGTTGGGCCAGTCTTATAGGGGGATTTCTGGAGCGGAGTCGTGTTCTTTCCAAAGTTGGGACATCTTCATGGATAGGAAGTAGGGGGTTATTTATTATTTTTGTGTACTCCTTCATCAGAGCTTCCTGTCTTCGTAGGGAAGGTGGAGCTATATGACTGTTAGAAGCCAAAATAGTGGGGTAGTCTTTACGCATCCAGTTATGGTTCTCATAGCAGCATTGAGCTGGGTGTCCACCTTGTTTATATGCTTGCTGGTTAACCACGCTGGTGCACAGTACACGGCTGCAGAGTACAGTAAGGCGAGTGCAGAGGTTCGTAGTGTGTCTGCTGCTGCTCCTCAGTTAGTGCTGCAGAGCCTCTGAATGAGGTTGTTCCGTGAGCTTATTTTATTGGATACATTTTCCAGGTGTTTTTAGAAGGATAATCTAAAGTGACCCCCAGGTACTTTGGTTATGGCTGATATCGAAGTTGACTGTTATTCATATGAACCTTCAGCTTATATCCCGCCATTCTGTCGTTCAAATGAAAACAGCTGACTTCAGTCTTGGTAGGATTTGGTATTAGCCTCCATTTGGTGAAATACTCATGCATTTTGTTTAGGTCAGTTGTGAGGATGTTTTCAGTGTCTTCAAACTGCCTCCTTTGGATAGCTAGGGCCATATCATCAGCATAGCTGAACTTCCTTGAGATGATTTCAGGCAGGTCAGAGATGTAAAGATTAAAGAGCATTGGTGCTAAAACTGATCCTTGGGGCAGTCCACTGTTCAGTTTATTCTGTTTTCTTATGTCATTACCCCGTATCACCTGGAAGTATCTATCCGAAAGCATGTTCTTGATAAGTCTCAGTGTCATACGGCAGGGGATTACTTTCATCAGTTTGTGTAGAAGTCCTTCCTTCCATGCAGTGTCATAGGCAGCTGTTAAGTCTATGAAAGCTTTGAACTAAAAAACGCGTAACGGAACACTGTAATAACGAAAATATTAAAGGAAAATCCCATTTTGTTGCTTCCCTTGTCTAGAATTTATAAAAACACCAAACGATTAGATGAAATAACACTGGAGTGATTCCAAAACAAAACTGTTTTCTGGATCCCTGCCATTAATCACATGAGACATCACAGCACTAGACTTTTTAGCTGCACTACTGTTCCGGCATTACGAGCTTATCTTCCGGCTTATTTTGAGTGAGTAAAAACCGTTAATATCAGCAGAAACCGCAGCTGGCTGAACTCTTTGCGGAAGGAAGCCAAAGAACAGAGAGGGGAACGACAGGGAAGTGGGAGCAAAGGGGGAGAAAGAGAGAGGCAGGTGGGCAGGGTGAGGGGGGGGGGGGCGGATTCCGTGAAAAGAGCGAGCGGCTGCAGGCGGTGTTGTAGTCCAGCTAATGAACAGCCGCCGAAGTGAAAGAGATTGATGAAGCCCGGAAAAGTTTAGCGGCGCATCGGGCCCGCGAATTAAATGCTGCTCGCTCGCCCGCTCGCCTGGCGCCGGCGGTCCACTTAGCGAACAAAGGACGAACGCCGAGCCTCGTCCGCTGCACCGCACCGCCGCGACCCGGCAGGCAACTGGGGTCAAACGGCACGTGACGTCACCGGCGCCTGCGGGCGGCCCCTCCGCTTGAACTGCTGCGTGCGGACGAGGTCGGCCGGAAGGTGATCAGGACCAAAAGACGACATGTACCACACGCGCGCTCCCACCTCTTCCGTGTTAGGGGACCATCACACACTCAGTACTCATTGCGCAATTCTGAGCACTGAAAAACACCAGGGTCGTTCAATAACTAATGCAACACATTTTTTTCCGAAAGCAGGTTGGTTTTATTCGGGATTCCAATACACCATAACACTCCCCACTCTTTTGGCTACAAGATCCTACACTACTGACCATTAAAAATGCTACACCACGAAGATGACGTGCTACAGACGCGAAATTTAACCGACAGGAAGAAGATGCTGTGATGTGCAAATGATTAGCTTTTCAGAGCATTCACACAAGGTTGGAGCCGTTGGCGACATCTACAACGTGCTGACATGAGGAAAGTTTCCAACCGATTTCTCATACACAAACTGCAGTTGACCGGCGTTGCCTGGTGAAACGTTGTTGTGATGCCTCGTGTAAGGAGGAGAAATGCGTACTATCACGTTTCCGACTTTGATAAAAGTCCGATTGTACCCTATCGCGATTGCGGTTTATCATATCTCGACATTGGTGCTCGCGTTGGTCGAGATCCGATGACTGTTAGCAGAATATGGAATCGGTGGGTTCAAGAGGGTAATACGGAACGCCTTGGTCGATCCCAACGGCCTCGTATCACTAGCAGTCGAGATGACAGCGGATGACTCTAGCGGATCGTGCAGCCACGTCTCGATCCCTGAATCAACAGATATGGACGTTTGCAAGACAACAGCCATCTGCACGAACAATTCGTCGACGTTTGCAGCAGCATGGAGTATCAGCTCGGAGACCATGGCATCACAGATAGGAGCGCCTGCGATGGTGTACTCAACGATGAACCTGGGTGCACGAATGGCAAAACGTCATTGTTTCGGATGAATCCAGGTTCTGTTTACAGCATCATGATGGTCGCATCCGTGTTTGGCGACATCGCGGTGAACACACATTGGAAGCGTGTATTCGTCATCTCCATACTGGCGTATCACCTGGCGTGATGGTATGGGGTGCGATGGTTTTACGTCTCAGTCACCTCTTGTTCGCATTGACGGCACTTTGAGCGGTAGACGTGTTACGACCCGTGGCTCTACCCTTCATTCGATCCCTGCGAATCCGTACATTTCAGCAGGATAATGCACGACTGCATGTTGCAGGTCCTGTACGGGCCTTTCTGGATACAGAAAATGTTCGACTGCTGCCCTAGCCAGCACATTCTCCAGATCTCTTACCAATTGAAAACGTCTGGTCAATGGTGGCCGAGCAACTGGCTCGTCACAATACGCCAATCACTACTCTTGATGAACTGTGGTATCGACCTGTACACGCCATCCAAGCTCTGTTTGACTCAATGCCCAGACGTATCACGGCCGTTATTACGGCCAGAGGTGGTTGTTCTGGGTACTGATTTCTCAGGATCTGTGCACCCATATTGCGTGAAAATGTAATCACATATCAGTTCTAGTATAATATATTTGTCCAATGAATACCCGTTTATCATCTGCATTTCTTCTTTTTAACGTATTCATTCAAAGAGACAGCCCTACGGCACCTTACTATGAGGGCCTGTATGCCCCTCATGCCACTACTGTACTGGTCGACATCGGAGCCAATGTCTTGCGGCATCAATAATTTCCCCATCATCGACGTACTGCTTCCCGCAGAGCGGATCTTTCATTGAGCCAGACAGATGGAAATCGGAAGGTGCGGGATCCGAGCTGTAGTGCGGAAAAGGACGAACAGTCCAATGGAGTTTTGTGAGGTCCTCTCGGGTGTGCAGACATGTGTGACGCTTTACTTTGTCACGGAGAAGGAGAAGTTCGTTTGCATTTTTGTGGGGACGAGCACGCTGAAGTCGTCTCTTCAACTTTCTTCGAATAGCGCAGTACGCTTCAGAATTGATCGTCGCATCAACAGGAAGGATACCAAGTAGAATGACAACCCTTTCAGAGACCCCGATAGATCGACGCCATATTACTGGCTCAGGGTGCAGCTTTGAACTTTTTCTTCTTCGAAGGAGAGGTGGTGTGGCGCCGCTCCGTGGATTGCCGTTGTGTTTCCGGTTCGAAGTGATGAATCCAGGTTTCACCGTCTGTGACGATGTTGGACAAAAACTGTCGCGTGCAGCCCAGTAGCGCGCAAGCAATACCGCACCCGTGGTTCTTTGTTGCTCTATATTGTCTTCTGTTTGGCGGCTAGGAACCTGGCGGGCACACACCTTTGAGCACCCCATCTAGTGGACGAGTGTGTCAGTACTACCAACATAGACGCACAGTTGAGCAGTGAGGAATTTGATTGTAATCCGTCCATAACGTCGAATGAGAGTGTCCGCACGTTACAACATTACAGGGCTCACAGCTATGTGCGGTCGGCAGCCACGCGGCAAACCGGACAGGTTCGCGCGACTTTGTTTGCGACGATGACAGACGCCTCTCCCAACGACTCACCGCGCTTTTGCAGGTCTGCGTAGACATTCTGTAAGCTCCTTATAGTATCTGCGATGATCTGGTTTTCCGCCTGACGAAACTCAGTGACAGATCTCTGCTTGGAACACACTTTTGTTACAGACACCACTTTGAACGCCACGTACAGCGCCGCTGCCGGAACATCATTAAATAGGGACTGGACCGGGAATATTCCGCGATGTACCACAACAAATTTCCCATTTCTTCAAGCGAAGCTGGCGGAGAAAAAATGTGTTGCATTACTTAATGAACAACCCTCGTAATATTTGATTTGAGATTGCTATTGACAGTATGGCCAATATATTAAAGAACATTGGAGAACATAAAAAATACAGACGCTCGCTCAGTACAGTATATTGTGTATCATACTATACTGTGTAAGGGTCGTATTCACAATACACGGCAGTACCTACAAAGACCGTTCTAAACGAATTTCCACGATGGTTCAAATGTCTCTGAGCACTATGGGACTTAACTTCTGAGGTCATCAGTCCCATAGAACTTAGAACTATTTAAACCTAACTAACCTAAGGACATCAAACACATCCATGTCGGAGGCAGGATTCGAACCTGCGACCGTAGCGGTCGCGTGGTTCCAGACTGTAGCGCCTAGAACTGCTCGGCCACTCCGGCCGGCTTTCCACGATGAACTGAAGCAGTATGCCGTACTTTGGGGAATGAAATTCCTGATTGATCAGGAAACGCCAGAGACCTCGTCTTCTGCAATAGCATAGGAAATCAAAGATTACGGAGTCATGATAGACAAGTGTTATTTTACTTGTTATAATTCTCAGATTAACTAATTACATCAGATAAGCTGTCTATAGAGCATAAAAGTTTATTTTTCTCTCAACAGTTGTCATAGCATCGACGTAATACACTCCTGGAAATGGAAAAAAGAACACATTGACACCGGTGTGTCAGACCCACCATACTTGCTCCGGACACTGCGAGAGGGCTGTACAAGCAATGATCACACGCACGGCACAGCGGACACACCAGGAACCGCGGTGTTGGCCGTCGAATGGCGCTAGCTGCGCAGCATTTGTGCACCGCCGCCGTCAGTGTCAGCCAGTTTGCCGTGGCATACGGAGATCCATCGCAGTCTTTAACACTGGTAGCATGCCGCGACAGCGTGGACGTGAACCGTATGTGCAGTTGACGCACTTTGAGCGAGGGCGTATAGTGGGCATGCGGGAGGCCGGGTGGACGTACCGCCGAATTGCTCAACACGTGGGGCGTGAGGTCTCCACAGTACATCGATGTTGTCGCCAGTGGTCGGCGGAAGGTGCACGTGCCCGTCGACCTGGGACCGGACCGCAGCGACGCACGGATGCACGCCAAGACCGTAGGATCCTACGCAGTGCCGTAGGGGACCGCACCGCCCCTTCCCAGCAAATTAGGGACACTGTTGCTCCTGGGGTATCGGCGAGGACCATTCGCAACCGTCTCCATGAAGCTGGGCTACGGTCCCGCACACCGTTAGGCCGTCTTCCGCTCACGCCCCAACATCTTGCAGCCCACCTCCAGTGGTGTCGCGACAGGCGTGAATGGAGGGGCGAATGGAGACGTGTCGTCTTCAGCGATGAGAGTCGCTTCTGCCTTGGTGCCAATGATGGTCGTATGCGTGTTTGGCGCCGTGCAGGTGAGCGCCACAATCAGGACTGCATACGACCGAGGCACACAGGGCCAACACCCGGCATCATGGTGTGGGGAGCGATTTCCTACACTGGCCGTACACCACTGGTGATCGTCGAGGGGACACTGAATAGTGCACGGTACATCCAAACCGTCATCGAACCCATCGTTCTACCATTCCTAGACCGGCAAGGGAACTTGCTGTTCCAACAGGACAATGCACGTCCGCATGTATCCCGTGCCACCCAACGTGCTCTAGAAGGTGTAGGTCAACTACCCTGGCCAGCAAGATCTCCGGATCTGTCCCCCATTGAGCATGTTTGGGACTGGATGCAGCGTCGTCTCACGCGGTCTGCACGTCCAGCACCAACGCTGGTCCAACTGAGGCGCCAGGTGGAAATGGCATGGCAAGCCGTTCCACAGGACTACATCCAGCATCTCTACGATCGTCTCCATGGGAGAATAGCAGCCTGCATTGCTGCGAAAGGTGGATATACACTGTACTAGTGCCGACATTGTGCATGCTCTGTTGCCTGTGTCTATGTGCCTGTGGTTCTGTCAGTGTGATCATGTGATGTATCTGACCCCAGGAATGTGTCAATAAAGTTTCCCCTTCCTGGGACTATGAATTCACGGTGTTCTTATTTCAATTTCCAGGAGTGTACAAAGTAAGCTTTCAAGTAGTGATCACGAAGTATGGTTTTATCTCGTTTGCAACGGTTGCTATAGTAGAGAAATAAATATATATAAAACAACGCATGCACACGATAAATTACTTATTTCATTCGTTATTAGTCACTGTTGTGGTTTACTAATCTATGGTGACGTGAAAGAGCTCCTGGTCCATTGAAATGTGCACTGGAAGCTTCTTATGCTTACTCCCGCGTTCTGCATAATTTCTACTTGTGTTTCGCGTGGCAAGCAAATCAGTCACAGTAGACACGAGTTCCGCACCGTTGAGAGCCGCCGACATGTTTGCTATGAAGGCGGAGTTCTAAGTGAAAGACGTAACCGTTACCCAGTAGTATTTTGTCGTGTTTGGCATCGCACATCCGCGGAATGTACTATGTTGACACAAAATGTCGTGTAAATAATGCTGAGCGTGCGAGGGCCGCTTTAAGGTTTGAAACCAACGTCCAAGTCACGTCACAGAAAACAAAATGAGTAGTTTGTGTCATTCCGCTCTGTGCCAAGTGGAGACGTCAGAGTTTCTCTCGTTTATGTCTGAAATCAAGCATTTATTTTAACAACTGAACAATTTCCTATTACTATTATTCATGTACTTCAACAGTTAATCATTCCTCCGAAATGTGATGCTTATTGTTTTTACATTTGGTAAGGTGAAAGGGTGACAAACATTTTGAAACATAGTATTGGCGGTTTTGTTATTTGTACAAACGACAGAACTACGGTTCTTTAGCGATTTCCTGTATTTGTTGCACTGCGAGTCACCTAATTCACCGACTTCACAGGAGTAAAATACAAAATATCAGTTTTTCAGCAAGCGTTCAGTTTCTTGATTCCTCACCAACACGTAAGAAAAGTTTTACTGTGCTTTCTAAAAATGACATTTGTTTCTATATATAAAGTCTAGTTCGTACGAAAAGAAGCGTTTGTGAATTATGGCCTTTCCTTAAACCAGTACAGATGCGAGAATTGTGTCTAGATAAGAAGCATAATGTGTCGGAAAATGCCAATTACGCAGAAAACTGTTGTAGTGGGTAAGATATCAACTGTCGTCTCAATATTTTCATCATTCTTCGAGTTTTAGATCTGAGGGAGGACGTGTTGTTGCTAGTTATGTAATGACCGTTATAATTCAATTAGTATTATTTAGATACAAACAAATACTCTCAAATAGAAGAACATTCGCTCCTGCTTGGTAACGATTTCACCCCTTAACTGCAGCCTTTGAATTGACTGACATGTTCGGGAAAAAATATGTTCGCGATTTTTTCTGTATTTTATATTTTCAAAACGACGTGATCTGTGGAACGCAATACTACTTCCTTTCATACATCTTGCGGTGCAACCAAAAGCTACGAAAGATTTCGCCACTGAAATAAAAAAAAATACCTGTACTGAAACTACTACAATTACAGGGCGACAAATAATGAACTATATGAAGAACAACGTAAATCAGTTACAAACTACGGGGTGCGCAAGCTTTATTCAACAAGTAAACGTCACTACAGATATTTGGGTTTAGGTTATGATATGCCTGCCATCATGGAGACGATATGACGCAGGTGAATAGCGAAATTCTACATGACCCGGTGAAGTGTTGGAAAATCGATGCTGTCGATGATCTCCTGAATGGCTGTTTTCAGCTCAGCAATGGTTTTGGGATTAATGCTGCACACCTTAATAGATCCCCACAGAAAGGAGTCGCATGTATCCAGATTCAGAGCATATGGCGGCCAATCGAGGCCCGTAGCATTGGCCCCTGGGTACCCCTGAGCCAGAATGCCATCCCCAGAGTGCATCTCCAGGACATCAAATACTCTCCTGCTTCGATGGGGTCGATCTCAGTCTTGCATGAACGACATCTTGTCGAAATCAGGGTCACTTTGGATAATGGGGCTGAAATCATCTTCCAAAACCTTCACATACCGTTCTGTAGTCATCGTGTCATCATGGAATATCGCGCCAGTTTTTTCCGTGGCTGGACATTGCACACCACACAGTCACCCGTTGAGGGTGAAGAGACTTGCCGATCGCGAAACGCAGATTCTCAGTCCCCCAAATGGGTCAATTTTGCTTTTTGACGAACGCGTCCAAATGAAAGTGGGCTCGTCACTAAGCTAGGCCATAAAGCGCGTACTAATTCCCATCGTGTCAGTCTGCTAAACCTTGCAGTTTGAAAGTCCTAACGCAAACCTATCAGAAGTAATGACGATTTTATTTCATGTAGTTCAATAATTGTCACCCTGTACGATGAATGGTATTGAAACGTGGTATTTCATGGAATTAAGGAAAACGTGGAAGGGAGGACCCACGAATGCAAGTTTCTTTTCACACAATCTGTTTATTCAACAATAAAAAAAGTCCGGGAACGCTTTCAATTATTTACTGTACAAGAACCAAACATTGTAAAGATATCATAATACGTCATTTTGAAGAGAAACCCTGGAAGTTTTTTTTCATGTATACCACCACAGCTTAGTTTGGTAATTTGCCGATAGTCAGCGCTAGTCGCAAACATGGCGAGTTCAGGTGCGGAGCGAACTTTCTGTGTGTTGGGGACAGCTGTTTCATGAAATGATCCCCCGATCGCCAGATCTCACTCCATGTGACTTTTTTGTGGGGGACACATTAAAGATCCGGTGCATATACCGCCTCTACCACGTGATGTAGCGGAGCTCCGCGGAGAATACGGGAAGTGACTGCCACAGTCGACGATGCCCTGCTGTGACGTGTATGGCAAGAATTCGATTACCGTACTGATGTCAGCCGGGTGACTCATTGTTCGCGTATTGGGAAGTGTTTGAAAAAAAAAAGAAAAAAGTCTTTGCCGGCCAGAGTGGCCGAGCGCTTCTAGGCGCTACAGTCTGGAACCGCGGGACCGCTACGGTCGCAGGTTCGAATTCTGCATCGGGCATGGATGTGTGTGATGTCCTTAGGTTAGTTAGGTTTAAGTAGTTCTAAGTTGTACGCGACTGATGACCTCAGAAGTTAAGTCCCATAGTGCTCAGAGCAATTCAGCCAGGTAATTCCGTGGTTTATTAGGTTTTCAAATCTATACTGACTTTTTGATCACCCGGTAAGTTCTAGGAGACTGATGACCACAGCAGTTAAGTCCCTTAGTGCTCAGAGCCATTTGAACCATTTTTTTAAACTTTCGGAGTTTCTCTTCAAAATGTAATATGTATGGTATCTGTACAATGTTTAGCTCTTGTGCAATAAATACGCTTCTGGAAATGGAAAAAAGAACACATTGACACCGGTGTTTCAGACCCACCATACTTGCTCCGGACACTACGAGAGGGCTGTACAAGCAATGATCACACGCACGGCACAGCGGACACACCAGGAACCGCGGTGTTGGCCGTCGAATGGCGCTAGCTGCGCAGCATTTGTGCACCGCCGCCGTCAGTGTCAGCCAGTTTGCCGTGGCATACGGAGCTCCATCGCAGTCTTTAACACTGGTAGCATGCCGCGACAGCGTGGACGTGAACCGTATGTGCAGTTGACGGACTTTCAGCGAGGGCGTATAGTGGGCATGCGGGAGGCCGGGTGGACGTACCGCCGAATTGCTCAACACGTGGGGCGTGAGGTCTCCACAGTACATCGATGTTGTCGCCAGTGGTCGGCGGAAGGTGCACGTGCCCGTCGACCTGGGACCGGACCGCAGCGACGCACGGATGCACGCCAAGACCGTAGGATCCTACGCAGTGCCGTAGGGGACCGCACCGCCACTTCCCAGCAAATTAGGGACACTGTTGCTCCTGGGGTATCGGCGAGGACCATTCGCAACCGTCTCCATGAAGCTGGGCTACGGTCCCGCACACCGTTAGGCCGTCTTCCGCTCACGCCCCAACATCGTGCAGCCCGCCTCCAGTCTTGTCGCGACAGGCGTGAATGGAGGGACGAATGGAGACGTGTCGTCTTCAGCGATGAGAGTCGCTTCTGCCTTGGTGCCAATGATGGTCGTATGCGTGTTTGGCGCCGTGCAGGTGAGCGCCACAATCAGGACTGCATACGACCGAGGCACACAGGGCCAACACCCGGCATCGTGGTGTGGGGAGCGATCTCCTACACTGGCCGTACACCACTGTTGATCATCGAGGGGACACTGAATAGTGCACGGTACATCCAAACCGTCATCGAACCCATCGTTCTACCATTCCTAGACCGGCAAGGGAACTTGCTGTTCCAACAGGACAATGCACGTCCGCATGTATCCCGTGCCACCCAACGTGCTCTAGAAGGTGTAAGTCAACTACCCTGGCCAGCAAGATCTCCGGATCTGTCCCCCATTGAGCATGTTTGGGACTGGATGAAGCGTCGTCTCACGCGGTCTGCACGTCCAGCACGAACACTGGTCCAACTGAGGCGCCAGGTGGAAATGGCATGGCAAGCCGTTCCACAGGACTACATCCAGCATCTCTACGATCGTCTCCATGGGAGAATAGCAGCCTGCATTGCTGCGAAAGGTGGATATACACTGTACTAGTGCCGACATTGTGCATGCTCTGTTGCCTGTGTCTATGTGCCTGTGGTTCTGTCAGTGTGATCATGTAATGTATCTGACCCCAGGAATGTGTCAATAAACTTTCCCCTTCCTGGGACAATGAATTCACGGTGTTCTTATTTCAATTTCCAGGAGTGTAATTGAAACATATTCGTGGACTTTATGTACACCCTGCATAACCATAAATTCGTTTTCTTTACAAAATTAACAAATTTGTAGAATGAATAAGCTTTTGCAAGAAAAATCAAAACAAGAACAGGATGACAATAATTACAAGGCATGGAAGCATATCCGAAACGGCTAAGTTCGTAAACACCTCGCAATCCTCCGTGGTTAAAGTATACAGTGCATGGGAAAATGGCGCTATTGGAAACCGGCGCCAAGGGAAGTGTGGTGCACCACAGGTCACAGAGGACAGGAGTGAACTACGGCTGAGATGTGTACAGCGGACAAGACGATCAACTGTTGAGCAACTGACCGCCTGGATGAACCAAGGAGTTACCAACACTGTCTCCTCAATGACCCTTCTGCGTACGTTGCTGCATATGAGTCTCCGCAGCAGGCGCTTGAGTCATGAACCCATGCTGACTGCTGTTCATCGGCGACGAAGGCTGGAATTATCGCACCAATACTGCAACTGGATGATCAGTGAGTGGCTACAGGTGGCCCTTTCAGATGATCCACGTTTTATGCTCCGTTGGACAGATGGCCGTTGGCGTGCATGCCGTGAAAAATGTCTGATAGGAAGCATCGTGCAGAAATCGTCGGAAGGACGACATTGTAGAAGCCACAATGGATCAAGACAACTATGCATGTATCCTTGGGGATCTGTTGCGTGCATAGTTCCGCGTAGTCAGCGCGTACACAACTTTCCCACTACAGCGCGCCCCGCTAAGCACAACATCGCAGGCGCAGCGCTCGTCCATCTCCGCACTACGAGGTGGCGCTGCCATAGAGACGGACCAAATTCTGCTTCTGCCGATCCGCTTATTAATATGTAACGCAGCCAATGAGATTGCTGCTAGCGTA
This sequence comes from Schistocerca serialis cubense, assembly GCF_023864345.2. Taxonomy (NCBI): domain Eukaryota; kingdom Metazoa; phylum Arthropoda; class Insecta; order Orthoptera; family Acrididae; genus Schistocerca; species Schistocerca serialis. The sequence goes on from NC_064642.1 coordinate 740,045,600, forward strand.
GAACCTCTTCTCCTCGCGGATCACACTTGCGCAGTGATACATGAACGCGCGAGGTACTATAACGAGTGTACAGACCTCCGATTAGTCAGTCTGCATTTGTCTGCACCAGTCTGTACCAGTCTGCATTTGTCTGCACCAGTCTGTACCAGTCTGCATTTGTCTGGACCAGTATGTACGAGTTCTACATTTCTCTGTACCAGTCTATAGTCAAGTTTCAGTCTGTGCCTAATAAGATTACCATATTCCTGTACATAGCCATGAATATAAATGTATGGACACTTTTGTCAAGCATCAGAGATGTATGTGAGAACAAGATTAACGTACCAATACCAAAGGCACTTCAGATTGTCAATTGTAAATAGCATCCAGAACCAAGTTAATTAATTTTATGCTTGTTATTATTTTAATAAATATGTGTGAAAATTAAACAAGTTCTGTTTAAAGTTGGTCACCGTCTATCTCCTACTCTAAGCGTGCAAGTGGCATTTCTATCGTCTGATCAAAGGACAGAAGATAAACACGCCATGATAAGACCACGAGACATATTGCTGACACTCACCTACTTCGTTAGAGCGAGAAGTCAAATAATCTGATGGTGTGTGTACTGAAGGTCTTACAGTACGCACACCACAGGATCATACCCACCGCTGCATGCAGTTTGTTTCTCGTCAGCACGATGGCATCTGCCACCAAGGCAATGCAATATGTCACACAGCTGACAGTGTATGTGCCTGTTTCGAAGAGCTCCAGCATCAGTATACCGGATTCCCCTGGCCACCAGGCTCACCGGATTGAAACCCAGTCGAGAATTTGTGAAGCCATCTCGAGCGGCCTGTTCGCGCCCTGGAACCTCAACCGAGAATCGGCAATAGCACAGGAGTCCGCATGGCTCCACATCCCTTTCAGCCCCTTCCAGAAACTCATTTACTCTCTTCCTGCAAGTTTCGTAGTGGTCCGCCCCGCAAAAGCTGATTATTCATGGTTTTGCCAGGTGATTACGTTAATACGAGTGGATAGTGTATAAGTCAACAGGATACTGTACCTGCCGTGTGTGTCGTACAGACTCACTACATTTAATATATTCTGAGAATGCTGACTTTTTTCAGTTTTATCGCCATTTATTCGATAAAAGAAGACATTATGGCAGAAAAATTCCTGTATGATTTTATTTGTTCGGTGACTAGTTAAGTGGCTTTAATACCTCCAGGAAGACGCTAGCAGTCTTCCCACTGCGTGTTTCTTAACTTTATGACATATTTCACATTACTATCTGTCTAGGCCAGTTTCACAGGATGAAATACCTCTTGCATTCAATTGCGGAAAGTTGCGATAGTAATAATCTCTACCAGAGCGATAGCAGTAATCCAGAGACGCTTCACGAGCAGGTTTTGAATATCTGTCAGCCTTTCCTTCCATTGTGAAATACATGAAAATAAAATGGACGAGCCATCATTTGGTCTTTGAGAGATGGACGATGGATGTAAAGTCTCGTTGACACTTCAAAAATGAAAATTTCGACTCTATTAGAGACACATAATTGTGATTTGTACTAAAAAGCTTAGAAGCTTTCAAAGACGCTTCCGTTCGCCCGCTGTTGCAGTTGTCTGCTATGCATGACCCATACCTGTGACAACGGCACTGCGCCGTTGTCAACGCCAGTACGGCATGGCACCGCCGGTAACAACAGGCGTGAAGAGAAGGTTCAGAAACTCTGAAGAGACAGCCGGTGTCAGAGACCTCCCATAGTAAGACGCCTGCGCCTTCCCGGTGGCACCCCATTACAGTCTTTTTTGTGGCATTACGTCAAGGATGACGTGTACGCAACACCAGGCAGTGACATCGCTCCCTTCGTGCACGGATCAATGAGGCGTTCGGATCTGGTAGTACCTCACAGCCGACCCGTACATGGGCAGAACTCTAATATCGCCTACATGTTCTACCAGCGACGACTGGGACACAGGCTGAAATTCTGTTGCAAAATGAAAATGGCCTTGAGCAGCGTTTTACGAGAACTCACAATGCGCTGTCTCAAAAAGTTATTGATCTTTTGGAATTATAGCGATACTTTATGCACACCTTGCAAATAGGATAGCCGAGTATTAAGGCCAAATTTTAAGCTGCATTGCACCAATAAGATGACTAATTTATTGGTGCACTGTAGCTTACAATTTGCCGTTAATACTCGGCAATCTTACGATTTTATACAAAATCGCAAACAATCTGAGAAGTTTGTGAGGGTGTTGCAGGGTAGACTGTGGTGAGAAATAACTGTTAAGAACAAAACCGCATATGCTACGCCGTTTCTGAGTTAATTAGCGTTGAAATTCGTCAATCCGGTCGTTAGATGCGCAAATTCAGTCGGCCTGCCAGTTACATTTAGTATCAGTTGTTCTCATCGCGTAGACGATAGCGATCGAAACTGCTGAGCGTTTGGCTTGGGTTCGACCCTCAACTGTCCCATGTTTAATTTTCTTATCGCTCCCTAGTTCTTTATTGGGAAACAGATCTATTCTCCAACACCAAAGCAGATATTCAGACTGTTTCTGACGACCGTAAATATAGATGACGCTGACGAATGACAGTTCGTCTGACCACGTGCCGTGTGTTCCTTGTGTGTTGCAGACTCTGTGATTGACGCAGCGTACTGTAAGCAGCAGAATGGTCCGGTATTCGTGTCAGGAACGAGCTGAGATGGTGTTTTTGTACGGCCAAGCAGGTGGAGAAGGTCGAGAGGCAGTGCGACTATATCAAAACAAGTATCCTCACAGGCACCAACGATATCACACAATATTTCAAGCCCTTTTTGGACGATAGTGCTATTATGGGTCCTTTCAGAGAGACGAAGGTACGGGGAGAAGGTGGGCTGTGCATACACCAGATTTGGAGGACCGGGTTCCACATGATTATTGAGACGAACTCTAGTACGGGCTCCAGACAAGTGACCCGCCAATATGGTGTAGGCCAAAGTACGATAGTGTGTGTTGTACATGACAACCGCTACTATTGCTATCAACAGCATTCCCATGCAAGCGAGTCTGAAGATCTATTGTGATGTGGATGCGATGCAGCTCTGTACTGTGTTGTGGGACGATTTGTTCTCGAGGCACACACACTGTCCATTTCCGGAAGCATGCTCATAGGACCGTTTTTGCTTCATTTCCAGTCAGGAAACCGTCTCTACAGTCTGTCGGTCTTATTAATGTTCACCTGTGACAGAAGTCGTGGATACCTCCTAACATCGTGTCAGTGTTCGGCGTAGTGCAGCAACACGACCTACAGTGGGCTCAACAAGTCGTTGGAAGTTCCTTGCAATGCTGCCTCTATAGCCTTCCATGATAGAAAAAGTGTTGACGGTGCAGAATTTTGTGCACACACTGATCTCTCGACAATGTCCCATAAATTTTCGATGGGATTCATGAAGGGCGATTTGTATGGCCAAACCGTTCGTTCGAACTGTTCAGAATGTTCTTCAAACCAATCGAAAACATTTGTGGCCGGCTGACATGGCCCATAGTTGTTTGGAAACATGATTGGCTGCAAATGGTCTCCAAGTAGCCGAACATAACCATTTACAGTCAATCATCGGATCAGTTCGACTAGAGGATCGAGTCCATTCAACGTAAACACAGCCCACACCATTAGCAGCGTGCACAGTGCCTTGTTGACGATTTGGCTCCATGGTTTCGTGGGAGTCTGCGTCACATTCGAACCCTAACACCAGCACTTACCAACTAAAATCGGGACTCATCTGACCAGACCACGAGTTTCCAGTCATCTACGGTCCAGTCGATAAGGTGACGAGCCCAGTAGAAGGCTGCAGGCGATGTAGTCGGTCTTCTGCTACCACAGCTCACTGTTGCCACACTGTCTTAACGTATGCGTTCGTGATAGGTCCCACATTGATTTCTGCTGTTATTTCACGCAGTGTTGTTTGTAAGAATTGGAAACGCTACGCAAATGTCGCTGCTCTGGGTTATTAAGTGAAGGTCGTCGGCCACAGTGTTGTCTGTGGGTTGGTTTGGTTTGTTTGGAGGAGGAGACCAGACAGCGAGGTCATCTGTCTCATCGGGTTAGGAAAGGAAGTCGGCCGTGCCCTTTCAAAGGAACCATCCAGGCATTTGCCTGGAGCGATTTAGAGAAATCACGGAAAACCTAAATAAGGATGGCCGGACGCGGGATGGAACCGTCGTCCTCCCGAATGCGAGTCCAGTGTGCTAACCACTGCGCCACCTCGCTCGGTGTTGTCTGTGGTGAGGGATAATGCCTGAAATTTGATGTTCTCGGCGCATTCTCAGCACGCTGGTGACACTGTAGATCTCGTATACTGATTTCTCTAATGATTTCAGAAATGGAGTATCCTACACGTCTGTCTCCAACTACCTCCAAAGTAATTTTATTACCATCGCGCGGCCAGAAACACATCGCAAACCTTTTGACATGAATCACTAGAGTACAACTGACAGTTCCGCCGAAGTACTGCCCTTTTATACCTGATGTAAGCGATACTACCGTCACCTATATATCTGCATGTCGCTGTCCCATGTCTTTTGTCACCCCAGTGTATATAGGGCGTATCGGGTATAACTTCAGATACTTTTATATGTGGCACCTTAATATGAACACGTATTAGTGTGGTGGTTGTTTTTTTCTGTTCGGCGAACAGTCTTGCCACAAATATGTCAAAAACTTTACGACCTGTTGTTTTCTGCACACTTGTACTGCACCAGGAAGCGGACAATGCCTGTCAGTATAAACTAACCGTTTTTCGTCCACGCGTCCACACTTCAACACCTAACCTGCTGCCGAGATGAAAAGGAGCATTAATGAACGGCATGCTCTTGGTGCAGGTACAGGGTGACAATCATTTAACTATATGAAAGAAACGTAAATTAGTTACAAACTATGGCGTGCACGCACTTTGCCGGCCGCGGTGGCCGAACGGTTCTAGGCGCTACAGCCTGGAGCCGCGCTACCGCTACGGTCGCAGGTTCGAATCCTGCCTCGGGCATGGATGTGTGTGATCTCCTTAGGTTAGTTAGATTTAAGTAGTTCTAAGTTCTATGGGACCTCAGAAGTTAAGTCCCATAGTGCTCAGAGCCATTTGAACCATTTGCACGCACTTTATTCAATATGTAGAGACCACTACAGATATTCGGATTCAGGTTAGGACAAGTTCGATATGCCTTCCATCATTGGCGATGATGTGGCGCAGACGAATAGCGAAATGCTGCATGACCCGCGAAAGTGTCGGAATATCGATGCTGTCGATGACCTGCTGAATGACTGTTTTCGGGATCAGCAATGGTTTTGGGGTTATTACTGCACACCTAGCCTTTAATATAGCCCCACAGAAAGAGGTCGCATGTGTTCAGATCCGGAGAATACGTCGAGGCCCCTGCCAGTGGTACACCACAGGCAGAATTTGGTCCCCAGACCAGTGCGTTGTCCTCAGACATCAGTAGAAATATCTGCACTGATACATATACGGATCGTAGAGACTTTCTAAGCACCTTTTAAGTGTTATTGTTGTGTGTCTGTCTGATGATAAAACAAACTGAGGCAATGAATATTGAGGTGTTGAACATTGAGGCTATGAACAAAAAAATGGTTCAAATGGCTCTGAGCACTATGGGACTCAACATCTTAGGTCATAAGTCCCCTAGAACTTAGAACTACTTAAACCTAACTAACCTAACGACATCACACACACCCATGCCCGAGGCAGGATTCGAACCTGCGACCGTAGCAGTCCCGCGGTTTCGGACTGCAGCGCCAGAACCGCACGGCCACCGCGGCCGGCTGAGGCTATGAACACTTATTCTTATTCATTTAATTGTACTTACAATAGACATCATCCTGCGAGTGTTCCGAAGATTGTCTTCAGTTTAACTTACAATGTAGTCAGTAATATTAAATTTTATCAGTCATAAGGAAGTACAGACATAAACACTAATAAGAGACTTCCTGGCAGATTAAAACTGACTGCTGGACCGAGACTCGAACTCGGGACCTTCGTCTTTCGCGGTCAAGTGCTCTACCATCTGAGCTATCCAAGCACGACTCACGCCCCCTCCTCATAGCTTTACTTCTACAAGTATCTCGTCTCCTACATTCCAAACCTTACAGACCACTTGCCCGCGAAAGGCAAAGGTCCCGAGTGCGAGTCTCGGTTCGGCACATAGTTTTAATCTGCCAGGAAGTTTCATATCAGTACACACTCCACTGCAGAGTGAAAATCTCATTCTGATAAACACTAATAAGCCAGAAAATTACGACCACCGAGCTGCTGTCGATATAAATCCGTCTAGGTGATAGTACCTTCATCTGGCGAGGATTGACTGCTAGTCAGATACAAGCACAGTGCATGTACTATCAGTGAGCGAGCTGTCCGTGTGTACGGCGGCGAAGTTGTGCAATCTCTCTGAGTATGACCGAGGGCAGATTGTGATGGCCCTGAGGCTCTGCACGAGCATTCCGGAAACTGCACCACTTGTTGTGTGATGGAAGAAGTCTGTGGTGAGTGTCCTCAACCATGTCCATACGACGTGGGATTGGGCGGCCACCCTTCATTACAGATATCGGACGTCTTAGGCTGGGCAGACTGGTGAAACAGGAAAGGCGGTGAACTGTGGTGGAACTTGTGGTGTCACCGCCAGACACTACACTTGCTAGGTGGTAGCCTTTAAATCGGCCGCGGTCCATTAGTATACATCGGACCCGCGTGTCGCCACTGTCAGTGATTGCAGACCGAGCGCCACCACACGGCAGGTCTAAAGGGTCGTCCTAGCACTCGCCCCAGTTAAACAGCCGACTTAGCCAGAGATGGATCACTGACAAATACGCTCTCATCTGCCGAGACGATAGTTAGCATAGCCTTCAGCTACGTCATTTGCTACGACCTAGCAAGGCACATTTATCCTTTGCTACTTATCTTATGAAGCATGTCCTGTCAAGAGCTATGTTCACCAATTGTGGATTAAAGTTAAGTCTTCTACCAGTTACGTCCGTTTTTCTAAGTTCTCATTTCCTTGTAATGTTCCAGACCTCACACCAGCCTGCGTGAGCTTAACGCGTGCCTTTCGGCTACCTCCGAGTGGCTTGGCTGTCTTGCCACGCCACTACAGAACTAACATCAGACTTTAATGCTGGGTAGAGTACAGGTGTGTCTGAACACGCAGTACAACGAACACTCCTAATGTCGGCCTCCGCAGCCGACTATCCATGCAAGTGCCAGTGTTAACAGCACGACAACGGCAGCTACAACTAAAATGGGCACGTGATCATCGGACGTTGGTGCAGTAGCAGAGCATTGCATGGTCTGATGAATCCTAATTTCTTGTTCATTATGCCGATGGGAGGGCACGAATCCATCGCCTTCCAGGGAAACAGCTCCTTGACATCTGTACTGCTGGACAGAGACAAAATGGCGGTGGCACCATTATGCTCCGGTGAACATTCACGTCGTCATCCATGGGTCCAATGTAGCTCGTGCAAGGCCCAGTGACAGCCAAGGAGTATCATACACTGGTTGCAGACCACGCACATGCCTTAATGACGAACATGTTTCTTGCATTTTTCGACAAGATAATGCGTAATGTCACGAGGCCAGGAGTGTAATGGAGTGGTTCGCGAAACACAGTCGTGAGTTCCAGTTGATTTTGTCATGTCCTGACATAGGTGAGAGAGGGAGAAAAGGGGTTGCTGGTCAGTCTGCGGTCCCGAGCGGTACAGAGCAGAAGGCAGGAGGACAGCTCACAGCATTTGATTGTTTTCTTCTATCTGAGCCCACACTGGTACAGGCATTTATTAGAATTGCAGGTGGTGAGACTCGGTAGGGAACTCATTGTGGAGACTCTCGGACAAACAGGGTTTTGAAATAGTTGTTTATTCCAGACAGGACTAACTAATACATTGGAGGCTAGTTCTAGGGTTAGAAAAAGCATGAATAACACTGTTACAACAGAAGGCAGTGCAGAAATTCCAGGAGTGGATGCTAACCACAGTAGCAAACACTAGCAGCATCTTATGGCAACAACGTAGTTGCAAAAGAAAACATACTGAATGTGATTCTGCTCACTGAGGCACTCCAAGTGAGAGAGCAGACTTACGCGGAGCTGGACCGAGGCTGGAGTCGACGAACGCGGATTCGGCGCCCAGATCGTCTGAGATGCGGAATCTAGGCGTTTGAAAGAGTCGCGTGGGGGCACTGTTTTTCCCACTTAAAGCCACCCAGCCAATCTCGCAGGTCTCTTGCAGGCGTCTGCCAATCACGGTTTAGTTAGGTCCCCTCTACTGCTTCTAAGGCGGGGATGTTTATGCAGTTGCACTAACTAAGTCCGTATTTGGTATCAACATTGTTCAGCTGAAAGCTAAACGTAACTGCTCTGCCAAATAAGGCTTGCAACATTACTGTTATACGTCATTTAGCCCCGCCCCTTGGGCTCCCCGGAGTAGGGACTGCTAGGTCAACAGTTTTTTGGCGTTTTCGCTCTCTTTCTAACCCTTGTGAGCCTGCTGACGTTGCTGTTCTCAGGGCTGGTATCAAGCTGGCTTTATTGCTAATACGTGCCTGATGGGTTCGAAGTTCTACGGTGGTAACCTACCACAGTGTCTAGACGACATCTGAAGTTACATGTTAATTCCTTGAAGAGTAACTAGCGCCCTGGGTCCGCATCTGGGGACGTCTGCATTTTCGCAAGGCTCTCCCCTTATGGTTTACTTCATGTAAGAATATCTCTCCTAGTTTCGTCTGCCCTCAGCATCGTCTCTGCTTCCACGCCTTGGAGCGCCTGTCCTCCTTTCTCACACCTTCAAGAGAACACTACGGTAGCAAGGAATAACCAATATATTACAATTTGCTGGCACCCCTACTCGCCAGATCTGAACGCGATTGAACACATCAGGGATGTGATTGAATGAGACGTCAGAGCTCATCGCCCCCCCCCCTCCTCCCCAGGATTTACGGGAAATAGGTGATTTGTGTGTGAGCAGATTGAAAGGTGGCTACACTGAGCCACAGCGCCAGAGATTGCGCCAAAGAGTTTTATTCCGCCGCCTCCACTGGCAGTGCTTATTGAGAAGTAGCAGTAGGCAGTGCTTGTTGAGATGGAAGTTCCCATGGAGAGTGCTTGTTCAGATGTTGTCATATTGTTTTGATGGGCTAGACACCAGATGTTGTTGGATTGGGGATGCTGTAATGATCAGAGTGCGCTTTTCGTCAATATATATGAAGGTAAAAAATTAAAAAAAAAAGAATATAAATACATATATAAAGATTTTTTTTTACCTTCATATATATTGACGAAAAGCACACTCTGATCATTACAGCATCCCCAATCCAACAACATCTGGTGTCTAGCCCATCAAAACAATATGACAACATCTGAACAAGCACTCTACATGGGAACATCTCAACAACGACTCACCACTGCTACATCTCAACAAGCACTGCCTACTGCTACTTCTCAATAAGCACTGCCAGTGGAGGCGGCAGAATAAAACTCTTTGGCGCAATCTCTGGCGCTGTGGCTCAGTGTAGCCACCTTTCAAGATGTGATGCCAACTCCATCCAGCGGCCTACCAAGGCCTTATTGCTTCCGTGCCATGATGCGTCGCCGCTGTAACCCATGCAAACGATGGACGTACCGACTTTTAGGTAAGTGATCAAAGTGTTCTGAGTGATCAGCGTACATTACAAAGAACATTGACTCCAACGTTCTAACATTATCTCCTAGAAGATCTGCACAATTTCAAGGTGTATCGATACCTCCGAGATACCGAATCGGTCTGGTAATTCATGAACTAAATAGTCTACTGTGCTGTGGTTTTGATGGCACAGATTTTAGACAATCGTATTCCGAGCCATCGCTAGAAAAACCACCAGACCTACGGAATAAAAACATAACAAACAATGTTTATTTATTAACCGTTTGTCTATAGGCCCGCCACCACTACCTCGTCTCAGATCACGAGGATTTTGCTCTAAGATGAGCACCCACACCTATTGTCCACAGTTTTGTTTTGCAACCTCTGCCTTTCCCTACAGTTTTTGATCTCTATGCCACGCACTTCCGAAGCTCTTTCAAACTATGACTGTGATATTGGATCCCAATGTCTTCCTAATTGAAGTCAACCGAGAAAATTTCGTACGTTCTTTGGAGATATTTTCAGAGTATTAACGAACAAGCTGAGAAATTCTGCTGTTACAGCACAAAAAAAGGCGTAAGACTCTGACAGAAAAGTCAGTCATTCCGTTTTCCTAATCAAAAATTTTGGTATTTTGACATATTCACACTCTTTTAACATAGAGCATTCTAAATCCTTTTACCCAGACTCTCTCTGTAGTGAAGCCTTCATGCTCAGCGTCTCCCTGTCAGAGCCACGTCTACACAGGCCTCTCTCCCGCTGTCTCCGTTTTCTCCCACTGGAACTTTCTGCTGTCTGTCTGTCTGTCCCACTATCCCTGTCTTCATCCCTTGCTCTCCCTCTCCCTCTTCCTTACCACTGTTTACTTCTGTGCCACTTTCACTGTCTGTCTGTCCTACTGCTATAGTATTTTTCCCATTCTTTTCCTTTCCTGTTGCCACTATCTCTTTCTTTCTCGCTACATTTTGCTGTCTCTCTCTCTTCAACTACTCATGCCCTTGGTTTGATCGGGATTTTGACCTGTAGACTGGGAAGATTTAACTCGTGGGTGTAGGGGATGGGAGAAAGTGGACAAATTTTTTCGTATTTAAGTTTGCTGTTTTGGTTTCTCTCTGCCGTAAGGGAACTGCTCAACCATGAAATGTTTTTCGTTTTTTATGGACAAAACGTCAGCAGCATTACAAAGGTGGGAATAAAATGTACTGGTTTATACTTTTTTTTTATTTTGGCCCTCGGTCAACTTTGTGGCTGCCTATGCCGTGTCTTTCAAGCAGTCGTCATGTGCAAGCCCACTCAAGAAATACGTCAGCTGGTGAAATATGTTCTTTTTGCCACTAGTATAAATGAAAGTTAGCATCATTACATACTATGTCTGGCAAATCTGTTACAGTAGCACAGAATTATCCTGTTAAATTCACTTGATATTTTCTTGTCATTTCCATTATACATTCTGAGTGGTTTTTCAATTAAAGGGTAATACCTACATCTACATATATACTCCGCAAGCTACCTGACGGAGGGTACCTTGAGTACCTCTGTCGGTTCTCCCTTCTATTCCAGTCTCGTATTGCCTCTGAGTGGGCTCTAATCTCTCTGATTTTATCCTCAAGGTCTCTTCGGGAGATGTACGTAGGAGGGAACAATATACTGTTTCAGTCCTCAGTGATGGTATGTTCTCAAAACTTCAACAAAACCCCGTACCGAGCTATTGAGCGTCTCTCCTGCAGAGTCTTCCACTGGAGTCTATCTATCATCTCCGTAACGCTTTCGCGATTACTAAATGATTCTATAACGTGGCGCGCTGCTCTCCGTTGGATCTTCTCTATCTCTCTATCCTGTATGGATCCCACACCGATGAGCAGTTTTCAAGCAATGGGCGAACAAGTGTACTATAACCTACATCCTTTGTTTTCGGACTGCATTTCCTTAGGACTCTTCCAATGAATCTCATCCTGGCATCTGCTTTACCGACGATTAATTTTATATGGTCATTCCATTTTAGATCATTCCTAATGCCTACTCCCAGATAATTTATGGAATTAACTGCTTCCAGTTGCTGACCTGCTATATTGTAGCTAAATGATAGAGGGTCTTTCTTTCTATGTATTCGCACCACATAACACTTGTCTACATTGAGATTCAATTGCCATTCCCTGCACCATGCGTCAATTCGTTGAAGATCCTCCCGCATTTGAGTACAATTTACCATTGTTACAACCTCTCGATATACTACAGCATCATTCGCAAAAAGCCTCAGTGAACTTCCGATGTTATCCACAAGGTCATTTATGTATATTGTGAATAGCAACGGTACTACGACACTCCCCTGCGGCACACCTGAAAGCACTTCGGAAGACTTTCTTCCATCGAGAATGACATGGTGCGTTCTGTTCTCTAGGAACTCTTCAATCCAATCGCACAATTGCTCTGATAGTCCATATGCTCTTACTTTGTTCATTAAACGACTGTGGGGAACTGTATCAAACGCCTTGCGGAAGTCAAAAAACACGGCATCTACCTGTGAACCCGTGTCTATGGCCCTCTGAGTCTCGTGGACGAATAGCGCTCGCTGGGTTTCACACGATCGTCTTTTTCGAAACCCATGCTGATTGCTACAGAATAAATTTCTAGTCTCCAGAAAAGTCATTATACTCGAACATAATACGTGTTACAAAATTCTACTACTGATCGATGTTAGAGATATAGGTCTACAGTTCTAAAGATCTGTTCGACGTCCCTTCTTGAAAACGGGGATGACCTGTGCCCATTTACAATCTTTTGGAACGCTACGCTCTTCTCGAGACCTACGGCACACCGCTGCAAGAAGGGAGGCACGTTCCTTCGCGTATTCTGTGTAAAATCGAACTGGTATCCCATCAGGTGCAGCGGCCTTTCCTCTTTTGAGCGATTTTAATTGTTTTTCTATCCCTCTGTCTGAGTAAGTCCAAATGCAGAATTTACGATTACTCTGGTGTTTTAGTTTTGTGCTGGCATGGTCCTTTTGTGAAGCTGGCTTAGCTCCAGGGCAAAATCTCACTTGAGACCTAAATATATAGGCTATTTTGTACCAGTTCTCTGACAGAGGTGCCTGATCGAAAATCAATGAAATCTTAAAAAATCTTCGACATTATAAGTCTTCTCAGAACCTTGATTCATCATCCCAGAGATCTGAAGGTGAAAAACTTGTGAAGCTGCTAGTTAATACCGTCACCTTCCTGCTTCTGCGACATTATGTTTAGTTTTTATGTCAATACAGTATTTGATTAATTTAGTGTTGCACTAGATAGTTTGTTAATTTCGTTTCTAAAGGGCTACTCTCACTGCAAGTAGTCCTGAAATGGGTCTTTTGAATGATAAAGAATTTCATGTAGACACAGACCATATCGTGATCAAAACTATAACTTAGTAATGGGTTAAGTTTTGAGCAGGGTTACGTTACATATATTTTTGTTGCATTTAAATATACATTCTCATGAAACGTTGTACTCCATTTGTGACAGTACATGTTTTTAAAGCGATTTTCTTTAGTTTATTGAACATAAAAAAGAAAAATGAAAGGGAAATCAATCAGTGTTAACTGACAAAAGTCTGACAGCGCTTGAGCAGTTTTTCGATTCCATTCTTATAGAAACATGCTGGTTTGGAACTAAGACATTGTCAGGCAAAGTATGAATGAGATTTTCATTGGGAAAGTAATTTTCTTTGTGGTCATTTGAGAAGGAGCACAAAAGGTAAATATTTGGTAGCACAACAGCAGGAAAAGAGGTGTGGTGCTCGAAGACCTCCCAACCAATCGGTTTGACAGCTTCTTTTGTGAAACCGGCAGTGTGCAGGTGAGCGTTGCCGTACGGCAGCAACACTTGATGCGGTGTTCTTGGTCGCTTTTCTTGCACAGCGTCCGCAGGCCGGTCCTGTTGTTAGTAACACATACCATTTTCGATGGAAATTTCTTGCGGAGCAGTTCGTACTACACAAAACCCTCTTGGTACCAGCAAGTGCAAAATATTGATTTTTGTGGACACATACTGTACTTTGTTCGAGAAGATGCGTTAAGGCTCAGCCATTAGCTATTTTTTGTAAAGTCAACATTCAGGGTGGTCCATCTGAAGTTTCGGATGAGATTATCTCGAAAACTATACATCGAGTAAAAATAGTGGGTAAGAAAAGTTCGTAAGCTCAAAGGGGGACATCAAATGGTACTACACGTGACCCCCAACCCCCGCCCCTTTGGGTTCAAATGGCTCTGAGCACTATGGGACTTAACAGCTGTGGTCATCAGTCCCCTAGAACTTAGAACTACTTAAACCTAACTAACCTAAGGACATCACACACATCCATGCCCGAGGCAGGATTCGAACCTGCGACCGTAGCAGTCGCGCGGTTCCGGACTGCGCGCCTAGAACCGCGAGACCACCGCGGCCGGCCCGCCCCTTTGGGTGGAGCGGGAGACAACTTTTAAATCTTGGATGGAAACACCCATTTTTATTGCAGATTCGGATTCTTCACAAAATAGTAATCAAGTTTTGTCTGAAACATTTTTTAAACCATTAAAAGATGGCGCTGAAATCGAGAAAAATTAAAACTGGGGAAGAACTCCTATTTATTTAGAATGATTCGAGAAGGACGCATCATATCGATAGAAAATGTGCACCAATTCTTTCATTACGCCAAATTAAGCTTTTTTTTTTTTTTTTAAATGGCTCTGAGCACTATGGGACTCAACTGCTGAGGTCATTACTCCCCTAGAACTTAGAACTAGTTAAACCTAACTAACCTAAGGACATCACAAACATCCATGCCCGAGGCAGGATTCGAACCTGCGACCGTAGCAGTCTTGCGGTCCCAGACTGCAGCGCCTTTAACCGCACGGCCACTTCGGCCAGCTTTTTTTTTTTTTTTTTTTTTTTTTTTTTTTTTTTTTTTTTTTTTTTTTTTTTACAAAATATGTCCTACCCGCCACAGTTTTTGATGGAGGGAGGCGGAATGGCATTAAGATCTCGTTAGGGAAGTCTTCACAATTGCATTACTCACCCGACTGTGGCGCTACCGTGGCCAACCTGCGAACTATGGCTCAGTATAAAGGTCGGTGCAATGCAATCAGACATCACTTCACTTTCAGATTGTGAATCGTAAACATCAACTGATCAAAGTAAATTATTCTTTAACAAAACATGGCTCACTATCTTGCTACAGAAATTGTTGAAATAATGTTAATTTTAGGTGAGTGCCATAACAATTGCGCTGCAGCTGCGCAATAGTAACGGGTCAATTCCCAAACAGATGACATCCAAGTGAAAACATTATTCGAAATTGCACTCAGCGAGCTCGAAATGGATACTTGCAACATCCACCTTGTCATAGCGAATACAATGACAATGACGCTCGTACCCTTACCGTTCTCGCGTGTGTTCAACTGGATCCCGAGATGAGTAGTCGTGCGATTCAGGGACAAACTGGAATACCGAAATCAACTATTTTGAGGATTTTGAAGGCACATAAATATCATGTGTATCATATCACACTGACACAGGCGTTAACGCCGAAAGATATGCAAATACGCGTGCATTTCTGCCAATGGGCCCTGGAAATGATAAGAGGTGACAATGATTTTTTTTAGATACGTTATGTTCTCCGATGATGCCACATTAAAAAAGAATTCGAATTAAATCGTCATGATTGTCATTATAGGTCCCCTGTCAATCCACACTGGCACAGACCCGTTGACAATCAACACAAATGGTCGTTAATGGTCTGGTGTGGAATTTGAAACTATTACTTGATAGGACCGTATTTTTTTGACCGAAATGTTACTGGGAAATCTTATTTACAACTTCTCCGCCATAATTTGTTGGAGCTAATGGAAGATGTTGATTTAGAAACTAGGCAACGAATGTGGTTCCAACAGGATGGAACAGCTCCCCATTATGCTAAAAATGTGCGGAACGTTTTGAGTTTACGGTACCCTGGTCGGTGGATAGGACGCGGTGGACCAATTCAGTGGCCTCCACGTTCACCAGACCTAACATCTCCTGATTTTTTCTTGTGGGGTTATTCAAAAAGTATTATTTATGAAAGACAGCCCACAACCCGAAACGATATGGAGCAACGCATTCGAAGAGCATGTGCAGCCATACCACGGGATGTGCTGCTCGAAACTGTGGACAACTTTCGCAGACGATTGACTTTATTCATTGAGGCAAATGGGGATAATTTTGAACAGTTTCTTTGTGGCTAATTTCATGAATTAAGCACCCCAAATTGTAAGAGGCAAGGGGACTCACACTAATGAAGCACTCCATGGGAACATCATTCTGCTACGTCCATGTCGTTGTTCCTGGGTAACTCTAAAATTAGGGTACAGTAAATTTTGTACAAAAATAGCTTAATTTGGCGTAAAGAAGGAATTGGTACACATTTGTCATCGATTTGAGGCGTCTTTCTCGGATAATTCTAAATAAATCAGAGTTCTTCCCCAATTTTACTTTTTTCTCGATTTCAGCGCCATCTGTCAATGGTTAAAAAGTGTTTTTGACAAAACTTGATTACTTTTTTTATGGAGAATCCACCTATGCAATAAAAAATTGCTGTTTCCATTTAAGAATTAAAAGTTGCCCCCCACCCCGCCCAAGGGGGCGGGGGCTGGAGGTCACGTGTAGTATCATTTGATGTCCCCCTTTGACCCCAGGAACTTGTCTTACCCACTATTTTTACCCGATGAATAGTTTTTGAGATAATCTCATCCGAAACATCAGATGGACCACCCTGTATATCCACCATATGTCGTCATGAACGATGAGACTGGACAGAAATTTTGGATGAGCGAATTGATGACTTTCATGCAGAATTGCAGGCGTGACTTGACTGTTGCTTTAATTTTGCTATCAAGTACAGCATGCAACCAATACCACTCCACTCGATGTTTTTAAAGCTGTCCATAGAATGAAAACGTGACATGGAGGTTAAATGATTAAAGTCATTCACATTTGTCAGTTGTCGGGAACCTAGTGAAACTGAAAAAAATGAAGGGAGTCGTACCCTCGACTTGGTATTTACGTTGCACCCCCGCATACCACTAGACCACTGTAGACCGGCATATAAACACAGTACCTGCAGTGGAAGACAACACCTGTCCCTGTTGCCTTGGCATCCTACAGTGTTGCCAGTCCGTGGAGATAGCTGTACAAAACTGCGAGGGGCGGCCACTTTTATTGGCTCTTTCAGTGGACGACTCGAACTCTGAATCCGCAGCCGCCAGTCGCTAATCAGTACGTCAAAGACTGCACATTTCTTCAGTCCTCGCACACAATGAAACCTTGCCCCACAGCTTCGAGCACGCCGCTAGAGGAGTGAGAACGAAACGGCTCAGGCCATTGGGGAAGTGCAACGTGGCGTACTACTTGGTTTTTTGCATTTGAAAGAGAACTACGCTGCAAGTTGCCGGCCGGGCTGAAGTGCACGGCGACAGTGCACCATTATGTGATGTAGCAGACGGGTGACAGAAACTCTCATAGTGTAGTCAAACAAGTTTGAGTGACGAGTGACACTTCAGCCACCAAATCACCAGGGACCGGTGGTAGATCCATCATCTGCAGACAAGTGAGCGAAGATAGGGACGGAGGCATGTGGATTGACAACTTCTTAGAAATATGAAAACCGAACCATCGCCGGGCAAAGTGATATCATTTGTTGCTGGAGCAGGCTGTCGCACGGGCATTCTACAGAGTGGTTGTACAGGCGATCCAAAAAGATCGTCGCAGCGAGGGGTGGAAGCGGTTTCTGCTCCACCGAAACGCCACAGCCCATTTTGTATAGGACAGTTGGTGCTTCTTCGGACTACCAGATTTTGCGTTGTCCCACAGGAACTTATTTCTCTTTCCAGAATGAGATTTTCACTCTGCATCGGAGTGTGCGCTGATATGAAACTTCCTGGCAGATTAAAACCGTGTGCCGGACAGAGACTCGCACTCGGGACCTTTGCCTTTCGCGGGCAAGTGCTCCACCAACTGAGCTACCCAAGCCGACTCACGCCCTGTCCTCACAGCTTCTGCCAGTACCTCGTCCCTACCTTCCAAACTTTACAGAAGCTCTTTCTTAGAATGAAGAAAACATTGCGTGACAGACATTTTTAATGCCGACGACGTGGTTTGCTAGGTGGAACATGCCAAGAACAGCTAGAATGCAAGCATCTGCAATAAAATCCTCCGACAGGTCGTCTCTCGTTGGGAAAAAAGTGAGGTACTCAAGGCTGAATATTCACCGTCAGCAACCTGCATGTTGACATATTGATTCTCTGGACGTGAAAATTAAAACTTCGCGACTGCGTTTCATAGAGCCTTCAGTGGAAAACAGAAACTGGGAGTAGAGAAATGCAGCAAAGACATATCTGTCTCGGGAGGACGGTTCCAGCGCGCCATTAAATAGAGAAGGGCTGCCCAGCTGACACGAACGCGCGAGATCAATAGATTGCCCGGAGAGGGGGAGGCGGAATCGATTCATACTCGAGTGGCGGCCGGCGGCCGGTGGCGCGCAAATGCCGCCCTCAATAATTCCACCCCCTGGCGGCTGGCGGCTGTCCGTCGCCCGCCCCCGCGCACCGCCCCCGCACGGGGGCTGCTGACGGCCGTGAATCCCTCCCTGCGCTCGCTATGAGGCGCGCTGGCTCATCAATCAGTAACGGGCGCTGGCTAGCCAAGGGGCGGAACCTTGGCGTCCAGATAGATTCGGAGGCAGCTCGCGCACTAAACTCCAGCCGTAACACAGTATTGGCGATAAAAACAAAAGGACTGTAATAACATTGGGAAGAAACTAGGCACTTGCTGTTCTGGTAGTTCCCTTTAGGTGCTCAATGAAAAAAATATACAGGTTGTTTGAAAGTCTTTGCAACAAACACCTACAAACATCTCGGGGGTGACAGACCACGTCACGGAACAACCTTTGTTGGAAAGAAAACGCTCCCGACGACGTGATGCTGCGTTTAAGACTGGTTACGCCACTAAGAAATGGCAGAGCATAGGCACTCCGTGGCAAATATATGCAGTATGTGTTGCCTATCTTCCAGTCGTCAGCTCTGTGTCGGAGGTGGTAGGCCGACCAAAACTGAAGTTCCCGATTCGCTTCTAAAATTCTTGAAAAGCACTCTATCAGTTTACTGAGGTGGGCAGTATGCTGGGCGCCTGATTAGCAGACTCTCGCTAGTTCGCTGAAATCTGGTCTCCTAGTGTTGCTCGCAAACGTCAGCGAACATTTTCTCTCTGACAAAAGATAATCTCCATGCGTGATGTGTCGTCTCTGGGCATTTGTCGCAAATACTTTTAAACACCCGGTATATACATGAGATGGGCAAAATAGTGTGAACATTGGCAGCAATGGGATGGTCGGCTGCGCTGGCCGAGCGGTTCTAGGCGCTTCAGTCCGGAACCGCGAGACTGCTACGGTCACAGTTTCAAATACTGCCTCGGGCATGGATGTGTGTTATGTCCTTAGATTAGTTAGGTTTAAGTGATTGTAAGTTCTAGGGAACTCATGACAGATGTTAAGTCCCATAGTGCTCAGAGCCATTTGAACCATTTGAACAATGGGATGGTTGTGTTTGAAGGACAACAATGCAGGTAAGACACGTGACGCTCTGGACTGTGCGTGTTCAGTACGGACTAGGCATCAGTGCAGGTTGTTTACGAGTAGTGCACAGTTCGTATCTGCACTCAGATGCCGAGGTCGACGTGCAGGGAGAGACCTAAGAGAGTGCCAGAGAGGACAGGTTGTGGGGGGGGGGGGGGATCATTAGCTGGAGCATCGGTAACGAAGACATACACGTTACTGAAAGTTTCAAGAGCAACTGTTTCAACAGTCATGACAGCCTACACGAAACATGGAAAGACATCATTGTATAAATTTAATAGTGGGCGCAAGTCAAAACGAAGTGACAGAGATCGTCGTAACTAACACGGCCGGCCGGAGTGGCCGAGCGGTTCTAGGCGCAACAGTCTGGAGCCGCGCGATCGCTACGGTCGCAGGTTCGAATCCTGCCTCGGGCATGGATGTGTGTGATGTCCTTAGGTTTAAGTAGTTCTAAGTTCTAGGGGACTGATGACTTCAGAAGTTAAGTCCCATAGTGCTCAGAGCCATTTGAAACATTTTTTAACTAACACGAATTGTGTCAAAACAACACACAGAACCGTGGCGGCTAAAATGCCTGCAGAGCTCAACAGCCATCTTCGAGACTCCGTATCTATCGACACTATCCCCTGAGAACTCCATAATGCGAATATTCATAGTCGAGCTGCTATACCGAAACCATTAGTGACGACAACCAACAGAAAGAAACGAAAAACATGGTCTCAGGAACAGAAATCCTGGACGGCTGATTAGTGGAAATACGTCATATGGTTCGACGAGTCAACATATTCGCTATTTGCAACATCGGGCCGGGTTTACGTCTGGAGAACGCCAAAAGAGGCCTACAATCCTGACTGCTTGATTCCAACGGAGGTGAAAGTGTGACGGTGTGGGCAGCCATATCACAATAATGTGTCGTCTTAACATTACTCTCAAAGGCCGTATTACAGCCAACGATTATGTGAACATTTTAAGTGATCAGGTGCACCCCTGATTCAAATGTTGTTCCCCAACAATGATGCCATACTTCAGGACGATAATTCTCCCATTCACACAACCAGGACATTGCAATCGTGGTATGAGGAGAGTGCAACTGAACTGTAACGTCTTTCCTGGCCAGCACAATCCCGGTCTTGTACATTGTCGAGCCCTTGTGAGCGGTATTGGAGCGGAGACTCCGGAGCGGATTTCCGTCTCCCTCGTCACTCACTGCAGGAGTTAGAAGAGGTTCTGATCAAGAGTGGCACAACATTCCAATGGAGACTATACAATCATTATATGCCAGTATCCCAAGAAGAATCGCAACTGTATTACGGGAGGAAGTGGGTCCAACTCCTTATTAATAGACAATTCCCAATTAAGAATGGTTGTTCACATTCTTTTGCCTATCCCCTGCACACTGATGAGTAGAACTTTTACGATCACCCGTTTCATAACGTGTCGATTTACCTTTGATAAGCAATAAAGCAGCGAATCTGTGTACATGTACATTCATGCGACAAGTCCTTGGTAGGTTTCCAGAGGTATGTGGCAGTAGATGTCTACACATTACGGGCCGGTGGCTTGTAGGTGTCAACTAGACGCACAACAATGTCGCAGACATTTTCCAAGGGGTTCAGATCACGTAGATTTGTTGGCCAGTACATCAAGAAGATATCATTATCATGATCCTCAAATCACTGTAGCACGATTCTACATCTACATCTGCATTTATACTCCGCAAGCCACCCAACGGTGTGTAGCGGAGGGCACTTTACGTGCCACTGTCATTAGCTCCCTTTCCTGTTCCAGTCGTGTATGGTTCGCAGGAAGAACGACTGCCGGAAAGCCTACGTGCGCGCTCGAATCTCTCTAATTTTACATTCGTGATCTCCTCGGGAGGTATAAGTAGGGGGAAGCAATATATTCGACACCTCATCCAGAAACGCACGCTCTCGAAACCTGGACAGCAAGCTACACCGCGATGCAGAGCGCCTCTCTTGCAGAGTCTGCCACTTGAGTTTGCTAAACATCTGCGTAACGCTATCACGCTTACCAAATAACCCTGTGACGAAACGCGCCACTCTTCTTTGGATCTTCTCCATCTCCTCTGTCAACCCGACCTGGTACGCATTCCACACTGATGAGCAATACTCAAGTATAGGTCGAACGAGTAAGCCACCCCCTTTGTTGATGGACTACATTTTCTAAGGACTCTCCCAATGAATCACAACCTGGCACCCGCCTTACCAACAATTAATTTTATATGATCATTCCACTTCAAATCGTCCCGTACGCATACTCCTAGATATTTTACAGAAGTAACTGCTACCGGTGTTTGTTCCTCTATCTTATAATCATACAATCTTTCTATGTATTCGCAATACATTACATTTGTCTATGTTAAGGATCAGTTGCTACTCCTTGCACCAAGTGCCTATCCGCTGCAGATATTCCTGCATTTCGCTGCAATTTTCTAATGCTGCAACTTCTCTGTATACTACAGCATCATCCGCGAAAAGCTGCATGGAATTTCCGACACTATCTACTAGGTCATTTATGTATATTGTGAAAAGGAATGGTCCCATAAGACTCCCATGTCGTACGTTCCACTTTGATTTCTGCGGTTATTTCACACGACGTTGCTCGTCTTTTAGCACTGACAGATCTTTGCATACGCCGCTTGTCTCGGTCGTTAATTGAAGGCCGTCGGCCACTGCGTTGTTCGTGGTCAAAGGTTGTGCCTGAAATTTGGTATACTCGGCTCACTCTTGACACTGTACACCTCAGAATACTGAGTTTCATAACGATCGGGAATGTACTATGCATCGAGCACCAACTGCCATTCCGCGTTTAAAGTCTTTTAGATCGCGTCGTGGGGCCACAATCACGTTGGAAACGTTTTCACACCAATCGCCTGAGTACAAGGGACAACTCCGCTGATGCACTGCCCCTTTACACCCTCTATATACGTGCATATCGCTCATCTCAGAGAGAAACGATTATCTTCAGGACTGCTACCACCGGTCCTTAAGATGGACAATGTCAGAACAATCAGTATAATTCTTAATGCTGTCTCGGGTACCGTGGGAGTCAGCACCGACACAAACAAGGAAGAAGTTGCGATGACCGGTGGCATGAATCCAAAATGACCTGTACATGCACTTACAGATTAATTGAACTCTTTTTTTTCTAAAAAGGAAAGAAACATAACTTAACTTCTCGTTATGAAGTGGCTTGATCTGCTTCCTGTCCCTGTTACGTGCAATTCCTTTACCCACTATAACTATTAGCAGAACGCAGGCTAAGTATCGTCTTCTTATTACGGTGTGCTGATGCTCTCGAAGTCTGCGACCGAACTGGGCCTGCCTGACCAGCGATGGGCGGCTGGCTAATTCAGGGTTAACACGGGGGGGGGGGGGGGGGGGGGAGCCTGAACTTTGTCTTCTTGGAGGTTCGGCGGTGCTCGCTCTTTCTATTGGCGTGTGGGTCAGCGACTTCTTAATGCCGTTTCGTGCCTGTGCGCTGGTCGGTGTCCAGACGATTGATTTAGGACTGCCACACTTAATGCCCTCTATTATTTTATTACTCTTGTTATTGCCAATTATTATATTAACAATAGTAACAAGTTATAATTATTGTCATTATCATGCAATATCCCGGTCAGATTTAATACAGCGCCTATTTACAGATTTGTACAGAAACCAGACTGCAGTTATAAGGGCAGAGGGTCATGAAAGGGAAGCAGTGGTTGAGAAGGGAGTGAGACAGGGTTGTAGCCTATCCCAGTTGTTATTCAATCTGTATATTGAGGAAACAGTAAAGGAAACAAAAGAAAATTTGGAGTAG
Source organism: Schistocerca serialis cubense (assembly GCF_023864345.2). Lineage (NCBI taxonomy): Eukaryota > Metazoa > Arthropoda > Insecta > Orthoptera > Acrididae > Schistocerca > Schistocerca serialis. The sequence goes on from NC_064642.1 coordinate 740,068,688, forward strand.
GAATTAAAATCCACGGAGAAGAAATAAAAACTTTGAGGTTTACCGAAAACACTGTAATTCTGTCAGACACATCAAAGGATCTGGAAGAACAGTTGAATGGAATGGACAGTGTCTTGAAAGGAGGGTATAAGATGAACATCAACGAAAGCAAAACAGGGATAATGGAATGTCGTCGATTTAATCTTATGGTGACGAGAATTAGATTAGGGAATGAGGCACTTGAAGTAGTAGATCAGTTTTGCTGTTTGGGGAGCAAAAATAACGGATGATGGTCGAAGTAGAGAGGATATAAAATGTAGACGGAGTACGGCAAGGAAAGCTTTCCGGGAAGAAGAGAAATTTGTTAACATCGAGAATAGACTTAAGTGTCAGGAAGTCTTTTTCTGAGAGCGTTTGTGTGGAGAGTAGCCATGTGTTGAAGTGAAACATGGAGTATAAATATTTTAGACAGGAAGAGAACAGAAGCTTTCGAAACGTGGTGCTACAGAAGAATGCTGAAGATTGAATGGGTAGATCACGTAACTAATGAGGAGGTACTAAATAGAACTGGGGAGAAAAGGAATTTGTGTCGCAGCGTGACTAAAAGACGGAATAGGTTGGTAGGACACGTTGTGAGGACAAGGGGATCACCAATTTAGTATTGGAAAAAGCGTGGATGGTAAAAATCGTAGAGGGAGACCAAGAGATAAATACACGAAGCAGATTCAGAAGGATGTAGGTTGCAACAGTTCTCGGAGATGAAGTGGCTTGCACAGGATAGAGTAGCATGGAGAGCTGCGCCAAACCAGTCTGCGGACTGAACACCACAACAACAACAAGGTCCTAATCTGGTCAGGCTAAATAAGCAATATGTAAATAAAAGTAAATAAAATATTTCTTCAGAAATGGTGTGGAAGAGGGATTCAGCAGTGGGTCTGGGCTTCTAAAAGTGCACTGTATTAAATTCTTACTTTCGTCCAACATCGCTTCAGTGATATTTAACATACGTTCGTAACTTCAGTGAACCGTTGCCGCAATGCTGCAGCTACGTGACCCAGATGGACACCTCGTGAATCCGAACGGAAAGCAAACGGCCGCGGTGGGACAACACGGAGGCAGCAGGAATGGCGCTGCAGCCGGACACAGGATGTTGGCAGAGCACCAGGGGCCCCACTATGACCAGGCCGCCCACGAGCCCCACCCTGCTCCGTAATTGGATCGTACTCCAATCAGGGAAGGCAGCCCTGCCGCGATTCCGCCCTCTCAATCTGTACGCAAGCAAGCGGTATTCATGACATAAGTGCTCGGTGAGAATAAATCGGTGCATAGTTAAATAACGCGCAACTAACGCTGTTACGGAGAGCTCAGATATCGAGCTACCTAAAAACCGTCAGTGTTTGGAGAAAAGCTTTTCCCAAGCCGAGAATAAAACCCCATGACGTGATAGGAAGTGAAATAGAGACTGAATGATGGCTGTATTTTGATTCCCATTCACATATCCAGAGAATGGTACCGCTGAATTTAGGCTCTCCGGATAATGCTGCACTTACGGCAAGTTTACAAAAGATATTTCTCCGACATTCTTCATTACAAGCACTAATAACTGCCTATCTGTGCATCAGCGCTCTTTTCAGAACCTCTGTACATTACGAGGGTCACTCTAAAAGAAATGCACACTATTTTTGTAAAAATACAGTTTTCATTCTGCATGTGTGAAAGTTTTACAGTGTGTAGATACATGTTTCCCGCTTGTTTTCAAACTTAGTTCAACCTGTTCCCGTGGGTAGCGCCGTCACAGCGTATCTTCAAATCGGCTGCTACAGTTGACGTTCGTCAGAAGCAACGTGCTGTCATACAATTCCTGTGCTGTGAAAACGAGACAGTGGGAAACACCCACAAGAGGTTGAAAAAGGTGTATGGAGATGCTACTACCGATCGCAGTACAGTTAGTCGGTGGGCAAGCAGGTTGCGTGATGAAAGCGGGCACGGCAATATTGAGGATTGTCCTCGCAACGGCAGGCCTCTTACTGCACACACTCCAAACAATGTGCAGAGAGTTAACGAATTGGTGACTGCTGACAGACGCATCACAGTGAACGAATTGTCACGCTACATTGGGATAGGGCAAGGAAGTGTTTGCAGGATACTGAAAGTGTTGGCGTTAAAAAAGGTTTGTGCCAGGTGTGTTCCCAGGATGTTGACAGTGGCTCACAAAGAAACAAGAAATACGGTATGTAGCGAACTTTTGGGACGGTACGAGAATGGTGGAGATTAATTTCTTGGAAGAATTGTGACAGGTGATGAAAAACATGGCTCAATCATTTTTCACCAGAGACGAAGAGGCAATCAATGGAGTGTCATCATGCAAATTCACCCAAGAAAAAAAAATTCAAAACCACACTTTCTGCTGGAAAAGTTATGGTTACGGTGTTTTTCGATTCCGAAAGACTCTTGCTTGTGGACATCATGCCAAGTGGAACCACCATAAATTCTGATGCAAATGTGTCGACACTGAAGAAACTTCAAGCTCGACTGAGTCGTGTACCACCACATCGGCAAAAGCAGGATGTTTTGCTGTTGCACGACAATGTACGGCCACATGTCAATAAAGAGCCATGGAAGCGATCACAATACTCGGATGGCCAACACTGAAACACCCGCCTTACAGTCCTGACCTGGCTCCATGTGACTCTCATCTCTTTGGGAAACTGAAAGACTCTCTTCGTGGAACAAGATTTGAAGATGATGACTCCCTTGTGCACGCTGCCCAACAGTGGCCCCAACGGATTGGTCCAGTATTTTACCGTGCGGGTATATAGCCGCTGGTTCCAAGATGGCTTAAGGCAGCTGAGAGGGATGTAAATTATATGGAGAAATGAAAATATTGTTCCTAAAGAATGTATCTACACACAGTAAAACTTCCAATCATGTAGAATGAAAGATGTTTTTTTTTTTTTTTTAAATAGTGTGCATTTCTTTTGGAGTGACCCTCGTATATATGAAGACGGCATCTGTTCCCGAAAGAACATATACCAATGATGACCGCGCAGCTTCTCTAGAATGAAATGATAATTAATTGAAACCTTTAGCTGCCTACACGTATTGTTGATATACATGGACGGGGACAACTGAAAGTGCGTGCCCCGACCGGGACTCGAACCCGGGATCTCTTGCTTACATGGCAGACATTTTCGGCTGTCCCCATGGATGTATATCAACAACACCTGTCGGCAGCAAAGAGTTTCAATTAATTATCATTTCATTCTATAAATTACTTTCAGAACAAGAGAAGAAAATATTTATTTAAATTTTTCCGATATGCACGCATGGAGTTCAGAAAGTAAATTACAGGCGTCGTCCCATGCTAAGTCCATTGTGCATCGCGATGGTGCAGTGTGAGAAGAAAATATATGTTCTGGGTCTCTGTAGACACAGTATTCTGTACAGTATGGATGACAGGTAACCGGAGCAACAGAGCGTTGGATGGAAGTGATGCGGAAATTGGAAACGTACACCAACGGTGAGCTACGCACTACAGTACGATTCTTGTGGGCCAAACGTCCAAACTACACAGAGGTTCGCGTCCAGCCATAGTAAAACGGTTCCAACAATTTCACCAACGCCGCACAGACGTGAGTGACGCTGGTAGGGAACTATCTACATCATATTGGCAAGATGAATGAACGTCTCAGGGGAAAGAGGATTTCCTGCGGTGAGGGCTCCATGACCAAGGGCCGGACTTTCACGCTTCGCACAAGTTCCGTCCGTTGTTTACAGGGACTTGGAGACTAAATTGAAAAGTAGTTTCATGTATCGGTGTCATTTTGAAGTGTAGTGCACCATTCAATTAAAAGTTATTCGACCTGCCATAGTAATGTGTAGTTCGCTATTTCAAGTCCACTTGTAAAAAGCTGAGCGTCAGTCTAGCAACAGATACTAATGAGCTTTTTTCCACTGTTTTGCACTGGCTCTAAAAATCTCGTAAAGGGTAGAACCGTTTCGGCTTCCACAAAGACAGTTTTATTCCCTGCTAACTTTGCTATATTGATTAGGGCTGTTGATAACATATCAGAATATCGATAATAATACAAAAGCCATCGATAAACACCGGCGTTGTTCTTTCGCACGACATGTCGATACCGTCGTAGCAATATCGAATGCCTATATTTTTATTTTATATTGTACCTTTTTCACAATTTTCGGAAAATATTTTCAGTTGTTCTTTTGAAATTATAGTAGGACGTAATTTTACTTTCACTGAGTGGAGCAGTCTTCGTACTTTTTGATCTTTCGTCACGTTCAGTCTTTCACTTTCACTGTGTGAAGAAAGTATATGTGGCACAAAAGAAGCCTGTGGGATTTGCGGGAGGGAGGGGGGGGTGGGTTTCACGGAATAACAAGATTTCCGACGTGAAAAAACAGCACACACGTTAAAAAAAGAAACAATTTTTAACGCAACTAGTGTCTATTTCCTCACATCGACATTCTTCAGAAACAGTTGCTGAGAAAGATGAACAAAAATCTGATTGACAAGACTAAACGTTGCGGTGGGCGGGGATGTCTGATGGTAAATTCTGGGCGTAATCGGCCCTCGGGGCTGTCAACAGAAACTGCAACATTTAGCTTCATCACGTAATTTTGACAGTTCAACTGCTAGGTCGCTGCCGTTTGCAGAAATGAAGAAACAGGGAAGTCGACATGAAATGTTCCGGACAAATCGAATATGTGACGAAAGCGGAACGATGGACCCATGAGACACCTTTTATTGTGCCACTTTCATGCAGTTCCACTGTTAGCAGAGTGGTTATCGCCCATATATCGATACTTCGATACTTTTCGCGACAAATCGAGAGACGTTGATGATACTGCTTTACATAACGACATATCAGATTCCATAGTTTTAAAAACATCAACAGTCCTAATACTGACAGATTTTCAAGTGAAAAATAGGTGAGATGAGTGCGTCAGTTTTTCGAGTCGGAAACCAGCTGTCTGTGATGATATAAACTGCACATCTACGAATGTGTGTTGCTTAAATTGACGGGGAACAGGGAAGACCTGCATAAGCCGTATAAAAACTAAACATAAAAACACTGTTTCCACTCACGATGCCGGCCGAGCGGTTCTAGGCGCAACAGTCTGAAACCGCGCGACCGCTACGGTCGCAGGTTCGAATCCTGCCTCGGGCATGGATGTGTGTGATGTCTTTAGGTCAGTTAGGTTTAAGTATTTCTAAGTTCTAGGGGACTGATGACCTTAGAATTAAGTCCCATAGCGCTCAGAGCCATTTTGAACCACTCATAACACCTATCAGAAATTGATAACGAAGGAAGAATATTTATTTAAATGAAAATATTTATTAATATAACACTTTTTAAGACGGTCTAAAAAGTGTAATACAATTTCTTCTAGCCCCGTACAGATTAGTCGGCTGGAGTGGCCGAGTGGTTCTAGGCGCTACAGTCTGGAACTGCGCGACCTCTACGGTCGTAGGTTCGAATCCTGCCTCGGGCATGGATATGTGTGATGTCCTTAGGTTAGTCAGGTTTAAGTAGTTCTAAGTTCTAGGGGACTGATGACCTCAGATGTCCCATAGTGCTCAAAGCTATTTTTTTTTTTTTTTTTTTTTTTTTTTTTTTTTTTTTTTTTTGGCAAGTAAAGCGTTTCTGAAGAAGAGAAATTTGTCAACATCGACTATAGATTTGAGTTTCAGGAAGTCTTTTTGTGAATGTATATAGAGTGTAGCCATATATGGAAGTGAAATATGGGCGATAAACAGTTTAGACAAGAAGAGAAGTGAAGCTTTTGAAATGTGGTGTTACAGAAGAATGCTGAAGATTAGATGGGTAGATCATTTAAGTAATGAGGAAGTGTTGAACAGAACTGAGGAGCAAAGGAGTTTGTGGCACAACCTGACTAGAAGAAGGCATCGGTTGGTAGGACATGTTCTGAGGCATCAAGAGATCGCCAATTTTGAACTGGAGGGAAGTGGGGGGGGGGGGGGGGGGCGGGGTGAAAATCGTAGAGGGAGACCGAGAGAAGTGTACAGTAAGCAGATTCAGAAGGATGTACGTTGCAGATGAAGAGATGCTGGTGGATGTAGACGAAGAGGCTTGCACGAGATGGATTAGTATGGAGGGCTGCATGAAATCAATCTGTGGACAGAAGACGGCAGCAAGAACAATACGTCCAGTTCTGAGCTATGTTGAAAGTTTCAGGTCTCTAGCTCCATCGGGAAGCGAGTTTAAATGCAACTGTAAAGTTTGTACCAAACAAACAGGCAAGCAATTGAACTAACAAAAACATGTTGGCAACCTCCCCACAGTATTTGTTTCTGTATGAAATTTAGCCCAACTTTACCTTCCACTCTATAAAAGTCTGCACATTACCAAAACTATGTCCCCACAAACTGTTGTCGAAATTAAACTCGTCTGCTAACGTTTGACCAAACAGAACGTAATTTGAACCGAACTGTAACTGATCAGAATGCAGCTTGTCTTTATATTAAATGCGCAAGTGAAGTAAAACAGTTATCTGGTCGTCAAAATTTTCACTTACCTCGCGTCTTGACAACATTGTAGCAGATTTATCGAAAGCACCACAGAAAACAGCAAGCAGGCATCGGCTAAGCTGGATTTCTGTTTCTAAATGCCTATTCAAGCTGTTGCATGTGGTAATGTGTAATGACAAACAATGGACTGAGGAGAGTAACTATTCCTATGAAATGGTATTCTAAGACAATGATTTTAGAATGTAGTATGCATTCAAAAAGACAAAGTAAAACTTCGCGTGGTCTTTGCAGATAACAGAAGTCTGAACAGTACTATGCTTGTCGAAGTGCAGAATGATTTAAAGAGGGTAGTATTTTAACAGACAATTTCTACAAAAAATCAAGCAGCTTAATCAATTAATATGCTAATGCATGACCCAGGGAAGACCAATGATTGTTTAACAGTAACGTAACTTGCTCTCTTTCTGAAGCGCACAACGATAACAAACAGAAACCAAAATGACATGACCACCTCTCATGTTAAAAAGAGTACGCGCTGACTGTGTAGCGCGCTCGCTATGCACTAGAGAGCAGTAATAAAACTGTGTGAAAGGCAACGTCTGAATGACCCATTTTCAGTTTTTGGACGGCAGGTAGCAAAGCGGCCGTGAATACGACACCACGAGCGCTCGTGCCCGAAAGGGGCTGCATTCTTATTGGTGAAAGGCTGCGTAACAGCAGGTGGAGTGGCGGCGGGGAGGGGGGGGGGACACACTGAGTGGGTGCCGTGTGTGTGTGTGCGTGCGTGGGAGGTGGCGCTAGCGCCTGCGCTTAATTTACACGGCAGAGGGCGCCGGCGGCGAGCGGCCACAATGCAGGGCTTAGCCGGCGCGTGTGAATGCGCTGATGGAGCGGCCCGCGGCCTTGTCCCGCTAAATTGGCAATACATGCGTCAATTAATGCTTAAATAGGCGGCTTAAAACAGCCCTGCCGCTCCTCTGCTGAATGGGCTTTGTGCGGCCTCGCTTCTGCGCCTGCTGCTCCTGAGGGCGCGTCGCGCGCCAGCGCCAGCAACTCGGCTCCCACTCTACTTGCGGCCTCTCGAGTCCCACGGTGTATTGCGGAGTTCGGCAGAAGCACGCTCTCTCCGCAGCGTCGTCGCCACAACAGGCTATACCAGCTTTCCGTAGTTCCTCGTATGACCACGTCTTCTTGTTGTAACTGAAACATGTCAGCAGAACCTCACAGAACCCCTTCCGAGCTTTTCTTTTCTCCCACACTCTATCGTTCAGCAAGATTATGAATTACCTCCAAGAGGACGATTTATTGACACACAGTCGACACTGATTTAGAAAACATCTTTCTTGTGAAGCACAACTAGCTCTTTACTCGCACGAGGTGATGAGTGCTATTGGCAATGGATTTCAAATTGATTCCGTATTTCCAGATATCCAAAAGGCTTTTGACACTGTACCACATAAGTGGCTTGTAGAGAAATTGCGTGCTTATGGAATATCGTGTCAGTTATGTGACTGGATTCGTGATTTCCTGCCAGAGAGATCACAGTTCTTGGTAACTGATGGAAAGCTACCGAGTAAAACAGATTTGATTTCTGGCGTTCCACAAGGTAGTGTTATAGGCCCTTTGCTGTTCTGTATCTATATAAACGATTTAGAAGGCAGTCAGGTTGTTTGGAGATGATGCTGTCATTCATCGTCTAGTAATGTCATCAGAAGATCAAAACAATTTGTAAAAAATGGCTCTGAGCACTATGGGACTCAACTTCTGAGGTCATTAGTCCCCTAGAACTTAGAACTAGTTAAACCTAGCTAACCTAACGACATCACACACATCCATGCCCGAGGCAGGATTCGAACCTGCGACCGTAGCGGTCTCGCGGTTCCAGACTGCAGCGCCTAGAACCGCACGGCCACTTCGGCCGGCAACAATTTGCAAAACGATATAGAAAAGATATCTGTTCGGTACCAAAATCGGCAGTTGGCCATAAGTAACGAAAAGTGTGAGGTCATCTAAATGAGTGCTAAAGGGAATCCCTTAAACTTCGGATACAGGACAAATCTGTCTAATCTAAAGGCAGTGAATTCGACTAAATACCTAGGAATTATAGTTAAGAACAATTTCAATTGTAAAGAACACACAGAAAATGTGAGGAAGGCGAACCAAAGACTGGTTTTTTTTTTTTTTTGGCAGAACACTTAGAAAATGTAACAGAGCTACTAAAGAGAGTGCCTACACTACGATTGTCCGCCTTCTTTTGGACTACTGCTGCGCAGTCTGGAATACCATATGGGATTAACGGAGTACATCGAGAAAGTTCAAGGAAGAGCAGCACGGTTCGTATTATCGCGAAATAGGGGGGAGAGTGTCAGGGACATGATAGAGGGTTTGGGATGTACACCATTAAACCAAAGGAGTTTTTCGTTGCGGCGAAATTTTCTCACGAAATTTCAGTCACCACTTTCCCTTCCGAATGCGAAAATATTTTGCTGACGCTGACCTGCACGATCATCATAATAAAATACGGGAAATCAGAGCTTCCATGAAGAAATATTGGTGTTCGTTTTTCCCGCGCGCCATTCGAGAGGTGTATAACAGAGAATTATTGTGAAGGTGGTTCGATGAACCTCTGCCAGGGCCTGAAGTGTGGCCTCCAGAATATCTATGTAGATGTCTCTTCCACTGTAGTCGTCTTCGGTACACATCATCCTGCAACTCGTCTCTCCATCTTTTTCGTAGTCTTTCAATTCTAGATTCTATCCATTTCAGAGCTGCTCTTGACAATCTTGTAGTGCCATTATTTTAATGTGGCCAAATCATTTCAGCACGGTTGTCTCCACTGTTTCTTTTAGACTGATATGAAGCGGTTTTCGTATTGTTTTATTCTTTATCTTGTCCCTTTCATTTATCCAGGATGCCTCATAGCAGGTGTATCTCTGTCGCTCTTATTGTGTACAAATCTTCCTTTGTCCAAACCCAAACTTTCTGATCGACAGATACGACTCGTACATAGGTACAGGATGTTCGGAAATTCCCGTTACAAACTTCCAGGACTTGTGGAGGGGAGGGAGTTCAGATGTGTGTGAAATCTTATGGGACTTAACTGCTAAGGTCATCAGTCCCTAAGCGTACACACTACTTAACCTAAATTATCCTAAGGACAAACACACACACCCATGCCCGAGAGAGGACTTGAACCTCCGCCGGGACCAGCCGCGCAGTCCATGACTAGGGGAGTGAGTACATAATTTTTTGAGCAGGAACCCATGTCCAGAAACATACCGTTTCCCTTCTACGACGCTTTCAGTTAAGATGTTTAACTCATTCGCATGTGCTTGAAGAACTGAATTATGTGTGTCTCAGTACTGTCATTAGGTAACTGTTCGAAAGGAAACACATCGAAATATCTATTTATCACTTAAGAACATGTGCTTGTGTTAAGACTTAAACATTAAGTGTTCACCAGCATCCTGTATAACATAGCAGTAATAATTCGTTACAACAGCTGCTCTATATGGCGACCACCAGCGTTGTTATACTGTAATGAGTCGTGCTGGCCCCGGCTGATGCGTTGGTTTAAACCTTGACTGTTATTCTGCGTTTGGTTTCCCGCGGTTATTGCGGTTATGCCGTGGTTCTTCCTCTTTCCACGTGTGGCAGTAGCGGTGTGTATCGATATTCGCATGGTCGGATATAGTTGGGCCGACTACCTGTCTCCCCTATGCGAAAGGTAATATTCCAAGTGCAGACCGACCCCCGGAAACTTCTGAGCTCGGCTGGCTGTACTGCCTTTTCTTATTGGTGTTTGACTGTGTATTTTAATGGCTTATAGCCGATGGTTTGAATTTGTATGCTTTTAGTTGGGTTATTAAATAATGGGTCTTCAGCCACTTTAAAACAGAGAGTTGCTTACTTGTCAAGTGTTGCATTGTTTGGGCCTTCAGCCTCATTTAAAATATATTTTGGATAAAGTTTTGGGCCTTCTGCCTTTTGAAAATTTGTTGTAGTTGTGTTCTTCAATAACGGGCCTTCAGCCACTATAAATTTTAATTCCTTACTTCTTAAATCTTAGATTGTTTGGGCCTTCAGCCTGTGCAATATATTGCTTAAAGATAAAACTTTGGGCCTTCTGCCTAATAAAAATTATTTTAGTTGTTTTAAGTAATCGGCCTTCAGCCGTTTTTAAATTAAAGTTCTTGTCTTGAAATATCAGAGTGGGTGGGGGCTTCAGCCTAATTGAAGATAAGGCCATCTGCCATGTGTTTTTTTTAAATTAATTTTACCTGCAGTCTTAAATCATGGGCCTTCAGACATCTTTAAATTAAACTTGTTTGCTTTTCAAGTGTTAGATTTGTTGGGCCTTCAGCCACGTTATAGAACTTACTTACGTGAGGCCTTCTGCCTTCTAAATATTCTGTTTTGAGTCTGAATTTTAAGTTAATGGCTTTCAGCCGTTTTTAAATTTAAGTGGTTGTGCCCTTAAGGCATAAGATAGTGTGGCCTATTCAGCCGATAACTACGTTCAAAAAAATTTTTCTGTGTTGTTTGGACAACTAAATAAAGTTGTAGGTGTTTCAGTGTAACTGACAGCCCCGTTTTGGCCCCTTTCCACAATTTCAACTACCAGTTCTGCCCTGCGGACTTAAGCAGGGGTTTTCATGTACTTAGGAAGCATATTCTTTTACATACTCTCCATCCCACCCGGTGTCCCGTCAGATTCCAATGCAGCGGTCAGAACTCGCGCTAGTGGAGCTACCTCTGTCACGCAAATTAAACTTTGCATACGACCGCACAAGAAGTGCACGTCATCCTGTCTGGCCTACTGCACACCACGACAAGCAATTCTGAGACACTTCTCTTTCCCACAGAAGACGTGGACGCGTTACGCATCTGAAATGAAACCGTCGTAGAATGGTAGTGTCACGAACGCAAGGTATAGAAGGGCAGTGCATTGGCGGAGCTGTCAATTGTACACTCTTTGACATAAAAATTGACCGGCGGCCGGCCGCTGCAGAGGCTAAGTCCGCGCCGATCGCGACATGGGACAAAAAAACTGGCCAACTCGCTAATTCTCTAAGTCCGGTTATCTGCACAATCTGGCAACACTGTAGACTGCGGCACTTCCTGGAGGAAAACTTGTCCCATGATAGAGAAACTCTAGGCTGATTACCCCTGTGGTCTAGCGGTAGTGTGCGTTGTTTCTGTTCATAATATCAGTGGATCGAGAGCAGGTGGCACAAAATATTTTTATAGCCTCTTCTGTCTGAATGCTGAAGACGTGAATGTAATGGTAGCGCAGATTCAATCTATTTCGCTTTGTGACACACCGATATCAAAATTTTATCCAGTAACGATTTTACGGCAGATTTCCTGCAGACTGTCCTCCTCTGGACGCCGTATGCGGCAAAGCTCCGGGATCCATTTGCTGGCTACTGGCAGCGGCCGTGGCGACAGCAGCGGCGCTGCACTCCCCCGTTCTTTATCGAAAGCGCCTGCTACCGCTCATCGCTTTTGATGATTTAAAACTCTTTATTATTAAATGATGCTCCACAGAAAATTTCTACAATTTCCATTCACGCTCAAAAGCAACGGAGACAGACGCCCTGATTAGTAGGCGGGTATTATATTACATTAATCGGCAAGAGCTGAGTATGCCCCGAAATTAATTTTATAGACTGGGACGAAATTAAACCACCTCACTACATTCGATGAATTTATAAATGCTTCATACCTCGTTTCTTTTCCTTTCAAACTCAATTATTTGTGCAACTTTTGGTCAATGTTTGGATGTTTTCGTCAAGCCAGAGTGAGCGTCTGTGGTGTAAAGTGTATTACAGTTCTTGTTTCATTCCTTATGGTAAGTCTATGCGATAAACTGTGTGAATACCTTGCAATGCATGCTCTGCAGCAGTGCAGGAACACTGCACATTTGGAGTTCCATGTATGGGTTAATGAAGTATTTATTGTTGATCGGAAGTGATAGTTAAGATCATCAGATTTAAACCAGAAAAATTTGTCGTTTTGAAGGTTTCAGAGAACGGAAAGGAATTGCTAACGCCGGTGTTAGAAAACGTCTACAGTTAAATGCTATTGCAAAAATTTAGAAGAAGGGAACTACATTAATGAACATGTGCACTTCATAAACAACCTTCTGACATGTTAGACCTATACGACGAACAAAGCTCAAATTTATATCGTTGACAGTCGGTTTGAATCTTTTCAGGGTCTATTTTACAGTGAAGCACCTTGGAATTTGCAAAGCAGAAATCCATGATATTAACTTAGTTTACTAAGTCGAAATCGGACGAAGATTGATGTTTAAAGGCATTCTTCAGATTTCGCATGAGAAATTTTTACTAGCAGTTTGCAACTCCATTAATTAAAATGGAAAATAAAAGGTTGTAGTCAGCGGCTTCTACCGTGATTCGAACTGCTATGTCTTATAGTACAAGCACTGCAACGCACAAGGGAACCTCTGAGCTAACGACACACTGGCGACCAGAGGCGGAATATAGTCACTGCGATGTTGCCTGAGCCTCAAAACGCAACCTTAAACACACGAACAGAGGAGGTGGAGATTACTGTTTTAACGTCCCGTCGACAACGATGTCATTAGAGACGGAGCACAAGCTCGGATTAGGGAAGGATGGGGAAGGAAATCGGCCGTGCCCTTCCTAAGGAACCATCCCGGCATTTGCCTGAAGCGATTTAGGGAAATCATTGAAAACCTAAATCAGGATGGCCGGGCGCGGGATTGCACCGTCGTCCTCCCGAATGCACACACAAACAGGTGTTACTTATGTGAAGAGCGCCGTTCTTGGAGTCCAGAAATTAAATATACTTTCTAATTGTGTCATCTTGCAGTGGATTATATCGTACGAGTCTTCGATGTGGAAAACGAATGTCAAGTGAATTTAGCGAGGTAACGCCGACCTACACCCGGAAGTAAATGCACTATCAGAGTGTTGACAAATACTTGCTACGACGCTGCCATTTCTAGGCTCTCTGACGAGGCAGCTCTTCAGCGAAATGCTTGCCGTGATTCTCCGATACGGTTCTTCAGAGTGGAGACGCGCGCGCACGTTTGGTTTTTATGCGGCGTTCTCCCCTGATGGTTTCTGACGTCGCCTTGTGGGCTATGTATACATATGAGACATTCAATTATCATTTATCCAGAATAATACAAGTTTCAGCTCCCGGCGTGGAAGAAGGCTGTTGACGCCGACATTATATCATTTCAACGTAGGGAAAGCAAAACGGATCATTCAATGTTTCTCATTCAACATAAAGCATGTGAGATAATTTTCCGTAACGTTCATAATCATCTAAAAATACAAACGAAGTAAAAATACACCGGAAGCTTATTCGAATTGAATATAACGCTTTGCACCTCGATGTCGAATTTGTCCACTTGCAATCTTTTGCAGCATACACATAGAATGTCATGATTACCACGAGAATGAAGAAATATGTTGGTAAGGATGGAAGCAAGAAGAGACGCAGTCAACAAATATTCTATTCCTCATGGCATTAATTTCATTTGACACGTAAGAAGAGGTAAAGCGGGAATTTACTTTCGTTAACACGAAAGATATGCCGCACATATTGATAACGAGGAAGTCTGCGTCTTCATACGTTTCCTCCTTGAAATCTGTATGCTCTATTATATACTAAGTAGCCCGATCATTGTTTCAGTAATGTTACCCTCTTGTTTGACCCCGTAACGATGAACAGATTCCAAATGCATGTCTCCCTTCCTGGGTTGTTTTTTGTGTTTTATTGCTTGGAATTCCTAAAGCAGACCACTGTGCCTTCCCCCCTCGTGGGTTAGGTCTCAAAACTAAACCGCTTTGTATCCAATGGCATAATTTATTCAGACAGCATCAGCATAGGACTATCAAACAAAGCCTTCCATTTACAGGTGCAGCACTCTAACCAGCACTGACCAAAGTGTAATCCACGGTCATGGTCCTAAATTACCAGCTGTCCGCTACTGTGGCAAAGTCCGTACTACACTGTCGATTCCGCAGCACCATTTTATCTGGTAACACTGTGTAGTTGCACAGTTGTGCTACCAGGTCTGTCCTCACACTGTCAACTTTATGTATCTCACTTCTCCTGTAGCGTAGATCACGAGGAGCCGAAGTAAATGAGTGTATTCTGCATGACGTAACATTCAGTATTCCCTTCTTTCATAGCCACTCTTCATGTGCATCGATACCAAATAGGAATGCGAAAACTCTTGCGAGTGAGAGAATGACAATAACAATCGTAACAAGAACAAGCAAATAATGAATGATGTTTGTTCCAACGCAGAACGAGAATGGCTTTAAATATAAAAATCTGTATCTATATCTATATCCATATCTATTGATCTTTGAGTTGGCACAATGCAAATATATTCTTAGCATTTAGTTACTGAATTTAGTTCTGGATGTTTGCAGAGAAAAGGAAAAGTCGGTACTTCTCGCTAGTGTAATATAATGTGAACCAGCAACTACCCTTTCCTTAGAACACGACTCAAGCAGGTCCTCAAGTAGGTAGCAAGGCACTGCTGCATTCTGTTCCCTGACATTGCTCTGATGACGGTTAATGCAGATAGTTCCGATTTTCAAATACAAAACGTATTCCAGGTTAGTTCCTAGGATAGTAACATTAAATTTGCGTTGTAGACGGCACATGAACGTGACGACTATCCATATTATTCATCAATATAAAAAGACAATATTTTGGGAATTTAGCAGGATTACTCAAAATGAATTCTGAAATTGGGTGACTGACTGCACAGGTGCTAAACGTCGTCAAGAGTATACGATGTCCTAATTGCATTAGGAATATGAAGAACGTCTTCGACAGCTCGCAACTTTCACATTGCTATCTCCACCCTACTCCAGACAGCCCTCGGTGGAGTTGCACTACGTTACCGATGTTATGGAAGGCCTTCAAACCGACAACAGACCACATATTGAAAAATACAAGCGAATTCTCTTGCAGCGTGAGCTTATTGTAACTAATCTAAAAATTATTGGAGAGGAACATTGTCCTATTCAAAAAAAGTAAAATGTTACACACTGTTGACGTCAAACGGACATTATCTATGTCCTGTCTTGTGTCCTACTCATCTATAATATCAAGTGTACTATGAAAATGATTGTATATAATGGATGATAGGGTAATGCATTGATACCAGATGGTGGGGGCCGGCCGGTGTGGCCGTGCAGTTCTAGGCGCTTCAGTCTGGAACCGCGTGACCGCTACGGTCGCAGGTTCGAATCCTGCCTCGGGCATGGATGTGAGTGATGTCCTTAGGTTAGTTAGGTTTAAGCAGTTCTAAGTTCTAGGGGACTGATGACCTTAGAAGTTAAGTCCCATAGTGCTCAGAGCCATCTGAACCATTTGAACTATTTAACACAAAATGACATTAAAAATTAAAGTTATTCACGAGCAGCTAGTTGAGAATATGTATGAACATTCACACTTCACAGTGGATTTTCTCGAACTAAGAAATTTGCTGAATTTGTGAAAAATCAAAATGGCTTCACATCCAGCCTATGATGCCTAGAAGAGTCTTTACATCCTGCTGACATGAGAATAGCATAATCTCTGCGTCAGAAGCTTGCTTCTACTTGACCATTTAATAGACTCGCATTTTTTCCACCGTGACTAATTTTGTAAGCTAAGTGCATCATCCGTTACAGCACACTCCTGGAACTGGGAAATGTGGCCACAAATGTCTGGTGGAACGAACTATCACAGGTGCAATGCGTGGGTTCAGGCATTTGCTTTTAAGAGGCACAAACAGATTTATTTTACCTCTGGTAACCTCAAGAGAAAGACGTTATAATCCAGAATCCGCATTAAACATCACGTTCCTTCATTACCAACTGGACAGAGCCGGTTTACGTTGGGAAATGACACAGCGGAAGTCATGGTAAACAGAAATACAGTCGCCAGTAAGCTTACTTACATTAGAAAATTTTATTTTATTTGATGAACCGATAGCCATTTAAAGGGACAGGGCTCTTATTTTACTTGTACTTGATTGAACTAGAGACGTTTAAAAATTTGGTGCTGGACTGTGATTCGAATTCGTATCTCCTCTTTCGAGGATCTGAATCTCTCGGAACAGTATAGTTCAGTCATTTCGTTCCCTTTCCCAAGACTGCAATCTTCTCTAGGTCTCCTCCAAAGGTAAGTATGTGGGTCTGAAACCTGATCCAGTACAAAAATATTCATAATTTCATTTCTAGCTTTATCAAGTGCACACCCACCTGCTAGTGAAAATTAACGCGCAATTTCAATGTCTGTTCATGTGTTCCCAACAATCGCAACAGGTGTCGTTATTTCTGGTCAAACACGCACACATCTTACTGTTCATGATTAAGCAACTGATACTTAAGCTACATTCGTGGATGCACGGTAGGTGTGTAGTTCGATTGTCGCTTAGGCACAAAAGTTTGCATCCTTACTTTAGATTCAGACACCTAGCGGCTCGTAAGAAAAACCGATACGTAACATTTGATTTTTCTTAGTTAACAATCGGATTACATGTTGGGTTCGTATCTCCGTCACAGAACTTCACATCATGCACTTCATCTTTAAATGCATGCACACTTTGTTACTTCAGAATGGAGGTATATCAGACATCTTTCGTGGTTAGATAACAGGGACGAAAGGGTCTTGATAGGAGTCGCGGTTTATTACAAAAATTGTCGTCTTTTATTTTCAAGTTTAGATTTGGTTACTGATGTTGACCAAAATTTCGGTAATTCATGACTCTTCATGGCTAATCATCAATATGATGTCATTAGATTAGATTAGATTACATTAGATTAACTCTTGTTCCATAGATCATGAATACGACATTTCGTAATGATGTGGAACGTGTCATTCTAATGAAAGATTTCTTTAAATACCATGATTCAATTTCTTTACAACAATTTTTTACACTCTCTCTCATTGCTTTTTGTTTATCTCTCTTTCTCTCTC
Source organism: Schistocerca serialis cubense (assembly GCF_023864345.2). Classification (NCBI taxonomy): domain Eukaryota; kingdom Metazoa; phylum Arthropoda; class Insecta; order Orthoptera; family Acrididae; genus Schistocerca; species Schistocerca serialis. The sequence continues at coordinate 740,086,164 of NC_064642.1, forward strand.
TCACACACAAACACACACACACACACACACACACACACACACACACACACACACATTCTTTTTTATTTTTATTTGTATGTTGTGCTCGACTATCAGCGAGGCACGAAAACGCCTGTGAATGACTTTCTTAGTTTTGAGTACACTTACGAAAGAAATATAAAAACAACAATGAGAGTTACTGATTTATGATGCTCAGTTTGCAGTCAGTTCTGAGTATTATTAGTAACTACGCTCCAGTCCCTAAACCTAGTTACAGAAAGCGAATCAGACGCATTACGTATTCCAGGCCGTAGCAGCCGTGACTTGGAGACACCAGCTATGGTCACTTCCCAGACCGCTGTAGGATCACATCGGTTCGTCTTCTTCCTGCTGGTACTGTAACTGAGATTTGGCAACAAGGCAACGTATGTTTGGCAACTCTGTGATCGACGAGTTACTTCCTGGTGTGCACGGAATTAAGCCTCAAAGTTCACTTGATTTTACCTGTCATTTCCATTGAATAATCTGAGTTATTATCGCTTGAAGGGTAACAAAAGATTGAAAATTTACGGTTTTCAGCCCAGGAAAGTCGTTGCAGGTGGAAACCGCAACTAATCTCGATCTTCAAATAGCGGTTTACGAGTTCTAGTTACTATTGCCCTCGTAATAGGAAGCTAAGACCCATACCTCCTCGCCAGCTCTGTGGTAACGTGCTGACCTGTGAAAAAGCGTCTGTTTCGGTTCGCAGTTCCAGTCTCACTGACTGTAACGTTTTTATCCCTTCTGTGAAAGAGCTACAAGCAGTCAGATCAAACATCAATAAGGAAATCGCAAGAAAATGCTTTCAGCTCATAGTGCAATGTTGAAAAACTTACAATGCTGCACAACAGGTAAGGCCTCTTTCCGCCGCTGACAAGCGAATTTTGGGTTTCTAGGAATACGTAACCATATTTCTGAAATGCCACATTTGCATACCTCTTGAGTATGACACAGCATACCAATTAAACACAGACCCAATCAAAATCTAAGTGAGTAGTATTTTACTAATTCGTGTCGATAGAGGCATGCTTGTGTACAGATACTTTCGTCGTAAGGTTATCATGGTTAGTTTTATTTCATTTCTTATAAAACAGTGCACAATTTTCGTAAGGTTTCCTTTAGTGTTGTTAAAACAATAGTAAACATGAGAGAGAAATTAATCATCAACGATATATGCGAATTCTCAGATGTTACCTATGACAGTCTGACAATGCACATGCAGTTTATTGATTACATGCATGTAGAAAACTTGTTCTGAGTTAAAGCTGTCAAACAAAGTTTGAAGAAGAATAAAATATCACTACCACACGACGGCTAATGTAGAAAATACTTTTCTGACATATTATGGCACGATGCGCTCTCCCTGCACATCTTCGAGATGCATCTGCTGCCTGCCGTCTATTAAACCTGAATAGAACAAAATGTCACAGTAGTTAGCCCTTTTTCCACATGCGACTACTTTGGGTTGAGAAGTGAGGGGAATTATGTTCAAAATTCCATTAGATTGATACCTTCAGCAGAGAGCAGAATTGCGTTTTAAAAAATGTAGCACTGAATGTATTCGAACTCGCGACATCTTATCTATGCTACAAGCTGACACGTAGCTACAGCAGCTCCAGAGCTCGGCAACTATTCCTCCAGAACTTTTGGATTCCACAGCACTGTGAGATTATGCATATGGCCAGGTCTTGACTTCTGAGAGACAAACAGTTACAGCTTTTCTTTTGGACTGAACGACGTTTTCTAGTAACAGATAGCGCAATAGAATAGCTCAAGTGGAAAGGAACACTTCCTATTTAAACTTCTGCATCCTACACTGTTGGCAGTTGTGTGTAGGTGGCAGTTACGTGATTTTATTTCTGTGATTACAAAATAGTCGAATGTATGCACTGGGTAGCCGAGGCAGCTAGTTCATGGTGATTCGGTCAACCAAGTAAATGAATTTACTGAACATGCTGCAAATTACTACAGGGAGCCTGTGTGTCAGAATTCTCATCCAGTGTGGCGCAACTGCGTTACGATAGAAAAATGAAGCGCAGAGAAGAGGATTTCGTGGTCTGTTGGACGGCTGGTAGGTTGTTATACCTATGGTCTGGGTTCGATTCCCACTTCCGTCAATGATTTTAGATAGGGAGAGACAGATTCCATTCTCTCCTGGCTACACCAAGTGAAGGAGATACAATGGCTGCGTGGTCTGAAAATTCACATTGAAGATGATATTCCTTCTTTACCAAGTAGACGGTAGGTTGAACCACAATAAAGTCTGGAGTGACGACATGTAGAAACTCTATCACCAGTAACCTTTCTTATACTAGTTATTTATTTCAAGTGACGACACAAACGCTATGTATGGTCACAGGACACTTATTCCATCTTTTATTTGAGCTTCTGTATGTCGATAAAATTGGTTCTAAACTGGGAATGCAACTCAGACCGCCCTTAACGCGGAATTTGATCCCTTCGTGGCAATACAGCTCGGCTACAATTTGTTGTTTGTTCAAAACTGCAGATTCCTCAACACCTTCACATATTACGCGTGAAAGGGATCGAATCCTGGCCCGGCACTAAAGATTTAATTATGTATTATCAAGCTCTATCATGAGAACACCTATCTGCTGGTGGATAATAATTTTGATTTTTAATGTATTTTCATTCGTTGTCAACACTAACGATATCTGACGTTTTTAACTCCCAGTGAGACACAGAACTATTTGCGAGATGACTGTAAGTTCAAGATGCTATTCTGAGCAGCTGGTGGAGAAAAATTCCGTAGCTGACGTCTCTTTGTGTGTAGTCAACAACGATATGTGTGGGGCTCTATTCCCAGTGAGCGCTGAACTCTTCGTCATATTATTTCAGTTCGTCGTGTCATTTAATGTTCATACATATTCTCAACTAGCTGCTCGTGAATAACTTTAATTTTTAATGTCATTTTGTGTTAAATAGTTCAAATGGTTCAGATGGCTCTGAGCACTATGGGACTTAACTTCTAAGGTCATCAGTCCCCTAGAACTTAGAACTGCTTAAACCTAACTAACCTAAGGACATCACTCACATCCATGCCCGAGGCAGGATTCGAACCTGCGACCGTAGCGGTCACGCGGTTCCAGACTGAAGCGCCTAGAACTGCACGGCCACACCGGCCGGCCCCCACCATCTGGTATCAATGCATTACCCTATCATCCATTATATACAATCATTTTCATAGTACACTTGATATTATAGATGAGTAGGACACAAGACAGGACATAGATAATGTCCGTTTGACGTCAACAGTGTGTAACATTTTACTTTTTTTGAATAGGACAATGTTCCTCTCCAATAATTTTTAGATTAGTTACAATAAGCTCACGCTGCAAGAGAATTCGCTTGTATTTTTCAATATGTGGTCTGTTGTCGGTTTGAAGGCCTTCCATAACATCGGTAACGTAGTGCAACTCCACCGAGGGCTGTCTGGAGTAGGGTGGAGATAGCAATGTGAAAGTTGCGAGCTGTCGAAGACGTTCTTCATATTCCTAATGCGATTAGGACATCGTATACTCCTGACGACGTTTAGCACCTGTGCAGTCAGTCACCCAATTTCAGAATTCATTTTGAGTAATCCTGCTAAATTCCCAAAATATTGTCTTTTTATATTGATGAGTAATATGGATAGTCGTCACGTTCATGTGCCGTCTACAACGCAAATTTAATGTTACTATCCTAGGAACTAACCTGGAATACGTTTTGTATTTGAAAATCGGAACTATCTGCATTAACCGTCATCAGAGCAATGTCAGGGAACAGAATGCAGCAGTGCCTTGCTACCTACTTGAGGACCTGCTTGAGTCGTGTTCTAAGGAAAGGGTAGTTGCTGGTTCACATTATATTACACTAGCGAGAAGTACCGACTTTTCCTTTTCTCTGCAAACATCCAGAACTAAATTCAGTAACTAAATGCTAAGAATATATTTGCATTGTGCCAACTCAAAGATCAATAGATATGGATATAGATATAGATACAGATTTTTATATTTAAAGCCATTCTCGTTCTGCGTTGGAACAAACATCATTCATTATTTGCTTGTTCTTGTTACGATTGTTATTGTCATTCTCTCACTCGCAAGAGTTTTCGCATTCCTATTTGGTATCGATGCACATGAAGAGTGGCTATGAAAGAAGGGAATACTGAATGTTACGTCATGCAGAATACACTCATTTACTTCGGCTCCTCGTGATCTACGCTACAGGAGAAGTGAGATACATAAAGTTGACAGTGTGAGGACAGACCTGGTAGCACAACTGTGCAACTACACAGTGTTACCAGATAAAATGGTGCTGCGGAATCGACAGTGTAGTACGGACTTTGCCACAGTAGCGGACAGCTGGTAATTTAGGACCATGACCGTGGATTACACTTTGGTCAGTGCTGGTTAGAGTGCTGCACCTGTAAATGGAAGGCTTTGTTTGATAGTCCTATGCTGATGCTGTCTGAATAAATTATGCCATTGGATACAAAGCGGTTTAGTTTTGAGACCTAACCCACGAGGGGGGAAGGCACAGTGGTCTGCTTTAGGAATTCCAAGCAATAAAACACAAAAAACAACCCAGGAAGGGAGACATGCATTTGGAATCTGTTCATCGTTACGGGGTCAAACAAGAGGGTAACATTACTGAAACAATGATCGGGCTACTTAGTATATAATAGAGCATACAGATTTCAAGGAGGAAACGTATGAAGACGCAGACTTCCTCGTTATCAATATGTGCGGCATATCTTTCGTGTTAACGAAAGTAAATTCCCGCTTTACCTCTTCTTACGTGTCAAATGAAATTAATGCCATGAGGAATAGAATATTTGTTGACTGCGTCTCTTCTTGCTTCCATCCTTACCAACATATTTCTTCATTCTCGTGGTAATCATGACATTCTATGTGTATGCTGCAAAAGATTGCAAGTGGACAAATTCGACATCGAGGTGCAAAGCGTTATATTCAATTCGAATAAGCTTCCGGTGTATTTTTACTTCGTTTGTATTTTTAGATGATTATGAACGTTACGGAAAATTATCTCACATGCTTTATGTTGAATGAGAAACATTGAATGATCCGTTTTGCTTTCCCTACGTTGAAATGATATAATGTCGGCGTCAACAGCCTTCTTCCACGCCGGGAGCTGAAACTTGTATTATTCTGGATAAATGATAATTGAATGTCTCATATGTATACATAGCCCACAAGGCGACGTCAGAAACCATCAGGGGAGAACGCCGCATAAAAACCAAACGTGCGCGCGCGTCTCCACTCTGAAGAACCGTATCGGAGAATCACGGCAAGCATTTCGCTGAAGAGCTGCCTCGTCAGAGAGCCTAGAAATGGCAGCGTCGTAGCAAGTATTTGTCAACACTCTGATAGTGCATTTACTTCCGGGTGTAGGTCGGCGTTACCTCGCTAAATTCACTTGACATTCGTTTTCCACATCGAAGACTCGTACGATATAATCCACTGCAAGATGACACAATTAGAAAGTATATTTAATTTCTGGACTCCAAGAACGGCGCTCTTCACATAAGTAACACCTGTTTGTGTGTGCATTCGGGAGGACGACGGTGCAATCCCGCGCCCGGCCATCCTGATTTAGGTTTTCAATGATTTCCCTAAATCGCTTCAGGCAAATGCCGGGATGGTTCCTTAGGAAGGGCACGGCCGATTTCCTTCCCCATCCTTCCCTAATCCGAGCTTGTGCTCCGTCTCTAATGACATCGTTGTCGACGGGACGTTAAAACAGTAATCTCCACCTCCTCTGTTCGTGTGTTTAAGGTTGCGTTTTGAGGCTCAGGCAACATCGCAGTGACTATATTCCGCCTCTGGTCGCCAGTGTGTCGTTAGCTCAGAGGTTCCCTTGTGCGTTGCAGTGCTTGTACTATAAGACATAGCAGTTCGAATCACGGTAGAAGCCGCTGACTACAACCTTTTATTTTCCATTTTAATTAATGGAGTTGCAAACTGCTAGTAAAAATTTCTCATGCGAAATCTGAAGAATGCCTTTAAACATCAATCTTCGTCCGATTTCGACTTAGTAAACTAAGTTAATATCATGGATTTCTGCTTTGCAAATTCCAAGGTGCTTCACTGTAAAATAGACCCTGAAAAGATTCAAACCGACTGTCAACGATATAAATTTGAGCTTTGTTCGTCGTATAGGTCTAACATGTCAGAAGGTTGTTTATGAAGTGCACATGTTCATTAATGTAGTTCCCTTCTTCTAAATTTTTGCAATAGCATTTAACTGTAGACGTTTTCTAACACCGGCGTTAGCAATTCCTTTCCGTTCTCTGAAACCTTCAAAACGACAAATTTTTCTGGTTTAAATCTGATGACCTTAACTATCACTTCCGATCAACAATAAATACTTCATTAACCCATACATGGAACTCCAAATGTGCAGTGTTCCTGCACTGCTGCAGAGCATGCATTGCAAGGTATTCACACAGTTTATCGCATAGACTTACCATAAGGAATGAAACAAGAACTGTAATACACTTTACACCACAGACGCTCACTCTGGCTTGACGAAAACATCCAAACATTGACCAAAAGTTGCACAAATAATTGAGTTTGAGAGGAAAAGAAACGAGGTATGAAGCATTTATAAATTCATCGAATGTAGTGAGGTGGTTTAATTTCGTCCCAGTCTATAAAATTAATTTCGGGCCATACTCAGCTCTTGCCGATTAATGTAATATAATACCCGCCTACTAATCAGGGCGTCTGTCTCCGTTGCTTTTGAGCGTGAATGGAAATTGTAGAAATTTTCTGTGGAGCATCATTTAATAATAAAGAGTTTTAAATCATCAAAAGCGATGAGCGGTAGCAGGCGCTTTCGATAAAGAACGGGGGAGTGCAGCGCCGCTGCTGTCGCCACGGCCGCTGCCAGTAGCCAGCAAATGGATCCCGGAGCTTTGCCGCATACGGCGTCCAGAGGAGGACAGTCTGCAGGAAATCTGCCGTAAAATCGTTACTGGATAAAATTTTGATATCGGTGTGTCACAAAGCGAAATAGATTGAATCTGCGCTACCATTACATTCACGTCTTCAGCATTCAGACAGAAGAGGCTATAAAAATATTTTGTGCCACCTGCTCTCGATCCACTGACATTATGAACAGAAACAACGCACGCTACCGCTAGACCACAGGGGTAATCAGCCTAGAGTTTCTCTATCATGGGACAAGTTTTCCTCCAGGAAGTGCCGCAGTCTACAGTGTTGCCAGATTGTGCAGATAACCGGACTTAGAGAATTAGCGAGTTGGCCAGTTTTTTTGTCCCATGTCGCGATCGGCGCGGACTTAGCCTCTGAAGCGGCCGGCCGCCGGTCAAGTTTTATGTCAAAGAGTGTACGTAGATGACTCATGAAAAAGGTTTATGGCGTGATTTTGACCTCACGACGGTAATTAACAGACTTTCAACGTAGTTGGAGATAGACGCTTGGGACGCTCCATATCGGAAATCGTTAGGGAATTCAATATCCGCGATCCACAGTGTCAACAGTGTGCTGAGAATATCAAATTTCCGGCATTATCCCTCACCACAGAAAAACAGTGATCGACAGCCTTGACTCAATGACTCAGAGCAGCGACATTTGCATGGAGTTTTCAGTGCTAAAAGACAAGTATCCGCAGGAATCAATGTGGGACATATCACGAATATATATGTTAGGACAGTGCGGTAAAATTTGTCGTTAATGGGCTATGGTAGCAGATGACCGACCTTTGTGCCTTTTGCTAAAAGCACGACATCGCCTGCAGCTACTCTCCTGAGCGACTGGGAAATCGTGGTCTGGGCAGATGACTCCCGATTTTAGTTGGTAAGAGCTGATATTAGGGTTCGAGTGTGGCGCAGACCCCACGAAGCCATGGACCGAAGTTGTCAACAAGGCACTGTGCGAGCTGGTGGTGGCTCCATAATAGTGTGAGTTGTGTTTACATGGAATGGACTGGGTCCTCTGGTCCAGTTGAACCGATCGTTGACTGGAAATGGTTATGTTCGTCTACTTGGAGAATTTTTGCAGCCATTCATGTTACCAAATAACGATGGAATTTTTGTAGATCAAAAAGCACCATGTCACCGGGCCAAAGTTGTTTGCGACTGTTTTGAAAAATATTCTGGCGATACGAGCGAATGATTTGGCCACACAGATCGCCCGAGTTGTATCCCATCGAACTTTTTTGTGAGATAATCGAGATATCAGTTTGTGTAGAAAATCTTGCCCTGGGAACAGGACCGTCGCTCAATGTTTCTGCTCGGGAGTTCCAGTGACCTGTTGTACCCATGTCACATCGATTTGCTGCCATACGCCAGGCAAAAGGATATTAGAAGATATCTCACGAGTTTTATCATGCGAGTGTATGTTGAATAACTGCCTTTGCCCAGTCACCAGGAATGTCTCCATATGTCCATATTGTCCTCATTATTCCATAGAGCCGCAGAATTCCGATAGGTCACGCGGCTTTAATCATTTCAACTGTCATGTCATCTACTCTAGGAGCTTTGGCATTTTTCTTTCCTAATCAAATATTTGCATAACTTCTCTTTCTACCTCTTTTGTAATAGTGATATTTCTTTCATCTTTCTCTACTTCATTACATATATTTATTTAATCCTGTCTTTCATATTGATTTTGGCAGTATACCATCATTACTTTCAAAACTTTATTTAATCTTATTTAAACTTTTCTGCCTGCTTTAGTTTTCCTCTTCAGATCTCCGCTTAGTGTGGTCATAAAATGCGTTGTCTCAAAGACGCTGCATGTACCGTCAAAAAATATTTCAGATGGTTCTAAACATTATGGGACTTAACATCTGAGGCCATCAGTCCCATAGATTTAGAGCTACGTAAACCTAACTAACCTAAGGACATCACACACATCCATGCCCGAGGCAGGATTCGAACCTCGGACCGTAGCAGCAGCGCGGTTCGGGAGTGTTGGGCCTAGAGCCTGTATCTTCAGTTCCCTTATCTATACCTTATCTATGCCTTATCTATGGTGTCTGGAAACGTCTCTAGATCAACCGCAAAGGCTAACAGCCGATTGTAAGATTCGTGTACTTTAGTATTACCGCCGTTTCAACCCATGAATTGTCCATTTCTTTCCGCCATGTGCGGACTACCTTTTCTAAAGAACAGTTGAAGATCAGAGACCGAAGGCGATCTCCTTGTTTCACCCTGTACTGTTTCAAAAACATCAGATATCTGTCTCCTTAACTTCACTTTGGAGGTGGTGTTGGTTAAGGTTTGCAGGTTAATCGATTTTGTTTTGTTATCTAAGCAAAGTCCTTCAAGGAGTTGTAATGGCATGGTTCGGCCAATTGAATCATACGCCTTCCTGAAAGGATGGACTTCAGATGCACAATCTGCTCGGCACATGATCATGTCTCCAGGAACCCCCCCCCCCCCGCCTCGTTTCCTCAGTTGTTTGTCGATTTATAGTTCCGTCCTATTCTTAGAGCCTTCGAGAGGACCTTGTCAGCTACTGGTAGGAGACAGATGTCAGCGTAGCTGTTCACATCTGTCCTTTCCCCCTTTTTGTGTAGTGAATGAATTACGGCAGAGATCTATACACTTGAAAGTTTTTCGCTTTCCCAGATCTCTTGAATAATTGCAACTTGTTTAACGATTGCCTTATACTCTGCTTGCTTCCACAATTGAGTTGCTGTCCGATCGTCAACTGGTGCCTTGTTGCTCTTCAGTGCTTGGATGATCTTCCTGATTTCTTCCTTTCTACGTGGGGACGAATCGGGTGGTCGGCTGCAGTGTAGTTTAGCCGAAAAAAATGTAGACAAGTTACGAGCGCTTTGGAGAGAAATCTGAGAAAATCGTTGTGGCATTTAGCACTTCAGAGTAGTGTGTCCGCTGAATCTGCTCACATCTGCTGCTCGCAGAGAAGCGCAGAACTAAAATTGAAAATTTACTAAGTGACGTAAGACCATCGACTGATCACTTAAGGTGCGATTACTCGACGTCAGCTGCCATTTGTACATGATTCAGAACTGCTCTTTCTTCTGATGATGTTTGGTTTGTGTGAGCGCTTAACTGCGCGGTCATCAGCGCCCGTACGAAGTCCCAATTTTTACATAGTGCAATTTTTTACACAATACAATCTAGCCGCTGTCAGAATGATAATGATGAAATGATGAGTGCGACATAAACACCGAGTCCACTGGCGGAGAAAATCCCCAACCTGACCGAAAATCGAACCCGGGACTCCGTGATCCAGATGCAGCAACGCTGGCCACTAGACCATGAGCTGCGGACTCTTTCTTCTGATGAAGCACTGCCCTCACATTTAAAATTACTGCTGTTGTAGAACATACGTACACTTCTAATCTTTGTTGTAACAAGATGGTTCTTTTACGTTCATTTCTGACGTACCACCCTTTTACTTAGCTACCTAAGTGAAGTTGATCTCTTCTGGCTGTCTTTAAAACAAACCCTCCTAACACTGATAACTAAATAGCTATAAGGTGTTGACGGCCTGAGACAAGGGTAATTCACTAGCTGGTGACTCGCCAGGCCCAGATCAAAGAATGACTTGTACGGAGATTACAGATATTTCAGATCAAAGCTTCATTAAATGAGCCGTCACACATTCTTGCAACGGGCAGAAGCACTCAATTGAAGATGAATTTTAGCGGGAATCAGGGAGTGAAATATAAGTAAAAAAAGAGTTGCTTTCTGTCACCTACTTCTCATTCCTGGCAGATTCAAGTAGCTGCAACTCGAGAACGGTGTCGCCTGTAGTGCGTTTAAAATTTATTGCGACTTTTGACGTTTGGCTCCCGGACGGGACGTGACGTCGTCGTCCAGGTAACTCCAAGTAGCTAGACGCCTTCCCTATCGTCGCGCGAGGTAGCCGCGCTGTCTCAGGCGCCTTGCCACGGTCCGCGTGGTTCACTCCGTCGGAGGTTCGTGTCCTCCCTCGGACATGGTTGTGTGTGTGTGTTGTCCTTAGCGTAAGTTAGTTTAAGTAGTGCGTAAGTTTAGGGCCCGATGACCTCAGCAGTTTGGTCTCGTAAGACCCTCCCACATATTTCTAATTCCCTTCCCTATCGTACCGCCAGTAGTTCGCTTGGTAAAGCGCCCCTGGTGCCACGCCATGTGGAAACGGTACCGCATGGCGTCATCGCATTAGATTCTACCACGTTCTTCAGCTCTCGTTGTGAAGTAACATTTTTTGGCGTTGAAGTGTTCTGCAGCAATTGTGAACAAGTATTTTTTGTTGGCGTTGCATTGGTAATAACTGTGCAGTACGTCCAAATACGAGATTCGCAATAAAATTTTCGTCCAATAACGCGTTCACCGGCTGTGAAGATAATGCTCTGCTGTAAAGTAGTCCTCCTAATTCGACAACATTAATGGTCCATACACGGTATCACTTTGTTATGATTGATGAAGCTCCTCCAACAGTGCAGAAGAATAACACGGATAGTTTCCTCTGGGTGCAAAGAAATGTTCCATGAGATAAAGCTGAACGTAGCACGTATAAGGCGAAGTTAGTGGAACTTGTAGTGCTGTGCAAGCTAAAAAGTCCACGCTACCAGTTCTGGTGAACCGGCCACTCTGTGGATGGTTTGTAGGTGGTTTTCCATGTGCCTTTCGAATGCAGGCTGGTTCCCCCTATTCGGCCTCAGTTACACTATGTCGGCGATAGCTGCGCAAACAACTCTAAAAGGTATAGTTTACTCAGGTCTCCTCCGTATAATGTTCGCTTAAATCCCACTGAGAATGTGTGGGCCTAGGTGAAAAGTAACGTGGCAAATAACAACAAGAAGTTTACGCCCTATGAGGCTGAAATGCTGACAAAAGAAGCCATTGCAAATCTTACACCATGGAACTAATCTCTAGTTGTCAGCTATACCAAGAAGGTAGTTAAGGAGACATGGATTCATGAAGAACAGTGATGAGTTTTGAGGGCTACGCAATTTCCCTTGTGCCTTGTTAAAATATTTTTCTTTTGCCAAAACACAGCAAAGTTTATAAATATTCAACATTAACGTGTAGTTTACATTGCAAAAGAATCCCAAAACCGTGTATTATTAAACTAGCAACAGAGGGCAAGACAGGTGAATAGTGTATGGAAAGGTTCATTCCCAGTATATACTGTTGCAAAACCCACAGCAGTTCTCGTTTCACCAGCTATCGCTGGACCTTAAAAATTACATTACTAAACTGAACAAATTGCGGTAGATATAGAAGTTTCCCATACTAATCGTATGGAAAGCACTCTTCCTCTTCATTTGTTATTATTTGCCAAAATGTTGTTTTGATGTCTCATACTGTTTATGAGGTACGAGGGATTTGCGAATATTTTATTCTGGCCTTTTCACTGATGTGCGAGTTCGTGACAGAGCGCTTTACATAAATTCCATTTTCTTGAGAGTGGAAAGAGATAGCGATGTCCCTTCACATTTAAAGAATAATTTAATATGTTATCTACGTATTATAGGTAGCTACATATGACTCAGCAGACAGCTAACATAAATTTGTAATGAACCCTATTTTTCACTGCAAACTTTAAATATTTCTTGTAGTGGTTTCCTAAATATCGAAAGCCCGCCCGGACAGCCGTTCAGTCTAATGCACGGGTTTACGGAGTGGGAAGGAGTGCCTGGTCCCCGGCACGAATCGGCCCGGCGGACTTGTATCGATGTCTGGTGAGGCGGCCAGTCTGTGGATGGTTTTTAGGTGGTTTTCCATCTGCCTCGGCGAATGCGGGCTGGTTCCCATTATTGCGCCTCAGCTGCACTATGTCAGCGATTGCTGCGCAAACAAGTTCTCCATGTACGCGTACACCAACATTACTCTCCCCTCTACCACGCAAACATAGGGTTTACACTCGTCTGGTGTGAGACGTTCCCCGGGGGAGTGGGGGTGGGGGGGGCACCGGGGGCCGAACCGCACAATAACCCTGGGTTCGGTGTAGGGCGGCGGAGGGGTGAAGTGGACTGCGGTAGTCGTCGTGAGGTTGTGGACCACTGCGGCTGCGGCGAGGACGGAGCCTCTCCTTCGTTTCTTGGTCCCCCCGGTTAACATACACTCCTGGAAATGGAAAAAAGAACACATTGACACCGGTGTGTCAGACCCACCATACTTGCTCCGGACACTGCGAGAGGGCTGTACAAGCAATGATCACACGCACGGCACAGCGGACACACCAGGAACCGCGGTGTTGGCCGTCGAAAGGCGCTAGCTGCGCAGCATTTGTGCACCGCCGCCGTCAGTGTCAGCCAGTTTGCCGTGGCATACGGAGCTCCATCGCAGTCTTTAACACTGGTAGCATGCCGCGACAGCGTGGACGTGAACCGTATGTGCAGTTGACGGACTTTGAGCGAGGGCGTATAGTGGGCATGCGGGAGGCCGGGTGGACGTACCGCCGAATTGCTCAACACGTGGGGCGTGGGGTCTCCACAGTACATCGATGTTGTCGCCAGTGGTCGGCGGAAGGTGCACGTGCCCGTCGACCTGGGACCGGACCGCAGCGACGCACGGATGCACGCCAAGACCGTAGGATCCTACGCAGTGCCGTAGGGGACCGCACCGCCACTTCCCAGCAAATTAGGGACACTGTTGCTCCTGGGGTATCGGCGAGGACCATTCGCAACCGTCTCCATGAAGCTGGGCTACGGTCCCGCACACCGTTAGGCCGTCTTCCGCTCACGCCCCAACGTCGTGCAGCCCGCCTCCAGTGGTGTCGCGACAGGCGTGAATGGAGGGACGAATGGAGACGTGTCGTCTTCAGCGATGAGAGTCGCTTCTGCCTTGGTGCCAATGATGGTCGTATGCGTGTTTGGCGCCGTGCAGGTGAGCGCCACAATCAGGACTGCATACGACCGAGGCACACAGGGCCAACACCCGGCATCATGGTGTTGGGAGCGATCTCCTACACTGGCCGTACACCACTGGTGATCGTCGAGGGGACACTGAATAGTGCACGGTACATCCAAACCGTCATCGAACCCATCGTTCTACCATTCCTAGACCGGCAAGGGAACTTGCTGTTCCAACAGGACAATGCACGTCCGCATGTATCCCGTGCCACCCAACGTGCTCTAGAAGGTGTAGGTCAACTACCCTGGCCAGCAAGATCTCCGGATCTGTCCCCCATTGAGCATGTTTGGGACTGGATGAAGCGTCGTCTCACGCGGTCTGCACGTCCAGCACGAACGCTGGTCCAACTGAGGCGCCAGGTGGAAATGGCATGGCAAGCCGTTCCACAGGACTACATCCACCATCTCTACGATCGTCTCCATGGGAGAATAGCAGCCTGCATTGCTGCGAAAGGTGGATATACACTGTACTAGTGCCGACATTGTGCATGCTCTGTTGCCTGTGTCTATGTGCCTGTGGTTCTGTCAGTGTGATCATGTGATGTATCTGACCCCAGGAATGTGTCAATAAAGTTTCCCCTTCCTGGGACAATGAATTCACGGTGTTCTTATTTCAATTTCCAGGAGTGTACAATACAAATATCGAAATATCACAATAACTACGACTGTTAACGGAATGATAGGCAATTCATGATGAAGCAGATAAACAAAGCTGTAAGAGGTGCGAGAATCAGATTTTGTAGAGAGTAGTTTCTTTGAAATCGTTTGAGGACTGCAGATAGACCGGCATGCGCGATTTGCATTTCACGCCATCAGGCTAGCCTGCCAGGCAGTCACGGTCACCTGGTGTCGCCCCCAACACAAGCTGGCAACTGCGCTTCCTTCCACTCGCTCCGCACTAAACTGCCTGAAGTCGCAACTAATTTTAAACGGACTTGTAGTGCTAGCAGTGAAACGATGTTTCGTTCAGACTGGTTGACACTGCCATCGTTTAGTGTATGTTGAGTTACTACTCAAACAACCTGTATCAGTATGCATTTTTGTGTGCAGTAGAGCGTCGATTATCCGAAGTAACTGGGGGACATGGGTGTTCGGAAAACTGGTTTGTTCGGATAATCGAACTGTACATGTTTATTTGCCAAAAAGAAGTACTTTACAGTAAATTTATTAATAAAAACAGGCATCTCTTTTAGTATTACAAAGTATCATACAAAGGCAACTTCAGTAGTATGTGGCACAGTTTATTAAACAAAAATATATACATATTACATACGCATTTTGCATGAACAATACACACAGTATACAAAATTAACCTTTAAAAAAATCATTTATTTTGGTCTGTCTAAGCAAGCCTACACGCTTACGAGCAGCTTAAGTCACGTACTTTTTTCATTACAGATATCTGAAACTGGTCACTTTCATCTTGGGCTTCAAACCATCGCAAGGCAGTATCTAAGCAAGTGAACGCCTCAGAAGCTGTTGGTATACTTTCATCTAGATCTGTGTTAATGGCGAGCTTCATAGTTTTACGGCTTGTTGATCCATCGTTAGAATCAAGCATAGCTATAAAATTTGCTATGCTCGTCTTTTTTTTTTTATATCTGTAATTGTCGACTTCCCCACCTTGTACTCATTGGATAAAGTAGTTGCAGATTCACCATCTTCTAACCTTTTAATAATCTCGTACTTGTCCCTCATAGAAAGGACAACACGTTTACGTTTAAGCATTTTGTATCGTCAAGTTCACTTCTTCACGCAACAGCACACAAGTGGTCGTAACAGGGAACAGAAGGTGACTGTAGGCACCGTGAGAAGCTCTTCTTGGGGGCGCGCAATCCTTCAAACTGCGCGGAGCGGCACGCCTCAACTCTAAGCTGGCGCAGCTGTTGCTGTCAACAGCTTTGATACTGCCGCTACTTCTACTGCCAGTGCCAAGCCGACAGAAGTGTGCTGATTGTTGAAACACAGCGACTGGCGGCTTGGCTGGTCAGCAGCGCCTTGTGAAGGCCCCATTAGACGCAATGTTCAGCCAGCGTTGGCCCAGTGCGGCGGCTACTGTGGGAAACTTGGTTTGGGAGTGAGGGTGGGAGAGTAACAGGTGCGAGCGGGTACACAGTTCGGTTAAGCGGTCGTTCGGTTGACCGACGTTCGGATAATCGTCGCTCTACTGTATTTGTTTTCGAACGTGTATAGAGATTTACGTTACCAAGTATTTATGAAAAACCTGCTAAGACGGGTTGAGGCAAAGCGCTGGGAAGGTATTTTACTCAATTTTTCACGAAACAGTGCAGACATGATTTAACGGACGATTTCGCAGAATTATGGGTTGTGATTTACCTGTGGGTCCAAGCTGTTCCTATTTGCATTATTACAAAGAGGTGACTTATGCAGGAGGTAATAAACAAATTTTTTTCCGAGCTGTCGACATTGCTGGATTAGAAAGTTAAATTAGGTCGCCGCAGATGAATAAATCAGGCGGCGGATTTTGAATTTCCTTTGAAATATACTGACCGGCCTCGAAGGCGGCTCAGGTGCAGCGCCTCCGGCCGATCCTTTAGTCCACGCAGACAGCCTGTACAGTATACAGAGAGAGGGAGGGAGGGAGAGCGAGGGAGGGAGGGAGGTGGGTCGACGCAGCACCCCCTGTAGAGGAAAGCCTGCGCGCCCGCTTAGTGACGTCACGCACGTAGTGTGGTGCCGGTGCTCGCAGTCCGTTTGGCCACAGCAATAGACTGTTACGGGAACCGCACGAGGAAAATTCGTAAAGAAATCTGACATACCTCTCTCATGAATTACAAGATTTCCTTTCTCAAATGACCCAGTTCTTTTGTCTGTAACTTATTTCTGCATACCTTTTAGCCCCGACGTAAAAAGTGGCTGTAATAACTTTCATTATCTGAGGCATCAAAACTCCCAAATGAATGGACCCATTTCATTGTAGTTTATTTTAAAGTTGCTTTAATGGGGATTGTCACGACTTGTTTGATGGCAGTCTGGTTAGCCGTTCAAAGATCGTCAGCTACACAAAGTGCAAGTGTTTGCCACCAGTGTGCTCTTTTCCAATACCATTCCTAAACTGTAAGTGCTGTAGTATAAATTGTAAATCTCGAAAAGGCCAATCTAAACGTCTGCAACGGTATACATTTATCTTTTATGGCTGACCACCATTCACCATTGGTTCAAATGGCTCTGAGCACTATGGGACTCAACTGCTGAGGTCATTAGTCCCCTAGAGCTTAGAACTAGTTAAACCTAACTAACCTAAGGACATCACACACATCCATGCCCGAGGCAGGATTCGAACCTGCGACCGTAGCGGTCTTGCGGTTCCAGACTGCAGCGTCTTTAACCGCACGGCCACTTCGGCCGGCACCATTCACCATTCTTCCGTTTTGCAGTTCCTGTGTAAGACGATTTTTAATGACAAAAATTTTGATTGAAAGCCACCCGCGAAAGATTCTCGTATGCTCTCGCGGACTTTCTATTAGGATTTTTGTTCTGTTTTTTAAGTTAAATATTGCATCACATTGACGCAGGTCTAGTAATGTGGACGGCACTTTGCAAAGTAGCACACTGGCAGCTAACATTTTACGGACACTGTTATTGCCGCTGTTTATTCCTTATGTAGCAAAATCCATTTTAAAACCTGATTGGATGATATACCTGTGAATTAAAAAAAGAAACACGAAAATTGGGCAAATAGTGTTCGAATTATAACACCCCCTATAGAGAGGCACTGGTAATAAGCAATTGTATGAGTCGTTTCAAAAACTAACACTGCCCTGAAAGACATGTTCTACATATGTTTTAGTCCAACATTTCAGCAACCTTGTATTCATGCTTTTTTTTTAAATTTAAAGAAATTTCTCCTGTTAATATTTTTTAAGTGAAATGCCGTTCTAATGAATGATATGATATCTCTTCTTGTGCACCTTTCCCTAAGAAACTTTCTTTCCATTAAGAAAATCTCACTGACCTAAGATGAGTATGTAATGGTATTGCCATAAAGTTTTGGTATGCCAATACAAATTTCAATGAATTCTCTTTTCTCAGTAAGTTAACTAAATTTCCATTATGTATTGAAATTACATGAGGTCTCAAAATACAGATTACCAGATTATAATTTCGCTGCTCTAAACTGAATACCTTTGAAGAAAGAATGTTTCTGTACTAAGAAGTATATACTTTGAAACAAACTGTTTGCATGAATTGCACATAAATAAATTTCAACTATGAAGTAAACTTTCATTTCATCTGTTGAGAAGTTTTATGACGTGATGTGACCTGTGTTGAAATAATTGTGAAAAATGAACACCTACCTTCATTTGGCATCACATTTGGGCTGCACTCACCAGTGGCTTAGATACTTCATCCTTCCATAAGTTTGGGGAAAGGGGTGGGGGTGGTGGTTCAGCTCTATTTAGTTGCAATACTTTAACAGATCATCATTCCAAAATATATATACTGGTAATTGTTTAGAAGTGGAAAACAGGTTTCATCTACTGACCATGCTGATATGAATGAATGCAAATTAAGTAAAAAAAATTCTGTGTATGAATGAATTTATTTATTTCTTTTGTTCATCTTCCATACACTCTTGTCAATAGTCACTAACACATGGAATGAGAAAAATTTTAGATTATAGTGGTTCACAATAGAAAATTATAGATGTACAGCATGAATACTATGTAGGGACAAAATAATTAAGACTTATGGACACCAAGGCCAAACATTAACAATAACCACATTTTTGAGACTTAAGTTTCATAATTTTAGGAATAATAATGATAAATTTTGAACAACATTAATTATTAAATTGCTATTTCATAATCTCCAGGGTAGTAATGGAAGGTCTTTAAGTAAGTGGGACACTAAAAGAATGCAAATAAAACACTGCACCATAAAGTTTTGTGTAGGAAGAATGCATATGAAAGCACTGTAGTAGAAAAATGGCGATGCATATAGACATTATATTAGGTCACCCTGTAAATTGCAAGTAATTACCAACTGTAAGTGTATGTTATGTGGCAAAAATGTGTCAAGTGGTGTTGGAATATGATCTGTTTACATTAATTAGATTAGGTGAGTGAAAAGCAATTGTGACAGGCTTAAGCTTTTTTAATATTCTTTTATAAACAAATATATTCAAAAAGCCAACAGAAGAGCATACCGGAGAGTCCACCTCAGATATTTTCCTCCTCAGCAAAGATGAGCTATCAAGAAGGCACTTTATGGCACAGAGCAAGCATCTATTTAAAGAGCTCAGTAATTAGTCAACCTGAGGATTAGTGGCACTCAACAGTGCTTGTAACAGAAGTGAGAGCTGTTCCACAATTACATTACTATTAGATGAGGAGACCTGCCAATCATTATACACAAAGAAGGCCATGAAAGTACTGCAAAGCCCTCCCCTACCAGCTTCTCCATTTGTATTGGTAGTAAAATATATGCAAACATGATCTACATAAGAAAGTGTTGAGAGAACAACAGTTATAACAGCTGCAGAGAAAGTAGTAAACTCAGAAAAAGAGAGGCAATTGTCACAGCATGCACATCTGCACTCCTAACAGTGACAGGAGTAGAAGACAGAGGAACACCACAAACACTACCTGAAATCGAAGTTTGTCTACCTAAAGAATGCATAAATACTATAGTAGCTTTTTCAACAGTAACAATTAATGAACAATTACAAATTGGCAGATTTCTCACATGTATCACAAGCTAAAGTAATAACTTCAGTATACAAAGAAAAGTGTTGCAGAGAATGTAGAGAACTATAGAGCAATTTTGCTCTTGTCTTCCATTTATCACCAAAACAAACTAACCTTGTTTGCAAAAAAAGTGGAGTCTGCTATAGCACAGTTTGTGTAAGTTTTTCTCAAAATAATAAAGGAAGGTGATCAAAATGGCATTGTCTTGTCTTTGTCAAAGGCATGTGCAATGTTGGGCCACATAACTGTATTACACAAATTAGAAATACTATGAATAAGGCATGCAGCAAAGAAGTGGTTTAAGTCATACTCGGAAAAGCAAGCGAATTGATTTTTAGGCTTCACATACTATAAAAAGATTACTATTGGTCCTCTCTGCCTGCCACCCCCCCCCCCCACCCCTCCCTCCTGTATGTATCATTCACCACCCAACTTCAGCTGAGAAAGACTTAGTGTAAGATTCTTTATATTAAAGATTAATTTCTTTGATAAAAATTTCATGTTAGGCTATCAGTGTTGATAGCTGTTAGCAGCTGTATATTAAAATATTTATACAAACTCTCAGCCATAAGTTGCAATTTGGTAAGTTTGACTAGTTTCAGAACAACCTGACTAGTTCAGCTTAAGAGGCATTTGTTGATGTGGCAATATTACTGATGACAGGTTTTGTATTAATGATTTAATATGAATCTAAGATAAAGATTTCAAAATTATGTTGTAAGAGTTTGCAGTTTTCGCTGAGTGTTTTTTGAAATTTTTTTTCCATTAACCTTTTTACAGTAGTTGTTTAAAAATATATTGACACCAACCCAAACAACACTTTTCATTATTGCCTGGGATGAATGTCCATTGCAGCATATCCCATCAAATAATAAAAAGTCATTTTCGTGAAGAGTAGCAAGTGCTACTGCACAGGCAATAGCACGTTGATTCGTACAGGCAAGAAAATCTCTTTCATGTTCTTTGAGAAGTTTGCTGATGACAATATACGTGTAGACAATCATATTTAAAATAGTGTCTGATGGGTATTTTAGTCCTCCATGATCAAGTCCCTGTATCAAACTAAAATGTTCGTTTATTGGCAACTCCTTTTGAATCACAATTTCATTAAGGCAACTCTCACATTCCAGCTTCTTAATCACTGCATGAGCACAGTAGCCTGCAATGAAAGTTAAAGACGTTGCAATATCTTTCACTGAAAGAACATCGTCTTGAGTTACACTGACTTCTGTGTCTAATGTGTCTGTTTCCTCAACTTCAGAAAACATAAACTTTTTTATGGCCCCTACTGTGATATTGCCATAGGAAGGAGAACATAAAACTAAAGGCATTACACTTTGAATTCGAAGCTTCTTTTCTGCTTCATAGACTTGTGTCACTGAAACATTGTATTGGGAACCTGCAAGCTGTCTATACTTTCCAAAACGCCACTAAAGCACATCTGTTTGTAGCTTGGCTGTCAGTAAATAGCTCATACCTAGCTCTTCAGTACAGTATCGAGCAATCTCTACAACGGCATATGTTGTATGCTGAATAGCAAAAAATGTTTCTTTTGTGAGAAACCCACCTGACAAACCCTTTGCTTTCCACATGTCAAGCCAGTCTAGAAAATCTAGCAAAAATTGCATAGAAACGCTATCAGTTGTCAACGGATCCATATAAGGATTCTGTTTGTGTTTCCCTTTAAACACTGATTTCACATTCATGACATCAAACCATCTTGTTATTATTCAAATGCATTCTGCTGTTGATGGTGCATGTCTCAAATCAAATTTACCACTAGCTACCTCAAGGCCCTCTGACACATGTCGATTGAATATCTGCAGCACTAGTTTCATGCTCTGTTTTTCTAACGATGTAGGGCAAAGTGATTTGAGAGACAATGTGTGACAATATTTTACTAAAGAACTGAAATCTATGTCATAAATCTGTTCCAGTGTTTTAAAAGAAGCTACAGAAAACTTATTTTCATCCACTTCTCTTCTAACTGGAAACTGAGGATAAAACATATCTTTACCATCATTTTTTTGGTTCAGCCACACATTTCTTATGCATTTAACAATGTGTATGGCATCAATTAAAAAGAAAAGTGGGCGATTAGGATCAGATGGATGTTTAAAAACTATATTAACAGCTTTATCCAGAGAAAACATTGATATGGTTTTGTTATTGATTTTGTTGTTGTCAGTTACCACACAAAAAACCCTATAGCCTATTAGTTCAAGGCCATTTATTATGGCCAGTAGCACATCGTATAATGCATTAGATGAAATGGTTTTCACCGGTAAAATGTGAACAACATCCCTGTACAAAGACTTGACACTCTGCAACATAAATACAAATGCTGAATTTGCAGCACATTCCGAGTTATATGACATGCCCAAAACACTACCTCCTTTATATTCCAAATAAGAATTTAGATGAATTTCATCTACACTCAAAACAACATTGATATCATCGCTGTTCAAGTATTGAAATTTCTGTCTTGCATAGGACAGGAAATTACTTCCCCCAAGCCTTTTGTGAGATGGATTCACATTAAATTTGCAGAGGATCCTACACAGAGTGCTTGGATGTGGCATTTTCATTAATGAGCTGCTACATAAAAAATTGTAAGCATGAGATGAAATTGAAAATAGCAAACAACACAGTATCATAAATGTAGAACTAAACCTATGATTAAATTTCTTTACATTTATGAGACTAACTTGTTCATATATAAAGTCTACCATCTCCTTTTCACTCTCCTGTAAACTGTCTTTCAGCACTCCTAGACTGTCTTTCACTATCTCTACAATACTATCTATAGAAGTTTCTGAGTGCCCACAATCCGTGTCTGAAAACTCCTGCAGTACACTGACATTTTCATGGATATTGGTTACAATTACAGGAAAAGATCCTTTTCCTAATGTCTTAATTTGTACATCTTTCTTAAACAATGAAACATTTAAATTACTATCTATAACGACAGAATGTGTAATTAATGGTGCTGGATTTCTTATTATCCTTAAAAAACAAACAAAATCACTGTGTTTTTCGATCACACTCCACTCGTTGGGCAAATCCATTTCCTTCATACGCAACATCAACTCTTCTAAAGAACTGAAGCTGAAAGTGTTTTCATAGTACTTCTGTGATGCTAAACTATATTGTAACGCTGCAGCTAACTGCTCATTTTCAAGCCTTTGCTTTTTCTCCTCTGGTCCTTCACGTCTACTTTCTTCCTTTGAAAGGTAGGAAGGACAGTTTGGGAGTAGTGATGGAACTGCAAAACGTGGTTTGAGAAGGGGGGCTCTTAATAACTTACTAGTCCTTTCATCCACAATTTGTGTTTCCCAAGTAACATCATCCTTGTGGAAGTGAACATGACATACCTGTAATTAAAAATGAATAAAAAATGAAAAAGGTGTTTACAACTGAATGTGATGACAATATTAATAGTGTGAAAACAATTTATGAATATAAAGTTAGTTTCTAGTTCTAAAATACAAATAGACTCCCAACTAAAATGCAGAAGAATACTCAAGTGATAAATGTGGCCGTGGCATAGTAACTCTATAAAACAATAACACTACAATATCAAAACACATGCAGTTACATGTCATGGCAACAAGCTCTTAAAGAGATGGTGAAATGAAGAAAGTACTTGCCCCATCAAAAATTACAAACATTGACTAATGTTTGTAGCATAATTCAATAACAGTGATAATTTTTTTATAATTTAGCCTTGAAGCTCATATATTCACAAGAGGGGTGGGATTTTTGCTTAATGTCTTGCTCTATTCCTACCACCCTCCACCCTACACACACACCTCAGACACAAGAAAACATGATGACACCAAACTCACACAGGTGTAATCCATAGAGGCAACTGTGACACAGTAACAGAATAATACAAAGTAATTGTTACACTGTGTAACCTTTAGAACTATGAAATACTTAAAGGTAGTGCTTTTTATCAGATAGACACTGTTTTGCTTTTGATATCAGTTCATAACTTACATAAAAACTGACAGTATGATGAACTAATACATTACCACTTATGTGCTACCTATTAGGCTAAACATGAGCACACAATTGCTTTCAAGTACTTTAGCTGTGTATCTATAAGACAGCTGTGTAGGCCACTGGCATGTATCTGAAATTCCAGACGCAGAAAGTAAGAATTTGTAAAATCAACAAGTATTTTTTATTTTTTACATGTTTTCACAGTTTCTCCCTTTGCATTTTGTGATGGCCTGTTAATCCATTCATGTACTCATTCATTTTTCCTGTCTATGGTTCACTGTTAAGTCTAAAGCCTACTATATTCCCTAATAGTAACATTCCTTGCAATGACTTCAAATTCCCACCAATAATTTATTAAAAACAAGCGACTGAGACACTGTTTTTACTTCATTTTCAATTTCTGGGTACACCACATTACTTGTTTTTGAACAGGCAACTTCCTAAAGACTTTTACAGCAAAAAGAAACACTAAATACAGAAGCAGAATACATCGAAAGTCGTCTGTATCTTACGTGCACGTACGTAATTATAAACCGACTTTTATTCCTAACAACAGGCAGCATAAACAGTAAGTATAAAGATATACTGAGATATTTAACTACGTAAGTATGACTGTGCTTAGACTATACTGGTTGAACTTGCAGAATACAGAATTCATATAACGTATAGCAGCTAAACTGTAGAATTGCCAAGACAAGAAAACGAAAGGCTATTTTCTTCGGCACTTATTCAGTTAAGATCTGATATATTAGTCAAAATGTCGCTGACCTTCCTTACTGCATAAGTGCTTATTCTTTGTTAGCACACTTAACCTCTTTTAAGAAATAAACAAAACAAATACTTACTCTTGAACTTGAAGAAGGAGTGAAGTTATCTCTGCAAATACTTGACAACCATTTCTTCCTCGTTGCTTCATCCTCCGGAAATTTAAACACGGTTACTTTTGGTCCACCGCCGTAATTTCCTCTACAATTCGGCACACAACAACGATATGGCATTTTACAGGCAACGAAATTTTCACAGGCAAGAGAAACAGATCACCAGTTTAGTGCACAGAAACTAAACAACCAAATCACGTACACTAACGCAGGAACACCATTCACTATAATAGTAAACTGACGCGAAACTCGCCGAACGACTATTCACAAGCACTGTTCCGTGAAACTGTTGAAGAAGGGACTATGTGTGTAGCCATCTTGTGACGTCACGCACTACGTAGACAGGCTTTCTTTTACAGGGGGTGCTGGTCGACGCCGCCTCGACCACCATGCTTCCTCCAAGCTGCCGCGGAACGAATGGAGTACTTCGAGAAATACTCTGGTAAACATTTCCTGAACTGTTGGGTCGCTTCTTGATTAATAACACCGGCTCACAAATTTTCATTTTTTATTTTATACAGAAATAAAAATAGCCATGCTTTATAGATTCAGATGCGCTGAACACTAATATCAGCGTTGAAATTGTCCCCTAGCTGAGGGTGAGTAGTAAATAAGGTGTTTACGTTTCACTGTCGCATTTATAGGACATTTCAAGATCTACGTCCAAAGGCATTGTGACAAGGGTTCCTCTGCCATACGTCACTGAGGTGGGTGTACACTTCCATTACAATTTGGCGACACTGCTTTAAACCATGACCCATGTGCATTGCATCCAGTCACTGAGCATTATCGAATGTAGGAACCAAATGCGTTTTCAATCGTCATTTCCCACGGCTGCGTTATATTGCGCTTCGTTACTTGCTACTGGAAAGAATGTCATGGCTGTTGGCAGTGAATATATGTGAGCAGAAGTGTTGAAGAACAGTGTACTGTGCGTGAACACGCTTTCAAAAAATTCCTCGAACCTACAGTAACAAACCACATAATATTCGGTGCATTTGTGCACTTGCTATTTATGGATCAATGAGTCAATGATTAATTAAAAGAAATTGCTACTAACGAGATTCGAACCAGCGGCGTCACAAAATGGTTCAAATGGCTCTGAGCACTATGGGACTTAACATCTGAGGTCATCAGTCCCCTAGAACTTAGAACAACTTAAACCTAACTAACCTGAGGATATCACACACACCCATGCCCGAGGCAGGATTCGGACCTGCGACCGTAGCGGTCGCGCGGTTCCAGAGCGACGTCGCAATCATTAGGTTTAGGTTTTGATGATAAGCATTCAACTGCCGAGTGTTATGTTAATGACGACCAAGTGCTTTACACTTAATATCAGTCAGAAATTTTCAAATGTCATTTTTTGCGTTTTTTGAGAATTTTGTTGTACAGTTTCTGGAGACTGATGTTTAGACAATGACTGCCAAATACTGTAAGTATGAGGAAAATAGAAGAGGGCGACTCAGTAAGGTCCACTTGTGAGATAAAAGCTCATATTTGGAGACTTAACATCTATACAACTATCTGTCTGACCAATATGCAAGCGTATACGGAGAGCATTACTCATACGAAAATAACGCAAAGACTATCCAATTTTTTCACAAATCTTGAAATTAGTATCCCAAGACTTAAAAGCAACGCTAACATACGAATCGAAAGAGACCCCCAGACGAAACTAGACGTCAAAGCTGATCAGCCAGTCACGTGGGACTACACCTGCGGCCACTCACTTTCTTTCTTTCTCTCTCTCTCTCTCTCTCTCTCTCTATCTATCTCTCTGTCTGTTTTTGGATACAGGCTCTCTAAGGCTGGTAGCGACCTCGCGCTGTTCTACTACATGCACAGTCGAGGCCTTCATGAAAGGAAGCCTGCGACTACCTCGTGGTGCATGAGAAAGACAGGCTGCAGCACGTATGTTACAGCACGTGGCACGACAGGTCTTACAGTGGCATTGGCTGTCTCCGGCAGAGAGCGAGTAACTATTCAGACGAGTTTAATAATTTTTAACTGCGCGTTTAAAGGCATGCAAGTTTTCGACAGCACACGATGGCATTCTACGGATCGGAGCGTGGAATGTCAGATCCCTTAATCGGGCAGGTAGGTTAGAAAATTTAAAAAGGGAAATGGATAGGTTAAAGTTAGATATAGTGGGAATTAGTGAAGATCAAGTAGGTAAAAAGACGAGGGCTAATAGAAATCCTTGGGTAACAGAAGAAATATTGAATTTAATTGATGAAAGGAGAAAATATAAAAATGCAGTAAATGAAGCAGGCAAAATGGAATACAAACGTCTCAAAAATGAGATCGACAGGAGGTGCAAAATGGCTAAGCAGGGATGGCTAGAGGACAAATGTAAGGATGTAGAGGCTTGTCTCACTAGGGGTAAGATAGATGCCCCTTTAATTAAAGAGACCTTTGGAGAAAAGAGAACCACTTGTACGAATATCAAGAGCTCAGATGGCAACCCAGTTCTAAGCAAAGAAGGGAAGGCAGAAAGGTGGAAGGAGTATACAGAGGGATTGTACAAGGGCGATGTACTTGAGGACAATATTATGGAAATGGAAGAGGATGTAGATGAAGATGAAATGGGAGATAAGATACTGCGTGAAGAGTTTGACAGAGCACTGAAAGACCTGAGTCGAAACAAGGCCCCGGGAGTAGACAACATTCCATTAGAACTACTGATGGCCTTGGGAGAGCCAGTCATGACAAAACTCTACCATCTGGTGAGCAAGATGTATGAGACAGGCGAAATACCCTCAGACTTCAAGAAGAATATAATAATTCCAATCCCAAAGAAAGCAGGTGTTGACAGATGTGAAAATTACCGAACTATCAGTTTAATAAGTCACAGCTGCAAAATACTTACACGAATTCTTTACAGACGAATGGAAAAACTGGTAGAAGCGGACCTCGGGGAAGATCAGTTTGGATTCCGTAGAAATGTTGGAACACGTGAGGCAATACTAACCTTACGACTTATCTTAGAAGAAAGATTAAGAAAAGGCAAACCTACGTTTCTAGCATTTGTAGACATAGAGAAAGCTTTTGACAACGTTAACTGGAATGCTCTCTTTCAAATTCTGTAGATGGCAGGGGTAAAATACAAGGAGCGAAAGGCTATTTACAATTTTTACAGAAACCAAATGGCAGTTACAAGAGTCGAGGGGCTTGAAAGGGAAGCAGTGATTGGGAAAGGAGTGAGACAGGGTTGTAGCCTCTCCCCGATGTTATTCAATCTGTATATAGAGCAAGCAGTAAAGGAAACAAAAGAAAAATTCGGAGTAGGTATTAAAATTCATGGAGAAGAAATAAAAACTTTGAGGTTCGCCGATGACATTGTAATTCTGTCAGAGACAGCAAAGGACTTGGAAGAGCAGTTGAACGGAATGGACAGTGTCTTGAAAGGAGGATATAAGATGAACATCAACAAAAGCAAAACGAGGATAATGGAATGTAGTCAAATTAAATCGGGTGATGCTGAGGGGACTAGATTAGGAAATCAGACACTTAAAGTAGTAAAGGAGTTTTGCTATTTAGGGAGTAAAATAACTGATGATGGTCGAAGTAGAGAGGATATAAAATGTAAACTGGCAATGGCGAGGAAATCGTTTCTGAAGAAGAGAAATCTGTTAACATCGAGTATAGATTTAAGTGTCAGGAAGTCGTTTCTGAAAGTATTTGTATGGAGTGTAGCCATGTATGGAAGTGTAACATGGACGATAAATAGTTTGGACAAGAAGAGAATAGAAACTTTCGAAATGTGGTGCTACAGAAGAATGCTGAAGATAAGGTGGGTAGATCACGTAACTAATGAGGAGGTATTGAATAGGATTGGGGAGAAGAGAAGGTTGTGGCACAACTTGACTAGAAGAAGGGATCGGTTGGTAGGACATGTTTTGAGGCATCAAGGGATCACAAATTTAGCATTGGAGGGCAGCGTGGAGAGTAAAAATCGTAGAGGGAGACCAAGAGATGAATACACTAAGCAGATTCAGAAGGATGTAGGTTGCAGTAGGTACTTGGAGATGAAGAAGCTTGCACAGGATAGAGTAGCATGGAGAGCTGCATCAAACCAGTCTCAGGCCTGAAGACCACAATAACAACAACAACGACGAAGTTAACAGCTTTAGTGGATACTTTTTCAATGACATATTAATTTCCCATAGGCCTTGCACGGAACTGAGCATTTGCACAATATTTCGGACAAGGCAACTAGCGGGACGTCACACGTTCGTTGTGCCCCAGACTGCCTTCGGTGACGTCACATTCCCGATGCTAACCGCAGGTATGGGCGCAAATAATTCACGGGGCGGCTTGCGACAGTGTAAAACGTCACGTAACGTGCATCAGATTAGAGTACATGACTTTAAACGCAACTTACCTTCAAGGTAGCACAGAGAAACATTCAGGAGGGAAAAGTAGTAAGGGAAAATATACACCAATACACAGTAATCGACATTTTGTAAATTTAAGTTACGACTATTGTTGTTCACAAGGCGATTGTCATTATTGTTGAATAACTGTCTGTAAAAATATCTGTTGATCCATAATGGATAAGGGACAGCGCCGGCCAAACATTTACCACCGAAAATCGCCAGACAGCCATATGTTTTGTGCAGCCATTTTATTTCGACAACCAGTGTCGGCATCTCAGTACTGCCATCTTCAGGCCCATATGCACTCTATGTACAGACTTTTGTTTCAAGTCTTCAGAGTAACACTATAAAAACGAATTCACAGAATCGAGATATTGATGGCCCCAGTTATGCAAGTATCCATATATCTGTCTGTACACGGAGTCCATCGGGGACTGAAGATAGCATTACTCAAAACATACGGCTGTTTGGCCATTTTCCTCGGTAAATGTTAGTAAAAATATTTCCCAAATGTGACATTTGTTTGGAAGTGACTTTCACATCATTACCACAAGTACACGTGTGTGTGGCGACTCCCTTTTCTAAAAATTCGAGTTGGAAATGTAACTTGACTCTAAAGTTCAAGTTTTTATAGTTTCATCTTGCTGAGACACCAGTAGATCGGGCTAAATAGAAATACCCTGTAAATATTAATTTAATAGTAAAAAATCATGACTAGGCCCCTACAATGCACATCTGACTTCTGTTAATAACCAGCCGCCTGAGTGCTAACAGGCGATTAACAAAAAAAGAACTATAAACTGCACTCAGTTCCAGGAAACAAAATTAGAATGTTTTCGATTTATTTCACTCTGTAAAGGAAATGACGGAATGCTGAACACAAAGTAAAAATATAGTCTGTAAACAACAACAGAGGGACTGTGCCTCGTACAGTTAAATTTCCTAATGGTTCTTTAAACAGGGTTGTTAAGTGCAACACCTCTAGGCTGACACAATTATAAATACTTAAGTCGAAAATAGACAGTGCTAAGGTTGACGAATACTGCGTTTAATTAGTCTTCTTCAGTTTGTCACAATGGCGTGTTTTGGATGCTGTGTCTCTTAGACGAATTTGTCGTGCCTGCTGCTTTCACCTCAGTACTGCTTTCCCCGGAACTCGAAGCTTCGTGGCAACTTGGGAGTACTTGGATAACGATATTGAACAATTTCTGCCACAAAAATTAATAAAAAGGATTTCCCCCCCTTGCTGCCCTTCTCCCATCAGTCAACGATTTGAAATTAACATTCCCTAACATACTGTACATTTGAAATTAATGTTTTACAGGGGCACTAAAAAAGTTTTTAATTCGATCGTTGCATCTCTCATAAAATCTAGAATGGTTAACTGTAGTTTACAGAACCTACTTACATTTCTCTGTGATTTGCGCTGCTCAGAAGCGTACTTTCAATCGGATGGATGTGTTTAAACAAGTAATATGTTCCAACAACAATTTGAAATGTTAAATCAGACTGTTGCGATACACGACTTGCCGTGCTTGGTTGCCTTAGGATCGGAAGGACTGGACCGAAGAGGCATTGAACGTAATTCGTGGCACCAAAAAGTTTTAAAATACATTTGTTGAACATACACCAGGCAGTCAAAGCACTAGGCTTTCCCCCACAGTGATTGTGAGGACTGACACAATACAGATCTCAAACGTAGAATGATGAAAGTGTATAAAGTGTATTTCATATCAAATCACAAAACCGATACTTTGATTTAGACCCTAATGCAATTATTTAAGGCCGCGCGGGATTAGCCGAGCGGTCATGGACTGTGCGGCTGGTCCCGGCGGAGGTTCGAGTCCTCCCTCGGGCATGACTGTGTGTGTGTCTGTCCTTAGGATAATGTAGGTTAAGTAGTGTGTAAGCTTAGGGGCTGATGACCTTAGCAGTTAAGTCCCGTAAGATTTCACACACATTTGAACATTTGAACATTTTGAGCAATTATTTAAGGAAAAGTATTCAAAAGGTTAACACTTGTGTGAGCAACTAGTTGTCCTTGACAATTGCTTACGAAAATCACCGATAACTTTACCGGTCAAAGCAAGTTATCGAAATTAGGAAACATAGGATTATAAAGCCAACTGGTTGCAGATAATTGTTAGGTACGTTGACCTTTGCCATGTGTGCCCACCTGGGAACAACATCAGAGTCTGATATTATTCCCAGCTGGGCATACGTGGCAAAGTCTGTAACGTTTTATTTCACTTTTGACTTGAGCATAGCCGCTCTAAATTATGACCATTGTTATTTAGCAATGTAGTTTTACGATTTATCAATATTTCATTCTGTTGAAGGCACCCATAGTAGGTGTCGAAACATGGGTCAAAGTACCTAACAGTTATCTGCAACCGGTTGTCTATATAATCCTAAGTTGAGCTAGTATACGGTTGCTGAGTAACAGCCAAGTCTAAAACTGTAAGAACTTAGCAAATCTCATATAAAGAACAGGAAAAATATGTATCTAAGTAAACTCTGCTTGCGAGTAAGCCACTTCCGATGTCGCCCAAACTTTCGGGGCGT
The DNA here is from genome assembly GCF_023864345.2 of Schistocerca serialis cubense. NCBI lineage: Eukaryota > Metazoa > Arthropoda > Insecta > Orthoptera > Acrididae > Schistocerca > Schistocerca serialis. The sequence continues at coordinate 740,117,589 of NC_064642.1, forward strand.
CAGTTAGTAACATGTTCCATGGATCATTTTGCATGATAGATCGTAATGATGTGCGACGAGTCATTATACATTCACATCGCAAATTAATTTGTACATACAGTTACATTCTGAACATTTCTAATTATCTTTAAAAAAAATATGCAGATTTATTTACGTATTTATTGTTGAGCTATTTCAGTCTAGACAAAAAGTAGCCTCTTTAAGTCATAAAATACCTGTTTAAGAAGTGTTTCCATGTATCTCTGTCCACTGCTGTTTTCTGCCCGTTGAAGCGCGCACGTTTCCTGAGTTCCTTATCCCAGCGATCAGGTGGTCCCCCAGGTGGTCTTCGTTTTTCTCTGGGACTCTACTCTAAAACTGATTCTGTCCATCTTCCATCCTTCGTTCGTTCAATATGTTCTACCCACTGCCATCTAAGAGTCTTAACCCGTTCTGTAATATTTTTTACACCTGTTATTGCTCGTATGTCTTCACTTTTCTGTTCATCTTTCTTATTGAGACCTAACATTGACCTTTCCATAGCTCTCTGAGCAGTTCTAAGTTTACTTTTGAAAAATTCATTTAAAGTCCAAGTTTCACCCCCTTACATTAAAACCGGTAGGACACACTGATCAGAAACTGTCTTTTTTAAGTAGACTGGCATGTTAGATTAGAAAACTGTTGCATTCCTTCCGTAAGCCCTCCAACCCAGTTCAATTCGATTAAAGATTTCAGGTTTCAAATCCCCTTTTGTTTCAATTAATTGCTCCAGATAAACGTGTTCTGTAACATTGTTTAGGATGTTGCCGTTCATTGTTTCTTGTCCTGCAGCTACCCACTTATTATGGATAGCCTTAGTTTTAGTATATTATTTTAAGTCTCACTTTCTGTCAGCGATCTGTTAAGTTTTTTTTTATAGAGGACTGCATTTCCATATTACTGTTAGCTAGGGCCACTATATCATCAGAAAATCTCAGGTTGGCGAGCCTTTTACCATTTATCCTTATTCCTCTGTTGTTCCAAATAATTTGGGACATGGTCATCTCGGGAACTGCTATAAATAACTTTGGGGATATACGATCGCCCTGCTTTACTCCTTTTTCAGTGAGTAATTCGCAGTTGTTTTTTCCTATATTGATAGATGCTACAGACGTGTCATAAATGTTGCACAATATGTTTATATATTTTGTTTCCACTCCTTGCTCGGCCAGTGATTGTGTGACTGCAGTGTGGCTGACAGAATCAAAGGCTTTTTCGAAGTCAATGAAGGCTATGCATAGTGGCACTTCATACCCATTGGTTCGACTAATTACCTCACGCAGTGTGTTTATATAGTCAATTGCACGGAAACCACTCCGGAATCCAGCTTGTTCTATGGGCTGTGCAGTCTCCACTACTATTTTAATGCGATTTTTCATTGAACACTTTATATATAACAGATAGTAAGCTGATGGGGCGGTAGTTCTTCAGATAGTTAATCATTCCCTTCTTATGAAGTAAGGTTATGTTTGCTTTGTTCCAGCAGGTTGAGATGCTGCTATTCTGTATATACGAAGTAAAGACTTTAGCCAGATGTTTCCCTGTTTCCTTTCCTCCAAGCAGGAGTATGTCAATTGTCAGGCCATCATGAGCCCCTGCTGAGGATTTTGGGGACCTCATCATCATCTGCGTAAGATTTTCCTAATGGTTCATGTTTTCCTTCATATAATTTACTATAGAAGTTCTTTATTACTTTAGAATTTCTTCCTTTTCCGTTATGCGCCCATTATCATCGTCAATTGCTGTGATTTCATTTTTACCAATTATAAGCATTTGTTTAGCTTTCTTGCAGCTCCTTTTATTCTCTAATTCTAATTTTATGGTATCTTCATTATATTTTTGTATGTCGGATTTCATATTCTTCCTTATACACTTACACGGTTCTCAATATCCTATCTTGTCACAAGAAGTTGTAATTTTCATTTTTACAAGTGAAGCTTTGGTTTCTGACCTTAAATTTCCTGGTTGTTTAGTAATTATTGTCAGTCCACCTATTTGCTTTGAAGTTTGCATTATCGTTTCAGCTAGATTTTCTTCTGTTGAGTCTTCTAATCTCTAAATGTGCAGAGCTGAATATAGTGAGTCTGTTTAAAACTGACAGTGAAACTATTTGCAGAAAACCAGTCAATGATACTTTTAAGAACTATGTTTAACATTTCTTCTGTTTCTACGGATATGCGTGGATTGATTACAACACTAACGTCATGTGCAAAAAGGACTAATTCTGCTTGTTGTATACTAGATGGAAGATAGTTTACATGTATGAGGAGCAATAATGGACCTGAGATTGAACCCTGAGGAACCCCATACGTGATTTCACCTCAGTCAGAATTGTGTCCCTGGACAATATTACTTGAGTTATTAAGTACAAGTTACTGCATTCCTTTGGTTAAATATGACTTTATCCATTGGTTGGCTATGCCATCGATCCCATAAAATGTTAATTTATAAAGGAGAATACTGTGATTCACGCAGCCTTACAAACAGTCACCCCCAACACACGTGCTCCACCTCTCTAAATCATAAATGCCAACAGATCAAATTCACGAACATTTACAGCCATTGTCGGACCTGTCCCGAAGTCCAGTTAGCTTGTTCTGACAACAAGCAATGAAAGTCCAAAGGTCGGCAAGTTTTCTTAAACTCCAGACCGGAACAAAAGAATTATTTCCGACCTAATTAAATGTGTCGTATGTATTTCCAACGACAAGACATCGACTCTAAAGAGTACGGGACCCCACAATGACAGAATTACCATAACTCTCGCACATCATAAAGGCAAAACACAATAATAACTATTTCAAAACGTAATAGCTCAAGCCTAGTTGATAGATAGGCGCCACATACACCCAAAAGGTGAGATTAAGGCATTAACGACTGATTTAAGAGTGGAGAAGGAGTAGTCTATTTTACAATTTTAACAGCTGAGACTTGCACTACAGGCCAGAAACCGTTATTAATTCCTGTCAAAGTTTACAGTCTTAAACCGATGGCCAGCCAACAAGGCAACACAAGAAAATAGTTCACTCAAATGCTTAATACATCTATTAACTACTTTGTAGTCCGCAGCTCGTGGTCGTGCGGTAGCGTTCTCGCTTCCCGCGCCCATGTTCCCGGGTTCGATTCCCGGCGGGGTTAGGGATTTTCTCTGCGTCGTGATGACTGGGTGTTGTGTGATGTCCTTCGGTTAGTTAGGTTTAAGTAGTTCTAAGTTCTAGGGGACTGATGACCACAGATGTTAAGTCCCATAGTGCTCAGAGCCATTTGAACCATTTTTTGAACTACTTTGTACAAACCCGCGGAATACGTAACATCCGCGGTATACGTGACAACCAGACAGTTACAAAACTTGGGCTCTGGCGATAGCGAACAGAATTGGAGTAGCCACGGGCAACTCGCAATTAAGACCAAAGCATTTTTACGGAACCGTTGCCGCGCCGAGTGGCAGCGCGGTTTGAGGCGCCATGCCAAAGACTGTGCGGCCCTCCCGCCGGAGGTTCGAGTCCTTTCTCGGGCATGGGTGTGTGTGTTCTTCTTAGCATAAGTTAGTTTAACTATTGTGTAAGTCTAGGGACCTATGACTTAAGCAGTTTGGTCCCTTAGAAATTCACACACATTTGAGCATTTGAACGGAACCGTTACCAAAATATAGCTTTCAGCAAGATCCCACAAAACTTAAAGTGCACAGCAGACACCTCCTGAGATCAATCGGCCAAAATACGCAATCCACGTATCAACTTTAAAGTCAGTACTGCCATTAGACTGTTATTTATTTACAGTGTTACATTTACACTTACACAATCATGGTTTCGGCTTCAAAGCGCCATTATCAAGTGTTTTAAGTGTTATAAATAGCCTAAGATGGCATACTGTCGCAGACAATTTATAACATTTAAAACACTTGATAATGGCACTTTGAAACCGAAATCATGATTGTGTAAGCCTAAATGTAAAACTGTAAACAAACAACAGTCTAATGGCGATACTGACTTTAAAGAAATATATTTTAACTGTGACCCCGCATTATGAAAAAGAAAGTATCAACGGTTCCACTTATTAAAAAAAAACTCTAATACTAACACTTTGCGAAATTGTACATCAACACCACTTGAAGTTACGTTGCAGGATTGCAGTTCGACCGCTACTGTTGTTACTCTCAAACTCTAGGTAAAACGAAAAACAGTTTCAAAATTAAAAGGAAGATAGGCCGTGGTGACGGTACTGCAAACGACCCCTTGCGAAGAAATACTCGTATGTGCGCAACGATAGCGTGTCAGACGGCTTAACACCGAACATGAACATTTACAAGGAAGAATGTTCTCGAAGTCGTTCACCAGGCGTATGCAGAAAAGTGACGGCGGAAACGAAGAAGCTCGCAGAGGCCAAATGTGCTCCCACTAACTCGGGATTAAACTGCTTTCCAAAACGATGTCCCACGGAAGAATTCCGCAGACTAACGGCGGATGTCCTCCCGCTGCGCAGACGGTTCCAACTCAACCCTTCCTCAACTGCCAGCGAAGTAGATCCTGTGTACTTGGGCCAACACCAGGCAAAGAAACCCACGGACCTATAGAAGAGACCCACACGGCCACAACACTGAAAGACTCGACCGTTACTGTCTCCTTTAAGCCACTTCCTATCTCTGCGTAAGGTTTACCGGCCACTGCCCATATCATTCCAACTCTCTCGATGCACTCCCTCCACGCCTCACGCCCCCTTCTCAGGTCAAAGATTATTAGAGCGAGAGCGTGAAGCGAGATATCGAACGCGACGCTGCTCAGGTTACTCCGAGGTGCATCTACACGGATTGAACAAACTTGAGTTAATGTCACTGTTACACATGCAGTGAACACATTAGCACTGACAGAAAGTGTTCCACATTCGTTGCTCCCATTTATGAATTATAATAAACATTGTGATACGTTAACCCCTGCAGTATGCTTTACTCGTTCTGAGAAGTTTCTATTTTACTTTCATCTTCAAGAACGTGCCATAAATGTCCGACAGACATTAGCTCATCAAACGTATCTGCAGAACCCTGTGGCTGGTCTTTTATACAAAAGTCCACAAACACCACAGATCTCATTTTTCACTCGTTATTTTCAGCTTCTTTCCACAGTTTGACCTGCGAAACTGATTTTTGGTAATATACACCAGAGATCCGTGTATAGTGAATAAACCTACTTTGGAGAAGATCTGTCTGAAACTTCCCGGCCTGCTAAAAAAAAGTGAAGCATGGACAAGGGGCAGAGGAAACGAAAGGAGACTTCGTAGCTCGAGAGGGTGTGTGGTATTATTTCAATGATTACAATATCGACTCAGATTTGCAAAGGACCTGACAGTATGTGTCATCTTATCTGTATGAAGTTGTACCCTCTCTAGATGGCGTATCATAAAACCGTTGTATCCTCTTCTGAGGCAAACTGGCCCACAATTCTTCATATCCTGGATCCTTGTCTTGGGATGGAGTTGACATCCAAGCCGATCCCACACATGTTCTGTGTGGCACATCTATGAATCTTGTTGGGGCCGGGAGTACCAGACATTTCATAGAGACACATGCCACACGTAGGCGAGCATTGTCATGTTAAAAAATGGCACCACGATACAGTCGCATGAGAGGTAGCAAATGAAGACGCACTGCATTCACGACGTATCGTTGTGCAGTTAATAGTTTCCCCAATCACTGCCTACCGCGACGTGGAGACATATCCCACGTTTCGCAGTTCCACGACTCCAGGAGTGACACCTCTCTGAAGCTTGGGAAGGACCTTTTCCCACGCAGCGGCACACCAGCCACTGATGGATGATGGTCATCTGGGAAAGTGTTGAACCGCCATTCGTTGCTGAATACAATGCGAAGCCATCCACCAGTAGTGAATGCTTTTCGGTCGCGGCACCACTACAAAAACAGTCCTCCCTGATATGGTGGTGACGGCAACCTACGCGTAGGATGATAATTCACTAGTCCGCTGCCTCTAGTCCAAACTACTGGTGCGGGACGACGTAGAGCATTGTCCGAAGGCAGGTATGGGCATGTAGGGGTTGTGGCGGGCTCGGTGGGCAATGAGGGGATCTCTCTTCTGCCGGACAGACATTGCCAGCTGGAACCTTGACGACTAATATCCCCGTCCTCACGTTCCAAAGAAGGGCGATGTCGGGCCACCGTCACAGCCAAATGCTGCACTAATATGGATACTGAACAATACGATCAGCTGGACAAATAGATACCAACAATGAGGTTCTTCAGAATGAAATTTTCACTCTGCAGCGGAGTGTGCGCTAATTTTGAAACTTCCTGGCAGATTAAAACTGTATGCCGGACCGAGACTTGCAGTCGGGACCTTTGCCTTTCGCGGGCAAGTGCTCTACCAACTAAGCTACCCAAGCACGACTCACGATCCGTCCTCACAATTTTACTTCCGCCAGGCGGAAGGTAGGAGACGAGGTACTGGCGGAAGTAAAACTGTGAGGACGGGTCGTGAGTCGTGCTTGGGTAGCTCAATTGGTAGAGCCCTTGCCCGCGAAAGGCAAGGGTCCCGAGTTTGAGTCTTGACCCGGCACACAGTTTTAACCTGCCAGGAAGTTTCAAAATCAGCGCACAATGCGCTGCAGAGTGAAAATTTCATTCTGGAAATGTCCCCCAGGCTGTGGCTAAGCCATGTCCTCGCAATATCCTATCTTCCAATAGTGCTAGCCCTGCAAGTTTGGTGGTTCTGAGCACTATGGGACTTAACATCTGTGGTCATCAGTCCCCTAGAACTTAGAACTACTTAAACCTAACTAACCTAGGGACATCACACACATCCATGCCCGAGGCAGGATTCAAACCTGCGACCGTAGCAGTCCCGCGGTTCCGGACTGAGCGCCTAGAACCGCTAGACCACCGCGGCCGGCCTGCAAGTTTCGCTGGAGTTTGGAAGGTAGGAAACGAGGTACTGGTGGAAGTAAAATTGTGAGGACGGGTCGTGAGTCGTGCTGGGGTAGCTCAGTTGGTAGAGCACTTGCCCGCGAAAGACAAAGGTCCCGAGTTCTAGTCTCGGTCCGGCACACAGTTTTAATGTACCAGGAAGTTTCAATGAGGTTCTTTTCAAACTCTGTAAGGTTCTGACATCGGTGTCTCACAAACGTACGTGTCATCTCTGTGATCTCAGTCAGCATCTGATGCTTTTCACGCTGTTATATATCCTGTCAGGCGTGATAACAGCACTAAACGCTGACAACGCTATTGCACTGTGAATGCACTGCAGTGTGAACGTGCACGAAGTTACACTCAGCCGGCCGTTGTGTCCGAGCGGTTCTAGGCGCTTCAGTCCGGAATCGCGCTGCTGCTACGGTCGCAGGTTCGAATCCTGCCTCGAGCATCGATCTCTGTGATATCCTTAGTTTATTTGGGTTTAGGTAGTTCTAAGTCAATGGGACTGATGACCTCAGAAGTTAAGTCCCATAGTGCTCAGAGCCATTTGAACCATTTTTTTAGTTACACTCACATCTGACCATGTGTTCTAGTCGCTTGACATTTCTTCTTAGTCAGTGTATTTGCAACCTACAAAATTTCCGAAACCTTCGATTAAATAGATGATTGTGATTGTTGTACACAGCAAAGAAAAAAATAAATGTGATGTGTAAGTTTTCCAGTATATTCAGATGAACGTACAGGAAGGGATAAACTTTTCCAGTTGATTAGGAAGTTTTCTCAAGTAACGAATAATTCTCAAGTAGTGAGTACTGGTGTCATGGTGAGTATGGAGGCCACAGCCTGTAGAAATAGGACTCAGGCGTAGCTTGTTGTGTTCCCAAAGCTACAGTGGGATTTCACGCAGGACTAGCCATGCTGCAGCACCGACTTGTGACGTCAAACGGGTTCCAGCCAGTTATGACAGGCTCTACACTGATGCGACGAAGTCATAATACAGCGATATGCACATAGTAGAGTGCACACAAGGCATAAAAGGGCAGTGCAACGGCGGAGCAGTCATTTGTTCAGGTGATCCGAGCGAAAAGGCGTCCGAAGTGATTGGGACCCGACGACGGGAATTAACAACCTTTGAACGAAGAATGGTGGTTGAATCTAGAAGCATACGATATTCCATTTCGTAAATCGTTGGGACATTCAACATTCCGAGATCCACAGTGTCACGAGTGCACCTAGAATAGCACATTTCAGCCATTACCTCTCATCACGGACAACACAGTGGGCGACGACCTTCACTTAACGACCGAGAGCAGCGGCTTTTGCGTAGAATTGCCGGTGCTAACAGACAAGCAACACTGTGCCGATGTGGCCGAGCGCTTCTAGGCGCTTCAGTCTGGAACCGCCCGACCGCAACGGTGTCAGGTTCGAATCCTGCCTCGGGCATGGATGTGTGTGATGTCCTTAGGCTAGTTAGGTTTAAGTAGTTCTAAGCTCTAGGGGACTGATGACAAGTACCATAGTGGTCAGAGCCATTTGAACCATTTGAATGCGGCACGTACGACGAAAGTATCCGTCAGGACAACGCGGCGAAATTTAACGTTAATGGACTGTGGCATCAGACGACCGACGGGAGTGCCTTTGACAGCAGCACGACATCGCCTACACATCCTCTCCTGCGCTTGTGACCATTTCGGTTAGAGCCTACACGACTGAAAAACCTTGTCCCATTCAGGTCCCGATTTGAATTGTTAAGAGCTCATGATACGGGCCTTGTGCGACTCAGAGCTCACAAAGCCGTGGCCTTACATTATGTACAAGGCACTGTGTAAGCTGGTGGTGGCTCCATAATGGTATTGGCTGTGATAACATGGAATGTACTGGGTCCTCTGGTCGGACTGAACTAATCAGTGATCAGAAATAGTTATGTTCATGGTCTTCATGTTCCCAACCAACGATGGAATTTTTATAGATGACAATGCGCCATGTCACTGGGCCACAATTATTCGTGATTAGTTTGAAGAACAATCTGGACAACCTGAGCGAGTTCGGTAGCCACTCAGATCTCCCGACGGGAATCCCGTCGAACATTTACGAAATATACTCAGGAGGTCAGTTCGCGCGCAAAATCCTACGCCGAAAACAAACATAGCCGCAGTTATGGACGGTTATAGATGCAGCACTACCCCGTATTTTTAAATTGGGGTTCCAAAGACCTGTTGAGTCCATGCCACGTCGAGTTGCTGCTTTACGAGCCGGCCGCTGTGGTCGAGCGGTTCTAGGCGCTTCAGTCTGGAACCACGCGCTGCTACGGTCGCAGGTTCGAATCCTGCCTCCGGCAGTCCCACAGTGATCAGAGCCATAGTGCTCAGAGCCATTTGAACCATTTCTAGGCGACTTAACTTTTGAGGTCATCAGTCCCCTAGAACTTAGAACTAATGAAACCTAACTAACCTAAGGACATGACACACATCCATGCCCGAGGCAGGATTGGAACCTGCGACCGTAGCGGTCACGCGGTTCCAGACTGAAGCGCCTTGAACCGCACGGGCACACCGGCCGGCGGGACTGATGACCTCAGATGTTAACTCCCGTATTGCTAAGATCCATTTGAACCATTTTGAGCTTCTTTACGCCGCGCAAAAGGAGGTCCGACACGATATTAGGATGTGTCCCATTACTTTTGCCACCGCAGTGTAAAATGTTTGAAACGTTCGATTAAAAAGGTCATTGTGTTTGTTGTATGCTGTCTAAGTTTTCCAGTGTATTTAGATGAAGATGTGAGTAGGGTTAACCGAGCGAGGTCGTGCGTGGTTACCACACTGGACTAGTACCGAGGAAGACGACGGTTCAAACTCACATCCGGCCATCCTGATTTAGATTTTCCGCCATTTTCCTAACTCGCTTCAGTCTAATGCCATGATGTTTACTTTGAAAGGGCAGCGCCGATTTCTTCCCCATCCTTCCCTAATTCGATGGGATCGATGACGTCTCTGTTTTGCCCCCACGCTCCAACCAAACAACCAACAAATGGCTCTGAGCACTACGGGACTTAACATCTGAGGACATCAGTCCCCTAGAACTTGTTGTTGTTGGTGTTGTGGTCTTCAAATAGCTCAAATGGCTCTAGACAGACTTAACACCTGAGGTCATCAGTCCCATGGAACTACTTAAACCTAACTAACCTAAGGACATCACACACCCATGCCCGAGGCAGGATTCGAACCTGCGACCGTAGCGATCGCTCGGCTCCAGACTGTAGCGCCTAGAACCGCTCCGCCACTCCGGCCGGCAAACAACCAACAGGTAGGGTTAAATTTACCCAGTTCATCAGGGACTTTTATCAAGTAACAATAATTTTCAAGTAATAATTACTGGAGTCATCGTCAGTATGGTGCCCTCAACATGCAGGAACAGGACTCAGCCTGTAGTGTTTCCAAAGCTACAGTGGGATGTCGTGTAGGACTCTCCGACTAGATGACTTCACACTGGCCACCTGTCAGTGAGGGCAGGCTCTGTACGTCGGGATGGCTGCGGGCGGAGGCGCTGCGGTGACGCTAATTATCGGCGCGGGTGATGCGCGAGACGGACTGCCTGCGACCGCCGGCCGTCGATCGCGGCGCGGGTCCGCCCCCGCAGCGCCACGCCCACATTTCAACACCTGGCAGGCGGGCGGGCGCCATGAATAAGTGAGGCGGCGCCGGCGCGCGCGGACATCCAGTATTCATGCGGCAGCCGACCCGCTCTTATTACTCACTCAGCCGCCCTGACAAACACCACTCGACTCGACTCGCAGCTTTCTGCGCGACGTGCGTCTGTTTGCGACGTCAGCGCTCGCGGCAGAGTGCCAGCACAGAGGCCGCACTCGATTTGACTCAACTTCTCGTCTCGAGGGCGCGCAGATACTTCACAGCTAGGACCTACGTGCTTGGGTATGGTACACAGATTTGAATCTTTTTAAAATACACTTGGAAATTATCTGAAGCAGTCCATGGTGTTGTGCTACGAGACATTGTGCTATACTGCTCTCCGTTACACTGACGGGCGAAAACATTGTCAGCACTACCCCAAGGGAGACTCGATGGTTGCTTGGTTGGTTGATTTGGGGGAGAGCAACAAACAGCAAGGTCATCGGTCCCGCCCGATTAGGGAAAGATGGGGAAGAAAGTCGGCCGTGCCCTTTTAAAGGAATCATCTCGCAATTTGCCTGAAGCGATTTAAGGAAATAACGGAAAACCTAAATCAGTATGGGCGGACGCGGGTTCGAACTGTAGTCCTTCTCAATGCGAGTCCAGTGTGCTAACCACAGCGCCACCTCCCCTAGGTGAGATTCAATCTCACTTGTGAAAAACATGAAACATATTCACAGTTGCGGCTGTAATCGCGGCAGTGCCTGTTCCTTCGGCGTGAGTGCATTCGTGAAGAAACACTTCATTGTGCACGGTTCTAGGCGCTTCTGTCTCGAACCGCGCGACCGCTACGGTCGCAGGTTCGACTCCTGCTCGGGCTCATGTGTGTGATGTCCTTAGGTTAGTTAGGTTTAAGTAGTTCTAAGTTCTAGGGGACTGATGACCTCAGATGTTAAGTCCCATAGTGCTCAGGACCATTTGAACCATTTGAACACTTCATTGTCCTTAACAACACAGGCATTGCAATATCGTACGAGGGTCACTCTAAAAGAAATGCACACTATTTTTGTAAAAATACAGTTTTCATTCTGCATTTGTGAAAGTTTGACAGCGTGTAGATACATCTTTCCCGCTTGTTTTCAAACTTAGTTCAGCCTGGAAACATCCCCCAGGCAGTGGCTCAGGCATGTCTCCGCAATATCCTTTCTTTCAGGAGTGCTAGTTCTGCAAGGTTCGCAGGAGAGCTTCTGTCAAGTTTGGAAGGTAGGAGACGAGATACTGGCAGAAGTGAGGCTGTGAGAACGGGTCGTGAGTCGTGCTTGGGCAGCTCAGTTGGTAAAGCACTTGCCGGCGTAAGGCAAAGGTCCCGAGTTCGAGTCTCGGTCCGGCACACAGTTTGAATCTGCCAGGAAGTTTCTTAGTTCAACCTGTTCCAGTGAGTGGGGCCGTCGCAGCATGTCTTCAAGGTGGCTGCTACACTTGACGTTCGTCAGAAGCAACTTACTGTCATAGAATTCCTGCGCTGTGAAAACGACACAATGGGAAACATCCACAAGAGGTTGAAAAAGGCGTATGGAGATGCTGCTGTCAATCGCAGTACACTTAGTCGGTGGACAAGCAGGCTACGTGATGAAAGCGGGCACGGTAATACTGAGGATTGTCCTCGCAGCGGCAGGCCTCGTACTGCACACACTCCAGACAATGTGCAGAGAGGTAACGAATCGGTGACTGCTGACAGACGCACCACAGTGAACGAGTTGTCACGCTGCGTTGGGATAGGGGAAGGAAGCGTTTGCAGAATACTGAAAGTGTTGGCGTTAAAAAAGGTTTGTGCCAGGTGCGTTCCCAGGATGTTGACAGTGGCTCACAAAGAAACAAGAAAAACGGTATGTAGCGAACTTTTGGAACAGTACAATAATGGTGGAGATTAATTTCTTGGAATAATTGTGACAGGTGGTGAAACATGGCTCCGTCCTTTTTCACCAGAGACGAGGAGGCAGTCAATGGAGTGTCATCATGCAAATTCACCAACGAAAAAGAAATTCCAAACCACACCTTCTGCTGCAAAAGTTATGGCTATGGTGTTTTTCGATTCCGAAAGACTCTTGCTTGTGGATATCATGCCAAGTGGAACCACCATAAATTCTGATGCATATGTGATGACACTGAAGAAACTTCAAGCTCGACTGAGTCTTGTTCGACCACATCGGCAAAAGCAGGATGTCTTGCTGTTGCACGACAATGCACGGCCACATGTCAATCAAAAAACCATGGAAGTGATCACAAAACTCGGGTGTACAACATTGAAACACCCGCCTTACAGTCCTGACCTGGCTCCATGTGACTATCATCTCTTTGGGAAACTGAAAGACTCTCTTCGTGGAACAAGGTTTGACGATGATGATTCCCTCGTGCACGCTGCCAAACAGCGGCTCCAACAGGTTGGTCCAGAATTTTACCGTGTGGGTATACAGGCGCTGGTTCCAAGATGGCGTAAGGCAGTTGAGAGGGATGGAAATTATGTGGAGAAATGAAACACCGACGGCGCGCGCGCCTGTCAGTCTGATGCTGCTTACAGTGCCGGCCGCACACACGACCCTTAGCGGCGCGTCTTAATCGAGTTGGGCATTCCTAGGAAAATTTTATAATGTACAAATATATTTTTATCTTTAACGTCATCACTGTTGCACTAAACCATTTCTAAACCATTTCTAAACTATTTACTCTATGTAAGTATGCTTTCTTTGTCTACTGTACCGTAGCAGTTAGCTATGATATAATTTTATTACATATGTTTAATTTAACAATTTTTATATTATTCCAAAACTCTGTTATAGGTAATGTAAAATTTTCTTACTTCTGATGAAGGCTGCCTTAGAGCAGTTGAAACCTAGATAAAGTTGAAAATTTTTTACCTGTGCAACCGAAGAGCTGTGTTTTCAAGTAATATTATAAATGAAAATATTGTTCCCTAAAGGATGTATCTACACACTGTAAAACTTTCACACATGCAGAATTAAAGATGGATTAAAAAAAAAAAATAGTGTGCATTTCTTTTGGAGTGACCCTCGTATTTATCTCCCAATACCAGGCAGCGACTTTCAATTAAAATGTCCTTCTCTTCGCGAAAATTACGCAATATATGTGTACGAGTGCAGGTTGTGATGCAGGAACGACGACATGAGGAAGTTTGGGTCTGGATGTGTATTCTGCAGATGTAGCCAAAGCTGTCAAGGCGACCACTTGCATAGAGGGTGAAATCCGCGTTCGAGTGCCAGCCCGGCAGAAACTTTCATTATAGTCAGTCCCTTATACAGCTGATGGTTGTTCGTATTCGCAACTGTGAATATATTTTCTTCTTTTACAACAGGACAACGCTCGCCCACATACCGTTGATCTAACCCAACACGCTCTGCAGGATGTTGACGCATGGCAGCACAACAGGTCGAATCTCCAGACTGACTTACAAATTTTCAGTCACGGTGCTTGGGGTGATCACGACAGTGTTCCTGCTGTCATACGAAATCGCACCGCAGACCATAACTCGAGGTGTGGGTCCAGTGTGTCCACAACGCAGACGTGTTGGTTGCAAGCCCACAACTGGTCTCCTAAGCAACACACGGTCATCAATGCCACCAAGACACAACCACCTTTCGTCAGAAAATACAACAGACCTCCACCATGCCCTCCCATTAACTCTATCCTGACATTAATTAAGTCGGTGGTTCAGGTCGAGTGGCATCCACGCTACAGGGCGGCTGGCTCGAAGCTGACCAAGAAGTAATCGATGTGTGACAATTCCTTGTGTGACAGTGGTGCCAACTGCTGCTCAGATTGCTGCTGCATATGCAGTACGATGCGCCAGAGCCATACACCGAACACGATGGTCTTTCCTCTCGGTAGTGCCCCGCGGCCGTCCAGAGCCCAGTCTTCGCCGCCCGCGGTGGCCGAGCTGTTCTAGGCGCTTCAGTCCGGAACCGCGAGACTGCTACGGTCTCAGGTTCGAATCCTGCCTCGGGCATGGGCATGTGTGTGATGTCCTTAGGTTAGTTCGGTTTAAGTAGTTCTAAGTTATAGGGGACTGATGACCTCAGATAGTAAGTCCCATAGTGCTCAGAGCCATTTGAATCATTTGAAGCCAGTCTTCTTGCGGCCATACATTTCCGTCATCACCGTTGCCAGCAGTCATGTACAGTGGCTATATTCCTGCCAAGCCTTTCTGCAATATCGCGGAGGGAACATCCAGCTTCTCGTAGCCCTATTACACGACGTCGTTCAAATTCAGTGATGTGTCAATAATGGCGTCTTTGTCACTTTACAGGTAATCTTGATTCACATCAATATGTCAAATCACAAAGCTAATTAACGCTCACGACCGTTGTTGTTGTTGTGGTCTTCAGTCTTGACACTGGTTTGATGCAGCTCTCCATGCTGGTCTATCCTGTGCAAGCTTCTTCATCTCCTGGTACCTACTGCAACCTACATCCTTCTGAATCTGCTTAGTGTATTCATCTCTTACTCTCCCTCTACGATTTTTATCCTCCACGCTGCCCTCCAATGCTAAATTTCTGATCCCTTGATGCCTCAAAACATGTCCTACCAACCGATCCATTCTTCTAGTCAAGTTGTGCCACAAACTTCTCTTCTCCCCAATCCTATTCAATACCTCCTCATTAGTTACGCGATCTACCCACCTTATCTTCAGCATTCTTCTGTAGCACCACATTTCGAAAGCTTCCATTCTCTTCTTGTCCAAACTAGTCATCGTCCATGTTTCACTTCCATGCATGGCTACACTCCATACAAATACTTTCAGAAACGACTTCCTGACACTTAAATCTATACTCGACGTTAACAAATTTCTCTTCTTCAGAAACGATTTCCTTGCCATTGCCAGCCTACATTTTATATCCTCTCTACTTCGACCATTATCAGTTATTTTACTTTCTAAATAGCAAAACTCCTTTACTACTTTAAGTGTCTCATTTCCTAATCTAATCCCCTCAGCATCACCCGATTTAATTTGACTACATTCCATTATCCTCGTTTTGCTTTTGTTGATGTTCATCTTATATCCTCATTTCAAGACACTGTCCATTCCGTTCAACTGCTCTTCCAAGTCCTTTGCTGTCTCTGACAGAATTACAATGTCATCGGCGAACCTCAAAAGTTTTTATTTCTTCTCCATGAATTTTAATACCTACTCCGAATTTTTCTTTTGTTTCCTTTACTGCTTACTGCTTGCTCACGACCGTTACAGCGTGTATTTAAAGCAAATCGGATTTCCATACTCACAGTGGTGCTAGTACGAGTGTCGTTCAGTAAGTAATGCCCCATATTTTTTAAAAAGCCATTAACTCACACAGACAAAACGTCCTTGTTGGTGATTAACATTTGATGCTTGTTCTGTGCCCCGGTAAAGCTTCGAACCTTTCTGGAAGATGGCAGAGCCGTAGTACAGCGTCAAAATGGCATCTACATACGACTCACGTTAGAAGCAGCTTGCTGGTATTGAATTCTTATGTGCAGAAAAGAAACCGAGGTGAACATTCATAAACGTTTGTGTGCAGCGTATGACGATGCTGCAGTTGATAGTAGCACAGTTGGACGAAGGGTAAAGAAAGTTACAGCCTTAGGAAATGCAGAAACAGAGCTCCATGATCAGCCACGCTCGGGACGTCCTGTCACAGCCACTGCTCTAGACATGCTGAATCGTGCTGATGTCATTATTCGCGCCGACCGGCGCATCACAGCTCGACAATTGGCTCTACAGTTGTGGGTCAGCATTGGAAGTAAGTCTGCAATGATCGAGACTCTCGGATATTCAAAGAGGCGCACCTCGGCAAATTGGGTTGGATATCATTGCCTCGTCCATCCTGTAACAACTATTACGGCTTCTGACATCAAATGAACAGTTGTGTTACTAAATGTGACAGTTCTGTCACTCATTGTAACTGGGTTTTCTCTTTTGATGCTGTCGATTGTCAGGATGAGCATTCTAAAGCATTCTGTCAGGGTGAAAATATTAAATAAATTAACTTTTCTCTCTTAACAACATGTGGGCAGGGTGGGTTCTTCCTTGGCTCGGGTATGAGGTCGAATGAAACATCATTTTTACATAAGATAACTTTTATTGAAGATTTGTACAACTGTATCTTACGGGATGTTCTGGTTCGGAGAGCGGCAGCTGTATCGTTTGTGAAGTTTTCTGCTACGGCAGCGGCGGCGGCGGCGGCGGCGTCTGATTACGCGTAGCGGTGTGTATCTCGTGTCGCCGTCTCGCCCAGCTGACAGGAGACGCGCAGCGCGAGGTGGCCGGTTTAATTATTGCGAGCGAAGTCGTGCATCGGATGATACCTTGGGTGTGGCGTCCCAGTGTTTCTCTTCTCTAAGCGGCCGCGTGTGTTGTGCGTCGGCCAGCGGAGCGGTGCGGCGGGGGAAGGCCGGTGTCGCGGACTCGAACCACGGACTCCCGCTTGCCAGTCTTCGGCTGTCAGATCTTCATCCCAGCTCACAGGTGACTGCTGATGTGAGGCCGTCTCCTTCCCGTCCTCACGAGTCACCCGGGTACGTAAAAATCAGACTTCCAATACCTTTTAACTTCTGTCTTCTGGCGCCGCGGCTGCTGCTTGCTATTCCATTACAGCGGCGGACTTGGTGCGACTGTGCATGATGTAGTCTCTTCTTGCATGACGGTCTTCAGCACCGAAACTGACTGAAAACTACTGCTACTCTTCTTTTCTTCCTTCGTCTCTCGTCTTCGTCTCCGTCTGTCTTCATCTGTCTTCCTCTGTCTTCATCTGTCGGGCCCACCGCGTCTCGCGTATTTATACACTTCAGTTTACTGGAGGTGAACGACTTCACGGCCATTGCCTCTTCTGTCACGTTGAAACGCTTCTCGAAGAATCTTCTTGACCTCGGTCATTGGCTCTTGGAATGTAGGCGGGGGCCTCTGATCGCATGTGACGACTGAGAAACACGTGAGCCGGTCATTGCATCTTCCGTCACGTTGAAAAGCTTCTCGAAGAATCTTCTTAACGTCGGTCATTGGCTCTTGGAATGTAGGCGAGGGCCTTTGCTCACATGCGACAACTAAGAAACACGTGAGCCGGTCGGGCGATGCCCTGACGGCTGAATCGACAGCGCCCGCTTATGTGGAACTGCTGACTTCACGGTCATTGTCTCTTCTGTTCTGCTGTTCTGCACGCTGAATGCCAGTATGTAACTCTCTAAACTAAACCAAGTTTTCCATTTATATTCTAATTTCTAGTTCACTTTGATTTCACTAATTTATTTACTTAAGTAACACTCAACAACCCTGCAGTCCAGACCTGGCGCCCTCTGACATCCATTTGTTTGGGCCGCTTAGAGATTCTCTACGGGTAACACACTTTGAAGATGAGGAGAGTGTCAGTCATGCTGTGAAAGCATGGCTACGTCTACAAGACAAGTGTTTTTACCAGCAGATCTTCCACAACGTTGGGGTACGGCCATAGGACGTGATGAAGACTACGTAGAAAATATAGGACATGGACAAGACATGTTGACGTATATTTTCACCAAATTCTGACTCTTAGCAATACATATGTTCTGAGAAAAAAAGTGGGGCATTACTTATTTAACGATCCTAGTAGCTCCATTCTTATGCGACTGGCGCGAAATTTGGACAGACACCATCCTTCAGATATAGAAACAATTACCAACTTTAGTTTATGCTTCACAACCCCTTCCTGTTGTTGCGCTTCATTCAATCAGTGTAAGTTCTACTGGGAAAAAAATTATGTGATATAGTTACGGTTTAACAATTTTCGAATTCTTTCCTTTTACTCGTGCTGCGAAACGTTGCTTCTTACCAAATTTCGTGATCCTAGGTCAAATGAACGTACATTGTAGGATTTAACGAGTGAATTTACGATCGTCCAAATTTGTGGCATAAATGGTCGTATCTTTTGTTTGCATTGACTTTGAAGCTTACATGTCTTACACCGCCGAGGGACTGTAGACCTCAATGCGTTACGTAAATTTGAACTTGTTACATTGACTGGTTCCTGAGAAAAAGGGGATCTTAACAAACGGACAGAGAGACGGGAAGAAAGACAGACAAATGGACAACAAAGTGATTCTGCAAGGGTTCCATTTTCACCGACTGATGTACGGAATCGTAAAGGTTGTCTAAAACAAGCAAAGAGGGCATTCTTGGCCGGTAGAAGACTATTAGTGCCAAAAGAAGGCTGTTATTTGAGGAAGAAATTCATGAGAATATTCGTTTGGAGCACAGTTGTGAGTTATGGGCTGTGGGAAGTCCTGACAGGATGATAGTACGTGCGTTCCGCAATGACGAATGGACGCGCTGGCGAGGCCACGCTCCCTCAGTGCCGCAGCGCCACCACACGGGGGCCGACATACAGGAGAGCAGAGGAAGGCTCGGCCCAGTAAGAGACCTCCGATCGAGCAGACAACATGGTCTAGTTAGGACACAAGTGTTGTCGTGGTGTCTAAAACAAAAAAAGACTGTTTTTCAGAATTTCGTAACTTTTATAGAGTTAGTAAAAATGTGCATGAAAATATTCAAAGAAAGTTGTAAATACACTACTGGCCATTTAAATTGCTACACCACGAAGATGACTTGCTACAGACGCGAAATTTAACCGAAAGGAAGAAGATGCTGTGTTATGCAAATCATTAGCTTTTTAGAGGATACACACAAGGCTGGTGCTGGTGGCGACACCTACAACGTGCTGACATGAGGAAAGTTTCCAACCGATTTCTCATACACAAACAACAGTTGACCGGCGTTGCCTGGTGAAACGTTGTTGTGATGCCTCGTGTAAGGAGGAGAAATACGTACCATCACGTTTCCGACTTTGATAAAGGTCGGATTGTAGCCTATCGCGATTGCGGTTTGTCGTATCGAGACACTGCTGCTCGCTTTGGTCAAGATCAAATGACTGTTAGCAGAATATGGAATCGGTGGGTTCAGGAGGGTAATACGGAACGCCGTGCTGGATCCCAAAGGCCTCGTATCATTAGCAGTCGAGATGACAGGCATTTTATCCGCGTGGCTGTAACGGATCGTGCAGCCACGTCTCGATCCCTGAGTCAACAAATGGGGACGTTTGCAAGACAACAACCATCTGCACGAATAGTTCGACGACGTTTGCAGCAACATCGACTATCAGCTCGTAGACCATGGCTGCGGTTACCCTTGACGCTGCATCACAGACAGGAGCGCCTGCGATGTTGTACTCCACGACGAACCTGGGTGAACGAATGGCAAAACTTCATTTTTTAAGATGAATCCGGCTTCTGTTTACAGCATCATGATGGTCGCATCCGTGTTTGGCGACATCGCGGTGAACTGGCGTATGACCCGGCGTGATGGTATGGGGTGCCATTGGTTACACGTCTCGGTCACCTCTTGTTCACATTGACGGCACGTTGAACAGTGGACGTCACATTTCAGATGTGTTACGACCTATGGCTCTACCCTTCATTCGATCCCTGCGAAACCCTACATTTCAGCAAGATAATGCACGACCGCATATTGCAGGTTCCGTACGAGCATTTCTGGATACAGAAAATGTTCGACTACTGCCCTGGCCAGCACATCCTCCAGATCTCTCACCAAGTGAAAACGTCTAGTCAATGGTGGCCGAGCAACTGGCTCGTCACAATACGCCAGTCACTACTCTTGATGACCTGTGGTATCGTGTTGAAGCTGCATGGGCAGCTGTACCTGTACACGCCATCCAAGCTCTCACTCAATGCCGAGGCGTACCGAGGCCGATATTACAGCCAGAGGTGGTTGTTGTGGGTGCAGATTTCTCAGGATCTATGCACCCAAACTGCGTGAAAATGTAATCACATGTGAGTTCTAGTATAATATATTTGTCCAATGAATACCCGTTTATCATCTGCATTTCTTCTTGGTGTAGCAATTGTAATGGCCAGTAGCGTATTTGGCACATTCCTGTGGCCACGGATTGTATAAAGTTATGTAAATGTTTTATGATTCTTGTTTAAAGTAAAGAACACCAGTGGCAAAAAACATTCAATACCGTCACTGCTCGATAGCGATGGAAATGTTACCTATGATTGTGTCACTAAAGCCGAGTTACTTAATACAGTTTTCCGTAACTTCTTCACGAAAGAAGATGAAGCAAATTTTTGTAGATATTGTGATATTGTGATATTACAAAAATTTGCAACTACACATCTTGTTACATTAGCAACCTCTGCGCAGGTTAATTGTCAAACTGGGCGTGCCTCTGTGTCTGCAGCGTGAAGCGTCGAGGTGCAAAGTAGTTCCGGGTATCTTACCGGATCGCGCGTGTAAGGGATTTCGCAAATCGCGACAGGCGTACGTTTTCAGGAAAATTCTATGCGTTTCTTCATTTACTTGACGATAGTTATAAATATGTTTGTTCTAATAGTGAAATTTAATTAAAAATAGTAAGTAATAAAATAATACGAAAGTCACTAAAACTACATGCATATACACACGGGGTTTTTAAATTATATTACGTCTCAAATGTCATATAAATTAAATAATATAACCAGTGATGATAAAAATAAAGTTTCAACATGAGTCGAAACGTTGCCACATACACTTTCGTTTACAAAGCACGAACGCTAACCATAGTTGTTTTTCTTTTTTTTTTTTTTTTTTGCGGACGTCACATGACATCCCTTGAAGTTCGTTGGTTATCCCTTCACTCAATTTGTTTTTTATTACAGAGCCCAGCCAGATCTCTAACCAAACACGCTGAGCTACCGTGACGGCGACCACTTGACCACCGAGAGCTCCTAACATCTTGGCACAGATACATCAGTTATGTAAGAGTCGCGTAAAACTTTTCTCTCGATTTTCTCGGAATTGCCAGAGTAGTGCAGATTACTGCTTGCACATTATGTGTTCCAGCCTAATGAAAAGCGCCGGCACGAAGAGGAAGAACGCAACCGCAGAGAAGGCTGTGAGGCGACGTCAGCCAGTAGTCCGCTGACTTGGACCGAACCACGACAGGAGCGGTCTTTATACGAAGAGAATACGAGGCGTGTTTTTCAAGTAAGTACAGTTTTGAAATTTAAAAAAAGACATGCTAAGATATATCAATAATTTTATTTTTACAGGAAAGCCTGTACCTTAATCTACGCACTGACACCATTACAGTCTGGTTCTTCCTTGTTTACGTTGTGTACTGAGTGTCTAAGATGCCTCCGATAATCGTGAGTCCCGCCGACTGTGAAGTACGGGCTGTTATAAGATTTCTTAGTGCTAAAGGCCTAAAAGCGATCGATATTCATTGTGAGATCTGTGCAGTTTACGGAGAAAACATTATGAGTGGTGGAATGGTAAGAAAGTGGGTGAGAGCATTTAAAGATAGTCGCACAAATGTTCATGACGAACAACGGAGTGGGCGTCCTTCGGTGGTTAATGAAAGTTTGGTGCAGGAAGTGGACAATAAGGTGAGAGAAAACAGACGCTTTACGATATCCTCCTTGCGGGACGACTTCCCTAATGTTTCTCGTAGTGTTCTGTATGGCATTGTGACGAACACTTGAGTCACCGAAAATGGTGCGCACGTTGGGTACCGAAAATGCTGACGGATGTACACAAAACCAAACATTTGGACAGTGCACTGACTTCTCTCGAGCGGTAGCATAGCGACGGTGATGATTTCTTAAGTAAACTGTAACGGCCTACGTCACACCAGAATCAAAGCAACAGTCCAGCAAGTTGAGCAAGGGTTCAAATGGCTCTGAGCACTATGGGACTTAACTTCTGAGGTCATCAGTCCCCTAGAACTTAGTACTTAAACCTAACTAACCTAAGGACATCACACACATCCATGCCCGAGGCAGGATTCTAACCTGCGACCGTAGCGGTCGCGCGGCACCAGACTGTAGGGCCTAGAACCGCTCGGCCACTCCGGCCGGCATTGAGCAAGGGCATCGTTTTGCTGCAAGGCAATGCCCGTCCGCATGTGGCGAATCAGACGAAAGATCTCATCACATCTTTTTGATGGGAAACTATAGAACATCCTCCGTACTGCCCCGATCTTGCACCCAGTGAATACCATCTGTTCCTGCACTTGAAGAAACACCTGGGCGGTTAGCGTCTTCAAGACGATGACGAAGTGAAAATAGTGGTGATGCAGTGGTTAACAAGTCAGGCGGCAGACTTCTATGAGGAGGGTATTCAAATACTGGTACAACGTTATGACAAGTGCCTCAATATTGACGGAAATTATGTAGAAAAGTAGATTAAGGTACAGGTTTTCACGTAAAAATAAAATTATTGCGATATTTTAGCACGTCTTTTTTTAATTTCAAAACGGTACTTACTTAAAAAACACGCCTCGTATAAACGCCGGTCCTGCCAGCCTCGGTGGCAGTAGTAGACGGACACTAGTAGAAACCACGCCTTACAAGAGAGCCCAACGATAGCCGTTATTAGTGATGCACAAACTGTGTGACAAACTAACAGCCGGCCGGTGTGGCCGAGCGGTTCTAGGCGCTTCAGTCTGGAACCGCGCGACCGCTACGGTCACAGATTCGAATCCTGCCTCGGGCATGGATGTGTGTGATGTCCTTAGGTTAGTTAGGTTTAAGTACTAAGTTCTAGGGGACTGATGATCTCAGATGTTAAGTCCCATAGTGCTCAGAGCCATTTGAACCATTTGCCAAACTTGCATGAACGTTGCATATGGTAAAGGACACTGACTGTTTGCAGGTCGCCCATCGCTTGCGACAACTCGTTGTAAATCCGAAGTATTGTCAGTCTTCTTTATTGTAATAAAACCTATTAACGTGATTTCCTTGAATTATTGTATAGCTATCCTAGAATGCAACACCCTATAGGCATCCTGTAAGAGAAGAGTGGGGAGGACCCCACATTGTGTTGTTTTGGTGGCCAGCAAAGGTGAACAAAGTGTGAAGTAGATCCGTGACGGCAACGTCGCTGACTCCCCCTTTTAGGCTATGTACACATGATAGCGTTGCATCGCAGGTTGCAACGCGCGTCAGAGAAAGTGGCATGTTCACACGTACACCGTTGACGCCGCGTTGAACTCCAGTTTAGCCATGGAAGTTGAAGAGGCAGCATGTCTTTGGATTATGCAGCGCAGGCTTAAAGAACGGAGACGAAGGCAAAGACAGTACTGGGTACATCCGATTTTACGTGACAAATTAACTCACGGATCATTTGTAACTCTGTACCCAAATCTAAGAAAACATGGCCCAAAGTTTTTTTATTACTTAAGAATGTCGACTGCGTCCTTTGACGAGTTTTTGAACATAGTTCGTGATAACCTGGCACCTAGTGGGAACTACGTTAGGGATAGTATTTCACCAGGAGAGAAATTCGTAATCACATTGAGGTAAGTTTATTTATAAACTGATATTACAGGGTTATTACAAATGATTGAAGCGATTTCACAGCTCTACAATAACTTTATTATTTCAGATATTTTCACAATGCTTTGCACACACATACAAAAATTCAAAAAGTTTTTTTTAGGCATTCACAAATGTTCGATATGTGCCCCTTTAGTGATTCGGCAGACATCAAACCGATAATCAAGTTCCTCTCACACTCGGCGCAGCATGTCCCCATCAATGAGTTCGAAAGCATCGTTGATCCGAGCTCGCAGTTCTGGCACGTTTCTTGGTAGAGGAGGTTTAAACACTGAATCTTTCACATAACCCCACAGAAAGAAATCGCATGGGGTTAAGTCGGAAGAGCTTGGAGGCCATGACATGAATTGCTGATCATGATCTCCACCACGACCGATCCATCGGTTTTCCAATCTCCTGTTTAAGAAATGCCGGACATCATAATGGAAGTGCGGTGGAGCACCATCCTGTTGAAAGATGAAGTCGGCGCTGTCCGTCTCCAGTTGTGGCATGAGCCAATTTTCCAGCATGTCCAGATACACGTGTCCTGTAACGTTTTTTTCGCAGAAGAATAAGGGGCCGTAAACTTTAAACCGTGAAATTGCACAAAACACGTTAATTTTTGGTGAATTGCGAATTTGCTGCACGAATGCGTGAGGATTCTCTACCGCCCAGATTCGCACATTGTGTCTGTTCACTTCACCATTAAGAAAAAATGTTGCTTCATCACTGAAAACAAGTTTCGCACTGAACGCATCCTCTTCCATGAGCTGTTGCAACCGCGCCGAAAATTCAAAGCGTTTGACTTTGTCATCGGGTGTCAGGGCTTGTAGCAATTGTAAACGGTAAGGCTTCTGCTTTAGCCTTTTCCGTAAGATTTTCCAAACCGTCGGTTGTGGTACGTTTAGGTCCCTGCTTGCTTTATTCGTCGACTTCCGCGGGCTACGCGTGAAACTTGCCCGCACGCGTTCAACCGTTTCTTCGCTCACTGCAGGCCGACCTGTTGATTTCCCCTTACAGAGGCATCCAGAAGCTTTAAACTGCGCATACCATCGCCGAATGGAGTTAGCAGTTGGTGGATCTTTGTTGAACTTCGTCCTGAAGTGTCGTTGCACTGTTATGACTGCCTGATGTGAGTGCATTTCAAGCACGACATACGCTCCTGTCGCCATTTTGTCTCACTGCGCTCTCGAGCGCTCTGGCGGCAGAAACCTGAAGTGCGGCTTCAGCCGAACAAAACTTCATGAGTTTTTCTACGTATCTGTAGTGTGTCGTGACCATATGTCAATGAATGGAGCTACAGTGAATTTATGAAATCGCTTCAATCATTTGTAATAGCCCTGTACATGTACGGTATAAATTATTGTATATAAAATAACAAATTGACAAGACATCAATTTAAAATTTTTATTCTTTCTTAAAGTAAAGAAAATCCTTCAGTTTTAGTACAAATCCAATATTTTAGAACTTTGTGGAGAAGTGCGACTACCTGCCGGTGAGGCGGCCTCTTGTGGTCGTCGTGGGGTCTGAGTTGCATGTGTTGGAGAAGCTCCTGAGTGTACCTGGCCATATTGTGTATTCGGCAATTGTTGATGTTCAGACCCTGCTTGTGAGGTGACCGGTACTTGTGGAGACTGAGAAGCTTGGGCTGGAAAAGCACCTGGGTATACTTGGCCATGTTGCATACTGGAGAAAGGTTGGTAGTGCACAGGTCCACGTGTCTCATTAATCGCAGTTGCGTTGTAGAAATCTAGGGCTCTTTGTATTGTTTCAAGTAACTGCATTTTCGTTCTAATTTTGCCGTGTTCAGGCACTTTCTTCAATTCCTTGTACAGAGAGAGACAGAAGAGTTTGTCCTCATCTTCGTTATTTTTTTCCATTTCTCTTTGTTCTCTTAGCAAGATACTTTCGTTTAAAATGTCCGAAAAATGTTTATCAACTGGATTTAACTTAAGTTTTTTCTTACTTACTGGGTTTTCGGTACTTTGTTCAGGCCTGTTCAAATCGTCAATAGCTGCTTCCTCCTCCTCCAAGATGACTGTGCCCTGGCCATGGTCATCAAGATTACTGGTAGTCTCCTTATTACTTACTGTATTTTCTAAAAATTGGAGCCGTGAGAAATATATATAAGGAGTAGAGCTGCTTGCTCCAGATCCTGATATCTTGGTGTTTCTTCTTTTTAATTCTCTGGAAAAATTGTCACGCATACTCTTCCATCTCTTTCGCAAAGTTGTTCCTAAAAAAAAGTTTGTAAACTTTGTAGTCAATTAACACAGTAAAAAATTAACATGTTTTTTCCAGGTATCAGGCAACAAGATGTTCTTTTGCTGAACTTCATTACAATTACAGAGTAGGAAAGTCAACCATAGGGAACATAAGCCGTCAAGTTTGTTTAGTAATATGGAACAAATTGAAAACAATTTGTATACCGCCTATGACAGAAGACAAGTGGGAACAAGTTAGTAACGACTTTCTAAAGTATGCCAACTTTCCTAAGTGCCTTGGAGCACTGGACTGTAAACATGTTCGCATTGTGCAACCCAATGATTCAGGGTCCCTTTTTTGACAACTACAAACAGTTTCATTCAATTGTACTACTAGATGTTTGTGATGCTAACTACCGTTTTTTGTTTGTGGATGTTGGTTCCTATGGCAAAAGTAATGATTCATCAGTTTTCGAGGAATCAATATTTTACAAAAAACTCATAGAAGGCACATTGAATATTCCAAAGGCAAAACCAATTTCAAATGTGGACATTACACCATTGCCTCATGTTTTTGTATCAGATGATGCGTTCGGTCTGTCGAAACACATCATGTGTCCATACGTTGGAAAATTATTGTCTCATATTAAAAGAGTTTTAAACTACCGATTGTCAAGATCTCGCAGGTATATTGAATGTACCTTCGATATTATGGCAAACAAATGGAGAATATTTCATGGGCCTCTACATGTCGGTTTAGAACTTGCAGAAAGTATAGTTTTGGCATGTTGTGTGTTGCATAACTATATTCGACAACGAGATGGGTACAGGTATGAAGATACATTTTATAAAGCGCCATTCGTTGACTTGTCTGGAGTAACTTCTCCACGAGCTAACATGTATGCAAAAGAAGTAAGGGACAGATTTGCTCGTTACTTCATCAGCGAAGGCAAGCTACCATGTCAAGATAAAATGGTGTAAACGAGAGTGCAATTGCGAACACTTATGAGACAAGTATATGTTAATAATACATTACATTGCCCATTAGAACAATACAGTGTAATTATGCATAATTAAATTTTTATCTGTCATGCATTTCTCTGTAGATATTGATTAGATATTATACACTATTTGTTCAAATGGCTCTGAGCACTATGGGACTTAACATCTATGGTCATCAGTCCCCTAGAACTTAGAACTACTTAAACCTAACTAACCTAAGGACATCACACACATCCATGCCCGAGGCAGGATTCGAACCTGCGACCGTAGCAGTTGCGCGATACACTATTTGTAATAGACAACATGTTAACAACTTTCTGTAAATAAAATTAAGATAACATAATTAAATAGCTTTAGTTACCTTTGGCAGGTATTACATCCAAATAGGCTTCGTCAGTATTTACATATACAAATGTTTATTTGTATGTTAATTATTCAATTTTACACATAATTATTCGCATTATGCTCTATTATAAGTAATGCTATTAAATAGTAACTGCTTTAACTTACGACTAAATTTAGAGTCACAAGGTAAAACAGTTACTTGTGTGTAACTGTACTAATCTACTGTGTAGTTTAACCTTAATATTGAAGTTGCCTCTTACCAAGAATTTTCTTCTGTTCGTCTGAACAACCCTCTCCAGCAAACAAATCAACCAATTACTGCCACGCTGATCTTCTTAATACTCTGTTCTTGTAGTCCGCACTTCCCATATCCCATATCACAGGACGACTTTTCACTTCTTCAATGAAGATCTCAGTGTCAAACGTACGTTCCTCCATGATGAGAGCACCAAACCGCGCGCTAGACTGAATGCATGTGTACACCCAAACCCACTACTAGGAACTCGAGGCGCGCGGCGGACGCGCCATCCTCGAGGAACCTTCGAGACGCGCGTTACGACGCGGCGTCATTTCGAAGCGCGCGTTGGATGTGTACGCAGTCAACGGTTTATTGTTTTTCAACAGCGCGCGTTGTAACGCGCTGCCCATAACGCGCGTTGCAACGCTGTCATGTGTACAAGGCCTTAGACAGCCACGCCTTCCGGACGCGAAGCACAACAACCCGTCGCTCCGTCAGTCTCTAGTTCCGCTCCTCCCACGAGGCGACAGCCCCCTCACCCCCTCCCCCCCCCCCCCTCCCCCTACACCTGCGCTCACGACAACTCGTCCGCGCGGTGCCACGCGGCTCGCGCCGCCCTCTGCCGCAATTCACCGTGATATGCAGAATCCTTATCCCGCGTTCGGTGTCCGCGTTCTGTCGCTGTCCGGGTAACGAGAGGAGTGCTACCGCGTTTTTCCGCGCCGCCTTCCCGAACTGCGTATCCTCGAGGTGCCTCTGCTGACTGCTCGATGCCGAACGGCTGGCTCGTCCTCGCGGTATCAGCAACTGGAATACTGCGTTCAGTGTAGTGCAAATAGTGCATCAACTGCAGTGCGTGCCAGGAATACCACGCGGGTTCATTACCATTCCATCCACGGCCGTCTTGGCAGTCCTTTGCCTCAAAGAACATTCCCGCGCTGTCAGACGACACCGAACTAACGCTGTAAGCCATTCAAGGTCCACCGCGAGCGAAGGCTCTCCTTGATTGAGAGGTATTAACTCGTTGAATTTTATTATAGTCGTTAGCTTTTAGGTATAGTATGTTAGAACCAGCCGGCGCAGCTTTTCCAGCACGCCCCGTCATCTATTGTCATGTTCCTTGTCTAGCACATCGCTCAGGTATGGAACCCCCTTAGGAATACAGAAGGCAACATAAATCGTTCCCTCAAATTATACCGCAGGATTTTAGTCTCATCAGGACCTAACACCATCTCCGTGTGATCGCCTGTGGACTCTAAGTTAGCTGCCCTGTGTAATAAAAAAAACTGAGTTAATGGATCAACGGCGCACTGAAACGGGTGTCTTGCGACGTCCGCCCCGAGCAGATGCAACGAACGAAAACGAACAAAAAATGCCGGCTCGGTAGCTCAGCGTGTTCGGTCAGAGAGCCGGTTGGCCTCTGTAATAAAAAACTGAGTGGAAGGATCAACCACCGAACTTGAACAGAATGTTATGCCTACGAGCCCGGGTTCGATTCCCAGCTGGATCGGAGATTTTTCTCCGGACAGTGAAAGGGTGTTATGTTGCCCTAATCATCCAATTTTCATCCCCATCGACACGGAAGTCGCCGAAGTGACGTCAACTCAAAAGGCATGCACCAGGCGAACGGTCTATCCGACTGGACGCCCCAGCCACACCGTATTTCCATTTTATTAACTAGTAGTGGATGTGATACAACTTTGTACACAATGGCTCCATATTCGAATCGAGAGCTTGCCGATATGGTGTTTACTTACGGAAAGGCCAATGGCAACGGGTGGCGGGCAGCAAGGTTGTATCAGGATACCTATCCCCGCCAACAACCACCACAGTATTCAATGTTTGCAACAGTGTTTCGGCGTTCGTCTGAGACAGGATCGTTTCAGGAAGCAGGAAATTATGAAGGACGTACCCGAAATGTTCGGATACTAGATTTCGAGGAAAATGTGATTAATACTGTGGAAGGCAACCGCCGTGTCAGTAAGAGGCAGCTAGACCGCCAGTACAGGGTATGCTAGATGACCGTGTGGAATATTCTCCTTGGCAATAGTTTATCACTTAGAGCAGGCTTTCTGCATCTGCAGCAGTTTTGTCACTGGTTTCTTCACCAAGGAACCTCGATTTCGGGATCTGTGTCATCCATCCTGTTCACAGATGTGGCAACGATTACAGTCATCTGTGGGGTAGTATGCAGAACCCCCACGGTATGGTTATAGCGAATCATCAGCATCGGTGTAGCCGGAATATGTGGGCCGGGATGATTGGCGACCGTATTTTGGGATCATCTTCCTTCCATCTCGCCTAACAGGCTGGAACAATCGGCGGTTCTTGTAGGTCACTTTGCCTCCCCTACTGCAAGAAGCGCCATTCGTTGATTCGAAGGGTTATGTGGTTGCTACATGATGGTGCTCCAGCCCACTTCACCATTAACGTTCGGATGCGTTTCAGTCGTGTCTTTACTGGTCGATGGATTGGAAGAGGGGGTCCAGTTGCATGGCTGCTCGGTCACAGGATCTCAACCAGTACGATTTCTGGTTATGGGGCAGTCTTGAAAGTGTCGTGTATAAAGAGCCCATTCCAGATGTGGAGACCCTGGAACAGCGCATTCATGCTGCCTTTGACACTGTTTGGTTGCAGCCTGGCCGATGTGAACGTGTGAGACAGAACACTCCATAGCGTGTACACGCATGGTTTGAGGCACAGGGAAACCATTTTCAACAAATACTGTAACTGTGACTGCATGGTACAGCGTGTATGAGATCACAGTCTCTCTGGCAATGTATGACAGAATAAATGCTCTCTAGTAAGGAAACCATCCCTTTCCGGACATAAGTTCACTAGACCTTTTTTTTCGTATCCTCTTATCGAACAATGGCCATAGAGAAGGGGAAGGAGGAGATGGATGGATAGATGGAGGAGATGTAGAGAGAAGGAGGGTGTAGACGATGGACAGACAGAGGGGAAGGAGGTGATGGACAGAGAGAATGGCGAGGATCATGAGGTGTACAAAGAGAGGGGAAGGAGAAGGATGACGGAGAGAGGAGGGAGAAGAGTGTTAGATGTCTCGAATTCCCTTCTTTAGCAGTTACGAAGCACTGAAATAAAAATAACAATAATATTAATAACTTATGGGATAGGCTACAACCCTCTCTCACACCCGTTTCCACCACCGTTCCCCATTCAAGTCCTTCGACTATGGTAATTGCAGTCTAAGAATAAAAAAATATATTAAATATACTTCATATGATAATAGAGTTTTCGTTTTGGCCGCTTCCTGCATGAGCATAGCTTTAACGAACGCTAACTTCTGCGTGTAGCTTCTTCCTAGAGTGTAAAGAGATTGGCAGTGAGCATGAGGAGCTTCTTGTTCATATAGAAGTAAGAGGGCTTTCTCGAGGTAGGATCTTGTCAAGATTTTTTGAACTTAGAGACGAGGTTCGTGTCTCCCTTCTTGACACAAGGTACGCGGATTTTCTCACTAACTTCTCTTGGCTTTGCTCAGTTGCGTTCTTAGCTGATGTGTTTGAACACTCGAATGTGTTGAGTTTACAAGGAAAAAGTGTAGACATGTTCAAAGTTGAGGATAAGATTAGTGCTATGGTCAAAAAGTGTCAGATCTGGGCGTCAAGGATAGAAAACGAGTCACTAACTAACGTTTCTACTTTAAAACAATTTTAGGAGTCATCAGAGGAGAGTTTGCCTGACCAGATCAAGATCAATGTAGCCGAGCATCTACGCAGCCTAGCCACCACTTTTAGAGAGTATTTCGCTGAACCTGACCCTGACGACAGATGGGTTCGAGATCCCTTCAGCTGTGAAGAAATAGACAAAATCCAAGGCCTCACTGAAGAAGAGCAAGATCAAATTGTGGATCTGTCCAGCTGTGGTACGATTATAAACATTTTCATCGGTGATTAAATTGCAGACTTCTGGGCATCGGCACGCAAGGACTACAGGAAACTTGGAGATAAGGCAATGAAAAATATCCTTCCATTTGTAACCACATATCGGTGTGAGCAAGAATTTTCTTCCATGTGTTTCATGAAAAACAAATATAGGAATCGGCTGGACATGCGGTCAGATTTGAAAGTGAATGTTTCAAGTTTGGAACCTAATATTTCAGAAGTAATGGACTCAAAGGTCAGATTGAACTCATCTCATTAAGAACTGAAAATAAAAACTAACTGTATACTGATGGAGTACTTTGTTGTAACTGTATTTTTTCAAATAAATAATACATTGTATGACATAAGTATTTTCTTATTTTTCAGACATGTCTATTCAATGCAATCTCAAGTGTAGTACACTTGAAAGACCAATACACTCAGATTTAATTTTTTCCTGTCATTTTCAGTTCATACTCAATTTTAATTTTTTTTAAGGAGTTTGTTATACTAAACACCCAGATTTGAAGACAAAGATTTTGAGCAATAATCAGAAATTTAACAAAAAACAATGATGGGTAAATTGGAAAAGTTTTAAGCTCAATATTTTTTCGATAATGAATATGCCTGTGGTGTGCGTACTGTAAGACCTTCGGTACACACACCATCAGATTATTTGACTTGTCGCTCTGTGCGAGTGTCAGCAATATGTCTCGTGGTCTTATCGTGGCGTGTTTATCTTCTGCCGTTAGGTCAGACGATAGACATGGCACTTGCACGCTTAGAGTAGCAGATTGACAGTGACCAACTTTAAACAGAACTTGATTAATTTTCATACACATTTATTAAAATAATAAAAATCATAGATATTACGTAACTTGATTCTGGATGCTGTTTACAATTGACAATCTGAAGTTCCTTTGGTCTTGATACATTAATCTTATTCTCACATATCTCTGATACTTGACAAAGTGACTATACATTTCTCTTCATGGCTACGTACAGGAAAATGGTAATCTTACTAGGCGCAGACTGAAACTTGACTATAGACTGGTACAGACTAATACAGACTAATGCAGACTGATGCAGACTGGCAGACTCACTAATAGGAGGTCTGTACACTCGTTATAATACCTCAAGCGTTCAGTTATCACTGCGCGAGTGTGATCCATGAGGAGAAAAGGTTCTACGTTAGCAGCAATCTCACTGGCTGCGTTACACATTAACACGCGGATCGGCGGAAGCAGAATTTGGTCCGTCTCTATGGCAGCGCCATCTCGTAGTGCAGAGACGGACGAACGCTGTGCCTGCGCTGTTGTGCTTAGCGGGGCGCGCTCTAGTGGGAAAGTTGTGTACGCGCTAACTATGCGGAACTATGTACACAACAATGTCAATGCTTTTTCTAAGTACCAAAAACAGAAGAGGTATAAAAAGAGTCTTAATTTGACTGTTTTAGGTACTTGATACTGTGATATGACAAGGTACCAATTATGCTTGATGAGGGGGTCCTCGAGGAAATTTTGTTGGGAACCTCTGCTATAGTGAATAGCTATAGAGACCATAGTGATTGGCACAAAATCCACTACTTCGCCGGAGCTCTCGTGCAGGACTTTATCGGTCGCCTGTCAGACTGGCGAGGACGCCCGGCAGCCGCGCTCAGCCTGTGGAGGCCCGTGTGACTCACAAGGGAACCTACCCATCGCACCCCCCCCCCCCCCCCCCCCCAGATTTAGTTATACTTTGGCACAGTGGGTAGGCCTTGAAAAACAGAACACAGATCACTCGAGAAAACAGGAAGACGTTGTGTGGAACTATGAAAATAATAAGCAAAATATACAAACTAAGTAGTCCCTGAGCAACATAGGCAACATCAAGGATATTCTGAGCTCAGGAGCGCCATGGTCCCGTAGTTAGCGTGAGCAGCTGCGGAACGAGGAGTCCTTGGTTCAAATCTTCCCTCGAGTGAACATTATTTTCGCAAAGTTATGATCTGTCCGTTGGTTCATTGACGTCTCTGTTCACTGTAATAAGTTTAGTGTCTGTGTTTTGCGACCGCACCGCAAAACCGTGCGATTAGTAGTCGAAAGGACGTGCCTCTCCAATGGGAACCGAAAACATTTGATCGCAAGGTCATAGGTCAACCGATTCCTCCACAGGAAAACACGTCTGATATATTCTATATACGACACTGGTGACGGCATGTGCGTCACATGGCAGGAATGTGTTGTCGACCCACCTAACTTGTACACTTGGCGAATGGCCCGATTTAGGTTTTCTTGTGGATGTGATGATGACTCCCAAAAAAATGAAGAAAACATAAGAGTTTGTCACATAAACTGCAACAAATGAATGCAGCAGTTTCACAGTAGCACAGTTTTCCCTGTGCTCTGTCAAAACATATATTTTTAACGTTTTCAAATTTTCTGTGTGTAGACTGTCAAATCCTGCATATGTCCAAGCAAATCTGGACATGTCCTGGAGTTTTGGAGAGCGAAGTTGATTATGTGTGAGTGCCTGAACTTTGATAATTGACACACGATCACGTAAACAATACTGCTCTGTGTACCTGTGCAGCTTCGCAAAATAATTGTCTCAAAATAAAATAAAAAAACCTTTCACTCGAGGGAAGACTTGAATCAAGGACCTGTCGTTCCGCAGCTGCTCACGCTAACCACGGTACCACGGCGCTCCTGTGCTCACACTCTCCTTCATGTTGCCTATCTTGCGCATGGACTATTCAGTTTGTATATTTTGCTTATTTTTTTCATAGTTCCACACAACTTCTTCCTGTTTTCTCGAGTGATCTGTGTTCAGTTTTTCAAGGCCTAGCCACTGTGCCAACTTACAACTAAATCTGAAGGGGGTGCGATGGGGAGGTTCTCTTGTCAGTGTCAGAGCCTGTGCGGAAGCCGGCCGAGTCCCACTCGCCGCCGCGGCGTCCGGCGTCGCACCGCCCAGCGGCGGCCTCATCTGCATAGCCAATTATATGTAAAGCGGCCGGCGGCGGCGCCGGCGCTAACTTATTCATTGCAATTTCATATACATTTGAAAGTAGCCGTTAGGGACTCTGGGCGCCGGGGATTAGCATTTTCTTGCGGGGAAAATTAATTCAGAATTAGTGGTGCAGAATCGCTAAAAAAAAAAAAAAAATTACACGTGTTCTGGCAGGAAGCTGTTAAAGCAGAGGCGGTGCATTAGTTTACGGTGACGGATTGCCTTGCCCAGTGTAGGACTACACGTACTGGCCGTGCTGTCTCAGAGTCGTGATAACTTCGTGCTGTCGAGGACAGATGCGTGGCAGGGTGTACTACGTCGTCACCAGAATCGGCTGATACGGACTGCACCCTTTATCTTCTGTTGAATAATGGATTTTCGTCTGACAGTGAATGGCGTTGCGTGTTTCGAGAGGCCAACTTAATTGCCAGATTGACCAGTAACGTTGCTGGTGTTGTTAGTCTAAATGGTTCAAATGGCTCTGAGCACTATGGGACTTAACTACTGAGGTCATCAGTCCCCTAGAACTTAGAACTACTTAAACCTAACTAACCTAAGGACATCACACACATCCATGCCCGAGGGAGGATTCGAACCTGCGACCGTAGCGGTCACGCGGTTCCAAACTGACGCGCTTAGAACCGCACGGCCACACCGGCCGGCTTTTTAGTCTAGTCGGACATTCATGCTTCTCTTACCGTTACTACCATTAGAGCTGGATACTCGTTGGTGTAGCCCTTTGTCGTTTTAGCTCGTCTAGGATAAGTTATGAAAGGAAAATTTGTCTTACCGGTAGCTGGAGGCACTGCGAACTTGGTAAATGGTTAGAAAAGTACTTAAGATGCATTCATTACATGGCCGGAACCGACAATACACTGTGTTACATGATGGGCACGAAAAAATCAAACCACTAAAGAAAATTACACGTAGATATTATCAGTATCAGAGAATTAAAAGAAGGTAGCATACGCCATAATTTTCCAAAAACATGGTCGAGCGGTTCTAGGCGCTACAGTCTGGAACCGCGTGACCGCTACGGTCGGAGGGTCGGATCCTGGCTCGGGCATGGATGTGTGTGATGTCCTTAGGTTAGTTAGGTTTAAGTAGTTCTAAGTTCTAGGGGACTGATGACCTCATCAGTTAAGTCACATAGTGCTCAGAGCCATTTGACCCATTTTTTTCCAAAAACAGGATGTGAGATGGATCGACAACTGCAAGACTGAAGTCCAGACTACACGCCCAGTCAATATGAATAAATCAACTAGTTATTTTCAAAAACGTGCGAATAAACAGACTTTGGTAATTTTAGAAATCTGTGGTAACGTCTTATGGGACCAAACTGCTGAGGTCATCGGTCCCTAAGCTTAGGCACTACTTAATGTAACTTAATCTAACTTACGCTAAGGACGACACACACACCCATGCCCGAGGGAGGACTCGAACCTCCGACGGGGGGAGCCGCCCGGACCGTGACAAGAAGCCTGAGGCCGCGCGGCTACCCCGCGCAGCTCAAACAGACTTTGATGACCGTCTTCCAGCTCTACTAAATTTATTCGCAAATTGCGGAATCTTCCTGACATTAGCTGCATGGAGGTATTACCTATTGGTGACACACGAAAATTTGTGCCGGTGGCCTAAGCCTCTTCGGCTATTCGAGCATGCTTCCAGGACAGACCCAAATATCTACGTGTAGCACTATCTACGACCCCAACGCTCCCAACTTTACTTGAATTCCTGCTGCAGGGTTTTGAGACATACGGAAGTTTGATTCGGTGCTGGAAGCCAAACCGTTTGAGACGACTGTTCGTGATAAGATGGAAATTCCGGTCTGATACAAATTTTCATGTGTCACCAGTAGGTAATATCGTCATACCTAATCCAACTAATATCAGAAAGATCAGGTAATTGTGAATTAGTACAGCTGCAACAAAGCCACCAATGTCCGTTTCTTCAGAAACTGTTAAAAATAAGTATTACAAACCTCGATAAGCAAAACGATCATAGTACTAACGTTGAATACGTCTGTCTCCTTGAAACCGCGAGCCTGGAATTCTTGTAAAGTTACGAGCGGTGAGGTTGTCGACTGTGTGACTTACTAAAGTTTCTGTCGGTCCTGGAAGCACGTTCGTACAACAGAGGTGGTTAAGGCGACTTCTCGCGACAAGCGGGAAATCCGGCTTTGACTCCCGGTCTGGCACAAATTTTTATGAGTCACCAACAGGTAATACCTTCACACGTAATATAGCTTATGTCAGAAAGACTGTAGAACTACAAATAAATTTCACAAAAAGTACATGTTTCTAAACGTTAGGGCGAAGCGCCAGAGTAGTCTATTTTGTTATGCTAAAAATATCGTTAGCACAGTTGTTATTCTGATTGATTATAACATTCAAATAGCATTTACGGTCAATATTCTAAAAAATATATGTTTCTTTACTTAAAACTTTAAAATAATTAAATATCACGTGATCGAAAACGCCCTGTTTTTGGCTGACGCTCTGGGACGTTACGGACTAGGAGTAAGACGAAGGTATAGGTGTGTTACACGAGTCTTCGCCGAAGTTACGACGTTTTTACGTACTTTTGCAGCAAACGTTGTAGATATTTGCTGATAAAAAAAATCACAACTTTTAAGTAACAATAGAAAGGATTTTTGTGAACGCTGATAGTGGAAACCTTGCGAAAGTTGATGCATTTGTACTCAACACATTTAGAGAGGCGATATGTGCAAAGACGGACCTTCTTTTCCTTGCTCACTGCAACATCATGAAACTCGTTCAAAACTAAGAAACTTTAGACCTTTTGCATTTTTGAAGTTTGTGATGTGAAGTAAAAAGTGCAATACACCCCTCTCCAGGTTGCTGACTATCTTATCCCTTTCACGGGCTGTGGGTGATATACGTCCCACTAAACGTATCTTTACAGTGTTAGAAGGAATATGTGTTGCCACTCCTGACATCTAGTGGCAGTCCATTGCACCGGCTGTGGTTTCTGTTTGATGTGAAATATAGCCTTCAGGACTGGAGGAAGTATTTAGAAACAACCGGTGTTTTAATGATTATTGGGAAGTACGGTTACCACCAATGTAGTTTCCGGATGGGGCTTGGGAAGTATGCTTACCATAAAATTAATCTGTCATTCGTGGCCGAGCGGTTCTAGGCGATACAGTCTCGAACCGCGCGACCGCTACCGTCGCAGGTTCGAATCCTGCCTCGGGAATGGATGTGTGTGATGTCCTTAGGTTAGTTAGGTTTAAGTAGTTCTAAGTTCTAGGGGACTGATGACCTCAGAAGTTAAGTCCCAGTCCCATAGTGCTCAGAACCATTTGAACCATTTGTCATTCGTGGCTCTCGGGAAGCATCCTTAAAACTAACTTAAAGATATCTCACAGCTTTCGGGACTATGTTTGACCACCTCTGTCTATGTCTAACGTCTTGGGGTAGTACACTGCACCAGGTCTACGAAAACTGCTACAGCAATCAGTTCCTTTTTGTCGTGGGATCGCTCCTGTTGTTGGAGCCCATTGTTATGCTTCTGCAGTATACATTATTGTGACATGTATCAGCTCATACCTTTATTGAGTGATAAAGTTTCAAGGATTGTTTTCACATTAAGTAAAGTTCAATATCGATAAAAAATATTTTTTATTAAAGTGAAAGAAAACGTAAAATAAAAACAGAAAACAATGTTCATTATTTTTTTACTTGTAATGCCAACACATAACAGCACACAAAAGGGAAGTGGGAAATCCATTTACCACCAGTTTTAATACCTCACAAAGATGCCATAGTGATATAGGTGCCACCATAGTTTTTGGTCCTGAGTCACAAAAATAAAATTATCAAAAAATAATCACATTTCTAGTGGAACAGCAAAAAAGTTATCTTCACTGATTTGCTGCAAGAAAAGTGCCCGTGAAAGGTTTATACAAGTTGTGCAAAGTAGAACTGTCCCGGAAAATATTTCATGCAGTTTACGACACGCAACCCCACCTACATCATCGGCCCCATGAGCGGTTGGTGTAAGATGGGTTGCCTGTCGTAAAGTGCATGATTTACACTGGCGGAAAAAAAAGTCACAACACCAAGAAGGAGTTGTGCAACATAAGTGAAATTTGATAGCCTTATTTCTACATCTAGAAGATTATGTCCATTCAGATTTCACGCCAGTCAATGAGAGTGGCGCGAGTAGCTGTCTTTGTTAGTTACCTTCGAGATTGGACGTGGTGAGCTGATGTTAGTCAAGAACCTCATTAACGTGACAAAGATACCATTACCAGCACATCACTGAGTTTGAACGAGGTCATGCACTAAGGCTACGAGAAGCTTCATATTCCTTCTGCGATACTGCAGAAAGCGTGCATGATTCCTGGCAGCAGTGGTCACGGGCTCCAGACGGCCAAATGCCACTACCGAGATGGAAACCCATCGCGATCGGCGTTCAGTTCTGGCGCAGCGTGCTGCATATGCAGCAGCAGTTTCATCAGGAGTTGACACCACAGTGGCACAACGAACTACAACAGATCAGTTACTTCTCGCACAGCTCCGATCAGACGTCAAGTAGCATGCAGTCCACTGAACCCCCACCGCCGCCATTTGCGTGTCAAGCGAGAGCTCATTGGAGGGCACGCTTGAGATCTGTTGTATTTCCTGATGAAAGTTGGTTCTGCCTCTGTGGCAGTGATGGACGTGTATTGGTTAGAAGGAGGCCAGATGAGGGCCTGCAAGCAATGTGCGTGCTGGACACACTGGAGCTACAGCTTAAGGTGTGGTCTGCGGCGGGGCGCGATTTCGTATGACAGCAAGAGCAGTCTCGTGGTTATGCACCATGAGTGTAAATTTGTATGCCAGTATTCATAAACAGCCTTCCAGGGGGTGTTTTTCAACAGGGTAGCGCTCGACCACATAATGTTGTAACCTAAAACACTCTACAGAATGTCGACATGTTGTCTTGTCCTGCTCGATCACTAGATCTGTCTCCAATCGAGCACATGTGGGATATCATCAGACTATAACTCCAGCATCACACACAGCCAGCATTAACCGTCCCTGTATTGAACGATCAAGTGCAACAGACATGCAATTCCATTCCTAAAACTGACATTCGGCATCACAATGATCACAATGCTTTGACGTTTGTACGCTTGCAGTCAACATTCTGGTGTTACACTGGTTATTAATGTACCAGCATTTCACTTTTGCAATGGCTTATCTCGCACTTGCATTAACCTATGATCATGCAATGTTACTTAAATATGTTACGTAGACAATTCTATTACCGCAATTTCATTACTATACATTAATTTTTTTTGTTTTTTTTCCGTCTGTGCGCATCCTGAGCCTATTTTGTGTTGCTCAGACTGTACTGAATCACGAATTTTCGTTCCACTTCGAACCACACGTTACGTGAGCATATTATTATCGAAAGAATTTCACAGATTTACATTTTATGGGTGTGAAAACTGTAATGAAAATGCGGATTCATGTAAAGGCAGCATCTACTTATACAAATATACTCCGCAAGCCACTGAATGCGCGGAATTTGGTAGTTAATCCCAATATTTGAACTTATTATTCCTACTACGTTCCTGTATTGAACGAGGGATATTTGACTGTCCACACGCCACTGTACGCAGATTAAAATCACTTATTGTTGTGGTCACTATGAAATATATTTCGCAAGGGCAGCATGTCTGTCTCACAGTCTACTTGAATACAGGTTCTCTAAACTAAACAACAATATTTCTGATAGAACAATGTCACATTTCTCCGAATGATCCCCATTTGTTGGATATTTTGCCCTCTGCGGTTTCTTCTAGCAGCATGGAAGTTCTTCCCTGAAGTCTGTACAATAATTTATTACATCACCATCGCTTCGATGTATACAGTATTCACATTATTTGTTTTTACAAGTATTTGCTATCATCAAATGTGCAGAAACCAGTAATATGAATATTTTTCTCTATCTAAGCGATCGTGACGTAATATGTTGCTACACA
This sequence comes from Schistocerca serialis cubense, assembly GCF_023864345.2. Lineage (NCBI taxonomy): Eukaryota > Metazoa > Arthropoda > Insecta > Orthoptera > Acrididae > Schistocerca > Schistocerca serialis. The sequence goes on from NC_064642.1 coordinate 740,158,209, forward strand.
AACATTTACAAACGTCACATACTTCCAATTGGCATTACCACAATTCTTAAAAAGTCGCTTATGTCTTAACAGATGTCCTATAATCTTTGTTCGTTCAATGTTTTCCTCTCCTCATCGACTCTGCGGCTAATCTGCTAATTTATTATCAGTCCACTCAGCTTCCAGAATTCATTTGTAACACCACATTGAAAGAGTTGTTTTGAAATTCTTTCATTAATGCCGTGACTTTCGCCTTAACACGCTGGATTTATGTATTTCTCCATTTGGTACAATGCCAATCCAACACAGAGCTTCTGGAGGAGGAATGAGTGCCCTTCTACGTTTATTTATTAATTTCGTTTGTGAACCCCATTTAGTCGTTGTGTCCTCTAGCAAGGCATGTGCTCCATCCTCTGTCTCTCACTGCAGTAGTATCATAACAAAATAACTGCGAGTATAGCGATGGACCATTTCTGTGTGATATCTTGTAGCTTTAACTAGTTTCTTTTGTGAACCCCACTTTGCTATGGTAACCTTCAGCCGAGCTCGTGGTCCTTAATCTTCTCACTGCGGTAGATCCATAATAAAATGTTGTTTGTGTGTTATAATAAGCACTATGCTATGCAATTTGCGTGTCGAATTTCGCAATTTTAAGCAATTTTATTTATAACTTGTATTTTGCTGACGTGGTCTTCAGGCAAGCACGTGGTCCTAACTGAGTCTTTTGTCACGCTAGAATCATAATAAAATGACGTGTTATTATATGCACAATGATTTATTTTATTTCGAGTCAAAAACATTACAACAATATTTACAATATATACAATATAACAAATCAGGTCAAATCATAAAAGAACAAACTAAACGGTATTAGCCCAAAATTGTGCAACGGCAGCAGCATTGTCTGAAACATCAACAAGCTCTTGTGTGGAACATGATACAGGACATCTAGGACAGTTAATTAAATGTTTGGTTGTCTGTTCTTCTCCGCAGTCACACAAGGTGGAAGATTCCTTCATGAAGCCCCATTTAAACAGATTGTCCTTAGTTCGTCCGACGCCACTCCTGAGCCGATTTAGAGACTTCCACACTGTCGAGACTTGATTTCCACCAGGCACAATGATATACAACTGGCGTGTGAAGCCTTGCAGTTGCGAGTAGCTTCCTTTGGGATTAGAACTATGATTTCGCGTCACGGTCCAAACGCATAGTGACTACCTTACGGTTAGTTGGTTAGGAACGTGAACAAATAATTGCTAGGATTCTGTTTCAGCAGTACATCAATGGAGGTTCGCCTTTTTGTCTTTTTATCACTTTATCCATATTTTCTTCTCTGTGCTCTGTATCGAGATGAAGTTCGCAGGTGAAGCATGTTTGAGTACAAACTCAGATCCCACCAGCAGCTTTTATGTATCAGCATCTGGTACATAATTAAGTTCAGTATCATAGTGGGAATCTATCGCTGGATGTTTGAGAAAATGAATGTTTCTGCTGTGTAATGCTTCCCACACAATGGCAACGAGAGGTGGGCCACAGAGTGATGCAGCTGGACACGAGCAGAAATGAATAACGAACAGGTTTTTATGGGAAGCAGTACTTGAATTGTAGCCTTCTCCAAGCCTTGCGAGGAATCTTTACGAAAGAACAAACAGCAATCCCATCCTTGGAGCACTAAATTCTATTACGACAGCAAATTAATATATGATCAGAAAGTAAAACTCTAGATAAAACACCATTATTTGTTTGATCTGTTGCTGTTACAGGTCTTCTTCTTCTTCTTCTTCTTCTTCTTTCACTTCCAGTTGTAGCAGGTGCTATTACCATGCCGGCCGGGGTGGCCGAACGGTTCTAGGCGCTACAGTCTGGAACCGCGCGACCACTACGGTCGCAGTTTCGAATCCTGCCTCTGATGTGTGTGATGTCCTTAGGTTAGTTAGGTTTAAGTACTTCTAAGTTCTAGGGAACCGATGACCTCTGAAGTTAAGTCCCACAGTGCTCAGAGCCATTTCAACCATTTTGCTATTACCACACTACTCTGAAGCGCCAAAACTCTCATACCCATATGTATTGAATACAGAGATAAGTAAACAGGAAGAATATGGCGCTGCGGTCGGTGACGCCTATACAAGCAAGCGTCTGGTGCAGTTGTTAGATCGGTTGCTGCTGCTACAATGGCAGTTATCAAGATTTAGGTGAGTCTGAACGTGGTGTTACAGGCGACTCGCGAGTGATGGGATACAGCATCTCCGAGGTAGCGATGAAATGGGGATTTTCCCGAACGGCCATTTCACGAGTGCGGCGTCAATATCAGGAATCCAGTAAAACATCAAATCCCCGACATCGCTGCGGCCGGGAATAGATCCTGCAAGAACGGAACCCAAGTCGACAAAACTGTTCGACGTGACAGAAGTGCAACCCTTCCGCAAATTGCTGCAGATTTCAATGCTGAGCCATCAACAAGAGTCAGCGTGCGAACCATTGAACTAAACAACATCGATATGGGCTTTCGGAGCCGAAGACCCACTCGTGTACCCTTGATAACTGCACGACACAATGCTTTACGCCTCGCCTGACCCATCAACACCGACAATGGACTGTTGATGACTGGAAACACGTTACCTGATCGGACGTCTAGTTTCAAATTGTATCGAGCGGATGGACGTACACGGGTATGGAGACAACCTCATGAATCCATGGACCCTGCATGTCAGCAGTGGATTGTTCAAGCTGGTGGAGGCTCTGTACTTGTGGGGGCTTGAGCACTTGGAGTGATATGGGACCCTTGATACGTCTAGGTACGACGTATTGAGTATCCTGTCTGATCACTTGCACCAATTCATGTCCACTGTGCACTCTGACGACTTGGGTTATTCGAGCAGGAAAATGAGACATCCCACACGTCCAGAATTGTTACAGAGTGGCTCCAGAAACACTCTTCTGAGTTTAAACACTTCCGCTGGCCACCACACTCCCCAGACACAACAGTATTGAGCATATCTGGGACGCCTTGCACGGTGCTGTTCAGAAGAGATCTGCATCCCATCGTACTCTTACGGATTTAGGGACAGCCCTGCAGGATTCGTGGTGTCAGTTCCCTTCAGCACAACTTCGTACATTATTTGCGTCCATGCCACGTCATGTTGCGGCACTTCTGCGTGCTCGCGGGGGACCTAAACGATATTAGGCACATGTACCAGTTTTCTGGCTCAACATATTAACCGACCCATGTCCAACTATTAGAGGAAGCAAACTTAAGAGCATTGTGCCGTGTGAGGCTTTGCTACTGTCGAAGTCTGGTTAAGGTTGATGATTGTCTGAGACTGGTTGTGTCAGAATTCTTAAATCCTGGCGGGAGAGGGCGCTTGTACTCGGAGCCGCAGAAGAAGTGGCTCAGCGGGCACACGTCATTGGATTCACCAGGTTCCCGTGCGACCGCTATCGGCGCCTAATGGAAGCAATGCCGGTGAAAGTGGTATCGATCGATGATACCACAGTTTCCTTGTTTTTGAACCCAGGAAAAATTACCGCTTCCTCAGCGAGCAGTGCAAGGTTAAATAAATCTAATTTGAATGTTTAAATTCACGTGAAAGGATCACTTTTGTCATAAATAATTTTTTTTTTTTGCATTGAAAATTAATTCAAGGAACTCAAGCTCGCACCATGAAAGAATAAAACGTTTCAATTTGAATGAAGTCAGTTCAGGTGCTAATTAAGCTGAATTACTTCTTTCCCCTTCATGTTACCCCTGTAAGCACCTTAAAAACACATATGCGTTACGATATGATGTGTGGTACAAATGATAGGAGCCAATTACCTGTATTAAAGAGGGATAGAAAATCGCTCTTGTATATGATGCCACTGTCACCAGTCCTTGCATGCCTGTAATTATTCATGCAGATCAATATCCGTGTTATCCATTGCGTAAGTAAACTATTTATCAGTGATCATTTCACATTTTTTATCTTGCCAAGCCTTTGGTCCTTCGGCTACAATGTATGACTGGAAAGTGAATTTGACGTAGTTAAATGCAAAGAGAGCGATCTTAGACAGTTTTGGTAGCAAACATAATATCAAAGCAAGACAGTGCTCACATCTCCCATTTAAGATTGCAGTCTAATCTCAGGACAGGCACAGAAACCTTTCAACATCTCAAACAAATCGATTCTCTTTGTTTCTGATTGTCCCATCCAAGATTCATTTCCACGCAGTACTGTGATTGAGCCATATATTCTCAGAATTATGAGTCTGTTAGAGTTCATGTAGCGCGGTTTTCCCTCTCTGGCTTAGCTAGTCTACTTATCATATCGCCCTTCGTTCACACATCATGCGTCATTTTGCTTCAAAGGTAGCACAGTTATGTACTTCCTATACTAGGAGCTCCCCAGTTTTGTTGTTCAATACATTGCTAATCTCATTTGTGCTTTTGATCACTGTTTTAAATTTCTTTGGTTTAAATTTATTTTGTGGTCAGTAGACTGTTCATTCTGTTCAACAGATGTTGTAATTCTTCTTCACTTTCACATGGAATAGCAATATCTTCAGAGAATTTAATACTTAATATCCTCTCACCCTTAATTTTAATCCAATCGTCAAAAATCTTATATATTTCTGTCATTGTTTCTTCTTTGTACAGGGTGTTCAGTATGCAGAAGAATGACCGCTGCCTTAGGCTCGTTTTTTAATCTCAGCACTTGCCTTCGCATCCTTACTATTCTCTCCTAGCTCTCGCAGACGTTGCTTACTATTAGTCTTATTTTCCAAGAACGATTTCCACCGATTCATGTTGTCGAAAGCTTTAGAGTAAGTCTTGATATTTCTGAAGTCTCCCTCTTTTTTTCAAGACGCTTTCTCTCTTGTGCCTTTACTTCTCCTAAAGACAAACTAAACATCATGTGCACTATGTTCGCATTAGAAAAAAAATATCCGATCACTACCAAATGGTTTCCATCAAAATAACCTCCACTGATCAGAATGCACGCCGCAGTCTCAGCTACAAGAAATTACACCTACTCCACCCTTCACGATGTATGTAAATCAATCTCGGTAATGGATTGAATAATGCAAGAGATATACGTATTCCCTTGGACTCAATACCTTTCAAGAGTCTTAGTTATGTCTGTTATTGTTATTTTGATCTTCATCCCTCAGACTCTTACCGCAATCGTAGAGTAGTTGCCATGGCAAATTTAGTGCATTAAGAAAGACGTCGGCTATCCGTGCCGACTCCTTTTATTACGGGGCAAAATACGCCACACCTACCTCTTATGTTTTCTTGCCAAAGTATGGCAGTTCTGCCAGGCTGCATTATCTCTGTTCGCCTTTCGCAGTATCAATAGGCAGACCCACTGCGTATGTTTCTGCCTCACGAGAGCCAATCTGAGCCCAAGCTGCCAAATTTCAATTTAGGGACAACGTGGTCGACACTATAGACATACCTGGCTGCTTGATTCTGTTTAGTGTGGACGCTGGTCTGTCGTTTCACCATCCCGTACATACTTGGCTGAGACCGCTTAATGTTCTTAGCTTAAACTGCATTAGCACCTATGCTTCACGTTACCAGTGTTATGATTTTGGTATATGTTCCTTGCGGAGAGATTTCTCATTTTACGTGTTTCTTCAAGTTCCATGAAACACAATATTTCTTTGTGTTCTGTGAGGAAACATGGACCCACGTGCATTCAGATATCCAGTTGTGCATCTCAAATCCGCGATCTCTTGAAAGAAATAGTCCTCTTCTCTCTCAACTAAAAGCAGGAAGAATGATTTTACTGTATTATTGGTCTCTTTAGTACAAGCGCTACTGATAATCGTTGTGAAATATTTGAAATAAATTGTAAACATCTTTATACGGTTGTTTACTATGTAAATAATTTTTTGGAACATTAGAATATCACTCTAGCAGAACTTGCAAACCTCTTTTCAACACATTAAAAGGTTTCCGTTTGTACTCAACATCCAAGTGACTTTGTATTTTTGCAGCAGTGTTGGGTTTCCTCAAGCTACCTTGTCCCTTTAAAATGTGGTTGTCGCTACGAAATGAGCTTGCCTTAATTCGGCATGCACTCCTCTGCTTTTATCGTGACATTTACGGCTGTCATACAAGTCAGCGTGATGCAGTTTGCTGAAGCATGCAGTTCGGAGCATCGAAGCCGTCAAAACGGTCCCTTGAACAAAAATTTTGTCAGTGCCTCTCATTATTTGAACGTGCTTATGCTGAGTGCTTAGTTTCAGAAGACTTAGATGGAAAATATGAAGGAAAGTCAAACAAAAAGGAGACAGGTGGAAAAAAATAAGTAAACTGTTGATTATTTGAAAAGTAATCGCCATAACCGTTAACTCCTGTGAACGGGAACGCGTTATGCGGATCTTGGTGCCTCCGGCGTCCATCTAGAAAAGATAACCTGAAGATGCCTAAATAGGGCGAAACGCGTCGTTGAAAAATAAAAAACTGAAATTGCAACCAAGACTGTTTTTAACCAATACTGTTAAGCACCGGTTTGCTGTTATGCTGCCACATATGGACTGGAAGAATTTCTAATATATTTACCCCTGTGTGAGACAAGACGGTTAGCGCCTTCACAAAAACACAATAAGTGTTTGGAGTTGTCCGCAATCCCCCCCTCCCCACTAATCTTGCCAAGGTTGTTTCGACTAAGCTGCAGAAGTTTCGCTTGGAAGCCCGTAAAATCCAGATATCTCCCCATACGATTTACACACTTTTGGAGCCCTGGAGAAAGACATTCGTGGGCGTCGATTTGCTTCCGACGATGTGAATGGTTCTGTAGCCAAAGGCAGTCAGTTTTCCATGAAATCACTGACCTGCTTCCCTCATAGTGGAGTAAATGGGTAAACAATAATAAATAGTGTACTTCCTTTTTTTTACATTTGTCTCGGTTTCATTTGACTGCCCTTTAAACATTGTACGGCAAGGATTTTGTGTACAAGACGAAGTTCGTTACTTAGGTATGCATTAAAAAACAGACGGCCGCTGTAGCTCTTCAGTCCAGAACCGCGCTGCTGCTACGGTCGCAGGTTCGAATCCTGCCTCCGGCATGGATGTATGTGATGCCTTTAGGTTAGTTAGGTATAAGTAGTTCTAAGTCTAGGGGACTGATGACCTCAGAAGTTAAGTCCGATAGTGCTTAGAGCCATTAAAACAACAGCCTTCCTTGTCCAGACTTATTAATCTATTTCTCTCAGAAACTTCTAAATGAAACTGCCGTAGCACTAGCTTAACAATAGAATTTGCGAGTTAGATTGCGGTAGCATGGAATCAAGCTCGAAAATTTGCTGAAAATTAGGGAAGAACTTTATTAAAAACTTTAATTGAGCACTTAGCACAATTTTTCAAGACTACTGCAGGCTTTCAAGTACCTTTAACGCAATCATAAACCAAAAGTGAATTCACGATCTCTTTAATACGATAGACATTTGCTGTTCATTTTTCCTGGGTTGCAGTAACGTGCATTCCCCCGCAAAGGTAAAACATATATTTCAGATTCCAATGTCCCTTTTCATTACAGTGAGTGTTTTCATTACTTGACTCGCGTCTACGATGGAGATGCTTAGCTCTGTAACGGAAAGGAATGAATGTTACGGCTCAACGTCCCGTCGACGTCAGACTCACTACAGGCAAGCTACAGGTTTCCCCTGGAGAATAGAGGGAAATGTCGGCCGTGTCCTCCTCAATGGAACCATCCCAGCATTCGCCTTAAGTGACCTAGGGAGTCACAGAAGACCTAACCGTCGATGACCGGACGGGGATCTGAACCGACGTCCTCCCGTCTGCGCCACATCAGTCTGTGTAACACCATAACATCAAGGGACCGCACAGTTGCTCAGCAGTGCCGTAATTTTACCTCACAGCTCTGGAGTCTAAACGTGAAAGGTAGTGGGTCGTTCTACGTTTACAACGGGGCAATAACGTCTTAACATCTCAGAAATACTGTCGGCAACATGTGAAGAAGAAGTACATTTTCGTCTACTGCGATTTAGTGTAATAGCGACACGGTAATCTAACATAAACCTTGGAGGCTCATGGTCGGCGAAAATGGTCGCGCTGCGATGTAACTGGATGTTAGTCAAATTGGATCGTGGCGATAAGAATTACATATTTAATGGTCCGCCTCTAATAACTAGTGTGTGTTCTTCCGACCAAATCAAATTCCAGGAACTACCCAAAGGGTTCCCGTGCAATGTATTTCACTACAAATTGCCCGTGCGTTATGGATGCTAAATTTGTCCACTACATCGTCATAGTATGTAATCAGATTACCTCATCTCAATGATTTTTACGGTCTGAGAGGATATAAGCATATGATTAAAATATTACGATGGGAAACATACACGTCGTAGACAGGCTGTTTCATTATCATACGTGCAAAGGACTGGGCGAATAGAGAACAAGCAAATAATGCTAAGAAACCAATGGTTCCCGGACATAATGTATTTCGACTGAGTACAGAACACCTTATAACAGAGTTGCCGATGATCTAAACTGCAGATATTCACCTGAAAACAGAAGCATTAGAAAAAAAGAGTTCCATATAGTTACGGTTCACGTGAAGGCAGCCTCTGGCACGCCTCTGCATCGATGCCCTTACACGTTCAAAAATCCCGGGCATATACCGAATGCATTGACAACCATCAACAATGCTTTCCAGGAGATCCTGGACACTATCAGCAGGTCAAATTTGTTCTTCAGGCAACTGTCAACAGCACCGATGTTCTTGGAGAAATACATGTTACACACAGTGCTGTCTTACAGTACAATGATTTACAAACATATTGTAAGACAACATAGTGCGTATCATCCGTTTCTCCAAGACTATCAACAGTGCTTGAATACACCACAGCTTTTAAGTATCCCCACAAAAAGCCAACGAACTCCAGTCCGGGGACCCGGCGGGAGTGGTATTGGCGATACGTGTTTGGTTTAAGATCCGTGCCACATATTCCCTAAGAGCTACATGAAAGTATACCATCACGTATGTACCGCAAATGCATCCTTTCAACATAACGAACATCATCCGAAAAGACATTACCGCTATTGTAACAGTGGCAGGACTGCAGCTGAGCATACATCGTGTCGGCGAGACAGTTGGTTACCAGACGTATGTTTATTGGGATTGTTTGGTTATTTCATTGTCCTCTACTTGCCCGTTTGTTTGATGTTTGGCAGGGCATGTTGAAAAGTAACGCCTGCGTATTTCTTATGCGAAAACTCTTCAAGCTTTTTAAATAAAACAAACGTTATTAGAATTCTACATATTTGCAGCCCTTTGTCGCTAGAGTGCTCCGAATTGTAGCCTGTAATACGACAGTGCGTAACGTAACTATGTCGGTGCGTGAGAAACTACGAGCCGTAGTCGCATTCCAAATTCGAATAGTTAGCCCACACTGCAACACGACCATGCCAGACCACACACGGTCGTTGCAATATCTGCAACAATCCGACGCCGTGGGTTCACCGTCATCGAACATTCCCCGTGCAGTCCCGAGTTGGCCGCGTCCGATATTCATCTGTTTCCAAAACTTAAGTGATATCCTCGAGGAATTCACTTTCATAGTGATGAAACGCTACAAGTGGAGGTGAGGTTGCAGTACCGTCAACAGAGTCAACAGTTTCACAGTAACAATATCAACAAACTGGCTTCTCGTTGGGAGAAAAGCGTTCGTGGTCAGGTTAACTATGTTGAGAAATAAATATGTAGACATGCAGAATTAAGATGTAGCATGTTAAGGAGTTTAAAACATTAGGAGGCATTACTTTTCACCAAGCCCTCTTACTGTAGTCGAACCTCCGAGAAGACTGCTAAAAAAATCGTCTCTGACGAACACTCACCGTCGAGAACAACATACTGGTTTTCATTACTTAAGAAGTCTCCGAGCCACTCACATATCTGTGAACTTATTCCATATGCTCGTGCGCTGCCGCGCGGGATTAGCCGAGCGTTCTAAGGCGCTGAAGTCGTGGACTGTGCGGCTGGTCCCGGCGGAGGTTCGAGTCCTCCCTTGGTCATGGGTGTGTGTGTTTGTCCTTAGGATAATTTAGGTTAAGTAGCGTGTAAGCTTAGGGACTGATGACCTTAGCAGTTAAGTCCCAAAAGATTTCACACACATTTTTTTTTTTTTTTGCTCGTACCGTCGTTAACAGCTTGCAGTGGAGCACTGTCTCAAATGCTTTTCGAAAATCCAGAAATGCAGCAATGCAATAACAGTTCTGTATTGTAATAAGAAATAGTAAAACAGGTTATCGGTTACGATCAGCATACTGAAAGGATTACCACAGTGAAGATGTACACCAAGCCACGAGCCACCCACAGTAGTACTACGTGGCTCCTACCTCTCCAGATGATAAACACATTGTGGCTTGGATTCGACAGTCGGGAGATGGAAAGATAGAAATTTGATACGAGGGTTCTAAATAAAGCAACGTAGTCCACACTCTCAGGTGAGCCGTCATGAGCAAATAGGACATGGTGGCGGTCAGGTGGCGGTGTTGTCGATATGTAGAGTGCGTCTGAGGGGCATCCAGGCGTGAGTGTTGGTGCTGTGTGACGTTGAAGTGAAGAGTGTCGATTTCATCGCTCGGAAGTGTATTTTCAAAAGGCGATAAATGTTCATCGATTAAAATCTAATTTGCCAATGGGAAAAGTGCATCATAATGTTATAAAGGATTACGTGAAGCCAGTGACGAGAATGCATTAGCGTGTAGGAGGGTTGCGCAATTGGTAAGGGGGGTAGTGCGGGTCGGAATGAGACTGCGGATTTTCACGGCACAGGTCGGCCATCGATGCCTCAGGATGAGAGTGACTTCGTGAGAAGTTTCGTTTCCACCTCATGCGAGACCATCGATGGACTGTCTGCGATTTATCAAAAATGGCTCAAATCGCTCTGAGCACTATGGGACTCAACATCTGTGGTCATCAGTCCCCTAGAACTTAGAACTACTTAAACCTAACTAACCTAAAGACATCACACACATCCATGCCCCAGGCAGGATTCGAACCTGCGACCGTAGCAGTCGCGCGGTTCCGGACTGAGCGCGTAGAGCCGCTAGACCACCGCGGCCGGCACGTCGCTCCCACTGTGGTAAAACTCAGTCACAGTGATTTCTTGTTCAGGTATTTATGTTTCGGAAAATGGGTTACAAATCATGTGTAGGACCACATTATACAAATAAATCTATAAAAACCTCTGAGAAACTGTTTTAAGAGATTTCCAAAGAATGAGAGGAGGAGGATATTAGTGTTTAACGTCCCTGCGACAACGAGGTCATTAGAGACGGAGCGCAAGCTCGTGTGAGGGAAGGATGGGGAAGGAAATCGGCCGTGCCCTTTCAAAGGAACCACCTCGGCATTTGCCTGAAGCGATTTAGGGAAATCACGGAAAACCTAAATCAGGATGGCCGGAGACGGGATGCAAAGAATGAGGAGTTGCGTAAAATGTCGCTGTAAACTGCTCGTAGTTATCCAAATGGGATAGTTGTCATTGCATGTATTTATTTCTGTGAAGGTCATTTTCATGTAACCATAATAACACGTTGTCGCATGTCGCAAAGTAGGTAGCGTGGTGGACTTCTAATGCTGCGTGCACAACATCGATACTCATTTGGAGCAAGTGCTTCCCCCTCCCGTTTTCTTTGCTTAATGCTACTGCCTTCTTAAGTCTGCTTTAATTGTAATACAGTTACTTATGGACTGTAAATTCTTTATCATAATACATTTTATTACCTACTTTCATTTATTAGCTTCGTTTACCAACTCATGAACTCTGCTGGACCCGCAACTTTCGTAACTTCATAATATGACCTCTTCTTTATACTTTTGACAAAATGTCGATTACATAAGTTCACGACAAGCTTGTTTCGGCATATGTGTCATTATCAAGTGTTTCTGTTGATATTACACTTATATGCCAAGGCTATGTAATACGTCTATGTAATAGTAGCATGAGATTTTAGCTTATATTATACTTACGTCTAGATGGAGAGATGTCCATAAATCATCTTGGAACGTAAGTTCTTCTCTGGTCTATGTTGTTAATGTAGGTCACATATTTACGTTCTATAGAAACTGTAAATCATGCCTCGTGTAGTTCCCATTCTGAATAATCTGAGAAACCATTTAATATTCTCCAACCACGTTATTCTTCTCCAACAAGTCGCTGAAGACAATAATTTGCCACTTCCAGCTCTCTCCATTGAGCCTGTTGTAAAGGTGTATGATATTGACGAAGAGAAAAATTGAACATTGTGTGGAACCTACGTAGAAATGTAGCAAAACCAGGGCATTACGATGAATGAATGTTGGTGCAGGCTTACGTGCTCTTAAATCATAGTGTTTCGGCGGCAGTGAGGTATGCAGTAGAACTACGAATACTTTAAGGTCATTCTGCGTCACCTGCATCTGTTGCAGAAATAATTTTCATGTGGTTTAAATTAATGACCTGAAGGAACACAAAAAACTTCAGTGTCTAAAGTTGTTAGAGGCAAACACGATGATGCTCTGCAGTTCCCCACGAGCGTTATTACGCCGTCTGAAAATTGAAAAATTGAGAAATGAGGTACCTGGAAGACAGTAGTAGTACTGGCAACAATCACAGCAATTAACAATCAGAATTATCTACTGAATGAACAAGTTTCCTTTGTGTCTTATTGAGCAGATCCTGACAAGTCGACCTGGAAAACCTTTTCAGAATGGTCAGAGCAAATAATCCTAGTTCCAGATTGCCTCAGTTTTAAGACAATTCCGCACTTATTGCTGCGTCCCACTACTCCCGTCCCAAATGCAGTGTAATGCAGTTTTTTGAAGAACGAAGAGATTATACAAGCATCAACTTTCGGAAGGTTTCCGCTGTCAGCGTTAACAGAATTCCTTTCCATTGTAACTTACGAAAAGTTGTAAATGCGTTTTCCATTACTAAATAACTAAACTGTTTGCAGTGAAAGTACGGAGAAGCACTGGCACCTTCAGCTGATACTCCTATAACATATTCATAGCTTCGTCTTATTTCTAGCCCATGACGTCACCAGAGCTTGAGCCAATAACAGAGCGTAATCAATCACGTGACAAAATCTTGAAATTTAATGACTTTTAAACTTCAGTTACATAAAAATAACAGGTATTTTGTGAGAACAATGGCCGAAAATGCTATTTGAATGTTACAATCATTCAGAATAACACCAACCCGAACTTTATTTTTAACACAGGAAAATAGGCTATTCTGATTATTAGATCATTAAATATTGCGTTCTATCGATGTTGCCAGTACTTCATTTACAGCTCTCTCCTGAACTGCGTAAACGAGCGAAAGAAGGAATTTCAGAAAACTTTGCACAGTTTTTGCTCAGGGACTGTACAGATTAAAGGTTTAATAGATGTGGTAGATGAGCCCTGTGGGTCATGCCAGGGTCTCGATGTTGACCTCTCCGTCCCTCCCCCTTTCCCTCCCACCACCCATCTTCTTCTCGTCGTCGGACCCTAGGATCACGTTCAGAAATGCATTTTGAAGCAAGAACTCCGCAATCAGTTGTGTTATGAACCAACTTTATTAATCCACAACCGCTATCGTGGATTTAGGCTCAACATCAGGTGCATATCTAAAACACAAGAAATAAAAAAATGACAGTGATGCGACCCCTATTCAGCCAAGTAATGGCACAGACATAAGCAAATAGTTATGAGAATAGATAAAAAAACATGTGTACTTACAAACATTAAAACATGGTAAACAATATGGTCGAGAATATAGTGGGCCCAATCTTCATAATTAAGACCGTAATGTCTGTGGGCGGACAGTTAGTATATAAACATTTCGGTGACGGAAAACATTCAATGTCATGTAACAGGGATGCACCTGTAAGCAATGAGTGAAAGCAACATATGGTCGATGCAAGAAGCACAATACTTACCAGCAAGTCAGCACATATGAAAGTTGGGGCTTCTTTACATTAATTTTGATAAAACAAGGGTAACAAAACAAGGAGGTACTAGGTATGTGAAGTATGGAGGATAGACCCGGACGCAAAAGCAAATTGCATTGCACATATATTGGTGGCACGACCAAATACATAGTAGGGAAAATATATCGCAAAACCAAGAAATGCTGAGGAGTCAACAAGGGAGATGAGCAAACTGTAATAAACAAGGTGCTTATGACTCTAGTATGACTTTGATGTGTTGGAGTTCAGGCACTATCACTGCTCATTTCTTGTTGTTTATGTATGCACCTGATAATATGGCTTTTTATTTTATTTATTTATTTTTGATGTGACCTTCACCTCCTGTCAGACATTTTCATCTCAGATTAGTACTTGCAATCTAGATCCTCTCCAATTCCCTCTAGTTATCCCTGACGTTATTCTCTGATATCTTAACAGATTTCCTACCATCCTGTCCCTTCTTGTCAGTATTTTCCACATATTCCTTTTTTTTTTTGGCGTCCCGTTGTCGCTGTGGGGTCTTGTACCATGGGAAGCAAGAAGAGGATATTGTTTGGTGGCTGGTATTCTCTTTCTATAACACAATTGCACGCATGTATTAACAGGGTTCTTTATTAATCAGGACAGGAAGTTACCTATCTTAAACTAGCCCATGTGGTACAAGATCTTCTGTAATAGTCCACGTTACCCCAAGGCCGGTGAAGTACAAGTCCTGGTATGTACACTATTCTGGTCGCTATGTGCTGTCTGAGGCCGAGAGTCTGATTGGGCCTGTAACTGTCTGCAACTGCAAGTGACTCAGCTGCGACTGATGATTCTATCTGCGACAGACTGGACCCTCCGGTCTGCGGCGGCTATCTCAATACTATCAGCCGAGATGGCGTTGGCGGGGCATTTCTTGCAAGTCTGTCTTTGGCCTCTCTGCTGATAGGCTCACTTGCTCCATTGCCAACTATCGATCTCCTCGCAGCCTCTTTGCCGATTGGAGTGCTGGCGACAGCTTACAGCAGCACATCTTTCCTCACCGATACTGTGGAACACTTCCTCCTACCATCCTGTCCTTCTTGTCATTATCTTCCATATATTCCTTTCCTCGCTAATTCTGTAGAGAACTTCCTCATATCTTATCTGTCTGCCTGATTTTGAAGATTCTTCTGTAGCAGTAATTCTCAAACTCTTCTATTCTCTCCTGTTCAGGCTTCACTACCCTCCCTACCAGTGTTCTTGTTTTATTCCACCATTTTGATAAATATAACACCCTCACAAGACAATTTGAAAGCAACCGGCATCAAAATTTAATTTATGAGTTGCTGATGTCTTCATTTTCAAATAGGATCTGCTTGGTTCTTAATTGGATGCGTAATTTTGTGTTTTAACTTGAGTAAGGACCTCTATGTGTACATTACATTTTCATTGTTGCTGTCTTGTGCATTTTATGTCACTGTTCTACAGGAACTACGGCACATGCCGTTGGCTGTATTGTTTTTTTCATTTTGGATTTTTATTTTATTTTATGTACCAGTGCATCTATTTGTGTGCTATAATTATCACATTGTTGCATGGTGTTATTTGCACCGAGCGAGGTGGCGCAGTGGTTAGCACACTGGACTCGCATTCGGGAGGACGACGGTTCAATCCCGTCTCCGGCCATCCTGATTTAGGTTTTCCGTGATTTCCCTAAAATCGCTTCAGGCAAATGCCGGGATGGTTCCTTTGAAAGGGCACGGCCGATTTCCTTCCCCATCCTTCCCTCACCCGAGCTTGTGCTCCGTCTCTAATGACCTCGTTGTCGACGGGACGTTAAACACTAATCTCCTCCTCCTCCTTATTTGCAATTCTGTTCTTGAGCTATTTTTGTACTTATTGTATGATGTATGTTGTTTGCCCTTTAATGAACTGTCTTTATATAAGAGTGTATCTATGTTTGTCATAATGTTGCTGAATAGAGCTATTTGTAATTCTTCTCCAATGTCACTGTCATCACTTCCGTTGGCTCTTTGGTGTTTGCCTAATTGCAGTTTTATTTTATCTTAGAAGTGGATCAATAAGCTACCATGGTCATTTTGAGCTATTCTGCTTTTTTGCAATTGTGTTTCTTTGGTACTTTGTAACTGTTGTTGCTGTCAGGTCCTTGCAACAAAAAGCCAAAATAAAGAAATTAAAAACAATGCTTCATTACCATACGGTACTGTGCCCCAAACGTATATTCTCAGAATTTCAAAATGGTTCAAATGGCTCTGAGCACTATGGGACGTAACATCAGTAGTCATCAGTCCCCTAGAACTTAGAACTACTTAAACCTAACTAACCTAAAGACATCACACACATCCATGCCCGAGGCAGGATTCGAACCTGCGACCGTAGCAGTCACGCAGTTCCAGACTGAGCTCCTAGAACCGCTCGGCCACCACGGCCGGCCACTCAGAATTTCCTCCTCAGTGCTAGTCTGCATTTTATTTCGTCTTCGCACCATCCATCGTGGATTTTTTTGCTGTCTAGGTAGCAGATTTCCTTATCTTCATCTACTTCTTAATCACCAATTCTGACAAGTTTTTCGCTGTTCTCATTCCTGATACTTCTCATTGCTTTCGTCTTTCTTCGATTTACCCTCAATCCACAGTTTATACTCATCAGACCATTCAATCCATTGGATCCTGTAATACTTCTTTACGAAACCCCGGAATCGGTATTGCCTTAATGTAATTGGTTGAGAACACAGCTGTGTCGGAGTTCTCGCTACAAGATGTACTACCACAGTTGCGACACGAGACTAATTTGTGATGTTAACAAGTGTCGGCGCAGACCCTGGAGTGCAGTAACGGTCTGTTCGATACTACAGCACGTAGGAGCCTCGCCGAAGCCGGGTTTGGCCGTGGCAGCGAGCATCGTGCGCCCGAGGCCATTCGGCGGGATTACATACTGGCGGGCAGTGCGTGACGGGGCGGCCCGCGCGCCTTGGGACCGGCGGCACGGAACGCGGGTTAAGGCCGCCGCGCCGTATCGCGCCAACCACACACGGTGGTTAGCGGCGGCCGGCCGGGCGCGATTACTTGCCGTGGCGACGCGTCGCGTGGCTGCGCACGCCCGCGCCGCCCAAATTGATTCCCGCCCGCGATACGCCGACCGCGTGGCTCGCCGTGCATTACGCGTCGCTCACCAGTCGTCACTGTTGTCGTAGTCTTCACAAAAGAAAAAAAGCCCCCGTGTGATACAGCTCTCCAAGTCTGTCCGGCACGAGTCTCCTTTCCTGCTTAACTGACACAGTCTACGCCTGCAGGGGGTGGCTAAAATATGGAACCTCCACAAACGCAACGTATCACCGTGCCTAATATGCTGCAGAAAAACCGTTGGCATTCAAAACACTTTACCAGTCGATACTGCAGTGCCCGTGTTATTACGAAGTGCGACGCTAAGTTCCTTCAAACTTCCGTGCTAATCTGTAGGAACAAGCACTGCAGCGACTATAGCCTTTATGAAATACGAGACATGTATCCGCAGCTGCGAAATGGACAGGCACTGTAGTGTCCTACGGTCGGCAGAAAAGAACTAACGATCAAGTTGGAACACACTTTATTTAACTAAAATGGCTTCTCCTTGGGCGCTTATTTCTAAACTCAGGAACAACAAGAAACACAATAATTCTTGCAACGCCAAAAGCCACATAAAAGTTGCAAGAATATGAAAAGAAATAATAACAACCAACATACCACACTTCACAATTCCAAAGTGGCGTGACGCCCAAGAAGATACAAATTTCTACAGAAAGAGTACGGCGAGCGTCTACTTGGATAGAGCCAGCGTGGGTATTGGCTAGAGCTGTCCTAGCTGTAGATACACATTGCAGGTCTGACTCTGCTGGCATGCTTATAACACCGATTCTGCGGAGTGCTACACTTGTTAGTTATGTTATGTTATGTTAACGGGGGACCTAGAAACGACGGAGAGGCTCCGTCCCCGCCCCAGCCGCAGTGGACTCCCCCTTCGCCCAGGGATCGTCTCACACCAGACGAGTGTAACCCCCATGTTTGCATGGTAGAGTAATGGTGGTGTGTGCATACATGGAGAACTTGTTTGCGCAGCAATCGCCGACATAGTGTAGCTGTGGCGGAATAAGGGGAACCAGCCCACATTAGCCGAGGCAGATGGAAAACTGCCTAAAAACCATCCACTGACTGACCACTCACTGGACCTCGACACAAGTCCGCCGGGCGGATTCGTGCCAGGGACCAGGCGCTCCTTCCCGCTCCGAAAAGCCGTGGGTTAGACCGATCGGCTAACCAGGCGGGCATGCTACACTTAGTCTCATTATCCCTATTGGTGGATTTCTGTCACATGGCTTTTCACGAAGTAGTGTCGTGTTTATGCAGAAAGTTTGTTAATGTTTACATTCACTGGCGATGTTTTGATATGAACTGTTGAAGGGAGGTCGGCAGCCCACCTTGCTCGTCTGTTGTGCAGGCCCTCTAACTCATATGGGGCCAATACGACAACCATCAGCTGTATAATGGAATGAAAGTAGTGAAGACAGGTTGAACACACGTGGCAGACGACGTATGGAAGTTTGGGTCTGGCCGTAACTTGTGCTCAGATAGCCAAATGCTAATAATAAGGGAGAAATCTGGGTTTGAGTCCTAATCGGCACAAATTTTCATGGTCGTCATATTATTATACAGCTGATGGTTGTCCATATTCTCAACTGTGAATACATTTCTTGTATTTTTCCAGCCGTCTTGAGATGGATAAATACAGGTCCTGTAGTGTTGAAACTAGTAGAGTTGATACAGGTAGGACAGAAGCGCACTTTTCGTTTTCATACTTGCCAGTAGAGTTGGAAAACTACCGTAGACTACCGTAAGTTAAGTGTAAACAACGGTAGTTTCCCTAGTATGTTTAATTGGACAATCCCGCCGGAGGTTCGAATTCTCCCTCGGGCATGGATGTGCGTGTTGTTCTTAGTATAAGTTAGTTTAAGCACTGTGTAAGCCTAGGGACTGATGACCTCAGCAGTTTGGTCCCTTAGGAATTCACACACATTTGAACATTTGTATGTTTAGTGTGTCGCACACGTATTGCCTGTTATCTCATTTCGATTCTTTTGTTTGTGTAGGCGATCGATGTCTTTCTAGATTCCCCTAGAAACCAGAAGCGATGAACAGTCTACAATCGGAATGGGGACTGATGACCTCAGATGTTAAGTCCCGTAGTGCTCAGAGCCATTTTTTTAAAATCGGCGTGAGGATATACAAGAGGCAGTGTAACCTACGGAATATTTTGCATGTCTGTTACTTCAAAATAAACAGTATTAATAGCAAATTTTTTAAATGTAAATGTTTAATTTAAGTTTTGTTCCAAAACTGTTGAATTGTATTGTGAAACAGAGGGATGTTGTAGCAAAAGTAAAAAAGAATGCAGATTTATCATAGAACACTAGAAAACCCGATTTCATCAAAGAAAGGTAAAATTAAAAAGAAATGCCAAACAAAAACATGCCAAATATCGCTTCAATACTTCATCGAGCTTTCATAAAACGTGTTTCTATTATTCACGAACATTTCTCGCATTTGTCAATAATAATAGGAAGCTCTTGCCTGTGATCATGATGAAGAACGTTTCATTAAGAATAAAATAGCAGCAATAATTATGAAGGATTTTTATGTCTGTGCACGTAAACGGTACTTGTATCAAAAGTAATTAATTACTTTGGTTGCATAAAAGCGCAGAAGTTACGCTATCAATTAATTGTTGTTACTTATAAAATGCAATTTATTTTCTAAGGGCATAAAATACACAGTGGACTAAGAATCAACGAAACGCGGTTGTAATTACATGTAAAATAAACAAATAGAAAAAAACAAAGAGAAGTCATTGGCTCGCAGGGTCTCTCACACACATTCATTTATGATTCTTTCTCTGCACATGCTTTCAATGAAGCGGTAATCCTACCACTTACTTCGTCATTTATGTACTGTGTGGAAACTACGAAATCTAAGTTTTGGGGCCGTGAGTCGTGCACAGATAGCCGAATGATAAGGCGACCGCTCGCGATAAGCAAGAAATCCGGGATCGAGTCCCGATCCGATACAAATTTTCATTGTCGTCATTCAATTCTACAGATAATGGTTGCGCTTTTCCGCAGTTATGCATACATTTAATGGAATTCAATAAAGGTGAATGTGTAGACTGTCTGGAACTTCATTCTGAAACCCGATATATAGCTGACTGCCTACAATATGTATTGTGCAAACTATGGTTGCGTGAACATTGTTCAGTTTACAACAACAAGTGGAAGAAATGAAAAGTCCCAAAAATTATAATTATACAAAAGAAGAATGATACTTCCTACCCTGTAATTTCTTCACTCGTTTTGTTACTTACCTATGAACAATTTCATTCAATTTTTGCCTTAGTATCAGTTACCACGTGCATTTATAATAGTTAAGTGTTATTCCGACTTACTTCCATTCAATTGAAATGGTAATAAAAGTTTCTTCCGTCAGTTGAAAACCAGAAGGCTAGACTTGGTTTTGTAATTAAACGAACCAGTTCCAAAGTACTATCTTGAGGCATATGTCCTACCCACAGTGCGTCATCCTACTTACCCTAGAAGGATGCCAAACATTTGGCGAGCATTTATACTTTCACACATGCACTTTTACTGGATTTAAACAATGGTTTCGAAATATTCACTATCCTATAGTTTTCAAGGAAATTTCATACCGTTCTCCCGCAAAAGAGTAGCAAGATCTGGTAACTGTGAAATAGGCGGACAACGATCACCAACCTTTCTTTTCAAATTGCATCTCGAAGTCTCATTAATATTGAGATCTGATGACTGTGTTGCCCTGGTGCGATGCGACAGTTGATCCTCGTGCTCACAAAACCAGTCCTGGACGAGGCGAACTGTTTGAACTGGGGGCATTGTTATCACAGAAAATAGTACCACTTTTGGGGAACAAACGTTGACCCATGAGATGAACCCGATCAGCCAAAATGGTCATTTAAACCTTGGCAGTAATACGGCCTTACGAAGTACCCATGGGGCCCATGCCACGGTATATCTGCCCAGATCATCACCGAACCCCGCCCCCCCTCCCCCCCCCCCCCCCACATGTTTCACTCTCGGAACGTAAACTCGGTCAGAAGATGGAAACAATACAGAACAAAACTCATACCAGTAAATGACGTTCTTCCATTGTTCCACAGATCACATTTTGTGCTTTAGCTCCACGTTTTCCTATTACGAGAAACTGCATCACTGACGTTAGGTCGCTCTGCAGTTGCTTACATGCGGAGCTCCCTCCTGTTGTTTTGTCCTGTCATGGTTCGCGAGTGCGACATTCAGTTCTGCAGTGAGTTTCGCAGCTGTCACCCTCTTATTTATCATTACTTTCCTCTTAAATGACCATTTGTCACGGACACGCACGTTTGAGTTGTGACTTACCTGATGATGTTTTTCTGCTTTCCCTGTATGCGGTATCGATACGGTGCGTCTTGAAACACCAAACACTTCGTTACGGAAGCACCAAACATACGAGATACCAATAATGTGCCCACATTCGAATTGACTTAGTCCCGACATAATGCGCTCTCAACTATAGAGACCACTGTTGTGACCAAGACTGACGCTTGCAAAGTATTGAAGACACTGTAAAGATGTCCGCACCCGGTAGCTGAGCGGTCAGCGCGACAGAATGTCAATCCTAAGGGTTCTATTCCCGGCTGGCTCGGTCATTTTCTCCGCTCAGGGACTAGGTGTTGTGTTGTCCTAATCATCATCATTTCGTCCCGATCGACGCGCAAGTCGCCAAAGTGACGTCAAATCGAAAGACCTGCACACGGCGACCGGTCTACCCGACGGGAGCCCCTAGTCACACGACCATGATGATGACGGCACAGGTGCAGTTCGTGGTCAGACACAACAGAGTGAACTGCAGGCTCGGAAAGCATCTTAATTTATGTTCCAGCATACATCTGTCGTGGTGTTCCCGAATTCTTGCAAAACCGCTGTAACTGAACCTTCTAACTGTAGCTGAAACTTGGTCTCTCACTCTACAGTATTTAACATTCCACAAGTCCCTCCAGTACAGAGTTACATTCCTGCATAACCAATTTAACATGACTTTGATGTCTCAAATTGTGTCCTATCCACATATACCTTCATTGAGTTTCTTTCCAGATCGATTTCCTGTCTCATTATTCATTATCCGAGCCTCTTATCTAACCTACGTCATTATTCTATAATATCACATTCGCTCACGTTCCCCTTCCATATAATTCAACATTGTCAATAACTAATTTCAAAAATGGTTCAAATGCGTGTGAGCACTATGGGACTTAACATCTGAGGTCATCAGTCCCATAGAACGTAGAACCACTTAAAACTAACCAACCTAAGGACATCACACACATCCATGCCCGAGGCAGGATTCGAAACTGCGACCGTAGCAGCGCGGTTCCGGACTGAAGCGCCTAGAACAGCCAACTAATTTCATAAACTGTGTCATGACAATTACATTTATAACGTTTCTTATAGTGGCACACACACACACACACACACACACACACACACACACACACACACACACACACACACACACACATTCACAAAACAGTTGGTAACACTTAGAAAAACAAATGAGTCTCTGTATTAAAAAGATGCCAGTTACAGTGATGTGTAATGAAGACAGTGAACTGAAAGTGAACTGTAAGATGTCCACCTGGTTGCCAGATGAGGAAAAGCAAGCAGTTTGCTTAGATGCAGTGAATTATAAGTTACCTGTAAGTACCTTTCCATTTCGTAAAAAAACGTTAAGGAACGGTTTTTAAGTCTATAACCTAGATATGAAACCATAACCTATGTGTAAAAAGGACAAATCATGTAGTATTTCAGGACACTCACTGAAGATGCCTTGTAAAAAAGGCATAAATTAAAATACAAATTTTACGTGCAGCATACAAAAGGCATTTTCTTTGAAAAACTGCAATTTAATTACATTTATACCGAATGTCAACAGTTTCTTTTTGTTTTTCATTGAACTTTTCCTGTTATTGTCAGTTTTATGTTTTATTTACCAAATACCCTAGGTGTTAAACATAAAAATGTGGCAGTAACAGAACCTCCTGCCACCGAAAGTAGTTGCTGTTAGGCAGTGGCTTACTTGCACGCACGCGTGAACTATAAGGTCTCGCCACATGCCCAAATAGGGTTAGAAAAAATTACTGTGACAGCACAGATTAGGAACAGTTTACATTAATTTATAAATAGAGGAAGAAGAAAGAAAGGTTACAGTTTAACTTCCAATCGTTTATTAATAGACCATTTGCATTATTTGATTATGATATGTGTGATACGGTATCACCCGTGGTCCAGTCTGCTTTCGGCTGCGGTGGGGCGAGGACGTCCGCTGCGCCTCGCCGTGCGCGACCGTGAGCGCTTGCTTGTGTTTACCTTCTCGCGGCGCGAGTTGTATTTGTTCCAAGTTCAGTGCGATTATGGCACACACATGGCGCCACGATACGATCAAAATTACTTTCCAACCAGATCACGCGCGTCCTCGAGCCTACGAAATAGAACAGTTCATACGCGACGATCTACGTTTAGATCCGGCGACTGTCGTCGGAATACATTTTTCTATAACGGCGAGCGTGGTTTATGTTAAAATGACCAGTGCAGAGGTCTGCGCGCCAGTGGTTTCTAAATACTCGAACTCTCTCCGATTCAAACATTCTGACGGGCATATCGGTGCAGTGACGGTGGATCATGCTGGCATGGGCCTAAGGACTGTAAGAGTTTTTGAGCTCCCCTTCGAGGTCCCAGAGGAAGTTGTCAAGGACGCCTTCCGACCATATGGCAATGTTATCAGCCACGTTGCAGAAAAGTGGCAAACTTTCTCGACATATAAGGTCTACAATGGTGTGCGCCAAATTAAACTTGAGCTCAAGAAACATGTGCCGTCCTATTTGAACATCGGTGGCTGTCGTGCAATCATCATGTACGACGGTCAACCGCGTACCTGTTCCGGATGTGGGCAGGAAGGCCATGTTCGATCGAGCTGCTTACAACGTAGAATAACGCAGATACCAGTGGGAGACTCCGTTTCCCCGACGGGGACGACAATCCTGCCCCTCACGTACGCTCAGACGACGAGGCGCACCATAGTTGAGAACGAAACGGGCGATCAGACACATCCATCGACGCCAGAAGTACCACGGGAGGAAGAGGAAGGACCCTCGGTGCCAACCCATATGTCGCCCCCTCCACAGCAACACCAGCAGCAACAGTCCCACGGACTCCGGACGCAACATAGCATTCAGAACGCGATGGACGTGGACGCGAACATTGTCCCGACCGCGGCTTTCCTAGCGGAGGGTGATACGACGCTGGATTGCCTCCCACATTCGGTTCAAATGGCTCTGAGCACTATGGGACTCAACTACTGTGGTCATAAGTCCCCTAGAACTTAGAACTACTTAAACCTAACTAACCTAAGGACAGCACACAACACCCAGCCATCACGAGGCAGAGAAAATCCCTGACCCCGCCGGGAATCGAACCCGGGAACCCGGGCGTGGGAAGCGAGAACGCTACCGCACTACCACGAGATGCGGGCCCCACATTCGGATACGGATGTCCACGTCCGAAAGCAACGTTCGCCCCGACGACGCAAGCGACGTCGGCGGACCCCTTCTGACGACTGCCTCCTACACACGGCCGGTCAAGAAGGTGACATATCATCAGACGGCATGGATGCTGCGCCTGCTGAGGATCTAAGTGGTGTAGACGGTTCACTTGCCCATACTACGAGTGCCCAGTTACTTCTTGCACCACAAACGCGGCAGGTCGCGTCGATGGATGGCGATCCGTCTACCTCTACCAAAGACGACGTACGTGAGAGAGATTTAGGTGCCGATCAGCCACACAGCATCGTGTTGCACCCACTGTGGTCGGACGATGTTGAGGAACTTCCTGAAGAGGGCACGGGTGACAGGGGAGGGGGCGGCATTGGGGATGCCACTACTAGCGTGAACGACTCATAATTTGTAACGGGTTTGGTGGGTCCGGCATCTCTTGCGGTTAGCTTTTATTGCCATGGCATCTACCCTAGGCGAAGAGGCTAGGCAGCACACCTTTCGCCTTGCCACAATCAATATCAACGCGATAAGGGCGCCACACAAACTGACAATGCTACAACGCATGCTTGATGCGGCGGACATCGACGTGGCCCTCTTACAGGAAGTATGTGTCGCTAGTTTCCCTGACTTCTACGGATATACCGCCCACATCTCCCACGCCTCTTCTACCGATTGTGGTGTGGCTGTTCTGTTACGGGACGGTTTGGCGGCTACGGACGTACTGTACTTACCGAGTGCAAGAGCCATGGCAGTAACTGTCAACGGTGTACGACTCATCAATGTACATGCCCCTTCAGGATCAGGGAGACGCAGAGATCGGGCCCGCTTTTTTTCGGAAGATATTACGCGTCTATTTATGGGCCACATAGACGATATGGTGATCGGAGGAGATTTTAACTGTACATTATCTCCATCTGATCAGCAGCCACATCACGTCCCGTGTGCGGAATTGGAAATGCTAGTGCGTGACCTCCACCTGATTGACACGTGGCGCCACATCCATGGCCCAGCTCCTGGTTACACCCATTATACTAGCCATTCATCAAGTCGGTTGGACAGGATTTACGTCACAAGCACCCTTTCGGCGGCGACGAGAGGAGCAGAGCTCTGGCCCACTGCATTCACCGACCACACAGCCTATATTTGCACCATTGCCCTCCAACCTGCACGTGTGTGGCGCAGTAGGCCCCCCTGGAAACTGAACGTCGCCCATCTGGACGAGCCGGCATGTAAAGGTGCTGTCGAAGAGTCGTGGACCGCGTCCTTACGGCGTCGTGGTCGGTACCGATCGACCCTCAGTTGGTGGATTGAATGTGCGAAGCCTGCTCTTAGACGCACCTTCATGGCTTACGGCCGGGAAGCAGCGGCATGGAGGAGGAGCACGGAAAACTTTTATTACACCGTCCTACGGGAATGTCTTGCTATGGAGCCCTCACCTGACAGGCAGATCATAGTCAATCGCGCGAAAGCGCAGCTCGTCTCCTTAGCACGCCATCATTTACAAGGCGCTGTTATACGGTCGCGTGCTCCAGACATGATACAATCAGAAAGGCCATCTATGCACCACGTGCTCATAGAACGCAGGAGGCGCCGCAGGGCACTGGTAACCGACATGATAACCGACGACGGTCGACATGTGGTAGAACAAGCAGATATAGCAGAAGCCTTCTATGGGCATTACGCTCAACTTTATTCAGCAGTGCTCCCTGATATGGCGACGGTAGACACCGTTTCAGCACATGTCCACGGTACAGTTCCACCAGACATGGTACCGAATTTACTGGGAGAAGTGACAGAAGAGGAAGTGCTCGACGCCATTGCTAAAGGTGCTCCCCATAAATCACCAGGAATCGATGGGTTACCATTAGAGTTCTATCGAGCCTTTACACAACTGTTGCTACCGTGTTTGATTGAAATTTGCCAGGAATTGATGTCCCCCGATATAACATTGCCTGCACCATTCTTGGAAGGTCTGATTGTCCCCATCCATAAGCCGAAGGGACGGAATCATGTCCGCGACTATCGTCCCTTAACGTTATTGAACAGCGACTTCAAGATCTTTTCGAGGCTGCTATCAGAACGTATTCGCGGCACACTATTGCACGTCTTGTCCGGCGATCAGACGTCCTTGGGGGGACCCAACAACATCAGAACTGCGTTATGTCGTTACCGAGATCTCATCTCCCTTGCACGGGTGAGACGTTTGCCGGCAGCCCTCGCGTCTATGGACTTTAGCCAGGCTTTTGACCGTGTGGGCCACACTTTCCTCACGGCCGTTCTACGGCGCATGGAATACCCCGACCCCTTTATCACAGTGTTGACACGCCTACTACATGGTGCAACTTCTCGAGTTCTTGTCAATGGAAGACTGACGGCACCCATGCCGATCCGCCGATCAGTACGACAGGGATGTCCATTATCAACATTGTTATTTGCATTGGCCTTAGAACCCTTGTTGTGTGGTCTCCGAGACAGGCTCACTGGGATACAGTTCG
The DNA here is from genome assembly GCF_023864345.2 of Schistocerca serialis cubense. Classification (NCBI taxonomy): domain Eukaryota; kingdom Metazoa; phylum Arthropoda; class Insecta; order Orthoptera; family Acrididae; genus Schistocerca; species Schistocerca serialis. The sequence goes on from NC_064642.1 coordinate 740,185,260, forward strand.
GCGGCTCCATCTATCGCTGCACCGCATATGCGGATGATTTGATGATCGTCATACGGGGAGCTGACGATATGGCCGCGGCTTTGGACTGGATTGCAACCTACGGTACAGCTTCTGGTAGCCAAATCAACGTTGGCAAGTCCGTCGCCTTGAGCATCGGGATTGGGCTACCGCAGGAACACATTGCCCCCTTACGCTTCAGTGATACTGTACGCTGCTTGGGCTTAGATTTCATGGACGACATGCGACGCGCGACGACGCTCAATTATCGACGCCTTCTTAACCAAATTAGGGCCGGAATTGCAAATCAGCGCCTGCGATCCCTCAACATCGTTCAGCGGGCGTATTATGCCAATGTATACCTTGCGTCCCGCATACCGCATGTCGCCCAAACGCTACCCATTCCGAAGCCCTTGGCTCGTAGCATTATGGCAGCGCTGGGATACTTCGTCACCTCTGGTATGTTACTGAAGATCAGATACGTATCTCTTACCCTCCCCAAGGAAAAAGGTGGTCTCGGCCTAGTTAACGTCCATGATAGGGCCATTGCCCTCTATGTTAGCTCACATTTAAGTCTGCTGCACCGTTGTCCTACGAGCCTCACGAGTCTGCTTCTGACGGCGCTACGTCCTGCTTCACTAAGAGCGCCGGTGCCACTACAGGACATCCCAGCGCCCCTCTTTTATATAGGACGTTTCTATTTAGAACAGAGTTATAGCAGTGTCGCGCTCACGACACCACAAATGGCCACAACTCGACGCCTATATCATGACATGCTGCAACGCCGCCCCCTAAATGTGATGGAACTAAAATATCCTGACGTACGGTGGCGCGTGGTGTGGAAGACTGTACACGATGCCATGCTTGATTCCGATGTTGTTTCTCAATGGTACGTCGTCGTTAATGGGAAGCTCGTGACGCAAGAACGTCTCTACAATATCCACATGACAGACTCTCCCAATTGTGTGGGTTGTAATACAGTAGATTCTGACGAGCACCGCCTCAGCTGTGGAGAGGCGGAACCGGTTTGGCACCTAGTGCGGCAGATGCTGGCTTATCTCTTGCGAGTTAGGCCGGAGCATATATCTGCACGCACGTTGTTGTTTCCGGATGAGACATTTTACCCCAAGACTCGAACCAACTCTGTCACCTGGATACGTGGACATGCCGTCCATTACCTCTGTCGTGACGGACACAAGGATTTCCTTGACTTCTGGCTCTATTTGCAAGAAAGACATCATGCTATTTCCGGGCATACCAGATATAGACAGTGCTTCGCAAACTACCTATGGAGTGCCTTTCACAGCCCGCCGTGTAGCTGGAATGTTCCAGGCAGTGGCAGATGAGGTCAGAACGAACTGCAAACGACCATATATTGAACAATCTTATCAGTGGGCGCAGTCGCTGGGAAGCCTCACTACGACGTGGTAGCTTTCTTTTCATGCTCTTTATGTCTCATATCTTCGATGGCGTCTTCATTCTGTTTTAGTTTTCCAGGCTTGGTTAACTGTGACTGTTTGCACATTGAAAAAAAAAAAAAAAAAAAAAAAAACGTGGGCGGGAGACCTGCTTTCAAATCCAAATAAATACACAAGAACAAAATAAGAACAAAATGAACAACAAATAAAATTTAGTAAAGTATTATACCCTTTCCTTTCTCTTTTATTTTATTTTTTTTATACACAGTTCAGAGGCATATTTAATTTTTGTTCGTTGGCGGAACTTGAAGTGGCGGCGAACGGCCGTCCTAGTTAGCTTCAGTGGCGGTGGCACTAGCTTTGTTTTTGTTTTTAGGCTAGATAGGTTTTTGGGGGTGGTATGGGTGATAGGTGGCCAACGCCTGAAGTGGAAGAGGAAGCTAAGACGAAATGGCTGCAGGAAAAATGTGAAGAAATCGAAAAAGATATGATTGTCGGAAGGACAGGCTCAGCATACAGGAAAGTCAAAACAACCTTTGGTGACATTAAAAGCAACGGTGGTAACATTAAGAGTGCAACGGGAATTCCACTGTTAAATGCAGAGGAGAGAGCAGATAGGTGGAAAAAATACATTGAAGCCTCTATGAGGGTGAAGATTTGTCTGATGTGATAGAAGAAGAAACAGGAGTCGATTTAGAAGAGATAGGGGATCCAGTATTAGAATCGGAATTTAAAAGAGCTTTGGAGGACTTACGGACAAATAAGGAAGAAGGGATAGATAACATTCCATCAGAATTTTTAAAATCATTGGGGGAAGTGGCAACAAAACGACTATTCACGATGGTGTGTAGAATATATGAGTCGGGCGATATACCATCTGACTTTCGGAAAAGCATCATCCACACAATTCCGAAGACGGCAAGAGCTGACAAGTGCGAGAATTATAGCACAATCAGCTTAACAGCTCATGCATCGAAGCTGCTTACAAGAATAAGATACAGAAAAATGGAAAAGAAAATTGAGAATGCGATAGGTGACGATCAGTTTGGCTTTAGGAAAAGTAAAGGGACGAGAGAGGCAATTCTGACGTTACGGCTAATAATGGAGGCAAGGCTAAAGAAAAATCAAGACACTTTCATAGGATTTGTCGACCATGAAAAAGCGTTCGACAATATAAAATGGTGCAAGCTGTTCGAGATTCTGAAAAAAGTAGGGGTAAGCTATAGGGAGAGACGGGTCATATACAATATGCACAACAACCAAGAGGGAATAATAAGAGTGGACGATCAAGAACGAAATGCTCGTATTAAGAAGGGTGTAAGACAAGGCTGTAGGCTTTCGCCCCTACTCTTCAATCTGAACATCGAGGAAGCAAAGATGGAAATAAAAGAAAGGTTCAGGAGTGGAATTAAAATACAAGGTGAAAGGATATCAATGATACGATTCGCTGATGACATTGCTATCCTGAGTGAAAGTGAAAAAGAATTAAATGATCTGCTGAACGGAATGAACAGTCTAATGAGTACACAGTATGGTTTGAGAGTAAATCGGAGAAAGACGAAGGTAATGAGAAGTAGTAGAAATGAGAACAGCGAGAAACTTAACATCAGGATTGAGGGTCACGAAGTCAATGAAGTTAAGGAATTCTGCTACCTTGGCAGTAAAATAACCAATGACGGACAGAGCAAGGAGGACATCAAAAGCAGACTCGCTATGGCAAAAAAGGCATTTCTGGCCAAGAGAAGTCTACTAATATCAAATACCGGCCTTAATTTGAGGAAGAAATTTCTGAGGATGTACGTCTGGAGTACAGCATTGTATGGTAGTGAAACATGGACTGTGGGAAAACAGGAACAGAAGAGAATCGAAGCATTTGAGATGTGGTGCTATAGACGAATGTTGAAAATTAGGTGGTTCTACGCAGAATCGGAGAGGAAAGGAATATGTGGAAAACACTGATAAGGAGAAGGGACAGGATGATAGGACATCTGTTAAGACATGAGGGAATGACTTCCATGGTACTAGAGGGAGCTGTAGAGGGCAAAAACTGTAGAGGAAGACAGAGACTGGAATACGTCAAGCAAATAATTGAGGACGTAGGTTGCAAGTGCTACTCTGAGATGAAGAGGTTAGCACAGGAAAGGAATTCGTGGCGGGCCGCATCAAACCAGTCAGTAGACTGATGACCAAAAAAAGAAAAAAAGTGTGTTAATGGGTCAGTGTTCACTTGCACTGACTGTCATTAATCCAGTGACGGATAACTATATCTACGTCTAAATCGATACTCCGCTATCCATCTTACGGCGTGTGCTAGAGAGTACCCCGTCATTTTCTTTCCTATTTCACTCGCAAATAGGAAGCGGGAAAAATGACTGTCTACATGCTTCCGTATGAGCCCTAGTTCCTCATATATTATCTCTGAACCTTACGCCCAGTGTATGGAAGCAACACCATCGTTCTGCGGTTAGTTTCAAATGCCGGTTCTCTAATTTTTTTCAATAATGTTCCTCGAAAAGAGTATCTCCTTCCTTCCATGGATTCACACACGTGTTGTTCAAACCTACCGGTAACAAGTCTCGCAGCCCGCCTCTGAATTGCTTCGATGACTTCCTTTAAACCGACCTTGACAGGGATCCCAAACACCCAAGCAATACTCAAGAATGAATCACGCTAGTGTTCCACATGCGCTCTCCCTTACAGCTCAAACACACTTCCCAAAAAGTCTCTCAATAAACCGAAGTTGACCACTCGACTTCCCTACCATAATCCTCACATGCTCATTCAATGTCACGTCGCTTTGCAATATTACGTCCAAATATTTAAATGACGTGACTGTGTCAAGCAGGACACTACTAACGCTGTATCCGAACGTTACGGATTTGTTTTTTCTACTGTCTGCATTAACTTCCATTTTTCTACTTTCAGAGCTACCTATCATTCATCACACCGAATAGAAATCTTGTCTAAGTCATCTTGCATCCTCCTACAGTCACTCAACTTCGACACCGTCCTGTATACCACAGCATCGTGAGCAAATAACATCAGGCTGCTGCCCACCCCGTTCGCCAAATCGTTTATGTGTACAGAAAATATTACACTTTCCTCGGGCACGTCTGACAATCACCTTGTCTCTGACGAACACTCGCTGTCGAAGACAAAATACTTGATTCTATTATTCAAGAAGTCTTCGAGCCACTCCTTTCTGTGAATCTATTCCCTATGCTCGTAACTTCTTCAATAGCCCGCAGTGAGGCACCGTGTCAAACACTTTCTGGAAATCTATAAATATCGAATCTGCCGGTTGCCCTTCATCCATAGTTTGCAGTATATCATATGAGAAAAGGGCAAGCTGAATTTCAAACAAGCAATGCTTCTTAAAACCGTGCTGATTCATGGACATAAGCTTCTCGTTCTCAAGAAAATTTATTATATCTGAAATGAGGACATGTTCCAAAGATTCTGCAACAAACCAATGTTAGAGATATTCGTCTGTAATTTTGCGGGCGTATTCTTTTGCCCTTGTTATACACAGAGTCACCTGCACTTTTTATCAGTTCCCCCACCACTCCCTTCCCCCCACGCCTTCACCCCGCACACACACACACACACACACACACACACACACAAAAACAATAAAATAGCTTGTAGAATTTCCACTTCGGACCTTCTTGGTGGCGACCTTAGAAAGGCCCTGACGCCGTATTGAGGTACGTTTGATGCTTTTGGTACTATGCTGATGCCGCACAGCCTGGGTGGAGTCGTATATTCACTTACATCAGCTTTTGGCGGATTGGTGTCAACTGGGAAACAAATTGTGTGACGACATGAGGATGTATAAAACAGTGCTAGCCACATGGCCTTCTTCTTTCAAGCTATTCGCAACTCGCAAGTAGACCACAGAGCAATAAGGTTTTGAAACTTTTTTGTATTTATTGTCCGTGAAGTTCAGAGCTCAAATATAAATGGGCCAAAGCAAGACGATGCAGCTCTCAAAGACTCTTTGGATGACCGACTGTGAAGTTTTTCTGCCATATTTAATACTCCAGAGACAGCATGGCTCTGTTGTTGAATTCTCGCCTCCTATGAAGGGTCTTACGATCGAGTCCCAGTAACGAAAATTCTTTAACAGAGGTGCATTTTCTACTGACACTTCCATGAAGCGTAAAATACGCAGAACAGGGAAAAATCGGTAGCACGTAAGATAGCTGGTTCGCATCTCACTTAGGTCATTACTTTTGCGTTTTTCCGCTCTGTTTGATCACTTATGTTGTTATTTAACAGTGTCAGATAGGGAGGCATTAGGTGTTTATTTTAAAATGTTTGAATAAAAATCCTAATAAGGAACACCTTGGGTGCGAGGTCACAAATTCAGGTTCACTTGTAAGTGTTAACATAATAACAGGAAACATATTAACTGCTAATGGCTCACCGCGTCCATCAGGAGGGAGACAGAAAATTGAGTGTGCGGGAGTTGCAGGGGTCAACCTCCTGTAGAATGTATGTATCCTTCACAAAATAGACACCGTCAACATTCAAGAAATGTTCAAAACAAACTATTAACTTGAACCATTAAGACCGAATGGAACATGACGTGCCACAGTGATCACGAAGGTTCGCACCGTCTGGATCGAAGGCGAACTCCCTGTAAGTTACAAACCGTGCAGGACGTTCAGCTAGTTATCCACTCTTAAAGAATGTATACAGAATCACACTGGTGTAAGGGGATGATAAGAACTGATAGAATGTGATGGCACGCAACCGAATCCGAAACAGTCTGTCGTGGGGCTTATCGTGAAACTGGCTATCCTTTAATGCGTAGCTGCAGACAGTGCGATAATATGATTTATAGACATAACTTAGCAGCCGGAAAAACCAGCATCCAGAGGCTGAACTTGTGTAGTGTAGTGGTTCAAGATGGTTTGAACTACAATATCATACACTTTTCAGGAGCTATAGTTTGCTCTAAAACAGGATGATATTTATACGGCGACCAGGAATCAAGCTATTGGCCAAACTCGGCTCTCATACTATAATTGTAGTTCTGTTACCCCCATTTTCCCACTCTTACTTGCTGTGACGTAAATTTCCCTTCTGCCCCTGCGAGACCACGCACACGAGAAAGAATCGTCGGGGGCAGAGGGAATGGTTCAAATGGCTCTGAGCACTATGGGACTTAACATCTGAAGTCTTCAGTCCCCTAGAACTTAGAACTACTTGAACCTAACTAAGGACATCACACACATCCATACCTGAGGCAGAATTCGACCCTGCGACCGTAGCGGTCGCGCGGTTCCGGACTGAAGCGCCTAGAACCGCTCGGCCACATAGGGGGCAGAGGACATCCAGCTTCTCGCAGAACAATAAATAACTTAGCAGCCAATTTTCCAACCACATTAACAATCGACGCAATTATATACAAATGTGCAAAGGCATTGATGTTAGTTGACCTTAATACAACTCTCTTGGTACCTCTAATTTGCAGTGTACTTTTCATATGCATTTCCTCTTCAAAACCCCATTGGTCGGAGATTTCTTACTGAAAGACTGGATAGTTCGTGTATCTCATCTGCAAATTTCGGGCCGATTCCACAATTTGCTGTGCATCGTCAAACTGTGATCGTCTGAAGTTTCGTTATCTTACGTCTTCCAGTTCCGTAGCACTGTTTGAAGCTATGCAAGTATCCACTGCTTTACTTGAAATCTCTGTAATGTATGTCGCGTGCAATTTTATGTGCATAACGTAGTAGGTCACTACAATTCATATACTGTAAACTGTATGGGGCAAACACCAGGGTTTGTAACAAGTGTTCCCTATCCTCCCTTGAATATCCGTAGTTTTTCTTATGCGTTACACGGTCTAGTGCTTTATACGTATTCTAAATCTGCTCATAATTGTTTTCCTACTACACTGTGAAATATCTCTTGTACGTAGTTATGTTTAGTACCTACTCCTTGCCGGCCGGAGTGGCCGAGCGATTCTAGGCGCTACAGTCTGGAACCGCGCGACCGCCTCGGGCATGAATGTGTGTGATGTCCTTAGTTTAGTTAGGTTTAAGGAGTTCTACGTTCTAGGGGACTGATGACCTCAGAAGTTGTCCTATAGTGCTCAGAGCCATTTGAACCATTTTTACCTGCTCCTTGGACAACTATTGCCATTTAGTACGTTCCACTGGAGACGAGATTTGTGGCTCCCTTTGCGACAAGGATGATAAATTGCGCAGCGCGAGATCTGTTTCAATATCAGTTTCACTTGTTAATCACGTATCGCCATCACTGTACTCCTCATGTGCATTGTCTGCACGGTCTAGCATATACTACATACCACACATTCCACTGATTCATCTTGCAGAAACGCTAATATTTCGTCTGCCACTTTGTTCTATCTGTGCGAAATTCCTTGGTTTCTTTTCTGATGAAATATTAACTTTGGCAACTGTTGTTGTAGATGCAATACAATGTTTGTTTTATTTATCGTTGCAATTGCTTTGCTTTGTATCAGTACCACTAGGACTGTAGAATTTTTGTGAGCTACTCGTCGACTAAGCAGTTCAACTACGCCCTGTAGCCTTACGCTGTGCTCACCACTGGATACCTCCACTCCCGCCTCCTGTTGCCATTCGCAACCAATCTTGTGGTTGCATGGTAGGCGTATGTGGGCGTCGAATGTCGTGAACATTATTGGCCTTTTGCGACCTCGCACTCAACGGATTCCTTGTAAATCTACTCGCATGACTGGAAATCGTAATGATACGCAAAAGCGTTTCCATTACCCTTTCTGTTTTCAATTTTAACTAGTCGCGGATAATTTTGTGCCGTTGCTCTCGTTTTCGATAACGTCAGAGTACGTGGTCTCTGAATTAACCATCCACAGATTCAACTGACTACAGTTTCTCTCCCTCCCAAGGTTATTAAAACCAATTTTGTAAATTTTAAATTTGGGTTGTTTTTTCGTGCCATGTTGTTCGTATGGAGTATTAAATGTTGTCATCCGATGTACGTCTTAATCCACAATGGTTGGCTTTGTATATAAGGTATGTTTGTACGTTATTCTAGATCTACGAGACCTTAGAGCTTGTCAGATTCATTATTTTACACCTTTCCGTTGTTCAAAACTTTAGCCTCGTGCACCTTGCGCCAGTGTTTCGGTATTTAATGTTTGGTTCGTAAAAAAACGTACTCCATTCAGTCATACTGCAGTCTGCTACACATGCTTACAGCACTTGTGAATATCATCAGTAAGGACTCTGCAGCAATCCGAGTAAAGGTGTCGCTAACGCAGCCCTTCGATTTACGCGGCAGCGGCGACAGTGCCATCATGAATCATTGCTTCCACCAAACAAGCTTTCCATTGTCAAATTATTGGATAGATTATGTAGCAGATGAGAAACACACCTGTGGTGCGCAAATTGAGGCTACGAGATCAAATTTTAATATACTTTCAGGCACCACGGTATGTTGTTGGTTAGTCAGTGTTTTAATCGAAAACTAAGTTTTGTTACATCCGACTAAGCCCCCTCTCAACCGCTTTTTCGTTGAGCCTTGCGTGAGTTTTGCTATCTCCGAAACTTTGACTCTGAAGTCAGAATGTGCTATTCGTGGCTCATATTTCAGAGCAGAAATCGGTTCATACCCATCTACGAACATAGGAGTAGCACGCTACAGTGTTTCCACCTATCTCCGTGTTCAGTTATTTCTTCATTAACAGCATGCACATTCAACTTATTCCGAACGTTGTCGTTTTTAATTAAGCCCCTTCCTGTGCAGCCTTTCACTCTCCCCAAAATACTCATCTCTGGAGTTCGTATGTTGCTACAGTCTGTTTTTTTTTTTTTTAATTATCCAACTGTCAATTTCATACAACAGTGATGATATCGTCACAGTATTATGAATTAAAAGTTTTCCATTTTTCGTATTTTTTTCAGTTTCGTGATTAGCATCTCACATGTTGTTAGCACCTTGTGTAGCTTTTCATCTACATCATTATCATAGTCATTATGCAAGTAGCCTGTTTGTAGCCTGTTTGGCAGCGCTATAGACGGTGTTGACATCGCTTACAGGGCTCTGCGCCCTCGGTAAGAGACTCTGTGGTTGGACGGATTTGCTGTTACCGAGCGGATGAAGAAGTGTATGGACACGTTTTGATTAGTGGAGACTCTGTGGTGGTAGGACGTGCATTGTAAAGTGAGACGCAAGAAAATGTAAAATGAGGATGGATGTTGTTCGTAATGTTTAGGTTGTGGAATTATTGACAACTGTATAATTATTAGAAGTGAATGTCACATGAATAAGACAAAATTTTCTAAATACATTGTTTGCTCTTCAAATAAATCTTTCTTTTGCTAACCATATGCCTCCTAGTACTCAGAATCTACAGCAGTTAGAATCTTTTTATTTAGCTGGCTGTAGCTGCTGCTTGCAATAATTGCTGTAGCACATGTTACGAAAATTTTCTGTAAGTGTCTAAAAAAAAAAGAATGTGGTTCATAACTGAAATGAGTTTAGGCAATTAACAGACTTGGAGGTAGTTTCATATTTCCTTAATTTCGTATTTTTTGGACTTTTATTATAGTTGGGATTTCTTGCAATTCAGGGTCATTCTTTTATGTTAATTATTGGAAGTTATGTTGTCACTGTATAGCAGTCAGATGGCGTTGGGCTTGTATATTGTGGGTAATAAATGAATAGGTTAAGTCTGAATTGTTGTTGTCGGTGAAAATTCTGTAGGTCAGTGATTAAAAGATAAAAATAAAGACATAATTTAAATTACAGTTATCGTCTTGTAGATTTACAATTACTTTATCATCTGAAATTGTAATACATAAAGATTAGTGTTTTTGTCCAACATAACTCATAGGTAATTATCTGATTTCCAGTTTTAAAGGCACTATGAATATATACTGAAGAGCCAACGAAACTGGCATACCTAGCTACTACTGTGCAGGGCTCCCACGAGCACGCAGGAGTGCCGCAACTCGACATGCCATGGACTCGACTGATGTCTGAAGTAGTGCTGGAGAGAACTGGCACCATGCATCCCGCAGGGCTGTGCATCAATCCGTAAGAGTACGAGTGGGTGAAGATCTCTTCTGAACAGCACGTTGCAATGCATCCCAGATGTGCTCAATATTGGTCATGTCTAGTGAGTTTGATGGCCATCGGAAGTGTTTAAATTCGGAAGAATGTTCCTGGAGCCACTCTGTAGCAACTCTGAACGTATGTGGTGTCGCATTGTCCTGCTGGAATTGGCCAAGTCTGTCAGAATGGATACGAATGGATGCAGGGGATCAGACAGGAAGCTTACGTACGTGAGATTCGTATCTAGACGTAACAGGAGTCCCATATCACTCCAACAGTACACGCCTCACGCCATTACAGAGCCTCCGCCAGCTTTAACAGTCCCCTGTTGATATGCAGGGTCCATGGATACATAAGGTCGTTTCCATACCCATACACGTCCACCCGTCGATACAATGTGAAACTAGACGTCCGATCAGTCAACATGGTTCCAGTCATCAGCAGTCAGTGCCGGCGCTCAGAGGACCAAGCGAGGCGTAATGCTTTGTGTCGTGCTGTCATAAACGGTACTCTAGTGGGCCTTCGGTTCCGAAAGCCCATATCGAAGATGTTTCATTGAATAGTTTCCAAGCTCACACTTGCTGATGGCCCAGCATTGAAATCCGCAGCAATTTTCGGAAGGGATGCCCTTCTGAAACTTTCAACGATTCTCTTCAGTCTTCGTCGGTCCCGTTCTTGCAGGATCCATTTCCGGCCGCAGCGATTTGAGTTTTACCAGATTCCTGATATTCACGGTGCACTCGTGAAATGGTCGTACGGTAAAATTCCCACTTCATCGCTACCTCTGACATGCTGTGTCCCATCGATCGTGCGCTGGCTATAACACCATGTTCAAACTCACTTAAATCTTGATAACCTGCTATTGTAACAGCAGTAACCGATCTAGCAACTGTGCCAGACACTTGTTTACGACCGTAGCGCCTGTTTACATATCTCTGTACTGGAATGCGCTCGCTTACACCAGTTTCTTTGGCGCTTCAGTGTAAATACAGTATTACAAAGAGTGGATGAAAGGGAATAACTCTGAACCGAGGTATTTACTTTCAAAATCTTTTCTTAAAGAATTTACTTTCTTTACTAGCTATTCATCAAGAACATTAACACATTTTACCACACTAGGTGAGCGAGGAAGTAGTTGCCAGGAAGTAACTGATGGAAAATTACTTTTAACAAATGTGAATTTTATTCCTAAAAGCCTTTTCAAAAACAGATTTAAAATTATAAGCAAAAAAGCGCCCTCGAAATATCAAGTTACAATTTTATTTAGAGGCAAATAACAATATTAACAGTAGGAGCCTTCGAGTTGAGAAGCCTGCCAGCTCCCTTTCAACACGGCCGTAGTCATGACCGCTCACAACAACCTTTGAAAGACTACACTGGTGCAAATCTGCAACACACCAGATTACTTTAAACTAGAAATTTTAATAACTCACACAAACACATAAACTATGCACCCCGTAAGAGGGATGGAAATGGTACAAAACACTCACATTAAAATTATTTGCCACCGAAAGTGCAACTTGTTTTTAAAGAACTCTTACGGCGAAAGGGTGGTGATTTTATAAACTAAAATAACTATTTAAATAAAACCTATGAAATGCAGACTTACATCAAATGTACAACATGCTCTACATTACACATATACGACCTCGCAAGATGATAGGTAAGATAAAAACATATTTCAGGAATTCGGCCTTTAAGCAATAAATTCGTTAACATCGAATGCGACAAACATGACAGAGGCAGCTATTACGTATGACAGACCGACAGACAGACAGACAGACAGACAGACAGACACTAACTGCCTAACAAATGCGGACGGGAGACAGACGAGCAAGCTGGGGACGAGAGACTGACCAAGAAAACAAGTAGAATTTAACATGTAAATGAAACAACATATCACCAATTATTTAACTTCTAATAAACTGCGAATTCTCTAGAAGACCTGGCGCAGCACCCACAAATCGCTCTCCCGAACCGTCCGCTGCCAGCCGCTTCAACGGACGCAGGAAGGCGCTCCGACCTCCCGTCTCACGGCGTCGCAGCTCGCCCCGGCCACACTGATATCGTGGGTTCACTCCTGTTGCTCTCGTGTCAACCGCGAAGCCACTACCCCTCGCTATACGGCGCGGCCCACTGGACTGACGTGGTAAACTCACACGCGCCGGCGCTCAAGACGGACAAGTCATTTTGTGTCTCAGTGCGCGACCGACCAACCGATCGATCCAACCGCCAATGCCCATTGCCTAAACAAACTCGAGCAGAATGGCGGCCTAACACATACTAGCACTCCGGACGACAAACCGACACTGACTGACGCACAGATGCGAACGAGAGACAGGCCAGCAACTGGTGACGCGAGAGTGACCAAGCCACACTCCGACTGACACCCTTAATGTACGGCAGACCGACAGACAGACAAACACTGACTGCCCGAAACTGAGCCGGCTGACCAACTGACTAGACTCAGACTCACAGACTGACCCCGAGTGACTGACTAACTGCCGAGCTCATAGTGCCCCTTAAATGCACGTGAACAGGCTACCTTTCCCCTTTCACACCAGAGGGAGACACCAAAGCTGCGATTGCCACATCGGCGCCACCGCCAACAACGGAGGGCGACTGCTTTACACTACGCGCTGCAATTTTTACTACGGCTCAAACTCATCCAAACTCCTCGTCTGATTTTGCATACTGTGGTGTGCGTACTGCAAGGCCTTCGGTACACACACCATCAGATTATTTGACTTGTCGCTCTAACAAAGTAGGCGTGCGTCAGCAATATGTCTTGTGGTCTTATCGTGGCGTGTTTATCTTGTGTCGTTAGGTCAGACGATAGAAATGCCACTTGCGTGCTTAGAGTAGCAGATTGACGGTGACCAACTTTAAACAGAACTTGATTAATTTTCACACACATTTATTAAAATAATAACAATCATAAACCTTACTTAACTTGATTCTGGGTGCTATTTACAATTGACAATCTGAAGTTCCTTTGGTCTTGGTACGTTAATCTTATTCTCACATATCCCTGATACTTGACAAAGTGTCTATACATTTATCTTCATGGCTATGTACAGGAATATGATAATCTTATTAGGCGCAGACTGAAACTTGACTATAGACTGGTACAGACTAATGTAGACTGGTACAGACAGGTGCAGATAAATGCAGACTAATGCAGATTGATGCAGACTAACTAATCGGAGGTATGTACACTCGTTATAATACCTCGAGCGTTCAGGTATCACTGCGCGAGTGTGATCCACGAGGGGAAAAGGTTCTACGTTAGCAGCAATCTCATTGGCTGCGTTACATATTAATACTCTGATCGGCGGAAGCAGAATTTGGTCCGTCTCTAAGACAGCGCCATCTCGTAGTGCGGAGACGGACGAGCGCTGCGCCTGCGCTGTTATGCTTAGCGGGGCGCGCTCTATTGGGAAAGTTGTGTACGCGCTGACTGCGCGGAACTATGTACACAACACATACAGTCTTTACAAAGTGAATGTTGACGAATCTATTCGTACAGGGACCTTCCGCGACAAGGAGAAACAACTTATTCCCTCTTTAGACACGGGTACCCGCTACTCCCTTAAACACAGTGGTACGTGTTGGGATTCCGGCGGCCAGACGACAGGGCTACAGTACAGGCAGAGGGAGAGGAGGGCCTCTGGCCGTCATTAGCTGGCGGCCGGCTCGCGTCTCTCTGTCCGGCCGCACTGGTGCCACTGCTGCACTGCACTGGCCGCCAGCCGGGCTGGCGCCAGCGGCGTTCCTGGCGTGCCGGGCGCCGCTGTGGCCCCTCCGTGGCATCCGCTGCGCCTCTGCGGCCGCGAGACGCGAACCCCGGGTCCGGTGCAGGCCCGGCCCGTCCTCTGGCTGCGAGCGCCCAGCTCCGGGCAGTCTGCCCAGAGTGTTCTAGGCGCGCCATCTCCCAATACATCACGGGCATTAGTACGAGGGTGAGTCAAATGAAAACCTTAAACCTTTTTTTAAACATTATTTATTCTGCAGAAGAGGTACAAAGCTGTATCACTTTTCAACATAATCCCCCTACGCTCAATGCATGTCCCCCAGCGCTTACAAAGTGCATAGATTCCTTTACCAAAAAAATCTTTTGGTAGTCGGCGCAACCACTCATTCACCGCGTGGCGTACCTCTTCATGAGAACGGAACTTCTTTCCTCCCATTGCGTCTTTGAGTGGTCCAAACATATGGAAATCACTTGGGGCAACGTCTGGTATGAGCAAGACACTCAAAATTCAGGTCTGTGATTGTTGCAACTGTTGTACGGGCAGTGTGGGGCCTTGCATTGTCATGTTGCGAAAGGACACCTGCTGACAGCAATCCACGTCGCTTTGATTTGATTGCACCCCGCATATGATTTTTTAGGAGATCTGTGTATGATGCACTGGTGACAGTGGTCCCTCTAGGCATGTAATGACCCAAAATGATGCCATTTTTGTCCCAAAAGAAACATAACCTTCCCTGCTGATGGTTCTGTTCGAAACTTCTTTGCTTTTGGCGATGAGGAATGGCGCCATTCCTTGCTCGCTCTCTTCGCTTCCGGTTGGTGGAAGTGAGCCCAGGTTTCGTCCCCAGTATCGATTCTTGCAAGGAAGCCATCACCTTCTCGTTCAAAGCGCCAAAGAAGTTCTTCACAAGCATCAACACGTCGTTCTCGCATTTCAGGAGTCAGCTGCCGTGGCACCCATCTTGCAGACAATTTGTGAAACTGGAGCACATCATCCACTATGTGGTGTGCTGACCGATGACTAATCTGTAAACATGCTGCATTGTCATTCACTATCACCCGGTATTTTCCTTCACTATGTCTTCAACTGCTGCAATGTTCTGTGGAGTCACAACTCTTGCCTGACCTGGACAAGGAGTATCTTCCACTGAAGTCACACCTTTTGTGAACTTCCTACTCCATTCGTAGACTTGCTGCGGTGACAAACATCCATCACTGTACTGAACCTTCATTCGTCGATGAATTTCAATAGGTTTCAAACCTTCACTACGCAAAAACCGAATAACTGACCGCTGTTCTTCCCTGGTGCAAGTCGCAAGTGGGGCGGCTATCTTTATACTGACACTGCGACAGTATGTGTGCATCTGCACAGTGCTGCCACCTACGGGACATTCTGCACGCTGTTTGAAGCATGCTTACCAACTTACGGGATAACGGCGCGAAATTTCGATTTGTTATTGCAAATTTAAGGTTTTCATTTCACTCACCCTCGTAGTTCTACGTTTTGATAAAAACCACCGCAGCTGTATCTCTGGTACGCGTAACTAGGAAAAAGATGCTTGCAGCCTGCAGCAAAGAGCATAAAAGTTGTTGATATTCGTGAAGCGTAGTAATTAGTTGAAAATTACTTACTGTACATGTCATAGCATAGAAATAATTACAAAAAATGGTTCAAATGGCTTTGAGCACTATGGGACTTAACTGCTGAGGTCATCAGTCCCCTATAACTTAGAACTACCTAAACCTACCTAACCTAAGGACATCACACACATCCATGCCCGAAGCAGGATTCGAACCTGCGACCGTAGCGGTCGCGCGGTTCCAGACTGAAACGCCTTGAACCGATCGGCCACACCGGCCGGCTTCTATACTGTTGTGCTCAGATTGTTGTGCTGTTAATACGCCGTATGAAAATGGCTGAGTCTGCTTCCCGCTCCGTAGTGATACACGCGTGTGGAACGCAGTTAAAAAGTGCCGGGGAATAGGTTGTTCTTAATGGTTTTCACAAATTTATAGAAAAAAGTCAGCGTTTACAGAAAAAATCGTCATTTATATATTGTATATACGTTTCTGTACCATATATATTATACGAATACCTAGCTTATATCCATCCGAATTGATGTTAGTGTGGTGTCACCGCCACACTTGCTAGGTGGTAGCCTTTAAATCGGCCGCGGTCCATTAGTATACGTCGGACCCGCGTGTCGCCACTGTCAGTGATAGCAGACCGAGCGCCACCACACGGCAGGTCTAGAGAGGCGTACTAGCACTCGCCCCAGTTGTACAGCCGACGTTCATAGCAATGGTTCACTGACAAATACGCTCTCATTTGCCGAGACGAGAGTTAGCATAGCCTTCAGCTACATTTGCTACGACCTAGCAAGGCGCCGTATTCAATTGATATTTATTATGTGAAGCATGTATCATCAAGAGCGATGTTCTACAATTGTGGATTAAAGTTAAGTATTATATCAACTACGTTCTTTATTTGGAATTCTCAAGATATTGTCCTGTTCCAGACCTCACGCCAGTCAGCGTGTAATTAAACACGTGCATTTCGGCCTCCTCTAGCAACCCAGTGTTGGCGCTTCTACCAACACTACAGTTAGAACATCAAGTAAAAATTTGTACTAAATTGGTCAAGAACGTTTCGAGATTTTTGCCAAAAACTTTACCCCTTTATGTACTATATATTTCCTTATATACAACATATACATTTAACAAAATATGTAGCTTGTTCCAACTGAACGCTTATGTGAGATAAATCTGTCCAGAAATTTTTAAGTTGTTTGGTAGCAACGTTAAACGGCAACTTATTTTTATACAGTAGTGTATATATAGGTTTTTGTATACCATATGTATTTAAAAATGTATAGTCTATCTCTGTTCGACTGTTTATTGGAGCATCGTGTACGTATTTGAAGTGAATCAGTAAATAACTTTTCAGGATTTATGCTAACAATGTTTCCTCATTATATAAACATTAGCATAGCGCGTAAAAATTTGAAATAAATCGATCAAGAACTTCTGTAGAGAATTTAATAACGTTTTAAAGAATCGTAGCCTATGTCCGTTTGTACATATATTAGACTACGGCATAAAAATCTGAAGTACTTTCGTAAACAACTAATCGAGTTTTTTGTTACCAACCTTTCCAATTTGTATAGTGTATATATACGTATATCCCAGATACAGGGTGTCCCATTTATCGTGACCGCCCTAAATAACTGTTTGTCCAGATGCAAATTACAAAATGTTTCAAGCAAATGTTCTTTCGCCGTCAGGGGGTCATCCATCAGCATGATTGCCTTTCATGTCCATTATAATTATCCGGGCTGTTATGCCGTGGTCGGTTGATGAATTCTGTGTCAATTCCCAACGTTTCGTCTCCGACTGCGGGAGACATCTTCAAGGGGGTCCGTAACTCTATGGAAGGTCCAACACACCCACTGGCTCGCTACTGACTGCAGTCAGTAGCGAGCCAGTGGGTGTGTTGTACCTTCCATAGAGTTACGGACCCCCTTGAAGATGTCTCCCGCAGTCGGAGACGAGACGTTGGGAATTGACACAGAATTCATCAACCGACCGGCCGAAGTCGCCGTGCGGTTAAAGGCGCTGCAGTCTGGAACCGCAAGGCCGCTACGGTCGCAGGTTCGAATCCTGCCTCGGGCATGGATGTTTGTGATGTCCTTAGGTTAGTTAGGTTTAACTAGTTCTAAGTTCTAGGGGACTAATGACCTCAGCAGTTGAGTCCCATAGTGCTCAGAGCCATTTGAGCCATCAACCGACCACGGCATAACAGCCCGGATAATTATAATGGACATGATATTTCCGGCCGTGAAAGTCTACATTTTAGTATGATTGCCTTTGCTGTAGCTTTGCATTTTACAAAGATATGAACAGCGGTATGATGTTTTTAAATGGCAACCTGTGTTTTTAATTCGGTAATTCATTTCTGAACCGTGGATTTACTTTCAAAATCTTTTCTTAAAGAATTTACTTTATTTACTAGTGATTCATCAAGAACGTTAACACATTTAATCACACTATGTGAGCTTGGAAGTAGTTGCCAGTGGGTAACTGATGAAAACAAATTTCATTCAACAAATGGAAATTTTATTCCCAAAAACCCTTTCTTTTAAAAAAAACAGATATAAAAATTATAATCAGACAGCACCGTCTAAAAATCAAGTTACAATCTATTCAGAGGCAGAAATAACAATTTTTTTTTTGACAGTATGAGCTTTCCAGCTGAGAACCTTCCGCTCCCTTTTAACACGGCCGTAGTCACGACCCCTCACAACAACCTCTGAAAGACTACACTGGTAAATCTGCAACTCACCAGATTACTTTAAACTAAAAATTTTAACAACTCACACAAACACATAACTATGCACCCTGTGGGAGGTATGGAAAGGGTACAAAACACACACATTAAAACAAATTACTTGCCACTGAAGGTCCAACTTGTTTTTAAAAGAAAACTCTTACGGTGGAAGGGTGGCAACTTTATATACTAAAATGACCGTTTAAATAAAACCCATGAAATGCAGTCTTACATAAGACATACAAACATGCTCTACATTACACATATACCGCCGCTCAAGATGATAGGCAAGATGAAAACATATTTCAGGAATTCGGCCGTTACACTTCAAGGAATAAATTCGTTAACACCACTTCCGACAAACATGACAGAGGCAGCTATTAACGTATGGCAGACCGTCAGACAGACACTAACTGCCCAACAAATGCGGACGAGAGACAGACGAGCAAGCTGGGGACAAGAGACTGGCCAAGAAACGCGTAGAAGAAGTAAATGAAACAACGTATCATGACTCACTTAACTTCTAATAAACTGCGATGCCTGGCAAAGACCTGGCGCACGACCCCCAAATCGCTCTCCCGAACCGTCCGCTGCCAGCCGCTTCAACGGACGCAGGAAGGCGCGCCGATCTCCCGTCTCACGGCGTCGCAGCTCGCACCAGCCAAACTGATGTCGTGGGTTGACTCCTGTTGCTCTCGTGTCGACCGCGAAGTCACTACCCATCGCTATACGCCGCGGTCCACTGGACCCAAGTGGCGACCTTACATGTGCCGACGGTCAAGACGGACAAGTCATCTTGTGTCTCAGTGCGCGACCGACCAACCGATCGATCCAACCACCCATGACCATTGCCTGAACAAACTCGAGCAAACTGGCGGCCTAACACATACTAGCACTCCGGACGACAGACAGACACTGACTGCCCCACCCTGACCAGGCTAACCAACTGACCAGACTCCACTAGTGAGCTCATAGCGCCCCTTAAATGCACGTGAACAAGCAACCTTTCCCCTTTCCCACCGGAGGGAGTCACCTAAGCTGCGATTGCCAAAGCGGCGCCACCGCCAGAAACGGAGGGCAACTGCTTCACACTACACGCTGCGGCGCGCTCTTCAAAACAGCAGTTTTTACCAACGCTCAATTTCGTCTCCTAAAGACCTATTCAAAAATGTATCACAGTGTACCATTCACTGAAACACAACGTTATTAATTACGTAGCACAACACTGACTTTGAGCCCGGGATCACAAACTCATCCAACTGCTGGAGCTGTCAGAAAACAAATGAAAACCAAGTAAAAACATAGCACAAAATTGACTTTGACTCTGCTGTACCACTGCACAGCGGTAGATCATTTAAAGGTGCTCAAAGTAGTGACCCTGGACACCGATACACTGGTGCACTCGTTGAATGAAAGAGTTATTTACTACTTCCATTGTTGCCTGCTGAAAAGAATTACATGCAAGCATGATAGGTTCCTGCATGACCTCTGGAGTTGTTGGAATATCGCGATAGATAACGTCTTTAAAGAATCCCCAAAGAAAAAAGTCCCGAAGATTTAAATCAGGAGACCTAGCAGGCCAAGTAACTGTTCCTTCTCGACTAGTCCTTCTGGCAGGATACCTTCGGTTCAGAACACGACATGCACGCAAGGCATTATGGCTCTGAGCACTATGGGACTTAACATCTATGCGCATCAGTCCCCTAGAACTCAGAACTACTTAAACCTAACTAATCTAAGGACAGCACACAACACCCAGTCATCACGAGGCAGAGAAAATCCCTGACGCCGCCGGGAATCGAACCCGGGAACCCGGGCGCGGGAAGCGAGAACGCTACCGCACGACCACGAGCTGCGGACAAGGCATTATGTACTGGACATTCACCGTGTTGACACAACATAAGCATTCTGGTTCTTAGCGGCACTTCATCCAGAAGAGGAGCAAGAATTCGTCTGAGGTAGATGGCATACGCTGTGCCGTTTAGACTGCCATTGATGAAACAAGGGTCAGTAGTTGTAGTACCAAGCATCCCACACCAGACGTTAACTCTTCATTGTCGCTGATGTTCTGTCTGTCTAAGCCATAGTGGGTTGTCGCTGGACCAATAATGCATGTTCCTTGTATTTACCTGTCCTTTGTTTGAGAAGGAGCATTCATCGGTTAATAGAACTTCGGAGAACAAGTTTTGGTTGGCGAGGATTTGCTGCTGTGCCCATTGACAGAACTGTAAAATTTCTGGAAATCATTCCCATGCAATTCTTGATGTAGGTGTACCTGGTAAGGATGGAACTGGTGACGTGTAAGAACACGATGTACACTGGTCTTAGGAATGCCAATCTCGTGTTCAATCTGTCGTGTGCGCACATGTGGATTCATAGCAACGGAAGCGAGAACATTAACTTCCGTAAGCTTCGTCCGTGCGAGTGCTACGACGATTGCGTTGTCGTGGGTTGTAACTTCCCGTTTCCTGATGCGTTGCAACTAGACGGGAAAACATCCGTCGGGAAGGTGGGTTCTTGTTAGGACATCGCTCTCTCTACAGTTCCGCTGCCTGCGTAGCATTTCGCCTGCCTTCAACAACAACGATAAAAGAAACGTTAGGAAGGGCAGTCTTTACTGTACGCCTACTCTAGACAATAGTATTTAAAAGGACTAAACTACTGTACTAAATGTACCTGTACATAAGAAAACAGTATTGCAGTTACTGTTCTGCTAACTTACATTTCCCATAGACGAGTACCATTTCTACCTTCTCTTTGTTGGTGTACATTCTACTCACACAACTCTTCAACTGACGATGGTTGATGGAGTGTCGGGTGTGCATTCTACTTATGTTTACATTTGTCCTCTGTCAACGTCAGCACGCGGATGTGTTCCATTACCCCGAGTACCTGCACTAAGCCCTAGGAGCGTCAACTTCATTGTCGTGTTATGTAATTAATAACGTTGTGTTTCAGTGAATGGTACACTGTGATACATTTTTGAATAGGTCTTTAGGAGAGGAAATGAATTAGCGAATAAAAAATACAGGGTTCCATTTAAAAAAGTCATAACGCTGTTCATATCTTTGTAAAAAACAAAGCTACAACAAAGGCAATCACGGTGATTCATGTCCCCCTAACGCCTAAAGGACATTTGCTTGAAACATTTTGTAATTTGCATCTGGACAAACAGTTATTTAGGGTGGTCAAGATAAATGGGACACCCTGAATATTTGAAAAAAGTGTAGTGTATGCCCTACCGGATTAGAATACCGTAAAAAAATCTAAAGTAAATCGCTCAAGAACTTTTAGTGAGTTCTCGGAACAATGTTAGACTACAATATGACTTCCGCCAACCTACATTCCGCGTAACTACCGTGAAGACCAGGCAAGGGAACTTAGGGCTCCTACGGAGGGATAGAGACAATCGTTTTTCCCTCGCTTTGTCTGCTACTAGAACAGGAAAGGAAATGGCTAGTAGTGGTACAAGGTACTCTTCGCCATGCGCCGTACGGTGGCGTATGGATTATGCACGTAGGTGTAGATGTATAGTAAAGCTGTATACAAAGTAGTTATCGCACGAAGATATAAAGCCGGCCGCTGTGGTCGAGCGGTTCTAGGCTCTTCAGTCCGGAGCCGCTACGGTTCTGATGTCTTTAGGTTAGTCAGGTTTAAGTAGTTCTAAGTCTAGCGGACTGATGACCTCAGATGTTAAGTCCCATAGTGCTCAGAGCCATTTGAAGATTTAAAGATATCACCCAGAAAATATTACTTTTTCTCAGGTTGACTACATTGTACTGAACATAGCTCTTATTTTTGGAAAGAATCATCAAAGGACAATTTACTTTACAGATTTTTTTTTTTTTTTTTTTGTGGCACTACGTTGAATTTTTACGTCATTGTATCGCGGTTCGAGACCGAATTTTCACGTCATCGTAGTGCTTAATTCCTCACCTCACACAAACATTCTCCTTGTATTTTTAGTTTAAGGTAGCGTCTTTACGCCCTAACCTTGAAACGGGTATAATGATAAACCACGCCTGCTCCATGCGAAATAATTCGGTTAGTTCCCACAAAAGAGAAAGCCGGCAGAACAAAGCCTTTACTTCCTCTTCCCGGAAACTCGATACCACTCTTTAATCTTTTTAAGCCACGTTGGACACAAAGAGCATTGGTTCAATATTTCATTAATGTGGCTAAAAGCCAGTTTAAGTGAATATTTTGGAGCACAAAAGTCTGCGGTAACCAGCTTTTCGAATTTATTCTTAAAATATATCGAGGCCCATATTCGCAGAAAGGGGAAACTGCAAAAGAAGGAGCATAAAAACGCTGAGTTCTCTGTATCTGCGAAATGAAATTTTTAAATCTTTTTGCCGTTGCTCCCCTTAGGAGCATCTGTGCGCTACCAGCGTATAGTCCGGAGCCTCAGAACCACCAAAGGGACGGCGTTAGCGTGCGTATAATTTTCTTCTCGAACGATACGTGTAGGCACCAGTGGAAGAAAATAAAATTTAGTCAGTAAAAGCATTCCCGTAATATAAGAACACGGCGATGACTTACACTCGAGATGTGCTTTCGTATTACCTGTACTCTGTTATTCTGATGTCAGCGTTAGGAGATTCCGAACTGTTACCTGGTATGCTGCTGGGATCTACAGCTGTCCCCGATTTCACTTTTATTTTTCGTAGGGTTGACGTAATCGTTTGAGGCATCGGAGTTTTACATTGTCCTTAAAGTCAGAATGCTCATCAAGCATTAATAGTTATTGCTACACGATATAGTATCCATTTCGATGCAGTTAATTATATTGACTGAAATTTTGTGACATTATCTCTGTAATTTAGCATGGAAATTCGTAATGAGAAAGATATTTTGTCACTGGTGGCAACAGATGTTCTGGTGCTTGTTTTTAATTTATAACTCAATAATAAGTAGTCTGGGTGATCGAAAAAGAGCGCTTACGACTTCCAGCTTCTACTCGTTAAATTGCTGTTTTATTGCGTGGAAGAATATCAGATACGGTATCATTGACTGTGTACTTGCGCTTTCAAACGTATTTTAACTGCAAAGTCAATCTACGATAATAAATAAA
Source organism: Schistocerca serialis cubense (assembly GCF_023864345.2). Lineage (NCBI taxonomy): Eukaryota > Metazoa > Arthropoda > Insecta > Orthoptera > Acrididae > Schistocerca > Schistocerca serialis. Next base: position 740,208,905 of record NC_064642.1, read on the forward strand.
GGTAACCCTATTCTCATTCTGTAGTTTGGTCGAGACACAAATCTGAATTAATACTATTGACAAAAGATATTATATCACTGGTGCCAATGCAAGTCCTGGCCCTTGCTTTAAATTCATTATTCAGTAACCAGTCGACTGGGTGTTCTGAGGAGAACGACAGAAATTCTGGCCACTACTCCTGAAGTAGGTGTTTTATTACAGTGACAAATGTCAGGCACTGGGTCATTGATGGCTCTGAGCACTATGGGACTTAACATCTATGGTCATCAGTCCCCTAGAACTTAGAACTACTTAAACCTATCTAACCTAAAGACATCACACAACACCCAGTCATCACGAGGCAGAGAAAATCCCTGACCCCGCCGGGAATCGAACTCGGGACCCCGGGCGCGGCAAGCGAGAACGCTACCGCACGACCAAGAGCTGCGGACACACTGGGTCATTGACTCGGTACTTTAGCTTCCAAACATATTTAAATTGCGTCAGTTTACGACCTTAAAACAAATGTACAGGATTGATCCTATTCACCATCTGATAGTTAATCATACTCACTGCCAAATTAATCACGTTCTATGTTTAAGAGTTTGTGACGTCTCTATATTAAGTGACCATGACCACTACTGCTGCGAAAGAAGTATTGTGTCTTTTATGATGTCAACTATCTGGGGTACCTGGCTTCGATCAAGAAGTTGATCTGAGACTTTGTGGCTGTTGGAATAAAAGAATTAATTTTAAAAAGTAAGAAATAAAACAATTTTATTGCAAACATATTCTACATATTTACAATAACTGTTTATAAACAACATATTTCATTTTGTTATCCGGGGAATATACGGTATGTACAAATTTTTCGAATTTCCTGCTCGAGAGCAAGCTACGTTAGTTGACCGTGAGAGAAGCAGGAGTCTCCGAGGTTGATGACGCAATGTTTTGAAGTTTGTCCTTGGTCTTTGTTAATTGTAAAACTGTAGGCTAATTTCATTGGAAATTCCAGTCTCTTAAATTGGAATGGCAGTTCAGTAGAGATCTGTGGTATTCTGGGGTAAACAGTTTGTGTCCTTTGCACATTCGAGACCTAAGTTCGGGTTCGATGATGTAATTCGATAGCTGTTTGACGATCATCTTTGTTCCATTACGTAGTTTTGGAGAGTTGCTATTTCTGAGTAGTATGGTCGGATATATAATTTTAAGTCGAAGGCAGTGTAATGGCATTCCTGGTACTTGCAAAGAGTTTAGAAATTTTGTAGAGAAGTTCGCACTTTTGAAAATTAAAAGTGATATTGTCGACAACATTATTTTTAGTTGCCACACTTGCCCTTTCAAATAGCCAGTCCGTATTGGTATAGTTGTGAACAATGTCTAGTTAAATTTGATCAATGAGTTCGTTTTCAGCAGTGACTATTTTGCAGATATCTATGTTGAGTATAATGAGGCCGGTCGTCTGGTCAATAGGATATGTGTCTTCGCCTATTTGTAAAAGTTCTTAAGCAAAATGTGCTGTTGTTTCGTTTTTCTATAGTTCATCTCTCATGTTTCTTGCTAGTCGCAGTATTTGTGTGTATGGCCAGATATGTGATTTTTGTAAGCGTGCATTGATCTCGTCTGCTGGTGTTGACTTGGGGCTAACTGGTAGTGTTTGTCGAAAATCTCCTGGGAGTGAGATTGGAGCGCCTCCCATGACCTCAGAGTTTTCTCGCAAGTCTTGTAACGTCCTGTCCATTGCTCCGGCTTTTCATCTTTGTAATTTCGAAGTTTACCACACTGATAGCATCTTTTAGTGGTGCTTGCATCCCAAGTTGAAAAAAGTGTGGTGTCACCGCCAGACACCACACTTGCTAGGGGGTAGCCTTTAAATCGGCCGCGGTCCGTTAGTATACGTCGGTCCCGCGTGTCGCCACTATCAGTGATTGCAGACCGAGCGCTGCCACACGGCAGGTCTACAGAGACTTCCTAGCACTCGCCCCAGTTGTACAGCCGACTTTGCTAGCGATGGTTCACTGACAAATTACGCTCTCATTTGCCGAGACGATAGTTAGCATAGCCTTCAGCTACGTCATTTGCTACGACCTAGCAAGGCGCCAATACCAGTTACTATTGATGCTGTAAAACATGTACCGCCAAGAGCGATGTTCACCAATTACGGATTAAAGTTAAGTATTCCAGCAGCTACGTACGTTTTTTGTTAGTCTCATTTCCTTGACCTGTTCCAGACCTCACGCCAGCCTGCGTGAGCTAAAACGCGTGCCTTTCGGCTTCCTCTCATAGTGGGTTGGCTGTCTTGCCAATCCACAACACAAAGGTTTCGTTGTTTCTTGCTAAACATCTTATCTTCTAGGCGAATAAGTGTTTCATTGAAGATGTCGTCGTTGAATTCGGTGGTCAGTTCAGGATGAGCTTGTTGGATCTAGTACAGTATGTCATCGCTCATACACTGTAAGAAGGAGTCCCATAGCTGTTTTGTATTCCGTCGCTTTCGTGTTGTCAGAGTTATGGCGAATATGGCTCTCATTTGTTCAGCTGAGGCTGTGAATGATGCTTCTTGTAGTGTTAATTTCCAGTGGCTGTCGTTTTCCAATAGTCCTAAGAGTTGGCATGCTTCTCTATACGTTTGGCGTAGGTAACCGTCAATAGAGTTGAGATCTGTGTAACTGTTGTTTCCCGTATTTCGAGTAGCAACATCCGGAGATAGAAACATTCGACGTTGTTCAGATGTACGGTGTATAATCGGCCTAGTGCACAAGTTTTCATGATTCCTGGATGATCTTTCACTGGAATCCCTTCTTTCCGTCGTTGAAAGATTTTTCTTGTTGGCTCAAATGGCTCTGAGCACTATGGGACTTAACAGCTGTGGTCATCAGTCCCCTAGAACTTAGAACTACTTAAACCTGACTAACCTAAGGACATCACACACATCAATGCCCGAGGCAGGATTCGAACCTGCGACCGTAGCAGTCTCGCGGTTCTAGGCGCGGTTCCGGACTGCGCGCCTAGAACCGCGAGACCACCGCGGCCGGCTTTTCTTGTTGTGTTCCATGTATAATGGTTAGGTTCGTTGACGTATAGTACGTTTTCGCGCACGGATCCGTTCGGCACAGTTTGTAAAAAGCTGTTAACGTTGTGTTCTGAGGAGGTTCTCTTGCAATTTTTCTGGCTGTGTCTTTTGTGAAGTAAACTCTCTGTCCATTCTTATAGATATTCTTGATGGATTTCACTGAACTGCGGCATTCTACGTTTATGTGTGTTTGGAACATTTTGGAAACTAGTGTGTTACATGGTACTACTCATTGATTATCTATTTCCAGTTCGTCGCTGCCTCGTATTCGTATTTTTGCTGTGAAGCCACCGTTTTTGGATGATCGTCTTCCGTATTTGGGATAGTAATCAACTCCGGTTTATGTGTCGCCCAAGTATGGTTTTGGGTATTTTTTTGTACATTTCCATCACTCATACGTGGCGAGGTAGGGTTTAATGGCCCGCATAGTCCGTGAATCATGTTTTTCACTACACGTCCGGTTCGTGTTGTGGATCGGGAAATTCAGTTTGGATGACTTTGTCGATGTCCGAAGGATGAATTCTGTTATGTAGCCATATGAGATTATGTGAGTGAGACAGTCCTCGCTTTTGCCATTCGATTTTGTAAATCTGCCATCTAACTGTTCTAAAGATGTAGTATTTTGTGATGACTTCAATAAATCTCATTGGTTTTTGGGGCAATTCGGGCTATTACGTCGTGACGATGCATGGGGGCTTGACCGAATGTTAGCTGTTCTTAGATTTCCGGCTACGACGTGTAGCATGTGAATGGTATGAAGAGGTCAGGTCGTCCATATTTTCTTATGTAGGTCGTGGCATCTTGTGTCTATTTGTGCATGTGTCTCGGACTTCCTATGTATGATGAGGGTAAAATTACCGTTGTTCCAATGTCGTCAGCGTTTCCGTCATTTATATTGTGTCTCGAAGGTGATATATTCTTCTGTGCATAGTTTCTTCTGATTCAGCCTCATGAAAAGCATCCGTATCGCTTCTGCTATTGCACGCGTATCTACCAGGAGTTGTTGGAATGAACGGCGAATGTTGAGAATGTGATTTTAAATTTCATTGACTCTGTTTGTTACGCAGTAAACGTAGAACTCTTTCGAGGTGACTTTCTTCTTTGTTTCTACGTCTGTTTGAGGTTGGGTTACTTTCACAGTAAAATGATATCCGTCTTCTGAGTGCAGAAATATTAACGCATATCTGCAATGCGTTGTAGTCCTTTTCTTCTTCGTTGTATAATTATGTCACGGCTTGTGTTATCATTGTCCACAAGTACGATGGCGACTTCGTCTATATGAGGTGCATTAAGCTGACGTTCGCGTTCTGCAGGTGGTCTTTTGCTGTCTCAAATTATTTTATAATCATTACAAATCATTCGGTCCAGTGCTATTGTGGGTATGTTCGTCAGTTGACTGTATTTGTGTAAGGTACTCTGTACATCTTGTGGACTACTTCTCGTCCCAATCCACTGATATTTGTTCGTCGTTGGTCATTTCTGTTTCTTTATTTCCGGTGAAATATACTTGCAGAAATTTATGCTTTTGGTTTGGTAGTGGTAGTAATGATCCCATGTTGTGATTGGTTTACCCTTGGATGGAAAAAAACATAATCGATTTCATCTTAACACCCAGAGAAGTCATTTGGAAGCAGGCGTTGGAGGCTTTTATATTTTGAAGAAAGTGTTTTGATTCTGGAGATGCCCCGAACATGTAACGTAAAAATTAGTGCGGAAGTGCTTCCGGCGATGGTAATCAAAATTTTCCATTCATGCAACAGAATTCTGGTGCTTCTCTATGGAATTTTTTGTTGCAAAATTGGCAGATGTTATCCATTTTTTCCGATTACGGCGTGTTTGTATTTATATATTTCGTCGGGTGGTAGTGGAATGCTTCGTTTGTTAGGTTGTACAGTTTACTTGTCCTCGTCCGCTCTTCTCATAGGGTGATATTTTCATGGTTGGCTTGAGTTCGCAATCTTTTACTGTAACATTGTGTCGCAATTTTTGATTCTTCAATCCCTTCATTTCGTTGTTATTCGATTCCTCTACTTCTCACGGTGCTCATTTTCGTCCGTTGGGAACGTAAACGAGCCTCGCGCTGTTCCTCTGTTTCGTGTTTTCGCTGATCTTTTTGTGTTCACCGTTTTGATTCAGAACTGGCGAGATCTCTCGCTCTCTTACGTTTTGGCATTCAGCGTTTTATCAACAAATGCGCTAAGTACACTTTACACACGTTTCGCACTTTATTTTCGATTCATATTCAGGTATTGTATCACTTTGACTGCTCAAATTCTAGTGTTCGTTTTTATTCACTGAAATGCTTTTTCGGTTCCTCCCTTCGTCACTGGCAAGAAACTGACGTACGAACCCACGACGGGTCTTTCTTTATATATGCCTACCAATGGGTAGCCCCACCAGTGCCGAATTCCAGAACACCAAAAAGGCTTCGAATGGTCCACAGTGTTCCAGAACATTCCACAACGTTCGAACGTGTTCCGGAACGTTCCACAATGATCTGTAGTACTCCGAGATGTTCCCGAACATTCTGGAATCTTCTCTAATGTCCCAGGGTATTCCTGAATATTCTAGAACATCCCGGATCGTTTTGAAACATCCCGGAACATTCTGGAATGTTTTGGAATGCTCTCAAATACTCAAGAATGTTCTGGAATGTTCTCGAATACTCTCGGATGTTTTGGAACGTTGTAAAATTTTCTAGGGGACGAAGCTTCCCAACCCTTATATCTTCAAAAACACGCAACCCTGGTAAGAAAGGAATCCTTGTTCATGTATCGGGGATAGAGGGCTACCATACTACATAACTCCCTTGATCGTATCGGGTCTCGTTTCGGAGTTTTAGCGGCACTCACATTTTACACTTACTTTCATGACTACATGTTCAGTCCCGCATGGAAACAGACATAGATTTCGGACCTGCTGCGAGACTGGTAAAGGAAATGAAGTAAGAAATATTGAAACTTGAATCATGTCATTCAAATATTCATTCATTTCTTTAATTCATGGCCCAGTCCCATTGATATTATTGATTTTTTTAAAATTAAAGACATCACAACGAGACCGCTTCCTAGATAACGCATATTGTGAGTGATTGGATTGGTGTTCAAAAATGGCTCTGAGCACTATGGGACTTAACTGCTCAGGTCATCAGTCTCCTATAACTTAGAACTACTTAAAGCTAACTATCCTAAGGACATCACACACATCCATGCCGGAGGCAAGATTCGAACCTGCAACCGTAGCGGTCGCGCGGTTACAGACTGTAGCGCCTAGAACCGCTCGGCTACTCCGGCCGGCTGGATTGATGCAATTTGCTGTATTTCTGGAATGTGTTAGACGCCAGTTTCGATTTAAGCAAAGAAATCTTTTCACTGGGCTGTATTTGAAAATCGTGCTATGCTGAATAAAGAACGATTTTAGAATACAGCCCGGTGGAACGATGTCATTCCTCAAATATATAGAAGATGATGTGCCTACTTGTTCCTACCCAGAGGGGAATAAAAGTAGTTTTGGTCTCACTTGTGCTCAAAAATTGGTAAATATATTCTCTAGTGCACGCAGACCCTGACAACAGCTTCCGTCTCAGCATCAGATGCATGTCAAACTCTTCGTGTATATATCTTCTCTGCGGTGTCCTGTCTCGTGTTTACATCTGTATATTTATTCCACACGCTATTTTAGCGTAGTTGATGGAGAGTAACTAGTACACTAATTTCATACTCCCTCCCCTCGAAGCCGAAGAACGAGAAGCCAAAGCCTCACTAATCTGCTGTATGTCGACCATAACAGCGCATGAGATTGTAATCCCAACAGAGACGTCAACGGACTTGGAAGAACAGTTCAGTGGAGTGAATATTGTCTTTAAACGACATTATAACAGGAGTACCAACAAAAGTAAACGAGGGCGATAGAGAGGTGTGAAACTAAACAAGGAGGCGCTGAGGGAATTAGATTAGGAAACGAGACATTTAAGGTAGTAGATAAGTTTTGCTGTTTGGGCAGCAAAATTACAGACGACGATGGATATGTCAGAAGACAAATTGAAAAGTATATAATTATTCGATGGTGCAACATGGCGGCGTACGCACCTTACAAGAAATCATTTTCCCCACAAAATTCTTTGTACTTGCAGCTCAAACACTATTTTTAGACATGCTGTATGTGCAGCCTAAACATTTTGTGCATTTTTATGCAAAATAGTCTAAAGTGTATTTTTTTGGATGGGAGCCGATTTTGAGTTAACCTCACATTATGCGTAATTATTTGTTGTTTATGTGTGTGAAAATATTTAAATATGTCGAAATATATAAATAAACTGTTAATACATTACTGACTTAGAGAATTCATTTCATATAAGCAGAATACCCTACCTTAATAGGGAAAAGAATGGAATCAGCACAAAAAAGGCGAATATGATCATTTTTAAAAGACGCCGAGAGAAACGTGGATAATCAGCTGCCTGAGTCCTCTTTCCACCTTCCTTATCAAAAAATTTGATATGTGAACATCCTATGCTGAAATACACCAGCAGAAAGACAGTGACGGTGTGTGAGAGAGGAGACAGCGATGGTGAGGGAGAGACAGGAGAAGTGAAAGGAAAAGAAAGATGGATAAATACAACAACAATGGGAGTCAAAGAGAGAAGAGATAATAGTGGTCAGTGAGAGGCAGTGGAACGCAATAGAAAGACATGATGGAGACGGCAGCAATGGGGGACAAGACAGAGGAGATAGTGGAAATGAAAAAAGAGACAGGACTGGAGACCATCTACAGGCTTTGGAGAGTCTGGACCTCAGCCCCTCCCCCTCCCAGATTGGCGGACTTCAGCAAGAAAAATCTTGCCCACTTTCCCCCATCCTGTAAACCCAGATGTTAGAAGTTGTGTTAATGTTTCCCACTCTAGGGGTCAAAACCCAAGCAAGCCATCAACAAGGACATGTCGAAGGGAGTCAGCAGACTGTAAGTGCCAAAGATACAGACAAAGGCAATGGGAGAGAAAAAGAACTGGGCAGTGACCATGGCAGTGGGACAGGGAGATAGTGATGGTGCCAGAGAAGGACGCAGTTGTAAGGGGGAGCCCCTGCTTTCTTTGGAATTGGAATTATTACATTGTTCTTGAAGTCTAAGGGTACATCGCCTGAGGACGTTCACATTCGCAGGACATGCACATTTGTATGCTCTGAAGACATGTTTAGTATATGAATGATGTTGGCCCACTGGTTCAAGGTCAACATCGATATAGTGGCGCAACACCACCTACCGGTAAAATGCGCTTGCGGCTCTCGCTGTCGCTATAAATCGAAGGTAATGGATCACTGTGAGCTGAGCAGACGTGCAGGATGTCTCGCAGACGTATGAGCGAACCGTACCGTCAAATGAGTGAGTTTCAGAGACGGTGCATTATAGGAATTCGGCAAAATGGCTGCTCGTGTAGGACCAAGTGTTTCGGCGGTGCAACGGGTGTCTGCAGAATTGTTCACGGGAGGCCGTAGAACATGACGAGATGGGTCACGTCGCACCACCAAGAATACCCCCCGAGAAGAGCGACACCTCATCCCAGTGTCAGTGCAGGACAGATCGCCCTCCTCCTCGGCTCTGGCGCAACAGTGGAACAGTGTAACACATCGTACACTATCAGCGGTTACAGTCAGGTGGCTTGCGGAGTATGGATGTAGATGTAGATGTAGACAGTCTGTCCCCGCTTATCACTGCATGGGTTACGCGCGCGTCGTCCTCTTCTCAGTCTACCTTTGAAGAACATGCAGAAACATGCTAGACGGCAATGGTGTATGGAATGACATCGTTGGAGACAAGAATGGCATCAGACAGTGTTCTCGAACGAATACAGGTTCTGTTTGTTTGAAAATGATGGCCGCGCTTTGGTTCGCCTCTGACGTGTGGATTGGCATCACAGTGACTGCATTCCCACAAGACGTACTGCGTCAACTCAAGGCCTTATGGTGCTATTATGTACAATCACAAATCACAGTTGGTGCGTGTCCAGGGCACTGTGGCCAGTGTGAAGTAATCGGATAACATCCTGCGGCCTGTAGCCAGCAACACAATGCGCGACCACACGTTGCACGAGAACGCGCCTTCTTATTGTCACGAGATGTTAACCTTTCGTCCTGGCCTGCCGCACCACCAGACTTGCCGCCAATCTGAAATGTGTAGGATACGGTGAAACGACGGGTGCAGTGCTGTGAACCAGTACCATCCACTACAGATGAACTATGGAACCAGGTGATTGCAGGATGGATGGCTGCCGGCCGGAGTGGCCGCGCGGTTAAAGGCGCTACAGTCTGGAACCACACGACCGCTACGGTCGCAGGTTCGAATCCTGCCTCGGGCATTGATGTGTGTGATGTCCTTAGGTTAGTTAGCTTTAAGTAGTTCTAAGTTCTAGGGGACTTATGACCACAGCAGTTGAAAGGTCTCTGATGGATTCCTTTCATGTTAATTTCTTAAATCTGTTATCATTTACGGCATAAATTCCTCTTCTAAATTTACTGTGGCGTTTCTGACTATCTGGGAGGAGACTGAGTAGTGGAACGTGTTACTTTTACACATAAACAAGAACGATCTGTCACACTACTACACTTTAAAACACAGTTTATATGTAATTCATGTCACACAGTCTCATACGGAACCTACATCCGCTTTCTTTTATATACTGTATATGATAAGATACTGTCAACCCCCTTCCCTTCTGTGTGAGAGGATGAATGAGCAAATGCATTTCTAGTTGCATGCCTCAGGGTAGCAGACAAGCCTGTCTGCTAGAGAACAGTAGGACCAACGTCGGAACAAGTAGCTACGCTTTCTAAAACCAAAGAGGTTTCTATCCTTAGTATGGTCCTGTCTGTCCTTTGTCATGTTGGTATAGGAAGCTGCCCCTCTGGCCACTTCCGTTTGTATTTGGGAGCCAACCCTCAGGAAGGGACCAGGGCAGTCTGTCCGCGGCGAGCGTCTGAAGTGGTAAGATCTCCGGCTAAGCGCGTGTCTGCTAAGTCCGTAGGACAATGGATTTCTTAAGTTCAGCCTAACTGAAAATTTAGTCCCCTTTATTTCAGGTTTAGCTCTAAAATATCTAATGTTATCTTAAATTGCAGCGCAGTCTAATTCTCGTGTGAAGTTCAGAATATATTCCGGTAGTTGCTTTGTCACTACTTTGTGAGTAAAGTGGAACCACGTGTTGATCAGTAACTCTAACTAAGTTCATCAATCTTAAATGAGAATGTGCGTGAGATTATAACGTCTCGTCTTGACAATATTTTTCAATATAGCAACTTTTCTTTATGTTCAACCAACGTGGGGTGTACTTTGTGAAACCAGTACCACGTGCTTATACAATTGTTTGACCCATCAGGTTAATAGTAAGACGATAGTAACCAGTTCGAGGTTTTTCTTTTGTAAATTGCTTTTCGATCTAATTTATTTTAATTATCAAAATTATTGTGGAGTTACACTCTTTGTGTAAACCAAGTCGACCACGTGAAGCATGTGGTGTAATCATCAAAGTAGCCCTCAGCTATTCTTTTCGGGAAGATTTCACAAAGAGTTAATATGAATTTAGTATACCAGTGTGTGGTAATTACATGACGGACAGAATTGTGCTACGAACGTAACTTCTTTGGTGAAAATTGAATCGGTTGGTAGTGGTTAATTTTCTCTTGCATATGTTTCAACGTTCCTTGTGTGTTATTTTATGAAAGCAGTGTTGTATGCAGTCTCCCAATCTTGGCTCCATATTTGATGTGCTCCGTAAGATTACAAACTCACATTTTCACAGTCCTAAATAAGGCACCAGCTTAGTTATGACTCACGTTTAATATGCTGAAATTTCAATGATCAATGTTAAAATAAATTTCCAAATATAAACTGGTTTATTTCTTTTTATTTAAATTCTCTTTATATATATATATATATATATATATATATATATATATATATATATATATATCACCGGTTGTCGTATGACTATTAAAAGATTATAATTAATGTTAGTCTGGTTGGGAATTTGGTAAGCTAGACTGGACACCTGGTGAAACAGTTGCGCAGTAATGCAAGGTTAACTTCCCCAGACAGCTCACAGCTTTTAACCCGCTTTTATTGGCTAGCAGTACCGCTTTCATAGCAAAATAAACCAACAACGTTATACAGTTGAGTCCCATAGTGCTCAGAGCCATTTGAACCACTTTTGATGGATGGCTATATGACAGGACACCATTCGCGCCTTATAGGCGTGGATGCCATCACGCATCGAAGTTGTCAGGGCCCTTAGCGGAACCTGTGTCTACTAGGCAACAGGACACATGCTCCACCGAGGTGACTGAAATGCTAATCATTTCTATAGAGTATATTAATGTTCATGTCCTGTGAATATGAACGTCCTGTCTCTAGTCGTTCAAGGTGTTTTGTTTTTTCTGATCATGAGTGTACATCTTGCACAGCAGGGCGAATAGTTTTGTTATGGGTATCAGTAAGTCTGATGGAATGTCATGTACTGAAGGGGCCTTGTTTCGACTTAGGTTTTGTAGTGCTCTGTGAAATTCTCGCTTTGTCATGTCCTCCATCTTATCTTCAACTACGTCCACTTTCCTTTCTACAATATTTCCTTGAGGGTCATCTCCCTAGTCCCTCTCCTTCCGCATTCCAGCCTTCCCTTCTTTGCCTCGTACTGGTTTTTCTTATGAGCTCTTAATGTTCATATTGCTGCTTCTCTTTTCTCCAAAGGCCTCTTTCACTTTCTTATAGGTAATATCTATCTTACCCTTAGTGCTATATGCTTCTAAATCTTTACATTTGTCGTCCAACTATTTCTGCTTAGTCATTTTGCACTTCTGTCAACCTAACATTTAGACGCTTGTATTCACTTTTACCTCCTTTGTTTGCTGTGTTTTTATATTTTTTTCCTTTCGTCGATTGAATAAAGTGTCTTCTCCGTTATTGAAGGATTTTTAGTAGGCCGTGTATTTTCACCTATTTGATCGTCTGTTGCCTTCACTACTTCATCCCTCGTAGCTTCTACTGTATTCCTTTCCCCCGTTCTAGTCAATCCTTGCCTAACGCTCCCTCTGAAATCCTTAAAAACTTCTCGTGTATAACGTAGCTTCTGCTATATAACGCATCTTACTTCAGTGACAGGTAAGCGGGCTAGGTGAACTCAAGGCAATCATAAGATATTTTTATCGGCCATTCGCCTCCACGGTAACAGTAGCGGGGAAATACCCTGGTGATGCAATATTAATTGGAGGTAAGTGTACTCTACCAAGTGAAGACTGGAACATCTATGGACTGCAGCTTTTGCGGACAGGCAGTGTTCTGAAGTTTCGAGCACGTTTTCCAAAAACTGGCTTGAGCAGCTTTTTCGAAAACCCACACACAATTGAAATATCTTAGACCTCGTAGCTACAGACAGGTCTGATCATACCGACGGTCAGTGTAGAGGCATCATACCGACGATTACTGTGTAAGTTAATAAATCTGTTACTTTGGAGAGCCTTTATTCTGGAAAGAGCAACCAAACCGACGTTAGCATTCTACACTACTGCCCATTAAAATTGCTGCACCAAACGCAGAGGATAAACGGGTATTCATTGAACAAATATATTATACTAGAACTGACATGTGGTTACATTTTCACGCAATTTGGGTGCATAGATCCTGAGAAATCAGTACCCAGAACAACCACTTCTGGCCGTAATAACGGCCTTGATACGCCTGGGAATTGAGTCAAACCGAGCTTGGATAGCGTGTACAGATACAGCTGCTCATGCAGCTTCAACACGATACCACAGATCGTCTCGAGTAGTGACTGGCGTATTGTGACGATCCAGTTGCTCGGTTACCACTGACCAAACGTTTTCAGTTCGTGAGAGATCTGGGGAATGTGCTGGCCAGGGCAGCAGTCGAACATTTTCTGTATCCAGAAAGGCCCGTACAGGACCTGCAACATGCGGTCGTGCATTATCCTGCTGAAATGTAGGGTTTCGCAGGGATCGAATGAAATGTAAGGTCCACTGTTCAAAGTGCCGTCAATGCGAACAAGAGGTGACCGAGACGTGTAACCATTGGCATCCCATGCCATCACGCCGGGTGATACGCCAGTATGGCGATGGCGAATACACGCTTCCAATGTGCGCGCCAAGCACGGATGCGACCATCATGATGCTGTAAACAGAACCTGGATTCATCCGAAAAAATGACGTTTTGCCATTCGTGCACCCAGGTTCGTCGTTGAGTACACCATCGCAGGCGCTCCTGTCTGTGATGTAGCGTCAGGGAGACCGCAGCAATCGTCTCCGAGCTGATGGTCCATGCTGCTGCAAACGTCGTCGAACTGTTCGTGCAGATGGTTGTTGTCTTGCAAACGTCCCCATCGGTTGACTCAGGGATCGAGACGTGGCTGCACAATCCGTTACAGCCGTGCGGATAAGATGCCTGTCATCTCGACTGCTAGTGATACGAGGCCGTTGGGATCCAGCACGGCTTTCCGTATTACCCTCCTGAACCCACGGATTCCACATTCTGCTAACAGTCATTGGATGTCTACCAATGCGAGCAGCAATGTCGCGATACGATAAACCGCAATCGCGATAGGCGACAATCCGACCTTTATCAAAGTCGGAAACGTGATGGTACGCTTTTCTCCTCCTTACATGAGGCATCACAACAACGTTTCACTAGGCAACGCCGGTCAACTGCTGTTTGCGTATGAAAAATCGGTTGGAAACGTTCGTCATGTCAGCACGCTGTGGGTGTCACCACCGGCGCCAGCCTTGTGTGAATGCTCTGAAACCTAATCATTTTCGTATCACAGCATCTTCTTCCTGACGGTTAAATTTCGCGTCTGTAGCACGTCATCCTCGTGGTGCAGCAATTTTAATGGCCAGTAGTGTACTTTGACAACGAATTGACATAATGTTGGACGTGGACGAATAATGCATAAGTTTGAAATCGCTCTCTGGAGAAGTATATGCTGAGTACGCCAAAGTGGATTAAGGATAGAGAAGACTCCACTCGTGTGAATGTCACCTGGCTTTCTTCTCACATGACATCTCACAAACCACGGATGAAGGGCGACAGGCAGATTCCACATTTCTAGATTTCCGGAAAGCGTTTGAAACTGTACCCCATTGCAGACTCTTAACGAAGGTTCATATACGTGGGAGTGGCTCGTGGACTTCTTAAGTGAGGCCACACAGTAAGTTGTCCTCGACGGCGAGTGTTCATTAGAGACGAGGGCATCGCCAGGAATGCTCCAGGGAAGCGTGAAGGGACTGCTTTTTATGCTTATACATGAACGACCTGACAGATAGTGTGAGCAGCAATCTGCTACTGTTTCCCGACAGACGTCAATGTTCGGGAAAGTATCGTCGTTGAGCAACTGCGGAGGAATAGTTAGACACAATTTCAATTTTGTATGATGAATGGCAGCTTGCTCTAAATGTATGAAAATGTGAATTAATGCAGGTGATCATAAACAACAATCCTGTCATGTTCGAATACATTGTCAGTAGCTACTGCTTGTCAGTCACGTTGATTAATTATATACACGCAACGTAGGAAAGCGGTACGAAGTGGAACGATGACGTAAGAATGGTAGTAACGAAGGCGAATGGTCGAGCTGGACTTTTGGGAGAATCTAAGGAAAATGTAGCTCATCTATAAAGGAGACCGCACAATAGTGCGACCCATTCTAGGATACTGCTTCAGTGCTTGGGATTCCCACCAGGCGTATCGATTGAAGAAATGGAAGCACTTCAGAGGTGTTCTCCTAGATTTGTGCCAGTAGGTTCGATCAACACGCTAGAACTACGGAGATGTTTTAACAACTCAAATGGGAATCTCCGCAGGAGAGACCACGTTCTTTTCACGAAATACTTTTTAAAAATTTGGAGAACCGGCATTTGCGTGCTGACTGCAGAACGATTCTAGTGGCGCCGATGTGAAGTGCATGAGAAGATCGCAAAGTCAAGGTAAGAGAAATTAGGAGTCGTATGGAGGCTTAACAGGCAGTCACGTTTCTCACGTCCCTTTTGGAGTGGAGCAGGAAGGGAAATAGTATGTAGTAGTGGATAGTAGTGGTACAAGGCACCATCCAGCATTCACCAACCGGTGCCTTGTGGAATGTTGATGTAGATTTAAATAAAAAGATTTAGATGTGGAATTAGATGTAGATTTAAATAAAAAATAAATCTTTAAGAGTGAAATATTTTCAGAATTTATGTGTTTATTTAGTTCAGTACGAAGTTTTGGTAATTCTGGCGTTAAACAGCAATTTTTCGTTGGTTTTATAACTTTAATAACAGGTGCTACATTGTTAACTTTTATTTCAATGAATTACTTTTTTAAGTTACATTCATTGAAAGTTTGTCTCTCTCTCTTTCTTGCTCTCCGCGTGCACCCGCTACTGGTAGTTCTCTTTCGGTAAATGGTGCGGTGGGGTGAACGGAAAACATACATCATAAAATTCCTCAGCTTGTTGTTTAACCAAATACTGTCACTTCTCAAATATGTCATTTCACGGTAAGTTTTGTAATAATTAGTTAACAAACTTTCAATGATTAGCCATCCCAGCATTCGCCTGGATGAGTGTGCAGAAATCGCTCAGTTTGAAAAGAGAGCATAAATAACTTGGTGAATATGCGAAGTTACAGCGGACTGCATCCACTGCATAGGAATCAATGACTTCATTAAAAAGGTACCTAAAAGTATAATCAGCTGAACTGAATGTTTTCATTCGGTGGTTTCCGCGTACTGGCGTAAAACATGAATGAATAAAGCACGCGATACGGTAGGTTGGAGTGAAGCCACGCAATTTTCAGTTTTTGTGATATAGTGATGAATGAGGGGTAGATTTTCCTGCGATTTCAAACTGAAGTTATAGGCTGCGTTGTTACTTATTACCTATCGAAATTCCAGCTCCAACTGATTATTAATCACAGACAAATTTGCAGTTTAGCTAAAGCAAAAAGTGCGGGATCTTACCCTACGAAATGGGATAAGCCCATCACCGCGGATCTTTGGCGTATTTGATATAAACAAGGATAAAAATGGATGGTTGCATGATAAAATCACTTGACATAACCATTTGTAAACATTATTGTACTGTAGTTAAGTTACCCACACAATTTTGAAGTGTCTCGTAAATTTGTACAAAATGGTTACAAATATTTGTCCAAAAGTAATGATTTCTTTTCCATGAAAGGAAGATTAATAGGGTACCTGACAGAGTTTAATTACTAAGTTTAAGTTATCTAGGTACCTAGTAAAAAGTGTACTTTGTTAGTCTTCTGATTCCTCCTCAAAGTCCCACGCTCTTTTATCCTCTTCTTCGGATATTTCTTCGACAAATAGTAGGTCCACATATACGTGATAAGTAATGAACTGTTTATAAAACGTATATTAATTACAAACTACGGAATGCACGCATTTAATTCAGTATATAAACGTCACTGCAGATATTCAGATTAATGTTATGTCATGTTCGATATGCCTGCCATCCTTGGTGGTACTATGGCGCAGACGCGTGGCGAAATTCTGCATGGCCCGCTGAAGTGTCGGAACATCGATGCTGTCGATGACCTCGTGAATGGCTGTCTTCAGCTCAGCAGTGGTTCTGGCGTTATTCCTGCCCATCGTTTCTTTAATGTAGCCCCACAAACACTCGTCGCATGTGTTCAGATCCGGAGAATATGGCGGCCAATCGAGGCCCATGCCAGTGGCCTCTGGGTACCCCAGAGCCAGAATGCGGTCCCCAAAGTGCTCCTCCAAGGACATCAAACACTCTCCTGCTTCGATGGGATCGAAGCATGAACCACATCTTGTCGAAATCAGGTTCACTTTGGATTATGAGGATGAAATCACCTTCCAAAACCTTCACACGCCCTTCAGTAGTTACCGTGCTATCAAGATATATCGCACCGATTATTCCGTGACTGGACACTGCACACCACACAGTCACCTGTTGAGTCTTCTCGGTCGGGAAATGAGGATTCTCAGTCCCCCAAATGCGCCAGTTTTTCTTATTGACGAACCCATCAAAATGAAAGTGGGCTTCGTCGCCAAACCAAACGGTATTCACATCAGAGTGCTGTTCGTCACTTCTGTGGACAATAGTTTTGGCAAAACACGGCCGCTGTTGCATGGCCCTGGCGCTTAGTGGCTGATTCGTTTGAATTTTGTATGAGAAGAGATGCAGGTCTTCAACAACAGTTTGTCGCAATATCTCCCGTTTGTTTCGCACCTGTTGTGCAGCTCGTTTGATCGATTTCCTGGGGCCTATTTTGCAACACAGTGCGTCTCTTCTCAATGTTTTCAGGCAATATCACTCTTTTTGGACGCCTACATTGCCATCACTGTCATCACTAACATTAAGCATTCTCTCAATCCTGCGAATCAAATTCTTGATTATTAGCACACTTGGACCGATTGTCTTCAGATAGAACCCGGTCGGAAACTTCCTAGAGCCGCATATGGGCTGTTATTGCTTAGGCCTTCAGAAGCACTATACGCTCAGACACGCTGTACCCTGACATTCCACGTGCAAATGGCCGACAACAACAAGGCGCGTGCGCATGCGCATACTAATTCCCATCATGCCCCGCGGCCAACTATGCAGTAAACATTCAGAAGTTGTGACGATTGTATTTCATATAATTCAATAATTGTTAATCTGTGTATCTGAGCTACTGTTATGACGAGAGAAGCCTGACTATAACTCTGAAGAATAATCAACTGGCTGTTTGATTATCTTCCATTTTTTAACACCAATGTAGTGAAATATAGCCTAGGTCCTTTTGTTTATAATAGCGCGATCTTTTCTTTCTTTGTCACTCCTTCCTTCTCAGTAGCAAGCTTTTTCCCATGCGTTGTTCTTCCATGCGATCTGTGTTGGTTGTCGGCGTTAGAAGCAAAAATTTCAGTACTTTGCCAGGAAGTTTCGCATAAATATTTTAGACGGCGGAATAATATCTTCAGGTGAGTGATCATTGAAAAATTCTCGTCACATTGTCGGAGCTGTAGGGATTTACTCTGAAACAATTTCAGAGATTTACCCCATTTCGCCGTTACCTAACAAACGCGCCATTGGTAACTTTGGGGACTATGTGGAACAAATGTTTCCTAACGAAAGTGAAGCTTAAATTCAGTACTGTCAACAAATAACACTTTGATTCATTTTTTTAAACCCTGCATTAGGCAATGTTCAAGGACACCACAAGAAAAGTTACATGTAAGTAGTAAAATACACTACTGGCCATTAAAATTGCTATACCACGAAGATGACGTGTTACAGACGCGAAATTCAACCGACGGGAAGAAGATGCTGTGATATGTAAATGATTAGGTTTTTAGAGCATTCACACAAGGTTGGCGCCGGTGGCGACACCTACAACGTGCTGACATGAGAAAAGTTTCCAACCTATTTTTCATACACAAACAGTAGCTGACCGGCGTCGCCTGGTGAAACGTTGTTGTGATGCCTCGTGTAAGGAGGAGAAATGCGTACCATCACGTTTCAAATTGGTTCAAATTGCTCTGAGCACTATGGGACTTAACATCGGTGGTCATCAGTCCCCTAGAACTTAGAACTACTTAAACCTAACTAACCTAAGGACATCACACACATCCATGCCCGTGGCAGGATTCGAACCTGCGATCGTAGCGGTCACGCGGTTCCAGACTGAAGCGTCTAGAACCGCACGGCCACACCGGCCGGCCACCATCACGTTTCCGACTTTGATAAAGGTCGGATTGTAGCCTATCGCGGTTGCTATTTATCGTATCGCGACAGTGTTGCTCTCGTTGGTCGGGATCCAATGAATGTTAGCAGAATAGGGAATCGGTGGGTTCAGGGGGATAATACGGAACGCCGTGCTGGATCACAACGGCCTCGTGTCACTAGCAGTCGAGATGACAGGCATCTTATTCGCATGGTTGTAACGGATCGTGCAGCCACGTCTCGATCCCTGAGTCAACAGATGAGGACGTTTGCAAGACAACAACCATCTGCACGAATAATTCGTCGACGTTTGCAGCAGAATGGACTATCAGCTCGGAGAACATGGCTGCGGTTACCCTTGACGCTGCATCACAGACAGGAGCGCCTGCGATGGTGTACTCAACGACGAACCTGGGCGCACGAATGGCAAAACGCAATTTTTTTCAGATGAATCCAGGTTCTGTTTACAGCATCATGATGGTCGCATTCGTGTTTGGAGACATCACGGTGAACGCACACTGGAATCGTGCATTCGTCATCGTCATACTGGCGTATCACCCGGCGTGACGGTATGGGGTGCCATTGGGTACACGTCTCGGTCACCTCTTGTTCGCACTGACGGCACTTTGAACAGTGGACGTTACATTTCAGATGTGTTCCGACCCGTGGCTCTACCCTTCATTCGATCCCTGCGAAACCCTACGTTTCAGTAGGATAATGCACGACCGCATGTTGCAGGTCCTGTACGGGCCTTTCTGAATACAGAATATGTTCGACTGCTGCCCTGGCCAGCACATTCTCCAGATCTCTCACAAAGTGAAAACGTCTGGTCAATGGTGGCCGAGCAACTGGCTCGTCAGAATACGCCAGTCACTACTCTTGATGAACTGTGGTATCGTGTTGAAGCTGCATGGGCAGGTACACCTGTACACGCTATCCAAGCTCTGTTTGACTCAATGCCCAGGTGTAGCACGGCCGTTGTTACGGCCAGAGGTGGTTGTTCTGGGTACTGATTTCTCAGGATCTATGCACCCAAATTGCGTGAAAATGTAATCAAATGTCAGTTCAAGTATAATGTATTTGTCCAATGAATACCCGTTTATCATTTGCATTTCTTCTTGGTGTAGCAATTTTAATGGCCAGTAGTGTACATTCGAATAAGCAGACTGTTTTCCAACGACCGACCGAACTGATTCTTTTCGTCCGCTGGTTGCCATCCGTGGCCCGGAGGCAGCCAGCCGGAGTGCAGAGTGTATCGGGCTATTAGCCGTGTGGCGCGGTGTGTGGTGCGGTCCCTGCCCCCTCCCTCACGCCGCTCGTCTGGGCTGTTTCTCGGCGGCCGCCTCCAGACTCTGAGTCAATGTTTGATGCCGCGGCCTCCTCCCCTCCCCTCCCCTCCCCTTACCTCACTCGCTTCCGGATCTCTTCAGTGCTCAAGAGCGGCTGAAAGCGTTTGCCCGATGTCGTGCGCTCCTCCCAGCTGCCATTGACTTCGTCTTTGCCGCCAAAGAAATGTCACTTGGCGGTCGTCAGTTGTCCTGATGCTTCTCAGCGACGTTTCTTTCTGTCGTTATTATAAAAATGGTTCAAATGGCTCTGAGCACTACGGGACTTAACTGCTGTGGTCATCAATCCCCTAGAACTTAGAACCACTTAAACCTAACCAACCTGAGGACATCACATACATCCATGCCCGAGGCAGGATTCGAACCTGCGACCGTAGCGGTCACGCGGTTCCAGACTGTAGCGCCTAGAACCGCACGGCCACTCCGGCCGGCTGTCGTTATTATAATCGTCGACTTTTCGGAGCGTGTGTTTCATTCCCGAATTCATCAAAATGTGCATCTGAATGCGGCAGCAGTAATCCATATTTCTGAGCGTTTGTAACCTTCGGTCGATCACCCAGTCATTGATGAAGGTTGCCCATCTACTGGGTTCGAGGGGCAAGAAAAATTGTATTTCAATATTTCACAAAATATCTCTACAAACTTTAAATATCTGATATTAGTAGGTAAAACCTTTCCATAAAGATTTGACACAGTAAGTCAAATATTAAAGCTAGAGACTTTGTACAAAGAGTGACTTACTGTGTGTAAATTGCCCAGACGTTATTCATCCAGTGTTTGAGTATGAGTGCGCCCCTAGCAAACATAACACATTATTTAAACTCTTACGAAACTTTTCTCGGTGACACCCCACTCAAAATAATATCAGGGAAAATTTGTGACGTGCTAAATTTTCGCTTTCCAAGCAGTAAGCCTTCAGCATCAGTCACGACGCTTTAGTTTATTACTTCTTTACTGCTAACCTCATTCACAACACAGTTTGGAGACAGTTTACCACAGAATGTACCTGTACAATTATATCGTTGTAAGACTCTTAGTTCAGGAGGTATGCGTCAAAAAATAACTTTTCTCAAGACGAAGAGCAAGTTAGTCATACTGTAGTCATCCAGTGTTCGATGATGAGAGCTCATTACACGTAATTTCAAGCCTTATGCAGTTTTGTACGCCTTACGCGTCTTTAATGCCGTTTGCGGCGCCGGTGTGTCAGGTTGACAATGGCGAGCGCACGGAGTCAGCTCCGCTTTTAAAATTAGGAGCAGTTGTGTTAATATCTACGTATAGAGTCGCTGGAAATGGAAATGTGAAAGTCAGGGCGGGAAGGAAATTAAGCAGTTCCATATATACACTGAACAGCCAAAGAAACTGGTATGCCTGCCTAGTATCGCGAAGGGCGCGGGCGAGCACTCGGAATGCCGCAACACGAAGTGGCATGGACTCGACTAATGTCTGAAGTGGTGCTGGTTGGAAATAACACCAGTAATCCGTAAGAGTACGAGCGGTTGGAGATCCCTTCTGAACAGCACGTTTCAGGGCATCCTAGATACGCTCAAAAATGTTCATGTCTGGCGAGTTTAATGGCCAGAGTAAGTGTTTAAACTCAGATGAGTGTTTCTGGAGCCACTCTGTGGCAATTCTGGACGCGTGGAGTGTCGCATCGTCCTGCTGGAATTGCCCAAGCCCGTCGGAATGCACAACGTACATGAATGGATGCAGATGATTAGACGGGATGCTTATGTACATGTCACCTGAGTCGTATCTAGACGTATTAGGGGTTCCATATCACTCCAAATGCACACGTCTCACACCATTACAGAGCCTCCACCAGCTTGAACAGTCCCTTGTTGACAAGTAGGATCAGGGATTGATGAGGTTGTCTCCATACCTGTACACGTCCATCCGCTCGGTACAGTTAGAAACGAGACTCGTCCGACCAGGCAACATATTTCCAGTCATCAACAGTCCCATGTCGGTGTTGACGGGCTCAGGCGAGGTGTAAAGCTTTGTGTTGTGCAGTCATGAAAGATACACGAGTGGACCTTCGTCTCCGAAAGCCCATATCGATGATGTTCCGTTGAATGGTTGCCACAATGACGTTGATGCCCCACCATTCAAATCTGCAGCAATTTGCGGAAGGGTTGCACTTGTGTCACGTTGAACGATTCTCTTCAGTCGTCGTTTGTCCCGTTCTTGCGAGATCTTTTTCCGGCCGCAGCAATGTCGAAGATTTGATTTTTTGGGTACACTTGTGAAATGGTCATACGGGAAAATCCCCTTTATCGCTACCTTGGAGATGCTGTGTCCCATCGCTCGTGCGCCGACCATAACACCACGTTCAAACTCACTTAAATCCTGATGGTCTGCCATCGTAGGAGCAGTAACAGATCTAACAACTGCCCCAGAAACTTGTCTTATACTGGCAGAAGTAAAGCTGTGGGTACCGGGCGTGAGTCGTGCTTCGGTAGCTCAGTTGGTAGACCACTTGCCCGCGAAAGGCAAAGGTCCCGAGTTCGAGTCTCGGTCGGGCACACAGTTTTAATCTTCCAGGAAGTTTCATATCAGCGCACACTCCGCTGCAGAGTGAAAATCTCATTCTTGTCTTATATAGGTGTTGCCGACTGCAGCGTCATAATCTGCCTTTTTACGTATCTCTGTATTTGAATACGCATGCTTATACCAATGTCTTTGGCGCTTCAGTGTATATACAGGGTGTTACAAAAATGTACTGCCAAACTTTCAGGAAACATTCCTCACGCACAAACAAAGAAAAGATGGTATGTTGTCATGTGTCTTGAAACGCTTAATTTCCATGTTAGAGCTCATTTTAGTTTCGTCCACCTACGCTCAATGGAGCACGTTATGATTTCATACGGGATACTCTACCTGTGCTGCTAGAACATGTGCCTTTACAAGTACGACACAACATGTGGTTCATGCACGATGGAGCTCCTGCACATTTCAGTCGAAGTGTTCGTACGCTTCTCAACAACAGATTCGGTGACCGATGGATTGGTAGAGGCGGACCAATTCCATGGCCTCCACGCTCTCCTGACCTCAACCCTCTTTACTTTCATTTATGGGGGCATTTGAAAGCTCTTGTCTACGCAACCCCGGTACCAAATGTAGAGACTCTTCATGCTCGTATTGTGGACGGCTGTGATACAATACGCCATTCTCCAGGGTGCATCAGCGCATCAGGGATTCCATGCGACGGAGGGTGGATGCATGTATCCTCGCTAACGGAGGACATTTTGAACATTTCCTGTAACAAAGTGTTTGAAGTCACGCTGGTACGTTCTGTTGCTGTGTGTTTCCATTCCATGATTAATGTGATTTGAAGAGAAGTCATAAAATGAGCTCTAACATGGAAAGTAGGCGTATCCGGACACATGTCCACATAACACATTTTCTTTCTTTGTGTGTGAGGAATGTTTCCTGAAAGTTTGGCCGTACCTTTTTGTAACACCCTGTATATACTGTCCCTTCTGCTCGTCAGTGTTTTCCAGACATAATTATTCCCTAATTGAGTCTGTGGTGAACGTCTTCAGTCCCTTACCTTAATCAGTCTACCTAATTTCAACATCCTTCTATAGAATTACACCTTGTTTTGCTACTTTCCCACATTCCGTGATATACTTTGTGAGGTGACACCTGTTTTGAGGGGTACTAATTTTTCCAAATCGTACGCTTATTGAAACTTGGCAGACAGCGGAAATCATTTCGTTGTGTTAAGCAGTGCTGCACCGTAAGCTGACAGTGAGCAGAAAGCTGTGTCCCACGGGGGCGGCGGTAACAATTGGACCGACCATACGCGCAATGGTGAATCTCGAGAGTGAAGAGGGTAACGCGAACAAGGGACGGTAAAAAAATATCGACAAACTGAAATATCGATATTTCTTCAGAACATTAATGACGATGTTTAAATATTCCGTTACATTATTCACAGGCTCTATAGTTCTCACCAGCAAAATTCTTGCACTGTCCAACTTTAACCAATCTCTGCAATCTGACAGTAAATGTCTCACAGTGGACATTACTGCACAGGTGTTTAACGAAAAATAGACTCTGAAACTTTTAGTCATCATTTCACACCTGTTTTGTCGGAAATTGCTCAAAAAATACTTAATATGCCAAGCCACTTCCGTTTCGTCCGAAAGAGTGGCTTCCTTAGTAAACTTCATTGTGCCAGATAACAGAAGCAGCCTGACTGAGGATCAAATTAAACAAAAAATTCTGTGAATGTCTATCGGTCATGATTACTTGTTTCATTAATTAATTTTTGTAAATAAGTTATTTTATAGTACATTGAGAGTCTTTTATTGGTAAATGCTGGTTATAATAAAGTGTTTGTCGATTGTTAATTATTTGTTAATCATTTCTATAGCTTCGATCACTTTTCTAGGATTCTGTTATGTACTGAAAATATTAATCCCTATAGGGAAATATCGTTATTTCTGTTTCGATAGCGCCGAACGTTTATAAATATCGATATTACATACATCGATATTTATAATAATTTTCTCATACTTCATGAAAGCCGTGAAAACGGATGCTACTCGACAGTACCGCTACTGATCTGCTGTGAAACACCGATTTTACTTTATTAAATATTAATGATTAAAGTCCTCAGCACTTCACTACAATAATAAAGTTATTCAATAAACCGATGAATTCAATATACAAACGGATATTGTTAATCTACCGAAGATGTGCGAAGGGCTACGAAATGTTACGATGTGAGCAATAGTGTTTGGCTGTGCGCCATGCTCGTAAGTCAGCGGTAGGATGTACTCTCGGCCTTTTCGTATTAGAGATGGGAAAAACTGTTCTTTTCGGAGATCGGATCAGAACTGGTCACTCCCTCGAATGAACTAGTTCATCATGACCCTCCACTCATCATTCACTCACAAAAATAGATAAAGCAAAGGGACATTCCCTTTTATTACAGGTCGCTAAACCTGTATTTTTATCTGATTTGACACTAATTTGAAACAACATACAAAGATGGGTAATAATTTTGTATTTCCCTAATGATTTTCGAATACATAAGTTTTAAATTAAAAATTAGAAATATCACAAAAAATTGTAATAATTTTCTTCAAGTGGAAAAATTTTAAGAATGAAGACTGATTCATGTTATATTTTGCTACTTTTATTGGAAAAAACACAGTATAAGAATTACAATCCGTAATTGAAGTGCATCTGCAGTCGTGATTTACGTTCAGTATTACCACATCTGTACCCAAAAGGGGAAAATTAATCTATATTGTCGTTTATAAATAAAATTTGACTCATTTTAGTCGCTGTCAGATTATTTCTCTTCTCAGTGCATATTTGTCCTGCTTCTGAAAATATTCATTCACAGGCTACTGATGTTACTGTGACATACAATACTCTTAGAATCAATTGAAACAGCGTTATCCAAGCAATTTTCTTGTTTCCTGCACGTTTTGAAACACGTATGTAACGCAGCAGCGATGGCGAGGCATTGTAGCATCTGTGACCAGAGAGTATGCGCTTGACCGCGCGAGTGTTGCGAGCGGTTCTCATTCAGTAGTAGTCTTTGCGAGTTAGTTGTCGCTATGCAGAGTGGCAGTCAGTCAGTCGTTGCGAGTCTG
Source organism: Schistocerca serialis cubense (assembly GCF_023864345.2). Classification (NCBI taxonomy): domain Eukaryota; kingdom Metazoa; phylum Arthropoda; class Insecta; order Orthoptera; family Acrididae; genus Schistocerca; species Schistocerca serialis. The sequence continues at coordinate 740,234,645 of NC_064642.1, forward strand.
TAGCTCTGTCTAGTTGAGAGCAGTACTCAGTCTGTAGTCGTCATGCAGAGCGGTCGGTCAGTAGTAGCAGCCCAGTGCGGTTGTGTGATGTAGGCGGTCGGCAACAATGGTCAAGATGAGGAATAAGGTATACTGTTAATTAATATAATCATTAGATAATGAAAAATTTTATTTATTGTAATTATTCTCCAACAAGTCTCCCAATAATAATTTTTTATTTCAAAAGCATTTTCTCAAAAGTTTAATTTTTTTGAACTAAAGATCTCGTTGCACTTCCCATTTCATTCCACTTCCTTTTGAAGAAAAATTTCACTAGAATTACAAAAAAAAAAGGAGAATATTATTATTTGCAATGCAGTTCCTCCAAGTGGTGCGCAACAACAAGAGCAGATATGTGACATCCATTTATTCTGAGGTAAGACTTTAATTCTGATTGTTTTTACACAGGGCCAAAAGACCGATATTTCGGTTTAATTGAATTTTCTTGTCACTGAATGGACTTTAATTTTTTGAAGGATTTATAATTGAGTCAGATTGCGAATTTCACATTTGTTGCCATTGTCAGTACATTTGATTGTAGGCAGGTTACGCATAGAGCCATGTCCATCCCCATTTCTATTAAGTATTGTCCATTTTTCTTTCTTTTAAAAAAATTGCGGTGGGGAGGTTACACTTGGCGACACCCAGTCCAGGATCGTATTTCGTTGAGAGTCTTTTGAGCAACAGTCAGATATCTGCTCTTATTTGCTTAAGTATAATTAGGATTTGGCGCTACGCTTTTATTAATCTTGTGACTTTTTCTCTACAGGTTAACGGCAATTTGTTGCTTTGTTGTATTTGTGTGTTGCTTTTGCATTGTGTTGATTTGTTTTGTGAAAAATTTTGACTATTGTAAAAATGCCGCGAAAGACTGTGAATAGTGTATCGCGAAGTATTGTGAATGAAATTACCGACTTAAACAACGTGACCGATAGTAATTGTGATACGCAACGTAATGATGACAATCCTGCGTTCACTAACAATCAGTGCATTCCAACCACTAATGATGACTTTCACCTTAATGATGAACATACGAACTCAATTGTCTCGTCTGTTAACTTGACGACAATTGATGACGCAGAATGCTCTATAGTAATGAGCGCTGCCGAGCCTAACACACCCGGTTTGAAAAATTCTCGTGAAAGTGGTCAGTGTACCGAAAATACGACGGACTCGAGTGAGAAACCTTTTTGTAAATTTCAAAATGACCAAATGGTTACAGAAAGTGAAACAATTCCAGATCCACTATTGAACAGCACAGAGAATAGAAATGCTGACCTTGAGTCGAATCCAATTATGGCTTTGTTGCGACAAATGAGCAAACAACTTAGTGAACAGGGCGAAAAATTGAATAAAATTAATGAAAAACTTGATAAGCAGAACAAACGACTGGAAGAAGAGAACAAACAATTTAGAGAACGGAACAAACAATTTTCTGAATGTATTAAACAGCCGAGGGAAAAACACGATAATGTTAATGAACAGAACAAACAAGTTAGGGAAGAGATTATAGCTGTTACCGTTCAATGTCAGGACAGTAAAGAACAATTACATGCGGATACTAAGGCTTGTGCTAATAACAGTAATGAAGAAGTTGGCACTGTTGCACAAGGCTTAGATAATTCAAATGCAACACAGATCCACGAAATTAATGCAGTCACTGAAGAATGTCCTAAAAACGAAGTACAGATTCGCGACGAGATTAATTTAGAGTCAGTGGAAGTTTCACACACTCCGAATACGGAAGCTGATGAGAAATTTGCACGACAGATCAACCAAATTGACGAAAGTGTTACAGTAACAGAGTGGAAAACTATTTCAGTCACCAATACGTCACAGAATCCGCCACGTTGCGAGCATTTGTCAGAGTCACGCAGCGTGTATAATGTGAGCAATTTACAGCAACTACGCGACTTAAAATCTGAAAAGCTATGCAACTTGAAATCCGAAATGACACAAACGAACAGATTCACACACAAACCTGAACGTGTTATCAAACTGAGTGACGAGAACGTAGATTTCGAGCAATTTGCATTTGTAAGAAAATGTAAGGAATTTAATAATGACAGCGTACAGATACACGCTTTGCACTGTATACGACAATTTATCTTTGTACATTCACCGCTACTACCTGTAATGCAGAAGCTAGCTTTGAACCAGATGCGACAATTTGCTATTGCATTTTCATCAGCATTGGCTGTAATGAGGAAACTTGAATTAACATGGTTACAACAATTTGGTTTTGGATTTTCACCGCTATTGCCTGTAACGCAAAAGCTAAAAATTATTTGCAGTGCGTAATTGACCTCAGGGGATTCATTACGCTTTAATGAATATGTGCCGTAGCGAGCATAGGGCCCCGAGCTGTAGTAGTGCTATTTCATCTTTAGTTTTCTGCACTGCTGCCTTTTCTTCTACTATCCTTTATATCTATCCAAACTGCTCTTTAACTATTGCTCTACCTAGTATTAAGAAACAAGTAATGAATATCCGATGTGACAAACTTTTACCGAATGTGACAATTTTCAGTAGGCACTCCCGTAATGACAACTACCGCCGTAATTTTAATTACAGATAAAATCGTAATCATCAGTATGTGTAAAAGTAAAATTAACAGCAAACGCATTTTTTGGTAACAATAGATGTTTTTCACCACAATAGCATGAAAGTCAACCGCTTAGCATACGTAACCAACAATGCAGTCTACAAGGTCAACCAAACTTTAATGTTTCGCCGCGTGCATGTATAGTCTCAGCTCCAACAAATAGTAACGCATGGCAGCAAAGAAATAACTACGTACAGACAACACTCTATTTCAATTCCTATCGCAATACACCGTATAGGAATGATTATTAGGACAGACGTAAAAAGAATGATGAGCACAATTTTCAGCGTACATTTAATAACAGTCGATCTTTTCAGCAGTAAGAACATCAGCAACAACACATTATCATGAATGATCCAGACAATAGGTGTCATCGATAGCGTAATACGTCAGTAAGAAATAAAAGAACAGTTCATATAGTGGATATGCCACAACATTCTCCCGTAAATAATAACACGTACGATAGAATTTAACCAGATACAGCACAGATTGCATACTACAGTAACGCAAACATTACTTTTGACAAGCAGAATTTTGCTCACGAGAATGTTATTTGAAGCATGCTTTGTTGAATGCTCCACTTTTATCGCATCCAGATCTTACTAGAAATTTTTCCATTGCTACCGACAGTTCCAACACCGCTTTAGGCGTACACATTTTCCAGGAAATAGAAGAAGATGGTTCTACAGTAATTAAAAACATCGCATTTGCAAGTCGCATTTTGTCACCTGCTGAACGAAATTATTCCGTCACAGAACTTGAAACATTATGTGTTGTATGGGCTTTCACGAGATTTAGGCACTTTCTTTACGGCAGACATACCACCGTCTACACAGACCATAGAGCGATACAATTTTTACTTTCAGCTAAATTCACTCACGACAGGTTAAGTAGATGGAAACTGTATTTACAGGAATTTAATTTTACAATAGTTCACATTCCCGGCACACAAAATGTTATAGCAGACGCACTATCGCGTTCTCTCAGTAACAATCAGCAAGACGTAGTAACCAACTTCTGCAAAGCAAATTTCAGTGTCATGTACATTCAGCAGGTTGCATTTGAAAATTTTATTTCATCGTCATTACAGGACATAGCACAAGAACAAAACAAAGACAATGTGTGGAAAGAAATTAAACACCTTTGGCTAGATAAGAATAATGTTACGATTAGGAACCATTACACTGTGCGCAATGACATTCTGTTTCGCCGCTCTCATCCTGATAGCAACAATTGGTTATTATGCATTCCTGACGAACTGGTTAACAAATTAATTTGGTACACTCATTTAAGCTACGCACATTACGGAGCACGAAAATGTTTTCTTGTATTGAGACAGAACTGTTATTTTACCAACATGGAAAAACGTATACGACGAGTTTTAGCGTCTTGTAAAATTTGCCAGAAAGCTAAATCAGACACCACTTCACATATTCCTCCTTTATATCCCATTATACCTGTGAAATTAAGACACTTGGCCGCAGTAGATATTTTTGGTCCGATTCCGAGAACTAACAGAGGTTTTTGCTACATTTTTGTCGCTGTTGAGCTCACTTCAAAATTTGTTTCTTTCACTCCATTACGCAAAGCTACTGCTAAAACTGTTTCTAAAGCATTTGTAAAACATTTTCTATCTCATGTAGGGCATGTAATGAAAGTAATTTCCGACAATGGATCACAATTTCGTAGTAGTGTATGGACACGCATGTTACGAGCTAGAAACATTTCTCCGATCTATATATCCAAGTACCACGCTTCTTCGAACCCTTGTGAAAGATTAATGAAGGAAATTGGTAAGCTGTGCAGAATATACTGCCACAAAAGACATATTGATTGGGATACACACATACTCTCATTCCAAGATGTAATTAATTCCATTCCAAATGAATCCACTATGCTATCTCCGACTGTTATACTGAAAAGCGTTGAACCACCGAACAAAATTAAAGAATTAATAGAATTCCCCAAAAATCGTCGCCTACGACACCACGAAATAATTGACATTGCGCTGAACAACATCAAACGTGCCGCAGAGCGCCGGAGAAGACAGCAAAAACAGGTTTGTACACGCCGCGACTTTCACGTTGGACAGAAGATATTAGTACGTACACACTATTTATCCAGCAAATTAAAAGGTAAGTGCAGTAAATTTGAACTTCTATACGCAGGTCCGTATCGGATTCGCAGCATCCCTCACCCCAATGTTGTACACGTCGAAACTTTGAGAACCAGAAAATCGAAAGGCAATCACCATATCTCAAACATTAAACCGTTTATTGAGTGAAACCACTGTATGATTCAACACACTATGATGCCATTTACTAATGCAATTAATTCACCTGACTAATTATTGATGATTATCGTATTTTTTTTCTTGGCAAGTGCCCGGCAAGGTAAGGTTAGCAGGTCGCTCTTCTTGTCGTTACACATCAGACCGTGCATATTTTTCCAGATGAATTTACACATTTACGACTATTTCTGCAATTATATTTATGTGACTACTTATTGATGATTATCGTATTTTTTTTTCTTGGCAAGTGCCCGGCAAGGTAAGGTTAGCAGGTCGCTTTTCTTGTCGTCACACATCAGACCGTGCATATTTTTCCAGATGAATTTACACATTTACGACTATTTCTGCAATTATATTTATGTGACTACTTATTGATGATTATCGTATTTTTTTTTCTTGGCAAGTGCCCGGCAAGGTAAGGTTAGCAGGTCGCTTTTCTTGTCGTTACACATCAGACCGTGCACATTTTCCATTTTTTTGTGTATATGACTGTACTCCAGTTTTGTTTGTATGCACTATGAAATAGTTAAGATATAACACACACCAGTCGACTTTGACATTTTTTTTTTTGCCTTATGACATCTCAACATCGTGACTGTTTCACATTTTTTTTTGCTGCTGCATTGTATTATTCTGTGTATATCTTTGTTTTTGAACACTGTCAATGTTTTTGACATATTACGTTTTCTGTCATGTTATGCTGTATGGTTAATTGTGTCACCATAAACCAGTCATTATTTAGTGGGTATAGGATTTAAATGCAAGACATTAATCTTTGTTCATCAATTTCAGAAAGGAATGATGATTCTAAGAAATAAATTTAACATAAATGGGAATTTCACCTACGGAATAAACGAAAGGAGATGCAATAACTTTATGAGGAAGAGTAAAGGGATCAGGATTAACAAGCATTAACAAGACTATACTATACTCATCACAGAATAGCAGTCTTAACTAATTTTTTCTTTCAGAATACAAGGTGATTGATGCAGGCTGTCAGAGAGAACTACACATCTTATTTTTAGTGATGAAATATGCTAGAGATAAGGAATAGTTAGGTAATGAGTAATGAAGTGATTTTTTGCAGATGATAGTGAATACTGATGAATAATGATGAAGGAAATGGTATTATGAATAATGAAGTTTTTTCTTTACAGGTGATGATAATGGTGAAGTTATGATGATATGGATAATGAAGTTTTTTTTTCTTTATGCCACGTAGTTATTTAAGTATTTGTTGCGGTTTGCTTTGACAGCAGGTGTTACATTGCATAGTAGGATGACGGAAAGTTTTGGAAAGGACAGCTATGGAACACATTTTATACACATTTCACTACTTGTTAATTCGAAGTTCACTACTTTTCAGCATAGTGTGCGTTTCTTCTTTCAGGTCAATAATCCGTTTTTGTATTTTTTCCAGGAGAAGTTTTTCATGACACTTACTAAACCTGTTACTTATTATACCTGTTCTAGTACTTGCATTTTTATATTTTTTACCCATTTGTGTTTATCATTTATAAATGTGATCACATGTACTGCCTTGTTACATAATCTTGCTACAGCTGACTCATGACGAATGACGTTACCTATCCTCATTTGCAGCAATAGGTCAAAAGCAAAAAGTATTATGCCTCAGCAATTAATTATCGATCCCAACGCAATGCATTGCTACCAAAAAAATGTATTACCAGTCCCACATAATGTCACTAGTTTATGATAATTCTGAATAATACTGATCAACTCTGAATAGCATGTCACTCGAGTAATGACCTCTTAATGAGACTATATTCAAAATAATGCTTTGTCACTAGCTAATAACTGCCACTGTTTATTGTAATGCCTGTGATTACTAATGATTTGACTGTAATTAACTGATTTTTAATAATGACTTTGTAATGATCTGAATAATACTGAATGATGAACTATGTTTTATTCTATTCAATACTTGATGGCCACTGAGTGCCAATAATTAATGTCACTCCACGAATTGTTATTAATTATGCCATTGATTAGCTCTTGTTTCCAATGTTGATACTTTGTTGTTGGAAATGAATGTGACTGTTTCATAATGCTTTGTAATTAGGAAAAGACTAATGATTCTTAATAGATTGGAATGACACATAATTAATTAACTATGGTACTGTTTAATAATGCTTTGTAATTAATTAAGGTTAATAATTCTTAGTATATTGAAATGACAAATGATTAATTAATTAACTGTAATTAGACAAATGATTAATTAACGACAAATGATTAATTAACTGTAATTAGACAAATGATTAATTAACGACAAATGATTAATTAACTGTAATTATACAAATGCTTAATTAACTGTAATTAGACAAATGATTAATTAAAGACAAATGATTAATTAACTGTAATTAGGAGAAGGTTAATGATTCTTAATTATACTCTGTAACTGAAAAGAATGCGATTATTTCATAATATTTTGTAACCAGGGAAAGAAGGCTACTGATTCTATGTAAAACAATTAATGAACATTTTTCTGTAATACTACATACTTGGTACAGAAATGTTCAATAACTGGGCTATGAATGCCACGAACTATCAATGAAGACTGTAATTGTCAATATTATGTGACTTGATGTCCTTCACCTCATAAGCTGACTACCCTGAATTACTGCAATGTCCATTTGTCCTGTTTATCCCAGTGATCATGGAGCACTATATTTGGTTTTGCACTAATTCTACGTTGGTGTGCCTTGTAAGAGTGTGGTGTTGACACGACATGCTGTCCACCACCATGAGCGATGAAGACATTATTATGGTCCCACTGTTTGGTGTACCTAATGTACTGCCAAAATGAAAACATGGAACATTACTACGACAGTTCAGTGTCTTGGCTACACTGATAAATTCTGATGGGAAAAGAACTTCAAGTTGTGTCACTTGGTGTTGTACTACTGTGGAAAGATATGGACTTTCAGAGCAGCTGTGTGCAATCTAAAGTGCTACAACCATGATGCAATCCTTCCCTTTCCTATCCTGATTCTTGTCACATAAAGAAAAAATTTTTTTTGGTAACATCATTTATGTTCATAGGTTATACATTTTTCGATTCGCTAAACTCCAGTGTGAGTACACTTATGTCACTGGTCGACATGATGTTTGCCATTATGTTTATTTGTTGTGAAAATACTAAAGACATTTTTCAGTGCATGTGCACTTTGGACATGAATTTTTTTTTTTTTTTGCCATTATGTTTATTTGTTGTGAAAATGCTAAAGACATTTTTCAGTGCATGTACACTTGTCAACATAATATTTTTTGCCAGTCTGTTTATTTGTTCTGCATATGCTAAAGAATTTTTTCAGTGCCTGTGCACTTTATCTGTCAAAAAGTTTGTATATACTTTTTTCTGATTTGCTACTATGTTTAGTATTCACATTTTGTCTTTGTCTGATATATTTTGTACTTAGTGCGTGTGCACAACATTTACTTTATGTACTACATCTAATTATTCTTGCCAGTCTGTTTATTTGTTCTGAATATGCTAAAGAATTTTTTCAGTGCCTGTGCACTTTGTTATCTGTCAAATAATTTGTATATACTTTTCTGATTTGCTACTATGTTTTGTACTCACATTTTGTCTTTGTCTGATATATTTAGTGCGTGTGCACAACATTTAAATATTCTGTAAGTTGTAGGATTTTGTTAATTAAAGAAAAATTTTGCCGCGCTTGGCAAGTCCAAATGACTCACCATCGCTGCCAAATTTTTGCCCCCCGAGTGGAGGGTTATGAAACACGTATGTAACGCAGCAGCGATGGCGAGGCATTGTAGCATCTGTGACCAGAGAGTATGCGCTTGACCGCGCGAGTGTTGCGAGCGGTTCTCATTCAGTAGTAGTCTTTGCGAGTTAGTTGTCGCTATGCAGAGTGGCAGTCAGTCAGTCGTTGCGAGTCTGTAGCTCTGTCTAGTTGAGAGCAGTACTCAGTCTGTAGTCGTCATGCAGAGCGGTCGGTCAGTAGTAGCAGCCCAGTGCGGTTGTGTGATGTAGGCGGTCGGCAACAATGGTCAAGATGAGGAATAAGGTATACTGTTAATTAATATAATCATTAGATAATGAAAAATTTTATTTATTGTAATTATTCTCCAACAAGTCTCCCAATAATAATTTTTTATTTCAAAAGCATTTTCTCAAAAGTTTAATTTTTTTGAACTAAAGATCTCGTTGCACTTCCCATTTCATTCCACTTCCTTTTGAAGAAAAATTTCACTAGAATTACAAAAAAAAAGGAGAATATTATTATTTGCAATGCAGTTCCTCCAAGTGGTGCGCAACAACAAGAGCAGATATGTGACATCCATTTATTCTGAGGTAAGACTTTAATTCTGATTGTTTTTACACAGGGCCAAAAGACCGATATTTCGGTTTAATTGAATTTTCTTGTCACTGAATGGACTTTAATTTTTTGAAGGATTTATAATTGAGTCAGATTGCGAATTTCACATTTGTTGCCATTGTCAGTACATTTGATTGTAGGCAGGTTACGCATAGAGCCATGTCCATCCCCATTTCTATTAAGTATTGTCCATTTTTCTTTCTTTTAAAAAAATTGCGGTGGGGAGGTTACAGTTTAAGGGGTCGCTGTTTCTAGTCAAATATCTTTCCGCTAAATACACTCCTGGAAATGGAAAAAAGAACACACTGACACCGGTGTGTCAGACCCACCATACTTGCTCCGGACACTGCGAGAGGGCTGTACAAGCAATGATCACACGCACGGCACAGCGGACACACCAGGAACCGCGGTGTTGGCCGTCGAATGGCGCTAGCTGCGCAGCATTTGTGCACCGCCGCCGTCAGTGTCAGCCAGTTTGCCGTGGCATACGGAGCTCCATCGCAGTCTTTAACACTGGTAGCATGCCGCGACAGCGTGGACGTGAACCGTATGTGCAGTTGACGGACTTTGAGCGAGGGCGTATAGTGGGCATGCGGGAGGCCGGGTGGACGTACCGCCGAATTGCTCAACACGTGGGGCGTGAGGTCTCCACAGTACATCGATGTTGTCGCCAGTGGTCGGCGGAAGGTGCACGTGCCCGTCGACCTGGGACCGGACCGCAGCGACGCACGGATGCACGCCAAGACCGTAGGATCCTACGCAGTGCCGTAGGGGACCGCACCGCCACTTCCCAGCAAATTAGGGACACTGTTGCTCCTGGGGTATCGGCCAGGACCATTCGCAACCGTCTCCATGAAGCTGGGCTACGGTCCCGCACACCGTTAGGCCGTCTTCCGCTCACGCCCCAACATCGTGCAGCCCGCCTCCAATGGTGTCGCGACAGGCGTGAATGGAGGGACGAATGGAGACGTGTCGTCTTCAGCGATGAGAGTCGCTTCTGCCTTGGTGCCAATGATGGTCGTATGCGTGTTTGGCGCCGTGCAGGTGAGCGCCACAATCAGGACTGCATACGACCGAGGCACACAGGGCCAACACCCGGCATCATGGTGTGGGGAGCGATCTCCTACACTGGCCGTACACCACTGGTGATCGTCGAGGGGACACTGAATAGTGCACGGTACATCCAAACCGTCATCGAACCCATCGTTCTACCATTCCTAGACCGGCAAGGGAACTTGCTGTTCCAACAGGACAATGCACGTCCGCATGTATCCCGTGCCACCCAACGTGCTCTAGAAGGTGTAAGTCAACTACCCTGGCCAGCAAGATCTCCGGATCTGTCCCCCATTGAGCATGTTTGGGACTGGATGAAGCGTCGTCTCACGCGGTCTGCACGTCCAGCACGAACGCTGGTCCAACTGAGGCGCCAGGTGAAAATGGCATGGCAAGCCATTCCACAGGACTACATTCAGCATCTCTACGATCGTCTCCATGGGAGAATAGCAGCCTGCATTGCTGCGAAAGGTGGATATACACTGTACTAGTGCCGACATTGTGCATGCTATGTTGCCTTTGTCTATGTGCCTGTGGTTCTGTCAGTGTGATCATGTGATGTATCTGACCCCAGGAATGTGTCAATAAAGTTTCCCCTTCCTGGGACAATGAATTCACGGTGTTCTTATTTCAATTTCCAGGAGTGTATTTGTCCAATTCGACAATCTACACTCTTTCTGAGTTGTGACTTGCTTGAAGCTGACTAGTAGTGTCACTAAACTCCTCTCAGATTGAAAAACTGTCACGCGTTACAGTGGTAATTGGTTGAGAAGTGAGCTGTGTTTTTCTTACTGAACAACCAAAGCTTACATTTCTGCAGTAGCCTTCATGTAGCAGTCCTTAAATGTTTTGTCGTCTGTAAATCCTTGCCTTTGAATCGAGGTTCCAGTAACGTTGCCTGGCTAATCAAATTCGTTGCTGGTGATAACTCCAAACCGATCTGATAACCCTTCAAGCAAATTATCAACCAGTGACAATATTCTTTATTTTTGTCTTTAAAAGGTTTCAGTTGCCGTTCCATAAATCTCGGCAAGATTTTCATTTTTGAAACAGACTATTATTCTGAGGACACTTCTTTGGTTACCTCATCGAAAACTTTCAAAATCTGTAAATCCTGTTGCATTATCTCCCAGTATCTAACTTTAGGTTTAAGGTGATCGACTTTCCACCTAAAATAGAGGGGCAAGAAATTACAGGATTTTTATTTAAAGTAAATCTGTGCAAAACTTATTAAGTAGAGTTCCATCTGGTTGGGACATATTGTTTTGGTTTCATTCGGTCTTTTTTTTTAATTTTCTTGCATTTCAACAAGTTTGGATGAGGCAAAGAGTCTCTCCTGAAAATAACATAGCAACTCATTTGACCTCGTCCACAGTTTTTGTATCGGCTTCTGAACTGGGTGTTGCACAGTAAGATTTAAAAAATGTCGAAAGCATGGGATATGTGGAAGTTTCAAAAATATGGCAGTTAAATTCATATTTGATCTGTTATTATGGAAGTTATTTTAAAACTGATGTTGCATTGTGGATAACAGACTTTATCCAGTTTCAGATGTGTTCTGTTGTGAGTCTACCTTCGAATTGCGAACACTCTAAAATGTATGACTTCAGTTCAGTCTTCTCATCTATTAAATGTGCAGTGAGCGCATAGAAACTAACGTTATTTTCACTCACGCATGCATCAGACCTAAAGCACACTACCTTTGGAAAATTTGGAAATTTGTGGTAAGGTCCTATGGGACCAAACTGCTGAGGTAATCGGTCCCTAAGCTTACACACTACTTAATCTAACTTAAACTAACTCACGATGAGGACAACACACACACCCATGCCCGAGGGAGGTGCCACGCGGACCGTGAGAAGGCGCCCTAGACTGCGCGGCTACCCGGCGCGGCAGACTGTCTTTGCGGTGGCCAAACCATTTTTAATTTTATCAAATAACGCATGACGCAAACTGGGTATTAGAAAGTTTGACAACGTTTTTCGACTTGGTAAATAATAATTTGGGAAAAGGATATATATATATATATATATATATATATATATATATATATATATATTCCCCAAATTTTATATACCAGGTGTACCGGTATGAAATGAGCGTTAAGATACAAATGTGTCGATAGGGAACATTTGTTGTGAACGAGCGTTAATTTTTTTTGTTTGGTTGGTATGACGTCTGTCAAAGATATTTAGTATACATCAAGTCATGGAACAAACAACATCATATGTTTTCATCGCGTTAACAATGCCGAATTTCGTACCAGAAAGTGGTGATTAGCGGAAAGCATTAATTTTTTTGTTTTCATTTGAAAAAAAGTGCTGCAGAGTTGTATCGAATGCTTGTCGAGGCATATGGTGATCATGTTCTATCAGAAGCAACATGCAAAAGATGGTTTCAACGGTTCAGAAATAATAATTTTGATGTAAGAAATGAGGAACGTGGAAGACCACCAAAAAAGTGCGAAGACGCCGAATTGCAAGCAATGTTGGATGAAGATGATAATTCGAGTCAGAAGCAATTGCACAACAAATTTCTGACCATTTGAAAGCTATGGGAAAGATCCAGAAGTGTGGAAAATGGGTGCCACGTGAATCGAATGAAAGACAGATGGAAGACCGAAAAACCATTTGTCAAATTTTGCTTCAGACACATGAAAGAAAATTGTTACTGGCGATGAAAAATGAACTTATTTTAAGAATCCTAAACGGGAAAAATCATGGGTTAATCCAGGGCAACCATCAACATGACTGCAAAGCCAGATCGATTCGGCAAGAAGACAATGCTCTGTGTTTGGTGGGATCAGAAAGGTGTGGTGTATCATGAGCTTCCAAAACCCGGTGAAACTGTGAATAATAATCGCTACAGACAACAAATGATCAATTTCAGCTATGCATTGATCGAAAAAAGACCGGAATGGGCCAGAAGACATGGCAAAGTAATTTTTTTACACGACAATGCACCTGCACACAAAGCAAAACTGTTTCAGGATACAATCAAAACACTTGGGTGGGAGCTGCTACCCCACCTGCCGTATTCACCAGACCTGCCCCTTCCGACTACCATGTTCATCAAGGAGAACACACATTGGCTGAGGAACACTTCGACTCCTACGAAGAAGTCGAAAATTGGATGTCTGATTGATTTGCTTCAAAAGACGAACATTTCTATTGGCGTAGTGTCCACAAATTGCCAGAAAGGTGGTCAAAATGTATAGAAAGCAATGGTCAGTACTTTGAATAAAATGTTTTTACTTTTCAATTCAAAATTAGTGTTTCATTTTCACAAAGAAAACCTCATTTCATACCGGTACACCTGGTATCTTTTAAAATCCTGTACTTATGGGTTGTTGTAAATGAGAAGCAGGATAAGGGCATCACAAAAGGAAATAAATCCGGACTTGGACCAAAACCTGACAACACTGATCGACTTGATAGAGCTTGAGACACAGTTTGCCTTTCTGGGAGGATACTTTTCACGGGAAGTAGAAGCAGCCGTCAGTAACGATGGTTCATGGGAAATGATTTCTCGAATTTCTGCATCGATTGATGACGATCTTTGTCGACACATCGTTCCAGAGGTACTGCAGGATGTTACAATTTTAGATGTCTCTTCAGGTTTTAAGATGAGCCTGAGGACATGGCAATTACCGGTTGACAGTAGCGGCATTTTGCTTTTTCATCCATTTTGGTAAAATGGTACTGTACAATGTTCGTCATTCTTCTCAGCGAAGGCAATGTGGTTGACATATTGTTGTGCAGCACTGAAAGGTACGCTGGGAAAATTAAAATATTTATTATTAAGACAGACGTTTTATACAGCAAAAGTTTCGTGTGAGAACAAACTTACAGGCTGCACATTCTATAACTCGAAGTTATAGTGTAGGCTGAAGAATGTTGTGATGTGCGAAGCTAAAACCCACAATCGTGAAGTTTGTGTCATATACGAAAAGGCCTGAAACAGTGTTAGTGATTAAGAAACTTGCAAAGATAACTCCGGCAATACACAAGGACTTCTACATCTACATCTACTTCCATACTCCGCAAGTCACCTGATGGTGTGTGACGGACGGTACCTTGAGCACCTCTATCGGTTCTCCCTTCTACTCGAGTCTCGTATTGTTCGTGGAAAGAAGGATTGTCGGTATGCCTCTGTGTGGGCTCTAATCTCTCTGATTTTATCCTCATGGTCTCTTCGCGAGATATACGTAGGAGGGAGCAATATTCTACTTGACTCCTCGGTGAAGGTATGTTCTCGAAACTTCAACAAAAGCCCGTACCGATATACTGAGCGTCTCTCCTGCAGAATCTTCCACTGGAGTTTATCATCTCCGTAACGCTTTCGCGATTACTAAATGATCCTGTAACGAAGCGCGCTGCTCTCCGTTGGATGTTCTCTATCTCCTCTATCAACCCTATCTGGTACGGAACCCACACTGGTGCGCAGTATTCAAGCAGTGGGCGAACAAGAGTACTGTAACCTACTTCCTTTGTTTTCGGATTGCATTTCCTTAGGATTCTTCCAATGCATCTCAGTCTGGCATCTGCTTTGCTGACGATCAACTTTATATGATCATTCCATTTTAAATCACTCGTAATGCCTACTCCCAGATAATTTATGGAATAAACTGCTTCCAGTTGCTAAGCTGTTATATTGCAGCTAAATGATAAGGGATCTTTCATTCTATGTATTCGCAGCACATTACACTTGTCTACATTGAGATTCAATTGCCATTCCCTGCCCCATGCGTCAATTCGCTGCAGATCCTCCTGCATTTCAGTACAATTTTCCATTGTTACAACTTCTCGATGTACCACAGCATCATCCGAAAAAAGCCTCAGTGAAATTCCTATGTTATCCACAACGTCCTACGACACTCCCCTGCGGCACGCCTAAATTCACTCTTACTTCGGAAGACTTCTCTCCATTGAGAATGACATGCTGCGTTCTGTTATCTAGGAACTCTTCAATCCAATCACACAATTGCTCTGATAGTCCATATGCTCTTATTTTGTTCGTTTAACGACTGTGGGGAACTGTATCAAACGCCTTGCGGAAGTAAAGAAACACGGTATCTACCTGGAAACCGGTGTCTATGGTCCTCTGAGTCTCGTGGACGAATAGCGCGAGCTGGGTTTCACACGATCGTCTTTTTCGAAACCGATGCTGATTCCCATAGAGTAGATTTCTAGTCTCCAGAAAAGTCATTATACTCGAACACAATACGTGTTCCAAAATTCTACAACTGATGGACGTTAGAGATATAGGTCTATAGTTCTGCACATCTGTTCGACAACTCTTCTTGAAAACGGGGATGACCTGTGCCCTTTTGCAATCCTTTGGAACGCTACGCTCTTCTGGATACCTACGGTACACCGCTGCAAGAAGGGAGGCAAGTTCCTTCGCGGACTCTGTGTAAAATCGAACTGGTATCCCATCAGGCCCAACGGCCTTTCCTCTTTTGAGCGATTTTAATTGTTTCTCTATCCTTCTGTCGTCTTTTTCGATTCTACCGTTTTGTCATATATGCGACAATCTAGAGAAGGAACTACAATGCAGTCTTCCTCTGTGAAACAGTTTTGGAAAAAGACATTTAGTATTTCGGCCTTTAGTCTGCCATCCTGTGTTTCAGTACCATTTAAGTCACAGAGTGTCTGGACTGCAAAAAAGATAAATATTTCGCGTAATGGGATATCCGAATTTTGGCTACATAGCGTATGAAAAAGAGATGGCAGGATATTGTTGCGGATAAAGTTTGGAAAAAAGTAGTGCTTTTGTGATGTACGAACTTGTCTATTCATG
Organism: Schistocerca serialis cubense; assembly: GCF_023864345.2. Classification (NCBI taxonomy): domain Eukaryota; kingdom Metazoa; phylum Arthropoda; class Insecta; order Orthoptera; family Acrididae; genus Schistocerca; species Schistocerca serialis. Next base: position 740,250,801 of record NC_064642.1, read on the forward strand.
CAGGCACTAGTTTTACCAATGCGTATTGTTAGTGTAAAGCATTGTTGGCTACCTCTTTCGAATCATATCGACGACCGCCGCCATATATTTCAGAATATCGACATCCATGTCTCTCTTGTAACGACGGGGAGACCTGGTTCAACACAAGCATTGTCTCCACTATTCTAAGACACCACAGAAGTAGCAGATGACGAGGGAAAGTAGCGGCATAACAAACACATTGGCTTATTATCCACCGTCCTACTCACATACAACAGTAATGAAGACAAAAAAATCAAATATATGTTCGAAAATATCAAATTTCTTAACAAAATTTGTCTAATGTGCGTCCTCTACAGACCTCCGACAGCAGGCGGGAAGCCTGTTTCAAAACTGACCTTTCAAACTTCGATTCGACTTAGGAACTTGCAAATAATGCTAATATTCTGCCCCTTCACTGTGAAATTCAAGTGTGTAGCTTTTTCTTCAAACGTTACAGTATTTCAGCTTGTACCTACCCATAATGCAGCCTATAGTCACACCCGCATACATATATTTGCCACGAAACCCGCAAGCAAAATCAACAGATTAAAGACTACAGGAACAACTGGAATGATTATGTCACAAGAATGGAAGATGGAAGATTACCAAAACTGATGATAATTATTATCCACCAGACAGAAGATATTTAGGAAGACTGCGGAAAATTAGCAGTTTCAACCGAGAAGGCGTAACAGGGAAATGGCTAATGCAGGCAGAGGGAAGAAGAAGAGATGCCAAATTAAAACGTTATGATTTTTACGTAACTGTGATTTTAATAAATTTTGTAATGATATATAAAAATCTGGTCTGATATATCTGATGTAAAAGGGGTTCTGAAGGCATTAATGTGTTCAGGTTAAATGAATAAATAAAAAATTAAATGTAGTATACAAGTTGTCCCAGGAAGAATGGTCAGTATTCAGGGATATGACAGGAATGGAAGCAAAAACTTTACGTTGACATATGCGCTATTTTGATTAGTTTCTGAGATGGAACATATTTAGTGTACACTGTTATTTATTTTCTTTATTATTCAGTACACTGTCATTGTTTACAGTGTACCAGATTAGTGTAGACAAAGTCGAATAATTTTATATAGCACATGTGGTCTGCCAAGTCAGGAAACTACTTCATATTGGCTTAAAAAACCTACCTACATCTCAGCACATGTGCATCGCGGGAGATTTTCAGTATTCGCTCGTTCCCCTTACGCAACGTGTGAGAAAAAATGTGTAGGACCTTTTTATAGGAAATTAATGTAGTTTAATTTTGTATTGTGACAGGTTTTGGCTAGAGGTCGCGGATTTCGTGTTATTCAAGGAAAACTTATAAAAGTAACATTAAATGTGTTCCATCTCAGAAGCCATTTGAAATACAGCATGTCCCTATTTAGTATTCGTGCCTGTTATATCCCTGAATATTGACTATTTCTCCTCAGACAGCCTGTATACATGCACTATCATGTATGTTAAAATAATTATGTTTTATGCATACTAGTATTTTTGTAAAGAGCTGAATTCGGTTGGAGAGGTGCTCAGTCAATAAAGCAAACTGCAAGCTGTATCACTGTGCCAAGAGCGCAGAGAACAGAGTGACGCAGTGTGAAATTCTCTGTGCGGTCTCGCGTGTGAGAGTGATGGGGAGCAGTGAGCTAGTGGGATGGCTTATGGTCTGATTTGTGAGAGTGGTGGTGAGCGATGGATGAGCTATAGGGAGGGAAGTGATGCCTGGGTCGCTTTGAGGTACGCTTTGACCGCGCGGTGGCTGAACACCGCAGCTTATATGTTCGCTGACAACACGTTCCGAATGCGATGCTAAGTCAAAGGATAAGAAGTAATAACTCACTTAAAAGTATGTAAACGCTTATTGAGCTTCTAAAATTTGAGATATTCTTTTTCAAATCAAGAGCCGAAATATGAGGCTGGGAGTACACTACTGGCCATTAAAATTGCTACACCACGAAGATGACGTGCTACAGACGCGAAATTTAACCGACAGGAAGAAGATGCTGTGATATGCAAATGATTATATTTTCAGAGAATTCACACAAGGTTGGCGCTGGTGGTGACACCAACAAAGTGTCGACATGAGAAAAGTTTCCAACCGATTTCTCACACACAAACAGCAGTTGACCGGCGTTGCCTGGTGAAACGTTGTTGTGATGCCTCGTGAAAGGAGGAGAAATGCGTACCATCACGTTTCCGACTATCGCGATTGGTGTTTATCGTATCGCGACATTGCTGCTCGCGTTGGTCGAGATCCAATGACTGTTAATATCGAATCGGTGGGTTCAGGAGAGTAATACGGAACGCGCTGCTGGATCCCAACGGCCTCGTATCACTAGCAGTCGAGATGACAGGCATCTTATCCGCACGGCTGCAACGGATTGTGCAGCCACGTCTCTATCCATGAGTCAACCGATGGGGACGTTTGCAAGACAACGACCATCTGCACGAACAGTTCGACGACGTTTGCAGCAGCATGGACTATCAGCTCGGAGACCATGGCTGCGGTTACCCTTGACGTTGCATCACAGACAGGAGCCCCTGCGATGGTGTACTCAACCACGAACCTACGTGCACGAATGAAAAAACGTCATTTTTTCGGATGAATCAAGGTTTTGTTTACAGCATCATTATGGTCGCATCCTTGTTTGGCGACATCGCGGTGAACGCACATTGGAAGCGTGTATCACTCGGGCCGATGGTATGGGGTGCCATTGCTTACACGTCTCGGTCACCTCTTGTTCGCCTTGACGGCACTTTGAAGAGTGGACGTTACATTTCAGATGTGTTACGACCCGTGGCTGTACCCTTCATTCGATCCCTGCGAAACCCTACATTTCAGCTGGATAATGCACGACCGCATATTGCAGGTCCTGTACGGGCCTTTCTGGATACAGAAAGTGTTCGGCTGCTGCCCTGGTCAGCACATGCTCCAAATCTCTTACCAATTGAAAACGTCTGGTCAATGGTGGCCGAGCAACTGGCTCGTCACAATACGCCAGTCACTACTCTTGATGAACTGTGGTATCGTGTTGAAGCTGCATGGGCAGCTGTACCTGTACACGCCATCCAAACTCTGTTTGACTCAACGCCCTGGCGTATCAAGGCCGTTATTACGATCAGAAGTGGTTGTTCTGGGTACTGATTTCTCAGGATCTATGCACCCAAATTGCGTGAAAATGTAATCACATGTCAGTTCTAGTACAATATATTTGTCCAGTGAATACCCGTTTATCATCTGGATTTCTTCTTGATGTAGCAATTTTAATGGCCAGTAGTGTATTTTCTTTAATGTACTGTAACGAAAAAGTGATCTGTCGTTTGCCTCGGTAGGTATGTGGTCAGTGTGGTGGAATGTTAAATTATAGGGCCCAGATTCGATTACTGACCAGGCCGCACATTTTTTTTCTTACACTTGGAGACTGGGTATTCTGTTGTGCATACTCACGTACCGTCATAACCTGGATGGCGGAATGGGTATGGCCTGACAGCCAATAAATTGAAAAAATACCTGAACTTTTTTATTTTCTGTTGCTTTTGTCTAGTGGCTAGCATTGCTGCCTCTGGATCATGGGGTCCCGGGTTCGACTCCCAGCCGTGTTGGGGATTTTCTTTGCCCGGTAACTGGGTGTTTGTGTTGTTCTCATCATTTCATCATGATCGTCATCGTTCGCGACAGTGGATAGATTGATTGTGAAAAAATTGGCCTGCTTAATAATTGGGACTTTGTACGGGCACTGATGACTGTGCAGTTGAGTGCACCACAAACCAAACAGCATCATCTATTGCTTTCATGGGTGAGAAAACCAACATGTACCAATGAGGTATGCAAATCTACTTGTGCACGTACAACACACTTTTTGTAGCTTGTGAAACGTTTTCCTAAGGGTGTGGCATGGGGCACTGTTGCAGCAGCGTAGCACAAAATTTTCATTCTTCACATTGAAGCCACCAGAGGCGCATTATGAAATCAGATGAGCTACGTATCATTTTTTCCGAATCACGCATCATCTACTCTTTAGAAGGATCTGGCACTTTGGATCAATCTCTAGTTCATATGTGTGAGTCGTGATACTGCTCATTTACATTACTCGGGTTTATCATGCTCTCGAGATTTATTAACTTTGTGAAAGGCATCGCTTCATATTCTACACTGCTACTGCTTTACGGTGTGGGCAAATAAAAGCAATGTATTGGCTTCCTGGGACATGTTTCATAGAACTAGCCATCTTCAACACTTATTAGAATCACATATCGTCTGCTTGTATCTTGTGAAGACTCCAAAGCGATACCAGATCTGTTTTTGTGAACTTTGCGTATGACACTGAAAACAAGTCACACACAAGTCATAAGTCACAACAACACACCCATCCAAGAAAGAACGATCTTAAATATCGCAGTCTCTGGTGGGAAGGCTTGTTCAGTGTACTATTGTACGTCACCTGTACCACTTTCTACTATGGAATCGCAACTGAACTGGGAAATTTGTATGGAAGTCCAAATGAGTGAGGGAAGCTTACAATTTTCATAAAATGGTGTGCAGCCGACAAAACATCTCCGAATATTCTTCCCGAAATTGAGGCCGATTTTTGATGGCAGCAGGCTTCCGGTCCGGAATTCCACCTCTGACTGACCTAGTCTACTTTATATGTCCTCCTTGGTTCATCCATCAAGTGTATCTTGCTTTCAAGGCAGAAAAATTCCATTTCTTCGCCTGCTTAGTAGTGCGCAGTTTTGATTTCAAGTTTATCACTAATCTCATTTCACATTTCTGTTACTCCTCATTACTTCCATGTTTCTCCTTTTTTCATTCAGTCCATGTTCTGTACAAATTAGACTGTTCATTCTATTCAAAATGTCCTGCAATTCTTCGCACTGTCACTAAGGACAGTAACCTTACCAACAAACCCTATTACTGATATACTTTCACAATGGAATTTAATCCCACCTCTGATCATTTGGGTCGCTGAACCTTCATGTAAAGATTCGACAGCAGGGACGAAAACTTATGTGGCAGGAGTCGAACCGAAATCCACAGCGCTTGTACGAGTTTATGATGCATTATCTGCGGAGTGTGGTGCTATTTCTCACTGGCAAAATCGTTTTCATGACGCCTACGTCATCGAAAGCAGCGACATAAGACCAGGTGGTGGTTGGTGGTTGTTAGTGTTTAACGTCCCGTCGACAACGAGGTCATTAGAGACGGAGCGCAAGCTCGGGTTAGGGAAGGATTGGGAAGGAAATCGGCCGTTCCCTTTCAAAGGAACCATCCCGGCATTTGCCTGAAACGATTTAGGGAAATCACGGAAAACCTAAATCAGGATGGCTGGAGACGGGATTGAACCGTCGTCCTCCCGAATGCGAGTCCAGTGTGTTAACCACTGCGCCACCTCGCTCCGTAAGACAAGGTACAGCTGAAATGTGAAAAATGTGAGAAATGTCTGAAACTACAGGTATTCTGTATTCTGACAAACTAGTTGAACAAAAGGATAATTCCTCCCGATTGCTGACCAAAGGTGCTAACGCTCGGACTTTGGACTCTTGCTAAAACTTAAGATTTGACGTTGAAAGCAACGTTTTGTTGCATCGAATCGCCCCTCGATGGTAGGCAAAGAAACCCTTGTAAATCAGTTTTGCTAAATTTTGCAGCAGGAGCAAAAACGGTCTCTTAAAAATATATGAAGTGATTCAGATAAAGTTGCCACATGTGTAACGATACAGTAGAAGCCTATTTATTGACAGATTAGAGGCATCCATGCACTTTCATATCTCTCTTTGATAAAGGAAGTAATGGTTACAGTAATTAAGGGTTTCGACAGACAGATGGAGTTACGAGGTTGTCATAGCCTACCATTAAACTATTTGATGACACCTGGATTAGCCTTTGAGCCGGTGTTGGATTCACAGTCTGACGGATGAAGGGCGACGTATATCTTCCCTCACGATCCACCATCTTTATCGAGTACAACCAAAGGTACTTATAGTTTTCATGGAATCCTCTTTACAGCAGTGCACCATCTGGACGAAGTGTCGCAGGAGGGTATTAGCGTGAATTCTTCCAAGTATTAAACAGAACAGTGCACCACAAAGCCCCGTCTCGATGCCTGGAGTCCAGATTTCTCATTCTGGACGACAACGTTCGTCCCCAGACACCGCCAGTGTCGTCACTGAAAAAAAGTGTGAAGATTGGGCAATGTTTCCGTACTCAACCTACGGGCCACGCCTGACTATTCCCCGAGAACTGTACTTATTACCGGAGGTGAAAGAGCCCGTCCAAAGACGCCACTGTTCACCACTGGAGATAACCGCCACCGTTGTCCGCGCCATTCGTCCCATTTATAAAGCGTGGCGTGTTGGATGGGAGACGTGTAATACTTCCACGACGTAGGGCCACGTTCACTGGAAAGCGGGGAGAGTTTGTTGAAAGATTGTAGCGAGTAATGTGAAAAAGTAATGCATGTAAATAAATTTAAAGAATGAGGAATATTAAAGCACTGGCCCCCGTAATACAGTGAAGCTAAATTAACATTTTACATCTTGACGTTAACTTCGTATAACGCAGTTTGTTCCAAAAAGCCGCGCTCGAAAATACGGTTTTTGAATGGATCGTATCTCCGATTTGTTGATCGCAGAAATAAGATTCAAATGCTTTGGATAACCCATGACCTAGCCACCGTGTGTGTACCTATCGGAAGAACGAGCATGCTGTAACTATCCTACACTTCAGGGTTAAAATTTATACTTTACATACTACCTCCAGTCCAGGCAAATTGAGCAGATCGGTTGGTTCTTTTGAATTAAGCATGATGTAGGTCGGGCCTTAGGCTTGCAAAAGCACCATTTGTTCTTGGGAGGTTTCTGAGAAAACACCGAAAAACCACGATTTTTGTATACGAAACGTACCAATTGTTGAATTGGCCGCTTTTGTAATTTTTATTCACGGCAGATCGTCGGAATTTTTACCAGATTTTCTTACCTTATTGTTCTCGGTGAACCTTGAACCTTTTTTCGGTTTTATTATCCGTTATCGAAATGCAGAAGTTCAAGCTTATCGTACCTACGCATGTAAAATATGCTCGTAATATCCGGTCTGGAGAGCATGGAGAGCTGCATCAAACCAGTCTCAGGACTGAAGACCACAACAACAACAACATCCGGTCTGGACGTAAATGTAGTTTTAAATAGCGTAGTGAACACGTGTACGTCACCAAACTATTTTTATACACATTTTTTCACGAATAAAACTTCATGACTCACTGTCTCTGTATAATGGTCACTTCACACATATACAAATTTGCCGAAAGTGGTACTGCAGCGACACAAATTACGTTAAAAAAGATTCTTAACATGCCTGAAATAAAACTTAAAATGATTGTCAAAAGTTATATAAAACTAGAGAAACTGCAAATTCAGTAATAACATTTTTACTCTTTCAAGATACAGGTAATAAACCGGGCGTTTTCGATGAATTGCGATCGGTGAACGAAGTATCCAAAAAAAAAAAAAAAAAAATCTAACGATTTTGTATTAACGTTGTATTACAGGTTGAAAAAAAATTCGCGCACTCGGACTTCTCACCGCGATTACTCACATACTAGCAATATAAAAATGTCTGTCACAAAATACCTTCGTGCACATATTTCCGGCAGTAAATGGACGTTCAAGATTGGCAGTCTGGCAAGACTGTAATCACATGTACTGTAACTACCTCTATCAGCAGACACGAAGAACATTGTGCAGTGGGTAGTGTCTTAGGTTAGCATGCAGGAGGTCGAAGGTTCGATCTTCCGTTGAGGCTTATTTGTTTTTATTTGCCAATTAAATTTCACCATATAATACTGTAGCTACACCGTTTCTTAAGCCCCTTGTACCCGACATTTTCATAGAACATGTTTGGAAATTATTTGCAAAGCACTTTACTAGCGCTACTGGTGACGTAAGGCCATAACGAATTATAGTGGACCCGAACGTGACGAGAATGATAATTGGTACTAATCGATGGGTCCACTGCGGGAGAGTACGTGGAAAACAGAATCTAGTAGATGCAGCGGTGTGAAACAATTCGCGTACACAACGTGCAAAAGGCTTCTTTAAAAGCTGACCAGTGAAAACAATTGGGCTTTCATTTCTGTATTGGTATCATGTAAGTTGAAGAATACGCACTGTAATTGCTTTATGACGATTACAACACCAGATACCATACCACGCACACTACGTTTAGCAAATAAAAACAAATACGTCTCGGCCCAGAATGGAACCATTGACCTCCTGCATGCTAATCCAAAACGGTATCCACTGAACCAAATGCAGAGCACTGTGGATGACAGCTGACAGAGGTACGTACCGTACATGTGACTACAGTGTTGCCAGATTGTCAGTCTTTAACGTCCATTTACCGCCAGAAATATGTGCAGGACAAAATTTTGTAACATTTTTCTATTGCCAGTATGTGAGGAACAGCGCTGCGAAGTCCGAATGCGCGAATTTTTTTTCGCCCTGTATAAATAAACTGCCAAACTTTACTGACCTATAGAATTCGTTCTACATAAGCAGCGCACCATGCTGCAGCAGGTAGTAGAAACGAACCAGCGCTGTTTATAAACTGACAGAAAAGTGGGGAACCAGCTGTGTCAGTCCTCGTTCTGCCTTTATCTCCAAAAATTTTAGCATGTGAACCTATTCTTGCTTTTTGCGCTGTAAGAGAGTAGCAGAGGTACAGTGATGGTAGAAGAAAGAGAGGATACAGTCCTAGAGGGACAGTAAGAGAGAGAGTCATGGTGGGAGAGAGAAAGTTGCAGTTAAAGAGATAGATAGGTAGATGAAGACAATAGCGGTGAGAGCCAAAGAGAGAGGAGACAGTGGACATGAGTGAAGACACAGGGATGGGGGGGGGAGGGGGCGGGGGCGTTCTGGATCCTCCCACACCGGCGATCATTAACGCATAGGTGTAGGGAGGTGGGCATTTTGGACCGAAATTTTAAGGACTTGGGATAGGGCAAAAAGTTGTGGTGGTCCCTTCCACACTTTTTGAGCTGCCAAGAAATGATGGAGGCAGAGGCTGTGGGAAAGAAAGACGAAAGCAGACAGTGCAAGTGAGAGAGGAGACAGTGGCAGTGGGATAAACAGAAAATTGATGTGAGATAAAGGAGACAGTGGAAGACACATATACAGACAGTAGCAGTGAGAGGTAGAGGCTATGAATGCTTAACTGTAAAGAGAGACTGGGTAAACCTATTTGGAATGTCCTGTGTCAAAAGAGAGCGAGTATGTTCCTATGGCCATATTTTTGACGAGGAAGGCGGAATGAAGATTTGAGGCAACTGGTTCCCCACTTTTCTGTCAGAGTGTTTCATAGAGGAGTATCTTCACCTTTTTTGTGCTACGACAGGAACATTTCTTCCGCTGGCATTACATGCAGTCAATTATTAATAGAGGAATTCCAGGTCCATTAAAAATTTTCAGAAGTCGTCATACTTTGTAGTTCTTCTCCGATAATATTGACATTATTGAAGTTGATAAGGGATATGAGACCTCACAATAAAGGATTTGTGCAACACGGCATTGTATGCAAGCGAAGAAGTTACGTTTGGTGTGTAGGTTTTTCTTGCAGCAACCATGACGGAAGCTCAGCCGTACAATGGTAGTTCTGTAGTTCAATCAGCATCACTGGGTGTAAACAATGCTTCTTTACAACGTATCACAATGGTGCATGGGAAGTCGAGACGAGCAAGAACATTCAAAGGACAACGAAGCAGAGTCGTTTTTAACTGCAACTTCAGAGGCTACAAGCGGTAGGCTCATCCGAATATTTGCCTAATGGTCGCTTTCCTCGCTGTTGAACCGTTGTCTCTTAAGGGGAGGTTGACTATCTTTTCGTTCAAAAAATCGATTTTTTTAAAATAAATTTTTGAATCCATAAAAGTGTTTAGAATCCACCCCTGAAACGGTATTCCCGAATACGGAGCGGAAATGTTTGTTATTCGCGGTTGAACAAAAAAATGCACCTACCTGAAATCGGCCTTTTTCACGCACCAGTTTTTTTTCGGAGGACGAGTTATTGTAACGGAGCTTGGGAGAAAACACACAAAATTCAAATGAAAGTTTGAAAGCGTGTGTTTGGAAGTTAGCCACCAACCATTTGCATTCTGGCGCGAAGAATGTGGAGATTGTGACTTTCCTGGCAGTGAGCAGCTTCAACGAAGGGTATTCAGCAATTCTCAAGACCATGACAACGATGGACGTCACTCTGGGAGTCTGTTCGACGCAGTTCGCCAAGCATTCAGACGACCACCGATTACAAGCGGCCGAAAAGCGCTGGTCACCGGCCGTACGAGCGGCTCTGGCGCAGCGCAGGATGGCCCAGATCGAGCAGAACGCCCTCTATGAGGAAGAGGAAGGACTAGTTTACGGAGCCGGAATAGTAGTTTGAACGTAAGTTGCATAATATTGCATTTATATGTAGTCAAAACTTCAAAAGCGTTTTTCTCGAAATGACGTTTTTTTTATCTACTGAACCGATTGGCATGATTCTTTGTTTCCGACGAAGCTAAATAATTGTCTAGGAGTTGTACCACTTTTATTCCAATCCATCAACTATAATTATTTTTACTTGGCTGACGAAGTCGAAAAATCGATGAAAAAACCCCTATTTTTTCAAATGTCCGCCATTTTGATTCCTATGGTCCAAATAACTTAAGCCAGGTACAACTCCTTGAGAATCTTATACACTTCGCTAACGGCAACTGAATTTTTATTTCAGACTAGCTGGCTGACCTTTGACATACCGCGTGTGGAGATCTACATCGAAATTTTTTTTCGTTCCGACGGCACTGCCGCCTTTGCTCTTCTACATATACGGTCGAAAAAATTCCAGTTTGTAGACGAAATATCAATAAACATTTTGACCAAATATCTATAACATATCCCGAGAAAAAAATTCTCAAAAACATGCTTTTTTCGGGCCAAAGATAGTAAACCTCCCCTTAAGTGTATGTGTTAAGTGTATATGGGTGTTATGGATATGTACACTGATAAGCCAAAGCATTATGACAGGTGGCCACAACGACGTTAGATGCCGCCTGGTGGCGCTGTGGGCACGTGACGTGGCAACAAAAGAATGTGAGGCGAGCAGCCCTGGACAGGGGACCACCCTAACGAAGATATGAACTGCAGACGGTGAAATTCATTGAGATAAACGACTCTGACAAAGGGCAGGTTATTATCACGTAGAGCCTGTCAACGAGTATCTCGTGCAACTCTCATGAGCATCTACGCAAAGAGGAAAAGGACAGTAAAACTACCGCTAGGCGCTGAATGGTTGGACAACCACGACTCTTCACAGAGCGTGGGGTTCGGAGGCTTGTCTGCTCTGTGAAGTACGAGGGTGGTTCGAAAAGTTCCCCGAATCACCACGAGAGGTCAGCGCTAGCGCAACGAGTTGTTCATTGTTGTTCATTGGACTGTTGCCTGTAAACACTTGCCACGTCAGTGATCTTCGAAGAGAGCTGTGGCGATGACGTGACTCTCTTGTTATTCCCACGTACTGATTTGCGAAGATGGAAAATAAACGAGATTCGAGCAGCAAGAAACGTATGAAAGCAAAGGACAGTCATGCCGATTCCCAGGATTCACTAGCGGACTCTGCTCCTTCATATTCAGCTGTTGCTAAGGGGACAAATGAATTTAAATTTTGTCGGGAGAGCTTAGATGATGATCGGCGCAGTGGTCGGCCAAGATGTGTCATTACTCTAGAAATCACTGCAAAAGTGCACAGAATGGTCATGGAGGACAGCCGATTGAAAGTCCCTGAAAATGTTCACGCTTGCCAGATGTCATCTGAAAGGGTATATCACATTTCAGTGAAGAATTAGAAATGAAAAAAATCATCTGCAAGATGGGTGCCGCGCCCGACACACGTGCCGTCGCCACGGCAAAATTACACGAACTCCACAAATGCCGTCATCGAGGTGAACGGTGGCTCGAAACATGCAGCGTTCTACGGACGCAAGCTGGTGAGAATAGATTTATGCTGTGGGAGACGTTCTTCTGCACTTGCATGAGGCCTCTGGTAGTAATAGAAGACACGCTGACAGTTGCGAACCATCCGCATTCCTTCATGCTCGATGTCTTCGCGATGTCATCTTTCAGCAGTATAATTATCCATGTCTCAGAGCCAGAACCGTGATACAATTGTTTGAGAAGCATTACAGTGAACTCACGTTGACGTCTCGGCGGCCAATATCGCCTGGTGTAAATCCTACGGAACCCATCTGGATCGCTACCGGCCGCCATCACAGCACACGCCAATCAGTGGCCCGTTATTTACGCGACTACATAAACTATGCGTAGACATCTAATGCCACATACCTCCGCAAACCATCCCAAAAAACTGTTGGATCCATGATCAGTGATGTATTTCGTTCCAAAGACGTACAAACAAGCTGTTCAGCAGGTGGTCATAATGTTTTGTCTCTTCAGTGTATACAGAATGCTGCCACCAGGTTAGTGATTTGTGACGAGAAAATTGGGAGGGTGGAATCCGGTGCCGATACGTGGACCACACTGCTGAATAGCATGAAGGGTGTGGCCGGGCTTACCGTTTCCATTTGATGGGTAGATCACCAGCAAGAGTGTCACATGTCCTCACTCCAAGTTCACACTGTGGAGAGGTTTGGAATTTCACACAGGACGTAGTCGCATTGGCCCTTGGTGGGGAACATTATGCCACCACCGCTGCCTTTTGCTGAGCAAATAATGGCGGTGTTAATTTCTGACACGACCAAGATTTGAACCGGCTACCTCCAAGTCGAGCATGACTGCTGTGCCAGCTGTGTTTGTGCGTGGTTACCGTACTTAAGTGGTGCCAGCGATTCAAGCAGCAAGAAACTGCTCCCACCCTTCAGGCGCTCCGTCGCTAGCCCACCAGACAGAATGTAGCAGCAGTGCCCCACAGGAGAGTAAAATTCTCCAGCCAGTAGTTCTGAAGCATGAATCATTCGAGAATTTCCACACTATCATTCTTCTCAGAGTCTACTAGACGACTGCTTCTGATCTTCGTCATTTTGATTGCCCATTTAAGATCTGTTATTAAGGACAGGGTACTTTTTCGACTCTATGTTATGTGAAAATCAGCACCTATTTTTTTCTTGAACTGTTTTATATGTTTTACAGTTTTGTAGCTTATCAGAATCAATGCAGAATTCGTTCTAAACAATTTACAAGTATTTTGATCAATTTAGCAAGTACTGATATTTATAAATCACAACAACATCAACATTTACACACAATTTTTTTTTTAAACGCTTCCTCAAATCCACGTATGCTTTTATCCCATAAGAAACATGCGTATGACGTATTGGAACAGATAGTAGAGCTATCCTATTCAGCACATTACGTATATTAACCTGAAAAATATTATTATACTTTAGATTCAAATTTTTAGAATATTATTCCTAGTAAAAAATTTCATTTCTCTAAAGTTTTGTTGAAACTGCAGTAAAGTTTAGGTCTACTGGTTAGGTATAGGCAATTCGCAAGTTACAGAAAAAAGTTAGTACAGTGGTATATGAAGTTAAGAAGATATGTGAATTCTAAAAAACACAAGTTCTTAGAAAATAAGATATTGGTCATATTAGATTGTGTTTCAGGACATTCCTGAAGCATAGTCTTCATTTAGCTGCATTTCGTCATCCCAAAGCGTCTTCTTGACATTACTTTTAGCAGTTTCAGAGCGAATTTTAAGCTCACTGCACCCGTCGTCTGTCAAAGGCAAGCTATTGGTCTTTCACATCAGAACAATAGTTAATGCCCAAATTTCTCAACACTTCTAATCTGGCAGTCACTTCATTATTGAAACATATCACAGCAAACAGCAGAATATCTACGCCCACAAATATCTGTAGCACATAGACAACAAACTTTCCGCAGGCCATAAACAAACACTGCTTCAAAGCAAAACTAATCGGAAGATGATCACGTACAGATGCTGGAAACCACCTGTCTTACTAACATACTCCATATATCCCAAATAGAATCACTGGTAGCAAAAATTTTCCAACTGTTTTGCGAAATATTAATCATTTTCTGTAATTAAAATAAAGCGGGTGTGGCAATTACACTACTTTAACATTTAGTACGTAGCGGTCATTTTTCATTCTCAACCCACTAACGTATATATCAATGCAATCAGTACAGCTTATCAAATTAAAAGTTATAAAAAATAATAAGGTTTTTTCGTCGTTAAGAAATACCCTGTGTCGCAAGTGTAATCATTTGGGGTTGTAAATGCTGTGAGCAGCAGGCTGCTGTGTGCCGTGCATGAGAGACACGACACACTGAAGATGTCCTCTGTAAGGTGGGAGGAAACGTTGTATTATACAGGATGATCTATTACTCCATGGCATAAAAGCTAGGAAAATGTTAATTATTATTAGTTCCATGCATCCAAACGTTTGTTTTAATTTTACTTCTTATGACGACTCATATTACCAGCTGAAAAGTGTAGTTATTATATTTCCTAAACTTTTTTTTTCAAATCAGTTCAATATTTTTTGTTCATCACTATCATCATTATTACCGTCACACTTGCAGGGTAATAATTAAGAAACGTTTACTCTACAGAAATAGTTTTTTTCAGTCGATCTGCTGCTCTTGACCTATCATCCCTCTTCTCCGTGTTTAGTTGCTCAGATGCCCATAAACGCTCTCCTGGGTCTTTCCTGTGCAGGTACAAGCTGGGCCCTTGAATGCATGTCGTTAACCCGCATGTTGCTCTTTCCAGCACAAAGCTTTTCCTTATGACGTTGCCACACGTCGTGCTAGCCTGTTCCTTGTTGCAGTAGGCATTTTTCTGCTACAATCTCTGTAGCAGCTGCCAGTCTGTCTCTATGCGCAACGCATTTCTTATGACGTGTAACATCTACGTTGTCTGCTACCTAACTTCTTCCCAAATTCTGTTTTTCTATAATCGCCTACGCAACAAGATCATCTTATACTAAAAACGCGCTACGTTGTCTAATTCATATTGCCAGCTTGTTTGCTGGTGACTGCAGTTATAAAAGTCGAAGAACATGTTACGCAGGCAGTAATTGTCAAGTTTTTCTGAAAATATGTCAGATATGTCAAATATCTCAGATATTTAAACGCAGTATATAATAGAGTAAGAAAAAGCAAAGCTTACATATTATGTGTAATATATAACCGCCCAAGGGAGAAATCGGCAGTGGACTCAATAAAGGCCCCAACAGCAGATGGAGCGGTTTTTCATTAATTAAACAAACCCCCATATTCTTCTATGAAATGTTGGATTTTTGGGGACGTTGCTGAGTACGGGATACCACCTCCTTCCATCAGCTTCTTCCGATTTTACTTACCAAAAACATTCTACTGTATAAAGTGATTGTTAATTTCCTTCAGAGTACTGTGAAAAATCTGTAGGTTTTAACGGTATGCATTATTCATCTTTACGTCTTACTTGTAATGCAATTTCTGCAGTGGTGTGAAGTGATAAATCGCAACTGTCTAATTTATTTCTGAATCTATTTCTTATCAGTTTATGGTGGACAGAATTGTGATAGATGGAGCTCTTACATCCCCAAATGTGAATTTATGTATTTTTACGTACAGTTGTGTGTACATTGTAATCTTATCTCTTACAGGGCTAAACAGAGCAGATAACCTGGAGGCCAAACAAATAAAAGAAAAACAGTCTCGAAATCAGCAGATGGAGAAACTAGTATCCCCACGTTACTCAGCCTGTCCGCAAGCCATAAGAAAACCATGGAGTAATTTTGAGAAGGAAAAGAAATCTTTAAAGTTTTCCGATGGCAGTGTAATTTTCCAGGTGACGACAAAGAACTAGTTAGATGAGTTGAACAGATAGATACTACCTTCAGAAGAGTTTACACAAGGAACGTCAACAGAAGTAAAATACGGCTAATGGAGTGCGGTCGAATGCAATCAGGTGATGCTGAGGAATTAGAGTAGAAAACACCGACGCTTATGTCACTTATTGATTCTTCTGTCGCTTCTTGGTGTAACAGCTTCATAATTATGAATGAAAAGCACAATATTGTGGATGCTCTAGAGTATATATTTATTTCGTTAACCGGTATTCGGCTCACAGGGCCATCATCAAAGTTTAACTGCTTATCATCGTCAATAAGAGTACAACATTACGTTTTTACTGCAGTGTCAAAGATGATATTTACTCTGCGTTTGTATCACATTCTCGATGTCTAACATCTTTATCAATATTGCTGGTGACTGTAGGAAAAGTAACTCTGAAAAAAAATTTGTTAACATGGAATACCAATTTACCTTTTAGAAAGCGTTTTCTGAAAGATTATATGGAGTGTAGCCTTACATGGAAGAGAATCTGTAGCGTCAGTGTTGGATGATTGGGTGAATAGCTGTAGCTATGGCTGGTGTCTATGTCATCCCTCCTCTTAAGGATTTTACTTAATTTTACCCAGCATCATTGTTCTCTGGCACGTCGCTCATCTGCTAATCTTCTGTTCTAAGCATCCAAGTTCGTTTCTTACAGCAGGTGTTATGTCGCCTAATAAAGATTCGGTTAAAGGGACAGCAGAGAAGCAACAGACAAATGGAAGTCAATATAATGCATCCTTTCAGAAATGGATACATAAATGAGATGTATCCCTGTCTCAATTTTTCTAAGTTTCACTCACAATAACTCAGTCCCCGAACAATGGACACTCAGCCCCCGAACAATGGACTTGCTGTAAGACAAGTCAAAACAATAAAAGTTCATGTCTTCAGAACAGCGATCAATTGAAAGAGAGAGAGCGCTAAAATGAATTTATATGAATCACTACAACGAAAAGAACTAGCTATGGGTCAAGGATGCGGTCACAATAGCAGAGTTTGGACAATAGAACTTACCATACTACAGATCGATTTGCAGCGCCGGTATCTCGCGGTGCAAACGTAGCGACAGCACATTCACAACCTTCGTAGCTGCGTCGTTTTAATTCTAAACATCACCAGCTCGCGGATGGCTAATACAAGGCTGGTCCCAATAAACACTCGGTACAAGATGGCGGCAGCCGCTGCGGTATGAACATTGCGGTGTTGACAGCTCTAGTAACTGTAACGAAATGCGCTGGATAGCTGCCCCGTGGCTACTTAAAGGCTCAGTAGACGAGCTGCAGGACACCTTCGCGCAATGCAAAAAGGTCATTGTAGCCAACCTAAGAAAGATGGAGGTACAACCTGCCACTCTGGCTGACTGGCTCGGCGAAGTTCTTGCATTCAACCTGGGCGGTTTGGTCTGGCATGGATTCGCAGAATGCAGGTGAGTTTGTATGTCTCGGCGACCGCGTGGCCCCGACGACGATTCGATAGAATGAGCGGGGAACCATGCCAGATGTCGCCTCCTTGAGCATTTTCTGTATGAAGGGGTGTAGGACGTCAAACGGGCTGACTTGGAGCAGGGGAGGCACCACAGGACATTTTAATTTACACTGTCTATACTTTTACAAATAAATTCTTTGTCAGTGTGACCAGGAAGGATTCAGGATTCACACTCACAGCAGGGGAAGTTCAAAAACATAACAAAATATTTTTTTTTACATGTGAAATTTCGTCACTTTTTCACTTACTATTGTCTGCATTTGTTGCTATAGGTACACTTTTCTTCGTAAGTAAGACAGATAAGAGAGATTCTTCGATGAATTTCGCACAGCATACAAACCATACTTATAGGTGTATGAAATTCTAGAATTCATTTAATTTATGAAAAAATGAATGAATTGTTACATTTTAAACGTCTTGTTTAGGAAAAACTCAAATTTTATAGTTAATTATCTCAATTTTTAACACAGTTTTTAATAGATTTGGAAAACTCTAGAGTTTCATACACCTGTAAGTATGGTTTGTGTGCTGGGCAAGATTCATCGAAGAATATCTCTTACTTATGAAGAAAAGTGTACCTATAGCAACAAATGCAGCCAATAGTAAGTGTAAAGATGATGAAATTTGACGCGTTACGAAACTTACTTTGTTAAGTTTTTGAAAATTCCACTATGAGTGTGAATCCTGAATCCTTCCTGGTCATGCTGACAAAGGTTTATGAATTTATTTGTAAAAGTATGGATAGTGGAATTTAAAATGTCCTGTGGTGCCTCTCGTGCTTCAAATCGACCCGTAAAAAGGAAATGCCAAAATTGTCCAACCCGCTCCAACCTATGACCCTCTACGTAGACAATATTCGGTAATGTCTGCGGTCCTGGGGAACATTGGTTTAGTGTTGGTAACTGAGACTGACGACTTGTTGATTACTTTTCTGTCCGGTCTCGATTCTGTATCGATTTACTCAGAATTTTGTTGGGAGTTGGAAACTGTGATCGGAATTATGGGATCGGTTTCATTAGTCTCTGTCTTCCTTTGTGGTGAGTACTGGTCTGGACAGACTCAGTGGCCTCCCCACGTGCGTTATATTCTTGACAAGTTCAAAATTGTTCAAATGTGCGTGAAATCTTATGGGACTTAACTGCTAAGGTCATCAGTCGCTAAGCCTACACACTACTTAATTTAAATTATCCTAAGGACAAACACACACACCCATGCCCGATGGAGGATACGAACCTCCGCCGGAACCAGCCGCACAGTCCATGAATGCAGCGCTAAAAAATGTGGTCGACAAACATTACAGAAGAGAGGACAATGAAAGTTTCGAAATGTGGTGTTACAGAGGAATACTGAAACTGTGTACAAGGTGGTTATAATGAAACTTTCGTTTCTTGAGAGGGGGCCCCAGAAACTTTCGTTTCTTGAGAGGGGGCCTCAGAAAAAACGAGTGAGTGCTGGGCAACGAAATTTTGTGGAAATATTTGTAAGGACATGCGAAAGAGAAAGAACGAATAAAACATTTAAAGAAAAACACTTTAATTTCCACTTTCCAGGGTAACATTTTCAACTGCGTACCATATTTAAGTCCCAGGGTCAAAACGTCGCTCAGTGTGACGACCACTTGCATCCATGACAGCCTGCAACTACTTCACAGTTGTTCGCAGCACTTTTCGAGCCATGCAATGCTCAGCTGTCGTGACACAGCTCGTTCACTGCTTGAAACTCGCAAATTTCGTCCACCATTCTCAGCCATGGCAACAGAAGCTTCAACAGTCACATAATTGACCGTCGGTCTCTTCCAGGAGCAGTCCCCAAATGACGAGTTAATCCGAACTACCGAATAATGTTCTGCAACCACGGTACGGAAAGAGGACCATTCCGTATTCATTTAATGCGGCTGTATTCGTGAAGAGTGGCTACACTATTGCTGTCGTTTTGATAAAACAGCTTTAAGACTAAAGTTCCACTCACCTCGTCAAGACCTATAGTGACTGTCTGCACCTGTAATGCACACTGATGCTTGTGTTTCATCCCTACGTCAGCTTACTAGAACTGAAGCCTAATGGAGAGTAAATGCTCTAACACTACTGACAAACGAAATCTCGCAGCGCACAGTCTGAACATCATTCCAATAAAGTCGGATACCCATACCGTAAATAACCCATACGGTAAATGATTTTCCGTTTAAACTGCATCAAATAGCGGAAGTGTAATTACGAGGGCTATTCAGAAAGTTAGGCCCGGTCGGTAGCGGAATGGAAATTTAAGCGAAAAACGAAAATGTTTTATTTTCAAGAGTTAACTACACATTCCAGCTTCTCAGTTCCGAATGAGACATTTGTCGTATCATTGTACTAACTTTTCAATACCCTCGTCATAGAAGGCCTGTGCTTTCTGCCAGTTTTCTGCACTGATCTGCGATTTGTTGTCTCTTCCAAAATGTTGTCTTCATAGCCAGCGGTGCGTGCGATCACAGAGGAAAACCAGGGGGGAGCCAAGTCCAGGCTGTATCTGTGGGTGATCAGACACTTCACATCGAAAACGCTACAGGAGCGTCCTCATTGCCTGTCCAGCGTGCGGCTGAGAATTGTCGTGAAGAAGTAAGTGTGTGACAGTTACGTTGCGCAGGCTGCGTGAAATCAGGCGGAATCTCTCACAGCCACTCAGAGTGGGACATTTTCAAGCCATCTTTACGTGCTCACATTGCGCTCAGAACTGGGAATAGCGACGTGACGCGATCGACAGGCATACTAGAGAGTGTTCAACTCTTTGTGAATTCCTAAGGGACCAAACTGCTTACGTCATCAGTCCCTAGACTTACACACTACTTAAAGTAACTTACGCTAAGAAAAACACACACACACACACACACACACACACCCATGCCCGAGGGAGGACTGGAACCTCCGGCGGGAGGGACCGCGCAATCCGTGACATGGCGCCTCAAACCGAACGGACACTCCGCGCTGCCATACTACATCTACATCTACATGGATGCTCTGCAAATCACATTTAAGTGCCTGGCAGAGGGTTCATTGAACCACCTTCACAATTCTATATTACTCCAATCTCGTATAGCGCGCGGAAAGAATGAACACTTATATCTTTCCGTACAAGCTCTGATTTCCCTTATTTTATCGTGGTGATATGTCCGCCCTATGTAGGTCGGCGTCAACAAAATATTTTCGCATTCTGAGGAGACAGTCTCTCTCCCATATTTCGCGATTATACAAAACGTGCTGCCTTTCTTTGAACTCCGTCAGTCCTATCTGGTAAGGATCCCACACCGCGCAGCAGTATTACAGAAGAGGTCGGCCAAGCGTAGTGTAGGCAGGCTCCTTAGTAGGTCTGTTACATTTTCTAAGTGTCCTGCCAATAAAAATCAGCCTTTGGTTAGCCTTCCCCACGACATTTTCTATGTGTTCTTTCCAATTTAAGTTGTTTGTAATTGTAATACCTAGGTATTTAGCTAAATTTACGGTTTTTATTTTAGACTGATTTATCATGTAACCGAAGCTTAACGAGTTCCCTTTAGCACTCATGAGAGTGACCTCACACTTATCGTTATTTAGGATCAACTGCCACTTTTCGCACCATTCAGATATTTTTTCTAAATCGTTTTGCAGTTTGTTTCGATCTTCTGACGACTTTATTAGTCGATAAACGACAGGCGTCAGCTGCAAACAACCGAAGACGACTGCTCAGATTGTCCCCCAAATCGTTTATATAGATAAGGAACAGCAAAGAATCTATAACACTACCTTGGGGAACGCCTGAAATCACTTCTGTTTTACTCGATGACTTTCCGTCAATTACTACGAACTGTGACTTCTCTGACAGGAAATCGCAAATCCAGTCACATAACTGAGACGATATTCCATATCGTTCTCTCTTCCCGGGTTTGATTCCCGGCGGGGTCAGGGATTTTCTCTGCCTCATGATGACTGGGTGTTGTGTGATGTCCTTAGGTTAGTTAGGTTTAAGTAGTTCTAAGTTCTAGTGGATTGATGTCCATAGATGTTAAGTCCCATAGTGCTCAGAGCCATATTCCATAAGCACGCAATTTCACTACGAGCCGATTGTGTGGTACCGTGTCAAAAGCCTTCCGGAAATCCAGAAATACGGAATCGATCAGAAATCCCCTGTCAGTAGCACTCAACACTTCAAGCGAATAAAGAGCTAGTTGCGTTTCACCAGAACGATGGTTTTTAAACCCAAGTTGACTGTGTGTCAGTAGACCGCTTTCTTCCAGGTAATTCATAATGTTCGAACACAATATATGTTCCAGAACCCTGCTGTATATCGACGTTAATGAAATGGGCCTGTAATTAGGTGGATTACTCCTACTTCCTTTCTTGAATATTGGTGTGACCTGTGCAACTTTCCAGTCTTTGGGTACGGATCTTTCGTCGAGCGAACGGTTGTATATGATTGTTAAGTATGGAGCTAATGCATCAGCATACTCTGAAAGAAACCTAATTGGTGCACAGTCTGCACCAGAAGACTTGCTTTTATTAAGTAATTTGAGTTGCTTCACTACTCCGAGGATATTTACTTCTACGTTACTAGAGACACTGTCCAACGCATTTATGTAAAGCTTCATCAGATTTTCACTGCGGTTTCCATTTCGCGATCGATCGGATCTTATTTTCCAAGTAGGACTTGTATAAAAGCCCTGTAGATGCAGCTTGAGTTCCATGGTGCGCAGCGGACTGTTCTCGCAAACTTTGCCCTGGATCTTCATAGGTCGCTTGGCTCGCCGCATCTAAATATACGCTGCGCGACAAAATTGCCCCATTAGGAGCAGCACGCTAGCTTTTCTGTGTCTGCCTGCTAATAGCCCGCTAGCTCCCACTGTGAGCGCAATCTGTAGGCCGCAGTTAACATCAAAGCGCGACGCACTCCAGCGCTGAGTACAACTCTTGGCCGTAGCACTTTTCCCTCCATCAGCTCGTATGAAACAGGTGTGGTAGAGGGTGAACACCTGTGTGGTGAACTTTTGAAAGAATTATTTCACTATCACCAAAATGTGATTTTTATTCCAAGCGCAGGAGGCAACTCTTTAGAGGCGACAGAGATAGTCTTAAACCCTTAAAACTCCAGCATCATTTCCATTGGCATCCTCACCTACTACTACTGACAAAATGCTGAATCTACCCTATCTCGACACCATCTCGCCACTGCCCAATTTAACACAAGTTTGTAAAACTCCATCCACTTTGTCGGCGTCGTCAGTGCGAGTTCTATGATGATTGCTTTGCCTTCAGGTGGAGCTTTCCGTTTCCTGAAACGTCAGAAGATGAGAGACGTCCGTCGGAAAGGTGTGGGTTCTTCTCAGGATATCGCTCTCCGTTGAGGTCACCTCCCTAAGTACGCCTACGATCTACCACAATCAAAGAAAAGATGTGATGATGCAATTTTTAATGAAGGACAAAATATCGTCCAAAAGCTGTACGGTAGTGTACAATACCCGTATTATAAATAATAAAACGTTACTGCCACTGATGTTATGCTATCTTATTTTCTCCATAGATGAGCACCATTTGTATCGGTGAGTTAAAAGTAAGGCGCACCTGCTCTGAGAGGTCTAGTCCGAACTGTAATTACCATATGACAGCGAAACTTGGTGGATAATGCGTTAACGTGGAACCGATTTACGTTGCAGAAAAAATAGTTTCCATTTTTGCCACCAGATGCATATCTGGTGCTGTCGGCGTCTCTGGTGCTCATATTGAACAAACCGAGCATATGGTGGTTAATTATAAAATCAGCATTATGACTTTCTGACTTTTTTGACCTTTTCTGCCCATGTCCCGTTCCTAATCCATTACATATGCAATCATTTCTGTACCTCTTTATTGCATTCACAGTGCCAGATTTGCACCTGGCGGCCAAAAGTGGTACTAAATTTTTTCCAGCGTAAATCGATTCTGCATTAACACATTAGAATAGCTACCAAATGCTGGACAAACCGTATTTTGCGGTGGTCAAGATAAATGGGACACCCAGAAAACTAACAGTAAACTCTCCTTTTGAAACAAGTTGCATGTGTAGTTCTTAGAATCATAATTTACGAAAGGAATTTTGAGCTATTTTCTGTATACTTCTTTCGTGCCCTTGCTGTTGTTGCACTACATGCACAAACTCATCAACCCATTCTATGGCATCATGGTTAATTAACACTTTTTTTTCAATATGTTGGTTATTTGATTATAGATTCTATTCTAATAATATAAGGAATTGTAGTACAGTATAAGAAATTCTGTTATAACAATTAACTTTTGTGACAGCTTTCAAACTATTTAATGTACGCAAACAAGGTTGTTGCCCTACTATTTGTTTGTTAGTTTTCGTTACCTGTCAATGAACACATCAGAGCGAGAAGTAGAATGGTGTCTGAGAGGCATGAGAATACGGGTCTGTTTCGCCAGTTGCGAGTAGCATCAACATTTATATTTAAAGCTGCCCTACAAGTACACCTTCATCCATACCCACACCTGTGAAACTACTGAGAGATTCATCACTTAATGTTGGTTCTAGGAACTTTCTAGTTAGGCTTTCACGAAATCTGTAGCTTCTATCTTCAAGTGTTTGCCAGTTCCGTTCTTTCAGCGTCTTCGTGACACTCTCCCATGGGTGAAACAAACCTGTGACAATTCGTGCTGCCCTTCTTTGTATCCTTTAACTATCCCCTGATAGTTGTATTTGGAAAGGGTCCTCCACACTTGAGAAATTTTCTACGATGAAGCACACTGTAGCTCTGTAAGCACCAACCTCTGTAGACTTGTGACATTTACCATGCAGCCTACCACTGAACCGAAGTCATCCACTTGACTGACCCTATGTGATCGTTCCAGTTCATATCTCTACAAACTGTTACACCTAAGCATGTCTATGATTTCTCCTATTCCAGTTTAACTCGCTGATATTTTAGTACTAGAATACTAAATTTCTTCGCTTAACGAAGCCCACAATTCCACATTTCTCAATATTCAACGCAACTTGCCAACCTTTGCAATTTTTTGAAATCTGTGCAGTTTATTTCAGTCAATACTTCAGTATAGTTAATCCCATCATCCGCAGAAAATCGGAGGCTACTACTATATAATAACACGGTCTGCAAGGTCATTAATATCAGACATGGGGAAACCCTGAAGCTACTTCTACTCTCCATCTATACTAAAATGGCATCAGGCAGTTGGGAACTTTCACATCCAAAACTGAACATTATTTTCATAAAAGTTGGTTCTGGTGTACAATAAAGTCGCAGTGCTAAAAAGAGTAAAAACTGAACATAATTACTCTAACCAACCTCTGCAGACGAACAGCCACTTGAATCAAACATTAAGTAAACAATATCTGTCAACCTGTGAACGTTTTAATTTAGAATTCTGACTCCCCCTCTACTAGCGATCTAGGTTCTGATGAAAAATATATACTTATTTCGAGAAACAGCCTTATGTGATCCACGAGTGAAACGTAAGTTAGCAAGAGAGGATTCCCAGAATCCGATAAGTACATCTGTCATGAACGGTACAGGTCACACATGAAGCATCAGCATTGCTCATTGATACGTGACCAGAAGAAATTATTCGCGTTCTTATTCTACACTAACAGTGATTTTGGGTGTCAGTTAAGACCGAGTTACTCATTGTAGACCACCCGATAGCGTTGAAAGTCACTGTAGTGGAAATGGAGGTACCGTGTCCCATTGGTAATGTATGTGTGTCCCATATAACGAAGGTAACTTTAAATAAATCTAACCTTACCCTGTAAAATCCTAAAAAAATCCCTAAAAGACCGAGATCATCACTGTATGATTTTCAGACCTAAGAAAATAGTTCGGCTGAGGGAAGGATCTTCTTCTTCTTGGTTGGCTCTATAGTCCTTGAAGAACCTTGGCCTCCTGTATCAACTGACTCCATTCTTTTCTGTCGATCGCCTTCCTTCTCCAATTTCTTATTCCCATCGCCTCTAGATCTTCTTCCATATCGTCCAGCCACCTTTTTCTGGGTCTACCTCTTCTGCTTCTCCCGTCAGGTTTTCCCATGAAAATTTTCTTGACACTCCGAGTTTCTGGTATTCTCTGTACATGTCCTGCCCATCTTAGTCTCCTCTGATTAATTTTAACAACAATATCCATCTGTCCAAAAAGTGTTTGTAGTTCCACAGTCGTCCTTTCTCTCCAGCCATCTTCCTCTCTCACTGCTCCCCAAAAATCCTTCTGCGTATCCTTCTTTCCCATCTCAGTAACCAGTTCTCTTTCTTTGATGTCAATACCCAGTCTTCTGATCCATATATTACTATAGGTCTTAATATGGTCGTGTACATTTTTATTTTTGTATTCCTACGAACACTCCTGGACTTAAATACATTCTGCAAGGCAAAATAGCAACGATTTCCACTCGCTATCCTTTCTCGAATTTCTACTGCTACTTTATTGTCCTCCGTTATTACAGAACCTAAATATTTAAATGTTTTCACTCTTTCATATTATTTCCCATTCATTACTATTGAATTCTTTTGTCCTTCTATATTGGGCTCCCCCATCACCACATACTATGTTTTGTTTGTTTATGTTTACTTCTAAAGCTACTTCTCTTGCTGCTTCCTCTATCGTGGCTCCCCTTTAGTGCTCTTATATTCCTTGCCATTAATGCAGAGGGAAGAATTCAGAACCTAAATCTGAATGTCCAGGCGGGCATCTGAACCGTCGTCCTCCGGAATGCGTTGTCAGCCTGACGATCACCACGAGATTTGGCTGCATCCCAGTCATACCACACACAGTATTCTGTCTCTAATTTCCTCGAAACATTATTGCGGTTAACTGAATCGAGGAGTGCCATCTTTCATACAGGGACGATGTTTCAAAACAGACGAAAGAAAGTTACTTCAGTTGTCGCTACTCTTCCCTGTTTGTGTCTTACTGCAGCATGCCGGCGACTCTGCCACGTGGATCTAGACGAGATCTGTGCTCGTGGCGACCAGCATCGGGCTGCTGGCGGAGTACAGAAAGAGAGTAACGATTTTACGCTAGAGCCGGCCGGCACTGAATACAAACAAAGGAACGGCGCGCGCTCGGGCGGCTGAAAGTATTCCGGTCAGCTACACGGCACGCCAGACGGCCCGGACTATTTCGATTCGAGGGGCGGAGCAGGGGGCGGTGCGGGGGCGGGCCACTCTTCTTGACCCGCGCCGGCCGGTAATCGAATCTGTGCTCGCAAATGATCTGGCCGGTTAGGGCTAGCGTTAGGGCTGGCTAGGGCTACGCCGGGGCCGGAACAGATTCAACAGAGTGCGGCACGTGACGCGCCGCCCAATGCTGCCGGAGGGGGAGGGGGGGGGGGCTGTGGCTCCGTGCCGGGTCGCCAGCGCCGAGGATTTACGCCGTGCCGAGGGCCGAGACTGCTACTACCCTGCACGTAGTGCCGGCGACACAGGTAAGCCTCAACGTCCTGACGCCGAGTTACAGATTGTGGCGAAAATGCAATTCCTACTGTGTCTGGTGAGCCGTGGTAAAATTTGCTGTTTTGAACAACGCGCCGCAGCGCGTAGTGTAAAGCAGTCGCCTTCCGGTTCTGGCGGTGGCGCCGCTGTGGCAATCGCAGCAGTGGTGACTCCCTCTGGTGGGAAAAAGGGAAAAGTTGGCCCTTCACGTGCATTTAAGGGGAGCGATGAGCTCGCCAGTAGGTCGGTTGGTCAGTCGGAGTGAGTCTGGGTCAGTCTCGCGTCACCAGTTCCTGGTCTGTCTCTCGTTCGCGTTTGTGCGGCAGTTAGTGTCTGCCTGTCGACAGAGTGCTAGTATGTCTGTCGTTTGGATCAAAGTTTAAAGCAGGCAAATGAGCGTCTTGCCACTCCGCCAGTAACAGAACTCAGCTAGTGGTCGCCCGGTCGGGGCTGAGTTCCTGCATCTGAGTCTGCGCGTTAGGCCGCCAGTCTGCTCGAGTTGCTCGGGCAACGGTCATTGGCGGTTGGATAGATGAGTTGGTCGGTCGCGCACTGGTACAGAAGATGATTTGTCCGCCTTGAGCGTCGGCGCATGTGAGGTCGCCACATGAGTCCAGTGGGCCGCGCCTTATACCGAGGGGTAGTGGCTTCGCGGTCGACACGAGAGCAACAGGAGTCAACCCACATCAGTCTGGCCGGTGCGAGGTGCGACGCCGTGAGACGGGAGATCGGCGCGCCTTCCTGCGTCCGTTGAAGCGGCTGGCAGCGGACGGTTCGGGAGAGCGTTGGGGCTGCTGCGCCAGGTCTTCGCCAGAAATCGCAGTTTATTAAAAGTTAAGTGATTGGAGATAGGTTGTGTCATTTACTTGTTAAATTTTACTTGTTTTCTTGGTGAGGTCACCAGCCGCTTTGTTTTGGGGTCATCCCACCATTCTTCTCCGTTTTCCCACCCGCGGGAAGGTGGTTGTTTATGAATTTGGTGGTCCGTTTTTCCCTTGTGGAGTAGGGGCGGGTTAGAGCAACCTGCGATTCGTGTTGTTCAGTAATCTCCCTCTCAATCCGCCATACGTTAATAGCTGCTTCTGTCATGTTTGCCGGATTCGTTGTTAACGAATTTATTGCTTGAAGTGTAACGGCCGAATTCCTGGAATATGTTTTTATTTTGCCTATCAACTTGAGAGGCGGTATATGTGTAATATAGAGCATGTTTGTATATTTTATGTACAACTGCATTTCATGGGTTTTTTATTTAAATGGTCATTTAGTATATAACGTTGCCACCCTTCCACCGTAAGAGTTTTTCTTTTTAAAATTAAGTTGCATTTTCGGCGGCAAGTTAATTATTTTAATGTTAGTGTTTTGTACCATTTCCATCCCTCCTACGGGGTGCATAGTTTATGTGTTTGTGTGAGCTGTTAAAGTTTTTAGTTTAAAGTAATCTGGTGTGTTGCAGATTTGCACCAGTCTAGTCTTTCAGAGGTTGTTGTGAGCGGTCGTGACGACGGCCGTATTGAAATGCAGCGGCAAGGTTCTCAGCCCGAAGGCTCATACTGTCAATATTGTTCTTTCTGCCTCTAAATAAAATTGTAACTTGATAATTCGAGGGTTCTTTTCTGCTGATAAATTTTAAATTGTTTTAAAAAGGCTTTTATGAATAAAATTCCCATTTGTTAAAGGTAATTACATTTTCATCATTTTCTGGCAACTACTTCCACGCTCACCTAGTGTGATTAAATGTGTTAATGTACTTGATGAATAGCTAGTAAATAAAGTAAAGTCTTTAAGAAAATATTTTGAATGTAAATTCACGGTTCATCTGGGTCATCAGTTTTCCGATTGGTTGCATACAGATCTCGACGGATTCGTCTCCCGTGCCAACCTCTTCATCTCAGAGTACCACTTGCACCCTACATCCTCAATTGCTTGTAGGATGTACTACAAACTCTATCTTCAACTACCGTTTCTACCCTCCACAATTCTCTCCAGTTCCGTGCAAGTTATTCCATGGTGTCCCAACACATGTCCTACATTCATGTACCTTCTTATTGTCAATGTTTTACACATATTTCTATTCTCGCGGGAGCCGTGCGAAGTGGCCGTGCGGTTTGAGGCGCCATGTCACGGATTGCGCGGCCGTTCCCGCCGGAGGTTTCATGCCTCCCTCGGGCATGGGTGTGTGTTTTGTTCTTAGCGCTAGTTTAAGTAGTGTGTAAGTCTAGGGACCGATGAGCACAGCAGTTTGGTCCCTTAGGAATTCACACACATTTGAACATTGTTCCTCGCGGATTCTGTGGAGAATCTCCTCATTCCTTAACAGACTGAAATAGTGTGTCTCAGGGGGAATGGTAGAAGTGGCTTGAGACGCAAGCTAAACCCGCTGGGAAGAACAGGTAGTTAGGATTGTGGAAAGGGGCAAATAAGATTGGGGTCAGTTCAACCTTCTAATTGTAATTTATTGTAATTTAATAAGACTTTCACAACCAAAGAGGCACATGACCGGACCTTTACCAAATGCAACTCTTTCACGGCTGGAGGCCTCCAAACAAGAAATCTTAACAAATCAACAAGATAAAAATCCAATTAAGACAGCAATAAAATAATTTAAAAAAACATCACAGCAAGGTAGATAGAACAAACATATGCAAGGTGCAATACCAAAGGGTGAAGGCCACAATTAAGTTTCAAAATTTTAGAATATATTACCATAGACTTTTAAAGGCAAAAGACCGCAACGTTTGAAAACAATAAATCTTAAAAACAAAGAAGATAAAAATGCAATTAAAAGGCAAATAAAATAAATAAAAAAACATATCACGGCTAAGTGGAAAGCCTTAAGGCAAAGTAGATAGAACAAACATATGCAAGGCGCAATACCAAAGGCTGAAGGCCACAATTAAGTTTCAAAATTTCAAAATATATTACCATAATCTGTTGAAGGCAGAAGGCCGCAATGTTTAAGCTTGAAAGATAAACTAAGGAATTAATTTTGCAATTTTTTTAAGAAAAATAGAAAAAGTAACCTTAAGCGTTAAATGTTAAGCAGCTAAAAACAGATAATTAAACACTTGTGGCACTCAGAAGCCTCCAGGGAAGTCGGTCTGCACTCGTTCACTTATGCGAGACAGATGGTGAGCCTAACTACACTCGATCCGTCGGAACCCAACCAGGGGACAGCCACGGACCGACCGACACAACGACTTGCTTCCCATCAATCAGTATATGAGAACTCAAACACAAAAGGTTACAAACGTGATAATCGACAATGGAGTATGTATTTGCTGTCAAAATTACACACCATGTTGGACAGCTGCAACAGGTGAGGAAAGGACGCTGCCTGCAATTACGTTAGTGCCCAGGGAAGGTAACCAGAACACTTACGGCCACAAGGCAGAAAATTCCACTCGTGCACTCGAATTGTAGTCAATCAAAATAGTTAATTGCATGGCGGCTAGATCTCAGCCGTAGAAATACTCGGTGTTGCTCGCAGAAAAACTTCCCCAACAGCAAATCACCGAAACGAACCACCACAACATTAAAGGACGTGTCTTGGGTAGTTGAAACCAATACTCAAATTTGACGTCCTGGGTCGGTGAACCACGAAGCTCGTAGCGATCGGACACGCTCCGACACTGTTCAGGGGCTGCCAACAGACCCAGCCGACTGCACCGCGCGCAGATAATTTTCCTCGTCCGCAACAACCGACCGACTGGTCTCAGAATGCCGACAACATCTATAATCGTCGTCAGTGGAAATAACGCCAAGTACACGCACAACCTGACAAACACTTGCACGAAGACCTCAATAATACACAACAGTAACTAAGCACGCACAAAGACAAATCGGGAGTCGATGCACGCACACATACACACAGCCCACTCATGAACGATCGGCGAGCCAAAAGGCGTCGTCCAGTAGGGCGACCGACCAACGATCCACCAAGACCGCGGCCCGGCTCAAGTGATGAATGGCGGCTATGGTCGGGCAAACCATGTCGACGCAGACCTCACTGCTGCTCCAACCAAACTGCACGAATGCCGCATTGCAACTCCCCGACTGGCAGGTCCGGACTGCGCTCCAGATGCGTTCCAACTGACTGGCAGATCCGAACCCGCCACCCGAACTTGCCACCCGAATTCTCTCTGACAGACAACAACTGGGAAGTAATAGCAGCCGAGCAAAGATACTACGAGAGAGAATATATTGACACGTGCTGCTAGCGCCGCTCAGGGTCAGGCAAAGCAGCAACTCAGTGACAATAGTAATTTAAATTAACGTAGTGAGGTGGAAGTATGTTAAAAACAAGGTGTAAAATACATGATGGCGCGAACAAGAGCCACGCACGGCTCATGGCTAACTGTCAATGTGATTCCATTGCATGGAAGTAACACTGGCACATTTTTCTACATACAAGTTCCTAGCTACGATGCCCTATCTCAACATTCTCTAAGTCCAACAAGAGTTCCACTTTAGTCGAAGCTAGCGAAATAAACTAAGTCCTGATCAGACTGACAAGTGCTACGGAGACGGCATCATCCGGTCGTAACTCGTCCCGCACTCCCCACCAGTACGGGAGAGTCCTATTTATACGGTTTCCGTCGGACTCGCACCTCTACTAGAAGGTTGGATGATTCTACGGTACATTTGGAATTTTCCTGCCTTACATCTTTGGACTCTGCAATCGAGACGCCAGTCACATACCACTGTTGCGCGTCCAGGGTTCGTTATCGAGTTCAAATCTTAGCTCGCCTCATCCAGAGTCAGACCAAAGGCGCGGCTGTTTCTCGGTCAGGAACTTCTTCATAAACGGAATTAATTCTTACGTTTGCGACTCCAAGACTGGGATTCGGGAGCTTTACCTTTCGCGGACAAGTGCACAACCGACTTTTCTAACATTTTTTTTTTTTTTTAAATTTCAACTTTACTTTGTTCTTATGGCTGATCACAAATTAAGTTGTGACGTGGAGGGCAGGTGACATAGCGGACAGGAGTTGCCACCCGAGACCTGGCCGCAACGTGCCCATCCCCTCCCGCTACAACGTATGTGACGGGAAGGCACTAGATCATGGTAACTGACAACAACGGCTTCTTTTCACAAGACGACAGTGGACAGTGGCTCACTGTAGCGGGCCTTTTCTAGGAAGGGGTGTGGGAGGGGGGGGGGGGACGAAAAACCGAACGGGGCGAGGCCTGTTTCATCGCAGGAAGACAAACGCGTAAGCTAAGGCATAAACTCAGGAAAAAAACGTAGTAGTCGACCGCACAATACCCCTGCACAAATTCAACTCCTCAACCTGCTCATGTTTATAAGGCGTAAACGTTGTCTCTTTTGCAGTGTTGTACAAACATCGATCGAGATACGCAAGCACGACTCACGACCAGTCCTGATATCTTTACTTTCGTCATTACCTCATATCCTACCTTCCAAACTCCACAGAAGTTCTCCTGAAAAACTTGCAGGATCCCGGAAGAAAGGATATTGCGAAGACTTGGCTTAGCCACAGCCTGGGGGATGTTTCCAGAGTGAAATTTTCGCTCTACAGCGGAGTATGCGGTAATATGAAACTTCGTGGCAAATGAAAGCTTTGTGCCGGACCGAGACTCGAATTCAGGACCTTTGCCTTTCTCGGGCAAGTGCACTGCGTCTGTACATCTGGAAAACTTTAAATCTCAATTTACGGTATTCCCACAGTCCCACAGTCACTTCCATACACAGTGGCCTTCTGTTCTGATGTTAAGTTTACCACTAATCTCATTTGTGTTATTCCTCTACCTTCGTTTTTCTCGGTTTGCTTTCAGTCGATATTCTGTTGTCCGCCCTTGGTAGCTGAGTGGTCAGCGTGACAGAATGTCGTACCTAACGGTCCGGGTTCGATTCCCGGCTGGGTCAGAGATTTTCTCCGCTCCGCTCAGGGATTGATTGTTGTGTTGTCCTTATCATCATCATTTCATCCCCATCGACACTCAAGTGGCCGAAGTGGCGTCAATTCGAATGGTACCAGGCGAACGGTCTACCCGCCTGGAGACCCTAGCCACACGGCATTTCCATTTCCATTAGACTGTTCATTCCATTCAGTACGTCCTGTAATTCTTCTTCACTTTCACTGAAGAGAGCGATGCCATCAGAGAATCTTATCGTTGTATCCTACCACCACGAATTTTTGTCCCAGTCTTCAAACTTTCTTTTATTTTCGTCTTTGTTTTTTCAATGTATGATTGAACAGTAGGGGCGAAGGAGCGAATTCTTTCGTACACCGATCGAAATACAAACTCTCCGTTCTTAGCCTTCCGTTATTATGACTCTTGCTTTTTGAACATATTGTATATTATTCGTCTTCCCTTCTAGCATAAATCTATTTTTCTGAGAAGCTAGAACATTTTGAACCACTGCAAATGGTCGAAGGCTTTTTCTGGGACCACAGATCCCACAAGCGTGTCTTGAGTTTCCTTAAGTCTCTCTTCCATTCTCAAGCACAATGTTAGGGCTGCGTCCTCACTGCCTCTACCTTTCCTAAAGCCAAACTGACCGTCATCCAACACATCTTGAAATCTCTTTTCTTGCTATACGAGACCTATACCTTAACGCGGAGTGCGGGATGGGTGTTAAAAAATACATCGATATTGTTTTCGAAGCAATATATCGCACGGTGGCACGAATGTATGACGATATGTCGAAAAATACTTCGAAGCTTCCGTATATCGGTTTGTTTTTTACGATCGAATACGAACATTGTTCAGATATGCCTGAAATCTAAAGAGAATAGATACGTTCATAATGCTCAAAATCTTCTGTTAGAAATTACAGAGACTACTGGAACAAAAACATAGTTTCTTAAAAAGATATATCAGGAGCGTACGCCACCGAGTCGTCGATATAACGATCCCAAGGAATAGCACATGTACGAAAAATTTAGGCACGAAAAACTACCTGAAATGTTCGGTTTTAGATACAGAAACTTTGAAATACACTCGTGCGCAAAACATAAGGACGACAGTGACTTTCGGACGTGTCATTGTCAAGTAACATAGCTCGATGAATCTTGGACCATACATAGAGAGAATTGCTACAGGCTGCCGACATCGCCATTTATTGTGGTCCTCTGGACACTGGAAAAGACGAAACATCGCTCTTAATAGGATCTGTGAACACCACGGGTAGCAGTGCGTAGTCTGGAACGTGCTCCTGTGCTTGCCGCAACATTGGTAAGTAGTTACCATGATAGGACGTTCCACCAGCGTGAGCATGTTCGACAGTATTCCTGAGGGCACTACGTCTTTCCACCTCTCGCCACACGAGAGTGTGTCCAGAATCATTCCTCATACTCAATCTGCTCTCGACCGAAAACGGCGCGCGATCCCATTCCTCGCTGGTCCAGTGCCTCTCCTCTTGGCACCACTGCAGACGGTGCCGTCGATGTGCGGGTGTCAACGACGCAAAACTTACTTATTGGTCGTCGGGCAAACAAGGCACCCGCATGAAATCGCCGTGTCGCTGTGGAGAATCGGATGATGCGACTTGGCGTCTTGTTAAATGTGGCTGCAGGGGCATCCGCTGGCTGACGTGGATCCACTCTCGAATGTTCCACAGTGTAGCGATCATCTGCTGCTGTAGTTCACAAAGGTCGGCAGTCTCCTCTCCTTTGCTCGAACGCGCCTGTGGTTCGGAACGCTGTCCGTGGACGTGAAACAATGCTGTGAGCAGTACCATACCGCTAGGCTACACTCGTCGCACTTCTCCCAGTTTCCCGATGATTCTACGCCGTGTGAACTCACCCAGTTTGTTTTCTCCGGGCCACCTTGAAATGAAGTGCGCTCGCAGTTTGACACGAACTGTGTTTTCCCGTTCTTTCAGCTGCCTCGTTTTGCGATACCAGTCCCGTATGGCGCTACAGTCCCGCTGACCCTGCTGCATGTGCCTTTCAACTTTCTGTATGCTACTGGGAGTCTTCTGGAGACATGCTCCAGCACTTACATCGTTCCCACCGAGTAGATAATATGTCTAACTACCAGGTCTTTAAGGGAAGATGTAGGGCAAAATTGCGAAAAAACTCTAACATTTTCTCTTGCGTAATTTATCAGATTGATTCTTTAAGAATAACATCGCAAAGATTCATCAACGAATTCTGCCTATAAATATGTTTTAAAAAGTTTGTTTGGGCATCCGCAGCTGCTTTCTACGCTGTGATCCGCACTCTCTCTACGCTATAATTTTTTTTGCGTTAATCGAACTGCGTATTAGGCTAGAAGGCTATGACAAAGATTATCTTTGCTTCTTCCTTTGTTTACAATGTGTTTTTTTTAATAGTACGTGTTACCGGGTCGGGATATGCAGGAGAGGGGGAGGGGGCAAGCCGGGGTACCTGCCCCGAGTGGCAATTTCAGGGTGTGCCAAATTCATATTATTGAAGAAATAATCTTGTTTCACAAAGCGCCTAGCATCCAGCGCACGTTGGTCTATTAATTATTCATATGCTTTTGAAAAACATATCAGTTGGTTTTTGAACATTTTTGAACACATTCTAAGTTGATTTCTAAACGAATCACAAGTTGATTTTTGAATGTATGCATAGTAGACGTGATGTCTCTGCCAGGGGAATCCCCGACGCACCTAGCAATAAAAACTTTGCCTCAGACAAAAGGGGTCGGGGCTATACGAGGTGAGCCGAATAAACCCGAACGGGTGAATGCCAATCGCTGTTTATGTGGTTGACTGGGCATGTGAATGACCAGTGTTGTCATAATTCTTAGTGAAAACCATAGATTCAGACTACTAGAGCGGAAGTAAACTACTGACAGGAATAACAGGTAAGAAAGATTACACATTAATCTTCTAGGTGTATCCAAAAAATGAAATTTTGACAGAAAATCTTCGCCAGATCGTTACACTACTAGGGCCCAATAATACAGTCCCCGATTAGCAGCCGCGTAAGTTCTGTTTTCGAAAAAACGCGGAAAACGAGTTATACGAACACGTAATAACGCTCAACCGGAAAATAAGTGCGGAGTAACTAAACCAGTGATTCCGGCAGCGTTATCAGAGTTAACTGGAGAATAAGTTTAGACAATGGCAGGAATAGTTACAGAATTAGTGATGACGAGATTGTTTTGTTAGAAAGAGGTAGGAGAAGAAACGGGGACATCACACAAATTATATGGAAGAATATGACAATACCAATTTCATATAAAAATTTCGTACTACTTAACGTTTCGATCTCATGCTTGAGTAACTGGAGCGTATGAATGAAATGTGAAACTATTTCCCAACATGAACGCCTTATAGCATTTAATGTTGGTGGTTTGTGAATTATATTCTGTCGCGTTATTTATGTAAATGAGGTTGATAAAAATGATCATTTGTGCCAAAACAGTCCCGGTTATTTGCTGTCTGTCACAGTTGCTGTTTTTTTTTTATCTAGCAGACTGTGACAAAATAGACATAATCAAATCGAGACACCACATCGGTCTTGGGTACTATTCGTATTAATAGCTTTGTCAGTATTACACAAAGACACTTTGATTTTTCATGTATTAGAAAGTTTGACGAACTTTGATGAGATAGTAGATTCTTTTGCAGAAACGTAATCACACCGTGTAAAGCTGTAGCAAAATTAGAGAGGAAAAAATGCTGGGACCTAAGGATTGAAGAAATGTGTGCTCTCTTGATTATCTCTGGTCTGTACTGTTTTTTTTTATTTCCTATATTTTATTCTATGTCACAAAAAAGAGAGAGTTATTAACTAAAGAGTGCCAATTTCTGGAGAGTTCTTTTTCTCCCGGCCACAAATAATCTCACCCAGTATTAATTGTGAGTCTTTTTAAGTGGGATAGGATGTCAAACCGGCCGACTGGGAGCAGGAGAGGCACCACAGGACATTTTAATTTCTACTGTTCTGAATATAGGTTTCATAGCTTCCATTATTAAATATACACTTTTCAATTCCACAGAGCGAAATACAGTGACGGGCGATAGAAGAATGCTGTGTGAGGAGGCGTGGCACTGCGCTATGGCACACTTACGACCAAATAACATGTCTTACATTTCGTCGAATGTTAATGTTTTGTACACCAAACTCTTTAAAAAGATGGAGAGGCAGATGGAAAACTGCCTTAAAAACCGGCACGCCTTCCCGCTCGGGAAGCAGCGCGTTAGACTGCGCGGCTAGCCGAGCGGGCTAACTTGGTGATAATAGCAGGGCGTCTGTTACTGATAACAGATTAAAACGCAATTACCTCGTCGCTCTATGGGCGGCGTTAATTAACTTACGGAAGGGAGACAATATGTCAACAGATTTCACGGCATGAAGTTTGCGTGAAGTATTGTGGCAAGTGTTGCTTTTTCGAAGACTCTGCACGTGCATTCCTCTGGTCACACCGTGTCGTGTCTTCCATAGAGCAGCGTGATAGACCATCGCACAGCAGTGAGTGAGGCTCTCACACTGTGCCCAGATGTAAGAAGGTGATCCATGAGTTCCAGTACGACACTATACACGAAGTCTAGCTAACCTAGACTCATGCGGAAAACAGAGACTGAGAACATGCCATGTTACATGAGTCTTGGTACAGTAGTAAAAAACTAAGCCTTAAGGACACGGATGACAACAGTGATGAAACGAGGGCCAGACGGTGGG
Source organism: Schistocerca serialis cubense (assembly GCF_023864345.2). NCBI lineage: Eukaryota > Metazoa > Arthropoda > Insecta > Orthoptera > Acrididae > Schistocerca > Schistocerca serialis. Next base: position 740,288,269 of record NC_064642.1, read on the forward strand.
AAGTGAAAACGTGGGGGTAGTTCCATAGTCTATCATTTTGATATAGGAATGGCATCAGTAAGGCAATTTTAGAAAACTTCTATCCTCGTATATACAGCCGCAGAGTTTGCGGGCGATAGTAGGATCTCAAAGCAAGCTCTTACACAGCAAGTCACAGCTGCGAGGGCGGGTCGTGACTGATATTTCGATAGCTCAGTCCATAGAGTACTTGTCTGTGCAGGGTAAAAGTCTCAGTTTGTAGCTAATGTTCCCTGTGTATCTGTGTTGTCGTGGCGTATGTCGTGTGGCAAACTCTGAACTTGATCGCATTATTATCAAGCGCCGCCCATTGCGACCTCTGACAGATGCTGAAATTCTCAGAGATTGCATGCCGTATGGACTGGGCGAGGGTGATTAAATGAGCTGATAATCTTGTTTTCCTGCGTTTGACCGTTTGCCTTTATTCCGACGGCCTCTACTGGGTCTGACGATATCTGTATCAGTGTGACAACCCGACTTATTCGATTAGTCGCATTACAAGAGCGCTCTTTCTCTCCAGCACGCATGTATGTCTAATTGATTGCGTGTGCGTTTACTGTTCCGTATACGACGGCCGAGAGAGAAAGAGAGATAAAAAAGAATCACACAGATAAGCGCACGGGTGGGTGTCCCTTCTTGCAGACTATCTGATAATATAAAACGAGCGTCCGTTGTAATGGTTCAAAACGTTCGCTACGTCCCAACGGCTTTCTTGATTATGGGAAATTTCCGAATGCCGTTTCTGTGAGCTGGTGCTCAGCTAGATGGACTGTATGGATGAAGATGACTTTCGGGTGACATCTCAGTGGACTTAACCACATGGTTACACATTTTGGGATTGATGGAGTCCGTCACCTGGCATCCAAAGCTTTGCTCTTTTTATTGCTGAGGTAGGTTGAGAGGACGAATACAGCATCATGAGGGATTTAAATTTACCTTCTGGACTGGAACTTGAACCCATAGATATGGTTACAGTCTGAAGACTCTTTCTAGCAACGACGTTTGCTGAGATTGGTTATGTGTCTGATGAGATTTGGGGGAGGGGGGGGGGGGGGGGTGGAGTTAGGGAGCCTGTAATATTTGGAAGTTACTAATGTATAAATTGTGGCTTCGACACCAATGACAGAATTCTATGTGGTTGGGAAAGTCATCTGTTGATGGGTCTTGGACTTTCTGATACTTCTGTACATCCCATTCGCTTGCAGGCTGTTCCAAAATTGCTTGGAGGCATTTAAATCCTTGGCTGTAGATAGTGTTCCGTCGAGGGCATGTGGGGAAAGATGGTAGTTATCGGTATATTGCAACCAGAGGAGCTGGTGGTTTAGGCGTTCTAGGGGCGTTGAGGAGATGGAAACTGAACCGATCTTTTGGACATTCATCACGCTGGATAAGAATAATGTACTAGATATCGTAGAAAGAGAATCAGTGGTCCACAGGAAGATGTATTATAAGTCAGTTTTACTGGAATGGAGGAGCAGGCTGTTGTACTTTGAACAAGATGCCAGTCTACCATACAAGATTCTTTTACATCGAGGCACCAGCAAGTGCTTCATAGGCGTTTGCTGTCGTGTAAGTTTACGAAGTGGACGATTCGGTGGAGCCAGTTGTCTGAGCAATGTATTAGACGGAAGTTACATTGTGTGTTTGGAAGGGAATATTTGTGGATGCGCTGGGCTCGAAAGCAATATATATGTCATCGCTTCTTCAATATACTGGTTGAAAAGTACGGGAGAAAGACAGCATCCATGCCTTATTCTCATTTCAGTCTCATCACTGGCCGTTTGCTCTTTTATTCACATGTTATGAAACCGAAATCCTTCACGAACTTTTAATAAGATGTAATTTTATTTTATTTTATGACATTCTTGTAGTATGATAATCGACGTGTAAGCCTTTCTATGTCGTTACAGTTCCAGAAGAACGACACGGTTCCACCAAATTGCCTTTCTCTATGTTTGTCTTTTATACGAGAGAAGTTACAGGACGTGAAAAAAATACATTTACTAAATTTTACGTTGTTTAGCAGAAATGAGACATTTTTTTTGTGTGACAAAAATATCACAGTTGTTTCGTTTACCCGGTGGGGGGTACATGAAAGTGTTGACACCACTACTGTTCAGTGACGGTATTCAAATTACCATGGGATGACTACTGGAGATAGTTGAAAATTTCATACCGTTGCATTAATGGTCAAGTGGTATCTCATGCTAATGATTTTCTAACGGCCTCAAAATTCATGGCTCTGGTCCATCTGTCACAAATCAACAACTAGGGAAAGCAACCACTTTTCATTTTACTTTATTAATCTGATGTTGAAGTATTAATTATAAAATGTGAATGTGTACGTATAACAGTTCAGTTGACATACATAAAATTAAGATATTCAGTTCAGTTACGGTTACTTCCTTGCAAGTAAAAAAGGCTGCAGGCCACAGCATCGTAGCGCACTACTACGCAATCGTAACCAACGCCTCACTGCTAGCGGAGCATACTACAGACATTCTGGTAGTACTTCAAGGAGTACGATAAGGTAACTGCCTCCAGCGAGGTTGTAAGGCAGATGAAACAGCCCAGTCTATTGCTTGCGAACAATACCAATCCAGACACTAATGGTGGTGGTGGTGGTGTGTTGGGGCTTATGGGCCAAACACTAACGGTAAATCCCTGTTGATGATTGACGTGTTGACGTGTTCTACATCTACATCTACATCCATACTCCGTAAGCCACCTGACGGTATGTGGCGGAGGGTACCTTGAGTGCCTCTATCGGTTCTCCCTTCCATTCCAGTCTCGCATTGTTCGTGGAAAGAAAGATTGTCGGTATGCCTCTGTGTGGGCTCTAATCTCTTTATCCTCATGGTCTCTTCGCAAGATATACGTGGGAGGGAGCAATATACTGCTTGACTCCTCGGTGAAGGTATGTTCTCGAAACTTCAACAAAAGCCCGTACCGAGCTACTGAGCGTCTCTCTTGCAGAGTCTCCCACTATCTATCATCTCCGTAAAGCTTTCGCGACTACTAAATGATCCTGTAACGAAGCGCGCTGCTCTCCGTTGGATCTCCTCTATCTCTTCTATCAACCCTATCTGGTACGGATCCCACACCGGTGAGCAGTTCAAATATAGTTCAAATGGCTCTGAGCACTATGGGACTTAACTTCTGAGGTCATCAGTGCCCCAGAACTTAGAACTACTCAAACCTAACTAACCTGAGGACATCACACACATCCATGCCCGAGGCAGGATTCGAACCTGCGACCGTAGCGGTTGCGCGGTTCCAGACTGTAGCGCCTAGAACCGCTCGGCCACCCCGGCTGGCCCGGTGAGCGGTATTCTAGCAGTGGGCGAACAAGTGTTCTGTAACCTACTTCCTTTGTTTTCGGACTGCCTTTTCTTAGGATCCTTCCAATGAATCTCAGTCTGGCATCTGCTTTGCCGACGATTAATTTTATATGGCCATTCCATTTTAAATCACTCCTAATGCCTACTCCCAGATAATTTATGGAATTAACTGCTACCAGTTGCTGATCTGCTATATTGTAGCTAAATGATAAAGAATCTTTATTTCTATGAATTCGCAGCACATTACACTACATTAAGATTCAATTGCCATTCCCTGCACCATGCGTCAATTCGTTGCAGATCCTCCTGCATTTCAGTACAATTTTCCATTGTTACAACCTCTTGATATACTACAGCATCATCCGCAAAAAGCCTCAGTGAACTTCCGATGTTATCCACAAGGTCATTTATATATATTGTGAATAGAAACTATCCTACGTCACTCCCCTGCGCTACACCTGAAATCACTCTTACATCTGAAGACTTCTCTCCATTGAGAATGACATGCTGCTTTCTCATGGTCATCCAACCACACAACTGTTCTGATAGTTCATATGCTCTTACTTTGTTCATTAAACGATTATGCGGAAGTCAAGAATCACGGAATCTACCTGGGAACCCGTGTCTATGGCCCTCTGAGTCTCGTGAGCTGCGTTTCACACGATCGTCTTTTTCGAAACCCATGCTGATTTCTACAGAGTGGATTTCTAGTCTCCAGAAAATTCATTACACTCGAACATAATACGTGTTCCAAAATTCTACAACTGATATACGTTAGAGATATAGGTCTATAGTTCTGTACATCTGTTCGACGTCCCTTCTTGAAAATGGGGTGACCTGTGCCTTTTTCCAATCTTTTGGGACGCTACGCTCTTCTGGAGACCTACGGTACGCCGCTGCAAGAAGGGGGGGGGGGGGGGGGCAAGTTCCTGTACTCTGTGTAAAACCGAACTGGTATCCCATCAGGTCCAGCAGCCTTTCCACTTTGGGCCATTTTAATTGATTTTGTATCCTTCTGTCATCTATTTCGATATCTACCATTTTGTCATCTGTGCGACAATCTAGAGAAGGAACTACAGTGCAGTCTTCCCCTGTGAAACAGCTTTGGAAAAAGACATTTAGTATTTCGGCCTTTAGTCTGTCATCCACTGTTTCAGTACCATTTTGGTCACAGAGTGTCTGGACATTTTGTTTTGATCCACCTACTGCTTTGACATAAGACCAAAATTTCTTAGGATTTTCTGCCAAGTCAGTACAGAGAACTTTACTTTCGAATTCGTTGAACGCCTCTCGCATAGCTCTCCTCACACTACATTTCGCTTCGTGTAATTTTTGCTTGTCTGCAAGGTTTTGGTTATGTTTATGTTTGCTGCGAAGTTCCCTTCTTTCCGTAGCAGTTTTCTAACTCGGTTGTTGTACCACGGTGGCTCTTTTCCATCTCTTACGATCTTGCTTGACACATAGTCATCTAATGCATATTGTACGCTGGTTTTGAACTTTGTTCACTGATCCTCAACACTATCTGTACATGAGATAAAGCTTTTGTGTTGGCCGGTCCGTAGATAGCAGTCAAAAAAACTGTGAACGTTGGCCTTAGGCTAGTCGAACATCAAATCCTTGAAGGATTCCTAGCGGAGAGACGGTGCACCTGTGACATTTGTGTCACGTAAAAAAATGTTTCTTTTTATCTCGTGCAGTAACCAAACCGACTTGTGTATGTAAATTTTTAGACCATCTCTGTAGGAATTAGTTGCAGTTTGAGTATTTCTATCTATCAGCCGGAACATTCCGTGTGCGCCAATTTTCCACCGCCGATTACGTAACGTGACAAATGCGACCAGCCAGGTACAGGCCGTGTCATACTGTTTTCGTGTGCCGACGGAACTAATTCGCGAATTACCGCGCTCGGCACTGCCAGTCGCGATGTCGTGAATAAATGGTTGCAAATGAGACGGCATAGCGCAGCTGATTTGTCGCATTGCGGTTTGCATAGTTCCCCTTTCCCGAGCGCGAGAGATGATTTGCAATACCGCGTTACCGTATCGAACACGGGGCCGCGTTGAATTAGCGCCATATTGTGGCTGCGTCCTGCGCCGTGCCAAATCGCGTATGTGGCCGCGGTCGACGCTGATGGGGGCGTACAATGCGACGCCCTGGAGTAGCCGACAAAGGCGAGCATTGCGGACACGACGCCAGGACTTGTTCGACGCAACCCAGGCGCCACCTGTCATTCGTGTAGCGCAGCGCAAGCGGCACAGTATGTGGACACATCGGACAAAGTACGGGGTATTTCTAATGTTCTCAGGGATTGCAGAAGATGGCTGCTAGAAAACTACACTACTGGCCATTAAAATTGCTACACCACGAAGATGAAGTGCTACAGAAGCGAAATGTAACCGGCAGGATGAAGATGCTGTGATATGCAAACGATTAGCTTTTCAGAGCATTCACACAAGGTTGGCGCCGGTGGCGACACCTATAACGTGCTGACATGAGGAAAGTTTCCAACCGACTTCTCATACACAAACAGCAGTTGCCGGCATTGTCCGGTGAAACGTTGTTGTGATGCCTCGTGTAAAAGGTCGCATTGTAGCCTATCACGATTGCGGTTTATCGTATCGCGACATTGCTGCTCGCGTTGGTCGAGATCCAATGACTGTTGGCAGAATATGGAATCGGTGGGTTCAGGAGGGTAATACGGAACGCCGTGCTGGATCCCAACGGCCTCGTATCACTAGCAGTCGAGATGACAGGCATCTTATCCGCATGGGTGTAACGGATTGTGCAGCTACGAATCGATCCCTGAGTCAACAGATGGGGACGTTTGCAAGACAACAACCATCTGCCTGAACAGTTCGACGACGTATGCAGCAGCTCGGAGACCACCTGCGATAGTGTACTCGACGAACCTGGGAGCACGAATGGCAAAACGTCATGTTTTCGGATGAATCCAAGTTCTGTTTACAGCATCATGATGGTCGCATCCGTGTTTGGCGGCATCCCGGTGAACGCACATTGGAAGCGTGTACTCGTCGTCGCCATACTGGCGTATCACTCGGCGTGATGGTATGGGATGCCATTGGTTACACGTCTCGGTCACCTCTTGTTCGCACTGACGGCACTTTGAACAGTGGACGTTACATTTCAGATGTTTTACGACCCGTGGCTCTACCCCTCATTCGATCCCTGCGAAACCCTACATTTCAGCAGGATAATGCACGATCGTATGTTGCAGGTCCTGTACGGGCCTTTCTGGATACAGAAAATGTTCGACTGCTGCCCTGGCCAGCACATTCTCCGGATCTCACACCAATTGAAACGGTCTAGTCAATGGTGGCCGAGCAACTGGCTTGTCACAATACGCCAGTCACTACTCTTGATGAACTGCGGTATCGTGTTGAAGCTGCATGGGCAGCTGTACCTGTACACGCCATCCAAGCTGTGTTTGACTCAGTGCCTAGGCGTATGAAGGCCGTTATTACTGCCAGAGGTGGTTGTTCTGGGTTCTGATTTCTCAGGATCTGTGCACCCAAATTGCATGAAAATGTAATCACATGTCAGTTCTAGTGTAATATATTTGTCCAATGAATACCCGTTTACCATCTGCATTTCTTCTTGGTGTAGCAATTTTAATGGCCAGTAATGTACTATACATATAGAAATCAGACATTTAACAGTGGATACATCACCTCTCCAAGTCCTTAATCCACATTACAGGTCACCAGTACAAGCACCGTTTGTGACGCGGCAAACGTCAGTACAATAGTCAAACTCTTGCCGTACATGTTCCAACTCGTCAAGGTTAATATCAGCGGCCACGTTAATTACATTTCCTGCATTTTTTCCAAATTTTCTGGCATTAGAGGCAGGAACTCACCATCGCACCACAAAAAGAAATCACATGAAGTCAGCTGATTGCGTGGACACTAACTGCCCGTTTAACCGACTTGGGTCTGCCGTTGGGCACGACTATATTGTACGAGCGCAGAGAGGAGAAGAGGGCACAAGTTCGCGCGTTAACCAAGGACCCGCGGCATTGCCTCCACATACGCAAGCGTTGGGCATGAAGATTATCACATTATATTATATGTCAATGCAATGGCTGATTGGTTAACAGTAAATCTTGTGTTATAGATTAGTATTCTCCACACAGCTTTGCTCGCATTTGCGTTTGACACGCATCTGCCCTCCTTCTTCCTCTGTACACCTCTTCCTCTCTCTGTATACCTGAACTTCTTACCTCCAATTTCCATGGTCTCTGGCCCACTCACTCGGTCTCTCCATATGCTGCACCCCTCTCTTCTTGTCCATCTCCTCCACCCTGTTTCTCCAACCACATCGTTCTCCCACCTCCATCTCTCCATATGTTCCGTCCTCTCCCTCTGTCTACCTCTTCCTTTTCACTCTGTCCCCTTCTTTTCACCCTCCACTCCCTGCGTACAGCCCCTCCTCGCTTCTCCCTGTCCATATCCTCCTACCTCCTTTCTCCGCCCACTTCATCCTCCCACCTCCCTCACTATCTGTCTCCACGCCCCCCCCCCCCCCCTCTCTGATCAGCTGTGCCCATCTGCGTGTGTAGCTCCTGCAAAACAAACCGCTAAAGCAGGCCGGTATTTCTTCCACAACATACTTGTTGAACATGGTGGCCTACATGGCAGGAGCTTGAAAATAATTTTTTATCCCCAACATGTATGCTGCCATGCGTATCACTTCGACAAGGTAAGCCGATACTACTCCCAACTCAAGATGCCTGTCGTATAGGATAGCGTATCCGTCGGAGTCTGGAAAACCGTTTGTTGTCCATAGCGTCTAGGGTGCCCTACAAAGCATATGACCTTAGCTGTTTTTGCACCCTAAAACAAAACAAAGTAGGTTAAAAAATGGTTCAAATGGATCTAAACACTATGGGACTTAACATCTGAGGTCATCAGTCAACTAGACTTAGAACTACTTAAACCTAACTAGGAAATCACACACGTCCATGCTCGAGGCAGGATTCGAACCTGCAACAGTAGCAGCGCGCCGGACTGAAGCGCCTAGAACAGGCCGACCACAGCGGCCGGCCAAACAAAGCAGGTTGACAAGGCAGACTCATACTGTCCACACACCAAACAGTGATTGTGGAGGCAGCCTACAACGGAAGGATGAAAACCGTATTTTGGCTAGATCTCTACTCCAATGGGAACTAGGAGCTTCTAGACCCACAGTGCTAATATTCGTGAAGTGTGCTGTTTGTGTGCATATTAAGTTCCAGGCGTTGGGGCAGATTCTGCACATTCAAACAAATTTACTGTTATGTATATACACTGAAACGCCAAGGAAACTGGTATAGGTATGCGTACTCGTATAAAGAGATATGTAAACAGGCAGAATACGGCGCCACGGTCGGCAACGACTTTATAAGACAACAAGTATCTGGCGCAGTTGTTAGATCGGTTTAGCTGCTAAACTGGCAGGATATCAAGACTTAAGTGAGTTTAAACGTGGCGTTATAGTCGACGCACTAGCGATGAGACACAGCATCTCTGAGATAATAAAGAAGTGGAGATTTTCCCGCACGACCATTTCACGAGTGTACTGTGAATATCAGGAATCTGGTAAAACATCAAATCTGCAGACGGAATAAGATCCTGCAAGAACGGGACCAACGACGACTGAAGAGAACCGTTCGACCTGACAGAAGTACAACTCTTCCGCAAATTGCTGTAGATTTCAGTGCTGGGCCATCAACAAGTGTCTGCGTGCGAAACATTCAACGAAACATCTTCCATATGGGCTTTCGACGCCAAAGGTCCACTCGTGCAACCTTGATGACTGCACGACACATAGCTTTATGCATCACCTGGGCCCGTCAACACTGACATTGGATTGTTGATGGTTGATGACTGGAAACATGTTGCCTGGTCGGACGAGTCTCGTTTCAAATTGTATGGAGCGGATGAACGTGTACAGGCATGGAGACAACTTCATGAATCCATGGATCTTGCATATCAGCAGGGGACTTTTCACACCGGTGGAGGTTCTGTAATAGTGTGGGGAGTGTACAGTTGGAGTGATGTGGGACCCCTGATACGTCCAGATACGACTCTGGCAAGTGACACGTACGTAACCATCCTGTCTGAACACCTGCATCCATTCATGTCTATTGTGCATCCCGACGAACCTGGGCAATTCCAGCAGGACAAAGCCACACCCCACACGTCGAGAAATGCTACGTAGTGGCTCTGAGAAAACTCTTCTGAATTTAATCACATTCGATGGCCACCAAACTCACTAGATACGAACATTATTGAGCATATCTGGGATGCTTTGCAATATGTTGTTCAGAAAAGACCCCCACTCCCTCGTACTCCTACGGATCATGGACAGCCCTGCAGGGTTCATGGTGTCAATTCCCTCCAGCAGTACTTCAGACATTAGTCGAGTCCCACGTCTTGTTGCGGCACTTCTGTGTGCACGCGGGGGCCATACACAGGTGTACCAGTTTCTTTGCCTCTTCAGTGTGTATGTGGAACTGCTTCGCCTGTTGCTTTTCTTCATTTTGTTGGCAGTATTTATTTTAAAATAATAAGAAATATCACTTACTATAATGCAAAAGTTTTTTTCTGCCCCCCATCTAAGATTGCCGACATACTGGTATCGGTCAAGGACAGTTTGTTACTGCGTAGGGCTGGAATTAATAAAATACTTTGCCAGTGGCATAGGTTATATGAACCAGGCCTCACGCACATTGAAAGAACGCTGTGCCAAAGATCAACGCTGCAAATAGCCTTTTGCAACCAAGCAAGTGTGCTACTGGCGAACAGCGTATCTCCACTGGACATTTGCTGAAGTCTTCGCGTGCTTAGCTGAGTGGTAACCATTCAGCGGGCCCGGTTTCGTTTCCCGGCCGGGTTGGAGATTTCCTCCGCTCGTGGACGGGGCGTTGTGTTATGATCATAATCTCACCGTTTCCAACACGCAAGTCGCCTAATGTGGTGTCACCTGAAATAAGACTCGCAACCCGGTGGCCGAACGTCCCCGGATGGTGCCCACCGGCCAACAAGGCCACACGATCATCTCATTTTTCATTCGATGAAGTATGACAAATATAATAATATCGCCACAGCAACATTTTTGGTACTCCATTATTTAAGAATATGTGGAAATACGCATGACGGAAAATTTGTTATGCTGTTCACAATGATTACATTTTTATCTCATTCTTTGATAATTCACCTGTTAATATTTACAAATGTAATTCTGTTATCCGCTTTCAGATTTCAGCTCTTTCTTACGCGTCGTCATTTCTCTTGCTGGCACGTAGGTCATCTTTCCGTCTTTCTTAATTTTAAGGTAGGTGTACGCAGCTTGCAGATGTTTATCGAGATCCGTAATGCACCGCCATACGCTGCTGTGGAAACCTTTATTATCTTTACGTTTCAGTTGCTAGTAACATCAGACACAAACGAATTTCAAGTACGGTATCTGAGTGTAGACACATATGGCGTTCCAGCCCACTCTATACAACGCCCACAAAACGAACTGGACGTCAGAACTTCACTTTAAGGGAATAAACTGTGAAAGAACTAAGGGGAATGCGTAGGTAGTATAAAGACTCTTTTGTGTTTTGAGGAACAATTTAGCCTCTCAGGAGAGTGCACTGACCTACTTGCTGCTAAGGGCTCCCTCTCTACATTCTTTCCGTTTTCCAAAACAGTTCACTGACAGAATAGTACTTTATTTTTATTTTCTACTGCATTGTAAACGACTTTGCTGTATAACGAGGGAGGTACGTTAATAACAAAAGTAGCTGGGTATTAAGCAGCATCTTCAAATCGTTGTTCAAGGCTGCTCATTATTACAAACTGAATATGAAGCTGATTTGTATATCCACGATACTTCCAGGCGCACAAATAAAACTGAAAATTAAAAATCTTTGTTTTTAGGCAATGCTGTGTTACCAGTTTTTTAACGAGTGATGCTCAGTTCAACGTTGTGAGCTTTATTTCCAGGAACATCAATCTTCCTACACGACATTTCAGCTAATAGTGCCTCTAGAAAATTATACCAAAACTCAACAGACAAATATCAACCTTGCGGCATTTGTTTTTGCATCTTAGGCACCACAATAGTTAAATATGTCTTGTCATGTCGCTAGAGAGAGAAGAGAGAGAAATATTAATCTGTTACAATTTTTTTTTATTACGTATCAGTTTACTGGACGGAAATGTTCGACTGGTGTTGGCGTGTTATTTTGTCGTGGTAGCACCGATGCAGAAATGCCCTGCGTTTCTTTTTTTAAAGTCAGTAACTCACTTATTTTCCTGGAAAACCTCGACTGACATTTAGACTCCTGGATAATTTGCCCACGTATTCAACGCACACAACCCCAATCAGACACGAGCGAAGCCACAGAGGAGCACTTCCAGGTCCGTAATGACCGTCAGCACTGTAAAACGGTCGAGATGCTAATTTCCCTGTTGCGGACTTCTACATTCCATCGATAAAAGCTACATGTTTTTCCCCTTTCGTTTTTAGTCTAGTGTAATATACACTTTTGCTGAAGAGAACATTTTAACACAGTGCTCCTGTATTACAAAAGGCTTATTTCTGAAGAGACTGTACCTTCTACTTCGGGATATTCCCTGCTAAACCCTGCCTGCAATATGTATATTACGATTTTTTGGACGGCCTTAAAGCATCTGTGTGGTTTCGTCGACGCAAGACATGACAATTAAACAAAATCGTAATCACTTACACGATAATGAAATAAGCATGCTTTAAATATTTCTATTTTTGTTGGTTTGTTTTCAACCGTTCTTTGTTGTTGTTGTCTTCAGTCCAATGGCTGCTTTGATGCAGGTCTGCATGCTACCCTGTTCTGTTCAACACTCGACATAACTAGTGCAACCAACATCCACCTGAATCTGTAATAACCAATGTGTGATGTACTTCTTCAGTGGACGTCGAAGTAACAATATTGGAATGTATGGTGCTGACTGGATGACATATTAGAGCACTTCATGGAAATCGCTTTTATTCAGCAAATAATGACGGACACTGTTAAGCAATATGATCAAAAAACGTCTGTTTTTACGTACACCTACTGGGGGCGGCCTGGCAACCACTAGGCTTCTTTCATTTGTTTACAGGCAAGGGTAATTTAAGAAATAAGTTCTAGCGAGAGAAGACTGTGACATTGCACGTCAACTGTGCCTGTTTCTGCTGCATGTTAATAGAAATGGTCGTGATGACTGGGTGTTGTGTGATGTCCTTAGGTTAGTTAGGTTTAAGTAGTTCTAAGTTCTAGGGGACTCATGACCATAGATGTTAAGTTCCATAGTGCTCAGAGCCATTTGAACCATTTGAATGGAAATGGTGATGGTGCTAATTAAATCACAGTTACATATGGTGCTATTGTGGGTGTGCTTTCTGAGCAGCCACAACATTTCACTGGTATCAGAGTATTTCTCTATTGTCTGTTCACTTATATTCATGGATTTATTCGTGATCACTCTCATTTGCATATCACACCACGACACATTGCTCCATCATTCTCGGCATAACTGACTGTGTGGGTTACTAGTAACGGCAGTGACTCGAGGTGGTCAATAGCACCGTTTACATGTCGCTTGATCTCTGGAACATTCGGAGCAGGGCGCGCCATTTTCTTGTTGTTTCTTTCAATAAATCCAAACGCTACTGGCTTACGCGACCTTTTGCTAGGTTCAAAAGGCTCTGAGCACTATGGGACTCAACTGCTGAGGTCATTAGTCCCCTAGAACTTAGAACTAGTTAAACCTAACTAACCTAAGGACATCACAAACATCCATGCCCGAGGCAGGATTCGAACCTGCGACCGTAGCGGTCTTGCGGTTCCAGACTGCAGCGCCTTTAACCGCACGGCCCTTTTGCTAGGTTAGGGCAGCCGATTTTCAGGTTTCCCATGGAACGCAGTCGAGTAGTTTCAAAAATATGTGAACAATGTACAGGCGTTGACAAAATATGAGTTTGGAAGTTTTACATCGAATACTAGGACAACAGTAAGTGATTAACTGATCTACTGTGGAGGATGCGCGTAGTTATGTACGAAATCAGTGGACAAAAGTTATCGTCGTTCTTAGCCAGTAGTATCCTTTGGCGGGCTAGACAAGGATCATTTTGAAGTCTACCGTTAACTGTTATAGGATGACAGTTTAATTTGATAAAGCAATACTTCAGTGTGAAAGTGCAGGTAAATTTAACTGCTAGTGCAGTATGACTGGGTCCACTCATTGTTGGGATGTGTGTTACTTACGAACCCAATAGAACTAGTTAATTGTGTGATGTGTTATCTGAGCGAAGTAACCTTTCTAATTTAAAGTTAAATTTTAATATTCGTGAAGAAAAGAGACACCTTTTAGTTTTAGGCAATGTGTTCAAATTTTATTCGTTCCGTTACTCATGTCCGATCGCCGCAAAGCAAAATGATTCAATTACGAATCAGTCAAATGTGGCAGGAGAGAGGTTACACGACAACTATTCAAACCTCTCTCGGTATCAGCACCTTCATTCTCACTCACCTCCTCTAATTCGTTATTAGCTCTCAGACGTGTGAGCCATGCTCTATTGCTGTTATATACACAAACAATAGTTTAGCATCACTTTGATATGGCGTGGAGGTATGCTGCTACTGTGACTGATCTTGCACTCGCCGGAAGGTCACCCATGACGTCGTTTGTAAACATACACAACATGACCATGTCTACTACTTACGGGTAGAATGGTGCAATGGTGCATTTGAATGGACTGTAGCATTTCTATTGAAAATAAAGCACCAGTGGAATGAACATCCATCATGCCACAAAGGTCCAGCACGACCAATGGTCGAGTCTGCGTCATCACGTTAGACACAGAACGATTGTCAACCAGGGAAGATGCTCGATGTTTGCTACGGAGTAAAACCGATGCGGTGCGGGCATGAAATCCGTTCCAGTTAGACAGCATTGAGGACTTACACCGCACAGCCCGTCCATGTTCAACTAGTGCAGAGGATGACCAATATCTACGACTTTTGCATTAAAGGAACCATAGGATGAGTGCTATACAACTGAAATCAACATTCTAAGAGGCTACAGAAAGTCATGTATCGCATCAAACTGGTATGTCATAGAGAACCATGCGACTGTTATGTTCGCAGGTTCGAATCCTACCTCGGGCATGGATGTGTGTGATGTCCTTAGTTTAGTTAGATTTAACTAGTTCTAACAAGGGAACTTCCCCATCGCACCCCCCCTCAGATTTAGTTAAAGTTGGCACAGTGGATAGGCCTTGAAAAACTGAACACAGATCAATCGAGAAAACAGGAAGAAGTTGTGTGGAACTATGAAAAAATAAGCAAAATATACAAACTGAGTAGACCATGCCCAAGATAGGGATAGCATAAGCCCATGAGCGCCGTGGTCTCGTGGTTAGCGTGAGCAGCTGCGGAACGAGAGGTCCTTGGTTCAAGTTTTCCCTCGAGTGAAAAGTTCATTTTTTAGTTTCAGACAATTATTATCTGTCCGTCCGTCCGTCCGATGCGAGGTAACTGCGCCGTAGTATGGGGACGATACACCTAAACGGAAAAATTTGAAAACGTTAAAAACATGTTTTGACAGAGCACAGGGAAAACTGTGCGACTGTGAAACTGTTGCATTCATTTGTTGCAGTTTATGTGACAAACTCTTATTTTCATCACTTTTTTGGGAGTGATTATCACATCCACAAGAAAACCTAAATCGGGCAAGGTAGCAGAATCTTTTTACCCATTCGCAAAGTGTACAAGTTAGGTGGGTCGACAACATATTCCTGTCATGTGGCGCACATGCCGTCACCAGTGTCGTATAGAATATATCAGACGCGTTTTTCTGTGGAGGAATCGGTTGACCTATGACCTTGCGATCAAATGTTTTCGGTTCCCATTCGTCTACTAATCGCACGGTTTTGCGGTGCGGTTGCAAAACACAGACACTAAACTTCTTACAGTGAACAGAGACGTCAATGAACGAACGGACAAATCATAACTTTGCGAAAATAAAAAATTAAAATTTTCAGTCGAGGGTAGACTCGAACCAAGGACCTATCGCTCCGCAGCTGCTCACGCTAACCACGGGACCACGGCACTCACAGGCTTACACTATCCTTGATGTTGCATATCTTGCACATGGACTACTCAGTTTGTATATTTTGCTTATTTTTTTCATAGTTCCACACAACTTCTTCCTGTTTTCTCGATTGATCTATGTTCAGTTTTTCAAGGCCTATCCACTGTGCCAACTTATAACTAAATCTGAGGGGGGTGCGATGGGGAGGTTCCCCTTTAAGTTCTATGGGACTGATGACCTCAGATGTTAAGTCCCGAGTGCTCAGAGCCATTTCAACAATTTGATAATCGAAGACAATAGGTTCGGTCATAACTTGTTAATATGGAATGCCTGAAACACAGTGTCTCACGTGTGCAAAGATGCAGTGGGTGGTTATGGAATAACGTTCTGGGGTGGCATTACATGGAACCGCCTTACGCCTCCCGAGCTTTTGAGGGAAATGTCAGGTACAGGGACGAGATTCCACAACCATTAATGGGGCCGGCCGTATCGCCAACATTGTAGTGAGAGTTTCATCTTGGTGGATGATCAGTAGCGGGTTCGTCATACTGCTCTCGTAAAGACGTTCCTTCACCACGCAAGGTTGGCCAGAGTGGTGTAGCCTGCCCGTTCCCCGAACATGAAACCAAGCCGAACATTAGTGTGATCGATTGAAACGAGCTGTTTCTGGACGATAACAGCGACCACGTACTCTCCGCATCTTACGCTGAATCGCCAGTGAAGGGTGGGACAATTTGGGCGAGGGATGGGTTGATGATGTCGTCGATGGTATGGCATCGCAGATGAGTCCTGCGTCCGAGGAACGGCACGTTTCGCCATGTACTGATGTTGCTCAGGCGGTCTGTTAAAAACTCCTATGGCAAATGGGTGACTTCGTGCTTACATAAACGTTTCCTTTTATGTCCTGGTAATGTGAACACATCGCAAATAAATATTTACTCACATGGAGGCGTGGTGTCTGTTCTTTCGGACATGTCCGAAAGAATACTCACGACACAGGATCCGCAGCTGTGACACATTGTATGTACATTGAAGATGGATAGGGGGAGAAATGAAACGAAATGAAGGGGATAACTGTTGTCAGATGCATCGGGACATTACGCGGAATCAGCGGCGACGAGTGAAAACGTGTACTGGGCCGGGAATCGAACGTGGGATCTCGGGCTTACTAAGCAGGTGCGTTAACTACTGCGCCATCCGGGACACAGCGCGGACTATCTGGGCACGCCTCACTCTATTTCACATTCCCTCGAGCACCCCCTATCCCCTGACCACTTCCTCCAAGCTCGCTACTCCGAGACTTCCCCAGGAGGTCGGACGTACTTGTGCATCCGCACAGAAGGAGGTGGATCCGTTGCCCAGCTAGGCTCAATTGATTTCATGAACATGCGGCGTCTGTTCTTCCGTACATGTCTCCAGGGGATCCGAAACGGTACACATTTTCACTCGACTTAATGTCCTGATGCAGCTGACAGCAATTATCCGTACCCTTTCATTTCTGCCCCTGTCGACCTCCAATTTACGTAGAATATTTACTCATTTACCGAGAGACAATTTTTGTTTTCTCTGCCATGAATTTTGAAATAAAGGTGTGATGGTGGTAAGTTTCTATGGGACCAAACTGCTGAGGTCATCGGTCCCTAGGCTTACACACTACTTAATCTAACTCAAACTGTGTTACGCTAAGGACAACACTCACACCCATGCCTGAGGGAGGACTCGAACCTCCGACGGGGGAGGGAGCCGCGTGAACCGCGGCAAGGCGCCACAGACCGCGCGGCTACCCCGCGCGACTAAAGGGGTGATACAAAACTTTCGTTGATTTCTGTAAGTAGTCTGGAATTAGGTTCCTTTCTGAATCTGTTGTATGTTACAAGATTCAGCGACGTAAATGGATCGGTATATCTAATTAGCACAGCATTTTTCGTTGAGGGGGATTATGCATCAGTACTGTTTCTCCTGGGTGGACTTGGGTTTAAAAAAAATGTAAACTAAATATTACGATAAATTTTATAAATAATCGACAAGTACGCCAAAGAAGAAGAGAGAGAACTACAATGGACATGTTATTCCATGGACTCTTGCGCTTATATGCATGAAGTATCTTTCATTTGTTTTTTGATTTATCTTATCTGCCTGGATTCGGAACTAAGAGGACGTTCTTATGTAAAGCTCATCTTGCTGTACCAGCTGATAATGTAAGTTGTACTTAAAACCCGAAAAAATATAATAGTTATTTTGTCAAAAGACTTTGTGTATGTGGTCGATCAATTGGTAGTCTGATACCTGGATTATCTTAAGTAGATATGGGCCTTAACAAAGAATTTTCATTCTTAGGCGCCATCTGAGAAAAATCTTTAACATTTTTCTTTTAGCTCATCTACGAGACGTACGGACGGTTAGGACAATTAACCTTATTTCAGATCCTACGAGACCGGAGTCAGCTACTAATAATTTAACGATTTTAGTTAGAGATTTTCTTTATATTACGAGATAACATCCCAGGCATAAAAGGTCTGGTCACAGAATTCCAGTACCATTACAGGATTTCTTTTGTAGATGCTACTCTTGTTATCTTATATTGGGGAATCAAGACGCAACCACGATGTTAAGTTACGCATTGCAGTAGTGTACATCGAGTAGACTTGGTAGATATTCTCTGGTGCAATAAGCACACGACTACTCACGATTCTGGAATAATATCTGTAGTGTTGGGCAAATAAGAAAAGGACAATTAATTATCAACGATTACGTAACTACCCTGAGAGCTGAGGCCGGCCGGAGTGGCCGTGCGGTTCTAGGCGCTGCAGTCTGGAACCGAGCGACCGCTACGGTCGCAGGTTCGAATCCTGCTTCGGCCATGGATGTGTGTGATGTCCTTAGGTTAGTTAGGTTTAATTAGTTCTAAGTTCTAGGCGACTTATGACCTGAGAAGTTAAATCGCATAGTGCTCAGAGCCATTTGAACCTGAGAGCTGAGCTAGTTTACTGAGTGCTTATACACGTGGGGCTAAATTAAACAACATATTACACTGTTAATAATATTCCTACATTAGTTATTTCTCTTTTTTGCTGAGGCATTGCATTAATGTGTTCAACAATGTTGAAATGTGTATGAAATCTTATGGGACTTAACTGCTAAGGTCACCAGTCCCTAAGCTTACACCCTACTTAAACTAAATTATCCTAAGGACAAACACACACACCCATGCCTGAGGGAGGACTCGAACCTCCGCCGGGATCAGCCCCACAGTCTATGACTGCAGCTCGTAGACCGCTCGGCTAATACCGCGCGGCCATTAATGTGTGTTTCCTTTTTATATAAGTCACGGCTCGTATTCATTTTATTACATTACACTGATAGCAAAGAAAAGGAGTCACAAACAATTTTTATTTCATTACATTACGCATGCCAGATTATAATTGGAGAGTGTATCTGGAAACCACATGCGCTGATGATCCTATAGTATCCCAGTTACACGGCGCTGATGATCTGTTATCTGTTTCGTGTTTAGTATTGCGAGTGTGGGCAGTCATGCAATGTGAACCATTCCGCTGTTGCAAATGCTTGATTCATTCGTTGTCTCTGTTGGAATGAGACTGTGTACGCGTCGTCCTGTAATTGCGTTGTCCCAGTCTGCCGATAACTGTAGTTTGTTTTCGTGTAAATAGGTATATTGGTTGTATTTGAAACGTCAGTGGAACTGCAAGCAGTTACCAGAGCTAACCAAACAGTTACCGCTAACTGTTAGTACCGGGTGATCAAAAAGTCAGTATAAATTTGAAAACTTAATAAACCACGGAATAATGTAGATAGAGAGGTAAAAATTGACACACATGCTTGGAATGACATGGGGTTTTATTAGAACCAAATAAAAAAAACAAAATATTGCTAGACGCGTGAAAGATCTCTTGCGCGCATCGTTTGGTGATGGAAATGTCGTGTGGCTAGGGCCTCCCGTCGGGTAGACCGTTCGCCTGGTGCAGGTCTTTCGATTTGACGCCACTTCGGCGACCTGTGCGTCGATGGGGATGAAATGATGATGATTAGGACAGCACAACACCCAGTCCCTGAGCGGACAAAAATCTCCGTCCCAGCCGGGAATCGAACCCGGGCCTTTTTTTTTTTTTTTTTTTTTTTAACGACCGTAGTGGTCACGCGGTTCCAAACTGACGCGCTTTTTTTTTTTTTTTTTCATACTACCCCCAAAAACCTATCTAGCCTAAAAACAAAAACAAAGCTAGTGCCACCGCCACTTTCATCCTGAAGCTAACTAGGACGGCCGTTCGCCGCCACTTCAGGTTCCGCCAACGAACAAAAATTAAATATGCCTCTGAACTTTGTACAAAAAAAATAAAATAAAAGAAGAAAGGAAAGGGTATAATACTTTATTAAATTTTATTTGTTGTTCATTTTGTTCTTATTTTGTTCTTGTGTATTTATTTGGATTTGAAAGCAGGTCTCCTGCCCACGTTTTTTTTTTTTTTTTTTTTTTTTTTTTTAAATGTGCGAACAGTCACAGTTAACCAAGCCTGGAAAACTAAAACAGAATGAAGACGCCATCGAAGATATGAGACATAAATAGCATGAAAAGAAAGCTACCACGTCGTAGTGAGGCTTCCCAGCGACTGCGCCCACTGATAAGATTGTTCAATATATGGTCGTTTGCAGTTCGTTCTGACCTCATCTGCCACTGCCTGGAACATTCCAGCTACACGGCGGGCTGTGAAAGGCACTCCATAGGTAGTTTGCGAAGCACTGTCGATATCTGGTATGCCCGGAAATAGCATGATGTCTTTCTTGCAAATAGAGCCAGAAGTCAAGGAAATCCTTGTGTCCGTCACGACAGAGGTAATGGACGGCATGTCCACGTATCCAGGTGACAGAGTTGGTTCGAGTCTTGGGGTAAAATGTCTCATCCGGAAACAATAACGTGCGTGCAGATATATGCTCCGGCCTAACTCGCAAGAGATAAGCCAGCATCTGCCGCACTAGGTGCCAAACCGGTTCCGCCTCTCCACAGCTGAGGCGGTGCTCGTCAGAATCTACTGTATTACAACCCACGCAATTGGGAGATTCTGTCATGTGAATATTGTAGAGACGTTCTTGCGTCACGAGCTTCCCATTAACAACGACGTACCATTGAGAAACAACATCGGAATCAAGCATGGCATCGTGTACAGTCTTCCACACCACGCGCCACCGTACGTCAGGATATTTTAGTTCGACCACATTTAGGGGGCGGCGTTGCAGCATGTCATGATAGAGGCGTCGAGTTGTGGCCATTTGTGGTGTCGTGAGCGCGACACTGCAATAACTTTGTTCTACATAGAAACGTCCTATATAAAAGAGGGGCGCTGGGATGTCCTGTAGTGGCACCGGCGCTCTTAGTGAAGCAGGGCGTAGCGCCGTCAGAAGCAGACTCGTGAGGCTCGTAGGACAACGGCGCAGCAGACTTAAATGTGAGCTAACATAGAGGGCAATGGCCCTATCATGGACGTTAACTAGGCCGAGACCACCTTTTTCCTTGGGGAGGGTAAGAGATACGTATCTGATCTTCAGTAACATACCAGTGGTGACGAAGTATCCCAGCGCTGCCATAATGCTACGAGCCAAGGGCTTCGGAATGGGTAGCGTTTGGGCGACATGCGGTATGCGGGACGCAAGGTATACATTGGCATAATACGCCCGCTGAACGATGTTGAGGGATCGCAAGCGCTGATTTGCAATTCCGGCCCTAATTTGGTTAAGAAGGCGTCGGTAATTGAGCGTCGTCGCGCGGCGCATGTCGTTCATGAAATCTAAGCCCAAGCAGCGTACAGTATCACTGAAGCGTAAGGGGGCAATGTGTTCCTGCGGTAGCCCAATCCCGATGCTCAAGGCGACGGACTTGTCAACGTTGATTTGGCTACCAGAAGCTGTACCGTAGGTTGCAATCCAGTCCAAAGCCGCGGCCATATCGTCAGCTCCTCGTATGACGATCATCAAATCATCCGCATATGCGGTGGAGCGATAGATGGAGCCGCCGAACTGTATCCCAGTGAGCCTGTCTCGGAGACCACACAACAAGGGTTCTAAGGCCAATGCAAATAACAATGTTGATAATGGACATCCCTGTCGTACTGATCGGCGGATCGGCATGGGTGCCGTCAGTCTTCCATTGACAAGAACTCGAGAAGTTGCACCATGTAGTAGGCGTGTCAGCACTGTGATAAAGGGGTCGGAGTATTCCATGCGCCGTAGAACGCCCGTGAGGAAAGTGTGGCCCACACGGTCAAAAGCCTGGCTAAAGTCGATAGACGCGAGGGCTGCCGGCAAGCGTCTCACCCGTGCAAGGGAGATGAGATCTCTGTAACGACATAACGCAGTTCTGATGTTGTTGGGTCCCCCCAAGGACGTCTGATCGCCGGACAAGACGTGCAATAGTGTGCCGCGAATACGTTCTGATAGCAGCCTCGAAAAGATCTTGAAGTCGCTGTTCAATAACGTTAAGGGACGATAGTCGCGGACATGATTCCGTCCCTTCGGCTTATGGATGGGGACAATCAGACCGTCCAAGAATGGTGCAGGCAATGTTATATCCGGGGACATCAATTCCTGGCAAATTTCGATCAAACACGGTAGCAACAGTTGTGTAAAGGCTCGATAGAACTCTAATGGTAATCCATCGATTCCTGGTGATTTATGGGGAGCACCTTTACCAATGGCGTCGAGCACTTCCTCTTCTGTCACTTCTCCCAGTAAATTCGGTACCATGTCTGGTGGAACTGTACCGTGGACATGTGCGGAAACGGTGTCTACCGTCGCCATATCAGGGGGCACTGCTGAATAAAGTTGAGCGTAATGCCCATAGAAGGCTTCTGCTATATCTGCTTGTTCTACCACATGTCGACCGTCGTCGGTTATCATGTCGGTTACCAGTGCCCTGCGGCGCCTCCTGCGTTCTATGAGCACGTGGTGCATAGATGGCCTTTCTGATTGTATCATGTCTGGAGCACGCGACCGTATAACAGCGCCTTGTAAATGACGGCGTGCTAAGGAGACGAGCTGCGCTTTCGCGCGATTGACTGTGATCTGCCTGTCAGGTGAGGGCTCCATAGCAAGACATTCCCGTAGGACGGTGTAATAAAAGTTTTCCGTGCTCCTCCTCCATGCCGCTGCTTCCCGGCCGTAAGCCATGAAGGTGCGTCTAAGAGCAGGCTTCGCACATTCAATCCACCAACTGAGGGTCGATCGGTACCGACCACGACGCCGTAAGGATGCGGTCCACGACTCTTCGACAGCACCTTTACATGCCGGCTCGTCCAGATGGGCGACGTTCAGTTTCCAGGGGGGCCTACTGCGCCACACACGTGCAGGTTTGAGGGCAATGGTGCAAATATAGGCTGTGTGGTCGGTGAATGCAGTGGGCCAGAGCTCTGCTCCTCTCGTCGCCGTCGAAAGGGTGCTTGTGACGTAAATCCTGTCCAACCGACTTGATGAATGGCTTGTATAATGGGTGTAACCAGGAGCTGGGCCATGGATGTGGCGCCACGTGTCAATCAGGTGGAGGTCACGCACTAGCATTTCCAATTCCGCACACGGGACGTGATGTGGCTGCTGATCAGATGGAGATAATGTACAGTTAAAATCTCCTCCGATCACCATATCGTCTATGTGGCCCATAAATAGACGCGTAATATCTTCCGAAAAAAAGCGGGCCCGATCTCTCCGTCTCCCTGGTCCTGAAGGGGCATATATATTGATGAGTCGTACACCGTTGACAGTTACTGCCATGGCTCTTGCACTCGGTAAGTACAGTACGTCCGTAGCCGCCAAACCGTCCCGTAACAGAACAGCCACACCACAATCGGTAGAAGAGGCGTGGGAGATGTGGGCGGTATATCCGTAGAAGTCAGGGAAACTAGCGACACATACTTCCTGTAAGAGGGCCACGTCGATGTCCGCCGCATCAAGCATGCGTTGTAGCATTGTCAGTTTGTGTGGTGCCCTTATCGCGTTGATATTGATTGTGGCAAGGCGAAAGGTGTGCTGCCTAGCCTCTTCACCTAGGGTAGACGCCATGGCAATAAAAGCTAACCGCAAGAGATGCCGGACCCACCAAACCCGTTACAAATTATGAGTCGTTCACGCTAGTAGTGGCATCCCCAATGCCGCCCCCTCCCCTGTCACCCGTGCCCTCTTCAGGAAGTCCCTCAACATCGTCCGACCACAGTGGGTGCGACACGATGCTGTGTGGCTGATCGGTACCTAAATCTCTCTCACGTACGTCGTCTTTGGTAGAGGTAGACGGATCGCCATCCATCGACGCGACCTGCCGCGTTTGTGGTGCAAGAAGTAACTGGGCACTCGTAGTATGGGCAAGTGAACCGTGTACACCACTTAGATCCTCAGCAGGCGCAGCATCCATGCTGTCTGATGAGATGTCACCTTCTTGACCGGCCGTGTGTAGGAGGCAATCGTCAGAAGGGGTCCGCCGACGTCGCTTGCGTCGTCGGGGCGAACGTTGCTTTCGAACGTGGACATCCGTATCCGAATGTGGGAGGCAATCCAGCGACGTATCACCTTCCGCTAGGAAAGCCGCGGTCGGGACAATGTTCGCGTCCACGTCCATCGCGTTCTGAATGTTATGTTGCGTCTGGAGTCCGTGGGACTGTTGCTGCTGTTGTTGCTGTGGAGGGGGCGACATATGGGTTGGCACCGAGGGTCCTTCCTCGTCCTCCCGTGGTACTTCTGGCGTCGATGGATGTGTCTGATCGCCCGTTTCGTTCTCAACTATGGTGTGCATCGTCGTCTGAGCGTACGTGAGGGGCAGGATTGTCGTCCCCGTCGGGGAAACGGGGTCTCCCACTGGTATCTGCGTAATTCTACGTTGTAAGCAGCTCGATCGAACATGGCCTTCCTGCCCACATCCGGAACAGGTACGCGGTTGACCGTCGTACATGATGATTGCACGACAGCCACCGATGTTCAAATAGGACGGCACATGTTTCTTGAGCTCAAGTTTAATTTGGCGCACACCATTGTAGACCTTATACGTCGAGAAAGTTTGCCACTTTTCTGCAACGTGGCTGATAACATTGCCATATGGTCGGAAGGCGTCCTTGACAACTTCCTCTGGGACCTCGAAGGGGAGCTCAAAAACTCTTACAGTCCTTAGGCCCATGCCTGCATGATCCACCGTCACTGCACCGATATGCCCGTCAGAATGTTTGAATCGGAGAGAGTTCGAGTATTTAGAAACCACTGTCGTGCAGACCTCTGCACTGGTCATTTTAACATAAACCACGCTCGCCGTTATAGAAAAATGTATTCCGACGACAGTCGCCGGATCTAAACGTAGATCGTCGCGTATGAACTGTTCTATTTCATAGGCTCGAGGACGCGCGTGATCTGGTTGGAAAGTAATTTTGATCGTATCGTGGCGCCATGTGTGTGCCATAATCGGACTGAACTTGGAACAAATACAACTCGCGCCGCGAGAAGGTAAACACAAGCAAGCGCTCACGGTCGCGCACGGCGAGGCGCAGCGGACGTCCTCGCCCCACCGCAGCCGAAAGCAGACTGGCCCTTAGGAGTGACACTCTGTCACGCTGACCACTCAGCTACCTGGGCGGACGTTTGGTGATGATCGTGTGCACAGCCGCCACTTTCGTCATGCTTGGCCTCCCGGGTCCCCAGACCTCAGTCGTGCGATTATTAGCTTTGGGTTACCTGAAGTCGCGAGTGTATCGTGATCTACCGACATCTCTAGGGATGCTGAAAGACGACATCCGACGCCAATGCCTCACCATAACTACGGACAATGGACATGCCTTACAGTGCTGTTCACGACATTATTCCTCGGCTACGGCTATTGTTAAGGAATGATGGTGGACATATTGAGCATTTCCTGTAAAGAACATCATCTTTGCTTTGTCTCACTTTGTTATGCTAATTATTGCTATTCTTATCAGATGAAGCGCCATCTGTCGGATATTTTTTGAACTTTTGTATTTTTTTGGTTCTAATAAAACCCCCATGTCATTCCAAGCATGTGTGTCAATTTGTACCTCCCTATCTACATTATTCCGTGATTTATTCAGTTTTCAAATTTATACTGACTTTTTGATCACCCGGTACATCTACAGCGCAGATATTACATCAGTAATTTTCCATATGTCACAGGAACAATGCTCACGTTTATTGCTCCTTCGTGATTCGGCCAATTACAGTCGTAACAAACTCAACAACACACAGACCCTTAGTCACCGGGTGTTCGTAAACAGAGCAAATCAGCGTATATCGTCCAGCATTCGTTTCCGCGCGCAATGCTTACTACGTACATTCAAGGTCACGAGGGCGAGCCCGTGCTGGGAGAGAATACAGTCGGGCCGGACACGCTAGCGGGAAGTTACGGAGGCCGACAGTTCCGATCGCCACTGCCCCTCCGGACGCCGGCCGCCGCCAACAGAAGAAGCGAAGACACGGCCCGCCGGCTAATGGCCACCGCACTCGGCGACCGGCTTAATCCGGGCGGCCGGATGGGACCGGGTGATTGCGGGCGAGTTTAACGGGTCAGCGGGCCGCGCTCGTCGATGTGAATTATGGTAATAACGGCGGCAAATTGCGCGGTGCGAGCCGGTGCCAGCCGCTGGGGCGCGCGCCCGCCGCCGCACGCCCGCTGGTCGATGGGAGTCGCCAGCGCAGCGCCAGAGCGCGCCACGGCTCCGCGGCCAAGCCGGCTGTCGAAACACCGGCCCCCCCGTCCCGTATCACGGTAAACAGTTACTCTTTTGCCCCGTCTTCTACCTTTCTTTCGCAGGTTTCATCTAAACGTATCCCAAAACACTGTAGGGAAGACTGGGGTACATTTCCGCGGACTTATTTCCGGAATGTTTTAACTTTTTTTTTACATTTTTCGTGTTTAATACTATTTAATATTATAACATGGTTATTAAAGCATTGATACGTGTTACAAACCGGACGCAATAAGAAGGACCAGTCTCCTTTGCTTTTTTCTTTTATCACTCGTTTATTACAACAGAGAAATGCACATTTTAAAACAAAATTTAACTACATGAAATATTGCTCCCAGTAAAGGTTAACATAAGCAGTGACAAAACTTAGTCCTCTTAAGGGTTTCTTCTGGCAACAAATTTTAAGGAGGCAATGTAATCAATTTAGCTCAAACACATAGCTAGTGATTAAATCAGGACACAAACACTTTAACAATTTCGGCAACAAATAAATAGCGTGAATTTGTACTCACAGTAACCAACTAACCAACAGCCTTGCCATTGAATAAGCAGTAGGCCATTTGGAACGAATTAGCAACACCCAGCAACTAGTGGAGTTAATACCAACAGTCTGTAAATGTCTTGCTCCCCATTAGATAAACAAACGTACAGTAATTAAATGACTAACAAATCAAACACACTACGCTCCACTCAAACCCTTCAGTGGAAGCCAAGCCAAAATGAAGATTCCATTACTGTCGTTTCTAAAGCTGAGATTTTGCCAGCTGAGCTGTCCCATCTTGAAGTTACATTTCGTCAAAATGGTTAGAGTGATAGACAGATTGAACGTGCGTTGCGCTATCGACCAACCGTACATAGGGTGATTGATGAAAATTCTGAGTCGACACCTACGTCTACTGGCTTTTTGCCTTACGAAGGAAACACTTCCAACAAGATCGGTCGTATTTTACGAAAAAACGATGTCACATCTGTCTTCCGTCCTCCATCTAAAATTAGAGCCCTTTTGATTTCTGTTAAGGATGATCTTGGTCTGCGTAAGGCGGGTGTATATCGTATTCCTTGTAGCTGCGGCGTGGTATATATTGGTCAAACTATCAGAACCGCGGAGGACCGATGTACTGAGCATAAACGGCACACACGATTACAGCAACCAAGTAGATCTGCTATTGCCGAACATTGCTTGGATACTGGTCACCTCATGTTATATAATAACACCGAGATATTGGCATGCACGTCCAGCTATTGGGATATTGGGACAATGTCATTAAGGAGGCAGTTGAGATTAAATTAGCGAGCAACCTCGTTAACAGGGATGGACGTTTCTGTTTAAACTCTGTTTGGAATCCTGCTCTCTCCCTTGTCAAAAAACAGAGGAACAGAATCAATGCTGCCTCACCTGCGAATTCATAGTCTCACTATCGACAGCTCTGACTTTGGTCATCTTTGGTGGCACTAGTGTTCAGTGTGTGTGTGTTATCTTTCCTGCTTCAGTCCGGGAACCAAGGGTTTAAACTTGCATGTACGCCGCCTGTCCGTTGCAGTTTGCCTTGAAAATGGCGGGGTGTCCTCCCGTCGAAATATCGGCGATCGCTGAAAGTGTTACCTGGCTGAACTCCCGCCAGGAGGAACTCAGGTCTCACCGTGTACCCCTTATTACTGTAATGTTCTCTGTTGGCACGAACTGTCGACAATGCAGCTGATGCTCCGCCAACAGCCTACATGAGAGCTCCTTTGACTGCGTTCTGTGCCAGCGTATCAGCAATTGAACTTCTCGAAAATGTAAACGAAGACCACACCACGAACTGGCATGTCGTATTTACATAGAATCACGTCAGTAGTGACTGTTAACCACGAGGTCGCAATGATCTCGCAAACGGTTCGTTTACGGACCTGTATTTACTGAGACTTTTTTTGCTTCTAATAGAGTGTTCTTTCATCAGTGCGCATTTACGCCATTAATAAATATTATGCACGCTGTATGGAATGCCAAAATGTATTAGGCAGGATATGAAATGCATCCCCCCCCCCCCCCCCATGAACCATGGACCTTGCCGTTGGTGGGGAGGCTTGCGTGCTTCAGCGATACAGATAGCCGTACCGTAGATGCAACCACAACGGAGGGGTATCTGTTGAGAGGCCAGACAAACGTGTGGTTCCTGAAGAGGGGCAGCAGCCTTTGCAGTAGTTGCAAGGTTAACAGTCTGGATGATTGACTGATCTGGCCTTGTAACAATAACCAAAACGGCCTTGCTGTGCCTTGCTGTGCTGATACTGCGAACGGCTGAAAGCAAGGGGAAACTACAGCCGTAATTTTTCCCGAGGGCATGCAGCTTTACTGTGTGATTAAATGATGATGGCGTCCTCTTGGGTAAAATATTCCGGAGGTAAAATAGTCCCCCATTCGGATCTCCGGGCGGGGACTACTCAAGAGGATGTCGTTATCAGGAGAAAGAAAACTGGCGTTCTACGGATCGGAGCGTGGAATGTCAGATCCCTTAATCGGGCAGGTAGGTTAGAAAATTTAAAAAGGGAAATGGATAGGTTAAAGTTAGATATAGTGGGAATTAGTGAAGTTCGGTGGCAGGAGGAACAAGACTTCTGGTCAGATGACTACAGGGTTATAAACACAAAATCAAATAGGGGTAATGCAGGAGCAGGTTTAATAATGAATACGAAAATAGGAATGCGGGTAAGCTACTACAAACAGCATAGTGAACACATTATTGTGGCCAAGATAGATACGAAGCCCACACCTACTACAGTAGTACAAGTTTATATGCCAACTAGCTCTGCAGACGACGAAGAAATTGAAGAAATGTATGATGAAATAAAAGGAATTATTCAGATTGTGAAGGGAGACGAAAATTTAATAGTCATGGGTGACTAGAACTCGAGTGTAGGAAAAGGGAGAGAAGGAAACATAGTAGGTGAATATGGATTGGGGCTAAGAAATGAAAGAGGAAGCCGCCTGGTAGAATTTTGCACAGAGCACAACATAATCATAGCTAACACTTGGTTTAAGAATCATGAAAGAAGGTTGTATACATGGAAGATCCCTGGAGATACTAAAAGGTATCAGATAGATTATATAATGGTAAGACAGAGATTTAGGAACCAGGTTTTAAATTGTAAGACATTTCCAGGGGTAGACGTGGACTCTGACCACAATCTATTGGTTATGACCTGTAGATTAAAACTGAAGAAACTGCAAAAAGGTGGGAATTTAAGGAGATGGGACATGGATAAACTGAAAGAACCAGAGGTTGTACAGAGTTTCAGGGAGAGCATAAGGGAACACCTGGCAGGAATGGGGGAAAGAAATACAGTATAAGAAGAATGGGTAGCTTTGAGGGATGAAGTAGCGAAGGCAGCAGAGGATCAAGTAGGTAAAAAGATGAGGGCTAGTAGAAATCCTTGGGTAACAGAAGAAATATTGAATTTAATTGATGAAAGGAGAAAATATAAAAATGCAGTAAATGAAGCAGGCAAAAAGGAATACAAACGACTCAAAAATGAGATCGACAGGAAGTGCAAAATGGCTAAGCAGGGATGGCTAGAGAACAAATGTAAGGATGTAGAGGCCTATCTCACTAGGGGTAAGATAGATACTGCCTACAGGAAAATTAGAGAGATCTTTGGAGATAAGAGAACGACTTGTACGAATATCAAGAGCTCAGATGGAAACCCAGTTCTAAGCAAAGAAGGGAAAGCAGAAAGGTGGAAGGAGTATATACAGGGTCTATACAAGGGCGATGTACTTGAGGACAATATTGTGGAAATGGAAGAGGATGTAGATGAAGATGAAATGGGAGATATGATACTGCGTGAAGAGTTTGACAGAGCACTGAAAGACCTGAGTCGAAACAAGGCCCCCGGAGTAGACAACATTCCATTGGAACTACTCTGGTGAGCAAGATGTATGAAACAGGCGAAATACCCTCAGACTTCAAGAAGAATATAATAATTCCAATCCCAAAGAAAGCAGGTGTTGACCTATGTGAAAATTACCGAACTATCAGTTTAATAAGTCACAGCTGCAAAATACTAACACGAATTCTTTACAGACGAATGGAAAAACTAGTAGAAGCCGACCTCGGGGAAGATCAGTTTGGATTCCGTAGAAACACTGGAACACGTGAGGCAATACTCACCTTACGACTAATCTTAGAAGAAAGATTAAGGAAAGGCAAACCTACGTTTCTAGGATTTGTAGACTTAGAGAAAGCTTTTGACAATGTTGACTGGAATACTCTCTTTCAAATTCTAAAGGTGGCAGGGGTAAAATGCAGGGAGCGAAAGGCTATTTACAATTTGTACAGAAACCAGATGGCAGTTATAAGAGTCGAGGGACATGAAAGGGAAGCAGTGGTTGGGAAGGGAGTAAGACAGGGTTGTAGCCTCTCCCCGATGTTGTTCAATCTGTATATAGAGCAAGCAGTAAAGGAAACAAAAGAAAAATTTGGAGTAGGTATTAAAATTCATGGAGAAGAAATAAAAACTTTGAGGTTCGCCGATGACATTGTAATTCTGTCAGAGACAGCAAACGACTTGGAAGAACAGTTGAATGGAATGGACAGTGTCTTGAAAGGAGGATATAAGATGAACATCAACAAAAGCAAAACAAGGATAATGGAATGTAATCTAATTAAGTCGGGTGATGCTGAGGGAATTAGATTAGGAAATGAGACACTTAAAGCAATAAAGGAGTTTTGCTATTTGGGGAGCAAAATAACTGATGATGGTCGAAGTAGAGAGGATGTAAAATGTAGACTGGCAATGGCAAGGAAAGCGTTTCTGAAGAAGAGAAATTTGTTAACATCGAGTATAGATTTAAGTGTCAGGAAGTCATTTCTGAAAGTATTTGTATGGAGTGTAGCCATGTATGGAAGTGAAACATGGACGATAAATAGTTTGGACAAGAAGAGAATAGAAGCTTTCGAAATGTGGTGCTATAGAAGAATGCTGAATGGTGAAGATAACTAATGAGGAAGTATTGAATAGGATTGGGGAGAAGAGAAGTTTGTGGCACAACTTGACCAGAAGAAGGGATCGGTTGGTAGGACATGTTCTGAGGCATCAAGGGATCACCAATTTAGTATTGGAGGCAGCGTGGAGGGTAAAAATCGTAGAGGGAGACCAAGAGATGAATACACTAAGCAGATTCAGAAGGATGTAGGTTGCAGTAGGTACTGGGAGATGAAAAAGCTTGCACAGGATAGAGTAGCATGGAGAGCTGCATCAAACCAGTCTCAGGACTGAAGACCACAACAACAACAACAAATGAAATGCATCTTACATAATACTTTACCTAGGCATTTAATAGAATGGTGGTTACATAGGAGAAGTATGAAAGAAAGATAATTCAAATATTTTGACGATTACAATATCCACAGAACTAATTGTTGCACCAGTTTCAGTCCAGTTCTGTTGGAGTTTAGTTATATGAGAGCGTCATTTTCGTTAAAATGGAGACTGCGCGTGATGACTGTAAAGATTTGTGGAGTGCGTGTATAAAAATAAGAAACCTATTAAAACTCTTCTACCTGAGGATAAGCCTATTTTCAGACACACATAATTGGGATACGTTCCAGGCTTTCTATTTTAATTTAACTGTTATTAAGTATATGAATTCCCATTTTGAATGTGCTGTTTCACCGTAATTTTATACTTTACCTGTGTCCATTTAGCATTTTATAAATATCTAGGCGTTTTATACATTTCCTAGGAAAAGTATTAAGATAAGCTTTGTAATTTACCTATGTCCACTTAGCATTTTATAAACTACGTCGGTATTTTTTACATTTTCTATGAAAAAATTTTACATATAGCCTAGGCATTATGTTCTAACACTTTGCCGGTAACATAAACTTTCTTTAATTAAATCAGATGGAAATGCACGGTGAGCATAAACTCTTTCCCTGATTACAAGAGAATCTTTGCAACGATCTGTGCTGGATACTATTATGCGAATGGTTAGAAATGGTGGCGTGATTCCTAATGGTTTTTACGGATATATTTTCATATATCTATTAATTTGTTTTCCAAATTGAACCTTAACTCATGAAGTTTTTATGGATACACCTATACATCGTGAGAAACAGTCATGTCTCCAGAGAAACAGGCATACCTCACTTTGCGAAGATTTTACACAGAGGGCTGCATTCTAATACGTGCAAACTGCGACTTCTGCAACCAGTACTCACACAGTTTTACTGACTCAGGGATTATTACACTCTGACACTTCTCCATAATCCAAACGATGATGATTTCCATTTGGGAATTGTATTTTGTGGGTAGTTCATTGAAGCGTGTGAAAATGATTCATGTTTCCAACATCCATTTCTTTCCTTTAAACTTAACGGAACGATAACCGCCGTACGCCAACTGTGTGTAATGGGGCTAGCGAAGACCCACACGTAACTGGAGAAAGACTTGTTAACCTGCCAGGACTATGAGGCTGGTGTAGTCTACCGGATAAAAGGTGAAAAGAAACTAAAAAAATGTTGTAATTTAATCTCAAAGATACAAGAAGAAAATTTGTTCGACTGTCATACCAGAGGAATACTCTAAAAAACTTTTTTATCATTGAGAGACAAAGGACTAATTTCGAGATTCTTTTATTACTTCTAGTATTAACTACCTTTTTGTTCTGATGTGCTGGCGTAAAGACGTACTGTATAGTTTCATATCTATGTGTGTGTTAAATGATGAAAAATGAGTTTTATAATTTCTGTCAAGATCAAGCCTAAATCCCATACCAATGGAATACAAATTATTCTGTTAATTCGAGAAGGCGAATTTTAGATGGAGGCGACGATCTTCACGAAGCGCTGCTCAAACAATAGAGGTACGTGATTGTGCTCACTACTTTCCTTTGGTGGCCGCTAAGATTAATTTCGATGTGTTTTTGTCGAGACATTCAGAACCTGCAATCTTCCTTTTCGTATAAAAATAGGAGTCCGATTGAAAAAGAAATATTTTTAAATTTAAATAATTGCACTTCTTTTACCCAGGCCACGGGGAATGATAGAAAGTACGTGCCTCTACCCTGATTGTACTTTCGCAATCTCCGAGTGTGTTACGACGTAATTATTTTACACAAAAAAATTAAGATAGATCTTTCTCATCAGATCGCAACCACTCGTACGCGAATGTACGTACTCTCTGAATGTGTCTAGTCAGTCGTGTGCATTGTTCTAAAGCATTTCTGTTAATATTCTGTGGTTTGCATCTCCGCAATTAATTTTTGTTTATGCCGCAAGTCGCACTTCACGCGAAGTATTTATTAAGCAAGTTTCAGGCTCCATTTAATGTCAAAAAATTCCGAAGTACAGCTGACTAAGCAAACCGCTACAATAATTTCATATCTCTACAACTACAATAAAAGAAAACAATAACAAAAAAAAAACAATAACAGAGAGGGTTCGTTACAAAGGTTAATCGGGTAGCACTTTTTCGAAGAGACTGTCAAAGGTGGCTCTTGCTTAGAAATGTTCCGCTGTACGAGGTGCATTCAAGTTCTAAGGCCTCCGATTTTTTTTCTAATTAACTACTCACCCGAAATCGATGAAATTGGCGTTACTTCTCGACGTAATCACCCTGCAGACGTACACATTTTTCACAGCGCTGACGCCATGATTCCATGGCAGCGGCGAAGGCTTCTTTAGGAGTCTGTTTTGACCACCGGAAAATCGCTGAGGCAATAGCGGCACGGCTGGTGAATGTGCGGCCACGGAGAGTGTCTTTCATTGTTGGAAAAAGCCAAAAGTCACTAGGAGCCAGGTCAGGTGAGTAGGGAGCGTGAGGAATCACTTCAAAGTTGTTATCACGAAGAAACTGTTGCGTAACGTTAGCTCGATGTGCGGGTGCGTTGTCTTGGTGAAACAGCACACGCGCAGCCCTTCCCGGACGTTTTTGTTGCAGTGCAAGAAGGAATTTGTTCTTCAAAACATTTTCGTAGGATGCACCTGTTACCGTAGTGCCCTTTGGAACGCAATGGGTAAGGATTACGCCCTCACTGTCCCAGAACATGGACACCATCATTTTTTCAGCACTGGCGGTTACCCGAAATTTTTTTGGTGGCGGTGAATCTGTGTGCTTCCATTGATCTGACTGGCGCTTTGTTTCTGGATTGAAAAATGGCATCCACGTCTCATCCATTGTCATAACCGACGAAAAGAAAGTCCCGTTCATGCTGTCGTTGCGCGTCAACATTGCTTGGCAACATGCCACACGGGCAGCCGTGTGGTCGTCCGTCAGCATTCGTGGCACCCACCTGGATGACACTTTTCGCATTTTCAGGTCGTCATGCAGGAGTGTGTGCACAGAACCCACAGAAATGCCAGCTCTGGAGGCGATCTGTTCAACAGTCATTCGGCGATCCCCCAAAACAATTCTCTCCACTTTCTCGATCATGTCGTCAGACCGGCTTGTGTGAGCCCGAGGTTGTTTCGGTTTGTTGTCACACGATGTTCTGCCTTCATTAAACTGTCGCACCCACGACCGCACTTTCGACACATCCATAACTCCATCACCACATGTCTCCTTCAACTGTCGATGAATTTCAATTGGTTTCACACCACGCAAATTCAGAAAACGAATGATTGCACGCTGTTCAAGTAAGGAAAACGTCGCCATTTTCAGTATTTAAAACAGTTTAAAACAGTAAAATTCCATCTGCCGTACGGTGCTGCCATCTCTGGGACGTATTGACAATGAACGCAGCATCATTTTAAAACAATGCGCATGTTTCTATCTCTTTCCAGTCCGGAGAAAAAAAAATCGGAGGCATTAGAACTTGAATGCACCTCGTATAACTTCAGGTCTTAATGAAATTTTTGGCAATGAACATCATGACTTTCAACGGGATGGAGTGCCACCCCACTATTAACCTGATGTGAGGGAATTTCTCAGTTATGCATTCCCTTCGATAGGGACAGGATGAAGAGGCACTACTGTGTGGTATCTAGATCGATCACTTGATTTAATACCTTTAGACTCTTATCTTTTGCATACCACCAAGAAGACAAGGTACGTCCCAAAGTCACAAACACTGGATGATCTAAGATAGGAAATTCATCAAACCTGTGATGCTATTCCGTTAAAACTAATACAGTTCGTATGTCGCACTGTTCCAAGTCGTTTTCGACGACCCATTGCGCTGTGAGGTGGTCATTCTGAGCGAACACCATCTTACGTCAAATCCTAACCTATACGAAAGCAAAAGCTTTTCATTTCTATCTGCCTTAATTAAACTGATATTCAGTTTGAAAGAGTGGATAGATTAATTTGGGACACACTGCATTAACGAAATTGCGTCAGAAATCCACGTGTATTTTGTTTAGGTCGATACGTAATGACTGGGCAGTCTGGTTGTACGATTCAAGAACCTACTTAGTTGCTCTCTTTGCTTTTCGTTTTCATAACTGTGGCTATTCACGTAACAGCAACACGATCTTGAGATAGGGCGCTGACGAGAACGATGTTTAGCGCCGAGCAAGTTTAAATCCATCAATTTAGTGTCACAAATGACTTATTCCGTACCAGAAAAAAGCATTTTTCTATGCAAGTATTAAGAAACTTACGAGTAGTACTATAACCTGTAGTGCTAATTTTAGGTCGTTGGCTGGCAGCTATGTAATAATGGATTTAGTTAACGTCCCGCCATGTGAATCTAATTAATGTAATCACGTTTATTAATTACGAGATAATAACACTTCAGGGTGACAGTTGTAATTGTTTAAAACACTAATGGGATTAGATGCGCCAGCTGCAGGAATGTAAACAAAGTATGTTGTAATCAGTTTATCCGCATGAAAGTCTACTATTGGGACGCGACTAATCACGTTTGGAAAACATAATAACGAAAAGAATTAATATCGGTTCGTCACCAAATTTGAAGTAAGAAAACGATACTACACTTATTAGCTTCATATAATCTCTCAGGGCATGTTACCTATGCTTGTAGGTGTTGCTACTGTCAGACCAAGTGAAGGAATTCTGATACTCTGGAAGCAAAGTACTATGTGACGGACGAGGCAAGGAAGACATAAAATAACACGTAAGTACATACTAAGAGGGCACTCATGGTCTTAACATAGAAAGAAATTTCCGAGAATGTTCGTTTAGATCTTACCATTACATATAACTGAATTGCGGACTCCTGAAAAACCGGAAAAGAAGAGATGCCAACCGTTTGGGATGACGTACTTTAGAGTGATGTAGGAAATT
This sequence comes from Schistocerca serialis cubense, assembly GCF_023864345.2. Lineage (NCBI taxonomy): Eukaryota > Metazoa > Arthropoda > Insecta > Orthoptera > Acrididae > Schistocerca > Schistocerca serialis. Next base: position 740,324,704 of record NC_064642.1, read on the forward strand.
AGATGAACAGATGAGGTAAAGAATCAGAAGTTTCTCCACTGAATCGGCGAAGAGAAAAATATGGATATCATTGACAGAATCATGCGATATGTATTAAGACATTACAAAATAAGAGATAATTTTAAAATAGGACAGCCACGGATGAAACAGTTATACGTGACTGATTGACAATTCATACAGTAAACATTTTTTATTGCAGATTTTAAATTTATTAAAGATAAAACTGAATGAAAAGTCCAACACTCCACTGTAGTTGTATTTGTTCAAGTCAATTACAACAGGTTTCGGAGCTTTTAAGTTGCATTTTGCTATGTCATATGGTGTGGGGAGTACTTGCAGAATGCCGTAAAGTAACAGCTGGTGTGGCTAGGCAAGGTTCTCAGCCCTACTCAATTAATAAAAATAACCATCATCAACTGATGAAAAAGTGGCTTCAAATGGCACTGAGCACTATGGGACTTAACATCTGAGGTCATCAGTCCCCTAGAACTTAGAACTACTTAAACCTAACTAAACTAAGGACATCACACACATCCATGCCCGAGGCAGGATTCGAACCTGCGACCGTAGCGGTCGCGCGGTTCCAGACTGAAGCGCCTAGAACCGCTCGGCCACTCCGGCCGTCTATGATTTCATCCTCATTATCCAAAGTGATACTGATCTCGACGCCGTAGCTTGTAACTAATTTTCGTTTTTTTCATATAGTTCAATAACTGTCACCCTGTATTAATTTTATCATTGTTTTTACACTTCTAACTCATCCGCAATGGTTCCTTCTACTACTGTCATCCGACCCACACTGATCTGGAGTCACTTGACGCCTGTGTCACGTGAGCATCTTGTAGGCGGCGAGAGATGTGTGCTGCACGTGTTCGTCAGAAGAGCGTAATACACTACTGGTAACTTTCTTATCTCTACGGTACTGTTATAATCAAACAAGTACGTCAAAGAGACACTTAGTTCTCGGGCAGATTTAGATATTCATTTAAATATAAAGCATTATAATCCTCTGTGCACTAATAAAAATGCGAGGTGACATCTGAGCTCTTCGAAGACAAGGTCACCTCACAACAATGTGTCGCCAGGAAGGTGTGTTTTTTCTTAAATAGTACTGTTCGATACGACTGATGTTTCCTCCCTCCACCATGAATGGAATGTTTCCGCGTGTCACAGTTCTGGGATGACGTCAGACTTCGTACCGTTCGTTGGCGTGACTGTCAGCGCCGAAAGGGCGAGTCACGCGATGTCAGCGCCCTTGATCGCTGCCGGATAGGTGGTGCCTGACATATGGGACTCTCCATCTGTGAGGCGGTGCAGGCACCCGCCTGTTACCATACGTACTGCTGAAGGCTGTACCACGAGTATCGCCACGAGTAAAGCCCAACTGCTGTGCGCTGCCACTTGTAGGCAAAAGTGTGGACGTCAGCTGCAGTGCAGAACATGTTACCAATATTCAGTTCTGAACAACTACAACTGCAGAATGGCCATTTCACCCCAGACCACGTCTTCACTTATGCGATATGGATGCGCAAACACTCACATAACTTCGTCTGTTTCGCCGACCCCTACAGGGTACACAAACTAAACTCCGCCCGATCAGGCAATGAAGGCCCAATGGTACCGACCTGCCGCCGTATCATTATCATCCCGAAGGGGTCAGCGGATGCGGATGTGGAGGGGCATTTGACCAGCACAATGCTCTCGCGCCGTATGTCTGTTGACGAGACCGGAGCAGCTACTTCAAGTAGCTCCTCAGTTTTCCTCACAAGGGCACAGTGCACCCGCTTGCCAACAGCACACGGCAGAGCAGATGGTCACCCATCCAAGTGCTAGCCCAGGCCGACAGCGCTTAACTTCGGTGATCTGACGGGACCTGATGTTACCACTGTGGCAAAGCCGTTGGCCACGTGTACAGAATGGACGCTCGAAGCATACTGAATGGTCTACTGACGAGTCTCTGGACAAATTGGTACATAACGATGGGAAACGGAAGGCGGTTCCTGACACTTCTGCCATCGTTACACTGGACGTACTATCTGAGAGTCGCATCGATAATCTCTTAAAGTACCATGTCTCTATTAGCCCAACTCGTCAGTTTTTGTTTCTTCAAATGGTTCAAATGGCTCTGACTATGGGACTTAACATCTATGGTCATCAGTCCCCTAGAACTTAGAACTACTTAAACCTAACTAACCTAAGGACATCACACAACACCCAGTCCTCACGAGGCAGAGAAAATCCCTGACCCCGTTAGTTTCTTCTTTATAATATTGTTGTCGTCTGCGATCATGTTTATGCCATTGTACACAACCGTCTTCTCTCTAGGCTGCACTTTATGATTTCCAAATCACACGTTTTGGCACTCAGCCATCCTCAAATCAAAATGTTAAAGAACCAGTTCTCTGTATTACACCAAAAGTACACGATTGTACCAATATCCGTACTACAATATAAAGACAAATCGTTGGTTAACACTGCTACCAAAAATTTTGAAAAGTTCTTCACCGATTTACTTCAGATTTATACACGATACTCTAACAAACGTTCGAACGGATTTAGGCCACATGTTTTGTTAATGTTCGTGATATACAAATCAATACATATTATAAAAAGTGTATGTGTGTAAGTTCCACATCTCCTCCTAAACCAGAGAATCGATTTCAAACGAACTTGCTACACATATGCCCTACTGTCAGACAACAGTCGCTGTATAGGTAACGACAACCTGTCTATCATAGCTCAGGAGATGCATCAAAACTGCCGCGTCGTGCATGTCTTTTCTATTTACTACTTCTTGGCTACTTACCCTATTCGCAACGTATTTCGCAGACAGTATCCAAATATGACGCTGAATGTACCTACAGAAACATATCACTGTACGACACTTGGCTCAAGAGATACGATGCCATAAACACTGAGATGCGTGAAAAATGGCGCATCATGCATGAAGTTTTAGTACATTTATTCTTTACTGCTAAGACACTCCTACAGTCAACTCAACTTAAGTACATCCCTCATTCCTTTAAGGGTTTCATCCGCGAAGCGTAAATGGTTGTACATGGAAACAATTTGCCGTCTATACACCTGCGAAGATGCGTTGCCATAGTGACGTTTACCAAATCGCGTGGTACACACGCAGCTTTGTCCAACATATAGCAACTGTGCGGGATACTGTACTAATACATTTGTACATTGTGCATATTTCTTTGTATGCCAGTTTCTTACTTACAAATTTTTTCGATGTTACACTACAAACCCAGTTCATTTTTTACTTCGGTTTCTAATGTAAAATTGACAAATGAATACCCGGGAACACTGGGTTTGTCAGCTTACTAGCGAACCCAGCAATGCTTCGCAATCGATAAATATGCATGGGAATTGGATGTACATACAAAAGCTCTCCCTGCCCCCTTTCTCCCTGCCAGTACCTTCCCAACACCTCTCTTTGTTCATCTACCCCCATTCTCCCCCTGTCTGTGCGTCACCTCCTCCCCATATCCTTGTCTATCTTCTCCTCCCCCCTCTCTCTCCTTGTACCTCTCCCTCTGACCTTGAGCACTGTTTATTGTTATTACAAACGAAATCTTTATTGAGAAAGTCTGTAAACAAACTAGCACATTGTTCTCAAATGGTTTACATGCCCTCCTTTTGCAGCTGAAACTGACTGTCAGAAAGAAATCGAAACCGCATTTTATCACTACACAGAATTTTATTTCTCGCAGTCGGTTTTAACAGCAACCCTGTAGCTGCATCTCTTTCAGAGTACTGCGTAATAATTTGTACATCAGTGAAGATCTTTACGAGATTTTTGGTTATAAATTTTCCCCTTAATTCATTATATAAATATGTTAACGGTGTGAGTGTACATAGATCATTGGTACCTCGGAATGTACCCTTTCAGTGCGCTAGTTGTACTTACTCTGCGTCTAAAAGTCTTCCCGCAAACAGGTCACGTAATTTGCTACCTGATGTTTTATGCGTGGCCATAGCTGCGCCACTATGTGGGCTATGCCTGTCGGTATAATTATTTTTCTTCGAGGCGTCCGAACTTCAAAATCTCACCTACTGCCCAGAGGAAAATATGAATTAACGGCTTGCTCTTGCCATACGCGCTTACAAGTACTAGCCAACCTAAAAGCATACCACTCCTAGTAGATGTAATTGTTAGTCTGCGAATCAATTAAATAGTTACGTAATGTTATTCTGTACAGTTGTAATCAGTTATCAGTAGCAATAGCTCTACTTATAGCCCTAAAATACCGTGTGTATTAAAACTATATAGCCTAAATCTGTCAGAATGTTCATTAGAGTATCGTGTAAAAATTGGAATCAAATCAATCAAGAGCTTTTCGAAATTTTTGGTACCAACCTATCTCGAAAGTTGACTACATTGCAATTTAATTAAAAATTGAGTGTAGCTGTGTGTTCGTGCACCAGTTTGCTGTGCGAAGGTCGTATTGTTGTTACGGAAACGGTTTAGTTTGCATTAGGATAGTGGATTGATATTGTGGAGTGTTATACAAAGAGAGGAATGTAAAGAAATGTTTGAAGCGAAGTATCCTGGTTTGAAACTCCCCACGACCAGCGCTATTGAATATCTGTACAAGAAAAGAAGGGCTCTAAGATCCATTCAGAATGTGCAGAGGAGTAGGTGACCGACAACAAGGACGCCTGAAACTAAAGACAGAATTCGCATTAATATTACAAATCCCCGCAAATCAGTAAGGATGTTATCGTAGCAGGTTAGTGTATTTCGTACATCGTGTCATCATATACTAAAATATATGAAATTAAAAGCCTATCGTGTGAGTGTGGCGCAAAAGTGAAACTTGAGGACCAGGAAAAAGGGGGTTCATAGCTGTAAATGCCTGTTAACATCAACTGCCAACGGTTACTTGCACACCTTTCTTCAGTTCATGTGAAATGAGGCTTGGTTTCATTTGTCAGTTTAACTTCCAGAGTTGCAGACACTGGAAGCAGAAAAATCCACCCAGAGAAAAGAAGTGAGTGATGTTCGCTGTCTGCCATGCGCATTATTGGCACCATATTTTTCAATTTCTCCTTAAACAGCGCCAGATATCTAAAGATGTTTGACTCCTTCTATGCGCAATTAACTGGTGCAGAGAAGCCGTATGCAATATTTCAAGAAGATGGAGCAACCGCTCACCCATCCAACCAATTCATGGCCCATATCACCATCGTGGTCCCTGAAGACAAACTTGTCAGTAGAGACCTCTGGTCCCCAAGGTTCCCTGACGTAATATCATTTTTATTTATGGTTCACACCGAAAAGGACAGCGTATGCTGACAATCCCCGTTCAGCTTGTTGCTGTTTCATGTCATCACACCAAGTCAGTGGAGTCTGGGTACCCATGGCCACCACTTCCAGCGTCTCTTATGAACGGGTAACTACATGTTTCTTAATGTAAATATTATCTGCGCTTTTTTCGTTAATTCATTGTGTCTTGTGTCTTAATTATATGGCTGTACATTATATATACGACAAAAATGCATAACCTGTGTCCGTCCAATGTTTATTGGAGCATTACGTAAAAATCAGAAATAAGCTGGTCCAGGACTTTTCGACATTTTCGCATATAACGTTTCCCCTTTATGTAGTACATATATATTTATGTACCATGTATATTAAGGATATGTGTAGCCTGTATCCGTACGCACGTTTGTTAGAGTGTCCTTTAAGAATATGAAGAAAATCGCTCAAGAATGTTTCGAGACTTTTATTAACAATATTCGGCCTGTATATAGTGTATACATATTTATATACTACATGTATTAAAAGAATGTTATCTGTGTCCGTTCGAATGTTTATTGGAGTATCGTGTAAAAATATGAAGCAAATCGGTCAAGGATTTATCGACGTTTGTTCTGACAAAGTTTCCCCTTTGTGTCTATAGTGCAGCATAAAGACAAGTTGTCATTTAAAGTTGTTCCCAAAAATCTGGATAAGTGCTTGCGCGATTTACTTCAAATTTTTACATGGTACTCTGATAAACGTCTGGACGGACAAAGGCTACACATTTATTTAGCGAATGTGGTATATAGATATATATGTAATATATAAAGGGGAAAGGTTGTTAGCAAAAGTCTCGAAAAGCTCTTCACCGCTTTAGTTCAAATTTTTACTCCATATTCTAATAAATATTCGAACCGACATAGGCTACATATTTTCAAATATATATGGTGTATGAATATGTATTTAAAATTTGTTCTACTGCATAAAGTCAAGTTGTCGTTTAACATTGTTATCAAAAATTTACATCATATTTTAACGACACACTAATAAACGTTCGGACTGACGTAAGGTACATAGTTCATGTGTAGCGAAACGTTGTGCCAAAGTATCGAAACGTGCTTGACTGACGTACTTCAAATTTTTGTATCTCTACTAAACCTTCGGACGGACAGTAGCTAGATAACTTTTAAGTATACTTGGTACATAAACATATATGTACTGTGTAAAGGGAAACGCTCGAGAAGCTCTTGACCGATTGATTTCAAATTTTCACGTGATGCTCTCATAAACGTTCAGAAGGTCATAAGCTACATTATATACACATATAATGTAGCTTATGAGCGTCTGAAGGTCTATCTTATTGTTATTATTATTATTGGTGTTTTGCGCTTAAAGAGCGCAATTAAACTGAAGTACATGGCCAATTCGTTTTGCTGCCTTCCTTGCTGCCGAAACTTCCCTCATTCGCTCGCTGTGTTTCTGTTCCCGGTCCTCTGTCCATGCTTCTTCTCGGCTTCGTGTCTTAGGCTTCATCTCGGATGCGTTTTTGGTTGCCCATATATCTTTCAGCTTCCGGCTGTGATCTTGTTTGCGTTTTTCCGTCTATTTTACGCCTGTTCGCACTGTGTATCTCATGTAGTTTACTTTTCTTAATGATGTTTCTGAATGTTATTCTGTCGTTTATTGTGTCTGGTGTGATGAGTTGGTTCAGGTCGTTTCTTTACCTCTGCCAACCATTTGTTGTTTCTAGTAGTTACCCAGTCAAAGATCTGTTTGGTCAGTCTGTGTGATGGCATTCTGTCCAGGTGTCCGTAGAATTGCAGTCTGCGTATTCTAATCTTTTCGGTGATTATCTCCGTATTTTTCTATAGTTCCTCTGTAGGAGGTACAGTCCTTCATTATTACCAGTGACCGAGCGAGGTGGCGCAGTGGCTAGAACACTGGACTCGCTTTCGGGAGGACGGCAGTTCAATCCCGGGTCCGGCCATCCTGGGTTTCCCTAAATCGCTCCAGGAAAATGCCGGGATGGTTCCTTTGAAATGGCACGGCCGACTTCCTTCCCAGTCCTTTCCTAATCCAAGGAGATCGATGACCTCGCTGTCTGGTCTCCTCCCCTAAACAACCCAACCCCCAGTGTGCCGGTAATGGAACGACAAGTTTTCAGTATGCGTAAGTGATTTTGTGGAGTATGCGTTTTCAGTAATCATATTAGAATTGTAACGAAAACCAGTTGTTGTGCTGGAATATTTTAATTCTGAATCGTTAGAACATTTACTCAGTGATGTAGACGCAGTTCATTGCATCGATGTGACTATGGATGTCATAGTCTTATTAATAAGTCTACCCAAAACGTTGTAAGTATGAACATGGAAGAGTACTTTATCCTCGCGCTGGGAGTTCGTTGTTTCATACACCTGTCTTTAGCAGTTTACCAATTTCAAACAAGGAGGAAGCAAATGTGCATGTCTGCAGTTCCTTTATCCACTCGTGAGAACTTCTGCTCTGTTTTCTGAAGCAGAGAGCTGTGCGTGTGAAGGGCAAATACAAAGGGGTAAAGATAATCCGTTTTAAAATCGACTCGCGCCTGATGCCAAGAGGATAGAGCTGAGGCGCTCTGTTGTTAGAATCAACAAAGCGCGTTTTCATTCGAAACAGCGCCTGCGGTACGGCCCTCTTAGCTCGCTGAGCACCGGCCGCCGTTCCTGGGCGTTGCGTTAAGTTAACAAGTGAACTGCGCCGGACGCGCCGTCTCGGGCGCGTTTGCCGAACTTGCCTGCCTAAAGCTCGGCGTGTTAGTTTTAAGTTGCTCGTCGCGTGCGAGTGGATATAACGGTACCTAAAGCCACTATACTTTGTGCCCTCCTTTCTACTAAATTCGCAATGAGATGCCGTAAGGTAAGAGATATTTGTGGAGCAACTTCGGCCTTCATACTTCACTAGTGAAGCTTGAGTCTACCTACTGTCATCTTCTTTCATACATAATATTTCAGCTGCAGTCTACTATCGCGTCTTCTCAGACCGCAACAGACTTGCATTTATTTGTAAAATAGTAACAGCTTTAGGTTCCACTTCAACCAACATCAGATCAGAATGTGTCGGTTACAAGAGTAACCTGTCCAATTAGCAAATTTACATGCTACGTCGCAGGACAATACAGTACGAGTCACAGTCTAACATAACAGTCGCGACACTTACTGCTGTAAAAGTTGTTGCCGTTTGACAGATGGAGCGACACTAGCGCTCCAAGCGGCAGGTAAGGTGAACGTCAGACGCGTCGTAAGCATAATGTTTGTTTGCATCCATTTCCTACGTAATTTCCGAATTATTCGAGTTATTTTCTTGCCTCCAAGAGTTTGTTTAGCATCAGAAGGCATATATGTTTCTATTAATGATTCTAAAATAAGCGCAAGTATGGACAAAAACCATGAATAGAGTGACAAGCTACAACACATTCGTGAAGAAACACTTGTGAAATCGGACAGAATCGCAGCTTACCACGTTGATATCAAAAGAATATAAACACACAGATTCACATGCAAGAAGCACAGACATGTACCTCTACATGCAAAAGCGATCGACAGCTCGTTTATCAGAATGAGATTTTCACTCTGCAGCGGAGTGTGCGCTGATATGAAACTTCCTGGCAGATTAAAACTGTGTGCCCGACCGAGACTCGAACTCAGGACCTTTGCCTTTCGCGGGCAAGTGCTCTGCGAACTGAGCTACCGAAGCACGACTCACGCCCGGTACTCACAGCTTTACTTCTGCCAGTACCTCGTCTCCTACCTTCCAAACTTTACAGAAGTTCTTCTGCGAACCTGCAGAACTAGCACTCCTGAAAGAAAGGATATTGCGGAGACATGGCTTAGCCACAGCCTGGGGGATGTTTCCAGAATGAGATTTTCACTCTGCAGCGGAGTGTGCGCTGATATGAAACTTCCTGGCAGATTAAAACTGTGTGCCCGACCGAGACTCGAACTCAGGACCTTTGCCTTTCGCGGGCAAGTGCTCTGCGAAAGGCAAAGGTCCTGAGTTCGAGTCTCGGTCGGGCACACAGTTTTAATCTGCCAGGAAGTTTCAGCTCGTTTATCGTTCTGTAGCCCTACTGTGTGTGTCATTGTCGCCTGTTGCCACAACTACGACCTTAATCTTTATATTATTCTAAGTGGGTCAAGCAACTGCCAAATAGTGGCAGAAACATGCTGAAAACATTATAATGAGCTGATTACATTACATTTCACGAAAAACCAAATATTTGAATAATTTTCAAACAATGTGTCTGTAGGCACTTTCCTTGTCCCGTAATAGTTTCGCTCGATCTGCACGATCTGACACTTCACACGCTTTTGTAAGACACGAACAGCTGCACTTAATCTAACCACTTTATCGTCAAAGCACGTCTGTGGCGACGATTCGCACCCATCTGGCACTGATACATGGAGAGCTGAACTGGCTGCTTCTGTGTCATACGATTGTTCTACAGCTTTAGATTGACTGTCGAATCTTTGTGGCAGTTTCCTCTTCATCGTCAGTAGAAGTGGCTTATTTGGGATGTCAAACAGTGTGGGTACTGCATTCCACACGAGTTTGTTATTGTCTGCGCTCATGAACTAGTTTTCTTCGAAATGTAGCGGACAAAACCTAATATTATTATGCAGGTAAACTGGGTTTTTCTTCATAAGGTATTCTCGTCTGCTATTAACTAGCCATTTTCTGCTCCTAAAACGAAACATTTATCATTTATACACACATAGTTTGCAAGTGAATCCTGACGATACAATTTAGTAACATGATGGTGTATACCTCTCAGGATCCTAAGGAAATCTAAAAAGACAGCTGTGGTGTCTTTTTCCTGTTGTTGCTGCAATTTATTGCATTACAAACGCTCTCGATGGTAAAAATCATTGTATAAATCAAAATAAACAATCACTATTTGCTTTCACGATCGCGCCGAACTCACAGTTCAACCTACCAGCCGCTTGGGGCGCTGCTCGCGCTGTAGGCAACAAAATCGAGGCGAAGTGTCGCGACTGTTATGTTAGACTGTGGTACGAGTACTACACCTACAGGGTGTTCCAGCAAAGTGCCACCTCATCTACTTCTGAAACGAAATGAAATTGGCCAGGGATGCACCTATGGCAGGGACTCGCACAGTAGGCAGGAATGCACAATTCATAAATGTAAACAAACACCACTTTCAACACTAAGTTTTTTAAACGGCACATGTGTTTTTTCTACGGATATGAAAACTAGAGTTACAATTAGCGACGACAGACTTATCTTCACTTCCCTTAACCTCATACATTCTGAAATAGCTCTGAGCACTATGCGACTTAACGTCTGAGGTCATCAGTCGCCATAACGTAGAACTTAGTAAACCTAACTAACCTAAGGACATAACACACATCCATGCCCGAGGCAGGATTAGAACCTGACACCGTAGCGGTCGCTCGGCTCCAGACTGTAGCGCCTAGAACCGCACGGCCACTCCGGCCGGCTCATACATTCTGAAATACGTAGACTTAAGAAGAAGGCAACTGCCCCAGAATTTCTATCGTAATAAGCAGAGGAAGAGTTCCTACAGCAGGCCTCAGGATGGCCCCATCCAGCAAGTACAGTAACCTCAGAAGAAAATTAAAAACTCAAGGAATATACTATAGAGATTTATACCGAGAATGAAACAGGTTCAGGACTGGTAATAACGATTAATAGGACATCTGCGTATCAAATAAAGTACACACTATAGCATGGGTGCAGCATCAACCAAGTAGAACACTTAGCAACCTTACGATCCTTAGAAAAACTAGAGAACTTACAAGAAGAAGACGTTAAAACAGCAGCTGTAATGGGCGTGCACCATACGATTTCGCTGGCTTCATTAAAAATTGGAATAATCATAAAAAAGAATTTGAGGAATAATAAATATTTAATAGAATAGATCACAAACAAAATTAGGGAATTGCGGCAGAGGAAACAGGATATTTACCTCGAATGGACGAAAGCACATGTAGGAACTCCTGGGAATGAACTGACAGACAAGCTTACCAAACTAGCAGCTCGAGAAAAGGCAACAGAAAGCTACAACAGAATCTCATCGTCGGTGATCAGAAGGAAGTTAAGATGCAGTGCGAAAGAAAAATGGGAAAGAGAGTGGGCTCAAACTACAAAAGGGGCGATCACACAAGATTTTTTTCCGACTGTCCAACATTGTTTTTCTGAAGTCATCTGATCTTACAGAAATGTTGTCTGGGCATGGAAAATCAATGTGTTACTAGTGAGAGAGGACGAGTCGTGTCAGGGGCAGAATTCTGGTCCTAATTCCTCGCACCGGTGAGCAGACAGTGCTGAAGTGGCAGAAAAACTGCGTACCTCAATCTACCCGTTAGGCGCCTCCAGCCACGGCAGGGGCAGGGGCATAAGAGAAATTTAGGTCGGCCAGCAAAGGTGTTTCAACAGAGTCAAATGGTTCAAATGGCTCTAAGCACTATGGAACACATCTGAGGTCATTAGTCACCTACACTTAAAACTACTTAAACCTAACTAACCCAAGGACATCACACACCTCCATGCCCGCGGCAGGATTCGAACCTGCGACTGTAGCAGCCGCGTGGTTCCGGACTGAAGCGCTTAGAACCGCTCGGTCACCCCGGCCGGCGATTAATTCTTAGAAGTTGGCTTTTTCCTAACTGAAAATGAGTCACATTTCATTCGGCCTCGACAGTCGTAAACTCCCTCTTTGAACAGGGATGATGGCCATAAAAATTTGCGCGTTTCAATGTTTACCATGGACCGGGCGCTATCGAGGGAGCCATCAGGTGGTGCTGTCCCCCTGCCTACTTAGTTTTTGGGAAGCCTCAGGCCTTTGAAAAATGTTAGGAACGGAATGCAACATTTATGGTAGCTCTGAAATGGTCTAAGCTGGGACATAAAAGTGCTTCTCTTAGTTTAGCTGAAGTCCCTGGCGGGACACTCTGTAACGGTTGGGCCATCCAGATAATGATTTCTGCGATAAATGGTTAATCACTTTATGGCAAATTGCAAACTCAAAACAGGGTACCTAGTGTGGCTACGGGAAAAACAATTCGGGAGCACAACATCTTCTCCTCTCTGCACAGGAATTTACGAGTCATGAAGTGGCTGCTTCTCCAGAGAAGAAAAGAATATTGTTAACTTTGATTAGGACTGGCCAATAGGTGGATTTTACAGCTGTTTGATGGAAAGTTTGGAGAGGAGAAACTTGGTCTTCTGATTCAGACCCCGGTCTGGAGAGGATTCTGGTTCAAATGGTTCAGATGGCTCTGAGCACTATGGGACTTAACATCTGAGGTCACCAGTCCCCTAGAAATTAGAACTACTTAAACCTTACTAACCTAAGGACATCACACACATCCATGCCCGACGCAGGATTCGAACCTGCGACCGTAGCAGTCCCGTGGTTCCGGACTGACGCGCCTAGAACCACTTGGCCACCGCGGCCGAGGATTCTGGTTTTTGACCCTTGTTATGAGTCGGTTGCACTTGGTACACTTGTCCTGAGCGTGACTTCGCACCAGATTTGGTCTTGACTGGGGAGCATTTGGTGAGGACTTATCTGTAGCAACCGTTTAGACATCAGTCATCTAGGACATCTCGCTGTGCCAAGGGCAATCTTATTCCTGTCAAGTCAGTTGTCTTGACGTTTGATCTCCTTGTGCGCACTGCCGTATAAGTGAGTCAAATTGGTCCATGGTATGACCGTAAAACGGGAGTGTCACACGCTGGAATCAGCAGAAATTTCAGAGTAATATCTATCTAACAGATCGACAGCTGCGACTTTGCTTATTTCGTGCCCGCGATGACGAATTACAGGCGCCGCACATCGAGAAACGGGTATGGTATTTCTGCTCTAGCTTGCAAGGTCAAACAGAATTACAGTCTTGCCACTTGTTCGCAGCTGCCCCAAGGTAGCACAACTTCTGTGTACAGTTTATCCATTTAAATCTGTTCAGCGTTAGATAATTTCAGATTCCGTTATCCTTGTTTTGCACTCCGTCTTCAGGCCAAAAGTGCCCCATCGGGACCATCCGACCGCCGTGTCATCCTCAGATGAGGATGTGGCTTGGAGGGGCACGTGGTCAGCACACCGCTCTCCCGGTCGTTATGATGGTTTTCTGTGACCGGAGCCGCTACTATTCGGTCGAGTAGCTCCCCAATTGGCATCACGAGGCTGAGTACACCCCGAAAAATGGAAACAGCACATGGCTTTCCGTATATTCACCCATCAAAGTGCCGGCCATGCCCGACCCAGCGCTTAATTTCGGTGATCTGACGGAAACTGGTATATCCACTGCGGCAAGACCGTTGCCCATCCATGTTTTGAGCCAGAGTAAATAGTTTGATGAGACAAACCTTAGTCATTGCAACCAATCGGCATCCAGTGGAGTGTTAACTATTTGCTGTGTCTGTTTGTGCCGCCAAACATGGTCTGTTTGTCATCACGCTTAACGTGTGTGGTTTGTCCTATTTTATGACCGATAAACTTGTGCTGTAATTTTTATAGAAGATCAGTCCCATGTTGATATATTAATCACCAATCAACAGTTGGCTGCAATGATGACGGGACCACCATATCATTAAATTATTTCAAGTTCATTTAGCTTCTGATAAAAATGATAACCTCTAATGCAAGCTAACAACAAAAACCACAGTCAAAGAGCAAAATCAGTTTAGCAGACACCTGAGGCAGGTAGTCAAGTGGAAGGGCTACCAGTTCAAGTGATTGCTGTCAGGGCATAAACTTATAGCCACCTGTAGCCTTTCATATCATTCCGAAAGACCAGTGCAGTCTTGCATTTCCATCGGTTCAGGTTAGTCCCAAGTGCTGCTTGTACGTGTGGAGAGGGTGATCAAACGGTAGATCCTCTGTTCTGGGTGTGTTTCGAACTTAATACGGAGATAGAGGCCACGAGGAACAGTAATACAGGAAAGGGATGAACCAGTTTTAGTAAAGCAATACATGATCGAATTTCATAAATTTTGCAATTTAATAATGTTTCTCAGCATATGAATATTTATGTTACTAAAAATTTAAAAAATGTGCTCTAACTGAAAAATTTATATCGATCATAGAGAAGTTTACTTTTGTCAATATAATCAATAGTATAATTTTATCATGTTCCACCTGGAAACCTTATATCCATCATATACAAGTTTTATATTGTAAACACCTTCATCCATTCTACTTATAATCAGACTTATTGTTACTTATCTTGGTGTCTAAACATATAGTATTACAAATACTGTAATGGAGCACTTTAAATAAATGAAATGAAAAGCAGGTTCGAGGACAGTGCAGGCAACTCGCATTACAGAAAAAAAAGAAAAAAAAAGCAATTAATAAGAGTTAACATAGCAATGAATGTAATGTTTGTTTACTTGTAGGGATTATGCGTTCCTGTTCTGTGTGCGACTCCTGACATATAGGCGCATCCGTGGCGAACTGCATTTTTCACACTAGTTTTCATTTCGGAAATACGTGATGTGCAAAGTCAGATGGGACACCCAGTATATATAAAGTGTTCTGTCTTAAGAGTTGTTAGGCACGTTTTCTTTACTATTTCAGTAGGTATTTCCAATTCGATTTTAGCAATGTGTGGCTGGAGTCAGCCCAAAAGCATCCGTTTCTTTTTCGTTCCAAGCAAAACGGTTTTTAAAATGAAATTTTACGCGCCCATTCGATGGAGCGGTCCAAAACTAGCCTCGTGAGATATTCTGTTTAGCCATATGTGGTACCAGCGGTAGCAAAGCACGAAGAGTAACCACTACCCTCCTCCAGCAGCCACTGAGTAGCGTTGTTGCATGGCGGTAGCAGACAGCGAGGAGCAGCGCTAGCCACTCACTGCCTGAGTAGGCTATCAGCTATTCTTTGTGCTTTGCTGACACTGGTGTAACATACCACGAAACCGAACATCGCACTAGCCTAAATGTGGACCGTGTATTGAACGGGCACGTAAAATTCCACTGTAAAAAGCATTTTACTTCTAGCGTGAAACAAACCGACACTTTCCGTTGACACTAGATGTAACATGAAGCTTGTGATGGGCAGTATTTATTTGCGCCGACTCCGGCTGCACATTGCAAAAATGAAATTTCAGATTTCTGCTTACACACCTGATGAATCTCACGAGAATCATTAGGCGTTTTTTCTCTGTGGTTCCATAGACTTACACACTACTTAAACTAACTTATGCTAAGAACAACACACACATCCAGGCCTAGGGAGGACTCGAAACTCCACCGGGATGGGCCAGACTTTGGAATACTTGTATTGGTACTGTTGTTGCTAAGAGTGTAGGGTAGGCAACTTTAGGAGGTGGTAGCATGGACGAAAACAAGAAAAATATATCTATTAAACATGGGATCTAAAATGCGTAAGCTAAGAGCTATGAGCACTTATTCCATACGGGAAATGCGTTCCGCAGTTACGAAGATTAACAAGCACTCTTGGCTCCTCAGGTATGCATTCTAGAGCCCAAATTTGCCAGATGTACTTGAATCTTTCTTCTTTGTTGCCCACCCTACAACCTTAACAACAACAGTACCAATACATGTATTCCACTGTCAGAGATTTGGGAAGCATTTTGACACATATCTTTCGACTCGTTCGTTTCCGGACTAGGATCCCTTACCTCAAAGTAATATATTTGTGCTCCTCCATCATCACGGAATCATCCTCTATATACACACATATATATACAGGCGCCTGCACCTATAACTTTGAAGCCCTATAGTGTCGCTGGATGTTTCTCGGCACTGGTTGCTATCGTCACTTTGTTTCTCACGGCACCTTCTACACGTCCTCGACGTTATGCGTATGTAAGGTGAACATTAATAAAACAGACAAACTGCAGGGACAGATTTCCGCGTGTGTTAGCGTTCTCACTTCCCGTGCCCGGGTTCCCGGGTTCGATTCCCGGCGGGGTCAGGGATTTTCTCTGCCTCGTGATGACTGTGTGTTGTGTGATGTCCTTAGGTTAGTTAGGTTTAAGTAGTTCTAAGTTCTATGGGACTGATGACCATAGATGTTAAGTCCCATAGTGCTCAGAGCCATTTGAACCATTTTGAACAGATTCCCAACTGGAAGTGGAGGAAAAAAGATCCTGTGTCCGGAAATTGATGGTACTTGCGCAACGACAACAAATTGTACCGGAATAGTACAGAGATGCATCGCATCCACGTCACAACATATGTTCAAAGTGGCCCTATGGGATTTCAGGTGGTAGGGATAGTAGCAGTTGTTATGGAGGATATACATAATCGTACTTTGTCTTACACCATGTTGGAGGACCACTTGCTTGGAACATATACTAGGATTCGTCTCAATATCTTGTAGAACCTAATCCTCCAAATCCGGTGAACACACAGTCCGCCACCTCCCTACACGATCGTTTGAAAGGCCCATGATTATACAAACGCCTAAATAAGGCTTGAAACATTATATGATGTCGTGGATGTCTGTGAGGGTACTTGTTTTGGTGTAGCCGTTCTGCCACTTGACAGTTTCAACTTGCTCGGATTGTTCCCGAGATGAGTACTGGACCACTTCTGCTACAGTACGCTGCGTCAACCACACAGCCTCCAGCACACAGGGAACACACTTATCCTATGTAACACTGGTGATGGTAGAGATACCCGACATTTCGGGCTATAATGAACCGAGAGTGACCAACCAGTTCCGTTTGGGTTTTGGATAGGTTGAGCTTATATTCTGCCCCCATTTCGAAAGAGCACGCAGGTGGGAACTGAGATTCCCGATAACTGTCTTCAGGTTAATTGATTCTGCGCTTTGGAAAAACTGGAGTTCATCAGCGTACATGTGGCATTTGCTGCAGGACAAAATTGATCACACATCATTGACATACAGTGAAAAGAGTATAGGACCTAATACCGTACGTTGGTGGACGCCTGGCACTATCTACGTCCACTGTGACTTGACGTCGGACACATCGCAGTGCTGGTCAGGTAGTAGAGAAACGACTGCGCTTCACTTTGCGGGAAATTTAGTCTGCTAACTTTGGCATGTGAAATGTCGAAGCGGACAGTGTCAAAGGCTTTTCTGAAACCTAAGAAGCACATGATAGTCACTTCTTGTGGTTTCGTGCCTTTATTAAGACATATGTCGTGCTGGGATGTTTAAATAAATCTGACTTGTATTCGTCTAATACGTTGTTTGTCGTTAGGTAGTTTGTTAGGTGGTCGTGGGTTATATATTGTAAGGCATTTGGCGGTGTAGGAAGAACG